>NC_091837.1:61839053-63089053 GCF_037783145.1 Equus przewalskii
TATATTATTATTTCCTAGAATCTTAAAAGAATGAAGATATCAACAGTCATTTAGATAGGCACCAGGAACACAGATGAGATTAAAGCAAGTGAAAAGAAAACCTAGTCAAATGGCAGTTGTATCTTTGAAGGCAACTTTAAACATGCCTCAGAGTTACATCATACAATTTCTCACTTGAATAGTAAATGCATTTAGAGCTGAGGAAGGAAGACAGAAGATTCAATAATGAGAGGGTGTGCAAACAAAGAATGTTTTCTGTGCTGAGAATGGTAGCCTCGAGTATCGATAAGGTTAGAAAAAAACAAGATTCTCGATACAGTCAAGTGTAGAACAACCGATTTAATCCCAAACTGAAGACTCTATAGAGTGGGACGTGTTCTAACATGGAGGTAATTCATGTAAAATAAAGCATAATTTAGACCTAGAAAATGGACTTAGTATGGGAATGATTTCCTGATAATGCTGGAAATGACAGAAAATGTGTTAAAATAATTTATAGGGTCCAGTTGTACTTGATCAAATGATTAACGGTATTCCATCTGCTTTCTAAATATTCCCACCCTTCACTAATTCCTCTGAAATTTTGCCATTTCAGTCAAGCTGAAATTTATTAGCACCCACTTACTGTGATTTACACACAGAATGATTTGCACGCCTCTTTCCTGGGCTATTTGCATGCCTTTATTAGGAATGCAGCTTATTTGGGGGCATATTTGATTTATAAGCATTTGGCAAGTCTGCCCTTCTATTCTTTTTTCTTTTTGATTTATGCAAGGGCAGAGTTATATTCCTGGGGCTCATTCATTCCCTAGGAAATGAATTTTTTTAACTGAAATCTTCCCATTTGGGTAAAAATTTGTAACAAATTAGATTTAATCTCCTTTGCTTGGCTACAACAAAAGTAGTGCTTAGAATCAGGACTTCCCTTTGGTAAAATTTTGAACTAGATGAAGTTTTTATACAGTGGTTGTGGGCTCACCATTGTATGCCTCTGTTCTTTTCCTGTTACCCAATCCTGCCTTTATACTTTATCTCAAAATACATAGATGTCACTTTTTAAAAAATATTCCCATATGCAAATCCCCTGGCCCAATTTTGTCTCTCAACTCCCTTTTCCACCTTTAGAGGAACATTGCACACTGGCCTGCCCTTAACTGTCAAGAGGAAAATGAGCTAATAAAATTATACCGCCAGAGTGAGAACGATGCCCGCCTCCATGAGGCAGCTGGGATTTGAAATGGGACAGTTAGAGAAACAATGCCTTAATTATAACTTCATAATTTATAATGAACCATTCACATACTTTATGTAATTTGATCTTTAAAACGTTCTTCAAGATAATTATTTTACATATTTCAGTTCTACACGTAGCGGAAACTATGACTCAGGAAAAAGAGGTAATTTAGGAGAAGATTGTGTGTAGTGGGTGTCCTGAGCCTGGTCACCCATCACCGAATTTCATATGTTCCCGCTCCTGCACTGGGTCCTGAGTGCTAAGGGACAATGTACTAATAATACTAATAATAGTCAAGTTTTATTCCTGGAGCTGACTGTGAGATGCATTTTCTTCTGGGCTGGATAGCTTTCTTATACTTTTAAACCTATTTCCAGTTTTAGTCTAACTCTGTTCAGTGACCTTGTCCTGTGGCACAGCCAGACGATATTGTGGGAGAAAGAGGAGCAGTGCTAGCCTAATTAGACAATTATATACTCATTTACCCCATAGACAGCCTAAGACTTTTCTGAGAGCCAAACAAGAAGTGGTTGGCTGGAAACTTATTTTGAAAGATTGTCTTACCCCAAGATACAGAACCTTGTCCATACCCAGAACGTGAAATTATTGGCTGAGGTGCACTGGCAAACATCATGAGAAAATAAAATTACTGAAGACATTTAAAATTCATAGAACTGTAACCAGATTTAGAAATTTATAATAAAGTCTGCTTAATTTGGCAGGTAAATTTTATCAGTGAAGATACTTCATACTCAAATTGTGTCCAAACATTTTCTTATTTGAGCAAGTCATCATTAGGACTATCTTCTATTCTCTACCTCTGTGATTTTTGTTCTCTTTTGATATTAGGATAAAGATAAAAGGAAAGAATAATGGCTTTTGAAAAAAAAAAACAGAGAGTTAAAAGTAAGGAAGAGAGATCATACCTTACAAAGCAGTCCCCTCTATTTTTATCGATCTTAAAAGTTGATTAATTCATGATTAGTTGCCCAACGGTCTTTCTTTTTTTTTTTATTTTTGAGGAAAATTAGCCTTGAGCTAACAACTGCCACCAATCCTCCTCTTTTTGCTGAGGAAGACTGGCCCAGAGCTAACATCCATGCCCATCTTCTACTTTACATGTGGGATGCCTGCCACAGCACAGCTTGATAAGTGGTGCATAGGTCCACACCGGGATCCGAACAAGCGAACGCCAGACTGCCAAAGCAGGACATGAGAACTTAATCACTGTGCCACTGGGCCGGCCCTACTCAATTGTCTTTCTTGATAGTGCTGGTATGTGCTGACATCTATAGCAGGGCAGACAAACTTTTTCTGTAAAGGGTCAGATAGTAAATATTTTAGGCTTTGCAGACCACATGTTCTATCTCAATTCTTGACTCAATTCTGCTGTTGTAGCACAAAATCAGCCCTGGAAAATACGTAAATGAATGGATATGACTGTGTTTCAATCAAAATTTATTTACAAAGAAATGCAGCAGGCTGCGTGTGGCCCATGGATGGCAGTTTGCCAAATCCTGTTCCATAGAGTCCACAGGGTATTGACAGGCATGGTCATATATGTTAGGTCAGTCATTATTTCTTTTCCATTGTCTTCACTTTCAAAATTGTTATAATTAACTAAAGGAGTTTAACAAGTTTACTATTTTTCATGGTAATCCCGAAATTTAGTATAAAAATGCCTCATAAGAGAAATGAAAAAACAAATGAATGTATGATTTTACTGAGCAAATCTCAATATCTTTAACAACTTCAAGGAAAAAGTTCAAACTTTTTTTTCCTGCATTTAGTGTCATTTCAGTTCATAAAAAGTTAGATCCCATAATGCATTTCTGACATTACTCTGCTTTAACCAAATATAAACCTCTCCATCTACAAAATTTGCTTTCTTGTTGTACCCTGTATGCCCATGGTTTCTTTTCATGTAATGCTTCTGTCTTTTGACTCAGCTAGAGCACACTTCTCTCTTCCTGCTAAATCTACTTCAGTGTTTCAGGCCTGATCTATATGCCATATTTCCCCATAAGGCACAGTTGGTTACCCTAACTGGCCAGTTCTTTTTGTACCTCCTCTACCCTGTCCTCAAGCCTTCAAATATGGCTCCAATCCCATGCTTCCATGGTCTCAAGGTGGACACCAGTGCCCTTACAGGTTCTCATAGGTACCTCTTTGTCCAGAGAGGAGGCACTTACATTTTAGCTCATTCTTTTTCCTGGGCAGGAAGGTGGCTTCTGCAGAGTAGTCCTTCCACCACTTGTATTGCATGTAACAATGAGCATCTATGAGATGGTTAGACAGAAGATAAACCTAAATTTGGAGATCAAGATACTTGTCATTGTTGCTCCAGTGCTGTTTGAGACTTTTTACATGAGTTGACCCACATCGAGGTCTAAACTATCATGTCTATCTCATTGAACAATGCTCTAATCATCTCAGCTAATCTTCCCTGTTCTGGGAGTGAGCTCCAATATATATAATATCCGATATATATAACTAGCCTAGATATTATCTCTACCTTACAATTAGGTAAACAAAAGCAAGGAAATTTCAGATAACCTACCCCAAATGGCGTAGTTTTTGTTGTTGTTGTTGTTTTTTCTGGGAATGATTTGTCTTGAGCTAACATCTGTTGCTAATTTTCCTCCCTCTCTTTTTTTTTTCCTCCTCAAAGCCCTAGTACATAGTGTTATATTCTACTTCTAGGTCCTTCTAGTTCTTCTGTGTGAGCTGCCACCGGAGCATGTCTACTGACAGATGGGTGGTGTGGTTCCGAGCCTGAGTACTGAACCCAGGCCACCAAAGCAGAGTGCGCCAAACTTTAACCACTATACCATCAGGCTCGGCATAGATTTTTTTTTTTGAGTGAAGTAAGTACCATATTGGTTTGTTCCCTGTGAGCAAGAGGAGGATGGGCTTTTGAAAAAACATAAGAAAAGATCCTTATCTTGCACCAAATATATAAGTAATTTTTATGATGGCATAAAAAGATATCTATGTACTCCTCCCCCACAAAGAAAAAAAAAAACAGTAAATGGGAATACAAATCTAACTCTGAGTGGGCAGGCTGCAGATATATTCTTGCTGCCAGACCCTGGGTTATTTCAAGTCTCTACTGGGCAGAATTTTGCTGATGTCACTCTTATTGTAGGCTACCTACAATGCTATACAGTCAGCAAGTGTTGTTTCTGCTAGACAGTTTCCCTCTTTAAGGATAAATATAACCCATATTACCAGAATTAAATTATCAAACATAAAAGTGTCTTCTAGAAATAATTTGACACCAAGCAAAAACAAACATAGAGAAACACCAGAGCATTCTTGCCATAAAGAGTGTAACCAGAACAGGTGCTTCCTCATGGGCACTTTGTAAAAATACAGCCTATTTGAAAATGCTGATTGCATTCGCTTAATATCTCTACCCTCATTCCTTAATAATTAAGGAATCAAATACATAGTGATGATAACAGGACCCGATGCCTTAAGTGGCCCTCCCCATCTGCTCCTCATTCCCCACCTGAAGCTATCATCTTCCTTTTAGGCCATCACCTGGGACAGCTGGAAAGTTGAGAGAAAGCTTGCAAATGCAAGGTTTTGAAATGCTGTCAGACCGTTGCAAAAACTGTAATGGACTAGGTTTTTCTATCTCTTGGGGCATTGGCTTCCTTTCCTCTTGTGAAGACGTGTTTTCACATTGGGTGCTCCTACCACATCTTCAGAAGTTGGCAATATGCTTTCCCCATTGAGGATGAGGTGTCAGATTTCCTTCTCCTTATAATATCCTTCCTAAGGCTGAATAATGAAGGAAGCTTTGGGTCTCTTATCCATTTTATCTTGTTGGTAGAAAAATGTATATATTTCTAGATGCAGCATAAGATTATCCTTTCATATGGTTAATGATTAAGGTCAAGTATAGAAATTAAAAACGCGACAATATTTGCTATAAAGAAAAAGGAGGAAAAGGAATTCATGATGTATTTTTGAGTCTGGTAGCCAGGAGGTACGAGGGTGGTGGTGGAGGATGTGCAGAGGGGATGTCCTGACATAAAAGGAAAAGAGGAAGGACCTATAAAAGGGAAAACATTGTGACAGAAGGAGAAAAGTAAGCCATGGAAGTCATCCATGTGTGACTGTAGGGGAGAGGCATCCTTGATTGAGCAGACGGTGCCTCTAATTATAAATCTCTAACCAACAAGCTATGCAGACTTGAGTAAGTATTTTAAACTCTTCTGTAGTTTACTATATTCATCTATCACCTAGGAGTAACAATAATAACCCATGTGTGAGCACCAAAGAAGATTCTGTGCCAGACAATGTTGGTTATCTCTCAAAAGCCATCTCATTCACCTTCTTCCTTGGTAAAAATCTCAAACGTTGTTTAGTTTTGGATGATCATGTATTCCTTGGTGCTTTCTCTTGTCCTGGGATGAAAGCTAATTAGTCTAAACAATCATGACTATTTATTCTGCTTACCTGCTCTGAGTTCATTCGAAGGCATATGACATAGTCAAACCTGGTCAATGATATTGAAGGAGATATCCACTGGGAAGTTTCTGGGAAAGTAGCTTGCCCAAGGTAACACAGTTGTAGGTGGCTGAGCCAAGATTCTACCCCAGGAAGTCTGACTTCTGCCTTATTTTGAGAAGTCAGTAAGAAAGAACAAGAAGTCATTTTTCCCTGACTCTACAGCAGATATTCTCAAATTCTAATGTGAGAAAGAATACCTCAGAGAGCTTATTAAATGCAGATCTCAAAGCTCAACTTTAATTTTATTATTAAACTCTCTGGTCAAGTTCTTGTGATGCAAGAACTTGAGATCATACCAGGAGATACACCGCTTGAGAGGATTTACTGATTCTCCCTCTGTGACTGGCGCTGAGGAATGGGCAGTTCCTTATCTCTGTTGAACACAGTGGTTTATTTAGTCTGTGGAATTGTGTGAATTATTTATTATCTGGTTCCATGGAGGTGAGTGTATGATTTTTAAATGGTCCATGTTTGGTGAAAAATGCTAAATTTCTGTCCCTTGTTTAAACAGAGCAACTGCTTATTATTTCTGTTGGTATGTGCTTGATGTAACTACTAGAGTACTCATTAAGAATGCTAAACTCATTTTTTTCTTCTTCTAAAACAGTGCTGTCCAGTAGAACTTTATGACATGAGGGAAATGGTCTATATTTGTAGTGTCCAACACAAAGAGAAATTATTCACACGTTGCTATTGTGCACATGCAATGTGCTTGATGAAACTGAGGAATCAAATTAATATTTCATTTAATCTTTATTTATTTACATGTAAATAGCCACTGTGGCTGGTGGCTATAATATGCAGCTTAAGAGTAGTGTGTGTGTATGCACACGTAGGTATTTTAGGAACTTGAAAAATATTTTATCTTACTGACAAGTCTAATTTTCATGGTGGTCTATACCATGAATTTCACTTCTCTTGAATCTAACATGTGATTCTAAGCCATTAGGTTCATCGAGGTGAGGTGTTTGTCTTCTCAGCCTTGCCATTCCCAGGATCCCCCATCTTTGTGAGGCAATGTAATCTCAATGTCAGACACATTTGTGGAAACTAGCCTCATGTAATCTTGACAAACAATAGCCTGGCATCCTGACGAGCCACCACAATGCTCCCGGACAGGAAGCACCTTTACAGGGAGATGGACTCATTCATTATTCTGGAAGATTAAGTACCAAATACCTCATTAGAGAAACTGCAAGCTGAAAAACATAGAACAGCTGGAGAAAAGGAAAAAAGCTCTTTGCACATGAGAAAGTGGTGAGGGTAGGAACTAATTGGTTCTGCACTGAATGGGTCTGGCTTTCCTTCCCAATCAACCAGGGCCACATTTCCCCCAGAACTGGTTGCCATGAATTTCCAGATTCTTGCTGTAGTAGCCAGGTAGTACTAACCATTAAAGTCCTAATAGAATGAGAAGAAATGGCAGACTACTTAGTAAATCACATGCTGGTCTCTTCCATTCGAATGCGAATGACAGGCACAAATGACTGATTAACACTGATGAATCTATATCGCTTCAAATCACATTTGTTTTGTTCATACTTTCAAATAATTCAAATTGCATCCTTCTTTAAGTTCCAACATTGAGGTTTTTTGTTTTGTTTTGTTTTCCTCCATAAGAATATGAGGCTGGAGGTAGATTTACAGAAACTACAAAACTTCGATTCTCAAGTCACACTGACTGTGTGAATTTGGGAAAATAGTTAACCTTTAAGCCTCTGTTTCCTCATCAATAAAATAGTATCTTCCTTATAGCAATTCACCAATGTCTGCCTTTCAAGAATGGAGCCATCACCATTAACACAGTTGAGCATTTTCAGTCTTACATACTTAACATATGATTTGGACTATCTCACACATATCATTTTAGTTTGAGTCCTGTCTCTCAACTAGATGATAAGCTGTCCAATGGTAAGTCCCAACTGTAACTTTGTGAGACCCTCACGACATCCTGTCCAACAAAGTCTAGCCCACTGTTTGTCTCAGTTGGCAGAGCTATTTGATTTCACCTCAGTCACGGTTGTTGGAGGAAAATGTGAAGAGTGTTGAGGTTTCAATGGAATAGCCTCCTTGAAAGAGCTTGTCATAATTCAGATAAGAATCAAAGTCAGGGCTTGAGGTGGAGTTGGGGGGTTCAAATGAGGTAGATGGTGTTCAGTACTGGGAGTAGGTGAGAAAAGCAGCAGTCATAAGGACGTTCCTCCTTGGGCAAAGGACCCTATTTCCTGGGCTCTGGGCAGGGCCTATTCGCCATGTACAGGAGGAAAAAGGCCAAAGAAGAGCAAAGTTGGGCAGCTAAATCAAAATTTGATTTTAGTGCACAGTTCTTATTCTAACATAGCACTAGGAACCCTGACAAATAACTGAAATTCCATAGTCAAAGAAGTCCAATTTTAGGCAAATGGACCAAGAGGGAATGTATGGGTTGAGTACAAGGAAAGGCAGGTGGATTCATGGCCAATGTTAGCATTAGGGACTTAGGTAAAAAGAAAGAAATATCCATGTTTGGCTGGAGCCTCAGTCTTAGGTCTAACTTTAGTTAAGTTCCACTAGGTTGAGGGCAGGGGAAGGAAAGCAAAGATCTGATACTGGATTAATATCCAGCCTCATTAGGAACAACTCAGGTTCTGGTGCAGGATAGAGCCTAGAGGTGGACAATGTCCTTGAGGATCTCAGCTGTGAGTCGCTGGGTAAAGCAGGTTCAGAAAAATTCTGTTTGTATGAAGCAGGGTTATTCTCAAGAAATGCATATAATTCTCCTGGGTACCTATTAATTGCCTGTCGTTTTGCTTACCTTTCTCTGCTACAAAGATTAGCCCAAGTTTAGAGGGCTGTCCACATATGGAGCACACAACAATGACCAACAGGTGGGGTCATGTAACATGGCTGCTCAAGTTGTAACCATGGGAATGAAATAGTATATTGGGACCAGGAGACCAGCTGTTCTCAGAATGCTGGGGAGGTGGACAGATTGATAGCTGTCACTTCAGGCTTTGAGCCAAAAGACCTGTTGTCCAGTGTACCATGGGGACCCCTGAGTTTAAGTCACAGCATTTCAACCTGACCTCCCTCCTATCTTCGGACAACCTGGCCTATGGATTTGAGTTTCTTTTTTGTCTAAACTCTCACTCTGTGGTGTGCTTGCATTCTGTCCTGGTTTCCTTTTCTGCCTCTACATTTCCCTCTAGGATTAGAGGAGTTTTGAAAAGAAGCCTGCCTTTCCTTATCAACTCCCGTTCCCAAGTACTGAAATCTACGGAATCCTCTAATTATTCCTACCTGGCTGGCAGTGTCAGAGTACACAGCAGTAACCACACTCTCTCACACACACGCACACACAGGTTCATTTTCCCTAGACACACACTGAACCACATCTGTGCAATCGTCTTCTGACACTGTATTTTGGCTGTGAGCATTTTGAAATGGTTAAGAACACAGATTCTGGAGTCAGAAACCTGCGGCAAAAACATGACTTTACCAATTATGAGTTGGGGTTAAACTGGACAAATTACTAGACCTATTTAAGCATTTGATTCTTCCAATCTATCAGGAAGAAAATAACAGTAACCTACATCACTGTGAAGTTTAACATTCCCTAAAACTAGTAATTACTCAGTTAATGTTGTCTCTATTATTACTTAGTATTAACAACATTATTATAACGTTTCTTCTATTATTTCCATTTTAGAGGCCAGATAAGACCACTGGTTCAAACTATTCCTCATTGCTAGTTAATTCCCACCTTTAACAAATTGCTTCACCTTTATCAAACCAACTTCCTTCATCTGAGAATGCTTCTTTGTTTATCTTAAAGAAGCATCACTAGCGTCAAAAGTAATTCATAGATGAGCACATTTAAAGCTTTAAAACTGTTATATATGACTTTTCTTTTACCTCTTCAATACCACCACCAGATCCCATATTGGACATTTCTTAGTTGCAAGTCTGACAAACTGTTTTTTGATACAAGTTTAAAAAAAAAAGAAAACAAGTTCAATTTTATTTTCCCCAGTAGTTTTCCAGGTGATTATTACTTTCCAGCTAAATCACGTTTACCATTTAGGGTGAGTAGTATATCAGCCACACATCTTATAAATATTTTCCCCTGAGATTGCTCACCTAATCTACTCATTTGGGTCAGACTTTATAATTTATTTACATATCAGGAAATGAAATCAAGTTAATACATGATTTGCCTGTGATGGAAAACAAAATGCGAATCAGGGCAAGATGGAAGAGTTGGATCTTTAACCAGACTTGTTACCCACTGGTCAGCAGATTCCCAAGAGCTTCTGTAGTATTGTTACAATCGTAACATGTAACCCATTGCTTTGAGAAGAAGAGTGGAAAAAAAACTACTTGATCAACAGTAAATAAGAAACCAAAGAACTTTAAATGATAACACTGTGGGTTTCAATAAAAATGATGCCACCTCAACGAAACAATGGTTTGTTACTTCCTCTGCAATTCACACACCGAACTCTAGTGAGATGGTCACATTATCTCCCAGATCTTTCCCCTAATAAACTCAGCCAGACTAATTTACTCAAAATTCTCCTTAAGACTCTGAGGAGGCATCCTTGATTTTTATCTTAACACCCACTAGTGTTTGGCTAGGAAAGTGCTGGGCAATATTTCTTCCCACTTATATTTCTTGGTAGGCTATGTGGCTTCCACATAAGCCATTTCCATTCCTCTCTCCGACATCCTACATTTTCTTTCCTGCTTTGCACTGCTGCTGTCCACACAATCCTATTCTTCCTTTCCTAGTCTAACCCTTCCCGTTCACTGTTGATGAAGTCTTCTCCCCTTACTCCAACTTTGAGCTCCTGGACCCTTTGACAACTGGCCTCAAAGTCTGAGCTCTTATTATTAAAAGATTGAGGACATTCTCCTATTTATTGCATTTTGTTGTTGTAGTTTTTGTTTTAACCCATTGCATCTGAGAGCTATCTGAGAACAGAGACCAGGATGCACAAATTCTCTGTTCTTAGAACCCCAAAATGCCAGCTAGCAGGGACTTCAAAGATCATTTGAATGGTTTTCTTGTATTTTAAAACTGTAGCCCTTTTGTTCAAACATGGAAGACTACAGTTAGAACAGATGAGAGCTGAGTAAGTTGCCCATACCAACCAATTCTGTTTATCTTATTTGCCCATTTCTTTAGAGAATTCCCAGAACTCTGTGAAGCAGAGTTTGAAAGTCACTGAAGGGCAATTTCATCTCATAAATGAGGAGGCAGGAGCTTTCAGAAGAGTTAAGGTTACCTGCCTAAAGACACAGAGAAAACACCTCATACTGGGCCAGCACATCAGTTAACCCAGGATGGGTACTACTTGAATTGAATGTGTTGGTTGATTGCCAGTTGTCAAGTAGAAATTACCTAGGCTTCACTTCAAGAACCAAAAAGCAAGAGGGAATATCAATTTATATCAGGAGAAAATGTGTACAATACTTAAGAGACCTTTAGTGATATGTATTTGTGTCTGCTAAGATTTTAAGATGTTTGGAATATAAGACAATTCAAGCTTAGTTATTGTTCACAAGTACCTGGGGAGGTTAGGAATCTCTGTGAGCTGGGGCCATCTCAGAGTCTTCCTTGCTGGTTAACCAAATAAGATGAACAATGGCCTTGCAAATGAAAATCACATTTCTCAGGGGTCAACAGCTCCTTGAAGGGGTCCTCTACTCTCAACCAGCTAGAGCTGTAGTGTGAATATTTTTCTGCCTCTTTGTAATGACTCTGAAGGAACTGAAGTTATATAGCCCAAATGTGTTCATTATGATTAACTCCATCCTTTGATAAATCGAGTAATTTGCAGGAGGATTCATAATATTTCATAGACTAACACTATAGCTTTTCTTTTGCTCATTTATTCATTTAACAAAGGACCTCTTTATATTTAGAAGGTAGTTTGTCCTGTTTGCATACTCCCTTTGCAACCTGTAAGCCTGGTAGGTTTAAGAGGCTTGCATTGTGGATCCCAGGTAGCTGTTGATTTTCTCCCTCTATGAAGTAGTAACTAATATGTGAAATTTAGGAGTCTCTTAATTAATACCATGAAGCCATTTCTCAGGTGGATGTAGAATTCAGGAAATCCTACTTTAAAGGTGACTCAGAACTCCACACTGCAAGCCATAATTTGGATTTTACTGCCTATCACCTCCCTTTTTCTGATTTGCAAAGAAAAAAAGTCAGTATAATATGTGTGAGGCAATGTACCTTCAGGACAAACATGTATCTTTTGAAAGGTGATCCACATCCATGGAGTACAATAGTAATATATGTAATCCACAATATTGACTACTTTAATATGAAATTTCGCTTTCAAATACAATACAGATCTTCCTTGACTTACGATGGGGCTATGCCCTGATAAACTCATTGTAAATTGAAAATATTGTTTAAGTTGAAAATGCATTCAATACACCTAACCTACCAAACATCATAGCTTAGCCTAGCTACCTTAAACATTCTCAGAACGCTTATGTTAGCCTACAGTTGGGAAAAATCATCTAATACAACATCTATTTTATAATAAAGTGTTGGATATCTCATGTAATTTATTGAATACTGTACCGACAAATTGAATGGTTGTATGGGCACAGAATGGTTGTAAGCGTGGGTTGTTTACCCTCATGATCGCATGGCTCACTGGGGACTGGAGTTTGCTGCCACTGCCCATCATCACAAGAGAGGATGCTTCCACTTATCACTAGCCCAGGAAGAGATCAAAATTCAAAATTCGAAAAATGACTTCTACTTAATGAGTATTGCTTTCACACCATCGCAAAGTCGAAAAATCCTAAGTCAAACCACAGTTAAGTGGGCAACCATCTGGGTATGTCTTTTTCATAATATTTTCCCCTAACATATCCTTGTCTGTTATTTTCCCTTATGTTGATCTAGTTCTTCTGTGACCTTTAGTTTTTCCTCAGTATAAACACACCCCTCAATAACCTCTATTTATTGACTCAGTTTCATTGAAAGACTATAAAAATACACACAATTTGCACCTTTGACTATGTGAGCCAACCACCATTTGGTCTTTAAGTTGACAAATAAGTAAAACTTTGGATTTTCTTATGGCAAATTTACTTAACCATTATATCTTTTTGTGGTTAATATGGAATAACAGCAATGGGTTCACCCACATTTTAGAGTATTACAGGTGAATCTGAGACTCTGCTATGACTATGTCCTCTTTTATTGGAAACAATGAAGTAGGAGGGTATTGGGGTTATCCAACGAACCATCCATCCCTGCCATTGATGAGTCCCTGATAAGCCAGATGTTTATCCTCAGATTCAGGTTTCCATAGGTTTGCACACTCTCAGCCAGTCAGAGTACAACACAAGCTTATTTCCCAAGGTCCACTGATTTGGGATGCAATACTTTCATGCACGTTTGTCGCTCCCTTGCTCCCCTATTTCCATTGATATTCAGTTTTCTTTGTATTCACCTCCTCATTTTCCATCTCACTTTACTATATGTGGATTCTAGACCTCTTGATCCTGCTGGATTGTCCAATTTTCTCTTGCTCTTGACTTATTTTTGTCCTAAGAGTATTTGAGCTTGTCCTACATATGTGGTTGCCCCTTGTCTGGAGACTTGAGATCTATTCCCCTGGCGCCCATTGAGGCTCCTCTATCTCTGGTGACTCCAATATTTACAGATTAAAAATAAGCAAAAACAATCAATTGCTTAGCCAGACACCAAGCTAGGCAATTTAATGTGAGCCTTTGTTTTAATTTTAGAATTCCAGTCTTATTTTTCTTCTTATTAGTTGGCTTAAGTGGCTGTTTTTTAATGTTATAACCACATTGCATCACTAGAATGCATTACAAAGTTTTTAAATGTTAAAGCTTTCTATGAATTACTTACAATTTCATCTCATTTACTAGGGCTGAAGTTAAAGAAAAGAAACATGAAGTACACGCCAAAAAATGTGATAAAATTACAATAGCAGAATAGCAATAGCCTAGACCACCCATATAATGAGATTTCAGCTCCCCGAAAACGTGGCTCAACACATGTGTCAGTGTCAACCCAAGGTTGAGATCTAATTAGGGCACATTCAGCCAGTCTGATTATGTGTTTCTTGTTTGGTGACAAATCTGTTCATTTTGCAACAACATTTCTGTGAATGTCCAGCAATTTGTTTCTGAGCCTAAAGCGAATTTTAAAAATACATAATTCTATGGTGTAGTGAATAAGAGTATTCTTTAGTAAATAACCACCAACACACACTCTGCTCTTCTGACCCTTGAGATGAAATTGCCAAGCCTGTTCAGTGAATCGACAGATTCAATCAATTAATATTTTCTATGCTAATTTGGCTTATTTGTTTACTTTACTGAAGACAATTGATTAATAGAACATCTAGCCGATTTGATTTAAATGAGTAGGTCTGTTGTATATGTAGACTGCACCTGATTTTCAAGGACCGATCATGTCAGGGAAATAGCTTTGAATAAGAGAAATATGTTGCATGCTTGATCTGAGTTTTGTCACAAACTTGTGTGACCCAAGGAATGTCACCTGACATTTTAGGTTTCTATTTCCTTATTGATATCATATCCTTTATACTTGCATCACTGGAAAAGTAAAATGAAATAATATCCTTGGCTTTGCTTGGAAATGTTTATAATCACACTGACGGAACAGAGAGGAAAGTATTTTAGTTTATCAGCAATCACCAACATTTTCTTAGAAAAGAAACTTTTTCTTTTTGAAAGAAAATATTTTGATAGCACCTCGGGTCCAGAGAGAGACATGAGGACACGCATGTCTCTAGAATCTTAAGCAATTAAAACTATTCTGTATAATAAATGAATGAATGAATAAATGAATGAATGAATGAATATGGGATCTTGCTTCTCAAATACTGGTGAAAACAAGAAAATAGGAGGCTGGAAGGATACTCTAGACAGAGGAGGAAGTTCCTAATGATGGAGTGGGTGGACAAATAACTTTTTACAAATAAATATATACATGGTTTCACTTGAAGTTTCTTGCATTGTTTAATGTAAATTCTTCCTCCTCTCCCCCTCTTTACTTTTCCCCAAAAACATACTCCAGCAAAAACTACAGTGCTGCCAAATTCTAGTTTAGCAAGGAGGTTAATATTTTGTAGGAAGACAACAACTGATACAGAAGCAGTTTCCTGATGGTGGATTTTAAAAAATAAACTGCAGAAAATTCACTACAAACTTAGGGCAGATTTTGGTTGTTCACAGCCTCTGTGGAGCTGAGCACTCTATAAACTCTTTTAGAGGTCCCAATGACTCTAGGAGATAAATAACTAATGAGCACCATTTTTCAGATAAGGACACTGAAAAACAGAGTTTAAGTAACTTCCCTGACATCACATAGGGCCAGAGCCAGGATCCAAACCCAGACATTTGGCCATCAAGTTTATGGTCCATATAATATCGACTCTCTTGAAGTTCCCAGTTGCAGTATCTGGAAAACATTTCAATGGGTTGACAGACTAAGGTCAACAATTGAGAGACATGTAATTCTAAAATCACAAAGTCAGTCCAATTTGGAGACAACTTTGAGATCACCACGTTATAGTTTTGCTCCAGAGTCCTGCCTCTGTTGTCCTGCTACTCTGTGCAATGTTCCCAGGACTGAATGGGATGGGGAGTGTGTCTCACTAGTTGAAGGTGTGCAGATCAGACCCTTATAAAGGGAGTTAGACAGGAAGTCAGGAATTCCAGAGTTCCAGCCTCAGCCCTGTCCGCTCGGGGCCTGCTTTTCCTTGTTTATAAAATGAGGAATTTGTATTAATGGCTTCTAGGGTTAGCAAACCAAAGTTTCATGCTTCTCTTCCATAAACCATCAACTATTCCAGGTTGTTTTCTTGGTCAGTGATGTTATAAACTTGAGTATCAAAAGAATAATTCAGAATGGGGTTCTTTAGCTTTGCTGGTTGTAAAACAAACATATTTCTATGTGTAAGCATCCATTCTGTTTTCTACGTGTGGTATGAATGATTTTCTTCTATATTAAAGAGGAAGAGTGTTTCTCACTGCATACAAAATACTGGTTCTGAACAATCCCCAAAACTTGTTTTGTTTCTGTGGAGTGGTGTGTATGTGTGTGTGTATGTGGGGGCTATCACATACGATATTAAACATACCTGGGGGGAACTTGCTTTTTAAATAACCTCGGAAGTGAATTCCTTTGTACACATCACCCCCCCCCCAACCACAGACACACAGAAAATTAAAAATCTTTTGTTTGCAATGTGAACTTATGTTAAAAAATGTATTCAGTTTGCAAAATGCATTTTTATTTAGGGTTTTCCGAAGCTGTATGTATATTCCATGTAATTCTGATACTCTTCTTTTTATGCATATCATTGTCCAGGAATGAGGCCTTCTTTTTCTGTGTAATATGTATATGGCCTTCACATTGAGATTTAACCATCAGAATAAGATTTGTCACTGAAGATGCTGGGCAAAAGAAACTACTGTTGTAAAGACTCTAAATAAATCACTGATTACAAAAAGAATTCTAGCCTCTTGAGTTATAACATTAAGATGCCCAAAGGATACAGAAAGTCAGTAAAACTAGGTGCTTGGTGCCACTTGCGAAATTCAATGTGAGGAATATCTGAATTTGGATACTTTTCTCACAGCTTTTTCTTTAGCGAAGACATCGCTTGGATGTTATTTTTCCCTGATGAATCTGTCTATATGGTCTCAAGCTGAATTTAAGTTGGTTATGTTTTCACTGATATTTCTAACCTCTTTAATTGCACCTATATTATTTTTCTACCTCACAAGTACTTGCAACACCTTCCAATTTAGTGTTGCTTCATGTTTTCATTAGTGTGTGGTTCCCTCCCTCTTCGAGCTCATTAATAAAGGTATTAAATTAATCCAGCTCTCCTAACTGCTGATGTTCTCCCCACCAATGCCTCCCTCAGGATGGACACATTGCCATTCATCATTGTTCCCAGTTTACCATGGTCCAAGAAGGCAGTGTAACTACATTCATTTTCAAGTCCATTTTTACTGAATTCTGCAAATGCATTTTCATTACATGTTGGACCCGATTTTTGCTCTAGCTCACATGAATCATTCCTAACATCAAACCTAGTGGTAGCCAAGAGAATGTCAGGGAAGGAAACCCACAAGCTTAAAGGGTGTTGGTATAATGGGTCTTTTTTGCAATGGTTAGGGAAGTCTGAAACCATCAAGATTGATGCCGTTTGCATCTCAGACACAGTAGATAATCTGTGGGACTGGAACAATCACTTCTGATTCCTATAGGCTGGAAGAATGCATCAATGGGTAGACAGACATGTTTATTATTCCCAATAAATGCTCTGGGTCTGACAATTTTTCTTAGTTTAATGTATGAATTTCATTTCATAACAGCAATAAGACACTCCAGGCTGTGCATTTGTTAGGGATTATTGCACTTCTTGGGTGGTTTAAGTCATTCTGCCTTTAGTCTTATGCCATATAACATGACCCAAGGCACCTTATAAATAGCAGAGCAATGCACTGCTTGTCATGTGTTATAGCTTGAATAGCCTTGTAAAGGGACATGGATTATAGAGGTATGATAATAACTATAAAACAGGAGTGGTAATTTAAGTGCCTGTGTTGGATAATCTGTATGATTAGTATTTTTTTATTTTGGTCTTTTGTGTTTCATTCTACTTAGAATTCTCATTTACTGAAATCACTGCTCAACAATACAATGTGTTAATGGGGTTGAAGGTAATTCAAGATCTAATTTAATATTTTAAACCTTCTCACTGTTTTGTTTACCAATTAGCTGTCAGAGGTTAGGCTGGAATTAGCTGATTTACACAGCAGTCTCATTGGCTCAGAGATCACAGGTTACCACCATAAGTTATAGCAAATACTCTAAGGGTTGAATTCTTAAACTCCATGGAAAAGTAGTACCACAAAAAGAATATCTTTATGTTTCAATACCACAACTGAAAGAGTAAATGAGCACTACTTGTGTTTTAAAGCTAATAATGTAAATTTATGACATATAACATTTGGCCTAATGGGGATTCAGCATTTTGTAAAGCAGCATCTTATTATGTCAAATGCACTTTTCTTTTTAGGTTCTTTTGTTCTTGTTGTTGTTGCATCCAGATGTCTGACATAATCGTATCAAAATTTATCCACATTTTGCCTGTTTTCAGTCGTTATTATGAAGGAAATAATAAGGACAATTTTAACTGTCAAGACGCTGACTAGGGTTAATGAGGGAAAAAAGAGATTAATCAATATGCAAGACCATGTCTCCAAGTTTCTAGTTCCTTCTTATTAGCTGACTTGGATAACACACTACCTGCAGCTTGGCATGCGATATTTTCCTCATCACTTCACTGGGAAAATTATTAAGTTAGTGTGTACTTAGAAAAAAGGCAACAGATGTGTGTGTATGATGTATGCCATTTATATCCATCTATCTACCTACCAATCTAACCATGATACATGAAGAGTTATTCAAGATAATCTACCACCACACACCCCACACAGCCACTGGCCCCCGTGACACTCAACTGTCACTCCATTTCAGGACAGACATTCTTTTTCATATTTTCTCCTCATCTTTCATAAAACGATATGGCTGTATCATAGAATTTCTGAATTACAGCATTGGAAGAAATCCTAACAGCTTTCCAAAACAAGCTTTCACTCATGTAGGAATGCTTACTACAACGTGTGGGATGGATGGTCTTTCTCTCCTATATGGATTCTACTGTTGGAGAGCTACAGTTAGAATTTTCTCAAGTTATATCAAAATATACCTCTTTATAATCTCTCCACATTGGTCAAGTTCTGGCCTTTTATGCCACCACGAAAAAAATGCTGTTCAGCTTCTGATTCTAAATTCTTATGAAGACTAAAGATTCAATATTTTACTTTTCTTTAGTTACGCTTAATCCCAGACAGGAGGTTCTATAAGGCACATTGCTAATTGTAGCATGTATGCTTAATGATGAAATTCTGTAGTAACTGCAGAATGTTCTGCAAGGCAGTGTATAGATTGAATTTTTCCGTGTTTCATTCAGTGAAAGGAGAAGAAAGATAACATTGACAATAGCCTCCATTTAAATTCATGTAATAGATCTAATATGGCACTTTTTAGCATTTTGCAGAGCTGTTCTTTTTATTTTATCAGGATATGAGTAGTTACTCTTTAACAAAAGAATAGGTTTGAAAGAGTGTGTTAAAGAACAAGTACTTTGGTATTAATTTTTATAATATTTTACCCTGCTAATATATAGACTATCATTTATATTATTAGTTCAAAATTCTTAGTTTTCTTTTTCCTTTCTTGTTCTTAGAAATTGCAAGACTGCTGAGGGCTAAAACCAGGTCTAATCACTTATCTTACCAACTACAGTATGTCTGCCAACCAAAAAGATACATTCCATCAATGCTAGATAAAATTAATTATTGACTAATAAACTTTTCTTTCATAGTATCCCTAATACTCAGCTTAAGCACAATTCCTACTCAACTTTCTGGCTACACCTGCCTCCCACTAAAGCTTTCTCAGTCTTTCCATAACCCAGAGTGTTTTTCTTTTCATGAGGAAGTTTGGTCCCGAACTAACATCTGTGGCCAAGCTTCCATTTTTGTTTTTTCTTCCCCAAAACCCCAGTACATAGTTGTATATCCTAGTTGTAGGTCACTCTAGTTCTTTTATGTGGGACACCGCCTAGGCATTGTTTGATGAGCAATGCATAGGTCTATGCCCAAGATCAGAACTCGTGAACCCCAGGCTGCCAAAGCAGAGTGCATGAACTTAACCACTCTGCCATGGGCCAGCCCCTCAAAGTCATTTTTTCCCTGTTTGGTTTTGTAATAATCAATGGACAGGTCATTGTTACCAATTATTCTTCTGTTGCATTGTACAATTAATTGCATTGTCACATTAAACTATTTTTAATGATCATTTAATATTTCATTTATTTGTCTTCATTGACTAATGGAACTTTATGCTACCAATAGTAGGATGGATCTTAGGCTCCTGTATTTCCTCAGTACCTTGCATTGGGCTAGGCACATGGCAAAAACACAAGGTATACTTGTACATTTTATCAGATACTTGCATGACCTCTTTAATTATTTCCAGCATCCGGGCCACCTGATGTTAATGAGGTGAGGGGGAATAAACGTTAGAAGAATTGCAACTCACATAGAGCATCTTGTGTGGTTAGAACTGAGTATCAATGAGGTGAGGTGGAATGTGCTTCATCATTAAAGTCTCGTTTCAGAAACTGCACAATGACAGAAAAAAGGTTTTTCCCCCCCACACATATATATTTGAATGCTCAGAAAAGATAAGAAAGCCTGAAGAAGAACAGATGTGTTAGAAGTGTGAAACGGATTAACATCAAAGCCCCCTGGGAAAAATCTAAAACATGAAATGCAGGCTCCTGACTGACAAGAGCTATTCAGAGAGCGTTCAAAGCCCGGCAGTGCATTTCAGGCTGTGTCTCTCCCTGAGCTGTGAGAGGCCTGTGTGGCAGGTAGAGACGCAGGGGAGAAAAAAACCCTCTCTGAACTTTAGGGAAATGAAGCCTGTGTGTGTGCTGATGTGCTGGAGATGGGGAAGGCAAGGCACTCTTTTTTTTAAAACCGTGAAAAGACAGGGTCTGTTTTGTATATAGGCAGAGAAAGAAGCCACTGATGTATTTGATATGAAGAGTAGTGGGAAGAACCCCTTATATAAAATCCTCCTTACCCGTCACAATGACTCAAATGTTCAGTATTAATGACTAATTCCTCTGGTCTTTACAGGCCGGAAACAGTAAGTACCCACCATCTCTTGTAGTTCTACCATGATCTCACAGATTTTAAAGAATCATTCAAAACTGGTTATTCATCTCCATGATTTCACTCTACAAGCCAGAGACTAGACACTGCATTATCTTTTTCAACAGTTGCAAACAAGCTATTTTTGAATAACAATATTTTTGGAGACAGTACATTTTGTTTTAAAAACATGTACTTGGTCATTTTATAAAATTGACAGCTAAATTCAGTGAAAGCTTAGATCTGGAAATGCTGGGTATAGCTGGAGTCTTAAAAATAGGACAAAAAGAGACGGCTTTGGAATTAGGGAGGATTTTAATTAAAAAGATGTCCCACCCATTATTGTAGATCTTAAAGTTGAGCTATCACTTCACTTTATGACCATGCTTTAAATAGTAGCCCCCAAAACCTTTAGGATGTGTCTGCAAAGTAATTAGTTATTTGATTCTTCTTTTCAAAACTACGGTGAAACACATGTAAACAAAATTGTCCCCTGGTACTAGACCCTGCTGTCCATACAGGGGTATATTGAAAGTTGACACAAGACCCACTTTATGAAGGTAAGTTTGATCTTTGAAAGGAGTCAAAGACTGGAATTTTCCCTGTCAAATAGGATGAGTATGCTTCTCATAAACTCTGGAAGCCATTGCCTGTCTCTCAGGAACTTGGAAGATGGTGGAAAGTGTCTATCTACTTCTAACTAATCATCGTGGATATTCCAACTCATCTCCTACCAGACCACACATCCAGTCAGGAAAAAAACAGCGCTGTTCCAATATTTTACACACAATTTACAGTATAAATAATGAATTCAGTGAGTTACAAACTCTTATTAGGAGTCTATGATGTTTTAGGAAATGTAGGAATATGAAAACAAAAAAATTTAATCATGACCGATGAAGCTCACACCACATAATTATCCAAATGAATCATGGTGCACTTATTATATTCTGCTTCTTTATTTTTGGCTACCTTTTTCTTTTGTGTATGACCTGTCTCCCCACCAAGTTTTAATTATATTGAAATGAATATCTTGTGGCAGTTAGCAGTCAGTCAGTCTGCAGAGTGAGGTACATATGGGATCAAATCCTAGGTTTTCCATTCAATAGCTTTGACAATCTTTAGCATTGCTTCCATTACTCTGTTGCTAATGTCTCCAATCTTCACTATTCTCAATTGTACATCGTGAACAATAGCAACAAAAAGATTGCTTCATTGATGTTATAAATCAAGTAAGGTAACGGACATAGAGAACTTAGCACAGTGTTTGGCACAAAGTTGCTCGATAATGCTACTGCTGAAGGTACACATTATAGCTTCCCCCTCCACTCAGTCCACTGGAATGCCTTGTGCAATACCTACAATGGGGTTGATACCTAATGTGGGTGCATTGATTCATTTTGATATACTTGTAACTAAAATTTTTAAGTGTATTGTTATAGAAAAAACTACATAACCACTTACAAAATATATAAAGCTGGCTCTACAAGTGGTTATCAACATGATGGAATGTGAGATGCCATGAAGATGTGCAAGGTTCCACTTCCATTGCTCTGCATTGTTTCCTGGAAATCGGACAATTTCACACTCTTTCAAGATAAGCATTTTCTTTCCTTGCAATCCATATTTTAAACATAGATTTCACCAAGATGGGTAATTTATTAATTTATTGACTTTTTGTATAACTTAGTTTACCAAAGTAATTATCTGAATAAAAAAAAATTACTAGTAGAGTAGGGGCTGGTCCCATGGACAAGTGCTTAAAGTTCTGTGCATTCCACCTCTGCAGCCCTGGTTTGCAAGTTTGGATCCCAGGCGTGGACCTACTCCACTCGTCAGCCATGCTGTGGAGACATCCCACATATAAAATAGAGGAAGACTGACACAGATGTTAGCTCAGGGTGAATCTTCCTCTAGAAAAAAAAAAAAAAAGAGGAGGATTGGCAATGGATGTTAGCATAAGAAGAATCTGCTTCATCAAAAAAAAAAAGAAACATTTTATTCATCTTTGTGTTTACAGTATACACTAGGTGCTTATTATTTATTTAAATGGATCAATGTATAAATCCATGCATGATGAAAAAGACTGTTTTTTTCGTAAGCATGCTAGTATGTGTTAAGTTTCAGGTTTGTTTTGGTGGTGGGTGATTGGTGGGTAAGGGGCTACAGAGTTGTCAATCAGGTCAGAATTCCAGTGAATCAAACAGAAAACATTTTAAAAGAATCAAACAGAAAACATTTTAAAAGATTTTTCCTACATCACTTTTTTTCCCTGGCCTCTCTCTAGTGTTCTGACATCAAACAGCCATTGGCCAGACTGTGACTAAGGCCTGTCACAACCTACAGAGAAAAATCTTGACCTTATTTATCTTGGAGAGAGGGGGAGATTTCATCTCCGGGCCAGAATGGTTCTTTTTTACTAGAGGCATTATTGTGCCCTAGAGAAAATGCCAAGGGAGCTCCAACTGCTCATTTCCTCTAGGAAAAAAAGAGAGCAAAAAATAAGAAACTAATAGAGGTGAGTTATTAGGTAAGTATAAATATTATCTGAAGCTAAAACTCAGACTGTAGAAAATATTTGATCTTAAATTTTTATCTCAAAACTTTTGAAGGAAAAAAAGAAATCTGAACATCCTTGGTACTTATTTCTTAGTGAAAAACGTGTTTCTTGTGAGAAGATTACAATCAAAACATTTTCCGTTTTACTAGACTTGGATGTGTGCTTGAGGCTACTGTGAGGTGTTTACCTAGTATCTTCTAAATTGTTTATGAATTTTCCACCAATTCATTCTTTAGAAGGGAAGTTATCTTTTGAAGAAACAAAAGCTTAAATTACAAATGTATGCTTTGCTGTACATGGCTGGAGGTAGGCTGCATAGTGAAGTGGTGTCTTTGTTTCTAACGATGGAGAGAGGAATGTTGAGGCAAGGAAGAGCAGCACAGTGAGATGCTCTCAGAATTTAAACCACTATAATTTCTTATGTTACAGGGTTCACATAGCAGGAATTCACCATGGACAATTCAAATCGGAAAAACTATTGATCTATTAATATTCTGCCTATTAAAGATTTATTATTGAATTGGTGAAAGCAAGGCCAGAAGGAAAAAAAGGCAGTACTAGAGATTAATTGGTGACAACTTGGGCTAGAAAATAACTGGAAACATCTGCCAGCATAGAAGCCTGAAGAACAAGAAAGGTGTCAGCAAGAGCCAATAAAAGGAAACTTAAGTAATTAGGTGTCAACATCAGAGAGATATAATGCAACCAATGGGCAAATATTTCAGCAACTAGGTGGAGAAAATAATTTGGAAAATTTGGTGAGTGGTGATAAGCAGACATTTAAATAGATGTATAGTTGCGACCAGAAAGGTCCGATAGGGGAAAAGAGAGTCTAGAATCCATCCATCTAGCTAACCTTCAGGAAAATTTTGATGGCACTTAGGACATGGGATTCAAAGTGGGTTCAAACCCAAAGTGAATATCAAACAAGGAAGTTCCTGAGTTATTAAAAATGAATACATGATGGGAGTTGTTATGAGGCAGTAAGACAGGAAATCAGCTGCTGAAACTGGTGCAGAGGACTAACAACACACAGATTTTGTGATGAGCCTCCAGACTGTGGATCCACCCATTTTTATGTCACCTTCCTATGGACCAACAAGTCCCACTATCTGCAGTGGGTTCAATCTGTAGGTCTGGATTCCAGGTTTTCTGGGAGAGATACATGTGTGTCCTCAAAGCACTTATGCCAAAGAGAGGCATCGCACAACAACCGCCTTCCAGAGAACAGCCCTTAAAGTGAGGCTATCAAACAGGCACTAAGCTCACAATGTAATTGGCAAGAAGTTCACACAGGAAAGTCATGACTTTTATTTTGAAGAATATATACATATTTTTTCATTTTATATATGTCCATATAAGATCAATTTGTCCATTTAACTGAAGAAGAAACCCACAAAACAAACAAAGTGCATGTCTGGGAGAAAAGTGAGTGGATAAAAGTAAAGGGAAAATTATTAAAGAACGTGACTCCAAATGTAGCAACTGAGACCTATCGAGAACACTAGACAGCAGACCGGACTGTTGCATGGAACAATAATGAACAATGTTGGTTTTGTTCTCTTCTCTTTGCTTTGCTTTAAAAAGCAAGAGAGCTTATAACAATGTTTAGAAAGTTTTCTACACAACATAGTTACGTGTTGGCAGAAAGGGTGGCGGAGACCATCTCCAAGCTTCAGTTATCTGACAAAACCACTTAGGCACAACGTTTCATTGTCTGGTGGTTCCGGATACATGAGAGGTAAGGCAGAGCTCTAGGAACAAATACCACAGTAAATGCAAAATCAGAAGTCTTAGCATGGTTAAGAGAATGCAGGAGTGGCATTCCTTAGCCGTATTCCTCAACACGGCCTTTCTGAACTAAGAAACAAACAGTAAAAGAGCAGCTGACAATTCCTGACCCTGTGGCCTTCCTTCAGTTTCCAGCCAAATGGCTGAAATGCTAGAAGTCTCCTCCTTTGTAGAGGCTGATGCTCAACAGAGATTACTTAAGTCTTGGATGTTGGAGGTTTTAATCTGTTTAGTTGATCACTGGAACGTTCTGCCCATTATTTATCCCTGCCGCTCCTATGAACAACTTAAGTGTCTGATGTAAGTGAGTTTATAGAGTAGACCATATTTTTTATCCATTAACTGGCACTTCATATATTGTCCAAAATCTGTCATGAGCTTTGCCTCAATTCCACAGCAGTAGCACCTGCCCCATGAAGGATCATATATCAAGGGACCTCCAGCTCATCTGCCTTAAAAGAGTGTTGATGCCACTCACCCTCCCTCCTAATTATCAGAAAGTTATTCCTTTCCTCCACTTTTGGAAAAACAGGACACACTTCCAGGGTGATGTTCTTTAATACCTCGGTATCTAATAAACAGGTGTGTTTTGTGATCTTTTATATCTGTTGGGTTACACATATTTACCTGCTTGAGGAAACATACTAGGAAAAATTGTAAAACTTCTTAAAGAAATCTTAGTCATGCAACCCTAAAATCTCCAAGGTATTTAAAATCACTCCCTATGTCTAAAACATGGGAAGGAAAGATGATCCAATTTTTAATTGTCAATGAATTACCAGACATTTTCATGCATGCTTACGTACATTATCTCATTTAACACTCAAAGAAACACTATGAGGTGCATATGATTTCAATATTTACAGTTGAAGAAGCTAAATTGCATTGATGTTATATTAAATTACAGGACTAGGATAAGAAGCCAACTCATGTGTCTCTAAAGCTCGATATTTTTCGATTACATTAATGTTATCTCTATAATATTGACATATATTTGCTTGGAAATGTATAATAATAATAATGGCAATAATAATAACACGATAACCAGTTAACGTTTATCAATATTTAACATATCATAGGCGCTTTTCAAGTATAATCCCATTTAGTAATCAAAACAACTTTTTGAAAAAAAGCACTATTATTCCTATTTTAAAGAAAAAAATTGAGACAAAGAGAAGGTAAGAAATTTGCTCAAGTTTGCACAAATGGTAGTGATGGGCAGGTATTTAACCCCATGTCTGACTCTAAAGTTCACGGTCATAATAACTGTGATAAGTGCTTAACTATGGTAAGTGCTTCCACATTCATTATTTTATTTGAACCTATAAAATTTTATGAGAAGGGTAGAGCAGGCATCCACTCACTTTACAGGCAATGAAATGGAGGGCCAGACTTGCAGAGAGCTAGTAAGGAGGAGGGCAGTGTCTCAAGCTCAGACCTTCTGACTCCAGTACACATACCTGCTACAGGAAAGCACATGATGCTTGTGTAATGGAGACAGCATGGCGTGTGACTTTTCGTGACAGACGACATAAAGTTTCATGCTCTGTTCCAAAACTTGTATATGCAAGGCACACTGGGTATCATAAAAAGAATATAGAAAGATTGAAGTCAGTCTTTCCATTTCCCTGAACCTGATTTCTCAGCCAGCCAAATCAGCCCAATCATAGCCCCTTCACAAATCTATTGCTAAGGGCAAAAGAGCTAACGTGTGGGAATGTTCACCTGCAGCCTTGGTTTAGCAAATTGTAAGGGCTTAACACTATCTTAGAATAAACAAAATGTAATTCTTGCCCTCAGGCAACTTACAATCTAGTTGTGGGTATGAGTATTATTTATGCAGTAACAGCCAGAAGTGGAACGTGCGGGATGTATGCTGTAGATGTTTTGACAAAAATGAATAGGAGTGAGGGACAGTATTAACAGCCCAGCTCTACGAAGAGATGCTGATGAACTGATCCTTCAGGGATGTGCTCTGCAATTGAGAAGCAGGATTCCAGGTGAAAGGAATGATTTGACTCTGTGGTTTTCTTAACTGGCCACCTAGGAAAAAGGTCTCTAGGCCACATTCTTCAATGGCTCCTCACCAGTGCTTTGGGCATAGACAGAGAAGCTGGTTCCCTACTTAGGCCTGAAGATCCCTATTCAGCATTAAGTTTATTAGTCTATTTTTCAGACTTCTGGGAATCTACTGTAAAAACCCACAAACTCCTGTGAAGAGAAATTCTTACGTAGCATTCACATCTTTGCACGTATAAATTTCTCATATGGTTATTCTGTCTAAAAGACTAAGAGAGGGACATGTTTTAAAAGAAATAATGAGGGGCCGGCCTGGTGGCAGAGCAGTTAAGTGTGCACATTTTGCTTCGGCAGCCTGGGGTTCGCCGGTTCAGATCCCTGGTGTGGACATGGCACCCCTTGGCACACCATGCTGTGCTAGGCATCCCACATATAAAGTAGAGGAAGATGGTCATGGATGTTAGCTCAGGGCCAGTCTTCCTCAGCAAAAAGAGGAGGATTGGCAGCAGTTAGCTCAGAGCTAATCTTCATCAAAAAAAGAAAGAAAGAAAGAAAGAAAGAATGAGAGGGCACAGCAGAGGGATACTAAGCCTGGTTGGCAGTTCTTGTAAGGTGATTCCGAAAGCTGGGGATATTAGGAGGGCGTTGGAAATCCAGAGGAAAGAGGATCTAAAGGTCTGTTGGTGGCAATGAAATAATATCTCATTTTCCAGCTGATATTTTATCCTCATTACCTGACTTGTTAAGGAAACACATAGAATGTTAGGGACAGGAAACAGCAGATGTAGTCCCCTGAGCAGAGGCTGCCCTGTCTTCCACAGACATCATTTCCACCATTCTCATAACCTAAGCAATCTCCATTTATCTAATTCTTCCTTGAATTGACCTAAATAAGGACAAGTATGTATACACAAGTTTGCTGACACCTTCAAAGTGCAGAGCTCAGTTTCTCTAAGCAATCACAGCAACAGAGGTTATTGGTACCGCAGGCTCATATCACCTCAACACTTACCTTTTCCAAGCAAGGAGACCAAATTTTAACCAGAAGCACCGGCTACTCTTTGCCTCAGGGCTGTCTTTGCCCACAGGTGTCTCCTCAGCCCTCTGAGCAAGATGGGCCAGAGATTCAGGGGAGTTAATGCCTCCTGTGAGATGCCCTTAACCAAACACTGATGGGAATTTATGAATAAATACCCTGGCTATCGCCTTGGGTGGGATATTTCTGATACAAACCCTTTACACTGACTCCCAGTATTTTCCAGTGGGATGAAGCTCCAGCTGCCCAAAGTTGGTAACATGTGTGGTAATATACTATTTATTATTGCTTCCCTCCTCTTTGCTGTCTTACTTTTCCATTCCCTTAATGGAGTTTCCTGGGAACACCTCCCAAATAAGCTATTTGCACTTGAATCATTGTGTCAAGAAAGCATCCTACTCATGATAGAATTTCATGTCATATAGGTGAAATGCATGCCACTGGCTCCTCTTCAAGCCCTGGCACTACCATTACAAAACATAATATGATGACTTCATAGCATTTCATAGTTAAAAAATCTTTAAAGCCACTTTAAATAACACTCCATTTCTACCCAAAAAAAGCCAAATAAAATGCCCATTAACAGTAACGTTTTTCTCTTGTGCATAATTTTGCACTATTTAAAGCACTTTCCCATATTTAATCATATTTGATCCTCATGACAACCCTATACAAAATGTAGGGCGAATGTTAGCTTGAGGGACAATGTGGAGTGGTGGAAAGGGCTCTCTGAATTGGGAGTCTAGAGAACTGATTCTGTCAGTAATTAGCAGTGCAACCATAGGCAAGACCTTAACCCTCTCGGGCCTCAGTGTCCTCCTCACGGCCTGAGGGGCTGGTCTATGTGGTTTCGGAGATTGTTGCAACTATTAACATTCTATCAGATGGAGAATGGAGTACGTGGGTGGGGGATAGCTTCCTTAGGGTCAGTCGGTGGTTGTTCGCAGAACCAGGACTAAAAGCAAGCTCTAGTAACTTTAGAGAAAGGGTGCATTAAGTAGTAAATGCTATCTAGCCTTGAAGAAGAGCCTCTCATACTAGTCACTGAGAGCACGTTGTGTACCACACATTGTCATCAATCTTGAAAAAATCTTGCAAAGCATGTTTTATTCCCAATTTACAGATTAGGAACCCTAGACTCCAAGTGTTTATGTCACTTGGCCCAGGTCACAAGGTATCAACGTAGCTCCAATATCTGAACGCCGTTGACGTGATTCCAAAAATGTCCTCTTCTATTAAACAGGTATTTTTGTTTTTGTTTTTCCCAGCCCATCTCACAAGAGCCTCAAGAATATTTTGACAAATTAGAAGTTTGACACGCACAGGTTCGAATCTTGACTCCTGTGATTATACTTCCTCATCTATAAAATGGACATAACTTCACTTATGGTTTTTGAGAGGATTAAAAGTGATGAAGAATTAAAAGTCTTCAGAATATGATTTCTGCTGAGTGTGTATTACTCTTCTTTCCCACTTCCTGTCAATTTTTCCACCAAAGCATTAAACCCAGCTTCCTCCAAAGGCCAGACTGGTAGCTTAATACGGCTGAAATCTGTCTCTTTCCTACAAATATATAAAATATATATATATATATATATTATAAATATATATGGGTAAGGCTGGGAGGTTGCGTGGCATATGGGAAACATGAATATCTTGTGAATGTGTTTTTCTTGTCCTGTCTCTGTCCTGATTCCAGCCTATTAGGTTTGTGAAAAAGTCTACCTCCCTCTATGGCCCCAGGATTCTTATTATATTTAACTACTTTACATTGCCTACTCTTCTCAACTTTTTACCCATGAGTTTGAGTGTGTCTGCATACACACATGTGTGTCTAAGAAGTGAGTATGAAGGAGATTGCTTCACTCATTTTCAGATTCTGCTAGTGAGTGATTCATAATTAGTGGACTATGACTGTACCATAAGGCTGGTAGGACATGTTGCATATACCAGGGAAATTGCATAATAATTATATTTTAAATAACATCAGAAAAAGTTTAATTAAGACTTTTAATTAATAGTTGAGAGATTAATCAATCAATAGTTATAGCAATGATTATAGGGTGTAATTGAGCTTAATTGGAGGGGGCTGATTAATGATGAGAATAAACCTTTCAGATTCCCTGTCTTGAAAGTATTCAGAAGTGATGGATTTTGGCTCATAGAATTAAAAAGAAATGCCGGGATTATAGACGATAGGTCCTTGGCAACTGGGTCATGAAAGAGAAAACACATGACTGAAGTAAAAGAAATTATTCCATCGTTCAGCTTGTACATCATTATACTGCTAATTTGTACAAGTTTGAGATTAATAGAGGAAAATATGCATCTGAGGAAGTCTATAGAAAAAGAAAAAAAAAGAAATTGCTTGAGACAGTTTTCTTTGGAAGCTAATTTCTCAGGGGTGCTCTTTCCATCTCCAAGGGCAAAATGGTTGTGTGAATTCAAATGACGTTCTTATCAGAACATCATAGGAATAGATTTGGTAGAGGATCAGACATCTCAAGGAGACAATCCCTGTTTATAGGATGATGACCCCTCTCACTTCTGCCTGATCTGTTTAATCAAATCCAAGTGGCTACTGGGACCAATATCAATTCTACCTGAAGATGGTTCAATTCTCTTTGGAGAACAGGTAGGGGATCTCATTTCAGGGTCATCTAACTGATGAGGATGAATCCCACAATGCACAGCCCAGATGGAAATATATACGCTCAGAGATTGGGGTGATCAGTTATCTTTCAGAGTAGACAGCACCACATTATTGATCAAGCACATCATTCTCAGGAAACAGGCCAAATATAGTCTCAACATCACTGAACACAAACAAGATTAGTTATACAGGAAGATAACCTCAAAAAGTGTTTTCAAAAGTCTTTTAGTCCACCAGAAAATCTATCTTGGCTACAAATTGGGAATTTACTGCTTCCACATTTGCCAATGACTTATACCCATTTCCTTTTTTCCCTCTCCAACTTACATGTGTCCTCTCAACCTAAATGCAATACCAGTCATGGTAAGGATTCAGTATGCAAAAACATTGAACTAAGTTCATGAACTTAATCAATAAGAATAGTTATATTGATTATTTTCTGTATTTGTCCAAATATATACTGGTCACTGTGGTAGATGCAAGTAAAGGGGAAGATTGTATATCCCTGCCCTTAACTTCTATAAAGCCAGCACACATTATTGACAGACAGCATTATACAGTGCTAAGAACAATTGAATTAAAGTCTAGCACTAATTCAACCATATTTATTTGATGTTTAGTTTTGGGAAAGTTATCTAAACTCTCTTGTCTTGAGTTACTATCCCTGTAAAAAGAGCTTGTTCTGATTTTTCCATAGTTGATCACCCCATTGAATTATTGCAATTCAATTCTGACACTACCTAGAGTTAGTACAGACTTCACAAAATAAGGGCACAGACACCCAACAAGCCTGTCCTTAATTCAGACATTGGTCATATGTTCTGGGTTTCCCAGTCCACCCATACTTCTAACCAACTGTCTACAAATTTGGCAGTTCCCACTACCACCGTGGGCTCAATAAAAACTCACAGAACTCAGCAAAATGCTGTTACTTATGATAACAATTTTATTATAAAGGATACAAATCAGGACCAGCCAAAAGAAGAGATCCATAGGGTGAGGTCTGGGATGGTTCTGGATATGAAATTTCCATGTCCTCTCCTATGGAATCAGGGCACATCACCCTCCCAGTATATCAATGTATTCACAAACCAGGAAGCTCACTTGAACCTTAGTGTCCAGAGTTTCTATTGGTGCCTCCTTACATAGGCATGACTGATTTAATCATTGGCCATGTGATTGAACTCAATCTTCAGCCCTATTTCTCTCCCTGAATGTCAAGAGGTTGAGTTAATACTACATGGCTTAAAGCCCCAACTTTCTAATAACATGATTGTTTTTCCCAGCATGGCTAGCCTCCATCTTGAAACCATGAAGAGGCCCATCATGAGTTACCTTGTTAGCATAAACTCAAGTAGGCCCCAGGGTCACACCATGAGTAACAAAGATGCCCCTATCTCTTATGAAATTTCAAAGAAGTTCCTTCCCAGGAAGTGGAGAAAATGACCATATAGATGCTTTATTATACAATGCCTATTGACTGTTGTGTTAAGTAAACAAGATAACATACGTAATTATGTTTTATTACTTTAAGTTATTAACCAAAAGTAACCTGTTACGGTTTGATTACTAGAGAATAAGAGAACAATGCAAATTCTATTCTATTAACTGTGATTCTATCACTGTGGTGTATCACTCATAATTTCAAAAGAGAAACTCTCAATGCTGGCTTCAGCAGTCAGAAGAGTTTTCATAGATGAGATAGAACTTAAATCGGGTTTTGAAGAATAAGTATAATTTGCTAGAAAGCAGACATTCCTCATATTCCATGTAAGCTGTCAATGCAGTCAAAATAATTTAACAAATAATAAAAGTAGACTTGCTGACTGATCCTTTCACCTTTTGATATATTGTTTTAATGTTTTATGAACACACAGCTCAAGAGAACCTAAATGTTTTCCACAAAATCAACTTATAAGTGAAGTGGAGGAGTAGCAGCCTTTATACTGAGTCTCCATTTCCTCCCTCTGTGTATATTGGGCCCATGGAGCACCAACCTGTGTGATACCTGGATTATGGGGCAAGCCTAATTCCATTCTAATCTCTATCAATTTCTAGCTTAGTCAGTTTATGCAAGATGCTGGAGCACTCAGAAACCTATTTTCTCCATCTGCTAAATGAGAATAGTATCTGCCATGTCTATGTCACAAGGCTATTTTAAGATCCCAAAGTGCTTTATAAATTTAACAAACTATTTTATTTTAGCATTAAGTTCAAAGGTAGAATTAGAAAAAGTTGAAAACACGCAATATATCTTCAGAAGTATTGTTGTCCCTTTCTGCCATCTCCTCTTACCTTTCAGTAAACACTTTCTTTTACCCCTAGAACAGTAGTTTTATTATTTCAATTTATTATTCAGGAAATTCTAAGAAATATATTGTGATACATTTTGCAATTAGTTGCATAACAAATGAGAGAGACAGACTAAAATATAATTCCATAAACAAGAAATATCCTCTGCCAAAGAGAGTAAGTGACCCAACATAGGTAGGATGGGATCTCTAGCATTCTGATCTGGAAGTCGCAAAAGAGAGGGGAGACAGAAGTGTAAACAAATAACAATAGTGTAATTCCTACTGTGGTCAGTGCTTTAATAATGTATGCTACAAGTGCTGGGGAATTTAAAATACAAGAGAAATTAATCCTGCCTGAGGTTAGATGCAGGGCATGATTTGGAAAACTGATGCTCATGCTTGGTCTTGAAAGACAAGTTGGGTTTTGAGAGGCAAAGAAGGGGCTGTGTGAGCATTTCAAACGTAAATGTAAATTCTGCATGAGCAAAGTGCAAAGGGTGGAAGAGCAGGGCATGTTCTGGGAACAGTGGAAGGCTTGTCAAAGCCAGGATGTAAAAGGCTTTGGATAAAACACTGAGAAGATCTACGACAGCTGAGAAAAGCACAGCAGGCGTGTGTGGGGAGGGGTTAGCTGATCACATCTTTGTTTCGGAAATACCACCCTTTCTCTGGTGAGAAGAGTTGATTGGTTGCGCAAAAGAAACTGAAGCTAGGGACTGTAGGAAACATTTCAGAGCGTGACTGTAAAAGATGATTTTTACTGAATGCTTACTACGTGCCACCCTATCTTCAAAGCCTGCTAAATGTATTAATACCTTAAATCCTGAAATAATACCATAAAGTAAATGCTTTTGTTATCTCTGTTTCATACACAAGGAAGCCAGGAGGCCAGGGACTTAAGTGAATGGACCAAAGTAGGACCAGGTCATTTAGTTCCAGATTCATGTTTCTTAATCACCACAAATTGACCTGGGTCCAAGCAAACAAAAAATAGAGAAAGGAGAGATCTATGCTTGACTGACAGAAATTTCAGGAATGTGATCCTTGTTTTCTGAGATGGGTGAATGGTAAACCTAAAGGGATAGGAGTAGAAGGGAAGATAAAGAGTGGCTTTAACTGGGTAAGTTTTGGACCTTTGTGAGATATATATAGACGTTTAAGAGTCGTTAACATTCAAAGAAAGTTGAAACCATGGAAATTCATGATCTTACCATGAAAGAGAATGTATCACAAAAGGAGAAGAGAGGTAAATTACAGGAAGAATTTTAGGTCAGTGGGGAATATGTGGAGCCAAATGTTAGGATGCCCTCTCTAATTGTGAGTGCAACTCCTTTCCCAATGGAGTTGTGTTGGGCAAGGTGGTTGCCATCTGTTCTCAGTGCAGTCCAGAATTTTGACGACTGCTTCTCACCAATTTCACCACTGCAAGTGAGTGTAAGAGTCCATGGCCAAAGGCCTAGGACTGTTGGGAAGCATTTAATTACATTAAAATCTCTACGACCTGGGGAACATAATGGTTAATGGGGTAATCAGATGGAAGATGTGGAATTTTAAATAATAGAGATGGTATCAAGAGAGTAAGCTGTTACTCCATTGGAGTTGATAAAACCCTTAACATAAATGGTGACTGGAGCATACCTTCAGCATTCATAAATCAATAATTGATAAAATGTACTCATGTATAACTAAGTAGACTTTTGTATGGTAGTTTGAATAAACTGATTACAGTACACTGCAGGACTCTGTGGAATTATGGGCAGGATTTTATTCATCACGGAGAGCTAGAGCTGGATGCTACTTTATAAAAAGCTGAACTGGCAGGGGCGGGGGAGGGTTGGCCCGGTGGTACAGCAGTTAAGTTCACAAGTTCCGCTTCGGTGGCCTCGGGTTCACCAGCCTTGGATCCCAAGTGAGGACATACACACCGCTTGTGAAGCTATGCTGTGGCAGGCGTCCCACATATAAAAAGTAGAGGAAGATGGGCACGAATGTTAGCTCAGGGCAAGTCTTTCTCAGCAAAAAGAGGAGGATTGGCAGCAGATGTTAGCTCAAGGCCAGTCTTCTTAAAAAATTTTTTAAAAAGCTGAATTGTGGGTATCCCCAGATTTTCAAAGCTGTGCACTACATACTTTAGGGGTAAATTAGAAAGATGCTAAAGCTGTGCCACAGGTGGAAGTGCTAATTAGACTGAGGAATTTTCTTCTGTGTCACCTGAAATCAAGCTGTTTTTCAAAGTTGAAGGACTTCTGGTCTTTGGAGAACATTCTTGTATTTCCTGGCAAGAAAAAAAGGAAAGAGAAACACTTGGAAAGCTGGCCTAAAGAAGCAGGTTGACCAGGAGGAGGGCCTATGATTGGAAATTCTCAAATAGAAGAGACTATGGGAATTGTGAGCCCAGTAAGAGAATTTCTGATCATGCTTCTTGGTACTTTATCTGCCTAGTGGCTTTTGCGGTACCCTGGAAAAAATATTGAGTCATTATTGGCATGTTGGCAAATGTCACTATGGAGAAGATATAGATGTTGTATAGGGCAACCTCTGACAGGCTCTAACAGTTTCATGGAAAGAGTAAAGGTATGGTGTCACTGCATTTTAGTCTTCCGGAATGTGTACAGACCATTTCTAGAGCACATCACAATCACTTTTGAGAAGTGACGTAATTACATGACACATCTCCCGACTTATTCTTTCATTCTCTATGTTTATCTCCTAGATGAAGCCTCCCCTAACTGTACCAATGGATAAAAATGACTTGTGTGCTGAATCCTTATAACTGTCTCAGTCTTCATCACAGGGTCCTGGAATGTTTGTCTGTGAAGGACTCCTAGAGAACATATAATTAAACACCATCTCCTAGATTCAAAAGACGAAAATAAGACACTTGAAAGAGACTTCCCCAACTCAAACAATTTGTTGGTCTGAAGATCCAGCTCTGTTCCTAACATGGAAAAATCAAAAGAAAGAAATGGAGTGATCCAGGCAGGAATGATGAGTGATGTGAGATGGAGAGGCAGAAGCACATGCCTAGAGTGGTAGGGCATGGCCATAGCGGGCAGGGTAAGAAAGGATTGGCATAGCATACTAAAGAACTAGAGATAAAAGTTGATCAGATCAAATTTCAGAAAGATAATTCTGGAGACAGTGGAAAAGATGGGATCAGGGAATTTAGTTATGAGGATCATGACACATTCTTGGTAAATAATAATAAGTTCTGAACTAAGAAAATTACCTCTTGTTTCTCACTATCAAACGCTTTATGTTAGCTCTACTGTAAGTTTGTTTTGTTCTTGAGTTAGATTCTAAATTCATTAAGGCCAAGAGCATGGTCTTCCTTTTAGTCCAGAATTTAGCATAGAATGGGAGTTAGATGATCATCATTTGAACCAAATGTGTGAGCATGTTAGCTTTTGGTAGGTAATATTGTAAAAAGTACTCAAGTCTTATTCTAACATACATCCATGCTCAAATATATACTAAATTAAAAATATTATGTAAGTCATTCAAATTTGGGGAGCTCCAATTTCTTAAATTTAATCAAATATGAGACTTGTATATGATATACTCTAAATTCCTTTCCAAATTTAACATTCTATCATTTTGGTTTTCAAAAACTCAAGCAAGTAGTCATATTTACTGCCTCCAAACTCTTGCTCAAACCCATCACATTGGTTGACTGCCATGATGCCATCAACCATGGCTTCTGCACCTTTGCCAAATTTATAATTCTGATAAAGGAGATTCATTTGTTCAGAGGCCTTAAAGTTCAAAGTGATTCATATTTTCTAGATTTTTCATTGTACTGAGGAGCTCTAAATGGCTTCCTCCTATTATAAAATAATGTATCGACATAAAGAACACACTTACTGCCCTTCAATTGCACATACCTTGAGAAGAAAATAATGCAATTATCATTTAATTTTTGCAGTGTTAAATTTTCATTCAATATATTTAGAGTACTTCTGACTCTCTGCAATGTAGGAAAAATGAGTTAAAGCAAAGTGTCTATTTCTATGCATGATTTGTAGATTTTGCAATTACTCTGCTATGACAGAATCAACATGCTTTTTCCTAAATACTAGAGTCAAAAGAAAGCAAATAACAAGGAGGCTTCCGGAGGAAAGGATGGGATATTTTCTTGTTACCATGAATAGACAAGATTAAATGCTTTGGCTATCTCCTACTGTTCATACTTCCTTCTTATTGTGCCGTCATAGAAAAAGAATGAATCAATCTGTGAATACTCTTTTACTGTGCATGTTTGCTTGCCTGAGTGAAATTGCTAGGAGGGAGGCCAATGGAACTGTGATGTCCTCATTAGCGGGCAGTTACCCATTTCTACTGAAAATTGATAAACAGACAACCACTTCTGATAGTCATGTGTCTTAGGATCATCCCTTGTAGAATACTCCAGAATTTGATTTTCATTTCACTTACTTTCTGTTTTTGTCTCAACATTTTAAAAAATATCATTGGGAATATCAGGCGTTAGACAACATGATAGCTGTGTGCATGTAAATGATAGAAACTGAAGAAAATCATAGTTGCAGTTGGACTTTTATGTAGGAAAGATGAGATTCTGCTGCTGTAGAAGAGGCTGGAAAATGAGAGGTGATCTGCCTGGTTGGTAGCTCCTGGGGACAATATTTAATGGGGGTGGGAGACATCTAGGAAGACAGACTTGGGCAAGTCACTTTCATTTGCTCAGGCTTTGTTTCCTCATAAATAAAGAAATTTGGGCAAGGTTCTTTTTAAATGTAAAATATAATTATATATTTTTATGTATTTTTAATGTTTGTGGTAGGCAGAAAAATAGTCCCCAAAGACGTCCATGTCCTAATCTCCAGAACCTGAAATTGTTACATAACAAAGAGTAATTAAATTGTAGATAGAAATAATGTGCTCATCAACTGACCTAGAGATAGGGAAATCAGCCTGGATTATCTGAGTAGGTCCAATGTAATCCAAGGATCCTTATAAGTGGAAGAGGGAGGCAGAAGAGAGAACCATGGGCATGGCAGCTTGAGAAGCACCTGACTTACTATTTCCGGCTTTGGAGATGAAGGAAGAGGGCCATAAGCCAAGGAATGGGGACAGCCTCCAGCAGATGGAACAGGCAAGGAAACAGATTCCTCTCTATAGCCTCCAGAAAGGAACACAAATCTGCATATACCTTGATTTTAGGCCAACAAGACCCATTTCAGACTTCTGACTTTGAAAACTGTAAGATAATGAAATCATGTTGTTATTAAGCCATGAAGTTTTTAATTTGTTACAGCATCCCCAGGAAACTAATACAATGTTAAACATCTATCATTTCAAATATGTGAAAGCAAGTTATTTTAAAAACTAAAAAAAAGGGACTTGAAATTTTTAATATAAATTTTCCTTACAAGAATATGTTTTATCACAAACAAGATAATCAATTATTTGTATAACTAAAGATCATTTGTTCTGAAATTTTGTTCATTTACCAACATACAAAATTAACAATTCTTAACAATGTCATCACTGTTATACTGGAGAAAATTAGGCACAAACTACCCCCATAAAGTCAATTAGTCTGCTTCTAAAAGGGATACAATTAATTAACTTGCAGGTAAGTTAGTTTTAGAGTTTTTTTGAAACTATATTGGTAACCTCCCAACAGTGTGCAGGCAACTCATCAACAAAGGAGTGATGTAAATAAACTTCAAGACATTAAATACGTGAGTCAATCTTTTCTTCTCACAGTCATTATCATCTTTGAGACATAGTTACCTGTAAATGAGAAAAATTTAGTTTCCTTCACCAACCCATACTCACTTCTCTGACATAGATTTACAAAGTCAATTGCTCGTGCCCTTGCCCTTGTCCTAATGTTCACTCAGCATCAACTGAGAAAACTACATAAGAACAATATACCAGAAAGACTGATTGTGTAGAGATGGCAGCCTCAAGGCTATCCAAAGAACTCCCAAGGAACCTCCAAATTTGACCTGCATACTGGTTCTATGAGGCTGACAGGAAAAGAATCCTTGTCTCCATTTAACGATGGTTGTAGATCTGATACAAAGATATGCACCTAGGGAGGAGCACAGTTACATAAGTAAGACTCGTTGCCTGAAATTAGGATCAGAATCTTACAAATTAGCCCTCAACCTTTACTTGTACATCCTCATTTACCTTAACATGAGGATAAAAATGAGTCTCCTCACTCACAGAATTACTATTTTCAATATCAGTTGAAATAAGTCTTAAATCAGGGTTGTTGTTTTTTTTTTCATTTACAATGGCATCAAACAGAATAAAACACTTAGGAAAAGATTTAACCAAGTCACAAAACTTGTACATTGAAAACTACAAAACATCATTGAAAGAAATTAAGATGACATAAATAAATGGAAAAAGATACCATGTTTGAGAATTGGAAAACTTCAATGTTAATATGACAATAGTGCCCCAAATGATCTACAGACGCAGTGTAATCCCTATTAGAATCCCAGTAGCCTTTTCCTTGTAGATAGAAAAACTAATCCTAAAATTCATATGGAATATCAAGGGACTCCAAATATCCAACACCATCTTGAAAAAGAAGAACAAAGTTGGAGAAATCACACTTCCTGAATTCAAAACTTACTACAAAGCTATAGTAATTGAAGCAGTGTGATATGGGCATAAGGACAAACATATTGGCTAGTGGAGAATAGAGGGCCCAGAAATAAACTCTTGGGTATATGGTCAATTGATTTTCAACAAGGGTGGCAAGACTATTCAATGGAGAAAAGGATAGTCTTTCCAACTAATGGTGCTGGAATAACTGGATAACATAACAAAAGAATGAAATTGGACCCTCACCTAACACCACATAGAAAAATTAACTCAAAATGGATCAAAGACCTAAATATAAGGTATAAAAAACTATCAAACTCTTAGAAGAAAACGTAAGGGGAAAATTTCATGACATTGTGTTTGGCGATGATTTCTTGGATATGATACCAATGGCAGAGGCGACAAAAAATACAGATAATTGCACTTAAACAAAATTAAAAATTATTGTGCATCAAAAGACAGTATCCAAAGACTGAAAAAACAACACACTGACTGGGAGAAATTATTTGCAAGTAATATATATGATAAGGCATTAACATCAGAATATATAAAGAATTTATACAACTCAACAAAAATTAAAAATAACAAATAATCCAATTCAAAAATTTGCAAAGAGTTTGAATAGACATTTATCCAGAAAAGATACACACCTGAAAAGATTCTCAACCTTTTTAGTCGTTAGAAAAATGCAACTCAAAACCATAATGAGATACCACTTCACACACATTAAGATGGCTATTATCAAAAAAATAAATTAAAAATAAATGTTAATGAGGATACGGAGAAACTGAAACCTTTGTGCATTGCTGATGGGAATGTAAAATGATGTAGCTACTGTGGAAAATACTTTGGTGGTTCCTCAAAAGTGTAAACATAGAATTATTGTACGATCCAGTAATTCCAAACCTAGTTACATATCCAAAAGACTTGAAAGAGGGAGTCAAATTGATACTTGTACACCAATTTTTTATAAAGGCCAAAAGGTGGAAGCAACCTAAGTGTCCATCAACATATAAATGGGTAAACAAAATGTGGTATATACAATGACATAAAGGAATGAAATTCTGATACATGACACAACGCAAGTGGACATTGAAAACAATATGCTAAATAAAGTAATCCAGACACAAAAGAACAAATATTGTGGGATTCCACTAATATGAGGTACCTAGAATAGGCAAATACATAGAGACACAAAATAAAATGGAAGTTACCAGCTGTTAGTGGGAGGGGGAACTTGGGAGTTATTGTTTAATGGGTATAGCGTTTCTGTTTGAAAAGATGAAAAAATTCTGGAAATGTATGTATGAATGTATTTAATGTCTCTCAATTATACACTTAAAAATGGTTGAAATGGTGAATTTTATGTTACATGTATTTTACCACAATAAAACCCCAGTTTGAAACCCTTAAATAACAATAACATAATTAGCTAAGATTTACTACGCATTTAATTTATGCCATGTATATTCTGAATGATTTACCTGTATTAATTCTTTTAATCTTCACAAGATCAGTATACGGAAGATCTTACTATTATTACACCCATTTTAAAAATATGGAAACAGAGGTTTAGTCACTTGCCTAAGGTCACATAGTAAAGGAGGGGTGGTCTCAGATTTGAATCCACAAAATCTGGCTCCAGATCTATTTTCTCATGTTGCCTCCCAAACTATCCTGACGCTTCCCAAATTATTGATGAATTGTAAAAAACGTCAAATGTAATAACAGTTTCATGATTTATTCTGAACACAATACTCATTTTCAGAACCAATAGACTTAGTTATATACAGTGAGACTCATTCTAGGGTTTGGGTCTCAATTCAGTAACTCATTGGGAAAATTGGCTATGGGTCTGCAGTGTTAGTTTTCTCCCTTCCTGTCAGGCAAGATCTTTGTTGGGGGTAGTGAGGTCATAGGACATGTAGGAGCCATGCCCCCGGGGAGGGTAAGGAAATGGATGACTTTCCCTCCGACCTCCACTTGACTCCTCACAATACTGGTACCATCATTTGCAGCTCTAGGCACTTCCAAACCTGTTTCATACAAGGGATGCCCATATGATTTTTTTCAGATGAATTGGAGCCCAAATTTGTAAGTCTTTAAAACTAGTCCAGCCAGATGTTCTGGAAAGTGGTTTCTGAAAGTGATTGCCTATATGACTCAGGATTCTTTAAAATGATAAGCAAATCTTGGCAAAGTACCTTTCTTCCTGGAAGCATCACTTATGCATCTTGTGGGAAGAAATTTAACTTCTTTAGAGACAAGTTTTTTCAATCTCAAACCCCTTGAGTTTGCAACGTGCACATGACTTTGAGGGTGGTGACCGTTCTTGAGAACAGACACGGGCCATATCTGTTTTACAGATGGCTCCTGCATCTTGTGTCGTTTGCTATTTCTCTCTGTTCTGCAGTTAGGTGGCTCAGATTCTTAATTAAAAGATTCATTTCTATGGCAGCTTTTATAAAGCAAATATCCACACATGAAGGAAGAGGAAAGAGAACAGAAGGAGGAGGGAACACGGTCTGCTTTCTACCAGATACTCAAACGCTCCACTAATCTTTTTCGCACCTTGTGGAGTTTCAATTTTCTCTTTAAAATGTGGATTAAACAAAGTTGCCAAAAAACATATGCTTTCGTGTCAAACATTTCACTTATTTGGGAGGCTGAAAGAAGCTTGAGAGCGCTCACTGCCTCTGCCTGAGGAAATAGAGCAGGGTGGTTTGGGCTTTTAATTGGAATCTTCCCCTTGAAACTGAGGTGTGGACACTGGAGGTGTGGGATCGGATGGGCCATTGGTGCACTGCAATGACATCCTAGGTGGTTGCTCCTAGAGGACAGAAGAATTAGGCCCAGTTGCCAACTTGGATACTGGCCATACCTCTCTGGGCTGTGATCTTATTAGATTTCATAACTAATCAGGGTTGGGATGAGTCATTACTTGATACAGGAGACCTCCAAGGCAAATCTATCTGTTGTAGGCAAATTGCTAAGACAGAGGGCAGCTTTCTGCTGCGTGCCTGCAAGCCTGGCCCTTCCCCCTCTAAGTAAGAACTAAATCATGCTATTTCATGGAGGTAGACTTGTAAATGTGGCACATAGGATGTGGGAGGACAGAGTCCTGATCCAAATGCTCCAGAAACTTGACTGTCCTTGTCTTTCCTAACTTGCCAGTAACCCTAAGGGTGACTACCAAATGACTTGAGTTTGAGAGAAATATTGCAGTTTAACAAAGGATAGGTAAATAATTGTTTTGACTCATGTCTCAGAGACCAGAGGTAGTAATTCTTCACAAACTACTAGCTTTGGGACTTCCAGATATTAATTTAATCTCTCTGAATCTCACTTGCCTTATTTGTCAAATAATATACCTACCCTATGTTTTGCCCAGGGTGGTTTGATGATAAAATGAAACAGGTACAAATATGTGATTATAATCTGACAAATTACATTTTGTCTCTCTTAGTTCTTTGATTAGGTTAATATAGATAAGAGTAATAGCAGATATTTATAGGAAATTTACTACGCAATAAAATTTTTAGAGAAATCATGTTACATAATCTTCACACAACCACTCTGTGAATTAGGTAATATTATTCCCATTTTACAGATGGAGAAATCACTGTCTGAGACCTAAAATAATTTGCGTTATTCCACTAATACTTGGGTAACAAGAAAAGAGAGAAATCAAAACTCAGTTGGTTGAGTTCCAAGGTCATGCTTTCTTCCATGTTGTTCTGTGTCATTGACAATGAAATATTGCTTCACTCAATCCTTACTTCCTCACTTTATTTAGCATGTTATATTTGCAAGTTATTTGAATATAGTGAATATTGAAATCCCTTCTCCTGGCCCCCATTAATGCCAAAATGTCTTTAATGAATTCATGAACCAAAAGTACAATTTTTAAGTGATTTGAAGGCAAGTAACATTGAGTTAGCTTCTCTATCTTGTCTTTGCTATATAACACTACTAATTTTAATAAATTTTAATTAATTAATTAATCAATTTTAGAAACAATGAAAGCACAGAATCTGAGGATGGGCTCTCTGGGATTGAGTTGGAGCTCTTAAACTTGCAACTTTTTTACAATAACTCAACTGTTTTGCGACTCAGTATCTTAATCTTTAAGTTGGAAAAGTATAGTACCTAAGGGCTATTGTGAGTATTAAACGACCATGTACAGTTCTTCGAACAGCTTCTAGTACACAGTGAGTACCGTAGGAACATCAGCTATTCCTCTTATGCATCAGTAGATTGAGATCTGCCTTTGCAGTATGATTATGATGGGCATAGCCCCCTGTCCAAATTCCATCCTAGGCTTCCTATAAATAGCAGCTATTATTGCCCACATTAACCTGCAAGGGAACTAATTTCTTTCATGAAATTATATCATTAGAGTTTTATTCTATTTTTGTTGTTTTTTTCTGGGAGACTTTTTAATCTTCCAGAGTTCTAAGGGGGAGATGGATAGGGAGCTGAGTTACATATGAAGTTTCTAATAAGCTGAGTTCAGAAAAAGATGTATAGGGAAGATTAAGTGGATGGGAGACAGAGGGTAGGGGGTAAGTAAGAGGCCAGGGTCAAGATGAAGCTTATTGTTATGTGGTGGGACCAGAACAAAACACACCCTGCTTTCTCCAGGAATTTGTCTCTGATTAGTCTTTGAGGCAGAGCCAGTCTTTTGGTGATTCAGTGCATCATCATTTCCACATGGAAGGCACAGATGTCTCTCTTTCCAGTTTGCCCTTTTTCGTGAGTTCCAGGTTCTGGCATCCAACCTCTTCCTGGAAGCCTCTCATGGGCACATCAAAACCCACAAGTCAAAAATGAACTAATGACATCCATCCTCAAACCAGCTCCTCTTTCTGTGTTACTCTCTGAGGAAATGGCACCATTCACTGTAACACAAACTAGTCCCTCAGTCCCTTCTGTTTGATACATTTTTTTGATAAAAATTTGATCTTTCCTTCCCTTGTCTCCATTTCTATTACTTCTACATTGACTCAGAAATTCATAATATCTCATTTGGATTATTGTAATAGATTGCAAATTCTTCTCCTTTTCTTCTGCTTGTCCACTGTTAAAGAGTAACCAAAATGGACGCCACAGTTTGAATATACCTAGACAAAAGAATCATAGTCTTGTATCCCAAACTTAAAACTGTTCTAATCTTCCAAAATGCTGACTCTGACCTTCAACAAAACGTAAAATTTAAGCTTTCTTCATGTTAGAGTGACCTTATAGCTTCTGAGCCAATCAGCTACAAGCGAGTAAGCATATGCAGTGAAAAGGAATATAAGTTTCTAGTAACCAATTACAATAAAACGTGTCCTCCCTCATTCATGCTTTAGAAAATGAGCTGTAACTTCTGAAAGCCAGGCTTATAACTACTTTCAGTTTGAAGTTTCCCTGTTTGCAAACAGTTTGTATCTCACTCAATAAAATATTCATATCACTTAAAGCTCTCTGAATTTTCTTTTGACACTACCTTCTTCTGCACTGCCTCCGAAGTCTTTCTTAATATGAATATAATTATATCACTGCTCTGTTTACATACTGAATAATTTTAAGGTTGAAATGCCATGACATTGACCACAAAGCTTCCCAAGGCCTGTTCCCTGCCTCTCTACTCCATCTTGTCTTTAACCCTAGTGCATGAACCAAACTAAATTCAGTTCAAACTTTTCAAACTGTTCCTTGTAACCTCTGGCCCTTTACGCATGCTGAGTCCACTCTGAAGAATGTTTTACCTCTAGTCTCTGTCTGCCCATCATCTTCTAGTACTTAGTACTTACTTGGCCTAGGAGACATCTTTTCTACTTGAATGTCCTCCTATGATCTTCACAGAAGTCTTGGCACCTGATTCACGTTCCTCTTTGGCCTTCTTCCCTATTGGACCACAAAGTTTCTTGAGGTCAGACATGGGAATAATTTCACGTAGTACCCTACACACCTAACACAGTGTCTGCTTTAAAACAAATTTTGATTAATCAATAACTATCACAGGACACTAAGCTATTTGGGGCTACATTATCGGTTGGAGACATGATTCAGGCAAAAGTATCCTCTGCTTCCTGACCAGGAAAGTTTAAAATAAATAAGGAAATATATTCTGAGGAGTAACTAGACAGTATTGAACATATTGAATATAATAAGACATGTATAGAATAACCTATAGATAACAATATGCCATGGAGGTGAGCTATAGGGCATTGAGGAAGGAGCCGTAAGGGAGACTCAAGGAGCCTGTTTTCTGTTCTTAGCTTAACCTCATGACCTTATGGCACCTCATTGTGCCTTATGACCTTTGTTTTAAAAAAAATGATTGGTTTAGAGTAGTCGACATCCCACATCCCTCCTAGCACTATAGTTCTATGAATCGCTGGCAAAAATTATATAACCTTATCATGATTTGAGTTTCACCTTGATTTAGTAGACTCTATAACTTGAATCTTTGAGTTTACAGCATGTCTTAAAACACAATTTCAAGACATGCTGTGATGCTGAAGAACATGGCCTTTGGGGATTAAAATATAAGTCAATTCATTGAACATTTATTGGGTACTTGGTCGAGGTAGCATAGTGTTTTAGGTATAGTGAACATTACAAAATAAGATGAAACCCCAGTCTTAAATGACTCTAAAATCTAAGTGAGCAAGTAAAATTAAAAAAAAAAAGAGAAAAGAGAGATGTTCTAGGACCTTGACCTTGCTCAGAGGCTATAGTAATAGCCTGAAACACATGAGACATCAAGCTTGTTGAGGAAGGCCTGATAGCAAAGTCACAAATTTAGTTGGACTTTTAAAGACTTCCAACCGTGGTGACAAGGGACACTAGTATGTAATCAGGCACAAAGCCCAAAGTGGACACTATCAGGTATGAATCAGGGATTAGAAGGCAAGAGGGAGATGGGATTTCAATCATGGTGTGAAGATAAACCTTACTAGAGGGAGAATTGCCCCCCACAGGGAGAGTGAGGTCAAAAAGGGACTAGACTTGTAGGCAGCTGAGAATTGAGCAGGGGCAGTAAACAACACAACACAGACACTCCGGATTGTGAGGAGAGCAGCACATGGAAATGAGAGCTCTACTCTAGAGAAATGGATGTGAAGAAGGGGCGCCTCAGGGTGGTGCCCACAACATTCTGTGGATTAATTCAGAATGGTTCTCTACCCCCGACACTGAGTGACCTCCCTCCTTGGAAATTACAGATTTGGAAAAAATACACACTTGAACAATATGAGTCAGCTTTGCATTTCCGTATCATATTCAATGACCCTTTGTCTCTCTCATTAATCCCATCATTGCCTGTCTGCCTAGGTCTATATCCATAAATCAATAAATATGAGTTCCATCTCTGCTGCCCAGTTGGCTGTTTATTCTAGAACCGATGTCCCTTTAAATATGAAAGCTGGCATATTATCCGCTGCCTTCATCAGTGCTTTCATATTCCCAAAACAAGGACCCTTTTTAACTTCTTTCTTTATTCTGGAAGCTACATCATGGAGGAGACACTCTTCACTCAGTGAGCAACACTTCCTTCCTAGCAGGGGACTATATGGGTGTGCACAATTTGTTTCCTCGCAGCCCAAATATCTGGGTTCTGGCTGAAAAACTCAGAGAAAAATGAAACACTCATCTTATCTGTCTATGATTATAATGATTTACTCACCCAATAAAATTTAGATTTATCTAAATTAGATTCATTTAAAATCTTTTGTCTGTCATCTCTGTTAGAAAACATGAAAGTTTTCTTTCTTGTTGATGAAGGAGCTGGAACTCAATTTGCAGCCTGTTTATTCTCTTTCTCTGTCTGTCTGTCCCTGCCAGCTCCACACACAGCCCTGCTCACTCTGACACACTCATGTCTGTTCTTACAGGGCGATGGCCCAGCCCCAGCCTATGGGGAGTTCCAAGGGAGGCATATGCAGCCTCAGCTTCCAATTAATGAGCTATTTGACTGGGATATGATGTTGGTTTAACAGCAGTTTTCCTTAAATGTGTGCGATCAGGAATTCACAGAAGTTTATTCTTAGCTCTTTCCTTTGGCTTCTGCAACATGTTAACAGCTTGTGCATTTTGTAATGCCTCTTTTCATTGCCATGGTAACCATTAAAACTTAAGGTGAATGTGACTAGAGATCTGGCCAAGCCATTGGTTGCTGGCATGCTGGAAAACAGTGCAAATGAAACCACATCCAGTCAGCTGCTTTTTCCAGGTATGCCTCGCCTTAATTAGCCTGGTATGTGAAACTCCATAACAACATAACAAATATCAGAATAAAAAAGAATTAGGAGATGATTATTCACTACAGAAAGAATTGACAATAGAACTCCTTTATAGAGTGAATTCCTTAGCTGATTTTAAAATATGATGATGCTGACCACATGCCAACTTATAGGCAACTCAGGAGTAAATATGCAAACCCTGAGTTATTAAGTCTTAGAGAAGAGTCAAGTTTGATTTCAGAGCCAAGTTAAGTTGGTAGGTGTATACTCTATCTAGATGTCTCCACATTTTTTGTTTTCATTTTTAAATATTCTGTGATCTGCTCTGTCAAGAACAGTATGTTAATTAACTATTACCAAATTTAGTTCAAGTTGCCAGTGCTAAGCAAATCCAGACATGTGTGTCAAGCAAAGGATAAAACAAACAAACAAGCTAACAAGTCCAACAGAAACAACCACAACAAAAGAAGGACAACAAAAATTACTGTCCCAATTTTGTAGAGGTCAATAGCCACTTAATAACTTCATTTCTATTTTGATTTTATTTTGCAATTCTACCAGTCTTTACTCCCTTTGGCTCTATACTAGACATTAAAAACTTGTGAGCTACTAAAAATTTGTGAGGCAAGGTTCCTATTTTCAATGAATTTGGCAATCTATTTGGAAATAAGACTTATAGGAAAGAAACAAAGATAAAACATTGTTATGTGTTAAAATAAATACCCCCAGAAATAGGCTCAGTGAGTTCAGAAAGTAGAGGAATCACTGTGAGCTTGATAGTCAGGAAAGTTTTTATATAAAAGGCCAAATTTGGACTCTGTATTGAAACATTAGGTGAGATTTGGCTAACCAGACAATAGGACTAGGAGGATGATATTTCTGAAGAAATGCTTTTTCATAATAGTGCAATTAAGATGGTTGCTTGAAAGTGCAGGACAGTGTGAATATTGGATGAGACAATGGTTCATCCTCAGGTTAAGAAACCATTTTGTTTAAAATATTGACATTCCTTAGGAAGCATGAAAATATTTCCTCATAGCTCAAATGAAGATGACAGCCTTTCCCTGTCTAATATGAAGATGACGAATTCATGCTGGACACAACAAAATTTGATGCACTCTTGTCTTAAAGCTATGATATACTTTAGGCAGAGGAAAATATGTATTTAAGAAACTAACTTGATGGAAATTTCAGGCATCATAACAGTACTACCCAATCCAGGAAGTATGTTTCTTAATAAAGATTTGTAGGTATTATATTTCTTTTCCTTCTCACCCAATTCAGCTACAATAATTAAAATAATCTACTGTGGTCTTAGTTAAAATAGCAGACGCATACACCCAACATACACCTGTTTAATAAAAATACATCTTGAGAAGGTCCATGTTCACTGTTGCCTTTCACAAAGATAGCCTCTAACATTGGCTGCTTCCATTCTCAATCGCTGGCAGATGCTTATTTGATCAAAAGTCTCATTCATTACAGGCACCCAAAGAGAGAGCATTGTGGGAAAGTCATCTTGATGCTGAAGCTGGCAGGGCTGCCCTGGATTTTATTACCTCTACTAAAATAGGATGGATATCAGCATTTTATTTGCAGACTCCAAGACTCTCTGACCAGAACACTTCCTGCAATGAGGGTCTCTGCCTTGCCAGTTGTTCCTAGCAATAGAGCTTTAATGAATCCCTCCTAAACTGGTAGTTACCCATTAAACAATGAGAAGTTAGTTTAAAAGAGAGCTGATTATATAAGAACTTGACAAATAGAAAGCCCCACTACACGATTAAGTGAGCAAGAAAATGTTCTTTACATTTATATTTTCAGTCATACTCTTATTTGATGATTGACTCCAAACAGACAATCATCTGCTTAGCTGTTGGGAACAATAGGGCGGATTATTATGCATATATGCACACATGCACACACACACACACACAAAGGTGACGTTCTCCCACCTTTCTCCTACTGGCTCTCTCTAACGTGAAATTCTACCTTAAAAGTGTCATTTCTCTTTTTAGCTTAATAAATTTATTTCTCTGGAAACACTGCTACCGTTATAATTAGGGAAAATAATCAGTCACTGACGTCTCAGTGTGAGTGATTTTACTATCATTCAAAAGGAGCAGTTTTGTTGGGTGAAAATGTATGAAGATCTAGGGGCACTTGGGAATCTGTAGGAGTGAAAGTAAATACTCTAAAGTGGAAACAGATTCTGGTGATGAGTTAAGGCAAATGTGTAATTTATTTAGCAGAACTATATTCTCATCCTGGCTTTAAATGACAGAGCCAATTTAGTCACTCTAGCTAATTTTGTTGAGTCTCATTTTCTTTATCTGCCCCATAAAACGATTCAACTAGATGACCTCTAATTTTAATTCTAAAATTTTATTTATATGGTTATTGGCCAGTATAACCATATAAGCATCTGTCCTTCCCTAGTGGTCAATTGCTAAGAGATAGAATAGATTAATGACTAGCCCCATCTAATAGTTTAAAAAAATCCTTATAGAGTCAGCCAAATTAAGTAGCCCTACACTATTAATATTGATCTTTCCTATTTTCACTAAAGCCCTGTCTTCGGTAGAATTCTAAGATGTTTCTGAAATTCCCACCCCCTGCTGTACACACTTTGTATAATTCACTCTTCTTGAGTGAGGGAAAAACTTGGGAATATAACGAAATAGCTGCTCTCCTCATTAGGTTATGTTTTGTAAGACTCTGTGTTGGCTGACTGTAGAAGAAGGCAAAGAGACATACTCCTACTGGCCTGGAAGAAAACAAACATTTATGCTGTGAATTGCCTACAGAGACCATGTGGCAGGGCCCTGCGTGTTACTTCTAGGAGCTGAGAGTATTCCCTAACCAACTGACAGAGAGAAAACAGGGCCTCAATTACACCACTGCAAGGAAATGAATTTTGCCAACAACCAGTGAGCTTGAAAGAGGACCCTGGACCTCAGAGAAGAACCATAGCCCCAGCTGTCACCTTGATTTCCACCTGGTGACCTTGAGCAGAGGATCCAGCTCACCCATATCAAGACTTCTGACCCAGAGAAACTAAAATAAAAATTTGGGCTATTTCAAGATGCTAAATTTGTAATAATTTGTTATACAGCAATAGAAAACTAACACCGGCCCCATCTATTATCACTTCTTTCTGAAGACTGAGTTCACATAAGGAAATGTGAACATCTGACGGAGAGGACATGGGAAACATACCCACCAATCGATTTGACAAAGTGTTAGACAAAATGAATCTGTAAGCAAAGCAGACTGTGTGAAGGTGGGTTTCCTTCGGCCCATTATGACCTCATCTAAGACTTGGACATTCGGACCAGTACTCAGCTCCATGGCACCCTAGTCCCTTGTGTGCACATGCTTGTGAATCAGTATAAGCACATGTTGTATGTTTGTATTTATTTGGTAATGAATCACATCAGATGTTCTACGGGTAGCTGTTAAATCTCTTATAATGGATATAACTGTGCAAGTCTGCCATTGGGGAAATTTCCTCCTGACCTCAGCTGGTGATCAGCTTATGCCCTGAAGCATAAGAATTGATAGGCCCTATAATTTTATCCAAGCTAATGTAACAGCAGCTGCTGTCCTTGGTGCTTGCTATCTGATTAAATTTCCCAAATTAGGGATTGCCTTTTGTAACCTGAATTCTGTCCTGGTGGTAAAATCTGACAATAACGGCTCTCATTTGTACTTCTCCCTTCACAGTGTTTCTTCGATAACACATGCACCGTCTCGGGCCATCACCTATTCCTCTGGCACTTTATTAGAATTTGGGAATTTTGTAATCCTACTCAAAATGAGATTGCATGCTTTCTAATGTAAGAAAGGAGAGAGAGGCCAATTCAGCTCTCAAACTGCAATTGTTTGAGGTATCCAGGGACACATCTCACAGATTGCCATGAAAATAAATTGGAAAGTTTACAATTCCAAATCATTGCCTACCACGTATTACCTCACAGACAAAAACAAACACTACCACCACCACAATCACCACCAAGAAGATAAGAAAACGTATCCAAGAACTTTCACCTCTTCGGGAGGGAAAATGCATTCCAATTAGATTAGAATATAACCATTCAGAAAGTGTGTTTGTTTTCTGCTGCTTTTAAAATGATTTATTATTTATTACTATTTCTTTTTCAAGATTATCTTCTTTATTTCTTCAGGAAAGGCGCAGTTGGGCTCACTGTGTCATTACCAGAGCAGAGCGAAAGCCTTCAACTGCGGCCGGCTGCAATTTCCACCAGAACAGTCAAGCCAGCAATTAGAACCGTTTGTTACACTGACAGCAGAGAGAACCATTTTCAAGCAACAAGGCAGAAGAGTAGGAGCCAGACGAAGAGACAGCATGTTCATTTAAAGGGAACTAACGCCACACAGCAGCTAATACTGGAATAGCAGGCAGTTTGGGGAACCAAAGCCAGAAGGGCTGAGATATTCACATAAATTCTCGAAGTTTTAGGAAAGATCTGATCTTGCTTTCTCCGATTGAGAATAAAATTGGGTCATAAATGTCGGCGTTTGGGAAGAGAAAAAGGGTTTTTACTTAGTCCAGAGTCTAATTTCATTTCCTATTTTAATATTAAAGATGAAAATATAAAGGAGGGCATTTCCAATGCTAATTTTGGATTTGAGATAGTAAATCGATGCTCAGAAAACATCTCGCAATAGAAACTTTGCAAATGGAGCAATATTTATTTTACAACAAAGGTGTTTGAAATATAACTTCAATGTCTTAATCGGTTGCCTTTTAGTCATTTTTCTTGATTTTCATATATATTTAAATTATGTTTAAAGTTTCATTGGTAGCTTGAGAGAAAATGCTGTTTGATCTTTTTTCCCCTTTGTTCCTTCCTCCTTCTTCTACTGGTTCTGTTTTTTTTGTTTGTTTGTTTCTGTTTTTAAATAAACTCTTTTTTACTACCATTGGATTTGGTTCTTGATCCCAATGATGACAAACTGTATAACTTCAGGACTTGTCAGGTTCTCTTTGGGTTTTTATTTCTTCCTTTGTGTAATGAAGCAAGACTACTACATGCTTAGCTCAAAGAAACCATCTGAAAATTAATGAAATGAAATGTTTGATCTCAGAGCCAGGTAATTTTTCTCCTTTGTTCAAGAGCTATTATTATATAGAGGTTTAATAAGTAGCCAACTACAGATAATTCTTAGACACTGAATAGGCATCTTGCTAGATATTTTTGTGGCAAATATTTGAACATATCGACCTCTCTATACTACAATGAAAATAGCCAGATTACAAAACAAAAAGTCTATGAATTCGCATCTTTGCTAAGAGGAGAAATACACTGAAGTGGGTGGTTTGCACAGAAGGCTGTCAGAGATGGTTCAGTTACTGTTTTGCAGTCTACCTTTCCAGAAGCAGGTATTGCTAATGCAAAAAAAAAAAAAATTGTTGGTGTTTTTTTTCTTCTGCTTTGTTTACTCCCTTTATTTGTTTCACAACTGCACAACTACTGCTCTGGCACCAAGGCAGCTTCTGCCAGAGTCAGAGGTGAGGTCACGCTTGACTGGAGAAATCTAAGATCAATTTGTTGTCTCATACTTCAACATTAAATGCAGCTTGAAATATAATTGTTAGTCCTTGCACTCTCTGCTTTAAGGAAGTGTTCCAGCACCTCGGAACGGGGAGTGTGGTTATCGGTGATCAACCACGACGTGTACCCCTAACCAAGGCTAACCAGAATTTTCAGGCTGAGAGAGAGAGAGAAAATACAAGGTGCAAGAGGATGCATAGAGAAAGGAGAAGGAAAAGACAAAAAAGACAGAGCTTGTATTAGTCAAAACAGGGAGTGGCTTGAAAAATACTCAGTCAAATTTGGAAATTTGCAAATAAAATCACAAAGAAAATGTTTTCTTTTATTCTTTTCCCTGCTTAAAAGGTCTCTCCCAGTACAGCCTCATAAATCCTGCTTGGGAGATAGGATTACCACCCAGGACAAGAGACTTATAGTTTCCAGTTTTGGAGATATGTATTTGCATATTAAAAGAGAGATGCTGGGAGGACACAGTGTGTATGAGTGGGATGGAGTGGGTGAGCAGGTAGTTCTGAGCTGGGTGACGAAGTCTTTTCGAAATGTTCTTTGAATCAAGACCTGTAAGGCCTGATGTTCTGTCCTCGAGTTTAGTTGGACAAAAGAGAAAAAAGGGGGTGATCATCAAATGCCAGTTTTGCAACTCCAAAAATTGAGAATTAACATCGAGTCAGGAGCTAGTGGGGCTGATTCCAGGTCAGAAACATCCTCGAGTACCCTCTCCATCATGCTGCGTAGAGGGACAAGGAGAACATGTGTGTCTTGTCTGGCCATGAGCATAAGACATAGTGTTTGGACTTACTTGCTAATAAAAATGTTTCCCTAGCTGAGCGTCAGCGTGGAGTTCTTGGAAGGGCTGGGTTCTATTAGCAGACAAGTGAGAGTATGTGCCCCTGTCCCATCTTTTACTATCTGCAATTATGCAATATACTCAGACTCCTGGATCCTCACTTTTCTTCTTAGTACAAAGGATACACTCATATTTACGTGGCAGGATTTGGAGGAAGATCAAATAAGACAATGACCATAACAACTACCCTTTTATGGGTAACTATTTGTGTCAAACTCAGTAAAACCTTACATATATCATTGAACTTAATCTTTACAATCTTGAATGATAAGCATCATCCCAACTTTAAGGGTGAGGAACCTCAAAGAGGTATAATAATGTTCTTAAGGCCACAGCCATTGAGAGAAATGTATTCAAACTCGGGTTCATTTGAATACGAAGACTTTGCTCTCCTGTGTATTTAGTGAAATCTCAGTCTCTCTGTACCATCTACTTCACTGGCTCTGTACATCTTTGGTGACACCCTGCTGTGCGTGGGTGCTATGCCAATCCTTGGGTCACAGAAGAAAATGGGCCAATGGAGTCAGGTAGGAGAGATTGTTCAAAGTACCTGAATTGGTTCTGTGTCTGGCATTCTGGAATCACACTGACATCCTTTCTTCATTTTGAAATCCATTAAAGAATTTGAAGATGACTCTCATGTTCCTCCAAGACTTCCCTTTTCCCAACTAAACACCTACAATTCCCTAAATCATTTATCTGAGGATTTGGCTTCTAGAATGTTCAAAATCTTGATTATTCTTTGTTTTAACAATTTTCTTCCTCTATCCACATCAAAGATAACAGTTACATTATTAATAAAAGAGAGAGTATGATCCAGAATCTTGGAAGAATTTTTAATTAATTCTATTTTCATAAAAACTGCCTTAGGTTTATTTCACTCTTTCATTTTTCTCTTTAAGAGTCCTCTAGCAAGATTGAGAATTGCAGACACTTTTCTAGTCAAACTATCTTTACCATCTCCACGTGGGATTTAAGATGACAGTCAGAATTTGTGGAATGTGATCCATACCACCCAGGGCCAAGGCTTTACTGCCAGATCATGTGCTCCTACCAGCCAGTGAAGCCACTTAGGTCTTCACAGATGTTGATCTCTACCTTGACCACTGAGGAAAGCACAATATTAGTGGCAATCAGTTTGCTATTTTCTAATTATACATCTTCAATAAGCATGTTGGAACACAATGCCTAGAGAAGTTGAGAGTCTTCTCCAAGGTCACTGATTTCACAGAGGAGAGTTGGAATTAATGCCCGTGATTCCTGACTTCCAGTTTAGTGTCACCTTTTCTGTGAGCCTCATCAAACCATTTCTATAAGTGGGAGTTGATGATGAGATACCAACTTAGCAACCGTGCAGGCTGTCCACTCCCTAGTGCAATCACTACCGCCTCACTACAATCACTGCCTCCCACAATGACATACAAGAACATGCACACACATACACGCATTTACACACACTTACATGTACACACACTCACACATTCATATATACGTATGAAAACACACATCTCACACAGGTACGTACCCAGTCATGCACACGCATACACACTCACGTGCAGACATATACACACTCATATATAGGCAGACATTCAGCTTCTATTGGTTAGCATAGAATAAATATTTCCATTGTTGGACCTGGAAAACTCAGATTTATCTTAAAAATCTAGTTCTGCAGGTCCCTCTTTTCTGACCATTCTGCCAGAGATGAGCCATGCCCCCTGAGGACACTTCACAAGGCTCTCCTATTGCATCTATTATATTCCACTATTTTTGTGCATTTCCTTTTCTGTTGCACTGTGTAGGTTATACCTGCCTTTTGGAAAGAACCATATTTTACTTTCTTTTGTTTCCCCATAACCTACGAGAGAGCTTGTCATGATAAGTGTTTCCTGAACTGAAATAAACTACTGATGCTGTAGTTACAAGTAGTAGAGAGGGTGGCATCCTAGGGGAGGAGGCAGTACATACTACCTTGCTGCTGAAGCAGAGCAGTTTCCCCTCACCTTTCATTGATTCCTAACTTGTTTTGTACAAGAATTACTATGACTCTTTCACTCACTTAAAGAATGTTTCAACCTATTGTGTGACAGATAATGTGCTAAATGCACTGAGGGTAACAAATCTGGATGTCAATTCCCTATCTTCAAAGAAGGTGTCATACTGATCGGGTTAAAGATGGAGTTGGGGGCAGAGGAGTAAAGAAATCCATGACACCGCCATAGTGAAAGAATACTAAGAGAAGTAAAAAAGGAGGGCTATGGAAATTCAGGGAAAAAGAAAGAGTAATTTGGGAAAGCTCTATGTCAGCCTCTCGTCTCTATTCTTGGTGTTTGCCAGCATTCATCCCTGGTATCTGGTCTTTAATTGGGTCTTAGAAGACAAGAAACCCCTTACATCCCAAGCCCTAGAGAACCCTTCACCCACATGAGACTAAGGTTATCTGTCTATTACCAATGGATCCTGCCATATGTAATTCTACTTCAATCCTGGGCCAGTTTTATATTGCAGATTACAGATTAGGTTCAAAGAACTTTATACACTGTTTCTCTTGGGGAATATTCCAAGAAAAAGCAATGCCAAATGAAAGATGAAAATGCCAGAGATGCTGGAAAACTCAAGCAGCTCAACCTTTTTATTTGTTTAGATGGATACAAGATTGAAAGCCTCAGACAAAGAAAGGAGAATGCAGTGAAGAAATGAACAATGTTTTTGACAGGAAGGAATGGAAAAGACGGATTGAGCCAACTCCTATAAAGGCACAGAGAAAAACAAGAACAAGGAAAAATGTTAGAGGACTCTCCCACCGCTTCCCCCTCATCTTCAGGGACTGCAGGGGCTGTTTTGTTTTGGTTTGGTTTTGGGTTTTTCTTTTGGTCTTTTATGTCAAGAGAATGAGTACTTTCTCTCTGCTTCCTTCTCTTTGCAGGACTCTCTACCTCCTTCAAGACAAGAATGGCTGCAGTTTAGACAAAGAAAAGCAGGTCTATATCTGTGTCAGACACTTGAGAAAGATATGGTCATTTCCTCTCCAGGTTCTACCACCATTTCCTATCCCTTTACAGCACACACCCAAGTTAACTCTCTATTGCCTGACTTATGGCACCACAGATGAAACCTTATTATTCAAGTTCAAGAAAGGAAGACCACACCAGAAACGTGGCAGAAGGAGCACAGTATCCTAACACTCTGAAAGGCAAATGCCTGAAAGCACATGTACCAGGGAGCAGGGTTTGGTAAGGGGAAGAGAGGGCTGAAAAAGCACAGGCCACTGTGAGAGTATGTATTATGGGGGATTCAAGTGGTGAGAAAGAACTACCAAGATGGCATAGAAAGGGTCCACAGAGATCAATCTTCCCTGTACCCTCAAAGTCAATGCCCCTTTCCTCTACCAATTCTTTTTCCCATAATGCCCCCATGTCTGCTCACATTTTCCAATGACCAGAATTCTTTCTTCAGAGATACTCACGCTACTGAACCTGGATTGGTGATTCTTTTCATCTTGATATATTATTTTGAATGTTTATTCTCTCCTTGGTGCCTATGCTATGCGTGTGCACACACAAACACACACACCCCTCATGGATTGAAAACATAGATTAAGAAAATACTTATCAATTGTTTTTGTGTCTTGTAAGCATTTTCATGAAAAACATGTTCCTGAAAATCTCACAAAAATCCAACGACTTGAGCATTGTTATTATTGTCACTGTTTCACAGATAAGGAAACTGCATCATGAGAGACCTAAGTTAACCCATAATAACACACCAGCTAGTAAGTGAAAGAGCTTGTATTCAGTCCTGTAATAGCATATTCCATTTGTTCCAACACATCAGTTTGCTTTTGATATCATTTTATTACCTGATTTCCAAGGCTTTTGTTCAAGTTTTTTCTCTCCCTGATGTCTTTTTCTGAATACATCAATATACACAATTCTCTTCCTTTAAGTTTGTTATAATAATAATAATCATGATGATAGAAATTGTATATTCTGATAATATTTTGAAGTATATAGTACAGCGATGTATAGTCATTCACAAAAGTTAAAAATCTTACTTAAAAAACACTTATTGGCTGTTTACCACACACAAGGTATCCTTCCAAGGAACTCCCATTATTTTCTAGTTAATCCAAATAAATACTTTCTTTCACAAATTGTATCATAAGCTTTGGAAGGTAGGAAATATTACTTATATTTTCTCTTTGTTTCCATAGCATCTACCTTATTCTTATCATGGTAGAGCCTAGACACATAGTATGTGTGCAATTAAATCCAGCTATATGATTCATAACAAGTAAAATACATCACTTGTTTTATTGGAGTCTTCTGTTGTTGTTCGCATGTTTACGAAGTACCAATTTCAGGGTGTTTCTACTTCTGAAATGCTTAGAAAATACCAAATCTTTCACACCCTGGGGATTCCGGAAGATCTCATTTGTGCCAGCCTTTAAGGGCAGCTGAGGGAGCCTATTTCGACACAGGAATTTTCATTCTGTTTTTTTCACCTGCTAATGTTTCATGTTGAGCCAAAACATGAACAACATTCCACTATATTGCATAACATTATGAAATTGAGAATTGCATTAACAGGAGAATCTAATAGGTGTTTCTGAGACAGGGAAAATGTGCAGCATCATTTTCTAAAGGGCAAGGAGACACTGGCTTCCAATTGGACAGCAATTGATAAAAGAATATAAAGAATAAAAGAATATAGCCCATGTGCATTTGGTCTTCTTTCTGTGATACAAGTCACCCTCCCAGCCATTCTGCCAGTCCTCCAGCAGCATAGGGTGTCATCTAGAAGACTTGGTTTCTAGTTACCACCCTGTTACCTCTCTGCAGCATAAAAATGAAGTTACTATTTGCAGGTAAGTATAAAATCTCCCTGAAAGGGTTTGCCTTTAACATAAAATGATAGCTTTAAGTTTTTGCATGTAAGATGGACCAAATTTAAGAAAGTTTCCTTTCTTGGTATGAAGAGCTGTAGAGGAAGCTATCTCCAACTTTGTGGAAAAAATTATAATCTCTTCAACAATCTATTTTTATATTTTTTACATGGGGAGTGGCCAGCCCCATCGCTGAGTGGTTCACTTTGGCCACTCCACTTTGGCGGCCCAGGGTTTCCCTGGTTTGGATCCTAAGCACGGACCTAGTAGTGCTCATCAAGGCATCCTGAGGTAGTGTCCCACATAGCAGTGGTAGAAGGACGTACAACTAGAATATACAACTATGTACTGGGGGTCTTAGGGGATAAGAAGAAGAAGAAGGGACAAAAAAAAGATTGGCAACAGATGTTAGCTCAAAAAAAAAGTCTATTAACAGTATATCTTGATGTTTAAAAAATACATACCTGCATGTTCTGAAAAAGCAGGATTAAGAGCAAACCACCAAACTCTTCTCCTGAAACCTTACCCACATCGTCAACAAGAAGATAGAGTGGGAAAAGATATTTATCAACGTTCTATCTGAATCCTGGCATATGTCATGTGATAGGACCAAATCAAAGGAAGATGATGGGGCAGACAAGAGCTATTCTGGTGTGTGTGGGACTTAGTACTGAAAATTAGGGGCAAGGTTCTGATAGTCTGCGTGGACAATGGGACACATGAGTCTGCCCATTGGGAAATGTCCCCTCTCCATATACTCTTCCACTTTTTGCACGCCCATGTTGATTAATAGCGTCTGAACCCTAGTGAAGGGCAAGCTATGAGAAAGCCTGCAACTGCACTAACAGGAGACATTTTCACCCCTGTATCCCAATAACAATAGAGGCATCTCAGCAAAGATGAGCCTCCTCACACAAAAATTTAAAGACAATAGAAATATTTTAAAACTTGGCCACTTACTATAGCACATTCTAGAACCAGACTAGAACTCTCTACTCTCCTTACACAGATTAGGGGGAAAAATTTTATTATCATAAAATCAGAAAATAAGCATATTGTGGAGCAATTAAGTGGCTGAGAATAACAATTATGTTAGAAAAGAAGAGATATTTATAGATAGCAACTACTTTGTTCTTTAAAAAACAACACGATTGCAAAATGAGACAATAAAAAAATAGACTCATGACAAAGGTGGTGGCTGACTTGCGAGGAGAACTAATGCAAGCACATAATCACAGTGCAGATTCTGAAAAGGCACACTGAGTTGTCAAGATCAGAATTGAAATGATAGAAACCCAAATAAATCATGTGAAGCACAGGCTTAAGGACACTCAAATCAGAGAATAAAAGAAGAGAAAGATGAAAAAAAATAAAGATGATAGAGATGAGAGATGATAGAGAGGAGAGATCTCGTGAAAACTGATACTTTTAAAGAAGAGAACAAGACAAAAGAAGTGGAAAAATATAGCAGAAGTATTCGAAGAACTAATACATTTACCTGACAGAAGACTTGCTCCTTTAGACGGAAAGGATTCATTATATGCCAGATAAAATTGTCACAATATCTAAACATACACTAGTTAAATAATGGAATCTAAAGGGTAAAGATAAAATTTTATACGTATCTTCACAGAACAAAATGCCACATATTCCCAATTATAAGAAAACTAGTGACGACACTGAATATAAACCAGTCTTGCATTTTCTCAATGAGAAGATTAAAATAATAGGGCCAACTGGAAAACATAGTACAAGTTCTAATAATAAAAATTCACCTCTTAATTTACTTTCCCAGATATATTTAAATTCTCATATTATAAAACCCGTGGTTCAGAATTATATTTTTCCTCCATCTTAGATCATGAAACAATTTTGTTCAAACTCTTAACATGTGCCTTTGGTGTCAATCTCTTCGTCATCACCAGCCACTTTAGAATTATTTCACCTAGTAAGTTAAATGGCAGAAAATTGCCTACTTTCAACTTGTTTTTGACTCACATAAGAAAAACTGCCTATAGTTCAGTCTAAAAGTCTTACCAAGCCCTGGATCTTCCATGTAAGTTTGGTGAATTACAGCTCTTTTGAATATATATTAAGATATAATCAAGATAAATTTTATGCATAGCTACAAGTCTTTATTTTAACATTACTAGGGCAAATAAGAAACCCTGAAGATGAGGCCGGCCCTGTGGCATAGTGGTTCAGTTCTGCACACTCCGCTTCAGCAGCCCAGGTTCACAGGTTTGGACTCTGGGCGCAGACCTGCACCTCTCCTCAGCCATGTTGTGGTGGCAACCCACATACAAAGTGGAGGAAGATTAATACAGATGTTAGCTCAGGGCTAGTCTTCCCTCAAGAAAAAAGAAGAGGATTGGCAATGGATGTTAGCTCAATGCAAATCTTCCTCAGGAAAAAAAAAATCTAAAGATATATATTGTCAACAACGCAACTATGTGGCATAATGCTTTAAAAGATCATTTTCAAATGGCTTATTTACAATGAAACCCAACACTTGCCATCATGAATTAGTACCTTTAGGGATAATGAAGAAATCTCAGTTAAAACCCTTTGCCTCCAGATTCCATTGGGTGACTTTTGTGAGCCTCCAAAACCAGTGCTGACTGAGGTGGTTTCAAGCTAATGTGTCTGCAACAGGATTCTATGTTCCCTATAAGAAAGATGCTTTAAAGACTTGATAAACTCAACTCCCTCTGTGCTGAGGCTTGTTTCAAATTTATCCTTTGTATCATGAGCAATCAGATCCTAAAGGAAGAAAGAATTAAAGTTCTCAAATTCTGTATCCAGCCAAGAAGTGATAGACATGTGAAGACCAAAAGACCTCCTCAGTCTTATGAAAACTTGGGAAGAATAATACCCATGTATACTTTCCGAAACAAACTTATTAGAAGACACACATATTCTATAAAATCAGATTATAAATATTATATTTTTGGAAAATTTATACTTAATATAAGAATAAAATAATTCACATATAATAGACTTTAATTAAAAACAAAAGTTTGGACTTGGGAGAACAAACTTTGGATGTTTAACTTTATTAATTTATTTGCAAAAGCTAGTATGGTAAAAAGATTAAAACCCTAGTTTAATACTTCCTAATTTTGTGAGCCTGAGTTCATTCACACATCTCTGTGAGTAGGTCTTCCATTTATAACACTGGATAATTCCCGAATCTGCCTCATGAGATTGTCATGAAAATGAGACACATTCACACATGTAAAACTCTGACCACAAGGTCCGGTTACAGTAAGCCATCAAGAAAAGGTCACTATGATTATCCTTACTCCCGAACGTACTACGAGATCAACAGATGGTATTCCATTTCCAAGATTATAACCTAAAAAATACTGGCTTGGCAGGGAGATTTGGTGTAATTTTTATTTAAAATATTTTTTCTCATCTATATTTTCTTTCATTTATTTCTGAAATGATTATGCATTACTTGGATAATTTTAACTAAATTGCAATGAAAATAAATGATCATAACTATGAAATTCATTTTAAAAATCAATTCAAATTTGACACAAAAGCAGTTTGAGATAGAACATTTGTTCCAAAGTCAGTAATCCTCATCCTAGGAATTGTGTGTGGTAAATTGCTTAAATGTCCTGAGTTCCGGATTATTGCATACCGAGAAATTAAGAGAAAAAACTTTTTCCCCCACCAAAAGACATATTACATAAAATAAAATTTAATTAATAACTATGCAAATTTCCATGGATTAAAATCTTATAGATTTTACATATTTTTCTGTTTGCCTGGTGCTCTTTTGTTTTAACTTAAGGATGGTAAGGTGGTTTACTTGGTATGTGGTGAGCCTATAGAAATAAGAATATCTCAACAGAGCAGCAGTGCTAGTTGCCAGACAACGCAGGACACACCCTGCTTCATTTTTGGTATTCAGTCAGGTAGGCATTAAAGTCACAGACGGAGCAGGGCAAATACAAACTCTAAACAGAAAGCACATTCATTGTTTGAGGACATGTGTTAAATAAAACATTAGCTGAAATACTTTGGTGTTCATATCAATAATAAACAGGGTGACAAATAGAGTGAATGCTAGGGGAAATAATCAAAGACAGTCTTAAGAAAATGCCTTGTGGGGCCTGCCCGGTGGTGTAGTGATTAAGTTTGCACACTCCGCTTTGGCAACCTGGGGTTCACGGGTTTGGATCCCAGGCGCAGACCTACACCACTCATCGAGCCATACTGTGGTGGTGACTCACATACAAAATAGAGGAAGATTGGCACAGATGTTAGCTCAGGGCCAGTCTTCTTCAAGCAAAAAGAAGAAGATTGGCAATAGATGTTAGCTAAGGGCCAATCTTCCTCAGAGAAAAGAGAAAAAAGAAAAAGCCTTATAAGTTTAATAGACATGACAAAATTTGAAAGTCATATGTTAATACTCCTCCAAGTGTAGTAGTAGAATTCCAAGCCTCAAGTGAACCTGTGTGTCACATGCTACACTTCCTAACTAGATCAAAAGTCCCTTATAGCATTTATTTCCCTGTTCTATACTGAAGTAGCCTTTTGTAAGGTGTTGCTTTTGTTGATGATGATGACAATGACAGCAGTAATGTCAATGGAGATGATGGTTCTATGCCTTCTATGCCTTAGTAGCACCATGGTCCTTGCTGGTGGGAAAGACTGTGAAAGAATAAGAGACGGGGAATGACTTTGGAGAAGACTTACAAGTAAATGTAAAGACCTGTAAAGCTGCATTTTGATAAATTCAGTGGGTAGAAATAATAATGCTGCATTTCCAAACACATAGGAGTCAAAATGAATAGATTGAAAGGCAGAGATGCTCCCCCCAGCTGTGCAGGGATCATCAGAGCATTATTGAGATGCTTATCCTCTGCAAAATGGTTTGTGTTGAAATTATTTTTTTAAGGGCATCATTTCTCTTAGAAAAACTTCATTACTAATTTGCCGATTGAATATCCCATAAGATATTGAAAGGCATTAGTGAATATAGAGAGAGTATTTTGATTTAAAAAACATGTGCATCCCCCGTTGTTCAATAATAATAGGGATGAATAACATCTACTTTAGGTTTTCAAATGTAATTTATGTTGATAAGACTTTTAGACAGGGGATGGATGAGCTGATGGATGATATATGTATAGTTGAAACTCAGGTAATGATTGTGGCATGTTTTGCATTAGGTTATGATAATCTGAAAACAATCAAAGTAATATTTTGTTAAAAACTGCCAAGAGGGAGAGTGAATTAAACTCCGCTATAACAAGAGTTCTGGTTCTTGTATTGTACATCTTCAGTTTTAGTTTGGGAGGCTCCCTGTCAAACAAAACACCATCAGTCAAATCCTCAGCAGGTTGGGGGAGGGGTGATGTTTGAAAAATTTTGGAATTTGATGCTGAATAACCCATATATCATCTCTCTAAAAAGCAGTGATGACAGAAAAACGTGCAAATGGTAGAGAAGCTACGTTCTGGCTTATCTATGGGCTCATTTCTACTATTCCTTCAACTCAAAATTTACCTCAGCTCAGTCGTCCAGGGCTAGATTCTCCTAACATCTTGAATTTTTCTTCACAGATTTTTCTTTATCATAACCACCATAAATCATTACATATTTATGTGCTTAATAATGTGTTTGTTTGTTTTGTCTGCTTCCTCTACACTTCTGTAGGAAAGAATTATGGCTGCTCTCCCATCCGTCCCACCCTGGCAAAAAGACATAGGCTAACCCCAGGGAAAGATTTTGTAAGACTCTTCAGGAAGCAAATACCATAGACATAAGGCACAGCACCTGGTGAGCTCTGGGCACGGTATGGTGGATTTCCATCAGCACGGCTATTAGGTAAGAAGATCAAGTCAGCACCTGAGAAGTCTTGCTCTCTGGAATGAAGCCAAAGAGAGAAGCAACTTGCCCAGCTAGGTGCTGTTCTAATAGCAATTAGGTATCCCAGGGCATAGTACTCAAAAGTTGTACCTAGCTAGTGTGTTTCAGGCTATGCTAGTTCCAGATAATTCAGTCTGGTACAGAACACATATGAGCTCAAATGGAGAATTTATTCATAGGAAGAAGGGCCAGAAAGGGTTAACATGATGCCAGGGGCCCCATATTCCAACTACAGTTCAGGATCTGGCTCTAGCTCTAGCAGTAGTTTAGACAAGCAAATCAGGCAGAATGCAAAAATGGGAGTCTTTGGTGGATGTTGAATGCTACACACTGGAAAAGCAATACGTAGAGAAGCATGAGTTGGAGAGAAGCTGATATTTATTAAAAACTCATCTCTATGCTTTCCATATGAGAATGTAGAGGTCAGATGGAGAAAGAAGTGTAAGAGCTAAACTCTCCCCTGTCCCACTGAAACCTTGAGACTAGGTGCTGAGGTCCTCTCTAGCATGGGAGGAATTGTCCCACAACCTGACCTCTCCAGGTCTAGACAATATTCACTTCCAGCACTGACATGGCTAGAGTCACATAAGGAAATGCTCCATAGAGTTTTACCCTCCTCTATCAATGCCGCAGTCGCTGGCTCAGAAGTGGATATAGTCATTGCCCTTCTCCCGCAAATACTGTCTGGAAAGTGGAGAAGAGTGCTCATTCCCATTCTTAGACCAGAGTCTCCTTGACTGTGGATCTTTGTAAAGGATAATGTTTTGCATAAGTTAGATACCAAAACGTTCTTTTCCATGAAACAACTACCACTTCCCCAGCTTGTAAATGTTAATCAGTAATGAATAGGATAGTAGTCCAACCTCATTATTGATAGGATATGTTTATGGGGTTGAGCTAGGAATCTAATCTCCTTTTTAACATGGTTTCAATGGAAACATGAGTTCTGAATTACAAACTTGTGACTTCAAAAGAGTCTTACAAAATATCTGTTTATGTTAGTGTTACTTTTATTGCTGTTGGTTTCTGGTTTTCGTTAGGCTTAATTTGGTAGTCCTCCTAATAGCTCATAGAACAATTAAAACAAACAAAACAAACAACTCTGCTGCCTCACATATATTCTTTCCAAGGAGCCCCACAAAACCTTTTAGTTCTCTGAACAAAAGCGAAAGTCCAAGGGCATATGCTTGCAACCAGTATCACTGCCATTTCCTCATACCTTAGAGACAGTGAAAGCAGTATTGCCTCTCTCACTCTTAAACCCATGAGACTAAAAGCAAAGAACAAGCCAGACATCAAGTCTGGGGTCTTTGATTCAACCCCATGACTTATGAAAACATAAAGAAATCCATTTTCTGTTTAGTGAGACCGCATTTCCTAAAAGATAAGCCTCCTCTATATTGAAATGTCCTCTATCCCCCCAGGGCATAGGAACCCCAAACTAGAGAGTGTTACTGCTGTCTATCCTTAGTATATGCTCTTTGGAAAGTCTCTTAACATTTCCGTGCCTGCCTTTGCCCTTCTGCAAATTAATCTTGTAATACCCATTTCGAAAGAGTGATAGGGAGCTTTTGACATGTGTAACAAGGACTTTGAGATCCTCAGATGAAAGAAGCCTTGGATGTACAAAAGCATTATCCTTGTTGGATGTGCATTTTCTCCTATGGTCTAACTGAGGGGAGGGATTAGGGAGATTAATTGTGCATATGATCTGTCTAATCGGTTAAGGAGAGCGCAGAATGCTCATGACCTTCAAGAACACCAAATAAAACAATCTGTGCCAAGGCAGTTTCCTGAGTTTAGTTTATTGTTTCAGCAGAGTTTAAACTAGGGGAGAAATGGAAGTGCTTGAATTTTGAGACAATATGACTGAGCAGGAGTGTAAAGGCAAAAGCCTTGGAAAGGCACGCATATAACGTGAGTAAATATAGCAAAGGCACTGGGTCTTAAGACAAAGATTTTTAAATCCCATTTTTCTCTTTATGTGAGTATGCTTTGTGTTGTAAAGAAATATAATAGTCTGATTTCACTGCCCCAAAAATAGGTTAAAGAGAGAAACCACTTGCTTTAATCTCCCCAATCCTCTGGATTCCTCGGTTACACATAAAATTCAATAATAGGTGCTCAATTCCTCTAGTTTATTGAGAGGGAAGTATTACACAAATAGATAGAACATCCCTTGGAGAGAAAACCATGAATATTGTTACAAAGGTCAATAAAGTTAGAAATTGTTAATCACAAAGTCTTTAAATTGCATTGTGAGCCCTGCCCTTCAGCTTTACAAACTCTTTTTAAGTCCATCAACCAATCCTAAAGAGGAGAGTACTTTGCTTTCTTCAGCTTGGTGAATATTGCAAATGTAATTGCTTTCCTCTCCCGTCTAATAACCCCGTTGTCTTTTAACTTTTAATCACGATTTACCTGTTCGTTCACACATGTGGTTTTAAATTAGGTTATATTTCGTCAACACTGGGGGAACAGGACACTAGATTGGGGACACTGGAAAATTCCTCTTTTTGCTTGCTTTTGCATGTCTCAACTCATACACTGCACACTTTATCTGACTTCTCTGTTTTTACTCCTTAAATACCTTAGGCTTTTGAGTCTCAAATGTTGTCAATGTCGTGCACTTAATGCTCACAACTGTGTGCCTTTTTAAAAAACGTGTAGTTAGAATAACTCTTTTCTCCATAAATTATGTATAATGTAAATGGTATTATACAAGACAGAATGCCTTTAATCGAGGTATTATTTTGATGAATCATGCTTTAAAAGACCTTGGTAAAAAGAAGTGGGAAAATGTGTAAGATTATAACTATCACTGAAGGTGGGTAGGTAGGTGTAGGACCCATTTACATTTCATAGCAGGTGCCAGTGTTAATATTTTAAAACACAGAACTCTTATTGATTTACTTGTAGAAATATGGTGGCCATGCGTACTCACACTCTACATGGTACAGATCACTTATATCATTTGCTTTTACAGAAAAAAGAGGGAATATTGGGCTCTCATAGATACATAACTAATATGATACTCAGGAGTAACAAGCAGAGATGAGTTGGTTGTCTCCTGAGATCCTTGCTTGCTTATACGGAATTCTTGCATGGCAAGAGGATTACTGCTAAGCGGCTGTCATTATAAGTATGTAATTTACTTTCTCTTTAAATTTTGACCAAATACGAATATCCATGTCATACAGAACCTGTATTCCTAGCTACACTTTTACCTTGCAACATATGTATAAACCCTATCATGTCACATGTTCTATATGATATATAAAATTGTGTACAGAGCTACAAAACGTTTTTACATACTGTATATGACACTTCCAAGATATGGAAAAGCAGGAAGTCTTATGGGTAAATTCTGCATTAATTACATCACTAATAAGACACAGAAGCTGAATTTATACCATGTGTTCAGATGCAAATGCTCTTGCTGCTATCTCATGCTGTTTCTCAATTGTGAGACTAACAATGCAATGGAATTTGCTGGAAAAATGGAAATTGAATAGGGACAATCACCTAGGGTGTTTGGAGGCCCAAATTGTTCATGTTAAAAGAGTTAGTGACTGTCACTGTTCCTGAAACTGAGGGAGCCAAGAGCAAACCCCTCTCCTCCTCCTAAATTATCAGTTTTATAGAGACCTAGACATGTGGTGAAGATCTAAAGAGATAATGACAATGGAAGCATGTTCATAAGCATTCACCTATAAATAAAAATATAGGGCTCATTACCATAATTATGATATTAATGAGATTATAAAATGGATATAACCATACCACCGACTCTGTAGAGGTTCTGTGAGGATTAACGCAGATAATAGACATCAAATTCTTATCACATTCCCTGACTCATTGTAAACTCTGAATACACGTTATATTTCATCATCATTACTATCAGCAATAGCAGCATCACCAGGATTAGCATTGTTTTACTTAAGGATTTCTAAATTTTAAAGCATAAGGATTTAGACATCAGACATTATTTTTAAAAGATTATTCTGGATCACATGTATGCATTTAGGAATAAGAGCAATAGCAATACCACATTCTTGAATGAGCTCAGAAATGCAGAAATCAGGGCCTAAGAGAACAAAAACATAAAGACTAAGAGTGAAGTAATAAGGCCCAGCAGTAAGTCCATGGGGTATAACTTGATCTGATTTATGGATTAACTCCAGCTTGCCCAACTAGCAAATACCTTCATTGTTACTGTATTTATCAGCATAAAAGCAGAATGGTACTTTTAGGGGATGAGGAATTCTGACTGCTCTTTCCCCAGACTGGACCTCTTAAAGAGTTCTCATCCAGCTTCATGTCTATGTCTACGAGGGACAAAAAGGCTTTTAATACAGCTATTTGTTCTGGCATCTCCTTCACACCCACATACATACCAGGCGAACAGTGGAAATGAGATTGCCTCTTCCTCCAAGTTGGCTTATTCCTAGGCACTGCAGTGTGTGCTACACAGTAGGAGCTGGTTGATATTGTCAAGGCAGCCTCCCAGCCTGAAAAACATCCTCTCTACTCAATGCCCGCAGTCTCTATTAATGTTTTATTTATCTGTGTTAAGTATTGCCCTCTCCCCACTGTCTTCATTAGAATGCAAATTATACTGAAACAAATATCACATTAAATAAGCTTGAATATATTTATCAAATCAATTTCCTTTTACAAGAGAAAAACGGGCAAAAAGGAGCACTTGGTGCCTAGGATAGGAGGAAGACACTGAATTGAGGTCAAGGATTTAAATGGAGGGTTCACTTAACCTTGATGCCAGAGCAAAGGTAATAAAAAAAGTTGGCACCGTCATCCTAAGCCACTCTGTCTGTCTCTCAGTGTTTGTTTTTTTACACCTCTGGGCACCATGGCCTTATTTCATTCCCTAAAGCTACAGATCCATTTCAGAGTCCAATGAATAAATGTCACACTTTTTGCTTTCTGGTTATGGAACTGACTCCAGTGCCCTCCAAAGATACAACAATCAGTTAGCTCCCAGCATTTATAGGAATGAAGTATGTATTAATGAATATTAAATAATAAGATAAATTGGCAAGTGCTGGGCCATTTTGATTCATGCAAGCTATAACATTTTTATATATACATGTATATGTTTATATTTTAAGGTACATGAGTCAGAATGCATAAGAACGCTTGTAATTTATCTTGACTCTTAATATTTATTAATGTATAATACTAATAAATTTTAGTGCATACACTTGTAAATTTTTAATATATATTTGTACTGAGGGTGAGTAAAATGAGTAAATATTAGAAATAAAAAGAGCAAAATGATAAATGCAACTCCTTCCACACAGTAGTGAAAGTTTGTTTTCTGAATGTAACAACCCTGTAGTGTCAAAGAAGTTTTTAAACTCTTTTGTCCTTCCATTCCTGTCCTGTTTTGCTGTTGAAGTCATTGCAGAAATGGTGATTTTTTCCACCAAAGAGGCAAAGACTGAGGGGTGAATTAATCCAGACCTTGCTATTGTTGGAGAGGCTCTCTGTAGTTTTACAGTTTGCTCATGTAAAAGGAACAGAAAGTAAATCATGCAGGTGATCACAGGCTCAGTGTAATACTTCTGTAACTATTCTACCTTTTTCTAATTCTCCTTCTCACAGTACACCCACTGAAACCAAGTCTTACAAAGAGTCTGAAGAAGTTATGCCTACTGTGGGACAGAAGACAGAAAGAAGGACCAAGGATATTTACATCAATTCAGGGACAAAGAAATGAGAGGAAGTTGGATAGACTTTTAATTCAGCTGTGTTGTGAGTACGTTTTTGGAAGTGTAGGTCCCTCAAAAGGAGAAGAGACTAAATGAATGGCTCAGGATTAGAGATGCCATACTGAGGCACCAGTGCGAAAGATAAATGGTACTCTTCACCCCTGAATTGTAAACAGAAATTGGTAAAGTCAGATCGTATAGCTAAAATCACTGTACATAATAAGGACAGCTGGAGTAAGTGTTTTAAAAGGCAGGTTTAGACCTCACTCCCAGAAATTTGGTATCTTGGGTGAAATCAGGATGCTGCCTTCTGCTGAGTATTATGTCACCATTCACCAGAGGCTCTGAGGTACACCTTCCTGGAAGGCAGGGACTCTGTCTTGTTCTCTAGTCAGTGGCAGAGAAACCAACATACACTGGTGATGAATAAAGGCTATGCTGCATAAAGGATAAAGGATATGATTACTAACAGATAACTTTTTCATTCCCCAGTTTTAGTCAGAGATTTTGCAAAGTCATTTTATGTACTTGATGTCATTTCGTCTTCCTAGCACTAATATCACTTCTATTTCCTACTGTTCTTATTAGAGATGAGAAAATAGGCATTCGGAGAGGGTAAGTGATTGAGTGAGGATGTGAACTCAAGTACATTAATTCCTAGATCTGCTTTTTGGTTTGTGGGGTGAGAGGAAAGAAGGGTAAATGGATATTAGAGCTTGAAATAAAGATAATAATTATAAGATAAATGACAAGATTAAACTATATGGGTTCAAATTTGAAAATCACATGTATGTGGAACATATTTATTCCCAGCTATATTATATTTATTATTAAACATTGTTCTGATAGTTTCATGCTATATATAGGGAGATAGCATACATAACCATGTCAATAAATAGTAACTCGCTAAACAACTCAGCATTTATCAAATATCTACGATGTGCCAACCATCTTACTAGACATAGCATATGGAATAGTGAACATTCAAATACAGTACCCACCTTCATGTTAGCAACAATAATGACAACAAACACAACAATATGCACACTCCATTCTAGATTCCAAAACATTTTCACACACATTGTTTCTTGTGACCCTCATGGTGACTAGTTAGAGAGGTCATTAATATCCTCATCTCACATGTAAGGAAACTGATGCTCTTGACAAAAGCAACATGTAAGTAAGCCATAGAACTCTTGAATACTTAAGATCTTTAAATGTCTATCTTAATTATTATCACCAGGCCACTCACCATTTCTATATCAACAGCTATAGCCTTCTATGTTGATCAAGAGGAAAGAAACATGAGAGGAAAAGTAAACTACATTTAACTGATTCATTGATCTTTCTAAACTAATTCACTAAACTCCTTTTTATAGTTTTGCTTTGAATGATTAATTGACATTGGATTCTTTACCCCCTAAATAACAAATTGGTCCATAAGTCTGATGGAGGACAAGCCATTGATGGATATCTAAGATGCCCAAACCATGTACACATTTGTAAATTTTAGCTCTTATCTCTTTGCATAGGAAGAAGCATAATTTGAGAAAGGGCATAATTTTTGTAAGCAAATGTATGATTCCCTTTGCTAATGTATTTTTTTTTTAAAGATTTTATTTTTTCCTTTTTCTCCCCAAAGCCCCCCGGTACATAGTTGTGTATTCTTCGTTATGGGTTCTTCTAGTTGTGGCATGTGGGACGCTGCCTCAGCGTGGTCTGATGAGCAGTGCCATGTCCGCGCCCAGGATTCGAACTAACGAAACACTGGGCCGCCTGCAGCAGAGCGCGCGAACTTAACCACTCGGCCACGGGGCCAGCCCCTGCTAATGTATTTTTAAAAACCAAAGATTATCTCTTGTTTTTATAGATATTGGCCAGAATACACACACACCCCCACACACACAAGCACATGACCGCACATATGTGTACACATATACACACACAATCTTGAAATGCACAGTAGAACCTATAGTTGTTATAACTTTCATAGAACTACTTTCTCATTCATTTACTGACTAGAATCCTCTAGAGGGTGACAAAAGAGTTGCTGTATAGTTATCCTCAATTTGAACATATGGCTTGGCATTGTCTTTAGTGACCTTGCGTTAACTCTTAACCAGCTTTGCCTAGCCAGTCAGCCAGTCATTCTCAACTTCACTCTGGTCATAAGGGTCTAATGCCTCCTTAATGACAACCTTCCCTCATTCCTGGCACGTTAAGGGCTGCACCTCAGGAGATGGCTTCACATCTTGGCTGAAACACAAGCTCCCTTAGCTTAAAAGATTAATTAGAAGCCTGTGGCTAATAATAGACTGCCCATCCCGCTCCCATTTTAGCACCTGACAACTAGAACAGGTTGATAAGTATTATTATTGAGTCATACACTTGGAATCATCCTCAAAAGGTCGTTCAGTTGATACCCTTCCTCCCAGAATGGCTGCATCTAAGCCATTCCAGTAACTAACCATTCTCTCACAGTTGATTTTAAAATGCCTCCATGTCCTGGCTAGTTACTGCTGGATTCCTTTTGCCAAAAGTCAGAGGAGAAAGCAGAACAAGCTTATTAGAAGTATAAATGAGTGTGGTGCCCTGGAATTTCTTTTCTTTTCTTCAGACATTGTAAGAGCAAAATGGGCACCAATTGGCCCTGACTGCAGAAAGCATGTGGGTAAATACCACTCCTCTGGGAGTAGGATTATGAATTTGAAAGCCACAAAGGGAATATTTCCAAATATCTTCCCTTCAACTTCTAGATGAAAAGAGAGAGGTAAAAAGAGAGCCAGAGTCCCACAGACAAGGAATTTTAAGGTGTAATTCTGAAGTTTCACAGGAGAGAATCTGCATATAAAAATAAATACATATTAAAAAGTTAAGCCTTCTTAATTTTAAACAAAAACAAATGTAAACAACAAGACATGTTGAGAGATAATTTTGTCAAGAATGATAATATCAGAGTAGGCTTAGCTTGAGCTGACATCAACTTCTCTAATATCTCATATTCCTGCCCTGGAAACAATGATAGACATGTTGTATAATAAATGTGTTGGTCTTTCATCATCCATGGCTGTTCACGTAGTTTTATTACATTCTCATATGGAGTGTAAGAGTGGTAGCAGTGGTAGCATGGGGGTGAGGATCCCTACTATTACCTTGAAGTATGAAAGCCAGAAGTCACCAAGAAAATATTAGTGGATCATGATTGTAAATACAAAAGTTCCCAGTTAAAAATATCCATCCTCTTTCTCAAAGATTTCCATTGAGGGAAGAGTAAATTGTCCAGGGCAGAAATTCTTAAATTCATGAAAAATATATAACCTTCTTTTGCTTTTGGCTGGCAATGAAGATTTCTGATCTTAGTCTATCATTAAATGTGGAAGTTTAACACCTGCCCTCCCACTTGCTATCTCTGGGATGTAATGTTCACCACTGAATCTCCCTGAATTCAGCCCCATGAATGGAATTAAAACAAATAAAATGAAACATCTCAGAGCACTTCATAAACTTTAAAATATTACAATATTGTACTTAATATGTGTTATGAATTGAATTGTGTCCCCCCAAAATTTGTATTTTGAAGTTTGGATCCCTAATACCTCAGAATGTGACCTTATTCGGAGCAGGGTCTTTACAGAGGAAATCAAGTAAAATGAAGTTGTTAAGGTGGGCCCTAAGCCAATAAAAATGATGCCCTTGTAAAAAGGGGAAATGTGGACACAGAGACCTGCATAAAGGGAAGACAATGTGAAGAAACATAGGGAGCAGACAGCTATATACAAGACAAGGAGGAAGGCCTGGAAGAAATTTTTCCCTAACAGCTCTTAGAAGGAACCAACCCTGTTGACATCTTGAGTTTGGATTTCTAGTGAGACAATAAATTTCTGTTACTGTGGCCGCTCAGTCTGTGGTACTTCGTTATGGCAGTCCTAGTAAACTAATACAATATGCTTTTTATATTAGAAAAATATTTCAGAGCGAGTAAATTTCAGAGTCAATGCAAAGCCAGGAAGATTTTCTTCTTTTCATCCTCACTAATTTCACTAAGTCCTGTGTCTGTCTGAAAGGGGGAATATGGAGTCAGAAGTTCTGAATGACTTTTTAGGCATCTAGTCATATGCCCCACAGTATCCATCCCAGAAGTGGTATTAATTATAAAACCAGAGATCCATGCTTCTCCATGGATGGTAGAGGCAAGGCATTACTCCCTCCAGAAATAAGGGTATTTCTTCCACATACGCTTGTGTCAGATGTTTCCCTAAGAAAGAAATAGAGTAAAAGAGGGAGCATAAAATAAGAGGCCAGAGTGCACATTGTGCCTTGAACGATGGGGATATTAAGAAAACAGGTCATCTCATCTTTAGTACTATTATTTGATTCTACTCTGAGTGTCTTACCTGATATCAGATTTTTAAAAATTATCATGGGGGGCCGGCCAGGTGGTGCAGTGGTTAAGTTCGCAAGTTCCGCTTCTCGGCAGCCCGGGGTTTGCTGGTTCGGATCCTGGGTGCGGACACGGCACCGCTCCGCACTCCATGCTGTGGTATGCGTCTCACATATAAAAATAGAGGAAGATGGGCATGGATGTTAGCTCAGGGCCAGGCTTCCTCAGTAAAAAGAGGAGGACTGGCAGTAGTTAGCTCATGGCTAATCTTCCTCAAAAAAAAGAAAAAAAATCATGGGATTGTTGTTTCAAATATTTGCATCTAAAAGTATATTGAGCCCAAATAAACCATCATTTAGAGAATAGGAAGCAAAAATTGCCATTGTCTTAGATTTACCTCAGAAAATATTGCCTGTTAAGACCAAAATCAACTTTATTTTAAACCACAACCCAAGTAGTGGTCTTCTAAGAAAAGAGAAGATATAGATGAATTCTGGTACATCAATAACATTTTGGGTGTGTGAGTTTGGGTGCAAACTCTGAGAGGAGGATTAATGTGCAAGGGATTTCTGAAGAGCATGGGACAGTGAGGTTAGGGAATAGGAAGAAATCGAATACAGGTAAAACCTCATCTTCAGCCTGAACACATATGGGAGCACCAGAGTTTAAATTATGCCTCATGTTGAGTCCTGAGTGAAGGGTAGGGGAGCTGAACTTCCATACCCCAACAGCCATCAGTCATTAGCTAAGAGCATTAGAGGAGGGGACACTTCCTGCTTGCAGGTAAATTGGCTCCCTCCCATCAAGAGGCATCCTTGCAAATACCATCATAGGTGTGGCCCATTGGAAACTAAGCAGAGAGTGGGGGATGGGGAGGTGTAGGAGTGGAAGAAGCCAGTGCAGGGGTGGGGAGGAAGAGTGGAAAGCTATGGGCTCATAGAAATGGAAAAAGTGATCCAAGGGGATCCTGGTGACATGACAATGGCTATAATGGCTACTACCGTGGGTTGTATTTTTGATGATGTCTCTATTTCTTGCTGAGATAAATAGTGACTACTAGGGACCAGTACATGGTAGTCTTTGAGATTTCTGTCCAGAAATTCCATAGACAATAGACTCCTTGTTTCACCTAATAATTCTGTTCATTTTTGCTTTTGTTTCATTTTGTTTTTACTAATTATCGTTCTTCCAGAGGAGTAATAAAATATATATGCGCTGTTTTAAAGATAATAAAACAAAATGCGTGTGTATTCACAACTCAGATTAAGAAATAGAGCAGTATCAGTACCTTAGTTGTTACTCTGTCTTCTCTGATCACATCCTGCTCCTTCTCCAGGAAAGAATCTCCTAGGCTGATTCTTATTGAAAGTCTATCATTTTCTTCAGTGTTTTCATGTTTGTTTGTTTGTCAAAATAAGACACTGTTTCATTTGACCTCTTTTTGAACTTGATATCATTTTAATTATACCATGTATATTCTCCCAGAATATGCTTCTTTGTCCAATATTGTGTTTTTCAGATTCACTTACATTGACAACTGTAAATGTATTTTATTCTACAGTTGATGTGCACATGGATTGTTTCCAGCTTTTGCCATTACCAAAAATGTCCTTGTTCTGGATTGCCCTGCACCTTTCTCTAGGTGCCCCTGGGCAAGGCAATATATAGGCAATCAGCTAAGTGTCCCCGATGGGTCCCTTAAGTCAAATCCTTGTAAATACTTGACATGATCAGACCTTCTCCTTTCAGACATTCTGCTGAGTTTAAATCTGCATTTTGCTGGTACTAATTAGGTGGAGCATGTTTTTATATTTACTGGCCCTTTAGGTCTTCTCTTCTGTGAAATGCCTGCTCAGGAATTCTTGAAAATTTCTATTAGAATCTTTTCTAGGAGTTCTTCATATATTGGAGTAGTTACAGATAGTTTTGTGTGTTGCAAATATCTTCTTCTAGTGGGAAATTTGTTGGTTTATCTCTTTATGGTCTTTTTTTTGTTGTTATTTTTAAATGACAGTCCTTTATTATTATATAGCTAACTTTATCTTTCCCTTGTTGATCCCTTTTTGGATAATTCTAGGAAACCTTTTTTTGTTTTGTGTTTTCCTGAGCTCATAGAGGTAGTCTCTACATCATCTTTTGAGAATGTTAAGATTTTGTCTTTCACATTTAGCTCTTCAATTGACCTGTAAATAATTTTTTAAATGACTTCCTATTTCTTTAAATAGTTAAAGGAGAGCTGATGGTTTGCAAACTTAAATTATATCATACACCAAGATCTCCATTACACAGAATCCCACAAAATGAAGCTATGTTTTAAAATGATGAATTATACCTCTGTTATCTTTACTGCAATCCAGTTTCTCTACTTACCCTAAAAGAAGAACAGAACTGCCAATGCTTGTCTGTACTTTGTGCACTTAGTAAGTTAGGCAGTTGGTTAATTATTCTGTCCTTTTTCCAGAGAGCATTTATGGAAGCTTTTCTCTAGTTGTATTCTTGCTAAAAAAGCAAATTGAGGTTTCTGTAAGGTGAAGGAGAATTAGAAGTGAGGAAAATCATTAAGGGCAACGCAAAACCTAATATATATCTTTATAGAGATGAATGACTTTCAGATGCCCTTTTGACTTTTCTTTTACAAACATACAATCAAAGGAGAAGGATAATCCATTTTTATGTTATATATGTTTCCAAGAGTCCAAAGGATGTGGGTAAAGTAGTAGGAAAGGATTACCTTCCCTCCATTCTGAAATTATTTAATAACTGTTATCATACACAGTAACTTACTATACCGTTGCTTACCTTTTTGGAGCCTAGTAGAACTGATATAATGTCTAGTTCCCAGTTGATATTAGTGGATCCCGAAGCATTAATCAGTAATGCAAATGAAGAGTGAAGTCACTGAATTCATTTTTAGAGACTTAATGACAAATCGTTGTCCCTCAAAAGCTTGAAATGAATGATAATAAATGAGTAAATGAATGAATGGAGGGATGAATACTAAATAGTAATATAAAAGTGGGTCAACAGTTTTATGAACTAAAATGGGTCTATGAAAAAGATGATTTATCTGCTACAAATGTTACTCCTACTACTAAATATTCAAGTGATAGAACTTTGCTTTTCAAAGCTCTTTTTACCAGCAAAAGTTTCATTTTTTTGTAAAAAGAAGAAAAAACGTGATTTATAGTCAGCCTTGGTATTTTGAAATAGAAGTTTCATTTGATCCTGGGGCAGAAAAATAAAATATTCCACAGAAAGATGGAGAAGAGAACATCTTAACACAGTGTCTCTTCACTTCATTTTGTTTCTTTAGATTCCAGAATATCAAAATGCTTACCATTATTATTATTGTTTCATCTACTGTATGCTTATCAAAGTAAGTTTCTCTGTCACAGCTGGAACAATCAAGATTTCTTTTGTTGCTTATAATAAATAAATACTCAATTGTGAGAATGTCCTCAGGGAAAGTTCATTAAAAAAGAAATGAAAATGCTGAGAAATAAATGGTTATTGTGATTGCACTTGTTTTGATATAATATGCAAAAATGTAATTTGGTTCCTTAATGTCTGGAATGCAAGGAAAAAATTTAAGATGGAGAAATGGAAAAGATGCTGCATTTATTATGTTATTTCAATTATCATTTTGTTTCTAAGGGTGGGAGAGTTTAGATTCAAAACACAATTTTGGAATAAAATGTGAATGTCGCTAACAGGGAAAAAGAGCGAAGTATACAAATAGGAATATTAAGTGATAAATAGATAAAATTGGGCACATCTCTAGCATCTCTTGACAGACGCTTTTTTAGATTTAATGCCTAGATGTTTGAATTTTTCTCTTTGTTTTGTTTAAAGTCTCTATTGGCAGCCTTATTCTGCAGTTTCCCAGATTATTTTGCCTTTTCCTTGTTTTGGCTCAATGACAAGCAACAATTAACTAGTCAGGGAACATTGTAATAGAGATGTGAATGGCTTGAGGTAAGTGCCTGATATCAGACAACAATTCTCTAGGTAAAATGATCCCTTTCAGGGATTCAGAATAGGGGAATGAAAATTAACTTTGCTCTTCTTCAGATTTAATTCTCCTTTCTTATCCTCATTCCTCAAGTTATTTTCTTTTTTATGTCTCCAATGTGGATTTGCATGGTAGTTTTGTTTTTCTCAAATTGTAAGGGAAGATAGAATTAAACAAAGAAGACAATTAAGACAAATAGATGGTGTGAGCCAACGTGCTCAAGAGTGGAGAACAGGAAAGAGATGTGGCAAAGAGAAAGCAAGGTGTATCATTGAATCCAGAAGGCAAAGGACGAGTAGGATAGAAGAACTGAATTCAAGTCCATTGCTGTTGGCCCTGTCCTAAGCTCCCTAAGATTCCTTTGCTGTTTACATTTAACTATGACATTCAGTCATTTCATGTAATTCTCAAATCTAACCTTTATTCGATAATGGGGCTTAGTGACAAATAATGTTGTCAGTAAATGTCCAGTTTTGTGTAATACGTGCAAGCAGGTAATACTCATAGACAGAATGATAATACATTTAAAAACTTACACACACCCCCAATAAAAAAAGCCAAGAATGCCTCAATGAGAGAGAATTGGGAGAATATGTGATTATTTAGTGACTCTGGGGGCAATTTGACCAGTAGTTTGCAAACCTTTTTTTAAATTCCCTGTATATATAGTCTTAATATACCAAGAACCACTCAAGGTGAAGGAATAGAAGTGAGACACTTTGATGAAAGTGACAGGGATTAAAGAGAGAGGGTGAAAAGAGAATAGAGCAAATAGATTTATAAAACATCTATCCTATGTTTAATACTGAGTAAGGCACAGGATATGTTTACATTGCAGAAGAGAAAAGGGCATGATACATACATTGTCTGGTCCCCATGAAATTATAACTTGTGATACAATTTACCCCACTAATAATACAAAGGTATATAGAGGGCAAAATATAGATATTTAGAGGGCAAAAGTGGATGAGAGCAGCTACAAGGATATTGGAGAAAGAGAATATAAATGATTCTTGGGTGACTAAAGAAGGGAGAGAAGATGAAGCATGTTCCAGGGGTAATGAAAGAACGGGATAATGGGAACATGAAAATAAAACTAATTCACATTGTTCTGGAAATAATACAAGCAAAAGTCTTGGAAATGTAGAGGAGCTGATTTGAACCTTCCAAAAGAGGGACATGAGTAGAACACACCTCTGTGCAACAGAGGAGAGATGTATGGGGAAATTGCCAGCATAAAAGTTGAGAATTGTTGGTGGAGATCAACTATAAAGTTTTAAATAACCAATGAATGTCTTTAAGGAGAACATTGCCTCAATAAAAACTAGCATGCATCATAAAATCTGGCACATAATTGATGCTCAACAAATGAGTGCTGAAATCAATGAATCAATGAATGTACAAAAAGCAAGTAAACGAACATAGCACATTAAAGGAAAATTAGCCTGGTGACAATATGGAAGAAGAAAAGTGGCCTGGAGACAAGGAGGCTTATAAGAGGCCATTTCAAAAAACCAGATGAGAGCTAAGTGTGTGACAAGGTAAGAAAGAAGAAGGACCTGAGACGAAAGCAAGGAACATATGGTACTCCTCAGGGAGTGTTGTAAAACCCTGGCTATTTGGAGAAAGAGTTGGTTTACAAGGAACTGGGGTAAGTTTAATACCAGAGACAGTAACATTTGCTGACACTGAAAATGCACAGGTGATAGTGTGAGATATAAGACTGGACCTTGGTACAAACTCTAATCTAGGGATCTTATCATAAAGCACAAACATAGAAGTTGATGGAGACCAACAGAATGGATCATATCTTATTGCAAAGAGAGAAGATCAGAGAGAGAAGAACTGAGACATGGGGAAATACTTATGACCTAATAAACACACACTGATATGCCCCAACCTAAAAGATGGAAACCCTCTGTTGACTGAGCAAAACAGGCCCTTTCATGGATTTATCATTTGCTGTGTTTGAGTGGATTGGTGTCTTAAGATGAAACAATTTCAAAATTGGCATTGTTAAGTCCTGCAGTTTGCAGTTGAGCAAATTCAGGGTAGCTAAGGTGGTTATTCACTTTACATTGTAGAGGAGACCCCTGATGATGAGTGGTGTAGGTCTGTGTCCAGGATCCAAACCTGTGAACCCGGGCTGCTAAAGCAGAGTGTGCCAAACTTAACCACTATGCAACCAGGCTGGCCCCAGCAAGTATTTCTGAAGCCTCACTTTTCCTTATTAATTCCCGTTCCAAAGTTTCTCTTCCTCATATGTTACTACTGAATAAAATGTTTTAGCTGGTACTCTACTTTTGCCACTTAATCAAGTGTACCAGTTAAACAGAACCCCCCGCCCCTTAATTATTAGGAGAACTACACAGAAAAAACACCTGCCTGGAGGTTTTGGATTGTTTGTTTCTGTTTTTTTCCATGTTATATTTAGCTGTCTGGACTAAGTATATTTAAGTTGTGGCTTATTATTATAAGTCAGAAAGTCACCATGAACTAATTATTTTCAGTTCATTTATGTGATTAATGTTGAATATTTGGAAACTTGTTCATACCTTGAGTTGGCTCCAATTAATCAATGTGGAGAAAAAATTCAAGGTGCCCCCAGTCCTACTTCCAAAGCAGTGAAGTGCTACTGGATTTCAAACACGTTGTTAGTTATTCTGGCTGGAATGAGTGCATCGACGCTGAAGACTCCTCTCATCCTCTCACCTGACTCTCTGGGGAATGCAGAGGTGCTTTGAATATAGACAATAGGTATTTTTAGTAGATTCTTCTCAGATGTAAGACTACAATGAGAAGCAGGATTGCTACGATGCCTCCATACCCAGGAAGGCACATTTCTTCAATCACAGGATCCAAAGACATTTGACTTCATTACTGTTACTGAAGTCTGGCTTGGGCCAAGACCTTCAAAATCCTTACCCTTCGACAGCTGTTTGGTGGTTTATTTAGGACTTCAATGGGCAGTCTCAGCACAGTTCCTCCTGGACAAGTGTCAGCATCTCCTCCAAATCTCTGTCATCCTTTGCCTTAATTGGCTCCATTAACAGGTGTTCTCAGGCCAAAAGATGAGGATTCAACTGATTCATCACTTCCTGAGGCCTAATGTCAAAGATAGCATTTGGAACACACTGGGGGTAAAGCAGAAGCTGGGAAATATGAAAAGATCTTGCAGTCCATTTGGCTTTAGTTGGGAACATGTAGTAATGGGATGAATTAATTTGAATTTGAACTCTAGCCTTGATCCTAATGCCAGGATAAGCATGAGATCTCAGTTTCTTGTAACTTCCTTGTGTTCTATTTGGAATAAAGCCAATGAATACATTACTACTTCCAAAATATTTTTGTGCTTGCATTATATAAAACATTATTTACTGTGCTTTTGACAGTACCACATCACTACCCCTATTTTAGTGTTGAATAACCTACAGGTCAAATAAATTAAAAGTCTTACCAAAAATTTTATGGACCCTGAAAGTGGTTTCCTGGGTCTGGAGGTGGGAATGGTAATTGCCAATAAATGAGCATGAGGAATCTTATTGGGGTCATGAAAATGTTCTAAAAGTGATTCATGATGACACTGCTGGTATATTTACCAAAAATTCCTGAATTGGACACTTGAATAGAGTGAACTTTATGCTTTCTAAAATACACCTCAATGAAGATGATTAAGAAAAAAAATCTTACGCAAAGTCGCATCATGCTACTGTAACCATAGGTGCTTTAATAGGTACTGCAGTGCAATAAACTAGGGGGAAAAAACTGAAGATCTGGTTCACCTCCAGTTTGCTATAGAATGTTGGGCAATTTATGTAAGTTTTCTGGGTGGTAGATTCTTCAACTCTAAAGTGAGATCACTGGACTAGTTATGTGCCTTGAAGATCTTGAGTTACTTCCAAGAGAATCTAATTCTAACTGAGCTGCCTGTGAATTGACATACAATGGCATAAAATGAGTTAAAAAATGCATATCAAAAATGACAGTTATGGGGATCGGCCCTGTGGCCAAGTGGTTAAAGTTCTGTGTGCTCCAGTTCAATGGTCTGGGTTCGCTGGTTCAGATCCCTGGTGTGGACCTACTCCAGTCATCTGCCATGCTGTGGAGGCGACCCACTAACAAAAAATAATAATAATAGAGGAAGATAGGTACAGATGTTAGCTCAGGGTGAATCTTCCTCACCCTCCCCCCAAAAAATGATGGTTATGGAAATGAAAAACATAAAATACTGGTTATCACTTGATAGTGGGACAATGGGAATTTAATTTCTTCCTTTATTATCATTTTAGTTTTAAAATATTCTTTAATTCTTTTTGGGTTTTTTTTTTGAGGAAGATTAGCCCTGAGCTAACTACTGCAAATCCTCCTCTTTTTGCTGAGGAAGACTGGCCCTGAACCAACATCCATGCCCATCTTCCTCTACTTTATAGAACGTGTGACGCCTACCACAGCAGGGTGCGCAAACAGTGGTGCCTTGTCTGCACCTGGGATCCGAACTGGCGAACCCTGGGCCGCTGAAGTGGAACGTATGCACTTAACTGCTGCGCCACTGGGCCGGCCCCTAAAATATTCTTTAAAAATGTGTTTTAAGAAGGACGTGAATTTTATTTTTTTACAAAATTAACTCTATTAGGACATTTGATGAAGATTGTTTCGTACAGAATCTTCAGTGGGAATTGCTGGTGTGCTAAGGGAAGAACTGAGATTCTGCCATAGTTCTTGCTTCAAGTCTGAAGCAGAAAACGTCTACATATTTGTGCAACTACTTAACTTTATGTAACAAGTCTGAGTATTGTTCGGTTACCTGGTTTTCTTAGTAGTTTCATTGGTGACTTGATAATTTACAAACTCCTAGAGGGTGGTCCTGGGTTATAGTTAGATTGCCAGAATTTCTACAAAGCACACCATCTACAGCCTCACAGTAGCATGAATAAGCTCCAACAGGGCAATTATATGAACAGAATGAATCAGAGAACTATCTTTAAATCCACTCTAAGTTATACACATTCTCTTTAAGAGAATTCTATTTGAAACTGAGTTAAAGATATAGGAGAAATATAAAAAGGATAGTAATTTTTCCTCAAACATAACTATATTTAAATTAAATTATTTTTATATGTTTACTTTCAGCATCATATAGTTTCTCCATCACTTTCAAATAAGATTTAATTTAGATAAATTCAATTTGTATCTCATATTTCAATTTCAAAATATGCCCATTGCCTAAAGAGAGTCTGAACACCTGTGAAATACGGTGGTTTTGATAGGAGTAGGTGTGAAGCAAATAGGGCATCTCACATCAGAGAAGGAGAGAAGAACTGAGCCTCAGTGAAGGCAGCAAGGGATCATGAATAAATCTATGTGATGTCAAATATTTGGAATAACAATGAGCACCTCAGTTAGACACAGGCGTGTTTGTACTATACCTCTGAAATTTTGGCCACATGGACATAAATATCAGGATAGTGGAAATTGTTCACATTTCAATCAGATTTTAGCTTAAAGACTATTTTGTAAACAGCTCTTAGATATAGAATCACAACCAGATTCTGAACTCATGTTTAAAATATTTCCCTATGTGTTATATGTAAAGTATCTATTTTCTATGTGTCGTTACACATAGCCTTAATTGTTGCTTCTGCCATCTGGGTCAACTATATGAGTTATTTATAGAATCACTAAATCCAAAACTACCTGTGTTTTTTTTGTTTAATCTTCCACCAAGATAAAGATTTTCAATTCTAGAAATGGATATTTACATCCGTTTTAAATACCTTCAGGGAGAATGAACGTACCAACTCTGAGGAGGTCAGGCCCATCTTTGACTTCACTATTTTTTAGAAGATTGTTCATCCTATTAAAAATGAAATATATTTTGTTTAAAAGAATATGGTTTTATTACTAATAGCTCAGGACAAACAGAATAAGTTTACTCATTTTTTCCAAAGTGGCAGATTCTTGAATATTTGAAGATAGTTATTACTTTTATGTTTCAGGCTATACACTTCTAGAATAATCTACCTTTTCTTGTATGTTATTTTTTTAATCATACAAATGTTATGAAAGCTATGTTTTGTAAATGTGTGTATGTGAGGGGAATGACAATGGTGTGGCTGTGTGTTTACAGGCAAACAAACAAACAAACAATCTTACTCTGACATTGTATCCAAGTCCTGCCCCAAAGCTGCTTTCTTAAACACAGAACTGTGGAGAGCACAGAATCGATATTTACAAATGAAAAAGGAAGGATAAAGCAAGCAGGAGATGGAAACATTGAAGCTGAATTACCATCCTTAAACCTTAAGGGGCAGGATTAGGGAGCAACAACTAGAATCAAAGAGAGTAGTTATAAGGAAAAAAATTTCAGCAGACTTTGTCCTTCAGAAGAGAGTCACAGCCGAACTTCAAGCCTGCAGGGAGGGACATGGCAAATAAAAGTCCCAAATCACTCTGCTCTTGCTCTCCAATGACCTGCCTTTGGCTTTCCATTGGCCAAACTCAACCAGAGGCCTGAAAGCAAGTCCATTGATGTCAAACTCCTGGAATTCAGAGCAGGGCAGAGATGGGCAGAGAGGAGATCTCAAGGGAAAAATGAAAAATATCAGGCACAATTATTTAGATTGTCTTCTTACTTTATTAATTCAGTCATTGAGTTTGTTTTATCCTACAACATGTTTCATGTATCTCTTTACAGAACAACATCTATTCATCCCAATATAAAATTTATTCTATCATTTTAAAACCAAAGTTCTCAATGGAATCCTTCCACATGATCATAGCCCACAAGAAACCAATATGATCTAAAATATGTATATAAATTTAAATTTTTCAAATGCCTTTCACAAACATCATCTTAACTAGATACCTATGATAACACAATGACTAGGGGTAGAAAGTATGATCTTCATTTGGAAATGAGAAGAATGAAATAAAGGTAGTTAATTCACATGTCTGAGGTCAGAGCAATGGTAAGAACACAGGGCTTAAAGTCAGTTTTCCTTTTTCTACTTTCTTAAAGGCTCCTGTGAGAAACTTTATATGACAATGTTGTAAATGCCTTTATATGTATACTCAGAGAAGCGTCATTTAGACAACGGAAATTTAATCTACTTTTTTATTACATTACATTATCTCATATACTCAAGCTTTTGTTCATTCAATAAACATGAGTGGCTTATAGGAATGTCTATAAACAGGGCTACATGCATGTTACTGTGATAGACACGAGAAGGCAACTGAGCGTGTTTGAGCACATGCAACATACCGGGCTTTATGGTAAGCACTTTACCCATATCACCTTTTCACATCATGTCACAAAACGTGGCATTTATATCCAGAAGGAATGTGCTACAGTGGGAAGCAGAAAGTGACTCAGTGGAATGAAGAGTTGAGGCCTAGGAGCTCCTTGCCAACTTCACCAGGAGGGACAAATGAGCTAAGCCTTGATGAAAAATGAAACATGCACAGAAGGTAGGGGCAGGCAGACATGGTCATTACGTGTAAAAGGCACTTTATGTACAAAGTCATAGAGGTAAGACATCTTATAGGAGCAGGTAGAAGAAGATTTTGGAGGAATGAGAGTACTGAGGGAAATCCTTGGAAATAAATTAGAATGGTATTCTGAGACTAGGCCATGGAGGGTCATGAATAACAGTCAGAACATCTTGACCTTTATTTTGTGGATATTTAATGTCACTGAATGCTTTTGACCAGAGGTATGATGTGATCACAGCCAGGCTCAAAGCATTTTAGTCTGGAAGTAGATGGAGATGGGTGATACCTTTAGGGCACCTACACTTGGAAAGTTTCAGGGCTTACTGTAAGGTCTTCTTCAGCACTTCCTCTGATTTCTTTATTGTTAAACAGTCTCATTCATCTTAGGTTTTGATTACCAGACATGTGGCGTTGATGTTTCTCATACTTACATGTCTTCTAAGCTTCAGATCTATGTAACTAACTGTCTAGTCAACACCCATTCTCATTTTTCAAACTAATTTCAAATCAATATGTCCAAATAAATTCATACATGCAAACTATGGCTCCAGTGTGGATAGGCTCCTTTTCTATCCATCATCTTTATCATTCCAAGTTTATAATCCAGAAACCAAGAGTCCTTCTAGATAGCTCCGCTGCCTTGCCTGTTACATCCAACTCACCGCCAAAGCTGCTTCAGGTCATGGTTGTCTTAGTAGTCCCCACCCTTTACTGTCACTGTGACCTACAAAAGTTTCATCTGCTAGTCTTTGGATGGTTTTTAACCCCATGCTTTTCAGAATCGCGTTGCCCTCCATGTAGCCTAAAATCCTCAGTGCTATAGAAAATAGAGAAGGAGACAACAATAGAGAAGGAGAAGTAACTTATACAAATGAGAGATCCTTTTGTTTCCAACAAATAATTGTTTTCAAACTAAATATCTGACTGAATAATCAGAATATGTATGGTCTGATGATTTACCTACTGACGGAGAAGCTGTGCAGTGTCAAAGTGTTCATGGAAGATTCTAACTCACCTTCTAGAGACAGAAAAATAATAGATCACGGAGACCCCATTTTTCTTATTTCTTCTCTGCAGTGTCAAAAGCAACTGAGTATATTGTGAAAAAGGTTCTTAGAATCTCACTAGCAGTGATTAATATCTTTAAACCTGATTTTATCAGAAAACTTGTCTTCACATAGCATGGCAAAAGAGTTATGATAAGTCTCTCCTCTGAAAAATATTCTCTTTAGTTCCCAAAACCACATTTGCCACAAGTATGTCCTGGGGTTGATCAGCTGATCCCATTTTAGGTTCTGATAGGAAGAAACTTCTGTGATCAGTGAGTGGGTATTTGCCTAATCCTATGAAAATGGCTTTTCTCTCTTTTATATTAGAACAGTGTAATTCTATCCATAATTGATTAGGATTTCATAATACAATTAAAATTGAAAAAGTTTCAAAAACTTTCATAGTCTTGATCTGTAGAGGTATGTTATTCAATGACATTTTGCTGTGAATAGGAAATAAAATAAATTCACGGTGATCAGTGTTCAGAATGGGAAAATTAGTTAACGTTTGAAGGGAAGTTCCACATCTTGCATGAAATACCTGGTTTATTATAAAACTAAATGTCTGTTTTGTCGAACTGAGCTCTCTGAATAGGTTTCTCAGGAGCCCTTTGAATTACCAGAACTGAAATTCATAAGCATTCATTAATATAATGCTTTGGGAAATATTTTTCTCTTTTCTAAAACATTACAGTTTCTGTAAAAAAAAAAAAAAACATTTTTCCATATCAGAAAGATAAATCCTAATACTGGAAGCAATTAAAGACAGAAAAGAAACAAAAGTTTTTAAATGTTATCTCTATATACCAACTGGTTAGAGAATTGATAGAAGAGCTCTGAGAGATTTGTAGCATTTTTAGTCTCTTCAGGATGAAAAAGAGCAGTCCAGCAATTGGTTTTTCCTTTACCATTTGAATTCCTCTTTCATCTTTCTGGTCAAAACTAAATTTAGGTCTGTAAATTCCTATATATTAGAAATGCTGATCTAAGACTTGAACACATCTGTGAAGAGAGACACTGCTCACGCTTCATCACTGTTTAAAGCTTCCAAAGACTTGTAGCGTTTCAGAAAGAGATTCATTTGACCATGGCAAGTAGACGGTTTGGTTATTTGTGGTATCCACGTACATAGGAAGTTCTGAGACAGCCAAACTGAGTGTAGTTCTATAGTCTGCTTTAGTGTTTCCAAGATTAGGTTCACTTAATGCAAGAAAGTCTGAAAAATAGAACTTTCATGAGATTAAGAGACTCACAAAAGAGCAAATGCTTTGCAAGCGGTAGAGCTGGGGCCAGAACCTGCTACTCTGAAACAGTTTTCCCACCTTCCTTGCTAACACGCATGGCTCATTCATTCAGCAAATAGTGATTAGTGTTACTGTGTGGCACTCTTCTAAATGCAGGGGATATGGCATTGAACACAGCTCATAAAATCCCTACTCTCCTGATGCTTGCATTGTGAAGAGGGGAGATAAATAAGCAAAATAGGTAGTATAAGTTCTGTACACATTAGTATGAGCTATGGAGAAAAACCTAATTAATCGGGAAAGGGGATTGAGAGTTTGGGACAGTAAAGTTTTAAAGGGAGTATTCACAGAAGGCCTTCGAGAGACTTAATAAAAACTTGAAAGAGGTGATGGAGCAAGCTTTGGGAATAACCGTGAGATAGGATCTAGGCAGAGGGGAAAGCAAACGCAGAAGCTCTGAGACAGGAATGTGCCTGATAAATATCAGGAAGAGCAGAAGGCCAGTATAGCTGGGGAAGTCTAGTGAGAGAGGTAACTGGAAGAAAATTCCCCATAGAATCTTGTGAAAGGACATTAACTGTACTCAGAGTGAGATGAGATACAGCAGGAGTACTTGAACAGGAAATGACATGATCCGCCTCTGTTTTAATGTGATTGTTCTATACTCTGTATATAGTTTTGGGAATAGACTAAAGAGAGGTGAGGGAAAAAACAGGATATCTAGTTTGGAAACAGTCACATGAAATTAGTTTGATTGGTTTGATGGGATCAGGAGGAGAGGAAGTAGCAAGGAGAAATTGGACTCTGGATACATTTTTAAACCATGAAAATCTACTGAATGATTGGACATGGGATATGAGACAAAGAAAGGAGAAAGAATGTCTTCAAGATTTTTGACTGAGTGCCTGGAAGGATGGAGTTGCTGTGAATTCAGACGGAGAGACTGTAACAAGAGTAGATTTAGGGTGGCCACCCAGAGGTCCAGATTTGTATATATTAAATTTGAAATACCTCTTAAACTTCAAGTAGAGCTGTAAATGTGAGTTTGGATACACATGTCTGGCATTCACAGGAGAGATTATGAAGGAAATCCAATTTGTAAACTGTGCTAGGTTGAATAATGTCCCCCAGAAATTCATGTCCTTCCTGGAATCTTACAACGTGAACTCATTTGGAAATATGGTCATTGCAGATGTAATTAGTTAACATGGTCATACTGGAGTAGGGTGGACTCTTCATCAATATGATGTGTGTCCCTAAAAGAGGAGAAGACACAGACTCCCAAGAAGAATGCCGTGTTACAGTGAGGACAGAGATTGAATGATGCTTCTATAAACCAAGGAACACCGAGGATTGCAAGCAATCAGAAGCGAAGGGAAAGACATGGAACAGATTTTCTCCTAGAGCCTTCAAATATAGCATGGCACTCGCAACAACTTGATTTCAAACTTCCAGCTTCCAGAACTGTGAGCGAATAAATTTCTGTTGTTTTAAGGTACCCAATTTATGATACTTTGTTAGACCAGACTGGAAACTAATAGGTAAGTTATGAGCGCACAACAGTTATTTAAAGTCAAGAGACGACAAAATTCCCCAAGGGAGTACATATAGTCAGAAAAAAGATGAAGTCCAATATCTGAACCTTGGGTAACACTAGCTTTTAGAGGTCAGGGAGATGAGGAGAAACCACAAAAAAAGACTAATAGGTAGCCAATGAATTAAGAGAAAAACAAGGAGAGTGTAGGATTCTGGAACCCAAATAAAGAAAGTATATCCAGAAGAAAGGAATGTGTTAAATGCTGCAAATAGGTAAAGCAAGATGAAAACTGAGAATTGATCATTGATTTTAGGAATATAGCAGTCAGTGGTAACCTTAACATTGAATTGAGTTATTATATTGAAAATTACCTTGATACAATTTTTTTTAAATCTCAAAAGATCATTATTTACACAATCCAATATAATTTCCAAGTAGAGAGCTAACTGACAGAGATGATCAGATGGGAAAAGCAGTATGTGGTGAAATTTTCGTGAAAAAAGTTAAGGTAGGCTGAGGAACCCATAACTGACCATAGTGCTCACAAAAAGAAGAGACTTGAGAAAATACCCTGAAAAACTTCCACCATTTCACAAGCTTGTATTTTAGAGGGCACTTGCCTGTATTTTGGCTGCTCCGCTTCTCCTTTTTGTTATAAAATAGAGGAGAAAAACAACAAAAGGAGAAAAGACAAAGAAAGCCACAAATACAAAAGGCAAGCAAGAAAATGAGACTCATGTGGGACCATTCTATTTGTTGTCCCCATGTGAGAATTGTTGATGATAGAATGCAGAACACCAGTGAGACATCTTTGTCAACAGCATTGATGTTCCCCACTGTAATTCTCTGCTTTGAAACCAATCTGTAATTCTCCTGACATCAGTTTTCAATTTATTACCCCAGGTGGGTTGGTCCCTGAGGAAGGCCAGTCTATATATGCAGCAGCTGAAATAACTAGTTGGGCTAGTTAATGAAACTGAGACTGTCATGGGCTGGTTAATATTCATATCTTTGAAGAGAGCATCTGTGTTTAACCTAAGGGCTATATTTCGTTAGATTTATGCACTGTAATGCAATAGCTGAAAGCTGAACGAAACTGGCATTGTTTTGTTAAATATTTGCAGTTTTCATTTATGCTTCAGATGAAAATCTGCCCATCTTTGGCATATGTAAACGTGTTTTCTCTCAGCTACTAAATTTTTTCTTCTTGTCGTCACTATGTCCTAATGTAGTAACATAGGTAATTCAATTGGATATTAGAATAAGAATTTTTTTCTCCAGAAGAACTAATGCAGCTCTTTGTCAAAAGTCTTAGGCAGTTGTAACAACTAAAGTCATGATTGCAATGGGTCTGAAGACATATATTCCTGCCAGGGGCATGCAGGATGATAGGGGCAGCACAAGTATCCAGGCGAGAAAAATTAGATTTACAGAGGATGGAACACATATTATAGGAAAAGGGAAATGAGGAATGCTGTTTTTGTTATATTCTTAGAGAGATATTGAATATCTTGGTAAGCAAGAAGAGTACAGAAGGATGGATCTCAAATTTGAATTGCATTAGAATCAAGAGAGAATCCTATTAAAAGATGGTAATATCTAAAGTCCTCCGAGCTTCTAGTCCTGCTGAATTAAGAACATAGGCAGTAGATCTTAGGCATCTGTAACTAGAAGTACAGACAATAAGATCCTGCAGGAAACATTTAATGGTGAAGCCAGTTTCCGGAGTAAACTCGGCAGTGTTTTCTGCCCATATCTGTTATGTTTAATAGACATATCATTATATCTATTGTCTCACCTTTCCTGTTGAAAAGTGGAAACATTACAGAGTCCTTCATGTAAATTCTGTCACGTTTTGAGGTGGAGAAAAACACAGTGGAGGTAAAGAATGGTGCAAGGAACAGTCATTCCAGGAGATGCCACATGCACATGCATATGTACAGGATTCCATTACAAAATATACTTATGAAACACTGAACACTTACATCCCCGCAAATATTTTTATGATCCAAACTACACATTAATCTGTTTCAGGTTATGTGAAGTATAATTTAATAATCAGTTTTTCAGTTCAACTTTGTTTAAACTAGTGTTTCCAAAATTTTTTTACCAATGGAATCTTCATTGTTTTTGCATATCTTCAACATAGTTTGGAAAATGCCCCTTTGGTGAAATTTCTGTTCTATTAACTTGTTTTAACATTTGACTTTTGATTTATGAATATACCATATATATTATTTTATTTTTTATTCATTTCATTATTATTATTATTTGTGAGGAAGATTGGCACTGAGTTAACATCTGTACCAAGCTTCCTCTACTTTATGTGAGACTCTGTCATGGCATGGCTTGATGAGCTGTGCTAGTTCCACTCTGGGAATCTAAACTTACCAATCCTGGGCCACCAAAGTGAAGTGTGCAAACTTAACCACTATGCCACTGGGCCAGTGTGTATGTATTTTATTTTAATGGAAGGTTATCTTTGTTAGTGTTTAGAATGAAATTATCCAGTTGAATATGCTAAACCAGGAAACTCAAACTCAAATACACACAGCGTTCAAGAAGGTAATAAAATGTGTAAACTGAGCTGGTTGCAAGTCAATAGATAGTAGTGGTATCTACGGGTAACTGGAGAATTTCTTCTTTGCCTACAGGTATACATAATCTTTTTCTAAACCCTATGCCAAAAATACAAATGTACTTTCTCCCTTTCTTTCATATCTATATGTCTGTCTGTCTGTCTAGCTAGCTAGCTATCATCTTGAAAGAGAGAGAGAGAGTTTGGTAACACAGTTCAGGCTATGGGTCTTCATTTCCAAGCCCTACTCAATCTTGTCATTAAAGCTAAGAATTCCAGTATGTTTTTCTTGATGTCATTCGATTACCTGTTCATTAGCAATTTTCATGAAAGAAGAAAGGAGACAAATATAGTAAATAATTGATAAGCCATAAATATCCATCCTAATTATATGACATGACAAAATAATTTTTATATTTTATATTTATTTAGGGTAGTAACACTGATATACACTGATATATCCAAAATGTCTTCTTTCCTTTGGGAAAACAGAGAAGCAAGATAAAGAAAACTTTTCCTAAACCTAAGGTGATGAGGCTATGTACTCAACCCCCCACATAACTGAAATGAGCTGGCCTAATCCCCGTTGACACTAAGTGTAACAAACTCAGATAACAAGATGTCGCTAGAGCTTACGTAGATCTAAAGAAACATCTGCCTCAATCTCTTCCAGTGTTCAAATGTCTAAAAAGCAGGATTTACCCAAACAGACAGTCAAAGCTAACCCAAGGCCCAGAGGGAGACAGTGGTTCCTGATGTCTGGATGTCATAGGGCGAGGAAACAGCGGACAATTGATAGGAAGTGAGAGAATCTCTGTCTATGTTTTATATCTGTATATAAAACTGTGTTTACACAACCAGAGGCACTCAAAAATAGAATATACAACTATGTACTGGGGGGCTTTGTGGAGAAGAAGACGAAGGAAAAAAAGGATGAATGGCAACAGATGTTAGCTCAGGGGCCAATCTTTAAACAAAAAACAACTGTGTTTAGTAGGTATGGAGGGAGGGGACGGAGGGGAGGGTGGGGGAGAAATAAAAGGAAGCAGCTGTGACAAGTCTTCCTACATGGGGTAGGTACTCCAGGCTCTGGGAGGTAGCACTCCATGTCAGTGGCCTGGGGTTCGTGGGTTTGGATCCCAGAGCAGACTTACACATCACTCATCAAGCCATGCTGCAGCAGCATCCCACATGCAAAATAGAGGAAGATTGGCCTAGATGTTAGCTCAGTGACAATCTTCCTCAAGCAAAAAAAGAGGAAGAACCAATCTTCCTCACCAATAAAATAATAATAATAATAAAAATATAATAATTAGGAGAAGAAAAGGAGCCTTCTTCTGTGCAGTGGAGTATTTCCAGTCCTTTTGGGCCTAGTGTAAGCAAGAGAAGTCAATCTACCTGCACTTGATTTCTTTCCTTTTTTTTTTTTAAGTTTTTTGGTGTTTTATTTTTAAAATATAATACTCCATCAGCATATGTCTTTTATAAATAAGTAGGACTGTTGAGAAGGAACTTTTCCTCAGAGAAATGTACCCATTCTGGCATTTACATTCTTGAGCCTCTAACAGTCACATTTCAGAGGGCAAGGCTTAACCAGTTTACCCTAAACTTCTTTGTCCAGTGGGTAACACATCATACTGAAAGGGAACACTTACCTTAAAAAATGATAACAATAGAGGATATTCTTAGAAATCTATTTATTTAGAATTCTTTCCCTTCTCTGTGCAATTTTGTCAAAGCCCTTGAAAAAATTTTAAAGACTTTTTTAGAGCAATTTTAGGTTCACAGCAAAATTAAGAGGATAGTACAGAAATTTATCATACATTCTCTGCCCCCATCCCCATGAAAAGATGAGCTTACATTGACACATCATAATCACCCAAAGTCCACAGTCTACATTAGCGTTCACTCTTGGTGTTGTACACTCTGAGTTTAGACAAACGTACAATGGCATGTATCTATCACTACAGTATCATGCAGAGTATTTTCACTGCCCTAAAAATCCTCTGTGCTCCGCTTATTCATACCTCCCCCCACCTCAATCCCCAGCAACCACTGATTTTTTTAACAGTCTCCATAATTTTGCCTAAACGTCACATAGTTGGAATCATACAGTATGTAGCCTTTTCAAATTGGCTTCTTTCACTTAGTAACATTAGTGAAATTAGTTTACTTTTACTAATTAGTTTCCTCCATGTCTTTTCATAGTTTCTTAGTTTTGTAAGAAACTACCAAACTGTCTTCAAAAGAGGCGGTGCCATTTTGCATTGCCACCAATGATGAACAAGAGTTCCTGTCGCTTAACATCCCCATCAGCGTTTAGCGATCTCAGTCTTCTGGATTTTGGCCATTCTAATAGGTATGTAGTGGCATCCCATTGTTGTTTTAATTTGCATTTCTCTGATAACATATGATATGGAACATCTTGTTTTATGCTTATTTGACACCTGTATATCCTCCTGGGTGAGACGTCTATTCAGGTCATTGGCTCATTTGGTAATCAGGTTGTGTGTTTTCTTATTGTTGAGTTTTAAGAGTCCTTTTTATATTTTGGATAATAGTCCTTTATCAGATATTTTCTGATATCTGATAAATATTTTCTCCCTGGCTGTGGCTTGTCTTCTCACTCTCTTGACACTGTTCTTCACATAGCAGAAGTTATTAATTTTGATAAAGTCCAGCTCATCCATATTTCTTTCATGGATCATGCCTTTGGTGTTGTATCTAAAACATCATTGACATACCTAAGGTCATCTACATTTTATCCTATGTTATCTTCTAGGACTTTTATAGTTTTTCACTTTAAATTTAAATCTATGATCATTTTGAGTAAATTTTTATGAAGAATATAATGTCTGGGTCTAGATTCATTATTTTTATTGTGAATGTCCAGTTGTTCCAGAGCTATTTATTGAAAAGACTATCTTTGCTCCATTGTAGTGCTTTTTCTCCTTTGTCAAAGATCAGTTAAGTATATTTATGTGGGTCTATTTCTGGGCTCTCTATTCTGTTCTCTTGATCTATTTATCTATTTTTCACTAACACCACACAGTCTTGGTTACTGTAGCTTTGTAGTAAGTCTTAAACTCGTGTAGTGTCAGTCCTCCAGATTTGTTGTTCTTCAATATTATGTTGGCTATTCTGGGTCTTTTGCTTTTCCATATAAGTTTCAGAATCAGTTTGTCAATATATAAAATATAACTTGCTGGGATTTTGATTATGATTGCATTGAATTTATAGATCAATTGGAGAAGAACTGACCTCTTGACAACAGTCTTCTCATCCATGAACATGGACTATCTCTCCATTTTAGATCTTTGATTTCATACATCAGAATTTTATAGTCTTCCTTATAAAGCTCTTGTTAGATTTATATCTAAGTATTTCATTTTTGAGGGTGTTAACATAAGTAGTATTGTGTTTTTTGTTTCAAATTCCCTTCATTGCTAGTACATAAGAAAGTGATTGACTTTTGTCTATTAACCTTGTATACTAAAAAAAACCTTGCTATAATTGCTTATTGCTTCCAGGAGTTTTGTTGTCAGTTCCTTCAGATTTTTCACATAGGTGAACATGCCATCTGTGAAGAAAGAAAGTTTTATTTCTTCCATCCCATTATATATACCTTTCAGTTCCTTTTCTTGTCTAATTGCATTAGCTAAATCTTCCAGTAGGATGTTGAAAAGGAGTGGTGAGAGGAGAAGTGTCCTATAGTCCTATGATTAGGTTTAAGTCTTTTAGTGAATCTGTGCCTCTGGATTGTACACTCCAAAATGTTTCTCAGTTTTTTTCCCCTCTTGGGTGGGACAGGATAGCTACAATGGGCTGGAGCTAGGTATTTTCTTTTGTACATGTGTAAGACTAGAGTTGACTGTTACTCGTTATTTCCCCTCCTCCAGGTCAGTTAGGCTCAGAAAACAACCCAGCAGATTCGGCTCTGGGTAACTAGTTTTTCCTGAGGGTATATCTTGTTAAGAACAGAGTGCCTTGGTATATTTCAAATGGCTCCTTTTCCCCTCCTCCTTATTGAAAGGATCAGTGAATTTTTCTCTGATATTTACTGTGGGAGCCTGGACAATTCCTGGGGGTAAATATCACAACATTATGGTGGCCTCCCTATATTACTAGGTGCCCCTGGAATTTGTGTGTGTGTGTGAGGAAGACTAGCCCTGGGCTAACGTCTGTTCCAATTTTCCTCTATTTTTTGTATGTGGGATGCCACCTCAGCATGACTTGATGAGTGGTAGGTAGGTCTGAGTCTGAGATCCAAACATGTGAACTCCAGGCCACTGAAGTGGAGTGTGCAAACTTAGCCATTATGTCATTGGGCCAGCCCCAGGGATTTTTAAATCTCAGAGTTGTCCACACTGACTCTCCAGCCACTTGTCAATTAAAATTAAGCGTTCCTACCCAGTGCTGGTTTCTGTGGTGGTTTATATTTGTGATTCTCAGTATTCACCTGTTTCTCCAATCTTAGAGGCAGCAGTTTGCCCTATGTCCTCCCCTCTTTTATGGATCCAAGAAGAGTTGTAATTTGTCAGTGTGTTCAGCTTTTTACTTTTTGTTAGGATGAAGTGTCAACACACAAGCTCCTGGCAAGAGGAACCGGAAACCCAAGCACATTCAATTCTTTTAATCAAGAATGTATTGATAAGAGACCCTTTGTAACATGACAACTTTTTCTGGATGGGGAGAAGAACCTTGAGTCTTGCAGAGGCATCTCAAACATAAACTAACAAGGGGTGTGAAGAGGGAAGCAAAGTAATGTATAGATGAGACGCCAAGTTACAGTTAAACATATGATGTCACTTGTGTTCTGCAATGGGATAATGGCATACAAATAAGCATGATCAGACAGCTTTGGTAACTCCTGATAGTGTTTAAATTAAGCAAAATGGACATAATTGTGTCCAGAGTACCATGTTGCCCGTATATCCCAAGTAGTTTTTTCTCTTTTCTTCTCCTAGTAGGTTTTGAAAGCCAAAGTATCTGACATCCAGGATATTTTAATGGTTGACAACTAAGTCATGAAATACGATAAAGTGAATCATCAAAATATATCCTTTCCAGCAGTACATCTTTTATGACATTAGTTCAACTGATTATAAAATAAGCTACTCTGATTATCGTAGATTATTTAGTCTTCTGCCCCCAGTGTATCTCTTCAGCATCAAAAGGGAGGTTATTTGGTTCATTTGGGGAAAGTGCATAATAGAATAGACAGATAATAGAAACTGCCACTGTAGAGAATGTTCAAGAAGTGAAATTACCCCAGTATGCCTGCTCCACACAAGAATAGGTCTTCAGATTTATTGTCCCAGGGCCTTAGCCCATTTGGACTGCTATAAGAAATTGCCATAGTCTGGGTAACTTATAAAGAGCATAAATTTATTTCTCAAAGGTCTGGAGGCTGGAAGTCCAAGAAGAGGGTGCCAGCATGGCTGCCTTCTGTTGAGAGCCCTCTTCTGAGTTTCAGGCTGCAGACTTCACCATATGTCCTCACACAGTAGAAAGCAAAGAAGCTAGCTCTCTGGCTTCTTATAAGGGCACTCACTCCATTCATGAGGGCTCCGTTCTCATGACCTAATTACCTTACAAAGGTCCCTCTCCAAATCTCATCACATTAGGGGTTAGGAATTTCAACATATGAATTTTGGTAGGATACAGATATGCAGTACATAACACCCAGGAATCCTAGGAAAAAGTGTGTGAGTAGTCTAACCATGCTGACGTTGAGAAGATAGTTGTATTTATTTTGGGGTCTTCAGAGGTCCGTTTCAATAGCTTTTGTATTCTTATCATTCGATTAAACAGTTTTCCTCTTTTTGTCTGTTTCTAGCACACTACGCTCTGAACATCCCCGTGAACATTATTCTGGAAGCACAGGGTACCACAGATAATAAAAATCAGAACATACGCTTTTAGTCTTGTATCAGTGATTTCCATCTTAGTGAGAATTGAAACTATAGATTTATTTTCCGTGTTAACATGAATTTTGATCATTATTGAAAATATTTTATTGAAAAATTTTGTTCCTGAAAATAGAGATTTCACACCTCAAAGAGTAGGTAAGAGTGATAATTTTAATAACGCAAAAAATATAAAGAAATTGTTGGACTTTTTGAATTAGAAACAAGTATATTTTACAATTTCATATTAGGTCTCTCTTGGGTATAATCTATCAGGAAGATCTGTAAACCCTTTGTCCAATAGCAGCCTGATTTTCATTTTGCTTTTCTCTTTCTCTTTTTCCTTTTGCTAATGAACTCTTTGAAAAGGAAACAATGGGAAAGAAAAAGATAAAAGAAACTGCAGCTCCATCAATTTTCTCATTGTGTCTCATTAGCTAAGAGACCAGTGTTAGTACCTTTGGATTTTTGTACTATTGACTTTAGGCTATTTTCAATTTGTGAAAATAAATGACTTCCTCCATTTCTCATTGTTTCGTCTAAATAAGAGTATTCTGTGGAATCAAGTCTGGTGATAGGTTAACAATATTTAAGATGCCTCTTACTGATATCCATAATAACTTTAGAGCTTGGGATAACTGTTAAATCACTTTTTAATCTGTCAGTTTTGCTTTTCGTGCTCTATCTTCTATTTTTAGTTATATACATGTTCAAAAGTGTTATAGCCTCAAAGAGAATCAGTCCATTTAACTTTAGATAATGATCCTCATTATTCCTAATAATATTTTTAACTTAAGGTATATTTTAACTAATATTCACATAGACAACTAGATTTTTTTTTGACTAGGAGTATACCTCATATTCCTTATCCCTTTACTCTGTTCTTCTGATAAGCTATGCTCTAGGTTTTATCATTGTTAACCGCAGATAGCCAGATATTTTTATTTCTAGTCTGAGAATCACAATGTTTTAATGAGCAGCTATTATCGTTTATTGTGTTTACTGATGCATTTGGATTTGTTCAAACCAACTTATTTTATGTCCTCTTATTTAGAATATTTCTTTGGTTTTTTTCCTCTTTTGCCTTTTATTAAATTTATTATATATTTGCTATTTTACTTTTACTTTCCAGTAATATATAATTTCACATTCTATTGCTGTTATTTTAATGGTTGTCCTTAAGTTTTTAGAACACATACTTTACTTAAGGATGTTGAAACTATATGCACTTACCCTACCTTATCAAAATAAAGCTCTACAATTGGCTGACCCGAATACATTCCTGACAAACCTTCTTCCTTGCTGTCTTTCACTATAAAGAGTGTTAAAGTTGAATGTGTGCTCTCTAAGCAGCTACTGGATTCAGCTACCATTTGTCAGATTTTCTGTTGCAGCTGAAATCGCTTCTAAAGAGTCCACAACCCTTCTTACATATCACATGCTACAAACGTCATGTATTGAAAATTATTTTATCGAATCCAATATTAATCATTATTATTGTTTTTATACAGTTAATGGTAGTTTAGATTCGCCACTAGGTTTAGCAATTTAGTTGTTCAACATAGCTTATAGTATTTCATTACCTCTGCTAGGGTTATTGTTCTTCCTAAAATTCCATCATACTTCTTTTCAATAAGGGCTTACAAGTGGTAAATCCTCACCGTTTTTTCTTTCTTTTTTTTTCATAAAATATCATTATTAGGAATTTCACAATTGGTAGGGATGAGTAAGCTTCTAACAAAATAATTATCGTTCATATAATACCTATAAACTATACATGAGGTTAAAAAAAGAAAAACACTACTACCTGACATCTCTAGAGAATAAATGAAAGTAGGAAAGTTTTGGAGGGGAGTTGAACCTTGGAAGACACTGGCATGGGTGAATATATTGTAATCCATAGAGCAATAACATTAAAAAAATGAAAAGAAGTATAGATACAAATAATTAGTTATGATGGAATTCTGAAACAAATAATATGCAAATAATCCAAAACGTGTGGAAGGTAAAGATAGGCTAAAAATAGAGGAGATAAATAAACATCAATAATAAAATTGTAGATTTAACATTTTTTATATAAATAATTGCACTAAATGTTAATATACTAAACACCTCTATTAAGAGCCATAGATTGTCAGAAAGGATGTAATAGTAAGATTTAGCTTTAACTATATACCACCTACAAGAGAAATATTTTAAATATAAAAACAGAAAATAAAAAGTAAATGGATAGGAAAAAATATGCATGCAAATAGAAAAAGTTGCACAGAAAGTTTGAAGTGGTGATACTAAAATCAGATATAATAGACTTTAGGCAAAGCCTTTCACCAAAGGCAGAGAGAGACCTTTCATCTTGATAAATGAGCAATTCATCAAGAAGATATAACAATTATCAATACACCTGGGTAAAGCAGAATTTCAATATACATGAAGGAAAAATTGACAGAAAGTAGAAACATAATTCCAATGGTACAAAAGATTTCAATAGTAGGAATTTTAATTATGCTCTCTCAACAGTTGATAGAACATCTAGACTCTGATACCATATAAATAAAGACAGAATAGTTGAACAACATTATCTATTGTCTTACCTAATTGTATCTCAAAGAAAATTGACACCATTCAGAGGATATCCTCTAAGCATAATGGAATTAACTAGGAAATCCATTATGATACACTACGCAAGAAAACCCAAATATTTTAAATTAATCAGCAAAGTTCTAAAAGGTATTATGAGTCAAATAAGAAATCACCAAGACATTAGAAAGTGCTTCAAATGAGTGAAATAAAATATGTGAAAATTTGTGAGATGCAGCCAAAGCAGTACTTGCAGAAAATATATAGCTTTAAGTATTTATAGAAAGAAAGAAATGTTTAAAGTCAATGACCTAAGATTTCACTTCCAAAAGCTAGAAAAAGAAGAACAAAGTAAACCTAAATTAAGTAGAAAGAAGGAAATAAAGACAGTAGCTAGAATCAGTGAAACTGAAAACGATATACAATATAGATGTTTTACAAAACAATGAGTTAGGAAATGTCTAGCAACTCTGAATAAAAATAAAAATCATCAATATCAGGAATAAAAGAACGTGGTTACTCTAGATCCTACATATATTAAAAGGATAATATTAAAATATTACAGACACATTCTTGCCAACTTAATGGAAATGGGCAAATTTCTTTAAAAATACCACTTGAAAAAATTTACACAAAGTGAAACAAAAAGTACATATAGCCCTATACCCATTAAAGTATGTAAATTAATTATCAAAGCTTTCCCACGAATTAAATCCTAGGCCCAGAAGATTTTGCCAGTGAATTATAGCAAACATTCAAAAAAGAAATAACACGAATCAGACACAATGTCCTTCAGAAAAAAAAAAAAAAATTTTCCAAATTGTTTTGTAAAGCTTGCATAACCCTGAGAGCAAAATCTAACAAAGACTTTATTAAACTAAAAAGGAAGAAATTACAGATAAATATTCCTCATGAACAATGTTGAAAATATAATACAATAATCGATAAAAAGGGTAATACAGCACGACTGGTAATGAAGCATAGTTTACATTCAAAATCATTTGGTGTAATTTACCTTAAGGAAAAAATTATAGTCATTTCAATAGATGCTGAAACACATTTGAAAAAATTCCGTACTCACTCCTGATAAAAGTGCTCAGCAAACTGGTACAAGGACCTAAAATAAGAAACATAGTAAGAATGTCCATTAACACTTCCATTCAGCATTGTGCTGGAGGACCTAGCTATTTCAATAATGCAAAATAAATAAAAGTTATAAAGAATGGAAAAGAGTTTTAGATTACATTATCATTTACTGCTATCTGCTGACTCTTATTTATAGTAGATATGTTCTTACTTATTAAGAAATCTAAAAATCTAAGCTCATCTTCAGTGAGGATATGGGATTTCTTGGGCATTGACTCTCTCTCTCCGTAGGTTTTGATTTGCTTGTGTCAGAAACCCTAGAATTCCCTGCTAGACTCAGTTTATATTATTTCCTTGTCTTAGGGTCTAAAGTCCTCATTTTTCAAGAAAGAGATTAAACCAGGCAGAGACAAGCTTCCTTGTCCTCTTCTATAGCGATAGAAGTATTTTTTTTCTCTATGGTATACAACTGCCTAATACCTTAAATGCTTTCTTTGTGTTTTCACTTGCAAAATAGCATTTGTTCTTTACCATACTTATTTTTTGAGCAGTTTCATCCAGGGGTCTCAGTTCTAAATTCTTGCCTCCTTTGGGTCTAAAGCTTTGACTTGCATCATTGTATGGGTGTTAATACTTAAGTTCCTACTCCCTTGACCCCACGTCAGGTCATTAAAGCTATTATCTCTAGATCTTACTGGCTTTGATTCTGGCATCAGGAAATTTCTCTTTATTATTCAGGTTTTCTTTTTTCTTTTCCTTATACAATCTCAGCAGTGCATTTTGTTGTTTTTTTTTTTTTTACTATAATTAATGAGCATTTTAGATGTTTATAGAGAAGACCTTCAAGTTATTTTTGTGTGTCATCTTGCAAGAGCCAGAGATACTTTCTGTTAAAATAAACATATTTTTAATATTTTTATTTTTAATAATACATAGAAAATAGCCACAATATATTGAGTTAAAAATAAGAATATTAAAATTGTTTTATTGTATCGTAGATATTTGTAATATAGTCTTGTAGTATAGTAACAAAAGTAAAAGTCATCATTTTTATTGCTGTATTCAAGCTTTATATATATAGTATATTCTACATTTATAGTTGGATAAAGAAAACTTATTAAAATTAAAAAAAAGAAAAGAAAACTAGCAAATACACAATGAATATGTTGGAAAATACAAACAGCTCTCCTAATACATTGCAGAGTTTTCCTGAAAACATATAGTGAGTGGGAAAGATTCTTTATGAAACTTTAGGATATATTTGAAAACTGTTTCAAAAAGCTCACGTCATTGAGATCCCCAATGCCAGAAATTATGGGTCCAATTTCTCTCTATAAATATTGGTGATACAGTGAACCTGACAATTCACACCTGGGCAAATACCAGCACTTGCCAACCTCAGTGAAGCAAAGAAGTAACCCAAGAATTACAGGCCCAAGTTCTCATTCCATTTTGCCAAAATATTTATGACCACAGACCCTACATAGTGGGATTGTGATTACTAGAGATGAAAGTGTCCTTTGCCTTTGTCATTATCTTTCTCACCTTCTCAACTTCCAGAGAATGACTAGTCCGGTAGACCTCGCTCTGATGCAGTGAAATTTGAGGTCACTCAGGAAAGGATTAACTTTACATTAAGTTACACCTGGTCATAAGATGAATTTAGTGAGTGATGAGGAATTAGAGAATTCATGTACATTAAAGCAGGTGACAGGAAATTGAAAATATTGCTGTAATTTATTAAGTACTGATTTTCACAGATTTCTTAATATTACTTGACACAAACAAATGAAAGAGGCAAACAAATGATAAAAATAAGAAGGATGGGACACAGCGGTCACAGTGAAGAACTACACATTTGGACTCAAGTGTTAAAATTATCTGTCCAGAAAAGAAAGCAACAAAATGACTGTAGACAGGAAGTATGGGCAAGATGGATGAGAACATAAAATTAATTTTCAAAAAGAGTAGTGTTTCAAAGTTAAAGAATCATTTTTTTTTTGTATTGTATTCTTTTCTTTCATTTCTTTGTTTCATCTATACTTGAAGTCGAATATTCTCAATGTCTGATCTTTGATAAGTTTTCGCTGTGGAAAGAATACCATAATCAGCATAAGCTGGACAAACTCTTTCTTTATAAATACTATGATATCATATATTATTATTTTTAATTTACATATAGTCAAATTCAGTGTTGAAAGATGCTACTGCCCCAGGCTCACTATCTTGGAGGAGGACAGGACTCTTCCTTTTATCCAAACTCTTATTTTTTGACATCTGTAACTTGAATCTTAAGCTCACAGAACACAAATTTCACATCTTGCAGTAAATCTATTTTCTCCTTTTGGCTGCTACTTACATTCTATCAGTAACTACAGTTTGTTGATTGTTTTTATGAATTATTTTTAAAATTCATTTCCTTTGATGACTATTCTATTGAATTAGACCATGATAATATCTGTAGTCTACTGTGGCCATGGCTTTATAACTAATCTTTTACTTATGTCTCAATATGAGGTCCATCTTGAGCACTGCCATCATATTGACATTCTTAGTACATCCACGTACAAAATAACAGCACGTTATCCACCTAAAATTCTGTAAAATTTGTATTTCCACTTCCTTGTTCTTGCTGTTTTCTCCATGAAGACACCTCTTTTCTCTATTTTCATCCATCAACTTATGTCCTCATCCTTCAAAACCTAAATGCAAATGTCATGGTCTTCATGGTAAATTAATTTCACTCTGCAATTAAGCTCCTATATTTTGCTTAAAACATTTAATTCTAGGACCTATTGAGATCGGGATGCTTGGGTTAACGTTCAGAAGGCAATTGGAACCACAGATCTGGGATTTTTCACTCTAGGAGGAAGTCTACATTGAAGACAAGTGTTTGGAAACAATTAGCATATAGATGTTTGTTGGCAGTTGCGTGGAGCACTAGATTCATCAGACTGACATTAGTGTTCAGCAAATGTCAGAGCCTTCCCCTAACTAAATAGGATGTCCAGACTCCTAAGTTGACCATGTAGAACCTCTAATTTCTGGTCCCAATTTAACTTCCAAAAGTTAAGTTTTTTCTTTTGAGGAAGATTAGTCCCGAGCTAAGATCTGCTGTCAATCCTCCTCTTTTTGCTAAGGAAGACTGGCCTCAGCTAACATCTGTGCCCATCTTCCTCTACTTTATATGTGGGACGCCTACCACAGCATGGCTTGCCAAGCAGTGCTATGTCCACACGCAGGATCCAAACTGGTGAACCCTGGGCCGCCAAAGCAAAATGTGTGAACTTAACCACCCTGCCACGGGGCTGGCCCTCCGAACGTTAAATTTTTTTGTTTGTTTTAAAGATTGGCACCTGAGCTAACAACTGTTTCCAATCTTTTTGTTTTCTCCCAATATCCTCTCAATATATAGTTATGTATTTTTAGTTGTGGGTCTTTCTAGTTGTGGCATGTGGGATGACGCCTCAACATGGCCTGATGAGTGGTGCCATGTCTGTGCGCAGGATCCAAACCGGGGAAACCCTGGGCTGCCAAAGTGGAGCGCATGAACTTAACCACTCAGCCATGGGGCCGGCCCCAAGCATTAAATTTTTTAACATTTTTTTTTCATTGAACATCTGCATTGATCAGTAGGCTCTCTGTATCTAGATTCTTCTATATCTTGAAGAGTATACATTTTCTGATAATATTCTTTTCCTCAAGAATTTTTGTCCATCTCCTCTCTGTTTAGATTAATTCTGCTTATTTTTTAAGGAACAGTTTAGATGTGACTTGTTCTATGAGGTCTTTTCTAACTTCACCACAATTTCTTCCAAAAGAAAATAGTAATATCATTATCATATCATGGAACCGATCATTTAGAATCATAGAAGTATAGAATTATTTAGATGAGGCTTCATTAAGTAGATGATGATAGAAGATATATAGGGCTAGTTCGAGCTCACATAGTTTATACACAATTTTTGACACAACGTGTTTTCAGAACCTACACCAGAGGTAAGATCTCTTCTAATTCCATTTCATTTTTAGGTCTACTGAATTTGCCACTTTCCATTACTAATTAAGCTTTTAAGTTCGTAGGTTTTCTTTCCCTATCTCAGCTTTAAGTATCTTAAATGCTTTTATACTTCTTTGTAATTAGCACAGTACCTGGCAGAGTAGGTACTCAACAGAGTACCTTCCACATAGTATGTATTCAATGCATTTTAATTTACTTCATTAAAGACTGATGGATCAATATTAAATTTTAGGCTCTATTGTAGTTCCCTAACAATATTCCTTGCACTATCATTTCTCATCTGTTAAACAGTAGAAAAATCTGGATCCTTCCTACTTGTTTTCCTTGTAGCCTACTTATTTTTACTAAAGTAATTACTGCTTGGGAGGTTTTTGAAGTCTTGGCCAAAACCATTTCTGGAAGGTAGAGCATTTTTAGCTAAAAAGTAGAAAATAGATTTCGAATTTCATCTCTGTGTCAGCATACAGTATTTTAAAACTAATCTATTTGGTTTCATTTTTTTCCCAAACTTCAAGGACAGTCACTGAGAGTCCTTTCTCTCTCTATTTTTCAGATTCATGGTTTGCTGAATAGAGAAAAATCACTTTTAACTCAGATTATTTCAATATCGTGACAAACCTGTAGATTTATTAGTTATAGTAATAGTGATAATTATAGGACTTTATGAAGTATTTTATTGGAGAGTACTTGGAATATATTGTATGAAATAGCTTAGGCAGATATTATTAGCTCTATTTTACTGGTGAGGAAACTAAGGCTAAATGAGATTCAGTAACTTGCTCAGAAATTCCCAAGCTACTAAGCAGAGCTGGATTAGAACCCAGTTCTCTTGTCTCCCTTCCCAGTTGTCTTCCTATTACTTCATGGCCTGTCCCCAGTTGGCGAAGCAAGGCCCATTTTGGCTGTGGAATGAAGATACCCTGTAATTGCTGCCAAAGAGGCATATTGAGTGGGCTGTACTGAATCTTTCGGTCGCATCAGGTTCTGCTGTGCATGTATGAATTTTGCCAGAATCAGCTTCTTTCATCAAGATGTTCAGTTTCCAGAGATGAAATTTAATGGGATGAAATTTCATATAGTCCGTGGTTAGTGGATAGGAAATAAAATAAGAATATTCTGTGTTGGATAACCTCCACAAAAACGATTGAGAAAATTCTTATGGTCACCACGGGAAAATTTCCAGTTTGACAGAACTCACTTCTTAAGAAATCTGGATTAACGGAAAAAATTGGGGATAATAGGAATACGACAGGAGAATAAGTGAGCAGTGCTGTGTGTGTGTGTGTAGCTTGAATTGTAATCCTTTCTTTAATTATTTGCTTCTCTCATAAGTTTCCCACTGATCTTATGTATCTCATATCTTGGTTGGCTAGATCGCTTGAATTTACGGAAGTACTTAGGGTGGAATAGGAAGTGCTTAATAATGATTTTTCAAGTTTTCTGGCTTGGGACCCTGGGTGGATGGTGGAGGCATTCATTAGCTTTTTTTTTTTTTAAAATTTAATTGGTACGACAGGTGTTCGTAGCGCAATTTTACAGGAAATAGAGGAGGGAAGGCAGTAATAGGAGCCGTTATAAATGAGTGAATAGTTCAGTTCACACATAGGACTGGAAATGAGAAATTCTAGGATATCTTTCCCGATCTTTTCATTTTGCAAACTCAGGCACCCTCTGTCACAGAGTGGGAAAAAATGAGCTGGCATTCTGTCATATTCCTTCTCTAATTCTTCTGATAAAAATCTCTTCTAGCTCCCTATTTGCCTTTCTTCAGCTGTCCCAGCTTACTCCAGCAGGCTTTACAACTTTCCCAGCTTCTACATTTTAATTATGAGATGTTTGATGGCTGCCATTCCTTCAAGGAACAAATGCTGCAGGATATCCAACCGCCGAATTAGAGCTCACATCATAGGCTGCTGACAGCAGCAAAACTTGGTAATACAAAGATTCTTAGATCCTCTGGTTCCCAACCTTATCAAAAGTCATGTTTGTGTAGGCCTTGACTTCATTATTCAATGACGGAAGGGAAGAGCAGTCAGACAGATGAAAACTTTCCTTTCTTTTCTCCCTCCATGAAGTCTTCCCAGGTAGATCAAGGAGTGGCTGACAAATTTATTTCTGGCTTTTCTCCTTTCTTTCCCCCATTTCCTTATTCTAAAAATGTGCTTTCCTCTATCATGTTCTTAATTTATAATCTTCATTTATTTGTGTAGTATCAACTCTCATTATGCACATGGGTTTTATCTGCAACAAAAAATGTATTGCCAAGCTGGGGCTGCCTCTGAGGTCACTTGATGTTTACTCATCTAATGCAAACTCATTTCATTGTTTGTCCAAGAAAAACACTACGAAAAAGGCAAACGTGTAATTAAAACATTTTCTCAGGCATTGGAAAGTTGAATAGAAATTAATAGCCTACAATATATCATTTTAGATTATCAGAACCATCTCCTCTCTACGAGGACAAATATTAGGCACTGTGGCTCTTCTTTATGATGTCTCAACTACCCCAAATATTGCCTAAGCCTGAGAACTGAACCTGAATTTAGTATCCCCACAATTTCTCTTACACTTTACTATTGTTACTGGTGCATGATATATGAACAAAGCATAATGTATTAGGTCATGCCCATATAATATGCATAATAAATAGAAAGTGAAAACTTTAAACCAAATTCTCAATTAAGTGTTTAATCCTCAAAACAACCAAAAGTATTATTGGATTGTTGTTATACTAAAGGTTAGTATTCCATTTTAGAGGCATCCTCCCATTCTGTCCATTTGGCTTTCTTTTGGAGAACAGTGTTAAGTCATGGAGACAGGAGAGGAGAGAAAGGGGGCAGAGAGAAGCGGGAGACACAGACTGGGAGAGAAAGCTGAAGCTGGAGTCTGTGGAGGATTCTGTTCACCTCCGCCTGAGCCGTAACACGGTATTTGGATTTCAACATCACTTAATCTCTAAGAGTCCCAATGGGCTCGATGGTAACCCAAATCTCTTCCTGCTCTAGTAACTGTGATCACCACTGTCGCTGCCTCTGCATTGTGAACAAACTTAAAATAAATTTAAGAACAAGGAGCACCAACTGTTCTGTGAAGTCTAGGGGTTCTGCTTGGTGAAGGTTTAAGGGTGCTGGCTCCCATTGCTTGGGCTGCAGTTCACATGGGCTTTTTAGAAGTCAGCTGACTACATTCCTATATAGATATAGTCTTAATCTCCTTAAACTTTATTGGGAACACTAATACATTCTTTAGTACTTGTCAGAAAACAGCTAAAGGGTCTCAGAAGATTATTTCACTTTTAAAAGTAAATGATAATAACGAAGATACTTTCTAAAATCCCCAGTTACAAGCAAAATGTACTGAGGTCGCCTTACTTGCTTACATGGTTCCTGGACTATCATTGCTGAACTCATTACATTTAAAGCTCTTTGAGGAATCTTAAGCATGAAACATGCTCTATAAAACCAAATATTCTAGCTCATTCAACCTCAAAGGTCGTGGCTGAGGCTTCCTTTCCCATAATCGCTGCTATCCAGAGCGACACACATGCTCCATGGTATGACAAGGCACCGTCTGTGTTGAAAAAAAAAAACTGGATAACAATTCTGGGATTCATAAATGCATCCTCATGATGATACCCTGCCACCAGAGGCACAGACAGCAGAGATAACCCAGCTGGTATGACTTACTTTCCAAAGCCATATCCCTAATGCATCCCAGTGGGGGAAATGAAAAGAGATTTATTATTAGTTCTGAGCTAATGCTGATCAATGAGCAAAATGCCACGAGTCTGTGGCCAAGGCCATATATGCTGTCCAAGAAAAAATAAAAGAGAAGAATAAGGGGGAAAATGCCTGCAATATGCAAGAGAAATACAGGAGAGAATAAAACCTCTTTTGTTAGGAAACCATCCCTCATGACCAGGAGCAGTGCTCTACCATCTGCTCTCCGCACTGCGGTCTCACAGTGCAAATGCCTGTCATGTACAACAAGCAAATGAAGCATTAGGAAAAGCGAACATTTCCAAGGTAATTTTCCTAATATCAAGTAAGTTGATCAACAGTCTGCAGACCCCTGTTTTACTGCATATCCACAAGTCTCCGGTCTATAAGGCAACTCCCAACAGTGCAGCATCCTATTACTGAGAGTGGAAAAGACAGATCCTTCCACCCTGAGGGAAGGTGGTGAGACGACACAAAGTGGCAGAAAGAGAGAAACAGAGACAAATGGCAATGGCCGCTAGAAGCCCAGCAGAAATATATTTAACGTATAGCATTTCCATTCACCTTGCTGTGACATCAGGTTTGCGTTTTAATTACCAGCTGGCTCTCCCAAAATATCCTTCCACGCATCGGGGGACTGTTGCGGAAGATTTTCGCAGTGGCAGTGCTAATGACAAAAGTAAATGTCTTGGGGAGCAGGAAATGTGAGTGTCACATGCAAGTGCATACAGCAGCAGACTGCACGGACAAGAGAAAAGTTAGAACAAGGGAAGAGATGGCTTGTTCCCAAATGCAAAGGTCAGGCCTGCAGGAGTGCTGAGTCTGAGAAAACAAGGAGAACCAGGAGGATGCTAGAACTAGATTTAGCAAATGGTCAGGAGCCAATGGAAACCCAGGGCTGAAAGGCAAAGATTCCTTGGAAGAAAAAACCAGGAAATATACCAGATTTGAGGACACAACAGGGGTACCATAAAGACATGCGAGGATGCAGTCACTAACAGAGAACCTTGGTAGCTAGTGTAGGTCTGTCCGTTGTTACCTCCTGGGTCTGTTCACTGTCACCTTCCTTTATTTCCCCACTACTGTGTTGAGAGACTACCTTGAGCAAGACAGGCCAGGAGGCTTGTAGCTGATGTCAACTGAAAACAGCTGGGCTGATAGCAAACATGGGTGCAGGGAACAGATAGAAATAAATTGTGTGTCCACCAGCAAAGGCAGTCATACAGTGCAGTATTTTAAAACATAAAAGCCACTCGCTAATGCCAAACTTTAAATACACAAAGGACAAATGTACTTACTTAGTGGTTAAACTTATGTACTAAGATAGATAGGAATTTGAATTCTACTTCTGTCTCTTGGGAGAATTGGGAACTGGGGCAAGTCACTGAATCTGGAGTGTAATGAATACTTCATTTTAATTTAAGAATTAAGTGAAACGCTCTGCATAAGAATCCTAACACAGTACTAGTGTTCATTTGCATAAATATCTTACTGTTGTGCCCACTGTGTGGTGTGTACTGCCCTAGGCACCAAGGACTTAAGCCTGGATGCACAAAGCCCCTGCCCTTACAGAGCTTATACTCTGCTGTGGACATGTAGTCAGCACTAAATAAACAGGAGCTTTTATTATTGTTATTAAATGCATCATTGAAATTAGTATTATTGCCGTTATTTTTATTCAATTACTGTTTTTCTACAGCTATCGTGAGAACTGATGGTCCCAGGTCTATCCAAACAAACAAAGAGGTGATTCAAACAGCAAAGAAATTGCATGTTGACTGGAAGGAATGAAGAGGAGGAGGGAGGGAGAAAGGAGGAAAGGAAGAGAGAGAGAGGGAGAGGAGGGGAGGAAGAAGAAAATGTGAAAATAGAAAAACTTGGGTGAAGGCTGGAGTTCTGGAGACCTGAGTTCTGAGAGCTACCCCATCAGAATGTTAGAATAAGGTATGGAAAATACTGGTAGGGTGCTGGCACATAGAGACTAGGTAGTAGTAGCAATGGATATACCCTACACCATTTCTTAACTTGGTAGGCTAGTTAACTTCTCAGTTTTCTAATTTACCAAAATGAGTATAAGGTTTGCCGTGAGTCCATTGCTTATGTTCAGATCAAATGAAATAATAGATGTAAAATGATCATGAACATGGACATACCAGTAATATTCTGGAAAACTTTTGGGTCACAGAACATTTTAACCACACAAGATAACTCGGGGAGCTCGGTCATCACTTTAGAGCTTAACCACTTTCTTCTGATCCCGTTGCCAGACCAAGCTGTTCCATGGAACTGATCTGGATCTGAACTAGGCCTAGATAGGCCCAAATCTCTTACTCTTAGATAATCATATATTATTGCATTTGTGAGAACATTAAAAAAAATTGAGCAAATACAGTGAATACATATATCCTTTTGATGTCCCTGAGTTTTATCTGGGTATTTCAAACATTTTGATATTCATTTTAATTGGTCATTGGTTTGCAAAATTGATATTCTTTAACATACGCTGTTGTCCATATTTTTTACTTTTCTGTTTTTATTATGGATGGGCACAACTTTATTGACATCTTTGTGGTACTGGCTGGGAGGCAGCATGGCATATGCTTTGCAAGTTCAGACTCTGGCATAGGCGGGTGATAGAACCTGGTGCAGTCACTTACTCAGTGAGGGAAGGGAGAGTTACAGCCCCTCTTTAAGCTTCTGTTTCTTCTTCTGTAAAATGGGCATAATCATAGTACTTACTTCATAGGATTGTTCTGAGGATTAACTGAATCTATTTAAAATGCTCAGCACATTTTATGACATCACAATAAGTAATCAGAGATACGACCATATTGTGGAACATCTTTGTTATAATGCATTGTAGGAACAGTTCTTTTACTGGTTTCCCTATACACACGTTATGTGATCCAGCTGTACCATTATTTGTGTATCATTCAATTGTATTTTCTATTAAGTGTTTTTTTTTTTTTAACCTCTGAATCCCAAAATGAGACTGGTTCATTGTTTTAGTTTTGGGGCACACTTTGTCAAGTTTCAGGATCTGCTTTGTTTGCTTTTGACATTTCCATTATTTAATGTGATGAATAGTTTATATCCCATACATACTACCTGCTCCTTAGAAGTTTAACAGAATTTGTCAGTAAAATCATTGGAACGTAGAAGTTTTGATTAGAATAGTGCTTTAAAATTTAATTTCTTCTTCATTGATTTTCATTTAATAATGAGAGATCTGTACTAATTAGCTGTAAGCACACATAGTATTTGCTCTTTCATGAAATGTTTTTCTGTTGTGCTTATTTTTAATTGTATAAAATTTTTAAATTCTAGGAGTTTAGTTAATTTTTTTTTAAAAAACTAACAGACAAATGTCACTGTTGTGCTGAACTCTAATTAATTTTTCAAAATTTTCTTTATTTTTTCTTAAAATATAATTTCAATTTTCTTAACAATTAGATTTATGAAAAAAACTAGAATATTATTCAAAATATTTTTTCTTTTATTTTAATAATGCAAATGTTTAAGAGCATTTTCTTCTATGTAGATCTTTGGCTTTATCCCACGAATTCCGTTATATAGATTTATTTTTTTAATGTTTTGCCTAATGTACAATTTTATTATTGTTTTCTTCACAACTTTTGTTGTGTTTTTATTCCCAAGTGCTGCTTTTTTTGTTTGTGTATTTAAATATCACCATCCATTTTTAATTTTAAGCACCATGATCAGTATCTTATTTCTGCTCTTAAACAAATGGGGTCACAGCTTCTCAGATAGGCTCAGGTTTAGGGACCCGATATTGGGGGCAGGACTTGAGCAGCATTTGCCTGCAGGCTCTAGAAACTGAGTCAAAGAAGATTTTAAAGCAGAGAGGGCTGAAATTGGATTCAAGATCCAACGGAGATAAGTGAAATGTCAATTTTTGCTGTTTTTTAAATTAGAACACAGTACTGTTTTATATATATTCTTATATCAAATAAATGTTTTTTTTGTTATCCACCCTTGAGTGGATTCTGACTCCTAGGAACCCTGTGTACAGAAAAGCAGAACCCTGCCCAGTCTTTTCATGCCGTCTCACTGTCTGGCAGTGTATCAGACGATTCTCTGCTGCTATTCACAGGGTTTTCATGTCCAGTTTTTTGGAAATGGGTGGCTAGGTCCTTCTTCCTGGTCTGTCTAATCTGGAAACTCTGCTGAAGCCTGTCCACTTTGGGTGACCCTGCTGGTATTTGAAAGAGCGGTGGCATAGCTTTCAGCATCACAGCAACACGCAGCCACACAGGAGCAGTCTCTCTTCTCTTCTTGTTCTAATATCGCCACAGGCCATTTTAACAAATGTCACATTTTTTTATGAGTCTCCCTTCAGAACATATCAATATTTTTAAAAATAAATCACCAAAACAGCAAATTAAAGGAGAAATCCAAATATATACTGAAAAGGCACTTGGCAAAATTTTCTAATAAAAATTCTATATAATTGGAATACAATAAAATTGCTTAAAAATAATAAAACAAATTGATAAAAATCCACAGAAAATATTATCCTGAAGAAAGAAATACTTATAAGTTAATTAAAATCAAGAGTAAGACTGGTACGCCTTGTATCACAATATTATTATATATTGGCTCAGGGGTTATAGTAAATTCAGTAAGATAAGAAAATGAAATCACATGTAATATTTGGAAAAGAATATGTAACTATTTCTTTATTCTGATAATATATATGCATTCTTTAGTTTTCTCTCTTTTCTTTCATTTTTTTTTTTTGAGGAATATTAGACCTGACCTAACATCTGCCGCCAATTCTCCTCTTTTTGCTGAGGAAGACTGGCCCTGAGCTAACATTCATGCCCATCTTCCTCTACTTTATATGTGGGACACCTACCACAGCATGGCTTGACAAGTGGTTCACAGGTCTGCACCTGGGATCCAAATCGGCAAACCCCTGGCCACCAAAGTGGAACTTAACTGCTGTGCCACTGTGCCAGCCCTTGAATTTTTTATTTTTAAAAGTAATAATATTAACAGATGATTTGGGGAAGATTGACGGATACATAATACAAAAATCAATAATTTTCTCTGTTATATAAATATTTATCACTATAAATGGAAGAAATGTTCCTGTTACAATTTGAAAAACATCCATGGAAAAGCTTAAGAATAAACAAATAAGGACTAAATCACAGTCCTTTCTTTTTTTTTTTTAATGAGAATGCTACGAGCAGGATTTACCTTTTTTTATTTTTCAGGGAAAGCTTCACCCTGAGCTAAAATCTGTTGCCAATCTTCCTCTTTTTTTTCTTTTTCTTCCTCAAAGCCCTAGTGCATAATTGTATCTCCCAGTTGTAAGTCTTCTAATTCTTCTGTGTGAGCCTCCACCACAGCATGGCAACCAACAGATGGGTGCTGTGGTTCCTCCACTGGGAAACGAACCAGGGCTGCTGAACTTTAACCACTAAGCCATCAGGACTAGCTCTAACTCACACTTTTTTTAATGAGTATGAAATAAGAGCTAAATAAATGAGAGTTTATGCCATGTTCTTTGATAAATTAACAAGCTATCAAAAAGTAAATTCAACCCAAATTAATGCATAAATATTTCATTTTATTTCTCAGTGGAAAAATGTTATCAAAACTCCCCAGTATAACCAATAAAAGTAGGAAATAAAGAACAGCTATGGAGGAATGGCCCTATGTGATATCAGAGCACACTATAAAGCCACCATGAGCTAAATGATATGACGTTGCCATAGGAATGAAAAATACATTAGGATAACACAGAAGTTGGCAAACTAGCGCCATGGGTCAATTCTTTCCTTCCACCTGTTTTTACATGCATTTCACATTTTTAAATGATTGAAAAACTACCAAAAGAAGAAGCATATTGCATGGAACATGAAAATTATGTGAAATTTAAATTTTGGTGTCCACGAACATAATTTTATTGGAACACAGCATACTCATTTATTTGCATATTGTCTATGGCTCCTTTTGTGATATGACAGCAGAGTTGAGTTGTGAAAGAGGCCATTTGGCATGCAAAGAGTGTTTAGTATTGGCCCTTTGCAGAAAAAAATTTGATAATTCTTGGCATAACATATTATAGTATTCATTCTATACATATGATATATTATTATATGAAAAGGGTGATATCAATCATCCTGGCACAAATGGGTAGTCCTATATATGAAAATAAAGCAATTTACCTATATTATATTGTAGAGAAAACAAAATTTAATATAGATTAAATGATTAACTATAAAATACTAAACAATAAAATTGTTCCAAGAGGATTTGATAAGCTGAGACTTTGAGAAACTTTCTAAAAAATAAAAAAGTGTAGACAAGAAACTACAAAAAAAAGCATATATAATATTTAACCATTGTAAATGGAAATATATTTGTAAAAGTCTCAATAGACCCACCACAAATGAAGGGGAGAAATTGCAATGTAAGGGTTAGATGAAAGGTTACGATCTACAATATAGCTTCCATCTTAGCTACTGTCAAGAATAATGACAAGTAATATGAAGATAAAATTCATAAAGTAGCATATCCAAATGGCAAAACAAAGCAAAATAAAAGCTCAAACTCAGTAGTAGTTAGGGAAATGCAAATAAAAATGTGGTATTACTTTACAACCATTGGACTGGGAAAAATTTCAAAAGAGCATTAATGCTTATTGCAGGTGGAGAAAATGGCTTATGGATATTTAAACGGAAACAGCCTTTTTGGAGAGCAATCCAGATGAGTATACTGCATATTTGAAAAGAAATATTTACTCATCAATCCCACTTCTGAGAATCTTAGGAATAATAAAAATAGGGCGTAGGGATATACGTCTTAAGTTTTTGTGTTGCAAAATTGTACACACAGGAAAAAAATAAGTCAAACAAACAATCATCAATAGGTGCATGATGGGATAGATTATGGTATATCTCTACTCTGGAATATCATGCGGCCATTGTTTTATATGAATAGTTTGTTGTGAGTATGGGGAAATAATCAGATGAAGGCATACGGTGTTAATATTGTTTACAATGGAAAATGGATTGGATATGTGGGAGAAGAGAAAGGAGAAGAAAAAAAATCTTTAAACAGGTAACAAACAATGAAAATTACTGCCTGCTATACCCGACAGATGTCATTACCTTGATGCCTTTGTGAATAAATAGGTGTTTGAGTAAATGAAGAAATTTCAGAAGTAATCTTTGAGGCAATTTCATTTCTGTCTTGCTCCTCATTTTAAAATAGTCTTGACTTTGTATATTTTATCAATGTGTTTGGTCCATGTAGGTTAATTAAATTTGTATCCATGTTGAATGTTTCTTTTACACTAAAAAATTGTCCTCCTTATGACATTTATATTTCCATTCTTGCTTTTTTTTAGATCACATTGAATATTTGCTTATCTGTTTATCCTCACATAACCCCATTTTCTGGTTGCATGATTTAGTTTTTTTTGTGACCAAATATTTAGCTGATGCTTCTTCATTTGTGTAAATTTAATTTTCTTTGCCTTTTCACAATAGTAGTCACATTTGATTTATTTTGCTTGCGAATGGCTGCTAATTTTCTATTTTTTATTTATGTATAAACCACGTTTGGTAAACACATACTTATTTTATCTTTATTGGTAATGGCTCATCTTCCTGCTCCTCTTCCTTTTTCATTTCTTCTTCTGGAGACCAAAATCGACATGGGCAAATCTCCATGACCTACTGATCGATATCCAGTACACGTTCTATTATTTTTTTTTTTTTTGCCATGTTGTTTATTTCTTCTCCTTCCTGTTTGTTTTTCTAAAGCTATCCTCAGTATCACTGACTTCATTTTATGTAATGGTATGTCTTCCTCTTATAACTCCCACTGAGAATTAAATTCAGATACTATGTTATTCACTCTCCTGCATCACGTCTTTTACTGACCTGTTCTCGTTTGATAGAAGCAGCATCCTTCAATTTATAGAGAATATACATCAGATATTTTTTATCCTTTTTTTCTCTGATTTATGAAGTGTATCTATTTTGATGTCACAAGTTTCCTCAACATTCTTAGCATTTGCTTATTTATTCTGATAATTAAATTTCTCGTAGGCACTATGCTGAGTTTCCCTTCATAAACAAAGAGATCTCTAGCCAGGCCCATGTTGGAGAGCAGTCACAGGCAATGATTTCTTTCAGTCCTGACAGCCTGAGCACCAGGAGAGGCAATAGGCAGTCAGAGCTCAGAAATTGGAGACAAGAAAGATATGCCAAGCACAGTTCTTGGCACACTGATGGTTTCTCCCTAAGGTACTAGTAGTATTTACTCTTAGGTATAAATTCCCACTTCAATTTTTCTGACTCATTTTCAAGGAGCATAGAGGAGAAAAATCCATTATGAGTGAAATCCTAGTTTCTGTTGACAGAGGAGGGTTAAGACCCAAATGTAACAAACCTTCTTAATGGAATGAATCTTCTGGAATATGATGGAAAAGATATTTTCCCTTCCTTCTTAAGTGTAAAGTGTAATTATGAACAGAGGCAAATCATATTGATTGGGGAGTTGAAGGACCTGAGCAGTTGCACTAATTTCTAGGGACCATGTCTTACGTTGAACTTACAAAATGGAAATGAAGAAACACATTCCCTAAAGGATCTAATTCTGAACCCCAGGCCATTGGTAAGAAAGATTTTGAAAATCCTTAACAGAATATGAAATGCTCTCATTTATTATTTTTATGGGAGATGGAGTTGTTGCATTAGGAGGAGTCTTTTCCTATGGGCACAGAGAAGTCTAGGTCATTTTAAAGTCATATTAAACTCTATTATTTTACCATTCACCTTTCTTTTCTTCTCTCCTCTGATCTCCTCTCCATTCTCCTTTCCCCTCCGCTTTCTCTTCCTCTTCTCTCTTTATTAGTTACATTAAAGCTTTTCTTCCTAAACAGCCACAAGATAGGATTAGAACACATTAGTAGGGCAATCTGATTGGAGCAGTATATTGTATTTTGATGGCATGGGAGTGGAAAAATTCAGAGCCTCCTAAAATACCTAGATAAATGGAAGTGGATGATGACAGTAAAAAATGCTCTAAGAGTTCATTTATATGTATTACTCTAAAAATTATCTTACCTTTTTATTACAAAAATAATGTCAGTTATTTTACTCAATTTGGAATATATAGGAAAGCATATAGATAATAGAAAAAATTCGCTTGTAATCTCACCACCTTGAAATAACCATTGTGAAAATATAAGCATATTTTCTATAGTATTTTTTTTTTAACTCTGTGTGAGTTTAAAATGAAATTGGGGCCATTCTTGATATACTTATGAGTAACCATTTTTACAGTCAAGAATATATTACAAACTTTTTCTATTTATTTTTACATTCTGCAAAACTATTTTTATTGAGTGCCCTCATATGAATGTTAATTTAAAACCAATCCTCTCTTATCAAGCTTTTTGGTTCTTTCAATATTTTACTATTATAAATAACTCTGTGATACAGTTTTGTACATAAATATTTTTGCATAGTCCTGATTGTTTCCTTAAGTTAAATAATAGAATGTAGTCTTTTAACAGAAACTGTCTTTCAAGAATTTTGCTTTTCCTTTAAAATAGAACATATGCTAGTATATTTCAGGGTCTTAAAGGACCTGAAAGTAATAATTTCCCAAAGTTAAGTAAAAACACATAAACTGTGCCTATTTTTTTCTATTTTCTTTTGGTTTGCATTGAAGTGATTCTAAAGGAACATAAATCAACCACCATAAAAGACAAGAGCTTTTCGATGTCTAACTCCATTTTTTAGATGAAAGCTAAATCAGTAATTCTGTCTCCTGTGGGATCCTATCAATAATTCCATCCAGAATGTTCTCTAGATGTGGCCTTTTCTCTGAACTGGTTTATAGCCATTATAATGTTCTACATGTAATTTGCCAATTTTTTCCATTTCAAATGTTAAAAACCCTAGGCTCATCTCCCGTAGCAAACTTGCACTAAAAAATACGAATGGGACTAACAGATTTAGCAAGTTTAATATACATGGAATATGGTATTCTCTGGACTTACAATGATGCTCATAGTTTAATGAGAAAAAACAATAACAATCATTATATTGATGATCTTTACTGTAGAGAGAAAGCACTTGCTTCCCAATATAAGGCCATGAGAATCATTTGAAAGAATCTACAGTATACTGGATATCTAGGAGAAAATATTTTTATGAGCTGAAACTTAACAAAATTTGTAGGTGAAAAAGGTATACTAGCACATAACCTCTATCTGTTCTGCAAAGGCATTTAGAAAGAGATAAAACTGTGTATTTCTAGTCTTGGTATTTATCCTGATGAAAAATATATCCATACCTAACTTAGAAATTGACTCAGTGGAAGTCAATGTCTAAAAGCAGGGTGAAATTGGACACTTTGGAACAAGTGAAAGAACAATAAAATTGAAGTTGAAAGAGCTGGGTTCTACTTAGAATTCCTCTCACAAGAGTTGCAACACATGTTTAAGGAAGGAAAAAGGGGTAGAAAAGGAAGGAAAACACATGAAAGGAAGGAAAGGAATGGCAGGAAGGAAAAAGGGAAGACACAAAGGAAGAAGGAACAAAGGATGGGAGATTGGGTTGAATTGTTGTTTGCTGGTATATGAAGTAATATTGAGAAAATTGATAGTTTATTTTTTAATCTTCCAGTTTATGCCTTCTACTTCTTCACTTCATTAAGGTTTGTTTTGATGTTCTTGTTCCTTCCCACATATCATGTGTACTCCGAAGTAAAGAATAGGAGGAAGATGGTGCCTGGACTCAAGGGGACTATTAAAATCTTTCCATTATTTTTCAAATTTATTGGTTAATAACCTTTATCCCTCATCATATGATTTATACATGTCGTAGTTAGCGTAAATTAGTTGAGTACTCTCTGTTAGTAATGGTCCAAGTGTCAAGTCCCTCAGACAAAAGTCTACAAAGATAGAGTGGTTAGGGAAAATTTCTTAAGGCATTTCAGTGACATTGAAGGTCAATTACTCAATAGAATTCACTGAAAGGCAACATAAATACTCTTCCATCACATGTGGTCTCTTTGGGCCACATGTTTTCCAACGTATTTCTGAACTTAAGACTCGACTTAGACTCTTGTATTTTTGTTTAGGTCAACAATATAAATGAATTGATCCTAAAAAAAGGATAGAAAGAAGGAGAAAACAAATGACATTCCTTTTTCTTGATCTTTCAGAAAAGGTTGTTCTTTTCAAAATAAAATGATCATTCAAAAAATATTTTCTGAATAATTATTATATTTCATGCATAAGCTAAAAAATAGAAATATTAATTAATCATCTTTCTGCCATCTTGAATAAAAGCTTTCTGAAAAAATTTTGTTTCATCAACAATGTCCTCAAATAATTTGAATTTTTTAAGAGGGATATGCACACACACAGTTAAGGTGTTTTTTTTTGCGTGTGTATATATGTGTGTGTGTTTCTGTATACATACTATCTCTGTGTATGAAATATCTTGATGATTTGATTCTATCTCTCTCTACATTGTAATAATATACTTCAGATAACAGAAACCAGAGTTTCAACAAACTTTTACAGCTTACTATGAGCTGTCAAATCAACTCAGTGAAACACCACATTCAATTTACTGCCTGTCATCACAAACTTTAGTAAAGCCATATCGGAGGTCAGGTACATTTTCAGCCTCTGTCTTGACCTCACAGATTTCAAGGTCCTATCAGTGTGATATGAACTTGACTATTTTTTATAAGATGAGAGACAGGGTCTGTAATATTTAAGTCCCCAGACCTACCTGATCAAGTACATGGCAACATTCTCAACTAAGGCTTAGGATACAAACAAAAATAACTGTAGTATTTGATCAATATAACTTATCTTACAAGCAATGCAACATCTGTAGTTATCTTCCTTAGGAATATTGGCCTTATAGGGACTTGGAGGTGGAACACATTTCATATTCAGAAAAACACACTAATCAATATTCTTGTAAAAGATGGGACTAAGGATAGGTAAGAGATGATAGAAAAGAAACTAAATAATATTATTCCTTGAGTCTCCCTTTCACTATAGTGGCATGTACTAATGTAGTTAATATGGCTATAGTAATAGGGAAAAATCACTACATTGCATTTACTCATTCTCCAATAAGCTCCAGACAAGGACAGAAATCTCGTTAGCCAAAATGTTTGGGATAGGAGTTGGTTGGTTAATCAGAAAGCTGATTTTCATTAAATATAAAAATATACATTTACTTATGAATAAGTTATTTTTCTTTGTGATCATGGATTGATATCCACTGAGTCTTACAATTTCTTTCTTACTTAAGCCACATCCATAATGAATTCAATTCACATACTTAAATTTTGGCTTTGAAAGCCTAAATAGTCATATGCCTCAATTTCATTTCCAGCACACTTGATGAAATGTACAATGAATAATCATGTGATTGTGTAAGTTATTATCATTCCTATAGTAATGATAATATATGATACATATATATATGCGTATCTATCTCTGTTAGTAAATGAAAAAGAAATGTAATTTGAATTTGTCAATTTCTGAATATCCATTTTAAAATATACTTAAATATTCTAGTGAAATTTACTATATGCTTATACATTAATTAAATTATGTATTTATATTTATTAGTGTAATTATAAAGCCTTCATAATAAATGTTGATGTTGAAAACTATCAATTTTCAGTAAAATAATTAAGAAATTTCAAATAATTGAAAACGTAGATGAATTATCTAATATGAATTTTAAGAGGGTGATTTGCCTAGATAATTTTAGAAAGAACATATCTTTTGAGTCAAGAAATGAGTATGAAAATTAAACTATGATATAATACAGAATAATTAAAATCAGATTTCATCACAATTCTGATGTTTATAAAAATATTTAGTAGACTCACAATTAACATTTAACAATATAACCATTAAAAAATATACTAAATCAAGTTACTTTATTACATTTAGGCAATGAATCTTAAAAAAAAGTAGTCTTAGGGGTATTCTACGTTTTATGGAGGTTGAGTGAAAGGCAGAATTTCAGTCTCACTTCCTCGAAATATCAACAAAGAAAAAAGCTAAAAAATACATATAAATTTTTTCCATTCCAGATATCATATAGAATATAAAGAATATAAGGAAAGTTTTAAAAAATAGGTAAAAATGATGTACATCAAAAAAATCTTATTCCTTCAGTAACGTCAGTTGAAAAATTAGCAGGCATTTATAATTTCCATCTGAAAGCTGTTACTGCTGAAAAGTTATTCCCTGTGACAAAAATTCAAACTTTTAACATTTAATAAGAAAACTGTAGTAATAATACAATTTTTATACAATTTTATGTAGCCTAGAATGATATTGATCAAATTTTGATTTTGATACTCAAAATTCTACCATTTGGCTTTTAATCAAAGTACATATTGACTGCATGTTGAAAAGTAAGTATCTCAAACATGTCATCAAAACAGAACTAATAATTTCCAAAGAAAACCCCCCGGTTCTGCTTGTCAAATATATTCTGGAATCTCTACAAGTCGGTTTATGTCTAGTACTATTACTCTGGCTAAAGTCATCACTACCCTTCCTCTGGACACTTAAAAGAAACTCCTAAGTGGGCTCTGCCCTTCTTGTCTCCTTGCAATCTCTTCTCAAGGAGTAATGTTTTTTTAAAATTATGCCACATAGCCCCCCTTAAATGCAAGTAATGGCTTCCCATTACCTTTTTATTTTAAATCCAAATTCCTTATTTTGGTCTAAAAAACCTCCTTGAGCCATGTCTTGCTACCTCTTTGAGTATTTGAACATTCCTCTCTAATTTGCTCTTCTAGCTCCCCTACTCACATGCATCTCACCAAACTTGTTCCTGCGTTATGAACTCTTTGTTTTTATGCTTGGAACTTTGACCCACAAATTCTCATAGCTTGGTTCTTCAGTCAGGTCTCAGCTCTAATGTCACCTCTTCTGAAAGGCTCATCATGTCAGTCTAAGGGTCTGAGTCTTTTGTAGGTTACAAATTCTTTTGAGACATTGATGTATGCTATAAACACTTTCCCCCCAAAATGTGCATATTCATAGCTACACGATTTTTTGTACAATTTCAAGAAATTCCTGGAACTCATTAAGTGCATATATAGAAGCTCTAAGGCTCCACGTATCCTAGGTTGAGGATCCTGGATCTCTCCAATCCCTATAACCAACAGTTTATCAATCTCCCAAGGGGTTATCATTCTCTAAAATTACATTTTTATGTATCTGTTTATTAATTGACCCACATAACACCCATTTTCCCTCTTAAGTATAAGTTTTGTGAGAGGAGAAAAAAGCCTTTTCTTGTCTTTCTAGTTTACTGAATCTTCAGCATCTGAAATAGTGCCTAAATTTGAGTGGGCATTCAATAAATATCTGTTGGATAAATGATTGAATCCTTGTCTTCCATGCTAATTGAGGGAGAGAAGTTATGCATGATAAAGAGGCCTGACCTATTTGTTGCAAGTGTGTTGATTTTTGTGTGTCCCACATTCAAGAAAATTTCTACGTCACCCTCCAGAAACCTCACTGGCATCTGCTTTCTGGTACTTAAGAACTAAGTCACTACACAGTTCCTTCCCCATGTGTGGAGTGAAGAAGTTGAAGATCTAAACACACTAGAATAGATTAAAAAATACTCACAGAATTATAGCTGAGACTGGACAAGTTCCTAGGAATGGATCGGTTTGGAGAAAGTAGAGAGCAGCCAAACGAAAAGAAATCAAAGCCTAGGAGTGGTAAAGATTGGAAGATGCCCCGAATGGCTTTGAGGTAATTTGAAGGTAGTTTATTGTAATGGGCTATAAGTATAGTATTTTGTATCCTAGAGATAGAAGTTTAATTTTCAACTCTGCCGTTTACTAGTTATGTGACCTTGGGTAGTTTTATTCAATCACCAAAATATACAGAGTTTTGCTGACCTGATAAAAATGTTTGACACTTTTCCTGTGATTAGACTTACTGCAACATATCCAGACACCAATGTTAGTTTTTTACTACTTTGTATGCTCTTTGCTCATCTTGTTCTCATGATTTTATACTCAGCCTTTTCCCCAACTTTCCCTTCTTTTTTCCAATTCTTCTCTCCACCACCTTTGGCGTTAATGATATATGATTTGGGTGTGTTATATATGTTTATCTCATTTTATTCGTAAAATCTTATCTAAATGGCCTACTCTGAGTTCTATGTCTCTATTAAATATCTAGATGGCCAGAATCTTCCATTGCCCAGTAGTCAATTGGGTTTCCAGTCCTAAAATTCTTTGCTAAGCTTTTATAGAACCCTTAGTCTCACTATGAGTTGATTTCACAGAGGTCACCATTGTAGGCAGGCCATATTTGCATCCTGAAACTTTTGTAAGCACCCTCCTTGTCATTATCATCATTATCCTCCTAGCTCACTGAGAATTTGCTTTCCAGGTAGGATTCATATTAATAATTTGACTGATTTCTTTTTATAAATTATCATGATCTTCATCAACATCATCATTTTCTACTTACTAAAGTTTTTTTGGGGGGGACAAGAAACAGCCTGTCTGAATAGACAGCTCAGCAGCACAGAACATCACATAAAGCAGTGATGGGCAAACATTTGAGTAAAGAGCGAGACAGCAAACATTTTGGCTTTGTAGGCCATACAATCCTGGTCACAACTACTCAACTCTGTGGTTGTAATGTTAAGCAGCCACAGACAACAGGAAAACAAATAGTGTATCTGCGTTACTATAAACCATGTTTTCAAAACTGACAATAGGATAGATTTGGCATGTGGGCCATAGTTTGCTTACCTCTGATACAGAGTAACAAATGAAATTTCCCAATCTTTACATCTTTTAAAAAATATTTTTAAGTTGCAGCTTATCATTTGAAGAGATATGATACATAACTTTCATTGTATAGATAATTTACATTTTTATAAAGTCACTTCATGAGACTTCTCACAGCAGTAACCATGTTTAAACCTCTTTATCAATATATATCTATCAATCCATTTACCTAGCCTTAAAATCCAGCTGCATACACATAAAATTTTAGAATTTATGTTTTAATTCCTAAAATTGTTTTAATTATTTTGCCTAAGTATAAGCATAATTTAATTGGAATAAAGTAACACTTGGTGTAGGAATGAGAGTCCAAGGTTCTATATCCCCACAAGATAATATATAGACACACAATGGATATTCATCTGCTGATCTTTGTTTATCTCTGATAATTGTAAAGATATTTTAGATTTACCACATTTAAAAGCAGCCTCAGTCTTTTGCAGTAGTCCTTTTTATCTTTTCTATCTCCAAATTGCTTTGCTCCTCTCATTGAATGAATCCTACATAGTGTCAATAAACTAGTTTTCAAATCAAGTTTTATGGTGCCATTCTCCACACTTCCCCACCTCAGAGAAACTGCCAGTGGTTTCCCACTACCTACAAAATAGAGTAAAAACTTCTTGACAAAGAAATTAAAGTTCCATAGAATAGATTATCTATTTACATCTCAAAGATTATTTCTTCTATTCCTTTGTACAATTATGTGAAATGATCAGCTGGTATGCTGGGTTCTGAATGTATCTTGGGATCCCCAATGTCATGCTTTGCCTCATATGATAGTTTCAATATCCTCCCTTTCTCTTTGTATCTAATTCTAAAATTTATGATCTCTGTATGGGTATATATGTATTTTTCTAGGGAGAGGACAATACTGGTTACCATGTAAAAAATTTCAGGCCAAAAAAGATGATAACAGAACACTTAGAAATCTTTCTCAATTACTTTCAGTTTGATATACTGTATTTGGCAACTCTGGTTTTTATGATGCCCTGCTACTATGGTGTATCTGCTCCAAAGAGAGCCAGATAGTCAGCATCTTACTTATGGCACTGAGAATGTGACCACAAATGCCTAGATGTTCTCATTTTCCATTGGAATATAGGCTATAAAGTGTAACAAACAAGTGAATAAATAAATGTTTAGCAAGAAAATAGTAGCAAAAGAGTGCTCAATTTGGCTTCAATGAGCAGCTACCTTAAAATGAAGAATGGCTTTGAGGTATGAGTGAACTACAGGTAATCTTTCTCCTACAATTCACCATCTGTTTAATCCTGTTTGTTTAAAAACTATCTTGCTTCTTTGTATCAGGAAAGATTGGTGTTGTGTTTGATTTGCTTAATGTTCTTACTAGGCTGAGTGCCCTGATGGGTGAATACAGTAATCTCACCCATTAATTTATTTCTCCCCAGCTTGCCCCTGGATCAGCTTACACATTAGAAAACCAGTCACTCTGGTAGCTATTCTTACTCTTTCCACTTCTCTTATTCCTTTCTTTCCTTCTCCCCTTCTCTCCCCTTCCTTTAGCCACATATGCATCAATCTTCTTAGAAAATTGTCCAGAGGAGATAAATCGGAACAGCAAGTGACCAGGACAGAAGACCACACAAGTAGAAGACAAAATAGTTGGAAAGGACAAAATGTATGAAATCAACTTGAGGGCTGATTTGAGAAACGGAAGTCTGTTTGGCCCATGTCACTCCAAAAAGTAAAACTGGAACCAAAGGGCCAAGAGGAGGATTTGGGCTTACATTATGATTTTTGTAAGAGCAGAAGTTACCCAACAATGAATTGTGCTGCCTAGTGAGGAAAGAGGTTCCCTGTCATGTAAAACAGTGAAGTTGAGTACCAGGGATGTGAGAGATTAATATCCTGGGCATTAATTCTAGTTGCTTTAGAGTCTACTGAGCTATTCACTGCCGATTCTCTGATTTAAACAAACAAAACAAAGCTGTAGTGCAATGTGTCAACAGAATTTTCCTGATTGTGGTAGCAACTGATTATTCTGCTCTCTCACCCTCTCTTCCATCTAGTTCTGATACAGAACAGTGCCCGTGGTAATCAGTGTGGGCACATGATGCAAACTGAACAGATATAGATGTCTCCTTACTGTGGCAAGAGTGATTGGCATAGGTGGGACCAATCAGATTCCTTCTCTAGATAATACACAGGCAATGGAAAGAGAAACCCCTTCCTTTCTGCTGTGCTTGCTGAGTTAAATGCTCTGATCCATGACTGCCTAGTAGTCATTTTCCCTGGTCAAATGTAGGAAAAGCATGTATACCAGGAAAACATGTCACTACACAGAAAGGCTAAACCTAAAGAATTAAAAAGTAAGAGTCCCAAAGACATTGATAGTTTCCTTTAGATTCTGTCATTCCTTGGGGTCTTTATCATTCCTGTGATTCCTAATTACGCCATACAACAAATATGTCCCAAAGAATCTAATCTAACATAAGGATCAAACATAATCTTAACAAGCTGTATATACTTGGAATATCAGACCATCAATACTTGGCATTCCTAATATATTTGATGTACTATTACCTTTAGGAGGTAATCCAGAGGATTTCAAAGAAAAAGTCATGTTGCAAGTACCTTTTCTATCCATGCTGGCTAGCACAGTTTTAGGGCCTTGATAAGGGCACAAGAAGTATTTCATTTGTGTGGATCAATCATCTGCATCAGAGCAGGACTCTAAAGCTCTTCAACTTAGATTTTTTTCTGAAATTCCCCTAATAGGAAAAAGGAGTGAACCCAAACCCTAGAAGTCAGGGGCTTAGCCTAATGTTGCCATCACTAATGCAATACTTTTTAAAATTCTTGTCTTTTATTTTTTATTAATCAACTAATTTTGCATTAAAATCCAAGATAGATCAATTTTTATTATAATATAATATAAGCATAACGTTGCAAAATGTTTGCCTCTTTTCCAGAAATCTTTCAGGAAAAAAGCAATGCAATGGGAAGAAAGACTGTGTTTATAATACGGGGTTGCATTGCCCTTAGGTACATGATGTTATAGCCCCAAGAGTAGGTGCAACCTTGTTTGAGAAAAGTTGATCATCAAAACCTGTCAGTACAACAAAAAGCAAGCAATGCTCTCTAATGGGAGTTCTGGGAAGGAAGTGAATATTAAGATTTACCTCAGATTTCCCACTGTCCTGTACTGTACCAAATCTAGCTTATTTTGTTGGTCCTAAATCCAAAGCACAGTCACACATCTATTAGAAGGTGTCACACAAATTGCCTTACATATAAAAGACATTAAAAATATCCAGGCTTTGACCGATTAAAGGCACTTGGTGAAGCATTTCTGATAAGTGGCTCATAAAATTTAAAATGAATATGGTGTTGGTTATCCAGAAAACTGTAATTGTCAGTCTCTATAATAAGGTTGCTTGATATACTCACTACAAATAATGAATTATATTCTAAAAGAAAAAAAAACAAAACAACTTAATTATCTTAAATCTACAGATTCCAACTTGGCAAGTTTATTTTGTGTCTGCTTGACCTGCTTTGAGAAGCCAAATTGCCATGGGAATCAGGGAGAACAAGCATGAGAAGTGGTTGCTTTTACCAAGTGGTACCATGGGAGGAAACGGATTGAAATTTAAAATGTGATATAAATTATTCACCATGATGTTAACATTTTAAACAGAGTCTTTTCACATCTCTTATCCCATTGGGATCCACAACTATCCTCTGAGGTAGATAAGACTCGTATCATTATCCCCACTCTACAGATGGGGATATTTATGCCCTTGAAAGTTGAATAAGTTGCCCGAGGTTAGGCAATATTTAATCTACAGATACATCCTGGAGTCCTTTCTCTCTTCCTGGGCTTCATCTATTTACTTTTTTGCTGCTGCTATTCAGAAAAGAGACACTGTGCTTACTAATACTCTGGAACTGAGAGGGGAGAGTACATTTTGATATCACAGAATAACCAAATTGATATTACCATAGATCTTGGCACATATATTGATCTTTTCTGTTAAACACACACACACAAACACACATACACCCAAACACATAAAGCCTACATCCTACTTTATAATGGGTACATAAATAACCGTATTTTCCAACACGTTTCTCAAATACGGTGAAAGACTCAGTTCTCAATCCAACATCTTAGGAGGGATCTTCCAATACCATTTTTTTCCTCTTTTACTATGTGAACCATCTGCCAGACCTTCTGGCTTTATCTTCAGCATATCCTGAATTGAAAATTTCTCCCTACAACACCATGACCCAAATTACCTTCATCTCTCACCTGGGTTACTGCAATCACCTCTTCAGTTGTTTCCCTTCCTCGTCTCTTTCCCTTCTATACTCTAGAAGTATATTCTGTATTCTAACTTTGCACAAAAGTTAAAACAGTCTTCTCGATCAGTGAATTGAATGGCCTCACACTTCTACTCAATAATTTTCAGTGGCTTCTCATCACATTTAGAATAAAATCTACATTCACTGCAGTGCAAAGAATAGTAGCCAGCCTCCATTATCAACCACCCTCCTTCCTCTCATCTTTCTTTTGATAATATGGATATTTGAAAATTTAGCTGAGCAATGACTACATTCCCTAACTTCCTTTGTGAACTAATGTGGGTACCAATGTATGCAATTTAAGAGTCATCCCTTTAACAGTGTATGTGTGCTTTCTTTTTTCCTTATCAGCAACTAAAACCCAGACATAGTGGATTAGGATTTCACCCAATGGTCAGGCAACAGTGACAAAGAACTGGATGACCTATGAGCAGGGCCACTCTAGAGCTCTAGACTGCTCACTTCTAGAATGTGATATGAGGTAGAAACAAATGTCTGCTATAGCTCGGCCACTGTGTTTTGGGGTTTCCCAATTACAGTAGCTTAGCCTGAACTTGTTAACGCCCTTACCAGGGACTACAGGCAATTCACAATCTTACTCCTGCCTCCAGCTCTGACTTTGGCTCCATAGCCCCTTCACTCTGACTCTGAGCCACATTATACTCCCCATGCCTTGAGCAGCTTATGTGGCTTTTCCACTTGTTCTTTTTTCCACCTGAAATGTTCTTCTCCAAAATCCTCACTTGGCTTTACTCTTTATTTTACTGAGCCTGTCAAATGTCAAATGCCGTCTTCATAAAAGGGCATTCCCTGATGACTAAATCTTAAATAGCCTCATCTTTCTACCACCAAATGCTCTCCCTCAATCTACTTTATTTTTCCTGAAAAGACTTGCTACTATTTTAAATTATATTACATATTTGTACACTCTTTTCTCTATTCAAAAAAAGAGCTTCATGAAAGCAAGGACTTTGTCCTGCTCATTCTTGTTTTGCCCAGGGCCTAGAACAGTATTCAGTTTGTAGAAGTCCCTTTCACTTCACCTTTACTGGCTCTAAGTTATTGAGCAGGGTCATGCCCAGCCTGCTTTGGAGATAAAGAGAAATGGGAAGATAAAGAAGCATGTAGAGCTGACACCCAGATTGGGAGCTGCAACAGTTGTAGTTGTTTATCTAAACAGATTCCCTTCACTGAGTGCTGAGGTGGTATTAGGTCCTTCATTAATTGTTTCCCACTGTGTGAGGAAGATTCTACTCTTATCCCCATATTACCGATAAGTTATCTGAGATTTGGTGAAATTAATAACTTGACAGAAATCACATAGCTAATTGGCACAGAAAGAACAAGACTATATGTCTCTCAAGACTTCAGCCCATTCTCTTACTTAAGATGTATTTTTGTCAATGTAGCATATTCTTAAGCAGAAAAAAAGTGACTGTTCTCTTGTTAAATCAACATGCACATTGAAATATCCGGGGTTTGTGGTCTGGTAAGGAGCCTTGCAAGCCTCAGCCTCCTATTTGCTCCGCTCCACAGAAAGGCAACTGAGTCCCTGAAACTCTTTGCCTTTGTGGGATGGAGCAGGAACTCAGGGTCTTGGAATTAACTTAAAAAGAGCACTTTGCATGAGTGCATACTAGAGATTGCTTGTGTAAGCTTTTCTTGAGAGATTCAACATTGCTTGAACTATGTGTGAAGGGGGGTGTTAACTGTGTACATGGAATTCAGGGAGAGAGAATAGGGAAACTACGCAAGGCAAGATTGACCTTTGGGTGTAGGATAAGTTACTTAACTGCTGATTTCTGCTTGTACAATTAGAAGTGGGAACCTGAAAGAGGTCTGAGGGAGCATCTGAGGTTTGACTGCAGGGGCATTAGTACTAAGCAGAGGAGAAATCTTCCTCAATTTCTCTAAGAGAAACCCAACTTCTCAGATATAAACTCCTTTTATGTCAACATCAGCATCTGGCTGAGAGTTTTTAGAAACAGAGGTGTATGATTTCACACCCTTCCTAACTAAGGAATTATGAACACTGGATTTACATCCCATGTCCCTTGCACCTCTGGCCCTTGAATCCTACCTTCTCTGATGGGAACATAAACCAAAGTTAATATGTGTCTTAATAAATCTAAAGCTATATTGAAACATTACAGTTCTTTCCATCAGAAAATCCATTTTGATGACTTACTCTGGATCCTTGAAAGCACCTCAAATCAGAAACATGAATCTTTTCTCCTCTATGTTTTATTTTCTGAGTGTCCAACGGGTCCCCTATAACTTCCTCACCTGCTCCCCTCCACTCGGATTATTGAGTTAACAGGCATTAATGTAGGTCAGCCTCAAGTAGGCATGATAATTAGGGGTCCCTATAGACTAATTAAGGCATGAGCTGAGGATCAAATCTGAGACCCACCCTGTTGTAAACCGTGAGTCAAGCACGACACAACACAAGAGGGTAAGCAGAAAAGCGTCTCCATATGGAGGGTGTCCTGCATATCTGAGAAAATTCTACGGAAAGTAAGACCACTGTTATGGATTGAAATTTGTCCTCCCCAAATTTCTAGGTTGATGTCCTAAATGCCAATGGAACTGTTTGGAGATAGGGCTTTTAAGGAGATAATTAAGTTTAAGAGAGTTTATGAGGGTAGGGCCCTAATCTGATAGGACTGGTGTCCTTATAAGAAGAGAAAGACACCAAAGCTCCCTCTTTTGCATATATGCACTTTTGCTGAGAAAAGGCCATATGAGGACCCAGTGAGAAGGCAGTCATCTACGCTTTAGGAAAGAGGTCTCATCAGAAACCAACCCTGCTGGCACCTTGATTTTGGACTTTTAGCCTCCAAAACTGAGAAAATAAATTCCTATTGTTTAAGTAACCCAGTCTATAGTGTCTTGTTATCACAGCATGAGCAGACTAATACAATCAGTAACTAACATTTCGAGAGATACCTTCTGGACAAACCTATGAATAAATACTAGTATTATTATTCCAATTTAGGGAAGTCGAGGCCTAGAGATCTAGGTAATGTATTCAAGGTCACTGCCAAAATGGCAGAGTTGGAATAAAAGTTCACAGCCACATGGCTTAAAATCCATGCAATTACATCACCCTCAGACTAGCACACTGCTACGAAAAATGCACATTAGTCTTCAGAAATAAGTACTACTCTTAAAAAGACTCATACCTTTGCAATTGGAATCTAAAATACATTTATAGGATTTTTCTCTCTTTATGCACTTCATGGACTCATGTACATATACTTAAGATTGTTAAGATTGTGCCTCTTCCCTTCCATGGGTTAGTGTAAAGGAGGGTAAGCATCTCATACCTACTACCCTTCTCAAACCAATAACTTGCTTCTTGAGGTAATCAACAACCTTTTCCTTTAGCAGTTGTCATCATAGCAAAATGACTAAAGTCTGGAAAAGTGAGAAATGGCTCATAGGAGCATTACCTTTCTCCCAAGCTAACTGCTGTTTTATGCCCATCTGATGTATTAACTATCCACAATAAAGTCCTACAATTTAATAATTTGAGAACAGTTAATAATATTTTTTATTAAATCAGTGAAGCAGGAGGTTGAATCAAATTGTGAGATAAAATTTAAGGACAAACAAACTTCAAACGATGGTTAAATGTTTAATCAAGGTGTTTCAGCAATGATATAAATGTCAAACAAAAGACTTATGCACTCAAACCTTTAAAACATCAGGGTGTCTTATTATCATTAATACTTTTCGAAAAAACATGTATTTTTTAATCAACAACTTCTATTACCTAACTTTATGGCTCATAAACTGTTATAGTTGTCAGAAGATCTACACATTTCTCTTTCTACTCAACTAATAAAAATAAATGAGAAAACTGAAGATATTTTTATTTTTGTGTGGGATTATAGTTGAAACTTTTAAAAACTTTTTTCTTCCTTTTCTCTCTCACGAATGCTGTCTTTGATGTAGCACATGTGAGACGGGTGTCCTCATGGGATAGGACATGTGTTTGGCATGTACTGATTTATTTCAGATCAGAGCAGTTTGCCTGAAAAATAACTTAATCTTCTAAGTCTTCAGATTCTTCAATAGACCTAATACGTCAAATAGTTTCTTTACAAATATAATAGAATTTACTTTTGTACCAACAGTTGCTTTCTGAATGTTTTTGCATCCTTTCAATTTTTATTCCCACAACAAACTTCTAGTGTATATAGAGCAGACATTGTCTTTTCCGATTTATGTAGAAGTAAACTGAGGTTCAGTGAGTTGTTTAATATGCCTTAGCATATGCTCTACTGCTTTCTACACCATACCATGTGAATGTTCAAAGACACTCGTTATTTCGTTCACATAAGATATTCTTTTTGTCTACGTTTTATGAAAAAAGAATTCTATAATAACCAGAAAGGACATGGCATTAATGGATATTAATGAATTCTCAATATTCTCTCTCACAACACCAGTGTTTCAGAAATTCTTTAATGATCACAGAAGCTCATTTATTGAGCACCTAAAGGGTGTTCTGAACAATTTACTGATGAGAGTCCAACATTTAAACACATAGTTCCCATGCTCCGATTGGCTCAGGTTTCTGGAGGACACACTTGTGAAGTTGTGACTTTATAAAATAACTTGGTTGGCTCAATAATTTGCACATGATGACATCTTCATCACATCATAGCTGTATTACATACATTAATAAAAATTATCTAAAGGTTTAAGACAATCTTTTATCAGGCAGTACAACCCTCCCACTCATGACAAAAAATATAATCACTGTGAAGTCATAAAGTCATTATCGACTGGATATATAGGGGAAAATTTATTTAGATGATGAGATATTTGAACTGGTCCTTGTTTATTTGCTTTATATTTCCCTACCAACTTGTCTTTCAGCCTGTGAGGCACCTCTGCCATTCTACCTCAGTTAGTACATACTTGCTCCTGGACCACTCAAGCAATGCTCTCAGATAATTCAGGAGGAAACCATTCCCGTATCACAGAGGCAAATGATTAATTAAGCATTGTTTTCAGGATCATCAAGTTACCTGGATAGTGCCCTGAGCCTTCTAATCAAATAGCCCAAACTTATAAAATACAGAATTGGAAGAAACTTTCCCTTTGAAATTATTTTTTTATTTATAGGACAGCAACTCATTCATACTTTGGTATAGATAGTTCTATATTTATTATCCAGACATATTTTGTCTTCCTGGAGTCTGAATTAGAATATAAAATCTTGTCATGTAATTTACTCAGTTATGGTACACCTTAGGTTATTATAATTGTGATCCTTTTAGTTTGTTTGAACCAAATACTTAGAACGCTTATTTGCTTAAAGAGATTTCTTATTCTGCTTTAATTGCCTGGCTTCTAAATTCACTAGAATGTTTTGCATAGAAGATGATCCACAGTACGTGAGATAGTTAGAAAACCTTTCTAATTATCTCAGTTTAAGGAATTCCTCTTCCAAATAGCTGAATAGAAATAGCCACGTAGGAGGGAATATCGTCTGTTAAATTTCAAATATAGTGAATTTAATCCACGTGACTTTATCTCCAAATTAAAGTGGACAATTTAAGAATTTCTGATATTTTCCAGGCCACTCTGGTTTAGACCCTAATATATTCTGAGTGTCTTATGTCTCACCAACCAGATGCTTGTCCTACCTTGATCACTTAATATGCATGCCTCAAAATAAGATTGTGATTATCTTCCCTCTCACTGGGCATTCTCTTTTCCTGAACTCACACATGGTTTGAGTGTTTCATTTTCAATATCACACAAACCCTGAACCCTCATCAAAACTGTGAATATCCAACAGGTTTACTGGCATTTGCCTGTAATCATCTTTCAAGTGAACTGTCATCACAGTCTTAATCTGTCTTTGGCTGCCCTAATTGTTCCCACCTTACCTGCTAAGTCTTTCACTACTTGAAAAGTTTTGCTAAGGTTTTAAATTTATTCATTGGTGATTATAAAAATGTGTGCAAGGATATGTTACTCAGTAAACACATGGAAGCCCTTATCCGAGCACCTCATCGTGGAAGCAACTTAGAAAACCCCAAACATTGGATCTGCGTCTATTGCCCAACAGTCTACCTTTACCTCATTTGGAGGAAGAATTAAATATATACAGTCTCTACACTATTACAAAAGCAATTGTAGTGATAATCAAGTATCCAGATGTTTGATTGACTTGATGCCCAAAGTCCAGATGTTTACAAATATCTATGATTGGCATGATGTAAACACATCCAAAGACTATTATTCCAGTCTGCTGAAAGGGATAATGCTACCCTCGGATAATCTGTTTTGCTAATAATGCTTTTATATACTTTTCCTACAGTGCACGGTCCAAAAAGCAAACAGCAAATCAGAAACATAAATCAGTCCTGTGGTTGCTGTTGAAAGATTCTACCAGATATGAAATCATTCTACTAGATTCCTTTTGATCTATGGGCTACCTTTAAAGGCCTAAGAAACAAAAGAGGAAGTGAATATAACTTAATCATCATCTGTGTCTTAGAAAAATAGAAATTTATAAACTAATTTAACTTGTCTTTATTTGTCTTCTGGGCCAGAGTGACAGTTCCTGTTCCGAATACTCTACAGCTTTAATCTGTTCTTTTTTGAATTAAATTTTCCATGAAATTTTGCAACGACAATGCAGGAAAAAGTTTATGGGTATCTCCTTGGCAGCTACAAATATTATTCCCATTGTGTCTTTGTTGAATAAAAAATTTAAAGTGCAGAATTGGCACTGGAAAATTGACTGGATTCTAAATGAACTTTCAGATAGTAATGTAAAACTAGAGGGAATGGGGCACCAATAATGAAGGGAAATACAAGACTAAGTATTGGAAAGTAATTAGCAAACTCATCACTGACAACCCTTTGATGGCCTGAATGGCTTCCAGAAAGATAAGAGTATATTGTTTAAAAAACAATTAAATCCCACACGCACATTCATAGAATTATTTCACATTCATATGCAAATAGAGACGCCCGGCTCCTTTGAACATACTAATGTGTATCAAGAGGAAAGCATTATATTTGGCACTGGCATATTTGGGGTGTGTAAAAGGCACACATAGTAAATATATGCACTGTGGACCTATGGATTGCATAGGGTCCCTAAGAATTGTGGTGAAACTTTGCAATGTGCCTAAGGTCTACTGACAAACAGCATAGGCAGACTCTACTAGATTTCTCAAGAGCTAGTAAGTTACTTGTACTGACATCAGAAATCAAAGAATAAGGACAAACCTGTTATCAGATTTTTTCCCCTCTTTTGGTTAATAGCCCTTATTTATGGGTCAGTAGAATATATGCATATATATTTAATAAATAAAAACACAATATTGAAAGTAGAAAGTAAAAATAATCATAGTTTGTGTCCTATGCACATGATTATTGCATTAAAGTTGAAAATTCACATTCTTTTCCTTTTTAACTAATAAACAAAATCTTAACTTCTCATTCTGGTAATCACTTCCCTTCATAATCCAGCATTAATTTATCACTCTGCTTCCAATTAAGCCCTTTTCTTCAACGAATCAATATACCCTAGTCCTCTAAACTCACATCTCTCCTATTTGTTTATGTTGTAGTTGTGTCTCTGTATTACTATCCACTCTCTTTTCTTCGCTGTATTCTTACCATTTTTCAAGCCCATGTGAATCCCTATTTGTCAGGCATCCGCTGTCCACAAACACAACATTGCTCACTGATCTCGCCCCCAACTCCTGTTGTTCTACTCCATGGTCAATGTCAGATATTTTTACTGGCTGCATATTTTACATTTCAGTATTTATTGTTTCAACTCCTATTGTTATTCACCTTGAGTGAATGCGTGTATGCTTGCAGGTGTGCATATAGGTATACGTCGTACACAGCTTATCTACCCATTTAGATTATAAATGCTTGGCAGGGCAAACAATACCTAATGCCTCATTTTTTTAGTCCTTATAATTTCTAATCAAGTGTCTTGTCCAAAATTCTCTGTTCAATAAATATCTGGGTGTATCATCATATATTCACAAAATGCTGCACTTAAAAACCTTTAACATAGGGGATGGCCCAGTGGTGTAGTGTTTTAAGTTTGTGTGCCCCGCTTTGGCTGCCCAGGGTTCACGGGTTTAGATTCCAGACGTGAACCTACATACTGCTCATCAAACCACACTGTGGCTGCATCCTACATACAAAATACAGGAGGATTGGCACAGATGTTAGCTGAAGGACAATCTTCCTCACCAAAAAAAATAATAAATTAAATACAATGTATAACATAAAAGCAGTGACAAATGCCATGGTATATTTATAAATATATTTTTATGAATATTAAAAAAATTCACTTTAACGTAAACCAGATGCTTATTTTTGAATGATTATTATGGCCATAGAAATTAGTGAACATTATATGAAAGGGATGATCTCAAAAACAAGAAAGAAAACCCAGGGATATTAGGCATCAATCATCCTGTCTAATTTCCCAACTCTAGAGAGAATGTAGGATCAGGAAAGAAGCTCAGTGACCTTATAAACAGTAGAAGAAATAACTCCAGAAACTTTAAACTCCCTGCCCGCTGCCCTGAAGCTTGTTGGAATCATCAGCATTGGTACTAGAACCACTGTCTGCTTTTTCAGTTCAAAATGCTACCCCCAACCAGAGTGGAGTGTCTGACCCATCAGTGCTGTGGACTCTTGACCGTGCACTAGACTCTCAGTAACTTCAGCTCTCCCGTGTGACCTCACCAGTAAACAGAGAGGGCCCCTGCCTTCTGTGTGTAAAGCTTGAGGCCTACATCCTACTTTTTTTCAAATCATTGTGCAGACGGCAAAATTAGCTAACAGCCCCTCTCTTGTCTCATCACTGGTATTGCACAGATTTTTATTGTTTATTGTGGCTTTCCTCGAATCTTTTACGTCTGTTTGGGTTTTGGCTTTGCTTTAATCCAAAGAGCTTAGGTTTATAGTTTATGCTTTTCTGTGTTTCACAGTATGTAAGAGAGTATTTGATATAGTAGTGTCTTAGTAAATATTTTGTTTAATTGATGTCTATTGCATAGCTAATTGTTAATTACTAGCAATATCCCTATCTCATTGATCAAATAAGAATGGAAATTTCTTGAATCCAATGCTTTTGTAGCCCTGAATCATCCACCTCTAATTTTGTTGGAAGCCACAGGGACTCCATCTTCTATGGCAGAGAGCTCCATGAGACATTGAAAAGCAGCTCCAGGTGTATGAATGATCCTTAGTGGAGATCGGGTGTCTGATGACTGGCATCAAAGCCTTGTGACAGGAGCTCTCCCTTATGAGCTGGGTGTTATCATACCCACCATATTATGAGGTTGAGTGGGGCTTGGAGCAAATACTATATGATATAAATGTATCCAGAGGTCACAAGTTAGTTACGCAAACACTAAGTCCAGACCCTCTGCTGTACTTGTCATCTCTCCGTCAATTCAAACTTATGATCTCTTGAGAATTTTTCCAAAATCAGCTGATGAAGAAAAAAATCCAGGCCCGAATCAGGAATGAGTCATTCAATATAGTGGTGCAAATTGCACCACAATCACACATAGGGGCGATTTTAAAGAACACTGGTGAGGGAAACCCTCCAATGGGTAGAAATTCAAACACTAAAGTTGGTTGGGAACTCTCTGTATAGGGAGATCTGACTGAAGACAGGATATACAGAAACTCCTGGGCAATGGCATATGCTTTATCCCATCAATCAGGGCCTGGAAGATAAAAGATTGGAAGATCAGAGGCAATGAGATCTTGGGAAGAGGCATGCGGAGAAACTTATAAGACTGAGCATATTGTATGCTAATCTTTTTCTCTCACTTCATTGCCCACAAGGGAGCATCCACTGTGGAGGAGATTTTTAACCACCAGGTGAACATCATGGCTTGTCCACTAGCTGTTGGTTAGCACTGTTCTCAGCCACTGCAGCATTTGCACAATAGACTCTTGAATGCACTAGCAATGGTTTCAAAGATGGAGCCTTTAAATGAGCCCACATTTGGGCTCCATCTCAGCCAGCTGAACGTTGTGCTCTCAACTGTAGAGGTGTGCTGAAACCTAGTTACGGTACCGGCTCTGAAGAAGACCAGCAAACCACCCAGCAAGTTGACTACATCAGACCCCTCCCACCTCCTAGGGGATAGAAATTTCTTCTTACCATAATTTTTCTCTCCTCAGGATATGGATTTGCTTTCCTTGTTGGCACTGCCTATGCTGGCACTACTGTTGAGGGCTTATAGAACAACTGGTTTGAAGAGAGTGGGCCCTGCATGAAATTTCCTCTGAACAGGGATCCATTTCACAGTGAAGGTGGTATAATTGGTTCACCTTGCAGGGTCATTATGAGGATTAGACATCATTAAATATGCCAGCAAACCTTTAGTGACAACACATTAACGTTTTGAGTTCTAGCAATAAGTATAACTACAGAAATTATTTATTGGGCTCTGCTTTGGGAAATATTTTAAAAGTACAAAAGAGATATAAAGGAAGTTAGTGTATATAACTAACTTAAGATCATGTAGCCAGTAATTGTAGGAGCTGGATATAAATGCAATATCTGATTTAAGAGCTTAATCTCCATATACTGTGTCACATTACTCCTTCACAAAATTATGTCACTAAGCAGATGACATATCACAGTTTAACAATTGCATGAATGTGCATTTACTTGGAGAGCCTTTTAACATTAGAGGGTATTAATGATTATCTTAGATAAAACAATAGAAATTATTGCCTGTTGAGAGTGGGACTGATAAAATGATTTTAAAAAAATCGAAATTCACTATAATAACTCAGTTAGTTGAAATTGCCTGACAGTTTCGATATCAATATTAGAGGTCAAATATGTCTGCCTAAAAGTTTCAATTAGATAAATTAAGGGCTATGGTTATTTGAATATAAAAATGGTACATTAAAGTTAATCTGGAAGAAGGGTACCCATATTAATTCTCAGGGCCAGAATCCCAATCAACTCAGTTATTAGAATTTGATCACATTTCTAGAAGTTAGGGTTGATCTCTGAGTGCACAGAAATGTAACTGAACAAATTTATAAGTCTTTGTAAAGTGTGGAAGATCCTCTCTCAAGTAGGCAATTAAATGAGAAATTAATCAATATATAAGAATCTATAAAGAGGAACTATGAGCTCTAGAAGCCAATGAAAGTCCTGGAAAGATAAAGACTGCTGAGGTTATTTAGCATAAGGACAAATAGTTCTAAACAATATCCCTGTTTTAAAGTGCAATATAATGTTTATACATATAATTATGGCACATATAAGACACAGCTTCCCCACCAATACTGTACTTAGAGATGTGTGCAGTATGTTTTATTTTAATGGGTATATATACTTTTTAGAAAATATTAAGAATTAAAGTATAAACTTCAGTTATGTTAGGAATATAACTTTGGGATGCTCTCCCATCATACTGGAAACATAATGGAATTATCCTACTTTGCGGGCCCAGTTTTCACACATTTTTTTAAAAGACTAAAGAAACCACAGAAAAGGCCCTCAATAAATGCCACAACTCAGTTCTAACTGTTTGCCATCATGTGGTTCAAGAATTCCTTTCTTTCCTTTTTTTTTTCCATTACAGAGGAGGCTAATTAAGGCCATTAGACACAATGGCCAAGCCAAAAGGTATGTGAAGAAGGATAACAAATTCACATGTGGGTAAAAGTCAATATTAAATATAGGTCATATAGGATTGAGAACTTTTTCTCAGAAACCCGAATTCAAAGCTAACATAATAAAAAGGAAAATAAAATAGTGCTGTGTGCCTTCAGACTTGTGTTTCTCCCAAATGACTAGATTAGTTTTCCAGACCCCTTCAGTTGTCTAACCTTTCTTTATATTTCAGGATACTGATCAATAAAGGCCCCCTCCCTTAACTAAATAAGCCTCACAAGGTGAAAAAAAGTCATTAAATTAATATTTATTTTGCAACATAAAAGAGCCAGTGCTATCTACGAAGAGTATAATTAATTGGGATTAATTTCATGTGCAAATTTTGTCATTGCAGGTGTTGATGGAGTAATACATCAAAGGGACTTCACCTCTGTAAAAATCAATGCTAACATAACCTTGATTACTGTTCTTGTGGTCACATATAACACTAATCAGTCATGGTTTGTGCAAACATCTTAGAGAACAAATATAATTTGCTTTTTTATTGGCATTTTTCAAGATGAGAGATAATATGCATTCATGGAGCAAGCAATTCTCTAAAAGAATACAGTCTCCTAGGGGAAGCAGTGGAGATAGTGTTGGTGCATGTGGGAATGGTTGAGAAGAAAATTACAGAAGTGTGAAAAAAAATTCTTCACATTGATATGGAAACGACTGATTCTGTTTTGGGAATACAGACTTCCCAGGACACTTATAGAAAAACCAGAGAGCTTCAATTTTATAAAAGAACAACATTTTGTAGTACCCAAAGGAAAAAATAACCTAACTTTATGGTAACAAACTTCATATAATCCTTATCCCAACTTCTCTTAAATATCATAGACCTTCCATTGTATCAATTATGACTGCAATGGAGCAAGGGGAGGGTAAACTTTTGGTTGGCTTTATCTTGAGTTGACCTTTAATAATTCACACTGTAGTAAAATTTATAACCACAATGCCAGTTTTAAGATACATATTTTTGAAACTTTCTTCCATTTAGGTAGTTGTCATTTCAGCTTTTGTCTCATTGTCAACATTAAAGGAATTACCAATGCTAGAACTATCATGCTAGCCAAACTATCAGCATGTATTTAAATCTATTGGTACAAATTTTATTAAAATTATTAATTATTTTCAAATGAATAATACTCATAGAGGAAATGTGGTGCAGAGAGATGACATATACAAGGTAGTATATGACAGATTTCATTTTAAAGAAAGAGATTACTGCAGCCTGAACCTGAAATATACGACTTCATAGATGTTAAGTCGTACTTCATAAAAGAGATTTCCATGAGCAGAGAAGAGTTGAGGCCAGTGGGTAGAGGTACATGTGCAGGCATTCCGGAGAGAGGATAAAGCAAAAACAAAGTCTCAGACAGGAGAATGTGGTTGTTGCATACTGTATATCTTCTTTCCCATTCTTGTCTCTTCCAGACTTTTTTTCATTCCATGTTTTCAGATAATTTGAAATTTAGAAGGTCAAGTTTCTAATTTTAACATTAGACTAGTGCTAAACTAGCATGTTAGAAAAAACAAATGCTTTAGAGAAAGCAATTATATTAAATGTCTTTAACAACAGAAGCCTTAAATGCCCTTTGGTCTGTATTTTAGTCACCCAGAATGCAGGCAGCATAAACACAGTGATATTTGCAGCATTCATCTTCTAAGTTACCTTTCTCCATCCCAAACCATTTCTGTCTGATCCCATAAATATATGAAATGAACTCTTGCTTCTATAACCTCAATCTTGGCTCAGGCAAAATTGTGTTTGGGCTTGGTCTTCCAGTATTAAAACTTAGCCTTCTGCTTTGAGTTTATGCTTGGCTAGTCCCTCTCATTCTTGTATTCTAGGTTGCATTTAGCGCAGTCTCCATCCAAAGCAGATTTCATTAAATTCCAAGCCCAACCACATGGCAGGTGCCTTGGTCATGACAGCACCACTGGGGGATGGGGGACACTTGGTGGAGGCATCAGGGAGTCTCATATTAATCAAGATTTCATTGCAGTAAATTTTAATGTTTGACCTTTAAGTTTTGGAGCATATGAACAAATTTTGATGGTAATGGATGATGAAAATTATTATTTTATATCTCTTCCTACTCTTCCTATACTTTCTCTAATCTACCCTTTGTCTTTCTTTGGTCTTTGCCATTTCACAGACCACCTATCCTCTTCTCACCTTTCCTTGCCATCCTCTGATAATTTATTTAACATCTTTCCCAGCAGCAAAAACAAAATAGAAACATGGGAGGAAAATAAAACACTAAATTTTGACTATTTCATTTTGTAGGCATGCATGAATAAGTTGCAAGGAATATTCCAGTCTAGAAGATTTTTCATAGATATATTTATGAAACTTTGTGTTTCTAAAAACCTTTGTCCTTTCACTGATCAGTCTTTCAAAAATGAAAGATCAAAGGTGCCAATGATCCTACCTAATATACTAAATATCATTTTTTAATGTTTTTATTATTTCAAAATCAATGACTGTCTCTTAGGGTCATGACTGTGTCAAGAAAAGTATTTTCCCCTTATCCAGTAGTTTATACCTGGTTTCTCCATCGTACCCTGAAACTGCTCTGCATTTGAGTGCACAGTGATTAACTTTGTGAAGTCTATAAATTCAGCAAAGTCAGATATAAACTACTATCTGGGCAATTGTCTTGATGTTCAAGTGCAAACACAAGTTTGTCATGAAATTTCTCAGTTATTTGTGGCTCAGCAGCTCCTTAAAAGAGAGAGTTCATAGAGTGGGCAAATAGCCTCACGGCCAAACAATTCCAAATGTCAAGCTCAGTCTTCTGAATTTGACTATTCCCTGGGATCTTGGCCTGAAAATTTCTTACTATTTGTTAGTTCTTTGGTAATTTTTGAAATTTTCAGAAGAAAATAATTTGTTTGGCTTTTTTTTTTTTCAGTTATCTTCAGGAGGATGATAGATTTAAACCAGAATTTATCAGCAATCATATTAAATGTAAATACATCAACTAATTCAGTTAAAAAACAAAGATTGTCATAAAAAAACCTAGATGTTTATAAGATACACATTTAAAATATAGCAACATCAGGGGCTGGCCCAGTGGCGCAGCAGTTAAGTTTGCACGTTCCGCTTCTCGGCGGACCGGGGTTCGCTGGTTCGGATCCCGGGTGCGGACATGGCACTGCTTGGCAGCCATGCTGTGGTAGGCGTCCCACGTATAAACTAGAGGAAGATGGGCACGGATGTTAGCTCAGAGCCAGGCTTCCTCAGCAAAAAGAGGAGGACTGGCAGTAGTTAGCTGAGGGCTAATCTTCCTCCAAAAAAAAAAACAAACAAACAAACAAACAAAAATATATCAACATCAAAAGCATAGGAAAATATGTAATACAAACACCACATGAAACAAATCTGGAACAATTATATTAATATCAGACAAAATAAACTTTATGAAAAAATATTGCAATGATAGCATCACTTTAACAGGAAGATAAAGAGTCCAAAACTTTTTGTGTCACATATTATGGCCTCAAAAAATGAAAATGAAAGTTGATAAAAATATGAAAGACATAAATCCTCCATCACAATTAGAAATTTGAGCATACATTTTAGTCACATACATCAAGAAGACAAAATATCATTAAATAAAAATGTGGTAGAATAGAACTATATGATTGGTCATACATGTAGAACACAGCTTCAAACAAATACATTACACATCCTTTTGTAGCAGTCATGAAGTATTTACAACAGATGATTACATACTGACCATATAACTATTCTTAACAAATTTCGAGTGCAACTAGCTATCAGGCAAACAAGCCAGAAGTCAAAAACAAAAATCGTATTGAAAAAAAAACCTGTATACTTAAAATTAAGGAATATGTTTCTAGACAACTCATGAAGCAAAAAAGAAATTACTAGGAAAATTAGGATATATCTTGAACCTAGTGACAACTGAAAATGTTACATAACAGAACTTGTGGGAGGCCATCAAAGTGGTCCTTAAATGAACATCTACAGCCTTGTTTACATGGAAAAGAAATTAAAATATAACAAGTCAAGCATCCATGAAGTTTGAAAAAGAAAGGTAAAATAAACCCAACAAGATTGAATAAAATAAATAATAAAGGTGAAAATAGAGATAGAAAAAAAAATCTATCTATATCCATCTATCTACCTATCATCAACAATGCCAAAAGTTTATTCTTTGAAAGCACTGATAAATTTATCAACCTTCTCAAATATCTAATGCAAGAACACACATAAGCAGCATCAGACACGTAAAAGATCATGCGATTATATATCTAATAGATAAACAAAATAATTAGAGAAGAATTGTTCACAATAAACTCTCTGGGAAATATAGATGAATGGGCATATTTTTAGAAAAATGTGACATAAATCTGATCCAAAAAGAAATATAAAACTGATAAACATTAATTAAATTGAATCAATCCATAAGAAACTTTTTATAATTCAAACTTTAGGCCTGGAGAGATCCACCAGCAAGTTCCATTGACTATTTAAGAAACAAATAATGTCTAGCTTTCAAAAAATCCACGGGAGAAACAGAAAAAAAGAGTTAAAACTCTACAGCTTATTTTATGAGTCTGCCAAAACATTGATATTAAATCTGACAAGGACATTAAGAACAAGGAAAATTATAGACTAATCTCCCACATAAACAAACAGGTAAGAATCCTAAACAAAATATTAAAGACTGATCATGGAAACATAGAATAAGGAAATGCATAATGAATAGTATTACATGAATGCAAGGATGGTTTAATATTTAAAACTCATCAGTAAAATTCACCACATTTAACAGACTAAAGGAGAAAATATCTATTATCATTTCAATAGTTACAGAAATGTATTTAATAAAATTCAATTTCTGCTTTCTATAAAATGTCTTAGCAAGCTGAGAATAGAAGGAAACTCCTTTTTCTGCTAAAGGGCATCAAATAAAGACACAAATTTCATACTAACTGGTAATATACTAAAAAGTTTCCTCCTTACATTAGAAATGGCACAGGGATGCCCATTATCTCTACTTTTATTTAAAATTATACTGAGAGTCCTAGCCAGTTGAGTAATCCAAGATAAAGAAATAAAATGTATAAATATTGGAAAAGTATAAATAAAACTCATTTTTGTGGATAATATGGTTGTGAACATAAAAACTCCAAAAGACTTTATAAATCATCAAAATTAGTTTTAAAAATTCAACAAAGTTGTTGAATATATTAAATATAAAAATCCATCATTTTTCTATTCAGCAGCAACAAAAATAAATTTTTCTCGAAAGGTAATATTTATAACAAAGTACATAGGAATATATATGTTTATATACATGTATATTTATATATTACATCTAAGCAGAAAATCATAAATTATTAATGATATAAATAAGAAGAGATCAAATACATGGAAAGATTTATCATGCAGATGGTCAAAGAATACAATATTATAAATATGTTCATTTTCTCCAAATTGGTCTTTTTAGTAAACGGCATCTCACACAAAATCCCAAACTATATTTTATGGAACATGAAATCTGATATTGGTATTCATATGGAAATTTAAGAGCTAAGAGTATCCAAGAAACTCTTGAAGGAGGGAAATAAAGTAGAAGGACTAGCTCTCCTGAAACCGTCAGATTATAAAGGTAAGTAAGTAGAAGAGTATATTAGTGCAAGGATATCCTGTTATACCAATCGAATAGAAAGAAACCATGCTTACAAGGATACTTGACTGATGACAAAGCTGAAACTCTAGGGTGTAAAGAAAAAAAGACAGGTTATTGCAGTTAATAATGTTGGGACAATTGTGTTTCGACTTGGAAGACAATGAAATTTAATCTCTACCTTACAGTGTACCAAACATCAGTTCCAAGTGGACTCTAGAAGTGAATGTAAACAGTACAAAATTTACAAAACCATGCTTCCAGAAGGAAATATAGGAAAAATTTTCCGAAACAAGTTATATAAAACACTAAAAATAATTAAGGACTTCTTTTCATCAAAGGGACACCATTAAGAGAATAAAAGTCAGGCTAAAGAGTGGGAAAAGATTGTGCCACACATATAACCAACAAAGAAATCATGACATATATGAGATGAGATATAAGAGATATATGATAGAGATAAATGAGAGAGAGAACCTTCTATAAATCAATAAGAAAAGATAGCCAATCTTGTCTTCAAAATGGGCAAGACATTTAACAAGTCCTTCACAAGAAAAAGATATCCAAAAGACCAAAAAACACCTGAAAAGGTGCTAAACCTCATTAGTAATCACAAAAATGAAAATTAATATCTATCTGAATGACTAAAAGTCAAAAAGATTGACATATCAAATGTTGGTGAGCATAAGATATAATAATTCTTCTACGCTGTTTATGGCAATTTAAATTTTACAAGCGCTTTGGAAAACACTCTGAATTACTCTGTTAAAATTGAACAGACACCTATAACGCATAATAAGCAGTAAACAGAATATATCGCTCCTAGGGGTAGTCTACCCCAAAACGTGTGTACATACATAACAGGAGTCACGTACAAAATGTTCCTAAGAGTATTATTTGAAATAGCCCAAACAACGCAACTGTCCACATTAGAAGAGTGAATGCATCAATTGTAGTACCGTCATACATTGCAATACCTTAAAATGAGAGAGAGCAAGCTATAGGGACGTAAGTCAGCGCAGATAGCTCTCATGAACCAGGCAAAACTAACCTAAAGAGATTAGAGATGTGCACTAAAGTGGTGGAACTCTGAAAGAAAACAAGGAAACAATTACCAAGAAGATCAAAATCATCTTTCACTTTATTTTTAAGGGGAGGGAGGACAGGGCAGAAATATTTGTTGTTGGGAAATCATGTGGGGCTTGTGACATGCCGGCAGCTTTGCATGTCTTATCCTACGTAAGTGAGTGTTGTTTCATAATAAATTATTAAGCTGTAACTTGATGTTTTATACTCTTTCAGTGTGTATTATTTCACAAAAGCAAAAGATTTTTTTTGAAATGCCTTAATCTCATAGCCTAGCATGGATAACTATGTATATCTGGGGACAAATGACTGCCAGGGAGACATTCAAATGGTTTATGAAAAATGTATACATTCATCAACCTGGTGACACTTGTATCACTGACTAATAGATAACACTTGCTATCGAACACGTTTACTTAATTAGACTTTCGACTTCTTGCTTCCATGCTGTAATATGTCAGAGACATCAATTATTTGTTTCTGCGAAAGTCTTGGTTACAAGCTTAGAAATGAATTTAACTGTTTCTCTGTATACAGAAATCTGAGATTCAGAAATCAATATGTGGGTTTCTGCAGCTGTAGCACCAAGCTGCTATTCAACCCCTGTTTGCAAATCTGCTTCCTCAGAGACCTGATTGGGTTAGAGCTTATCATTCAAACTGACCCTGAGCACAATATTAATGCAGCAAACAGCCTTTGACATCCTCCACTTCTCCTTTGTGACCTCTTGACTCCCTCTAGTCCTGCAGTATTTCTCATGGACTTGAGGCTACCAGGAGGAGATGATGAACTCTTTCATAATTTAGGATGAAAACCCAAAATGCACACTTTCCCACAGATGTCTACATATTAAAAGAAGCCAGCATAGATCATTTGTCAATGCAAAGATAGATTCCTTATGGAGGAATTTTTGGCACTTTGACCATCACTGGTCCTATTTGAGTGAGCTTCTATTTCACCTATGCCTAAAACTAGTTCTCACAAATTTAGAATTAAAAGAGACTTTATGATTGTCTAGTCAAGTTGCATATTTTATATATGGCAGAGCAAAGGCAGAGAACCTAATTAATTAACCAAACATCATGAAGCTAGAAAAGCAGCTTCTCCAGTTACTTCAGTTTAAAGACTTTTTGCTATTTTGTGGGATTGTGATTTTGAAAAGGTAGATTTATGTTAGGAACAGTGACTATCATTTTGTATGGAAATATGAGAAGAGAGAAGAGAAGCAGGGTAATTGAGGTGGTAATCTCTGTTTCTATGATTTGAGTACTGAGACATACACACTTTCTCCATGAAGTCTTTCTCTGGATTCTTAAACCGCTGAAGGTGTCTCCCTTCTCGCACTTCCATGACAATTTTTTTTAACCTTTAAAAACTCATTGACAGAGTTGATGCTATAGTTTTATTGTAATGTTACACAAGTTTGCCTCCTCCACTTTTCCCTGATGCATATTTAAGTCTTTTTAAGCATTTATGTTTAAACCTCATTATGGATCCCATATTTTAATTTTTTTCCAGTCATCTGTTCTCTTTGACTAATCAAAATCTTTTAATCAGCTTTTATAAAACGTGAGAATTTATAGGGGCCGGCCCGGTGGTGCAGCAGTTAAGTTCACACGTTCTACTTCTGGGGTGTGAGGTTAACTGGTTCAGATCCTGGGTACGGACCTACGCACCGCTTGGTAAGCCATGCTGTGTCAGGCGTCCCACATATAAAGTAGAGGAAGATGGGCATGATCTTAGCACAAGGCCAGTCTCCCTCTGCAAAAAGAGGAGGATTGGCAGCAGATGTTAGCTCAGGGCTACTCTTCCTAAAAAAAAAAAAAAAAAAAAAAAAGGTGAGAACTTATGGTAGAAATGTCTTTACAAATGTATATAGTCCAAATTAGGCTTCAATTAAAAAAAAACCTCTAGGGACAAATAATCTCATGATAGAGTAACACAAGTCATATCCATGCATATCCACTTATTCTGATCTTTCTCTCTTAAATCCCCACTGTCACCACTTTTCCAGGACCTCACAGATCCCCTTTGAAGTTTTAGTCCAAAAGGGAACAGCATCTGGTAACTTGCTCCAGTAGACATATGGATATTTTAAAAAGTGAAATGTATTAAACACCAAGAGAAACACAAATTCTGGCTATTATACTTCCAAGAAAAGTGGAAAATGTTTTGTTAGATCCGCAACTACTAAATCCAAGGGTCCTAGCCTCAAACAAGGCAAAAAGATAGTACTGATATCTTTGCTAAACTTCCTAGCTCTCTTTAAACCAGGAGACATTTTTTATTAATAATTGCACTTGAGAAGTGTCATCTGTTAATATCTAGAAGATACTTTACAAAAAAGTTTTCTACTCTTCACAGCAACCTTGATTTTTCAGATGGAGGAATGTTTTCAAATATCTCTAATATAACTTGCTGAAAATCGAGGCTGGTAAGTGGCATAGACAGAATTCCTTCCAGGTGGGTTTGGCAGTAATATTCATGTTCTTTTCACATGCCAGACTTTCTCTCCATCTTTTATTCTTGATCTCACATGCTAGTCTGTCAATTCTATTATATATGAATACAAATCCTTAAATCTCTTATTCTGATTCAATGACCCCAGTCCTCTCGCTTAATCTGAGGTTCTCATCTAAGAAGCCATTTTAGTTCCCAAATGATTTCCCTTAGTGCTTTACAACATGGAAGCCCAGTGAACAATCCAGCTGTTGAACATACACTGGTCAACTTTGGGGCATTCCCTGAAAACTTATCATGGCCGTCCCTTTCCTCAAACTGCAAAATGTATAACCATGAAATAATAAAGAAACAGTGAACTTACATCCAGTAGACAATAAAGAGAGGATATACCTGATGTATGTGTGTTTGGGTAATGTGGTTGCTGTAGAGGTTTGGGTGGTGTTGTTCCCTCCCAGTTATGGGTTAGAGACACCACCTCTCTCCTCCCTGCCAGGCCTACTCTAAGTTTTTATCAGAAGTGAGTTGGCTATATAGAACAAGGACAGTTGGAGCATATTTTTGAGCAAGTTGGCTCTTGATTATTTTTCTCCACTAGCTATGCAACTTCCATGACTCTCCTACCTAGATTTTGTCCTGCCAGAGTGAAGAAAGAAAAATCGTCTTATATCGTTGACTTTGTATGCTGTGGACATTACCGTTTAGAGAGTCCTTGCACTAGCAGACTAGGCACTTCTGTTAAATTGAATATTTAAAAACATCTGGCTCCCTTGGCTCTTTAACCAAGCCCCAAATCAGCAGGGACATAGCAGAGAGGGGTAAAGGCTCTGATTAGCATAAACATTGTATTTGCTTGGCTTTTTAGGTGATAAATCTATGATAAATTTACCAGTTGCTTTCTGTACTTTGAAACTATGTTCTTTGCATAAAGATTTGTGATTACAATGTCTTCTTGGAGGATTATTTATTTGATCATCACGTCATATCTCTTGCTTATAATACTCTTTGATTTAAATATGATTTTGTATGTTATTCATATTCTTAATATTATTCAGCAGCTTTTTTGGTTACTATGTATCTGGTTATGCTTACATTAAGTATAGAGAATTATATCAATCTGTTCATCTTCCTCTGGATGGAGATGACGCCTTAGATTACACTTCCTACCTGATCCCTTTCACTTCCTTGAGAATGGTTCCTCAACATCAAATCTACCCCAGTGGACAGATCTAAGTTAATTATGATAACTCCTTCTCTCCTCTGGGTTTAGAAATGGATATGTGCTCTAATCTTGGTCAATGGATTGCGAGGGAAGATCTACCTGGGGCTTCTGGAAAAGTTTTTCTTACTAGATTTTTTTTTTTCCCGATTAACAGGCACAGAATAGACCTGTTTATTCCTCTGGTGCTAGTTAATCCAGGATGTCATTTAAGGAACTGCTACAGTTAATTTATGGCTCTGAAGTTAGCTTGCAGTCAAATTCAGGTCGGACCTGATGTCAAAGAAATATATTGGGCCCTTGTTAACATCAGTTATTCACTGATTTGCTAACCTAGAGTCCACCTTACCTCTTGATTTCTATTAAATAGTCATTTTTAGAATAATTTAAGCCATTTCAGCTTTCTGTTTCTTGAAGCCAAATGCATTCAAAATACGTAAATATATAAATGGTGGTGTGTCCTCCCCTCTCTTACTTTCTCTTCTTAATAGGGTAATACCTGTTTAGATTTCCCAAAAGGTTTTACTGAAGTGTTTGGACAAAAAAGGAAAACACAAATGCAAAAGTCCGAAGTCCAAACTTCATTAGATCATCAGGGAAAGTCTGTTTGATATAAATTATGTCTTCGCTGCAAATGTTTTTATTTCTCTTTCACTCATGAATGATGGTATAACTGTTTATGCAATTCTAGTTTGGCAATCATTTTCTCTCAGTTTCTGGGATGCGTTATTCTATGTTCTTGCATTTGTCATTGCTGTTGAGAAGGTCTAGGGTCAGTATTATTGGTAGCCCTAGGTAGTCGTCTTTCTCGTTAATTCTTCTTTGGTTACATTTAAGATATTCTCTTTGTCTTTAAGATTTTAAAATTTCACCAAGATGCATTTATGTATGGATTTATTTTTATTTATTCTTCTTAAGACACCAGCATTCCCTTTCAAGTGGAAGACTTATAACTTTCCTCAATTCTGGAAAATTGCCTGCCCTTATCCTTTTCCTCATTCTGTCCTTTAACATTCATTAAACTTAATTTGACCCTTTTTATTCTATTCTCTATATCTCTTAATTTCTTCCTCATACATTTATTCTCCTCATATTTCTGAGAGGCATTATGGACAACTTCCTCAAATCTATCTTCTAATGTACTATGTCTTGCTTCGTGTGTGTACAATCTATTTTTTTAGTAGATCTATAATATTTTAGAAAGAAATAATCTTTTTATTTTTATAAATGGCAGTTTTTCAAATGTGGCATTTATTTACTCTCATAATATGCTCTACTTAATGTTCTTTGAGTGTCCATTTTGCCTGTTTTTTTCCTTTAAGTGCTTGCTGATACCTTATTGTGGTTTGTAGATGCTGACAGCTATGTCATCTTCAGTGGATATGGTGTTTTACGGAGACTCATAAGCCTGACCTAGGGAAGCATTTTCAGGTGCATATATTTACTCGTCTCTTTGGGGACTCACTGGTCACATTAAACCTGGGCCAGACTTCTTATTAATTTCACAATGTAAGCTCTTTGCTACAGGTGAGAAGTACAAATTCAGAGTCCACTCTTTCACATAGAGCAGATTTGGCTTCCTAATTGTAAATGCATGAATCTTTTCCTAGTCATAGCCTGACCATCCAGTTTTCAGCCTAACCCTGGCCAGGAGATATACTGTTTCAAGAACATGATTTAATAACCATGAATCTATCTACACGTATTTCCTTGGTGCTTTCATCCTGTCTAGTGGCTTTAAATATTATCTATACACTGATGTTTTCCAAATTTACATCTTTAACCTAGACATCTCCCATCAAATCCAGACTCATATATCCAACTATCTGCTTGACAGCTACTTAGTTCTCTAATAACCATCTCAACCTTAGCATATCTTATGACGGAGTTCTTATTTTTCTGACAAACGTTTCGTTCTCAATTTATAACCTCATTTTTCTATCATCAAAACAAAAATTTTGGTGTCATCTTTGACTCTTCTGTAACTATCTCACACATACACAATCAGTCAGCAAATCCTAGTGACTTCACCTTAGAATAATGTCCAGGACGTGACCACTCTTATCACCTCTACTATTACCAGTCTGGTCCAATCCACCATTGTCTCCTACTTGGATGATTACTGTAGCCTCGGAATTAACCTTCCCACTTTCACCTCTACCTCTCTTAAAAGTATCCATATGATCTGGCTGCTCATTAACACTCTGACCTAATTTTCTTGTATCTTCTCACTCTGTTCCAAGCACAATGGTCACCTTATTGTTCTTGAATTTCCCTGGAAGATTCCTGACCAAGGGCCTTTGTAATTGTGGTTTTTTCTGACTGGACAAACACATGGATATGTCTTTCAAGTCTTGACTCACCTTCCAATCGTTAATCAAAGACATATTTTTAGTAAATGCTTCTCAAATGACTCAATTTTGACTTGCAGAAAATACCCATATTCCTTATATGTTTATTTTTTCCTATGTTATCTATCACAGTCTAATGTATGCTTCTTTATTTCTGTCTGTGCTTTTCTCCACAACTAGAATACAAGCATTACAAGAGCACAATATTTTGCTTTCTTTTTTTTTATTTTTCACTTCTATATTATAAGATCCTAGCACACAGCAGAACTTCAATCATTATTTGTTCAATGAAGGGATAAAAACAAACCAAAACAAAGAAAAAAACAGAGGCATACAAACCTTTGCAGGACCACCTCGATTTTGGGAACTCACTTCCTATCCACACCATGCATGGGTTTAGACTTTGTCTCGAGACCCTTAGGAGTGTAAAGACTTCACTTCCTAAATGTACGTCAGGTTTAATTTTCCAGTTCTGATCTCAGTCAGGTCCCAGTGCCCACTTGGGATCCCTTTCTCAAATGTTATTCAGAATTTCCTTGTGTTTGGAGTAGGAGAAAGGAGTTTTTTTGTATCAGCTCATTCTTCCATAGTGACAAATCTTGGCGTTTCCTTTATAGGTGAGAATGTACTCAGAGATTGGAAATTACCTGGATGTTTGACATTACATGGATGATTGTCTAAACAACATTTACTTGTCACAGAGATGGTCTTTTCAGATATTATGTCATGAGGTATAAACAATAGGCAAAAACTAATCAAATGTGATTTCCCGAAAAATTTGTATCTTGCTTCTTCAAATTGTCAATCAATTCTGACACCTTTTTGTCACACTAAACTCCATTTACCACTCTCTGACTCACCAGGGAGAGGTTTTTTATTTGCAAAATCCAGTGAAATATTCTAGTCAATTAAAAATAACAAATGTGTTAAATAACTAAATTTTCAGGCTCAAAAACACCCTAAATTTAGAGGCTATCTAAGCCAACCATCACTACGGCATGAATTTTCTCAACTTAATTAAACAGGGAATATGTTTTTTGCAAAAAATGATTCATTTAATTCCATTAAAGGATCAATTTATTGTAAAACTGAAGAATAAAATAAGCTGGCTAGATTTTAACTATCTAATCTAATATTGTGGGCAAAAAGAGAGTGTAAATATCCTCAAGCAGCCAACTTTAATCTGTATTCTAGAGTTTCTCCAAAGGCCTAGAATTCCATATTTAAATGGTGAACACAAAAGAAAGGGAGATCGAGATAATGAATTTATTTTTCCTTAATTTCCCTTGCTTGTTGAGTCCATTGTCATCTCTTCTCTTTTGTTTGTGTTGACCCACCTACAGAAATGACTTCCCACATATTCACAGCTTAATCATATATTTCTTTTATGTTTTAACTCAATCCCTCACGTAAAAATCCTTCAAAAACCTTCACCATAAAATCCAGTCCATGGCACTCCTTTTCTTTAAATTTCTTTGCGATTGTTACTAAGCTTGACCCCTAAACATGTATTGCTTTATATTATGATTATTTGGTTTGGTTTTGTAGTTTAATTTAATGGCATCAGGAAGATAGAGTCCTTGTCTCCTCCAATCATATTTTAAGCTTCTTTAGGTCAGGGACAGAATTTTTTCTCAGTAAACAAATATTTTGCTTTGCCTACTATGTGTAGGAAGCGTCTTTCTCCCTTTTAAAACACATTTACAAAAAATTTTTCTTTCCACAGAGCATCAAACCCAGGAAATACTTTCTTAACCAGCTTGAAATCAATTACTTTATGCTCTTGGTATTTGAACTTGTGCTAATTTTCAAAAGCTGGGGTAAAATTGTTGAAGACTTAGGAGTGGGATTTTGCAAAACGAATGTTTGTATCACGTGTATCACCAAAACAGATGATATGAATCAGCAGGGGATAAATGAGATTCCAAAATCAGCAGATAACTTCATTTTAGCATTCATTCTGTTTCTGCATTAGCAACATGAACAACATCCAATTTATTTTCTCAACATTGCACAACAGCATCAAATATACATTCCGGCGTTCACTGTGTTTGTATCTGTGTTCACATCTGAACCTGGAACTATTCCATACCTTATTGCATTTCTTCTGAATACATTCAGCTTGGGGATTTCATGGTGAGCAAAGAGCTCTCAGAACATAAGTTGCAATATGTTGCTTTTAGGAATCCAACATATTCATTTGTTGGAACTTCCATTTTTTTGCATTTATTTTCCCACCAACATGTGCATATACATCAACACATTTGCATAAAGTATTCAAAGAACAAACATATAGGTTTGCTATTTCTCCCAAGAACTTTGTAAAGTTGCCAATAGGGCTGCTTTCCCAGTTGGTCAAATTTCCTGTTCAGTGTTGCAAAGTGGCAGATGTTTTAGAGCTTCGGGTACTCTCTTAGAGATGCGTCCCCGTTAGTCACATTCCAACTGTCAGACTGAGAGGCAAATCACATTGACCTATCAAGGAACAGGAACTGTTTGTGATTGAATTATTTCATTTGAAACCAAAGCTTTTAGTTTTGTTTTGTTTTGAAGAGTTACTGGGTACTCACAGCTGAATTTGTTTTCCAGTGAAAACTTGTCTTATTCAGCATATGACTACAACAGTCAAATAAAGAGATAACCTTTTCATGCAAAAGAGTTCCAAAAGCTTAACATCAAGTTTTTGAAGTTTAATTCTCTGACCGACGTGAATAATACCACATTTTAAGTTACTGAAGTACAGGCATAGAAACAAAATCTGGCAAACAGCTATGTATTTTTCTCTCTCCGACCCACACATGAGTATACCTGTAGACACCTCATAAGTCCGTGTAGTAAACCCCTTCAAAGAGGTATCTCTAGGAAAATGGAAAAGGGGTCAACTTACTGTGCCTGGAGTAGATGGATAGATATCGCCAAATCATCTTAGATAATCTGTCTTAAAAAGTGAGTTGACTTCACCAAGTCTTGTAGAGGATAGTTATTGTCAGCAAGAGAGAGAGCAAGGAGGTATGAAAGTTCCTAATATTTCAGTATTGTGTAATGAGGGTAAAATCACGGTTGTTAATCTGTGAAAATGATAAGTATTGGAACAAGTCTTCTCGTGTATTTTCACAACACACTAATTGACTGGGATGGAACAAGATCAGACCATGCTTGCCAGAGCATTTGATAAAATGCACGTATATTTATCAACCACACCATTTGAACTGAGGTAGAAGTTGTAGGCATTACAAAACTGACCCTTTTATCCATTTTATTTATCTTATTGTGGTTAAAGTCTTCCTGATATCGTAGGAATCTTTTCATGAATGGATTGTCTTATGGGCTGAATGAAAGGTCATATCTCAAGCCCTTGAATAGAATATGAAAAATTGAGTCTGGGGAAATATGACTTTATTGATATTTTCTTTCATATAAATGATGACCTACTATATGTAAAATTTAACTTCTCAAATAGACATGACATGACCTTTTTTTGTGGCCATACAATTTTCTAATCAAGTGGTTCTTAAAGTGGGATGTGCAATAAGCATTTATTTAGATATTGGAAGGAAATATGACATTTACATTCATATCTATCTTTTAAGTTTGCTTTTGGAAAGAAAATCTTCAACCTGATAAAAGGCACTGTGAAAAATACTGAATATTTTGTCCCTAAGACCAGAAATAAGACAAGGATATACAAGTCAACACTTGTGCTCAGCAGTGTACTAGAGACGCTAAATAGTAGAATAAGACAAGAAAAACAAGTAAAAGTCATCTAGATTGGACAGCAAGTACAACTATCTGTAATTTCAAATGAAATAATCATTTAGGTAAATAAAACAGCAAAGACAGGCAAGCTATTACTCTTGGATCAAATCTGGTCTGTTTCCTATTTATTGAGTGGCCCTCAAGCTAAGAATGTTTATTATTAAAGGTAGAAAGAAGGAAAAGAAAAAAGAGAGGAGGAGGAGAAGAAGAAGATGAAGAGACAAAGATGTTATGTTCCCTCCAAAACCTAAAGTAGTTATTATCGGCCCCAAGACAGAAAAACTTTGCCAACCCTTGGATTATACAAAAAGTTACAGAAACTTTAAGTGAGATTAGCAAAGCTGTAGTCATTTCACTTCTAGGTATTTTCCTAAGAAAAATATTTATGGACACATTTCCATAAAATTATTTGTATCCTAATTTTCACAGCAGCTTTATTTATAATAGCCCCAAACTGGAAACAACTCAAATGTCCATCAACAGATGAATGGATAGATTGATTATAGCATATCAGTATGGTGAAATGCTACTTAGCAATAAAACAGAATAAACTAGTGATACACACACTGACATGGACGAATCTCAAGTATGCTGATTGAAATATACCAGTCAAAAAAGAGTATATATTATATGATCCGATGCATATAAAATTCTGGAATGTGAAAACTAAATTATAGCAGCAGAAACAGATCACTGGTTGCCTGGTGACAGGAAGCATCCAGAGATGAGAGGGCTAATTACAAAGGAGCATCAAGAAACTTTGGGAAGTGATGGTTATGTTCATTATCTTGATTGTGGTGATGGTTTCAAGGGTATATACTATGTCAAAACTTATTAAATCAGACACCTTATATATGAACATTTTATTGTATGTTAATTATATTTTAACAAAACTGTAAGCAAAACATGTGGGATGGAGCTACAGCAGTGCTTAGAAGGAAATTTATAGCCTTATATGCATACATCAGAAAAGACCATATTTAAATTTAATGTTCTCAGCTTTTACTTCAAGAAATCAGAAAAAAATTAAATCCAAATAGAAATGAACAGACAATGAAATGAAGAAAAAATAAAATAGAAAACAAAGAAGAATAAATTATTAAGTCCACATTGGTTCTTTAAAAAGATTAATAAAATTGATAAACCTCTAGTTATTATAATCAAGAGAATTGAAAAAGAAAAAGCACTCAATTCCAATAATGACAGTTTCATTGTCATTAAAAGTAGAACAAAGAGATGTATGTACAAACTCTACATCAATAAATTTAACAATTTATGTGGATTAGAAATTTCCTTGGGATACACAAATTTCCAAATTCAATAGAAGAAATATAAAATGAGAATAATCTTATATCTATTGAAGAAATTAGATCCATAATTTAAAGTCTCCCTCAAAGAAAACACCAACCCAGATGATTTCATTGGTGAATTCTACTTAAGGGAGATGTAATATCATTTTTCACAAACTTTCTCAGAATTGGGAGGAAGAAATCATCTTTCTCAATTCATTGTATTAGTGTAATTTTAATATCAAAACTTGAAAAGGATCTTAAGAAAAGAAAATTACACATATCAATTCTCCTAATTTCTTATTGAAATAAAAACTGCCTTCTTATTAAGTCAGTAAAATGATACATTTTAAAGGCATTGCAATATATACAATAGAGGTTTTTTATGTGTATGTGTGCATATGCGTATGTATGTACAAGACACAATCACACATTTGTTTTTCTTTTAGAAAATTAATTCTATATGCTACATAAGTTTACCTCTAATTATTACTTTAGTTATATTTAAAGCAACAGCCACCAACTTTTTTTTAATCAATTGAGATTTTTAATGACTCTCAATGCCAAATTGATCAGATTCCTTTACTGTAATTAGTTTTGATTTATAAGCCCAATATAAAAATATTACAACCTAAAGTAAAATATATGCAAATTCATTCTAGACGTCTTTTCTGCGTGTATTGAAGTTAAGGAGTTTTTGTTATTGGTCCTCTAAATCTCATTCTTTCCAAAATTAAAATGTTATTAAAATAATTATTACAGCTCAAAAACACAAGTGCACTAGAGAATTTGTAAGTGAGCATTTGAAGAAAGACCTACTTTATTTATTGTCATTTGACAACCATTAAGCATATTTTCCTTTTGTCCTTGGCAAGTAGAGGTCCACTGAAGAACAAGCCTGAAATGAATATGGCATTTACACATGCTTATCTGGACAGATAAAATTGTTCAAATACACCTGCTAGGTCTGGACCTCTATTCAGCATTATAAAAAAATAAAAGTGGAAAATCCCATTTAGTGTGAATCTTTCTGAGACTCTATAGTCCTGATGTAAAATTGCACTGCTAGAATGGGACAGCATCCTTTGAGATATTCTTCAGTGAGACAATATGGGGCTGGTGTTTTCCTTGGGGGAGATTTTGGGATGCAAAAAATACATACATATCTAGAACACTTTTCTAAAATTCATCATAGTTTTAGTCACGGAAGTAGAGAACTAGCCATGACACTCTACCTTAGGATTCTTTCCTGTTCAGGTGCTCTGTGAACACCTGTGAACAGTCCTTCCTACCCTTCCTGAAGCCATGACCAGAACATCTTTCCCTACAATGTGATGACCTCTGTTATCTGAAAATTTGAAAGTCCATATGTGATACACCATACACAATGTTGCAGGTGGTGTTATATTTTAAATTCTTCTCACTTCTTTTTTTTCCAAAAATAAATTCATCATAATTTGAAATTTTTACACACATCTCCCATGTTAGGATTTACTTTTTAATGTTCAAGGAAGAAGAAAATGAGTGAAGTTGAAACCTACCCAATGAGATTTAAGAGAAAGTTTGCTGATGGGTTTCTGAGAAAGGTTTATCTCCTAAAAAAAAAGAATGGTGAAGAGAAATATATCCTTATTATTATCCTGGATCTGCCTATGTGTGAATGTGTTGTCTCAAATTTGCCAGTTATCTTGGGATCATGAGTGGTGGGCATAAGAACCAGCCTGCCAAGCTTAGGATGGTAGAGAGATGGAAGGAAAGATGGAAGATCTGTATTGATATTGTTGTGCTGTAATGACATTGCTTAATTCCTATCAGGATTTCATCAATCTTCTTAACAGGTTAAATGCAAAAACTATCCCCTTTTAAGCTTCTTTTAAATTTTAAAGCTAAATTAAACTAAAAAATCTCTCTTTCATCTCAGGATAACATGGTTGCACTGGCAGTGGTTCTAGTCAGTTAATTCAACCAGACAATGATGGCTCGAGAGCTTGAGTCACCTCTCTCTATAATAGGGATTAGCAAACTTTCTGCAAAGAATGAGATAGTAACTATTGAGGGCCACATTTTCCCTGTCACAACTATTCAACTCTATCCTTATAGAGTGAAAGCTGTTATGGAAAATATATAAATAAGTGAGTGTGGCTGCATTTTTAGTTTGATAGAAGGCTGGACCATAGTTTTTGTTTACATCTCTTCTATAATATCTGCAATAGGATAGTTGTAGGGACTTACAATATTTAATCCAGAAGAAACATTATTTTGGATATTTCAGGAATATGTCAGTGCTATTCAATATTGGATCACAGTGTAAACCAGCCATGATGAATACTCTAGAGTTCGAAAGAATGATTGTACCTGATCACACAGAAAGACCAAATTCGTACTCTACCAGGTAGAAATGGGGCAGCATGGTTTGTGGGCAGGACGTTGCCTGCCACAGAGTGTAAGAGATAAGATTGTTTTCATGGGGACAGACATGAAGGATGCCTATGGTAGGGTATAGTTAAATGTTTAAAAGTAGCAAAAAGGCATAGAAGAGAAAATAGTAAATATTGAAGTCAAGTGACAGCTTTTTAGCAAAAATCCTGCTACAAGACAAATATTGAGACTCAAATTTCTGCCATATTCCTTAAACACCCTCACACCACAAATATCTTACACTATTCCATTCAAATAGCTCTAAAATACTTTAACAGTGCTGACTTTATGTATCATTTGCCTTACTTTTTGAGTGATTTTACCTCTTCTGTCCTTATAAGTAAGAGGTAACTTTTAAGAAAGATTGGCAGACTATATGAGTGGTATGTCAAATTCTCCTTAAAGGTCTTTGTGCACCTGATTGCCTATTCTCAAACTTTTTGCCTCAATTATTGAAGGAGCCCAGAAGAGTAACATCAATATCGGAGGCATGTATACCTCCAACATAAATTCTATCCAAAGGAACTGAAAAAAAGACCTTATTAAATGTACAGATCAGAATGTGGCTCCTATTCACTTATGGAACTCTTTTTACAAGACACTTTTATAAAGTTTTCCATGTTCAACCAAGAACGATAGTACTCATTTATATTCATAGAAGCAACGTGGTATCAACAAGCTGATTTTAGGGTATGCAACACAACCCTGCTGGGGTTACATAGAGCTCTATTAGGAGCCCTCTTGTCTAAAGGAGGCTCTGATATAGACAAAGGAAGAAGACGAATAAATTAAAAATACAAGTTCTCTAAAACCTTAAGTTCATGTAAGCAAGGGTCGATCAGGAGCTTGAATAAAGGAAGGCCTCCCATTTTCTAAGTGTGTGAGGTGGGTGAAACACGGTGTTACTTCTTGTTTTTCCAAAGCAAGACAACTCTTCTGCTGATGGATAAAAACATTGTTCACTCAGCAGTTTCTTTGTTTTCATCTTTGCAGCACTCTTGGCACCACACTCCAGAATGGATAAATTAAAACGGGTTCTGCCTAATCCCCTCAGAGAGGTTTGATTGTGCATAGACTATAGTATTTTAGTTGAGCAGGCTTAAAACATTATGCCTCTTAAAGCCTAATCGTTGTGTTGGTGTAATCAATTCTAATATGTAACATTTGGGATGTATGTGCAAATCTCCCAGGCCCTGTTTTTGCAATAAAAGAGGGAAGGCAATGCATCATTGCTGGTCTATATAGGAACATGAAGAAGAGCTGCTTAACAATTAAAAAAAAGACACTCTATTTCACAGCAGGAAACTCTTTCACCCACCCCTGCTTGGGGAGAGAAAAGGACAGAAAACTTAATAAGCCTGACACTTCAAAAATATAGTGGATTAACACAAAAATGAAGTTTGTCAATCTATTCTAAAGCAAGACTAGAGGAGTCAGTCCAGATAGTCCAGTATCTATGGGCTCAAAGAGTCTTGGAGGGAGAAAACCCTTTGGACAAATATCACAACTTGTCAATATGAAGGGAAAGAACAGACATTCAAAGGCAAAGGTCTGTTGCCACAAAACTCAACACGAACTTGGGAAGTAATGGCTTTGATCCTTACATTTCCTTTCTGCAAAATGCAAACCATTGTTCAGGAACACTAGGAGGATTTTGCTTCTTAAAGTACCAAAATGCCACACACAGAATTTTTTCAAGGCCCTTTGATTTTTTTTCAAAGTTTCCTTTTAACTTTTTTTATTTAAAATTTTATATTATGAGATAATTGTAGAGTCACTTTCAGTTATAAAAAAATAATATAGAGAAGTCTTATATGCCCTTTACCCTGTTCCCCCCACAGTGACATCTTGCCTTGTCATAGTAGAATATCACAAGAAAACTGACATTGATACATTCCTTTGACTTTGTTTAAATTTTACGGGGTTTAGATGCAATCCTGTGTGTGTGTGTGTGTGTATTTAGTTCTATGCAATTTTACCATATTTGTAGGTTCAAGTAATATCACCACAGTCAAAATACAGAACATTTCCATCTTCAGCAAGATCACTGCTGTTATCTTTTTATAGTGACATTCACCTTTGTCCCTTCTCCCTTCCTTAACTCCTGGCAATTAAGTGTTCTCTATCTCTATAATTTGTCATTTCAAGAATGTCAAGAGAGAAGCACAATTAAACACTCAAAGCACTGTCTCTTGAAAATGTTGAAAAGGCACTATTTTGGAGGATGGTGTCAAGATGGTGGTGTAGGCAGACACTGAACTCACCTCCTCCAACAGACACAAAGAAATTTACATTTACTCTTGGAACAATTATCCCTGAGAGAGAACTTAAAACTGGATAAAAAGAACCCCCACAATAACACAACAAGGGATAATGCTGACTGAGGTGGGAGAGACAGAAATTCCTTTCTGGAGAGAAAAATGCCACCTTTAAGCTGAAGTGCCTAACAGCCAGAAGGTAGCAATCTTAAGGTTGAAGCCTTCCCTGGAGAAGTGGGGGATCTGAGCAGGGGAGATTTACCACAACAAGCGGCTTTTGGACTCATCATAACTGAGACAAATGTCAAACTATATGGCTTTGCTGGCTACTAACAATGACAGGGATTATGCCCAGAAAAGCTATCAGACATCTGGGAAAAAAGCCTGCTCTTAAAGGGCCCATGCACAAATTCACCCATTTTGGAAAGCAACCTAAAATCACCAGAGAGAAAGGTACACAGTCCTTTGGTGAAAAGAGATTCACTTGACAGGCTCTAGGTGCATCTCTATGAGAGGTGAGAACTCCCCAGGAACTAAGACATTGGCAGCAGCCAGTATTGTTACCTAGTACAGGTGTGTGACACAGATGCTGGAAGACACCATTGGAGTTCTTCCCCTGGCCTGTTAGCTTAGGGGTCTACCCCATCCACTAGAGCACCAATACAATCCAGCTCAGCCTGGCCAGGCAGCCCATCCTAGGGACTGGCCTCACCCAACAGTAAGCCATCAGATAACTTGTGGGCCCACATAACAGGGGTGCTTAGAACCTCTGCAGCTGGACAAGTGATTACACCTCTGCAGGGCAGGACTTGTGTGAGGAGTGGGCCTGCATTAGTGGAGTATGTGGGGCTTCTGCAGTGGGGCAACTGTGTCCACTTCTGTGGGTCAGTGTGCACATGGGGCAGGACTGTGTTGATGGGGTATGTGGCCATCAACTCAATACAGATTTCTATTTACATAGGTTATTACATATGAACCTCATGGTAATCACAAAACAAAAACCAATAATAAATGCACAAAAAATTAAGAGAAAGGAACCCAACTGTAATACTAAAGAAAGCCATCTGGCCACAAGGGAAGAGAGCAAGAAAGAAGAAAGGAATAGAGAAGAACTACTAAAACACCCAGAAAAAAAAGTAACAAAATGGCAATAAGGACATTCTTATCAATAGCTCCTTTAAATGTCAATGGACTAAATGCTCCAATCAAGAGACACAAGGCAGCTGATTGGATAAAAAAAACAAGACCCATATATATACTGCATACAAGAGACACACTTCAAACCTAAAGACACTCACACACTGTAAATGAAGGAAGGGAAAAGGATACTCCATGCAAATAGCAATGAAAAAAAGCTGGGGGCAGCAATTCTTATATCAGATGAAATAGACGTTAAAACAAAAACTATAACAAGAGACAAAGAAAAGCACTATATGATTACAAAGGGAACAATCCAACAAGAGGATACAATATTTGTAAATATCTATGCACACAACATACGAGCACCTAAATATATAAGGCAATTATAAACAGATATAAAAGGAGAAATAGACAGTAACACAATAATAGTAGAGGACTTTAACTTTCCACTTACACCAATGGATAGAGCATCCGAACAGATGATCAGTAAGGAAATAGTTTCCTTAAATGACACATTTGACCAAATAGACTTTGTAGATATATACAGAACAGTCCATCCAAAAACCGCAGAACATACATTCTTTTCAAATACACATGGAACCTTCTCCAGGATGGATCATATATTAGGACACAAAACAAGTCTCAATAAATTTAAGAAGATTGAAATAATTCCAACAATCTTTTCTGAACACAACAACATGAAACTAGAAATCTACTACAGGAAGAAAATAGGAAAATACACAAATATGTGGAGTTTAAACAAAATGCTATTAAACAATGATTTGGTTGACAAAGAAATTGAAGCAGAATTCAAAAAATATCTGGAGACAAATGAAAATGAAAATACAACATGCCAAAATTTATGGGATACAGCAAATGCAGTTCTAAAAGGGAAGCTTATAGCAACACAGGTAGGTCTACCTCAACAAACAAAAAAATCTCAAATAAACAATCTAAGATTGCACCTAACAGACGTGGAAAAAGAACAAACAAAGCCCACAATAATTAGAAGGAAGGAAACGATGAAAACCACAGTAGAAATAAATGAGCTAGAGACTAAAAAATATAGGAAAAAGTCAATGAAACTAAGAGCTGGTTCTTTGAAAAGACAAACAAAATTGAGAAAAATTTAGCTAGGCTCATCAAGCAAAAAAGAGAGAAGGCTCAAATAAATAAAAACAGAAATAAAAGAGGAGAAATTACAATGGACAGCTCAGAAATACAAAAGATTATAAGAGAACACTATGAAAAGCTATATGCCAACAAACTGGGTAATCTAGAAGAAATGGATAAATTCTTAGATTCATATAACCTTTCATAATTGAATCAGGAAGAAATAGAGAATTTGAATGAATCAATCACCAGTAGAGAAATCAAAACAGTAATCAAAAACCTCCCCCAAAATAAAAGTCCAGGACCAGATGGCTTCCCTGGTGAATTCTACCAAACAGTCAAAGAAGACTTAATACCTATCCTTCTCAAACTCTTCCAAAAAATTGAAGAGAAGAGGAAACTTTCTAACTCATTCTATGAAGTCAAAATTACACTGATACAAAAACCAGACAAGGACAATACAAGAAAATAAAATTACAGCCCAATATCACTGATGAACATTGATGCAAAAATCCTCAAAAAAAATACTAGTAAGTTGAATACAACAATACATTAAAAAGATCATGCACCATGATCGAGTGGGATTTATTAAGGGACATAGGGATGGTTCAACATCTGCAAATCAATCAATGTGATACACCGCATCAACAAAACGAAAAATAAAAACCAGATGATCATCTCAAAAGATGCAGAGAAAGAATCTGACAAGATACAGCATACATTTATGATAAACACTCTGAATAGAATGAGTACAGAAGGAAAGTACCTCAACATAATAAAGGCCATATATGACAGTTCCAAAGCTAATATCATTCTCAGTGGAGAAAAACTGAAAGCTATCACTTTAAGAAAAGGAACCAGACAAGGATGCCCACTTTCACCACTCTTATTTAACATAGTATTGGAAGTCCCAGACAGAGCAACCAGGCAAGAAAAAGAAATAAAAACCATCCAAATTGGAAAGGAAGAAGCGAAACTGTCACTATTTGTAGATGGCATGATTTTATATACAGAAAACCCTAAGGAATCCACCAAAAAACTTTTAGAAATAATAAACGAATGTGGTAAGTTTGCAGGATACAAAATCAGCACACAAAAATCAGTCACATTCTATACACTAAAAATGAAGCAGCAAAAAGAGAAATTAAGAATACAATCCCATTTACAATTGAAACAAAAAGAATAAAATATCTAGGAATAAACTTTACCAAAGAGGAGAAAGACTGGTACACTGAAAACTATAAAACATTGTTGGAAGAAATAGAAGACATAAAGAAATTGAAGTATATTCTGTGCTCTTGGATTGGAAGAATAACACAGTTAAAATGTCCATACTTCCTAAAGAAATCTCCAGATTCACCACAATCCCTATCAAAGTCCCAACATTTTTGACAGAAATAGAACAAAGAATCCTAAAATTTGTATGGAATACAAAAGACTCCAAATAGCCAAAGGAATTCTGAGAAAAAAATAACAAAGCTGGAGGGATCACACTCCCTTATTTCAAAATATACTACAAAGCTATACTAATCAAAACAGCATGTTACTGGTGCAAAAACAGAAACACAGATCAATGGAACAGAACTGAGAGACCAGAAATAAACCCACACATCTATGGACGGCTCATTTTCCACAAGGGAGCCAAGAACTTAGAATGGAGAAAGGAAAATCTCTCCAATAAATTGTGTTGGGAAAACTGGACAGCCACATGCAAAAGAATGACAGTATACCATTATCTTACACCATACAGAAAAATTAACTCAAAATGGATTAAAGACTTGAACGTAAGACCTGAAACCATGAAACTTCTAGAAAAAACAGGCAGTACACTCCCCAACAATAGTCTTAGCAGCATATTTTTAAGTACCGTGTCTGAACAGGCAAGGGAAACAAAAGAAAAAATAAACAAATGGAACTACATCAAACTAAAATCCTTCTGCACAATAAAGGAAACCATCAGGAAAACGAAAAGACAACCCACCAACTGGGAGAAGATATTTGTAAACCATATACCTGATAAGGGGTTAATATCCAAAATATATAAAGAACATGCATTTCAGGGACAAAAAAACTAAGAACCCAACTAAGAAATAGTCCTAAGATCTGAACAGACATTTCTCCAAAGAAGATGTACAGATGGCCAACAGGCACATGAAAAGATGTTCAGTGTCACTAATTATCAGAGAAGTGCAAATCAAAACTACAATGAAGTATCACCTCCTGCCCATCAGAATGGCTGTAACTAACAAGGCAGGAAATATCAAGTGTTGGAGAGGATACGGAGAAAGGGAACTCTCAAACACTGATGGTGGGAGCACAAACTTGTGCAGCCACTATGAAAAACAGTATGGAGATTCCTCAAAAAATTAAGAATAGAACTACCACATGACCTAGCTATTCTACTCCTGGGTATTTATACAAAGAATATAACACAAATGCATAAAGATATATGCACCCCTATGTTCATTGCAGCATTATTCACAATAGCCAACACTTGGAAACAACCTAGGTGCCCATCAAGGGATGAATGGATAAAGAAGATATGATATATATACACAGTGGAATACTACTCAGCCATCTAAAAGGATGAAATCTAGCCATTTGTGACCACGTGGATGAACCCTGAGGGTATTTTCCTAAGCGAAAGAAGTCGGAGGGAGAAAGTAAATTACTGTATGATCTCACACATAAATAGAAGAAAAAAAGAACAACAAACATGCACATAGAGATCAAGATTGGATTGGTAGTTACCAGAGGGGAAGTGGGGAAGGAGAAAAGGGTGATTAGGCACATGTGTATGATGATGGATTCAAATTAGTCTTTGGGTGGTGAACATTATGAAAACTAAACAGAAACTGAATATAATGATGTACACCTGAATTTTTTTTAAAAAGTCATTTGGAATTTAAAATATTGTTTTTAAATCAAGTTGAAATTTTTTAGAGTGTTCCACTTATGGAAACTGATAACTGCTTTGTGTTAATCTGATGTAAAAATAAAATGACCTATAAAAACTTAAAGAAAGAATGTCGAAGAAATGGAATCATATGATACGTTATATTTTGGAATAAGCTTTTTTCATTCAGCATAATTACCTTGAGACTCATCCAACTTGTTTGTATCACTACTATGCCCGTTATATTTCTGTGTAGTATTCCATGGCATGGATATAGCAATTAGTTTAACCCAATGAAGGACATTTGAGTAATTTCCAATTTCTGCCTATTTAAAATAAAGCTCCTATAAATGTTTGTATACAGGTTCGGGTTTTTTTTAACATGTGTTTCTATTTCTCAGGAATAAATGGCTAATAGTGGAATTGTTGGATCATGTGGTGGTGCTTGTTTAGTTTTATAAGGAAATGCCAAGCTCTTCTCCAGATCATTTAAATACCCACCAGCAATGTATGAATGATAGAGAAAGTGGAATGTTCCAATTCATTCACACCTTCACCAGCATTTGGTGTTGTCTATAATCTTTTTAAAGCCATTCTGACAGGCTTGTAGCAATATCTCAGTGTGGTTTCAATTTCATTTCCCTAGTGGTTAATGATGTTGAATGTCTTTTCATTCTCTTTTGTCATCTGTATATCCTCTTTAGTGAAATGTCATATCTTTTTCCCATGTCGTCAATGGGTTATTTTATCTTTTGTTTTTCACTTTGAGTTTTGAGTGTTCTTCATATATTCTAGACACTAGTCCTTTGCTGGATACGTGGTTGCAAATGTTTTGTCCTATTCTATAGTTGGCTTTTTCATCCTCTTAACAGGATCTTTCACAGAGCATACGGTTTTAATTTTGATTAGGTCCTATTTATCAATCTTTGCTTTTGTGGTTCACGCTTTGTGTTAAGTCTAAGAACTCTTTGCTTAGCCCTGGATTCTGAAGATTTTCTCTTGTTTTATAATTTTGTGTTTATGTTTAAGTGACTGATCAATTTTGAGTTAATTTTTTAAAGGTGTTAGGTTTAGATAAGGTTTATTTATTATTTTTTGTCTTTCAATCTTTAATTACCCTTATTGTTTGTTGTAAAGACTATCTCTCCTTCTCCATTGCATTGCTTTTTCAACTTTGTCAAAACTCAGTTGTGCATATTTGTGTGAATCTTTTTCTCGGTTCTCCATTCTGCTCAGTTGATCTATGTGTCTATCCCCATCAATACCATGCTGCCTTTATCATTATGACTTTATAGTAAGCATTAATATCGAGAAGAGTGATTCCTCCAATTTTATCGGGAAATTTTTCCCTAAGGCCTGTGTCTTTCCATATAAATTTAGAATCAGTTTTTCTATGTCTACAAAAAATCTTGCTGGAATTTTGTTAGAAAGTGCATTAAACCAAAGGTCAGTTGGGGGAGAATTGACATCTTTTCCATGTTGAGTGTTCTGATCCATGATTTCAGTATGTCTCTCCATTTATTAAGGTATTTTTTGATTACTTTCACCAGAATTTCATGGTTTTTGGCATACAGATTCTATGTTTTCCTTAAGTTTCCAATTAACTCCATTTTCTTTGGAATAATCACCCTTTGATCTCTATCATTCTCATTTTTCGTGCACATCAGTCTTCTGAAAGGCAAGCGATTTCTGAATTTTCTCCCCCAAATAGAGTCTATATTCTGTGCATTTCTTCACACCATTGCTTCCACATGGAAGAAGCTCCCTTCCCTCTCTCATCATTGTCTCCAAGTTCTTTATGAAGGGGTTTGAATAGAGCTGGCCCTTGATGGAAAGATCAGGGACTGTGTAGTTTATTGGGTATAATTTAAATCCTGCCTCTTTGACTTTGTAAGTTCTAGACAAGTCAGTTCACTTTTCTGAACTGTAATTTTACCATGTAGAAAAAGACAGTATTATTTAATAAATAGTGTGGGATGTCTGTGTGTGTGTGTGTCTAACTGAAAATCATATTCATATTCGCTGTCCTAATTAGAGAAACAGACACATATAATAGGTGTTCAAGAAACAGTAAGTATTTTTTATCTCCCCAAATCTTGATTCTCAACAGTATTTATTGTTGTTTAATGGATTTTGGTAGTATCAGATTTTATTGAGCCTTTTTGTGTGTATTGCTTACACTGTTCTTAATGTCTTTCATGTGTTGATGTAATACATGCCATGCGTGTGTTGATTCCATGGGTAATTCATAAACACTATAAACAGTAGAGACTGTGTCACTTTTTATGACTATCATGGAATTTCAACAAGTGTTTGGAATTAGTGTATCACAGTGAAAAAGCTTAGCCTTCACGTCAAAAACTCCTGGATCCTCATCTGCCATGTGGCATTGGGAAATACAGTCTCTGGCCTTTAGTTTTCTAATTCATAGAAAGGGGATAATGATACTTCACCGTATTCTTGAGAAGATTGAAGGAGAATATATATAAAAGTGTATGTGTAATGCACATACATCTAATTGTAATAGAATTAGTAATTAGATTGTCTTGAAGAATCTGTAAGGCAGCTTTGGGTACTTTCTATTTCATATATAAACAAAACTGAGATGTAGACATGTTTACTGATTTATAATATATAATGTAATTATTTGATAACATAATATTCTTCAAGAATCTCTACCTCAGAATTCTGGAGCTGGAAGAAACTGTAGGGATAAACAACTAAATTCATCTTGTTTCACACACACTCACATACAAAAATACCCCCCAAATCTCCTAGATAGAATAAGCAGTTTCTCCAAGGTCACTTAGTGAATGAAGGTAGAGCCAGAAAAACTCAGGTATCCTGATCCCCAGACATAAGCTATTTCCTCTAAATGATTTTTCCTCATTTGTGCCCTGTTCTTCCTGGCATCCTGGCTCAAATTGCTTCCTTACCCATTCATATTTGCTGCCTCTAAACTCATCAGACTTTCCCTTCCAGCTCTGCGTCCATATGGCCATGCTCATCTGGGAGGTGGATGTCTGAAATTGCCACCATCACGCCATCCCCTTCCAACCATGTGAGTAGGCCAGAAAATGACTTTTGGGCACTATTAACCTGAGTTGGCTGAGATTCAGGGATGCTGAGGTGAAACACCCTCTATCGTATTTGCAGCCCTGGAGCCAGTCTCTGGCCTTTTGCAAACCAAGATGCCTTTGGGAGGTTAGAATACAGTTTCTGTACTTTTTTCAAATGACCCTATTGAAAGCAGGAGCACAGGGCAGTAAAAAAAAAAAACGGCTCCTATTTATGAGGAGTTTTATATGAAAAATATTCTGAGTGTCCAACATGGGTGAAAAAGTTTGTAAATGGGCAAATTCTTCATAAATCCTCAGGTCCAGTGAAACATGAGGGCCTCTCTCATATATGACGGGTATGTTATTTACCATTTACTTCTCTATGCAATCTCTAAGGCAGGATCAGTATGAGCTGAAATATCCAGGGAACATTTTCAAAAGAGAGTAAGAATTGAGATATGTTAGAAAAATTCTGCGGTGTTACGTTTTGTTTTGCTCTGTTGTAATGGTACATTTCAGAGCCAAAGTACCAGTTATAAAAGTGGTATGATTTGCGGTCTCCAAATATCCCCTTTGCCAAAATATATTTATTCATACCCTGCCACGCCACCTAAAATTTCCAGAAATATTTCTTCTGCAGATTAAAATAATCAGAGGCCTTGCTAATCACACTTATCTGATATATCTTGTCAGATTAATTCTTCCTGACAGGAAATTCCATAGGCAGCAGCTCAAAGGACAGGGTGGTTTTAACAGAGAGATGCAGAGAAGTGTCACGTGTACGTGGCACTATGTTAGAAGGACTGTCTTAGATGAAATTCTGCAGTGAAGTGAGAAAATCATGAGGGAGGTGGGCACCATGAAATCCCGGGGCGCCTGACAGGAACAGGGAAATATAAAGATAGAATTAAGATTAAAAGGACATTAAAGACAAAATTTTCACATTTTGAAATTCTGCCTAGAATCTGAGGCAGAGGCTCTCCTCCCTGCCATGGCGCAGCTGGAGCACAGCTGCTCACAGCATGCCTGGCATTTACTGGGCCAGTCAAGGACCAAGGCCACCTAGACCAAAGACTGCCAGAGGGCACCAAGAAATAACCTTATTTCCCCAGAACAAGAGTCAAAGGGCTTGGGACAGATGGATAGGAAATGCACGCCGACTTCCTGGTCTCTCTAGCCATTAGCTAATGTCAAGGGGAATGAAATTTGTTTGCCCTTTTAACATTTACCTGTCTATTTAACTACAAATAGTAATGCTAGCCCTAAAATGATCCTTCACGCTTTAGAGAATTGGCCATTAATGTGTCCAATTGACCTTCTGCGGTAGTGAATTGTCTCCATTGACCACATTTTCCATGTACAAATCTTTAGTAATAAATTTACTGATTCTAGAAGTCAATAGACTGAATGGCTTTTGTGTCCTTAACAGGTATGAATAAATTAAACGACTAGGCAAATGAAACTTAGTGGAAATTCGTATGCTTTCTTTTTGTAAAAGATGGATTTTTTGGGCTTCCTTTTCTGCTTTCCCGAGTCAGCAGAGGATCTCACGGCTCATCAACATGCATATGCATTCCTCATATAAGAAAAAGCTTGGTTTAGTCTTGCTTATTCATCACGAAGTCTATGTCTACATATGGCCAACAAATTGAGCATTTTGTGCATTATCCAAATTTGCAGCTGCCTTATGGCTCAGCTGATTGACTCATCAATGCTACAGACTAAATTGGACACTAAGATACCTTCAAGTCACACACAAAAAGTTTATTCATTTATTCTTTTGAATAGGGCTCGTACAGGTGGAATGCATAATGGTGGTCATTATGTGGAACCCACATGGTAGTGGTCACTGCGCAAAGAGAATCCAGATAAAATATTCTTTCTATTATCTAGATAATCAAGAGAAATGAAAGAAGTTCCCTAGTGTTTCCTTAGTGATCCAAAAGGGATACTGTATCAGTGCCTTAAGGTATGATTCCAGCCTTCTTACTAATAGGGATGTTTTGCCCTACAGAATCATGCATAACCTCTACTTTAGATTAATCGGTTACTTAATAACTCCTTAAAAAGCTTTAAATTTTGCTGTGATGTTTCTCAAACATTTCTTCCCTTCAGGAATGACACACACTCACTGCCCACTCATATTTTCCATTGTGTTTCTTCATTTGGTGATTCAGCACACATTTGTGTGAACACACTTTACTAAATGTTAGGAATAAGATGATACGTATATTTGACCTTTTCCTCAGTGAAATTTAGTCTCTTAGAAGAAAGAGATAAAGATAGAGATAGGGATAGAGACAGATAGGTAGACTTTAAAAATCACTGCAATAGAATATAGGTAATCAAAATGAGATATGTGCACAAGAACTAAAAAATAGAACAAAATTCTCCAAACGCTACGCTCAAAAAAATAAGAAAGATTTTGGAATAGAAGGAATACTTGGGTTTCAACTGGAAAATAATATTTATAAGTTAAGTAGGAGGGGAGGACAATTCAAGTAATATATGTGGCACAAATGGCAGCTCAGAGGCTTGAAACAGTATGACACATTTGGAAAATTAGTAGTAGGTGGGTATTACTGGAACACAATCTTTGTGAGGAAGAGTATGGGGAAATTAGGTAATGAGAATGAAGAGGGTTAGACTAGAAGGTGATAGAGACCAAACCCTGAGGTGCCTAATACTTAGTTTAGATTCTATCTGCTCTCTGTTGGGGCGGAGGGGAGCGAGGATTGTGCATAATTATATTTGCACCCTAGAAAGATAATTCAATTGTATGTGAACAGAAACTGTAGTCAACAAAGCTAATTGAGAATCTATCCCATTTATCCATGGATAGATAAAGAGATTCAAATTAAGGCAGTGGTAGTGGGATAGAAAGAACAGCTAGATGTAAGAGAGAGTTATTTAGGAAGCAAGAATTAGTCAATAATTGGATATAGCGATAACTGAAAGGAAACAGTTGAAGATTGTTTGAAAAGATCTAGTATGTGTTACTGGGTGAATGTTAAATCAATTAATTGTTTTAGCAAATATCAGATAATTTTGTCAGGGTTGGGGGCAGGGAGGGGCACAGGAAATAAGTGAAATTTATGATTCATTTAGTATATCCACATGACAACATCTACTTGATCATTGAAAACAACAGTTTGGAGTTTAAGAGAAATGTTCAGTCTAGACATACACTTCAGAAATATTAGATTGGAAGAGAGAATAACGACAATTACCTAGGGATATGAAAATCCAAATGTGAAGAATATATGACTAAAGCAACCAGAGAACAGAGAAGCAGATGCACAGCTTCTGTGGATCAGTCATTTGTAGAGACCAAACTTATATCAAGTTTCTAAAATACTTCATTTTCTGGAGCAGCATTTACATGACTTTTGTGTCAGAAAAGCACGCGACCAAAACATATTATCAAACAGAAGGAAAAAATGTAAGAGGTGAGGAATATGCTCCAGATCAAGATCAATTTACTAACATTTCAATCAAATCTGACTCTACTTCCACTGGGCAGGTAAGTTCCCCTGACTGCTTTATGCTGAATGGTTCACAGAATGCTTCTCAGAGGAGGTGATATTGGAACTCTATTTCAAAGGATGAGCTGGATGAAGGGTTAAAGGGGAAACTTAATAGTTAGTTGAGGAAACTAATGTAAATTGCCAAAAAATTGCATCATATAGGGTAGAACTTTACAGAAAGAACCTGGGGATTCATTGGACTGGTTAGCAGAAGACACATCCCCACCCTCTTCTTCATAGACAAACTTGTAAGAAATTTCTATAATTTCTGATTCCACACTTTCATCTCTGACTAAAGCCCTGACTGCTCTAATGAAACTACCACTACTAGTGTCCCCCAGAATTGCTTTATTGCAACATACAGGCGACACTTACACTGGGTCTGTCTGTAGCATTTTACACTATGAAATATCTCTCTTCTTGACATTCTTTCTTTCCATAATGTTTGTGGTGTTTCGTCCTTCTAATAAGCATTCAAACTCTCTAGACACTTGTTCTCAGAATTCTTTTTATTGCTATTATTTAACACTTTCTTCACAAGATAAAATATAGGGAAAAGTACAAAAATTCCTTGTAACTGCTACCTATGTCAAGAAACCGTTCTCCCAGCCACTCTAGAATCTTGTCCATGCCCATCATGCATGCCAATCACAGACTCCTTTCTCCCCCTAAAAAGAGCCATTACTCTGAGTTATAGAGTCACACCCTTTTCCCTTTACTTGAATCCCTTTAAGTCTGCATTTCCCCTCCACACATGACTCTTTGTGGGAGAACCTGGGTTATTTGAGGAAATTAGGATTTCTTGAGTGCTTATGGTGTGATGTCTTGTAAATGCCTCATTATTTTACAGGCCATGTAACAAGAAAGGACATTTGCCTTCCTTGCTCTCTAGTATTCGGAGAGGGACAAAAGAAAAGATAGAGGGCGATCCAATCTCCAAGCCCAGTGTTCTTTCTATACGCTCCTGAAATTTCCAGCTAAATGACTAATGCTTTGGACAAAGTTGCTAGGAGAGGGAACTGGGAAATTCCAGAGTATATTTGTACCCTAGTTGGGGACACAGGAGCCACACTGAGTATGTGCTCTGTGCTTCTTTGCTTAGGAACTCTAAGGGATATGGAGATGAGCCTGACAACGTAACTGCATGCAATAGTATCATAACTTAAGTCTACCCTTAGAAGTTCTTTATGCAAACATGATAGAAATTTGGTATATTATTAGAAAACTTTTAGGCATCCTGTGCAGGTGGAAATAGCAAGACTTGAGAAACCAAGAAATTAGGCTCAAGGTTGCCAACAAGGCAGTTGTGGAGGCAGAAACAGAAAGTTGGTGCTCCTCAGCACCTCATGGAGGTGACCTCAGGAATCTGAGGTTACAACAGATCAGGAGGCTACAGATTTAAGGCTCCTGATGCCTTTTCTCCAGCCTAGTTTGTCTCTGCCCATCTTCCATTGCTCTATGGCAACAAGTTTTCCCATGACTCAAGGTGATAACAATTTCCCCAGACCACCTTACAAAGGTCTGTCATACCCATCACAGCTCTCCCATGGGCAAAGCTGGCCCTGTGGTATGGGGAGAACAGGGAAAACCAATGGAGCAGAGAACCAAACTGCCTTCTTAAGCATAGTTTCCTTGCAAAAAAAAAAAATGTGATGCATTTTCAGAGGATTAACATCGGGAGCAAAAAGTCATTTTTAAGTTGAGGGATGCTTGTCATGTGAGAATGTTGTGGTATCAACCTGAACATAAGCCCCACAGGGGGCTTCTGTCAAGTCTCAAATGTTCTCTAACACTGAGGTAGGGTAAAATATTTCTTCAAGAATATCCCCATCAGAGGCATGGAGGACATCTCCACCTGGATTGCCATCCATGTTGTGCACAGTCCAACACCAGGGGACTTAACTCCCATGGACTTTAGTGTTTGTGGTGCTCCTTGTGTGTGCTATAGACTGAATGGTTGTGTCCTCCCCAAAATCCATACACTGAATCTTAATCCTTCATGTGATGGCAGTTAGAGGTGGAGCCTTTGGGAGGTGATAAGGTCATGAGGGTGAAGCCTTCACGAATCCATTACTCATGGATTAATTCTTTTATAAAACACAGAGCTCTCTAATTCCCTACCACCAAGAGAGAACATTACAAGAAGATGACCATCTAGAGACCAGAGAGCAGGATCTCACTAGACATGAAATGTGTCTATGCCTTGATCTTGGACTTCCCAGCCTCCAGAACTGTGAGAAATAAAATTCTTTTGTTTACAAGCCACCCAGTCTATGATATTCTGTTACAGCATCCAGAATGGACTAAGATAAGGTATATGATGAAAAATTTGAACAACTGTATTTATAGCCCTCATCTCCAATTTGCCTGCCTACTCAGATGATGGCAACTGGTTTTACATTAGAGCAACAATAAGGAAAATTTTAAAAGTATCGGAGGCAAGTCCTAAATTCTCAGCAATGCAAAATGATCAGAACCTGCTTGTGCTGATGGTGAAGGAATGGGAGAGTGAAAGTAAGCAGGTTAGCTGAAGAAGAGTTTTCCATAAGAGGGAAAGGTGGATACAAATGAAGCAGGAGAAATGTGGAGACCAGGTGGCCTCCTAAGGGAAATAGTAACCTCTTCCCTGGCTCCGTCCTGACCCAGGGACATGTGATCAAGGCAGAAAGACATTGTTCAGGAAATTTTACTGATAATCCCTGGAGGGTCTAAAGATGGGCCTTGGGGAATCTGTGAATAGGGCTCCTTCACTGCGGACGTCCAGGGGGCACCCTTCAGATTGCATCTGTATAAATCGCACCTCCTGGAGCTGTGTGGTGCGTAGCCAGTGAGGTCATAAGTGGGCCTATCTAGAAATCTTTCAAAAATCTTGCTCGAACTTTTCTGGAAAGAGAGAGGGCCTTCAATTTCTATCAGATATTTAAAAGGGCTCCTAATGTAAGAAAGTCCAAGAAACATTGCACAATGGGGTTTAAGATGGAACTGCTGCCAGAGTAGTCCTTACGTTTTATCAATCTTCAAAAAAACTATGGTGTCTTAGAATCTGGAAATTCTCATTTGCTTTCCGTTGCTCTACCTCATAATTGAGTTACTGTAGAACTAGAGAACAGAGCCCCAACCCTGTGTAATGGTTAGGGATGCAGGTTTAAGTGGAAATGGGAATAGTCTGTTGTGTTATGGCTTTATTAAAGTGTCATTATAAATTGAGTTATGTCAAAATGATCGAAAAATGCTTTACATTTCACTTTTCTATATAGATTTTAAAATGGTAATTTTCACACTATGGATACACAAATATCATCGTATTTTAATTTTTAATTAAAACATGTCAATTCATAAATGATGGCGGAACTCTATTATGCTTTCAACAGCTTTTTTCTCTTCACTCTCTTGGGCAGTTAGAGAAAAGGGTCATGGCCTTATCACATTCTCCAGTTCTATAGTTATGCCAGAGAAAATCAGCCAAATGGCCAAAATATGAAAACACTTCTGTAAGACGATAAGCTGAATGACTGGAATGATCTGATTCAAGGGCTAACCCTAATTCAAGGGTTACATGAATTCTTAAAGGGAATATAATCCCTACCAATATGATCATGAAGAGTAAAGACTACAGATTGTTCCCTCAATACTGGAATTCCACAGAATAAATTAAAACTGCATGATCTTGAAATAATGTGAAATGCAAATAATATCAAAAACGAATTAATAAATACATGAATGACAAATTCTTCAGAGGAAATAGTGGGAATTTGGAGAACAATTGGTGGTTTATATCAGAAAAAACACTCCTATTCTGTTGTTTACATTATGATAGACATTCTCAGATTTCTCAATAAAAAATGTTCCCTGGTGTCTTCATCACAGGTAAAGCCCTGTCCTTACTAGACTCTGAAACCAGGGCACTGCCTTCATAATTAAATCTGGCCCAAAGGATACTTTGTTACTCATGTTCTGCTACTCCTACTGCTCCTTTGAAATCAGGAGAATGCATGATATAGTGGAGCTCTGGAAACAAGAGTACTATAAGTTTAAAGAAAAGGATGTGGTATGGATGGCTTGCTTAAGGAATCACTAACATTAGCGCCTTGGAAACAAAAGACAATTTTCTCTATAATAATAAATCATGTAAAACGCATTCCCTTTGAGCTTTTACACTAGAGAAACGAGGAGGGGAAAACAAAGAACACATCTGCCCCCTGAGCTGTGTTGACCATTCCCCTCCTTTCAATACTAATTTCCCCAAACTGATAAATTCCCAGCTGTTGTCATAACAAAATATCCCAAGAAGGCACCTCCATATGCTGTTGCAAAACTGATCACACTAAGCTGCTGGAGAAAGTTGAGAGCCGTGAAGGAGCAGCTGCCAGGCACTTGCTCTCCGTGGTAGCTCAAGACTGTCTATGTGCAGAGAGGCTGGTGCACTGGAGAGTAACCCAAGTTAGAGAGGATGAAGGAACCTGTGCACATGGGTTAAGGAGATGCAAAGGGTGGCTGCTAGGGTGATTCCCAGTGGAATCCCACAGGGAATGCCAACAGGGGACATGCCAACCACTAGAAGCTGGACATGAAGCTGCTTCTCTAGAAATATGGATATTGTTTTTGTGTAAAAAAGTAGCTGCCAGAGTGAGCTTCTTTCCTCAACTAGAGAATACATTTATGACAATAAGAAAGAAAGTGTTATTTCCTCTCTGTAGGACCTTTATCAGAGTCCACAGATGGCCAAATTTTATCATGGTCCACAACTCAATCTGCATGCTTCTGCCTCCAGGACTTTGCTTGTGCTTTTCTCTCACGGGAAAATGTCATTCTTGACCCCGTAGCTTTAGCTTTCATAATCTTCTATCTTTCAAGGTTCAGTTTAACTGACAATTCTTAAAGCCATCCATGATTATTTAAAACATGATCAATGACTTATTCTATCAGGCTACTTTCTGAGGACACAAAGATGAAAAATACTTTGCCCCATCCTGCCCTCATGGCTCTTACCATTGAGTGGGGGTAGACAACAATATAGTTTGAAAAGTAAAGCAAGCAAGAATTTGAAGAACGGTTACTTAAGAGTAAAACTCAAGCACTTTGATACTTATTCAAGACAGAAGGACTGGTGGTGGATCACAGTGGTTCCTGGAAGAAGTAATAAGATAGTTCTCAGGAATAGCTAAGAGTCAGTGAGATTTCCTCTTTCATTATTTGAGAGGATGGGTGGATGAGATGAAAAACTGTTTCAGGCACATGGAATAGCATGTGCAAAGGCCCACAGATGAGAAAGTCCACTATGCATGAGCAGAATGGATAGATGCTTAGTATGGCTGTTTCAGAAAGGAATAGAGGTGAGAGAAAAAGCCAGAGTTCCAGAGATTTGAGATGGTTTTGGGTTTTCTAAGACATGCCAAGGAGTCTGTGCTCACTTAATAAAAATGGAGAGTTATCAAAATTCTTGCAACAGTGGAGTCAGGTGACTAGATGTATGTTTCCAAAAGAAATCATTTTGACTGCTGTGAAAAGAATGGTGTGATGGGGAAGGCCAAAGGTAAAGAAATCACGTAGCAGTCTATGCTAGAGATGGTTGGCCCTCAATTAATGTAAGTGGAATAGAAAGAAAGAAATAGAGCAATATCTAGGAGATAAGCTGGTCAAGTCTTGGTGGACTGTATAAGAAGTTTAAGAAAGAGGGAGATGATACAGCGTGAGTAATACAGAGATGGAAGTGTAGAAAAGAGTGTACACAGGAATGTAAAAATGAAGGCGTGCTGGACTCCATTTGGGCCTTATAGAATTTGAAGTATTCACTTAAACATTTGAATACACCTACAGAGAGAGATAAAAGAGGTGGATGCCCAATTAAGTACTAACTACTGTTACACATGGTGATAGAAACTGTGGGAAGAGAGGGGATCACCAGAGGACACTACAGGGAGTGAAGAGTAAGTTGCAGAGGACAGAAGCCTGAGGCGCCCCGTATTTAAGGTGGTCAAATTGATCCTCCCAGGAATAATGATTTCTGTGCCTCTGAATTCCCATAGTAATCTGTATTTCTCTTATGGGATTTATCACTTTAGCTCTACAAAATATGATTATTTATCTTAATTTGTTTTATTTGCTTTTACCCATAATAATTGAGTTTTTATCAAATACCAGACACTATTTTATAGGTATTATTTCTTTTTATGCTCACAAGGGATTTGAGAGATAGGTGCTATGATGTTTCCTATTTGGCAGAAATAAGGCTACGTGTTCTCCAAATCCTGTTATATATCCGCCTTTCCTCCCTGGACACACAACCAGACCTAATGTCCTAGCTAGTTTTAGATTTGGGCAGGGTCATCCCTGCCGCTGGACTAAATGAATTCCAGTCAAAGGAATGTGGGTAGATCTGATTTATACTAATTCTAGGACTGACCTTCCCTCTCGATGCTCTCTTTTCACCTTCATTTGCTGGCCAGATACAGAGAATCCAGTGGTGGAATCCAGTGATGGCCCTTGTGGAATGTTGGAATTTTAGTCCTTGAATAGATTTTTGGAGGTGAGTCACGCAAAACATGTCACCAGAGCAGGAATACACATCAGACAGTAACATAGGTGAACAATAAGCTTTATTTTTTTTCAATGATAGGGTTTGAGTGTTGGTTATTATAGTAATTAACCTAACTGACTAATACCTCTATTTAACAAACTGAAACAAAGGGAAATTAAATTGAGCAAAATTAAAATTATTTATTCCAGGTCACAGAACTAGTAACTACCTTTGCTGGAATGTCAATTTAAATACATCTGAACTCACATACATGCACACGCACACAGATATCTCTTACAAACTTCTATTCTAAAATGCCCCTTCCCTCCACCCCCCACCTCAGATAATCTCAGAGCTCAAGATGGTGTCTCACCCATGGGGCAGAGGCCATGACAATGTCTCTTAAAAGGAACAGAGGAAGCTATGGTGATAACAACATGGCCACGCCACTTGATAGGTCACAAAACTGCTGATAGAAAATGGTCCACAAAGGCATTGCTTGGGAATTTGTCCCTTAGGAAATGAAAGTCTAAAGATAAGCACAGTAAATAACAACTTGGCTTCTAGTCCTTTCTTCCTATTAACTTATAACATCATCATGGAAAAACAATACACAAAATAAAGACCCTCCAAGACTTCTCGTCATCTTTATAATCCTATGACTACAGAATACTGAACTTTAAAAATCCCTTACAAAAATTTTGCTTAAGTTGCTAATCCTTTAGTGATTCCATCTTGCAAGCAGCACCATCCTTAACTGGGATTTTAAAGGAAGAAAAGGAAAAAAGTATTGGAGATACAGAAAGCAGCAATCCAGATAGCTCCATAAAACGAAAAACTGCAATCCCTAACAGGGCGCTGTGCAGGCCTTGTCACCTATCATAGTTAGTAATATCATCATTAAAATCCCATTAGCAGCTAAACAAAACATTCAGAAGTAAAATAATCGAAACGGGGCTTTTATATGTGCAGAATTCTTAGCAATTTGCTGTGAAATGTGGTACTCAGTGCTAGGAATTGGGTTTGCAGTTTGAAATCTTGTTGCAAAAATGTCTAAACTAATAACGGTGCCCTCAGGTCGCCTACCACAATGGACGTTATTCCGATTTTTGGATATAAAAATAAAGTCGAGAAATATATTAAATAGCAAAAAGAGGATGCAGATGACCTCGAAGTAAATCAATGAATCGTCGTCTGTCTACGCAGACACACAATTTCAAAAGAGGATTAGTGGCAACCTAAAACCCGAGCAAGGACTATTTGGATTTGGATGCAGGATAACTTATTTTACAATGAAAGCAAGAAAAATCTTAATCATGCCCAGAGTAAATTAATCTGGATCCTCATGTGTATTTATTCATGTCGTAACAGCGATAGCCTAAGTCCATGATGATAAAGTCACACATCTGAATTAGAGCAGAAAGAGACAGAGAGAGAGAGAGAAAGACAGAAAGAGACAGAGAGAGATGAAAGAGAGAAAGAGACTGAATCAAAGTTGCAACATATTCAGAGTAATATAAGTAGAGAAATAAGAAAAATTCCTGGCTAATGGATAAAGCTCACTAGGAAAAGGCATAGGTTTTTATGCATCTATATAACATACATAATATATTAATTAAATATTTGTAATAATGTAGGTTATTGAGACTTCAGGAGAAAACATCTTTTTCTCCTTTATGCTTTAAACCTCCAATTCATTTAATTTCTTTTAAATTTCCAATTAGAGAAAACTTATCTTTAAATTATAACTTTTGTTACAAAGAGCAATCAAAGAGAGAACCTTTGATTTCAGGTTAAAGTTGGTGGACAATGTCTGTTTGCCTCCCAGCTCAGAAAACCTGATGCTGAGTACAGGCACACAAAACTACGGCCGGTCCAAATCGCCTGTGAGATTCGTGCTTTCAGATATACTCATCCAATGATTCCCGTTTTATCTTTTTTAAATAAAGGTTTTTAGGATCATAAAAAAATAAATACGCCATGAGTTTGTGGATTGTTTTCTTCTTTTTCCTTGTGGCTGGTTCCTGCTGCGTTAGTGGGATAATTCTTTATCCAAAGCGCTGGCACTCTGGTGCCATCAAGCCGTGATGATTTTTGCCTTATTGCATTTAGCAGCGCTTCAGCATTATGGCTGCATACTTCCTCAGGGAACAGGAGGGGGTTGGAAAAAAATAGAAAGAAACAAAATAAAGACAGAAAGAAATAATCATCAGAGAACATCCTCAGGGAGTGCAGAGAAGCAAAAGCCAAAGAAAGTAACAACTTACAGTGTTGCGAAAATTGTGTGAACCTGTTACGGGGGAAATATGTATTTGATAGAATTTAAATTATTTAAGACCCTAGAAAGAGATTTTACTCATCTTCTGCTTTAAGAGAAGAACTATCTGCAACTGATTTTATTTACTTCTTTCTCTTATTCTTTTTCTTTTCTGCCTTTAAATCTTACTTGCAATCTTTAATGCTAGACTCAGGTAACTAAGGTTATTCTGCATTGCTGTGTTGCTTTTTCATTTATGGGTTTTGCTGCATTTCATCTAGTTTTAAGTGTCATGATGACATATTATAAGTAGATATAACAAAATCAAGCAATTGTAGACAATTCTTATGTCTTAAATTTACTTCGTCTTTGCAATGCCAAATAGCATTGAGTGCTGGCTTTTTCTCTTTCTGGGACATCATTGAAGACGGATATACCTTTTATGGGTTGGGTTTTACAGAAAATTTTTTTAACAGTGTTTAAAATCAATTGTCCCAATTTCTCCAAATTCTGAAGTTTGACGACTGCCTAAAAAGAGAGTATCCATAGTAGATAAAATTTAAAAAAATGAATAAAAGTATGAGGAAGCACAAATAGCGTCCCACATAAAATTAGTAAACAAAGATGACTCTCTAGTCTAAGCACAGTAGGAAACAAGTGGTTATTTTTATGTCCAGGATAGCAGGTTTTTGCTTTTAGTAACTCCTCAGGTCTGAGGGTGGCCATTTGACTAACACACAGAAGAGATTGAAGCCATCTAAATCCCATGGAGCTGTAGTCATCTTTGTAAAGGCTAAAAACATGATTTCAGTGGAGGCTAGGGAAACAAGTTCTTAATCTTCAAAATGGATGGGCTTTTCACAGAGACACAGAATCACGATTTGAACAGCAAAACACAAGGCAGTTTTAGCACCATCTCCCATCCTCTTAAGATGCAGAAGAGAAGAAAGGAGAGGATCCTTCCTCAAAGAGCAGAGTTAAGAATGACATTTTCTCAGCTATCTAGTCATATGATGGTGAAGTCATTACAACAGGTTGCATGATCCCAAAGAAACTGAGATTTAGCTTGTTTGCTGTGGAAGGACCAATACCTCTGTAGCAAGTCTTGGTAGGTGTTGAGTGGTATGGACCAAATGGATGTTCCATTCCATCATGCTGACATAAAGACAATGCCCTTGGGCTCGTTTGTTAATGAGATGAGCTGCATGCAGTTCTTGTTTAATGATAACCAGAGATTTAAGGCATGTGCTTCTTAGGTAGAAGAAACTCAGAGTGAGACATGGTGAATGCTTAGCAAAAACCCAATCTTATGCTGCATACTTCACACTAGTGCCTATAGTCTAACTCAAGGATGATGTGATGGTTTTCTGGTCAAGATATTCAGATCGTAATCAATTTATCAGTCACAAACAAAGTGGCATCTTCTTAGAGAGCCACAGACTATAAAATAAGTTGTCTCAAAGACTGCTATCGAAGTAGGGGAAAGAATCCATATTTAATAAGGAAGTTAAGAAGACACAATGATCTTTATAAATTTTGGGGTGTTAGCTACAGTCTTAAAAAGCATATATTCAAGTTTTCATGTGATATTTATCTGCTGCTTGTACTCTGTTAGTTTAATAGAAAAGTATTTCCATTTTATAGGAGAGGAAACTGAGACTCAGAATACTTAAGTGATTTGATAAAAATCTCACATATAATAATATGCTAGCTCAAAATTCTGCATGTTGTTCTAACACACAGAAGCAGGCCTGAAAAATTTGTCACCCATCTTCAACTCCATAACATGTATACTATAGCACAGAGGCTAAGTTTCTATGAGCAAGATCTTGGCTTTGGAGAAAGGGAGACCTAAATTCTACTCCCAGCTCTTCCACCTTCTAGGTAAGAGAGAGTGGCAGGTTATCTCTTGGGTCTCGGTCTTCTCATCTATAAAATAGGATAAATTGGATCATTATTGTAGGGTTGCTAGAAGGACTAAGGGGAATTGTAGGCATTTTCATTTAATTGCTTCCCAGGCATGGAACAAAGAGCAACCAGTGGCCTCACTTGTTCCCATTATCAATATCCTGAGAGAAGAAAACTATTCTCACTCTTGAGACATGGACACTCAGAGAGGACGAAGAATGTAGTAACACTTCTTAACAGAGATCTCAGGCCAACTGAGAATTACAATAATAGCTATAATTTATTATTATGAAAGTATGTTTTGTGTTCCATTAAAAAATGTAGAGTTGAGAAGCCAACAGATATATGAGCTTCTTGCTATTGTGAAGAATTAAGCTTACAGCCGGAAGCTGAGAAAATTGGTTTTAGTTTCCAGTTTGTATACTATCCCTAACAATTTAACATGGTCAACAAAGCAAAGACATATCCATGGTCTATGTATTAATTGTCTACTTTAAAATGATTCAGTCCACCTAAAGACCTCTGTATACAGTAAGAGTGATAATGACAAAATACTAAATATGTCACTAAAAAATGCACTGACCAGAAAGACTGCAAAGTTTTAGAAGCAAACACTGATTGTGGACCTTTAATATGCTTTACTTGCTTTATTTTACTTAGTCTGTACACCAACCCCGCAATGAGGTATATTTTGCTCATTAGATTAAATCTTTGCTGGTGAGTTATGGAGAAAGGACTTCAATACAGAAAGCCTGACTTCAGAGTCCATAGCCCATCCCCTGGGCTGTATGTACCGCCTAATTGCAAACAGCACAGAGGCAAAAAAGCTGTAGTTCACCTCAGCTATAGGCATTTATCTCCATCTGGAAGATTTAAGAACTACTTTTAGCATGTGGCACATTTTAACTTACGTTAAACTGATCACTAAAATGAACACAATACTCTAACACCAAAGTTTGGGAATATTGTATTGAAATAGTGTTATAGAAAATATGCAATGAATTGTTGTGTGTGGGGGAAGAGAAATAAGAGCTACACTTTAGCAAGTGTGCATTGTCCCAGAACCATAGACTCTTGATTAATAGCTCAATGGAATGCCAGAGAGCATATAATCTGAACCTCCCAGCTTTATGAATGAAGAAACTGAGGCACAGAGAATAATATAACAGTAAATGCACCGATGTCTTATACTGATAATTAACCTTTCTGTTTCACTGTTTACTGCATGGCCAGGCTGTGCAGCCAAGGCTAAAAGGCAGATATGTGGCACCCAGGGAAGGTTGCCAAGAACAAACACACACATTAGGCTCAAGTGATACAGAGTTTACTTAAAGCAAGAGGAGAGAAAGAGTGCATAACATTTAGCCCCATGCAATGGTTGGGTCCCCCATGGCTAGTGAATCCACTCCCCATCTGACAAAAGAGATATAGCTACATACATCCAACTTCTTGCTGCAGGAGAAGAATCATGACCTCTCCCTCTTGGAGTCTGAAATACAGAAAGCTGGGGGTGTGCCTGAGGGCCATTGACACATGTGTTTAAGAACAAAGGAGTACACATTGAGTCTGAAAATGGAAGGATATTCCCACACAATGCAATAAACCCAGCACAGGCCATGAGGGCTCTTTATCTCTTGGTAAGAGTATTCCAGTCCCAAGGCCCATTCTCATGTGATCGAGTGAGGGTTGAAAGACTGCATGCTTGAGACTGCCTTTCCTAACACTTTCACATCTTTTGAACTTGTTTGGTCAAGTATTTTTCAAGATTCACTAGGCCTGGTGGTGTAATGGATAAGTTCTCGTGCTCCACTTCAACGGCCCCTGGTCCACCAGTTCAGATCCTGGGCACAGACCTACACACCACTCATCAGGCCATACTGTGGTGGCATCCCACACAGAAGAACTAGAAGGACTTACAACTATGATATACAACTATGTACTGGGGTTTGGGGAGAAAGAGGAATAAAAAGATTCTAGATAACAGTTATGCACATCTCAGAATATATAAAATAGAATTATGCCCAGAATTGAGTATTTGGAAAATGCTTTATGATTTATTAAAATAGATTCATAATAGTCACCCCAAAAGATGAGTTTAAAGGTATATTTTGGTCTTTTCTTAGTGTCCTGTATTAGTTTCTCATGGCTGCTACAACAAATCACCACAAACTTGGAGGCTTAAAACATCACCAGTTTGTGTTACAGCACTGGGGATCAGAAGTCTGACACGGATCTCACTGAGTGAGATCACTCAAGGTGTTGACAGAGATGTGGTACTTTTTAAGGTCCTAGGGTAGAATCCATTTCCTTCTCTTTCCAGACTTTAGAAGTTGACGCATTTCTTGGCTAGTAAACCTCTTTGACCTTCAAAGTCAGCAGTAGTTACTTGACTCCTTCTCTCATCTCATCACTGTGACACTGACACCACTGTTTCTCTCTTTCACCCATGAGGACCCTTGTGATAACGTTGGGCCCCCTGGATAATCCAGGAAAATCTTCCAATTTCAAAGGCAACTGATTAGTGACTTCGATTCCATCTGCAACCTCAATTTCATTTTGCTATGTAACATAATATATTCAAGTGTTATGGGGCTTAGGATGTGGATATTTTCTTGGGGCAACCATTATTCTGCCAACTACATAACTCACACTTAAAGCATCCACACAAGAAGGAAAATCCCTGGTCTTTCCAGAAAGAGCTCAGAGAGGGAATTGAAACTTGGTCTAATTTGTCTTCACAGAACTACCATAGTCATGCCAGGGTGTCACAGAAACCTGCAAATGGCTGTGGGATGATTTTGTACTCAACAAAACTGAGATTCTGGAGACATACTGCATTATTTCTAATCACTACAAACTGTGAAGACTCGAATCGGGGAGTGAGGAGGGAGAGAAGCTATTCTCATCTGGAGCTTTCCCAAAACACTGTTCCTGGGAAGATCAGAAGTTCTAACTCCTGGTCCCATCTCTCCAATCCATATTATATACACTATCTGTTGGAATCCGGTCTCTAGCTCTCTGTCCCAGGGCTGTGAAGGTAAAAAGGTATATGTATCAGGTATAAAGCATAACAATTAGTTTGGACTGATTTGATCAAGGTGATTTGAGGTAGACGGATTAGCAGTGACGCTAATAATAGTACCAATGATGTAGTAGGGAATCATTAAATGTGTCTAAATTAATGAATGAGCAAGATACATTATCCTATACATACAGGATAATGTTACTAACAGCAACAAACATCTGGAATTCACATAATGGAAACCTATAAAAGCTATTTGTGGCTATAATTAGAAATTCAGCCTGCCCAGGTCAAACAAGGTCACGAAAATGGACTGGTCGGCCAAGAGTAACTCATAAAATGCTGAGAAGATTGAAAACCCAGCCCTAACCAAATACACAAAGTTACTATGGTGGGCTGAATAATGGCCCCCAAAGAGGTCTATGTCCTAATTCCTGGAACCTGTGAATACATTACATTACATGGCAAACGGGACTTTGCAGATGTAATTGAAGTTGTGTTTTGAGATGAGGAGATTATCCTGGATGATCCAGTAGGCTCAATCCAATCACAGGAGCTCTTTAAAGCAGAGAACTTTTCCCTGATGAAGTCAGAGAGATGTGATAAAAGAGGAAGTAGGAGAGATTCCGAGCCTGGGAAAGACTTAACCCACCATTGCTGGCACTGAAGATGGATGAAGAAGATCGCAAGCCAGGGAATGTGGAGATCTCTAGAAACTGGAAATGTCCCCAAACTAGCACCTAGCAAAGACATAGGACCTCAGTTCTAAAATTGCAAGGAACTGAATTCTGCCAACGACCTGAATGGATGTGCCCCTTAACTCTTCAGAAAGGAACACGGCACTGCCATCACCTTGATTTTAGCCTACTGAGACCTGTATCAGACTTTTGACCTACAGAGTTGCAAGATAGTAAATTTGTGTTGTTTTAAACCCCTAAATTTCTGGTAATGGTAATTTGTTATGGTAGCAGTAGATAATTCAGTCCCCTAAAAAAGTTGGGTGCTACCATTATCTCTATGCTTTGGAGCAATAATCATACTGTTTACATGGACAATTTCCAGTTATTAACTTCTACGCTTGCTAACTCTTCTCACTCTAAAATTGAGTAATATTTTGACAAGAGATTTTCACATAATGAACTATTTGGGTTCAAAACTGATTCAGCTCAAACTGAAAAGCCTGACATATGGCCTATCAAACACACGCTGTACATCTGCTTAATCATTAAAGTAAAGAATGCACTCTCTTAAGATAAGAACACCTACTTCCCCTCCTATGCCCTATTGGTAACGTCCTCTCAGCAACACCTAGATTAGTCCGTTTCCTGACATCATGCTTACCTGCTAATTTGCAACTACATATCTCTTTGAAACTTTGATGAAAATGTATCCTGGGTGTGTTTAATGTATATTCTTTGTGCTAAAAAGATATAAGACTGGACTGAAAACCATGCTTCTCTGGAATGCCTTCTAAGGCCTTCCTAGGTTACAATCCTCACTCTGGCTCAAGTAAAACTCACCTTATTTCTCTTATCTGTAGAATGGTTGGAAGTTATTTTGCATCGACAGTTCCAAGATCCCATAAATACTGGCTTTCTCAGTCAGGTGTGTGTGGTGCACAGAGAGCTTTCAGAGCACCAAGGATTCACTCGGAAAGAGCCATGCCATCTTCGCCAGTTTATTCAGACAAAATCAGATGATGTTAAATGCAGGCTTGAAGGTGAAAAGATTTCACAAATGGGTGGTTTCTCCCTACACAGTGTGTGTGTGCAGGCACATCTCCTTTCTTTAAAGTATCCTTGCAGATAAGTCTCTGACCTTTGTTTCCTTCCCCTTACCCCCTCCCTCCTTGAGTCACTGACCCACAGTTACCAGTTCAGGGACTCCTGAAGTAAAAGCCTAGAATTAATTGCACCAATTTTCAGGGTCTAAGTGATGTCTATCTTGGCGACCCGATGTTGTAAAGTGAATAGTTACCTGCCGGGATGTGAGAGGTATTCTGCAGATTCATCTTGGAGGACATTGCATTACAAAGAAATCAAGCAGAAGAAACTTCTACTTAAAACGAGGTTTTGCTTTAATCAAGATAGTTTTTCTTGCTTTTATTCCAATCAAGCCTCTATATTATGAAATAGGAGATAAAGAATATAATCACAACCAAGCTCCTCATGGCAGAGTTACCTTGGTCCAAAAATGATATCGAATATCCTGCTATTAAGGATCTTAAAGAGCTGACTCCAAGCACATTACTTACACTATGGAGCTCTGATTTGCAGATGATGCTAAATTGGGAGGAAAGGTCATTCCTGAAAAACAATCCTCAGGTAGAAAAGAATTAGCTCACTTAAATACCTGGGCTAATAGATAGAAAATTCAATGCAGATAAATGCAGAATAATGAGTCTCGTAGAATGTAATAAAAGGACATAATATCTCCTTAATGGGAAGGTACTACAGCATATTGACCTGAAAAGAGATATGAGTTATTTTAATAAAAACCTATATTAAAGATTATTCGGCTCCATTATTGTTGAAAAAAAAAATGCAGTGTGTTTTGTTAGACCTCACCTAAAGGAGCACATTCAATCTAATCACTGTACGTAATCCAAGAAGTATATTTAGAATGAGCCTTAAAGGGGCGATTTGTAGAACAAGGTAAATGAAAGCACTTATCAGAGACATAAGTTTGAAAGCAATTGTAGGGAAAACCAACTACTTTCTCTTTGGTAAGTCAGACATTTTAGAAAGGGTTGGAACAAAGGGGTGTCAGGACTCGGATAGCAAACATACTGCATTGTTAGGACAGAGGTGAGCTGCTCATTAAATTTACCTCTTGTTCTTCAGGATCCACTTTTATCAATGGTCTGACAATTCCATTAACTTCTGCAGCAATTACAAACCCTGGATAACAAATACAACACATTCACTTCTCTCTGACAGTTCTGCTTGTCCGGGGCCCATTTATGTTACTGAAGTGCTGGAATCCAGACTTTAGGGTTCAGCCAACATCAAATGAGACCTCGGGTGATAAGGCCACTTCTTTCAGGCTTTTGTCTTATTGGTGCCCTGCTTAGATTCAATTCACCTTCAGATTTCTGGGAAATTGCAACATGAGAGAGTACAGGCTGACAAGTATCAATCAAGATAAAAGATAGGGGATAGATACAGACAGAGATGGAAAGGAATGTGGAGTGATTTAAAGGCAACCTTTAAAGATAGACCTGGGTTCTCCAGCAAAGGTAAAAATGAACTTTTACAATCAAAAGATAAGACAAATTGCTAATTACAAAATTGCCATTGCAAATAGGTGAAGTTCTCTACTTCTCACCAGGAGAAATTGAGATGTGCTCTCAAGTACGTGTCAGACAACTGATATCTCTCCATATCTGTCTGTCATGGTGCATTTCACTCCTTAGGAGGTCCCCAGAGGAACAGTGATTAAACTATTATTATTGATAAGCAAATTAGTATAATGCTTGAGTTCAGACTCCGGAATTGAATAGATCTAAGCCTGGATTCTATGGCTCTAGCACAGGGCTTCTCAGTCTCAGTACTGTTGACATTTTGAGCTAGATGATGCTTTCTTGGGCTGTCCTGTGCATTGTAGTACATTTGATAACATACTTGGCCTCTACTCCATGGATGCCAGTATTAGCCTGTCTTCAAGCTGCCACCTAGTTGTGACAACCAAAAATGTCTGCAAACATTGCCAGATGTCCCCTAGTGGTAAAATTGCCCCTAGTTGAGAACGATTGTTCTAGGACCATGTCACATACCTTCTTTAAATTTCAATTTCGTCATCTGTACTATAGTAGGCTTTGCCTGTCCCAAGTTGTAGCCATATGTCTAAGTGTTTCAGAACTGGAAAGCAGTCTTGTGACTCTCCAGATGAAAAAGCAGAGACTCAGAGTGGGCAACTGACTTGCCCATGGACTCATCAATCTTCAGTCATAGACGTGGAGCTCTAACGTAGGTAAATGAGAAAAACAATGAAAGTGAAAAATGGGTTTATGGGACATAGGGACAAAACCATTCCAATTACAAGCCTCAGCACGCCCTGTGTGCCTGACCCAACAGAGCTTAACCCACCATCAAGGAATCACTGTAGATTGTCCATTCCAAGTATTTCTCTCGCAGGGTAAATTTCAGGATTATCCTGGTTTGCTTTCTATTTCCTTTAAATATACAAATATTTCCTTAATCTTGGCTGTGGTTTGTTTTACATATATGGAAGACAGTTTGAGAAGAGCTGGAAGAAGCCTTGACCTAATGGACTGAGTTGAGGAAAATATTTGTGTTGTACCGTACTGCATACTCTGCAACCAGTTAAACAAAAAATAAGATACAGAAAAAGAAAGACTATTTTGTTTTCCACAAGCTTGCAAAATTGTGTATTTTCTTCTCTTTTTGAAATTTTTTTGGAAAAACTTGTCACTCACCATGAGACTATATATTCTACCACGATGTTTCTCTAATTTAAACAGCCTGTCTTTTACCAAACATTAAACAAGCCATAAAGCAGGAACTTTGGAACTTCAAATGAAGCTGTCAGAGATTCTTCCTGCCATCAGATGATTTGCAGCTGTGTGACTCATTTGTATCTTTATAAGAATTCAGGAAAAAAAAAAAAGATTATTAGCATTTCAATTCCTGTCAACTGCTAAAACTAAGTAGGCCTGAAGATGTGCCTGGCTTCCCTGTGCTAGTGCTGTGATAAACGCAGAATCAGGCAGCGATGGTAGAGGGACTTCTAAGAGGAAAATATGTGAGAAAGGAAGCATCACTGGTATTGAATGTCCTTATAATCAAAAAAGACCCAGTGCCTACACAAATTGTCATGCTAAGCTTTGCTCCACACAGCATGGGGACAGGCTGGTTATTGGCAGATAAAGATCTGCTTCTACCAGTGAAGAAGGAAACCCAAGAAGACAAGACAACACAACATTTTAGTATAGAGTAAGTATGCACTCTCATATTATGTCCCAACATGCCTCTCCAACCTACTGCTCTACCCCTCAGTGTAGCAGAAGTCAGGCTATTCTGTTGGCAGTTCTCAAATGTCTACACTCCATTTACACTAAATACTGTTTCCTATGTGGTTTTCTCTGTCTACAATATTTTTGCCCCCTCTACCCCACATTACAAACTCCTGTTGAAACTTCCATAAGTAGAACATAGGTCACCACTAGGAACACGCCCTAGTTCGTATCAGCAAGGCACTTCTTCTTTCCTCTATTTAAGGAACTTCAGCTGAGAAACAATGATGAACGTTGATAGTCACTTCCACATAATACCTGTTTAGTCAATGTTTGTTGTTTGACTAACTGAAAAATAAGTGAAAAGTTGAATAGAGGATGAGCCTATTTTTTCTGTACCAAGATTTGAAATCTCTCAAGGCCTAAAAAATCCCCGTAATTCACATGACTTCCCTTCTCAAACAGATTTATGATTTCTTTTAATTGGGCATTATTGTTGTTGAACACATGCCACCTATCCTTTAAGTTCTGATCCTAATCGTGTAGATCCATTATATGGGGCAATATTGTAATACACCTTGTATTCAAGGGTAGTTTTCATTTTTGAAGTATTTTAAACACTAGAAGACAAAAGAAAAAAATAAAATATCAAGAACCATAGGAATATATTAGAAAAATTCTTATAAATTTTTATAGTACAAAAATTTCAGGTATAGTTATGGGTAAGTATACATCAAACATTTCCCATGTAAGCCACGACACACGATATACATTTATTTATTTTTCTTTAAAATAAAATTATTCAGATTAGGTAACAATCCCTTACTAAGTTATGTGAGTGGTTGAGAAGAGAATTGATCAGAACATAATTTCTTCCCTACTTTTTTAAATGCGTGAAGACTTCAAGTCGGTTAGTTTTTTAAAAAATGTTTTGTTTTTTGTGAATAATTCCCATTGTCAAGAAAGACTTTCGGTTTTTGGTGTTTCCCTTGTGTGTGATTCATTAGTTTGAGGATAATTTTAGCCCTTCTTTATTCAGAGTCATACATAAATACAATAATAAGTGCAGCCAAATGGATGAGATGCATATTAATTTTCTAGTTGGCTTCATAGATTTCTAAAATATGAAGGAATCTCAAAAATTATCTTCAGCCATAAACGTATTTTGCAGACAAGGAAACTGAGGTTCTTACCATTTGAATGATTCATTTATGGTAACATAACTAGATAATGACAGAGACTGGATAAGAACCATGGTCTGGTTTCAACTTCAAGTGTTTCAAAATTCCCACGTGCTGTAAACTGTTGGTGTGCTTTTGCATGCTGATGTCTTCTTCTCAACGGCCCCATTTCTCCATGCTGCACAGTCATCCTCAGTGGACAGTGCCCTAGGAAAGCTTTCTTTCTGAGATAATGCTCACAGTTGCCTTATTCCTAAATATAACTGCAGAGCCAGATCCTAGTCAAGGGCTTTGGGCCCAGCTCGACAATTCCCTCAGTAACCCTCTTTCATCTATCTAAGAGGGATCTTGTTTGCCAGGGATGTTCCCTGCCTTTAATTAAATGGTCTATGGATTTTATTCAAGCACGTGAAGCTCCTTTGTTTTCTGTCTCCGTGGTGTTGGTATCAATTGTCTGACTGCTTAGTTTGAAGTCTCCAGAGGAACACTTCTCCCTCTCAAGGTCAGTTTGGGGTAGAGGCAGAACTGTCGCTAAATCATTTGGAGTCCTTTGCTTTCTCTTTTAACATCACCCTCCTATAGCTCTGGAGATTTTATTCATTTTCCTGGTCAATTTAGTGATATTATTTTGGATGTGAGTACTAGACACGGTTTAAGTGATAATCAAAGCATTAGAACAAATAGGACCTTGTGCACACTAACTTTCACCCATTCCTTCAGTCAGTCTCAACTGTTTTGGAATCTGCTATTTTAGCAGAAGCCAGATCCCATGCTAGGCTCTGGAAATACAAAGAGGAAATACACAGAGTCCGTCTTTAAGAGTCTTTAACTTCGGGAAATGTGTCCTTTGGTTCCCTATGGGCTTCTTTTCTCTCACATGCATATCATCTTCAATTCACAGTCCCAAGAGTTTTTTCTTATTTATTGTTTTTGAGATTCCCATGGACGCCAATCCAGTTTCTCATCTTTGCATGCATAAATTACTGTAAATAATTTTCCAGCTCAACATCTGATTTCAAATATCTATCTCCACAATCCCAGCCCGAAATTCTACTGAGTTTGGATTTCCAAGGGGGGAATGTGGGAGGCTTTATTTTTATAAGGCCTTCTTTGATGGATGGAATTGTTCTATATCTTGATATGGGAGTTGATTGCATAGGTAAATAAATTCATCGAGTCATTGAACTGCTTACCAAAAATTTGTGTACTTCATTGTCCATAAATTATACATCAACCACTTTAGAAAAAAGCTCCCTAGTTAATTATGATGATTACTATGAGAGTCAAAGTCTTTTAAACATTTTTTATCAAGAAACATTGCTGAGAATGTCATGTAACCTATAGAATTATCCCCGAGAAAAATATACAAATCCATAAACATAGATTTTGTAATATTTCAGGAAATTTTTGGTTTCCTCAAAGTTTTTCTCTGTATCCTAGGATAAGAAATCCTGCAAAAAGACTTGAAACAACCTGAATGACTATCAACAGTGAAGTGCTAAAATAAACTATGGCTCATCCTTACAATAAAATAGGATACAGTTATTAAAATAAATTTAAGAATAAAGAGGTTCTAGTGGGAAAATATATCAAAGATGGATTAATTGAAAATAAGAAAATATTGACCAGTGTATGAGATATGTTATCATTTGTGTAAAAACAAATAATATAGATATATATGCTCACACATACATACATAATGCATGTACTTACATACAAACACAAACATATTTACATATTTATATACACTATATATATTATGTATAAATATATATATTTGCATTACTGTTGTATTTGCATAAATATTCTCTAGAAGGATATCCACACAAACTAATAACAGTCTATTACTATTTGTGGGAATGGTCAATGAATGGGCAGATGGACAAGTAGCATGGAGGAATGAAAGTTACCCACATATTTATATATATATACATATATATATATACTTATTTATTTTTTGTTGAGGAAGATTGGCCCTGAGCTAACACCTGCTGCCAATCTTCCTGTTTTTGCTTGAGGAAGATTGTCACTGAGCTAACATCTGTGACAATCTCCCTCTCTTTTGTATGTGGGAAGCCACCACAGCATGGTTTGATGAGTGAGCAGTCTGTAGGTCCACACCTGGGATCTGAATCCACAATCCCCAGGCCACTGAAGCAGAGCATGGAAACTTAACTACTATGGCACCAGGCTGGCCCTGATACTATTCTTTTGTTTGAATAATTAACATGCATTGCTACCTCAAATAGCTAAATTAAAATTATTAAAAAAAAAAAACTCCTGCCTGAGAAATCACTGCAGAATATTACCAGGAAAAAATATTTTACAATTTTGGGTTTCAGATGGATCAATTTAGAGAGGGTTAGACTGTGGAAAATATGTGAGATTAAAAAAGGAAGATCAATCAGAAAGCTGTAGCTATTAAATAGGTGAGAAATGATGCAGCCTAGGCCAGAGAGCCAGGAGCCCCTAAGGAAGCAGAATCACTATGCAACTCGCAGTGGCTGATTGAGTCAAAGCTGGGATGTGGGTGGGGGTGAAGGGAGGGAGGAGGGACTTGGGATGACTAAGGAGTGGCCTTGGGGAAAAAGAGGTGTGTTTTGGACATGTTATGTTTGAGGTGCATTCAGGATAACCAGATGAAATGTCCAGGAAGCAGATGATGTAAGGGTTTGCAGCCAGCAGCAAGTTCAGGGCCTAATCTCTGCTTTATGGTATCTTCTGGCTGTCTGTAACCCAGCACCTATCAGGTACAAAACGCTTGCAGTGTCTCTCAATCTACAACAACCGTAAAAAGATGTCATTATGCTCACTTTAAATATAAGAAAACTCACGTGTAAAGTTTTTAAGTACTCGTTTCTGTTGTTCATGGCCAGCCACAGGCAGCCTGATGTATAAAAATGGTATTAGAGCCAGATTCTTTTAACGGTAATCAAATATGTGTGAGAGTGGAGGTAATTTTTCACAACAAGCATTAACATTAGGAGACGACTGTTAATGTACTCTAAAGGAATTTCTGCTCATTATTTGACTGCCAGGAATTACCTTTAACTAGTCATCAAACACAGCTATGGTGGCCCTTCAGAGATCTACATGACACAATGACAAATTAGCCATGCCACCCTCTTTTTTTAAACAACTTTATAGAAATATAATGCAAATACCATATAAAACACCCATTTAAAATGTATAGTTCAATACTTTTTAATACACTCACAGAGTTGTACAACCATCCGCACAATCTAATTCCAGAACATTTTCATCACCCCTAAAAGAAACCCCATACCCATTAACAGTCACTTCCCCTTCTTCCCGTCCCTTCTCTCTACTCTAGCAACCACTAATGTACCTTCTTTGCCTATTCTGGACCTTTCATATAATTTATACAATCATACATTTCACATAAATAGAATTATATATTGTCTTTGTGATTCAAGGTTAATCTACATTTTAGTATGTACTGATACTTCATTCTTTTTTATTGGCAAATAATATTCCACTGTATGTGTATACTACAATTATTTTTCCATTTATCATTTCATGGACATTTAGGTTGCTTCTGATTTGTGCCTATTATGAGTAAAGCTGCTATGAGCATGCATGTGCAAGCTTTTTGTGGGACATACATTTTCATTTGTTTCGACTGTATAAGTAAGAATGGAATTTCTTGGTCATATGGTAATTCTACACTTCACATTTTGAGGAACTCCCAAACTATTTTCTAAAACAGATGCCCTATTTTTCAATCCTGTTAGCAATATGTGAGGGCTCCAATATCTCTGCATTCTTACCAACACTTGCTATTGTTTATTTTTAAAAACTATAGCCATCTTAGTGAATGTGAAATCGTTTCTTATTGTGGCTTTAATTTGCATTTTTCTTATGACTGATGACGTTGAACATCTTTTCATGTGTTCAATGGACATTTGTATATCTTCTTTGGAGAGATGTCTATTTAGATCCTTGGCCCATTTTTTAATTGGATTTTTTATCTTTTTATTATAGAGTTGTAAAAGTTTTTTTTAATATATTCTTGATTCAAGTCCCTTATCAAATATACCTTGCAACTATTTTCTCCAAATCTGTGGGTTGTCTTTTCGCTTTATTGATGGTATTATTTGCAGTACAAAAGATTGTAATTTTACAATTTATCTACTTTTTTCTATTGTTTCTTGTGCTTTTGGCATCACATGTAAGAAGACATTAATTAATTCATGGAGATTTATCCCTTTGTTTTCTTCTAATACCCTTACAGTTTTAGCTTTTACATTTAGGTCTATGATCCATTGTGTGTGTGAGTATTTGTGTTGTCTAAGGTAGGGGTTCAACTTCTTTTGCATGTAGCTGTCCAGATGTTACAATACCATTTACTGAAAAGACTATTCTTGACACTGCTGAATTTTTTGGGCATCTTTGCAAAAATCAATGGACCATTTTTCCCACTTCTTAGTGTGAAAAAAATTTTAATTCAGCATTGTCAGGATGTTATTCTATTTCCTTTAGTTTTGTGAACTCTAGGATAACTGGTATGTATTATTTTAACTGTAAAGCACTCAGTTTGTATATCTTTAATCACAATCAGTTAAATATCAATAGAATTTCACCAGATATGGTAGTAAGAGAGCAACCTCCAAAGACGTCCACATCCTAATCACCCAAGTCTGTGACCAGCTGACCTGATGTGACCAAAGAGAATTAAGATTGTAGATTCAATTAAGTTTGCTAACCAGCTGACCTTGAAATGAGGAGACTATTCGGGGTAAGCAAGTGTGCTCAATCTAATCACATGAATCCTTCAAGTAGAAGAAGAGGCAGAAAAGAGGATCAGAGAAGCACAATGCTCAAACGACTCAAGCCACAATTACTGACTTTGAAGGTGGAGGAAGTGGGCCACAAGTCAAGAGGTGCAGATGGCTTTAGAAACTGGAAAAGGCAATGAATTGGATTCTCCCTTAGAGTTTCCAGAATGGATAACAGATCAGTTGACACCTTGATTTTAACCCAATGAGGCGTGTGCAGAAAATCTCAAAGAACTTTAAGATTATAAATTTGTGTTAAGACACACGGTTTGGGGTAATTTGTTATAGAAGGAATGGAAAATTAGTATAGCACTATTTTAGGCTGAGCAGTAGTTTGTCTGTGTAATCATCTTTATGGCCTGGAGCCCTTTTGTTCATCTAAAGACTGGCTAATTTCCGACCAATTAGGGAACATTGTTCTGCCCTCCCCATTTTCCATATGCCTTTTCCTGACTACAGCCAAGGGAAAGTCTCAGCGTCTGAGGCCACATTCAGAGAGCTGAACTGCCTGCCTGGCTGCGTAGACAACAACTCCGATATCCTCAGCTGCTAATATTCTGCCACTAAATCTACTTTAAAAAACATAAAAAGAAAAATAGCAGCACACTAAGGAAAATAAATGTTTAGATGAATTCATGTGCTTTCCACTAGAGAGGATAATAATAAATCTGCTGGGCAGTACAAATTGCCCTCTAAGTTTAAAGTCACCTCGTCATTCCCAGGGAGATCAGCTGAATTAATGGTCAACATGTTAATAGAATAATGGAGCATCCTTAACCATTTCCAGAGGAGGAAGGGGAGGGGTGTACTGGATGCTTATTTTATGGCAATTTATGTCAGTGTAAAAGTTATAAAGATTGCCAGAAAGTAAAGGAGCATGATGTAGAATCACTGGAGAAACTGTAAAATCAATATCTCTAGGGTTTTCAACACTGTACTTGGCAGGTCCTTTCAAATCCATCGCCCGCATGATATTTTATGTATGTAACTGGCAACGGTGATGGTGGATGATGTTCAACTCATGGAGTTGGCACCAAATCAATCATCAAAAATGAAAATGCATATGTCTCTCTCCATTTTCTATCTGCTTTCTCAGATGCTGTCTGAGATTAGATCCTAAACCCCAGAGAAAGATATCCATAGCAAAGGCTGATATGAAAGATTCTAAGAGTCTAAATAGATAGAAAAATGCAACTTACACCATAGATTTTTCTTGGTTAGAAAATAGCAATTTATTTAAAGGTTTGGAAAGTGGGTTTTAATGCTGAGACACTATTTTACTCCCATGATATAGGCACATATTAAAAACATTAATATCCTTCTTGGTAAAATTGTAGGAGAATGGAAACTCACATGGTTATTGGGAGAACACACACTGTAAAATAATTTGTTAAGTGAAAATTGATAATACCTAATATAATCTCAAATGAGTATAATCTGACCTACTATATGTAACTAAGCAGAGTCTTCCTAGAGTTTTTATATGTACCTATGGCTTTCCAGCCAACCTTTGGGAATCATCATTTTGATGCTGCAAATTTGTATTATTGGCAACCACTTCCCTGATACTCAATCCACCAAATCATCCAAAAGTTGTGTAAAATTCTAGTGACCTGCATCAAAAGAATAATAACTGAAAGAATTGAGTGGCTTCTGATTGACGCAGTGTGTCATATGGGAAACTGTTTTCTGGGAACCAGAATCTTGAAGATAGAAATCAGGACTAAATGCTTTGATCAGATTAGAGTTGAAATCAGAAATGCCTATTTGCCTAAGTAAAATGTGACCCTGGTGGTCAACTGAAGACAATGATGAATCAATTTCCATTATTAGTTATTTGTGTCTAGAATCAAGTGTCTGTAGAAGGCAAGACATTGGGCACCATGTTACTATTAGAATAGAAAAATGTAGTGGAGATATGGCTGCATATGAGTATGAGGACTGAGGAGCAGAGTGCATTGGAAAGTCTGCAGGAAAAAAAGTGATAAATGTGGGGATGTAATTTATCAAGCCACAGTTTGTTCAGAAGGGCAGAGAGCTTCTTTGATCTGAAAGGATCCCTTGTTTCTTAAGGCTTCAAGGTTAATGTTTTGATGTTTGGTCTCTCTGATGGCTCTGTTGCAGTATATGTTGATGTCAAAACTATACCATACCTTGTAAATCAAAAACACAGTAATATAAAGAAAGAATAGGATGCTGAGAATTGGATTCGGGCCATTAGAGAGATTCCACTGAGTGTGAGTATTTAGAAACCCTAAATTCTATGAGGCTGCATATTTTTCCAGCAAAGTAGCTCCTCCTTCCCTATCTGAGGTGGTTACCTCTCTCTTGCCTGAAGACACTTATTATCAAGAACTGAAGAAATTGCCTTGCAATGATGTGTCAAGTCTTCTCAAGACCCATCAGATACTATTGCTATCCTACTGCTAACGTGACTCAATTCCTATCCAAACACACCAGACATCCGTATGGCATCCCAACAACCTCTTGTAACCATGATTCTGGTGCTGAAAACTGCATTTGCAGCAGCTTCTTTGATGTTCAACACCCCACCCCCCAGCACCGTCCCAGCTCTTTCATTGGTAAACCTCTAATTCTCTGTATTAAAATAGATACAAAGTCTGACCCAGAAAGAAGCACCATTCACACAGAAAGAATTTCAAGATTTATTCATATTTATACTGTCAGAACCTTGCTGAATATATGGGGGGATTGAGCTTAAACATGTAAGACTATGGATGATGAAACTCTATGATAGATCAGGTTGAATGTATCAATATGGGTACACTGAGCAGAGATTCTGGATTCAGCAATTTAGCCCAAGGAATTTAAAGTTTTCAAACATTTTCCTTAGTTGGTCTACTAAAACTTAGACTCATAATCTCTACATTAAGTACAGTTGAGATGCCAGCACTTCCTTTTCATACTATGGTCAAAAGGAACACAAATGCTTAGGGATCAGAGTGTTGAATTGGATTTATTACATGGGACTTGCTTATCCACCTCTGAATTACATACCTGGGAAAGGCCCAGAGTACATATCTTTCACCATACTGGTGAGGAGGGCACAAGCACCTTTAAATAGCTCTGCAGAGACTAGCCTCTAAAAGCCACAGTTGTTAGTAAGAGATGTCACCACTGAAATGGACTTCTTGATTTTCTAAGCTCAGAAATTCAGAGTCCAATGGCAGCAGTGAACTTCCAGAGACAAGGTGGGTCTGGCTACTGTAATTGGAAATAGGGCTGGAGCAGAATTCAAAATGGGCAAACCACAGAGATCTTTTGATGGGACTACTTGATTTTGGTGTTTCTAAAACCAAAATGGCTGGGCAGCCTTTGAATTCATAATTTAGCTACATAAGTGAGCAGCCCTAGGTTACGAATGGTGTCACATTTCCAAAATAGCCTCACACCTTCTCATCCGATGCTGATTCTGTGCTTTATTCACTGAGGAGATGAGATAGTCCCCTTGAGGAAAACAACCCCACAATGCTGCCACAACTGTAAAATTGTTTCTTAACTTTCACTAAAAGGACCTGTGACTATTGGCCAAGATAACTCTGCACTGAGGAAAGAGAAACTCCTGGAGTTTTCAGGGATTATTGGACAGTGGCTCTGAACTGAAGGTAATTTCTAGGATGAAAAGTCCACTGTGTTATACCAGTTAGAGAAAGATTCTGGTGGTCAAAGAGTAAATAAATCTTTTCAGTTTAACTTTCTCTAGACACATGGTAGAAACGCATTTCTCCACCCTCTTGAAATTAGGCATAGCCATGTGGCCTGCTTTGACTAAGAAAATATCAAGTGGTAGTAATCTGTGTCTGTTCTGGATGGAAGACTTCAAGAGACAAGGTGTGATTAGCCCTGTTCTCTCCCCATGCCATAGTGACATGAAATGTTCCAGATGACGTGTCCTCTATTAGCCTCAGTCCCAGAGCAAGGGAATCATGGAGCACATCGCCCACTTAGAGATGGAAATGTATTATGATTAAGAAATGCAGCTTTGCTATTTTAAGTCACTAAGATTATTTATTAATGTAGCATAACCAGGCCTGCCCTGATAGACTATGAAATATGATTCAGTCCTAAGAAGACAGATATGCATACTAACATGGAGATCTCCAAGGTAAATTATGTTTAAAAAGTAAAAATGGATATGAATAAATCACTCATATTAATTTGTAAACATGCAAACCTACAAAAACAAAATATAACAAAAATACTTTTTGCAATGGTATCTATTTACATGAAATATGTTAACTACATATGTATAATAAAAAGGTCTAGAAGTACACACAGATAATTTATAATACTGCTTACCAATGTGGAGAAGCGTGATACTTCAGGGGGCAGGGATGGGTGAGGGGGTATAAGAAGGATTTTTACTTTTTCTTCTGTGTGTTTCCCTCTGTTTTTTTTGTTTGTTTGACAATAGACAAATATATTTTGCATTACTTTAAAATTTAATTTAAAAAGTATGAATAGACTTCACTGGTGAATTCTACCAAACATTCAAAGAAGAGTTAATATCAATCCTTCTCAAACTCTTCCAAAAAATAAAAAACGAGTGAACTCTTTCAAGCTCATTTTGTGAGGCCAGCATTACTCTGATGCCAAAAGAAAAGAAAATTTCAGGCCAATATCCGTGATGAACGTTGATGCAAAAAACCAAAATATTAGCAAGATAAATTTAAAATACATTAAAAGAATTAGACTCCATGGTCAATCAGGGTTTATCCCAGGGATGCAAGGATGGTTCCACATCTGCAAATCAGTCAGTGTGATACACCACATTACAAAAATGAAGGATAAAAATCATATGATCATCTCAATAGAGGCAGAAATAGTGTTTGACAAAATTCAATATCTGTTTATTATAAAAACGCTGAGCAAAGAGGGTACAGAGGAAATGTACCCCCACAAAACAAAAACTATATATGACAAGACGACAGCTAACATCATACTCAATGGTGAAAAGCTGAAAGCTTCAGACAGGACAAGGATGTCTACTCTCACCACTTTTATTCAACATAGTATTGGAAGTCCTAACCAGAGCAGTTAGGCAAGAAAAAGAAATAGAAGGCATCCAAATCGGAAAGGGAGAAGTAAAACTGTCACTATTTTCAAATGACATGATATTTTATATAGAAAACTCCATCAAAATCTGTTAGAACTAATAAATGAATTCAGTAACATTGCAAGATACAAAATAAACAAAAATCTGTAGCGTTTCTATATACTAATAACGAACTATCAGAAAGAGATATTAAGAAAACAATCCTATTTCCAATTGTAGCAAAAAAGAATAAAACTCTAAGCAGTAAATTTAACCAAGGAGGTCACAACATACTAAGGAAAGAAGTGGAAGAAGACACAAATGAATGGAAAGCTATTCTGTGCTCATGGGTTGGGAAAATCAACATTGCTAAAATGTCCATACTACTCAAAGCAATCTACAGATTCAGTGTAATCCCTATCAAAATTCCAATGTTGGTTTTCACAAAAAGAGAACAAATGATCATAAAGTTTGTATGCAACCACAGAAGACTTCAAAGAGCCAAAGCAATCAGGAGAAAGAACTAATCTGGAGGCATCACATTCCCTGATTTCTAACTCTATTACAAACCTATAGGAATTAAAACAGTATGATATTGGCTTTAAAACAGATATGGATCCTAGACCAATGGAACAGAATAAAGAGCCAAGAAATAAGCCTGTACAAGAGAAAAAAAGATGAGGGGAGGGGATGTTGACTTTCATGACAAACATAATAAAAGCAAGAAAGCAAAACAGTAACTCTTTTTTTTTTTAAATGCATTTTTTCTTCTTTGGGGTCTTACATAAGGCAGGTTATTATAGCTGAAGTAAATATACACAATAAGATGGCCCAAGTAAACATATGAAAATTGAGAGTGGCAGCACCTGAAAAGTCCCAGGATAGTATTTTCTTTGAGCAAAATTGATGTTATATTTTCCTATTCCAGAGACATACCCCTCACAAGAATGTCTGGTTCCATTCTGGTCAATTTCATTCTCTCTCTTTCATATATCAAAGCTCACTTCTACTTTCATTTGGAATACTCTAAGTCCTTTTTTATCAGTGAAATATTGTGTTTGGCTGCATAGGACAGAAAAACAGTTACTGTGACTTAACCAAAGATAAGTTTTATTTTCCTTCTACAATCAGAACCTTTGAGATGGGCAAGTTAAGGCTAGTGCAGTTGTTTGAATAGATCATCAAGAAAGCAGCTACTTCTAGTCCTTTCTCTGTCATCTGCAGCGTGTAGCAGCTTCTATGTGAGTAGTCCCCACCTAATCATAAATTGGCTGTCCCCCCTCTAGCACCAGAAAGCCATTTCAGGCAATAATAAGAGAGCCATAAAAAACAAATAGAATTTATACCAGGAGAGACAAAACATTGACAGAAATAATCAGTAGAGGTTCCATTTCCATCTTTTTGGTTACATTCATCTCACAGGCCCTCCACTCCCATCGTCAAAAGTAAGGAAGACTAGAAACTATGGTTTATCTTTCTGGAAATAATGCTGAAAATGGTAAAATGTGTGTTCTGTTTTGAACGAAGGAGAGAACAAGGCTTAGGTAGATACCTAGCAGTATCTGCCATACCTTATCCTCTTTTCATCTGAACTGTTAAACCATGCCATTCAGCTTGGTATAACCTCAGAGATAAAGCTTTCCAATTTATTGCCACCTTCATTGATTCCATCTTGGTAACTCATGAGACAGTTCATATCTGTAGCTCACATTTCATAAATGAACTGGATATTGTAAGACATTGTTGCTTGAATTTATTTTGCCTACATTACTGGATTGTTAACTCTTAAAGAATAGGCATCACACATCCCTATCCTGATCTTTCACTTTCCATCTCAGATAAAACTAAATGCACAGGTCTGAAGTAGTACCAATCTTGGAGTGAGAAAAGAATACATGGAGTTTGCGTCCTGAGGTGAGTAGACGGACAGCAGGAAATCACAATTTTCTGATCACTGTATCATACAAGGAGACTTAGTATATGAGAAACTCATGAATGGGTGTTTGCTAATTTTATAACTATGTTGGGTACCCAAATGATTGTGCTTTATTCAAAGTAGTGGCTTTCGAATCATTTTATTACAGAAAATCTTTTTTTTCAAATGAAATTATGCATTGCAGCTCCATAAGCTGGAAAAGCAGATCTCCTCTACTTGAATCAGAGCAGGGAGACACAATTCTCCCTGCTGCCAGCTCTTTGCTCAGTGTCGGCCTCCTTTACTCTGGCAGACAATGAGTAAAGTAAACATATAAACCAATTTGCTCAGTATAGTTCTGGTTCACACTTGTGGCCCTGGTGAATTTATAAATAGTGCCCTATTTCATTCTCAAAAGTGACCTAATTTAGAAAATAAATTATATGGCCGTCCTATCTATGAGGTATCTTAGGGGAACCTTGGAGCTTAAGGACCCATCTGGAAAGCCATGGAGCTAAGACACAGAAATAATTATGATTTAACTGATATGTATAAAGATATAACCTTAGATTTGTTTATTCTATCATTTTGCTTACTTATTACAGGGAGACCCGATGAGCCAAGTCATAACATGGTATAATTTTTACTGACTGCTTTATACATGTGACTATCAGTGGTTTGGACTTCCTGATGAGTAAAATATTAGGAAGAAAGCCAGTATCCTTTGGTACCGATAGTGCTTCTTCTGCTAATTATCCCTGTGAAATTGAGGAGAACTTTGCATACCTGCACCTCAGTTTCCTCTGATCTAAAATGATGGGACGGTATTTGAAATGGCATCCAGCTCTAATCTTCATTTATTCTGTAAGACTGGATGTACCTTTGCCTGGGAAATCCACTCTGTTCCATTTGTTGGCACAGTGATAATATTCAGTTCCTGCCTATTTAGGTGGATTTCAGGAACAGTTTGTAGCACTTTGCAACTCCACTTATAGTAAGTTATGCCCACAGATAAGGAATAAGGGATAAATGTGAGAAAACAGTCCCCCATAATGTTTGGTACAATAATACTTAACATGAGCATTGAATGCTGCCAATGAGATTCATTTGAGATCAGAACTGTTTTTGCCAGACACTCATTTCATTTGGCTGGACTCTGAAAAACCATGTACTATTGAATGTAGCTAACGTTTCTCTAAATGTTTCTGAAATGTGCAGGTGGTGTGCTCTGATGAAAGTAGATTACTTTGGAAAATACTGCTCCAAATACCCACTTTTCTCAGGCAGTCGCATAATGCAGGCCCATTAGAAGAACAAATAGGAAAAGGCCTTTACATAGATCTTATCTGGCTACTAATATGAAGGGTCATTACCTTTACAACTGTAAAGTTGTCAAGTTCTTCTTTCCAGGAAGTGCCGGTCTATCAGATTCAAAGCTGGTTGGAGATCACCAATCACAATCCTTTAGTTATGAAATAAACTCTGAATATGTACATAAACAAGAAGACCTTATAAATCCAATCCTCAAGTTGAAGAAAGAACTGAGCCCTCAAGTTTTTAAAGCTTATCCAGTGGCTGATGTCCAGGTGCCATTTTATAAGCCTGGGTCTAAAATTAGAGAAGACAACCTGAGCAAATCATTTTTAAGTATACTATTCAAAATATGTGATGAGCTATGTGGGAATATTTCCAGCTATAGTGCTCTTTACAACAAAATGCATGTTACAGAAACCATATTGGTTGCTAGTCGAGAATATCTACTTTTGGAGTCGTTTGAAGAGGCCATAGTAAAACCTTCTGAAAATTGTGCAGAACAATTATTATAAGAACATAGGAAAAACTACTATTAACTGCAGAAAAAAAAAGTCACAGTTTGCACAAGTCTGTATAGTTATTCAGGTTTTGAGTTTCAGGACATAAAAATGAGGAAAATCTTGGAGAAGTAGGTAAAATAATAATTCCTATCAAAGATGTTTTTATATTATACTTTTATTTATGCATTTGTTTATTCTTTTTATGATAACCAGCTACTTTAAGCATAGCACTGGTTGACATGTATTAGATGTGTAAGAGAAGGTGATGTCAGAGATTATCTACCAGTCAGAATAGGCTAGATCATGCTGAAGTAACTAAAATTCTCACATTGTAAAGGCTTATCACAGCACACATTTATTTTTGCTTGTCTACAGGTCTATTATGGCTTGACTAACATTTGTTCTACAACTCCTCACTTTGGTGTCCCATCTACTAAGCAGCCACCACTTCTAAAGATGTCCAAGGGAAAGAGAGTTCTGGAGGTTTTGCAATTGTCAATTAAATGCCCTGACTTAGCAGTAGCAAACAGCTGCTCAAAGCTCATTGGTTAGTCACATGGCCGTACCCAACTACAAAGGATCCAGGAAGTGTAATCTAAACATATGATCAGATGGCAGAGAGCTGGCAATACTTTATAAACAGCATTAATGATAACCACATTTTACCCTTCTGGTCACAAAATATTCATCACACACTCCCTTCTCAGACAAAATATATTTATTTCTTCCCCAAGGGAGACAACTCAAAAGGTCTCATTCCAGGATCTTATGGAATGTGACATTAATAATACATCAGAGAATTACATGTAAGAGTCTTTAATCAGGTCCACCTGAAGCCCTTCTTGATTAGGAAATCTGTGTATTTGAAAGATGAGTAAATTGCTTCTACTGTCGCACAAACCTTAATGAAAGAGAGTAAAGGTAATCACAGAAACAACACTTTCAGCAGGGAAGATACAAAACTGTCTCTGGCCTGCGGCAATTTTGACATCCTCTTGGCAGATGTAGCCCTACTCTGTGAGTGGGAAAAGTCTGTTGATTAGATCCTGAGTCAGCTTCATGGGAAAAGCATTCAGATCGCTATTCTCCATGGCCCTTGCTCCACTTGGGGAGGCCCTTCTTTCTCCTTTTTTCACACACACAACATCTGAAGTTGGCTTTTGAAACTATACCTTACTTGGAGGTGGAGAAGCTTTCTCAGACTGCTTCTTGCCTCTAGGTGTTTGACAGTCTGAGAGGTGCAATAAATCTTAAACAGTTGGTGGGTTTTTTTAGTCCAGGCTAATGATTTTTTTTTTTTTTTTAAGATTTCATTTTTTTCCTTTGTCTCCCCAAAGCCCCCCAGTCCATAGCCGTACACTCTTCGTTGTGGGTCCTTCTAGTTGTGGCATGTGGGACGCTGCCCCAGCGTGGTTTGATGAGCAGTGCCATGCCCGCGCCCAGGACTCGAACCAACGAAACACTGGGCCGCCTGCAGCGGAGCGCGCGAACTCAACCACTCGGCCACGGGGCCAGCCCCAGGCTAATGATTTTTTTTTGAAAGTCCAACTCTCTGAGAAACTTAGTGGTTTTCTCAGCTCTTTAACTATAGTAAACGTCATGTGACAATATCCATACTAACAGCTTTTGTTCTAGACATTTTTTCTTAGATTATTTTCCTCTATATTCTCAGCTATATGCCTGCCTTTCTCTCAGTTAATTGCAGGTTACTCTGAGTCTGTCAGGCTTCCATGGGAGAGACACCTCTTCTGTCTCCTTTCTCCTAGCCACCTTGTTCATTTCATGTATTTACTGGGTAAGTAACTGCTGCAGTATAAAAGGCACATCTACTGACGGTTCATTAGCAAAATTTGTCCCATGGCTTCTCCTACCAAAATGGGGACAGAAAGTACAATTTGTGTGCCTGAAAATTAGAGAGCCGGAAATATTTGATGAACTGATTTTCTTTATTAAATATTTGGCAAGAGCAGACTTATAAGGACATCCAATGGGACATAAATTATAGATTGTCACTGAAGACAGTGGGAAGAGCACTCTAGCCTAGTGATCAGTACAGAGTAGTCCATCCCTACCTCAGCTCTTCCATATTTGATGACTTTGGGTATGTCAAGCCACTGTTACGAAATTTTGTTTTCTTATCAAGGGATGATTTATTTGTCCTAGAAGACAACCAAGAAACACATTGATTTTAATAGTTTCTGCTTTCAGCAACACAGATTCAGCTAAATGACTCAGGAAAACTCAGGAGAAAAGGTCTGTTGATCCATTCTTGAAATCTTTTAAGGTAAAGTGACATTCTTTAGCTGTCGGTCCCATTCCATACTCTCTGGGGCTTCTCTTATCATTCTTAGCATCCAAGCCCTTTTCTTTTTTCTTGGAGTTTCTATAGAGATATGATACAGCCATGCTCTGGGTCCCTGAAAGGGACTTCCATTCTTCTGAAGAGGAAACGCTTTTGTTAATAGGGCAGGCCTGGACCCCAGTGGCTCCTGTGTAAAGATATTAAGAGGAGCATCTCTGCCAATGTACTTAGGTAGAACAATAAAGCATCTTTACAGCCCAGACTCACCAGAGCCACTATTGATTCACTGGCATGTGCTCTCTCAATAGTAAAGGGCTGCCAGGATTTACTCGCTCAGCTTTTCCCTTTCCTAGGCTGTCATTATTCAGTGTAAAACTCCTTTAACCTGGTGGAGTTGTTGCTCTTGCTAATACTGTGTTAGCAAATTATTGATCCCAATGATGAGAACAGGAATCGTTTCTCCTGTAGCAGGATGTGCAATTGGATCTACATTCTGCCCTGGTAATTTTCTCTATAGATCTTCCAGGGGGACTAGACAAATGGACCATTAAAAACGGGTTGGGTGGGAGGGAGCTGCCTGAGGTTGATGGTACATTTGAGCTAAATCCAAACTTTATTGGTGTTTTTCAGCTTCTATTTGAAAACTTATAAACATTACTCTTTGGCACTTTATGGTTTGGTTTTGTTTTTGGTAGTTTTATTTGGCTTATTTTTAACTTTCTCTGATGGGCAAGGAGAAATTTTAGCTTGTGAGCTTCTTCTTTTGAAATCGAAATCAAGAAAATCAACAATTCAGGAGATTTAAATTTAAAGGCAAATCAAGGTCATTGACCTCTTTCAGTCAAAAGGAAAATAAAATAAAATCAGTAATGAGAGTTCATTTCAGCCACATTGGCCTTCATAGTTGGAATTTAGTGACACAAATCTTAATTAAAATGGTTACCTCTCTGCATTTCACCTCCCCGTTTTCATTTCAGATAATTTAACTACTGGGTGATTGTTAATACAATGACTTCTAACTAGGATTCACAGAATATCTGTCTTCTGTGGGCCTAGCACTGTAGATCCTGCAAAGATCTAAATAAAATAGAAAATTGAGTTCAATGGTCTACCCTGAGGCTCTGAGGATGATTTTTTTTATTTATTGAGAAACAAAAAGAAACAGAAGTTATGGAAGAGAAACAAATTTGAAAAGAAATTATTCCAAATCAGGGAAACTGTTTTCCACCCAGCATAAACTCTGAAAGTGAAAGCAGAATCTCCTGTTTATTATGTTGGGATCAAAAACTGAGCTTTGTGTGCAAAACACTGTGTGATTGAACTAATTACACTGGCCCTGATATCAGTTCCCGTACATTAAACACAGCATACGTGGGGTTAAAATGAAAGCACTCATTCCCTGCCTACTTCCTGGCTCCCTGGCTCCAGGGTCCTCTATCCACCTTGGAGACAAACAGCCAAGGACACCCACCTGCAAATTCCTTTAGCATCCTCCTCCTTGTAAGCAGCCTCCCAAGGCCTAAAGCAAGCTAGTAGGAAAGCTCAGACCAGCAAGGCCACAGACTGCCCCCCATTACCCCCCAGGCAAACACATTCCTTACAACTTTTAAAATCCCTCACCTCCCATCTTTCAAGGAGACCAGGCAAAACGAATTTGAGGGCTCACTCTCACCTCCCGGATAACATCACCCAAAATAAAACCCTTTCCTTACCATAAACCTGGCATTCCAGTTTTTATTTGGCCTCTCGTGTGGTGGGTAGGGAACCTATGTTTGTAGCCTGTAACACTAAGACTTCACAGAGTACTATAAAAGAGCTGGGGGATCCCCATTCTGTACAGAAGTAGTAAAAGAAGAGTGTTTGCATGTCAGATGGCACATTACTTTCTATTTTCTTTCTGAAATGTACTGAAGGATATAAAAATCCTCAAGGCTAATTGTTTATTTGTTTAATATGAATTGCTGACTTGAATATGTTTTTTAGTGCAAGAAAGTAAATTTATGTCTCCAAGGTCCCACTTGAATTTCACATCAGGAGGAAGTGCTTAGCGAACTGTTGACCTTACACTGCTCATTAGGTAAGGAAAATAATTAAGGCTGAAAACTTTCACTTTATATTATACAGCATATGACAGATATGTAGGATATTTTATGTAAGCAATCTTCTATCCTGGATTAGAAATTCTAAAGAGACAGTTACTTTTCTAAAATGAAATTTAACTGCCTCTTTATTAGGCAATAGCATACAAAGCTTGATATCTCAATTTTAGCACATATTAGAGTTAGAAAGATAAATGTCCATCTCCTGTTGAGATGATAAACCCTTAGAATGAGGAACTTTGACTTCTCATTTCTATATTCTACCATAGCTGCAATTACTATGGCTTATTCCATATTTGTTTGGTTTGAGATGGGACTTCTCACTGATGGTTATTATAATTCTGGTTCCATGCAATACTCAGCTGACATCACTGGATCATCTGAACTTATTGGTTCATCCCTCTTACTCTAGAGATTGAATGGAAAATCAGAACTGAGAAGAAAAGAGTGGGAATGTTGTAGGAAAATAAAAGAAAGTTGGGAGAGAATTAACCTATATCTTCTCTATTTTTTTTGCAATATCATAATACCATTTAATATTTGCATTATTAATTTACTAATAACTACAGATTGCCTCCTGTGGGCCTAGGACTATAATAGATCTTGAAGATGTGAACAAAATAGAAAATTGAGTTTAGTTGTCCACGCTGAGAACTAATGATGGTTATTAATTTGAACTAGAACTATAGAAAAGAAGATTTTATCAGGATTTTGGTGGAAAAGTTATAAAGCTATAGTTTAGAACAGAAAATGTATAGAATATATATATAGAACAGAGTATACATGTGTGTGTCTCTGTATATATAGGTGTTTGTATACATATGTGTATATATGCATACATGTATATCATACACACACACACACATATATATATATATATATATATATACACATACGAGGTTGACCTTGTGAATTGCTTTCATAAAATGCCCCAAATACATTTTGATATACATCACCAGGTTTTTTTTTTTTTGGTTGTAGTATATGCCTATCCTTTCTAGTATTTGATATGTAAATATTCTAATCTGTGAAGTAACATTGATATTTTTCCCTGTATTTTCAGTAAAATAATGTTTGCATTTTTTTGGCTTGACACTATAGTTTTTTGGAAATTTTAAAATCCAAAGCATCCTAAAGTAGTCTCTCATGGATGTCAGTAACAGCAGAGAAAGTGGTTTGGATTTGATATCTTTGCTGCTGAGGAGACCATTAATGTATAAAATAAAAGTAACATATACTTTGTGAATAATAAATAAGCAATCACGGGGCACCAAATTCGATCTTAAAAATAAAAGCATGGATGCAAATGCTGTAATTGAAATTCTTACAATCAATTTATGTGCAGTCATGAAAAGGAATGAATACACTTTCTGCCCTATCCCAAACATCCTTCTAAGTAGAGGCAATGAATATATCAATTATGAGGCTTAACAACTGGGGTTTAGTAAAACATACTTGATTAATTTTTAGTGAGATTTCCAAAATAAAATGAGGAAGAAATCACCCCATTCATTATATCACAGAAGGGAAAGGGATCTTGATGGTATTTGACTGCATCCAACTGATCAAATGACACATTAGCCAACTCCAGAAATGGGTTCCTTGTGTGAAATGAATTTCCTTCCTGAAGATGAGCATTCAAGCATCTCAGAAATTGCAGAGGTCCAGCCTCTTTACACTACCAGCAAAAAGATAGATGAAGATTGCCACAGTAACAGTCAAAACAGCAACAACAAAAATAGTCTATATGGAATTGACAAGGCACAGAGACACACATTTTGAAAAACCAGAAGCTTCAGTGAGAAAAATATCCACAAGAAATATTACTTTAGAGGATGTTATTAACTTCAAGTAGATGGCATAGTCATGTTTTATGAAGGGAATGAGATATTTGAATTATTTTTGTTTTATAAGCAATTTTAATCTCTACTATACTGTGCTAATAAATTAGATATCATGCTCTTCAGTGACTTTGACTCATCTTTGATTTCCTGTTGTTTATTCTTTAATATTTCAACATAGTTGTTAGTAGACAGTATTAGAACCCAGATTCATAACTCATTATTGCAAGGTTGCATTCTGAAAGTATATGCAGACAAATATAAGGCAAGAATAGAGAGAAAAGATAGTGTTCAAGCATTAATGGACTTACTGTTTCCAATTTTCCAAATAATTTTCAGAGCTTCTAAAAAGTAATGCATTAAATTCATTTCTCTCCTTTAATAACTCTCAAGTTTTTAGACATTCCTATCCATTAGTGCTCTACCAAATGCTGAGAACAGTGGGCAGTGTGGAGGAATATGGAAGTTGAAAGTATGGCACCTGCCCTCGCAGACGTTACAAAAAACCTAAAGTGAAAAGCAAGGCAAGCGCCTGTACACACAATAGAAACACACACTAGAATAGCATGTAAAACTGAAGGTTGTTTGGCAGAGACCATAGATGTTTTATGATTTTCAGGATAGTTGAACTTACTGTGGAACAGAAATATTTGAATAAGCAATAGAGGTTATGGAAAGAACATTCTTTGCAAAGTCAACTTAGAATTCCTACTAATCTTTTAGACTGAGCATTTAAGAGGAAAACATCTTAAAAGGGCAAACTGAGGGACGTTTCTTCTGATTTGATTCTGTTTGCTTTGGGATTAATACAGAATGAAAAGGGACCCAATTTTGGAATTTTTAATATCTCCTTTCGTATTTCAAATGCCTTTTGTTTTAATTTGTTCTTCATACTCCTAATCCAAGATCAGGTTACCCTTAGGAGCTCATATACTACATCTTATCGTCGGTAGCTGCCAAGGTCTTAAGTTGCCTTCCACAAGAAACAGAATTCGAGATAGCAATTTACATCCACAAACTTTGTTGGGGAGTACTGCATGGGGACTTCTCTTTCCTGGGTGTGAGGGAAGCAGGATTAGGCAGAGGGGGAGATTGAACTGCGATGCCCTTGCATCAAAGGCCTCAGCTAATCGCACAGGAGTTCTGGAGATGGCTGGCACTTGAGAAATGTTTCACCTTGGGGGAAAGAATTCCAGGTCTTTGAATCCCACATTCATTATTCAGTGCATGAAGGCTGTCCCATAGAAAAAATGTAAAATTGAAGGAAGCTCACTTTGATGGAGGAAATTTTCTGGAGAGGATCCAAATTTGAATAATCAGCTGCTAATGTTTCTGGCAACTGGGGGAATAAGTGCAGCAATACTGAAGGCCGGATCTGGCTAAAATGTGGATGGATGACTGAAATCTGCATTAAGGACATTGAATGATTTCCATCATTTATAAATGATACTTCATAAATGATAACTCTTTGAGAGAGCAAAGACATCTCTGTCGTGTTCTTCATCATCCTGCCAGGGTTTAGAGATGTATTGGCACATCGTGGATGCTCCCTAAACATTTATTGAAATAAATGATAAAACTAATTAATAAACAAATGACTAATGAATATATAGTATTTGTGGACTCCTGGCTTCCTAGGTGAACACTAGAGGTTTCCATAAAACCAAGTTTGCAAACAAAATATAGGATTGTATTTTTGGATAAGAGTTAATATATTATATAATCATTCATCAAATAACTTTGTTGAGTGCCTACTACACACCCTCCACTGAGTGAATTTGAAATGTGTAAGACATGATCAGGCAGAAAATGCTAAGAGCTAAATCTGAGGTGCTATTTTCTTTTTTTAAAGAGATGTCATTTTTTACTTCTTGAAAAAGAGCAGAATGTTTCTCTCAATATTGCTTCTTTTTTTTGTATTCAGACTTTTGCTTCGATGTGATTTCTGACATATTTAAATGCCAAATGTTAATAAATGGATGAAGCCATGAAAAATGACAAAGAAAACTTAACACACATCCATGTGTTAATTTGAAAATAAGATAGGCAATATTTTAAATGGAGATTTCATGTGAGTTAGCACGTACACTGACATATTAATGCCTTTAATCCACATAAGTAGTTGAGAAGGAAATATCTATTAATTTAAATGGCAGGTGTCAATTTTGATCCAAAATATAGAAGTTGCCAGCTTGCTATAATGGCGTATACCCTCACCAACAAGAAGAACAAATCAAAGAGAAACACAACACTGGATAGAGACAATAGATCTGTGAAAACAGCCAGCCAGTAATTCCAAAGACTAGCTCAAACAACAAGATAAATGGAGGTTGTAGCTTTTACCATTAAGGAACCAGTTAGAATTCCATTTTGTGCCAGAAGAGTTCTGCCAAAAAGAACTTTCAGTTCCAACTTGCTCTGTCAGTCCTCCCCATAGAAACATTTCTGGCTTATACATGCAAACAAAGTGACAATGAAAGTTGCATTCCAATGACCTTGTCTTTGAGATGATAGTGACACATTGTAGAAGAATTAGAAAGTTACATTGAGGTCTGTAATGCTATTATAACCCGTTGGGAGCCAATCCAATCTGGGTGAGATATTTCCTGCATTGTGCTCTCAGAGTGATGCATACAGCTAATTGTAAATATCTCATATAGAACTGCCACCTGCTTCCCTGAATTACATCATTCACAGTTAATTTATATTCAGGTGGCACACACATCATTTTCTCTTAATTTCTGCATAACAGTTCATTTTCTTTGGTTAGAATCAGCATTTCTCTCAGAGCTTTTTGTAAAAGTACAGCTTTACCACACATAACCTATACAAAAGCTCCAGAATCCGTGACATATCTATTAAAAGAAATATAAATAATAACAGGGAAGGAGAACTTCCCAACAAAGAAGGACATTAAAAAAATTTAGATTCCTGGTTTTAACACAAGACTGTCCCTTTAAAACAGAAACGGCACTGGTTCATTATGCATTCTCTCAGTGTCCTAGTTGCAAAGGCGGGCGGAGCGGGGAACACAACCTTAAATTCTTCAGAGCTGTCCTGGTTGGTTTATCTACTGTGATTTACTGTTGTGATTGTTGAGTAGCTGACCACTGATTTTAACACTAGGGTATAGAGGAGACAGATTGACATGGGTTTCATTAAAATTCAAGAAACTCAACTCCACAGAGAGCATGACTAACTTCCTTATACATGACAGGAATCCCCACAGATGGTACTTCACCCTTGCTAAAGGAATTAAGTCTACCAAAAGAATCCCTGTCTATAAGCAGCCAATTCCCCAAATCTACAGGCTCATCTGCACAGATATTCTTTATACTGTCATTCTTAAGTACCTTAGGGTAGCTCTGAAAGACAGGGGGCCGAGAGGGAACAGCCGCTGCTGCCTTCACTACCCCTCAAGCATGCTGGTGGCATGGGGATGATGGGATTATAAAGTAAACATCATAAAACACAGGACCAGGGCATCCGGTGGACACAGTCTATTTGCTGACTCCTCTTTGCCTGGGAGAGCTCAAGATGAAATTCTTATTACAATTGCACAGAATCCCTGGACCAAATTGGCAGTTATTAAACTATTAGGCAAATGCACAAATGAGTATTGTATTTGGTTCCTGATCCAATTAACTTTCTTTCTTCATTTTCTTCTCTCTCTCTGCTTTCTGGTATTATGCTCTGAAATTCCACATTTCACCTTCAAATATTTAAGTTGTCAAGGAAAAACTAAACTAGCCATCGCACATTCATTATATTGTGTCAAATAGGACATGAAGGAGACAGCTTGCTTTTTTTCCTGTCCTCTGCTCTTGTCAATCAAAAGCAGAGTAATTAAATGGGGATGAGGATGCTTTCAAATTAAAAACAAAAGAGGAGGCATTTAATAGGAGGAAGGGAAAAGTAATTAAAATAAATAAATAAAGGCTCTGGCTGTGTCTATTGTCCTCAGATGAGCTGTCCTGAGCTACGGTTCCACCAGCTCAACCCCACTTCACTCCCTCCTCATTCAGTGAAGTTTCCGCTGAGAAAACAGGCAGACAGCATGAACTATAGACACTGCATAGTACACGCTGGGAGTTCTGGATAACATTAAACACTTGAAAATGTTAATGACGTGCACTAATTTGTTTCTCCTTTTCCAGATTAGACGTGATCGGGATAAACTGAAGGGCATATACATTTAACATCCATAGAGTCGTTGACACAAAGTCATTCCGTGAAATCATCGTGCAGCTTTTCTTGGATTAGGAATATTCTGGCACACCTATATAAATCTCAAACACAGTTCCTCATCCCACCAGCTGCCATCCGATCATGACTCTTTCATTGTTAAATGGGTTATAATGGCAAATAGGCAAAGGAGTTTTTATTTTTTCTGCTAAAATTTGAATCTTCATCAGCATCTGCCTAGGCTGCTTTATCAATAAACCTCTGACTGATAAGTTTGTCTCAAAATGTTGTTGAGGAGAAAAGAAGTCAGAATATTCTCTCTGGGTCTTGGCATTCCTGGAAAACAGGGAATATATCCTTCTGGTGTCCTAGAGAAAGTAGATGTGAGGGTTCTTCACTGTGGAAATCCTGGTTTATGGGAGTATGTGAGAGTCTTCACTAAAAATTATGTAAACATACATAATTTTTAACAAAATAATTTATATCCTAAGGGTTTCAAGTAATTGCTTACGTGCATTCACACACTTTTCAGACGCTGAAAACCCAGAAGCACAGCTACTATCTTTTCTGTTTGGAAGAGATTATGAACAGAATGTTCTATCTTATTACTATTTATTTGAGAATAGGGTATCAAACGATGAGAAGCCCTGACAAAGGAAAAATGTACATTTAAAAATATTCTAAAACATGACACTTGCTTAATCAATAAAAAGTCTTTCTTATATAAAATAAGTACTAGATACACTCATGAGAATAAAACAACAGAAATTCTTGCCATTTTTGCCTAAGTACTTCAATTTCACACAGGAATCAATGCAAAAATGTTTTATCCTATAGCAAAACACAGCACAACCTCAAAGCAATAATGCATATACAGCACTATCTTACAGAACGGTGGACTAAACATAAAACTTGCTAGCAGAACTTTTCATTTCTGTGACACTGTAATAAGGCCAATTAGGAGATTGGGGATGGGGCCCAATTTCAAATTGGCTTTCTGTGCTGTAGTTATGGTACTTTCATGCCTATTTATCTGGGTAGTTATTTCCCCTGACAACCGTAAAATGAGTTTTTTCCATAATTTTATGAGAACTATGTTACAACAATGAATTAGTAACTCCAAGATTCCGAGTGGATATTTTGCAATTTCATTACAAGGCTTTGTGTCAGAATTCTGGCTAGCCTGGGCCTCTGGAAGGAATGGCAATTGCGTAGATGGATTTGCAAACCTGTCCTTATTGAGCTCAGTGCTAACTCCAAATTTCTCTTGCTCCTGAAAGCAGAACAAGTTTGAAGTCAGCAAAAATTATGGTGAAATTTTGGTTCTTTTCACATGAAGCCCTGTAATTTCCAGAAAAAAAAGGGATGCGATCACATAAGGACATCTGTGACTATAGTGGTTATCCCCCTAGCTCAGGATATATTTAGAAACAACAAGAACCTGATCTTGAGAGTTTCTTGACTCTGCCTTAAAGGACCAAAAAAAGAGAATCATCTTGAGTTTTGAGCTTGGCTTCACCCCTGCAGTATTAATTATATCTCTAGAGCTAGAGGGCCAGAGAGTTGTCCGCCACTGAGGTAAATATGTCAGGCACTGCTGCAAATTTTCATCTGTGCAAAACTCAAATATTTTTCACAAAGGAGAAAAGTGTGGCTGGATACAAGTCACAACCAAGAGGTATGGGCATTTTTATGAGTGAAGCGTTTAAAGCATGATCAGATACTTGATATTCTCCTCATAAGAAAATTCTCACTGGCTTAGTGCACCACAGAGATGTTCATTCTAAATTGAGAACAAAAAAGCTGAATATAGAAGTTAAACTACAAATTGCAGTTGATTCTCATTATTCATGGTGCTTATGTTCCATGAAGTTGCCGCGAACACTGAATTAGCAAATACTGAGCCATACATGTCTAGGTTCTTGTGAACCTCTGGTCACAACATTTTCATCAATCAATCAATACATAACCTTGTTTTGTGTATGCTTCTGTGTAAAGACACTTTATTTAATATATCTTGTTAATTCGTTAACGTTGAATTCACAGCCAACTGCACTATAACTCATGCCTGAATGAAGCTTATCTGACACATGCATTTTCTCTGTAAGTTACAAAACAGCTTTCTTCACTTAGGAACTCTAGACAGCACTTCATTGCTATAGTTGGGGGCCATTTTAAACAGAGAAATCACCAAAAAAAGATACAAAAATGCAAAAACTCTGGCACTAAATTCCATGGAAAGGTAACTCGTTTAAAGCATGAGAGCTAGAAAGAAGACAGTAGGGGCTTGCCTTGTTCCACCTCACCTGGGAATGTGCTGATCAAGTGACCCGGATATTTTGCTGTTCTATGTATGTTCACAAATGACCACAAAGTGCAGCAAGTATTGATTTGGTGGTTAAAAATAAATTTTAGTGAGTAGATAAATTCATGAATGCAAATCCACAAATACAGAATCAAGGAATAATGAGGATTGACTATATATTCCACCAACTTTGCCCTCATCCTAGCCTCCATGTAGATCCCAACCTACCCTTGTATTCTGTGCAATCATGTCATCCCATAATTAGCAACAATAACAAACAAAGCCACTCTCTCAGAGTCTGTCTCAGTCACACAGCCCCGAGACAGCCCCCATTTTCATTTCTTTGTCTTCACACCTCCCCAAACAAGCACTGTTTTTCTGGCCTCTCATTAGGCACTACCACAGCACAGCTTTTACAATAGCACTTTCCTTTGGTCTCTGTCAGTGAAGGAAGATAAATGAGATGGAATCCTGGAGTCCTCAGCGAATCGTCTTCTCTCTTAGAACTAGAGCCTGTAAAATCATCGGGGATTTGAAGTACAGGGAACGAAAGAGTGTTAGCATTCATGTCCCCAAGGATTCAGGGTGTAGTTCTCATTCAATGAAACCCAGGACAGCTTGTCAATGATGGTATTTGAAAGCACAAGAAACCCAGTAGCTGGTTAGACCCTAGTTCAATGCTCTGCATCTAACATGATTTCTTTCTCACAAGAAGAATATAAACAGATCCAGTTTGGGGGAGTCGAGGAAGACTAAGGCAGGAGAAATGAGGAAGACTTTAATGTTTAGGACTTCATTACTCTATTATATCTGGAACTTAAAATTCAGTGAATAAGATTAATGGTGGCTTTCTTATAGTCTCATATTCTTATGGGTACTTCTCAAATCTTAACTCATCCACGAAATCACATGCATATTGGAGAAATTTTATAATCTTGTACAGTTAGACCATGTTGGCAAATTTCCAGATTCACAAAAGGCCCCAAAGAAGGAATTATATGATCTATTTTCTACTCCAGGCTTTTCACAGGAGTGCTTTGTGGATGATCACTTGTTATATATAGTGGGAGAACCCCAATTTTTCTAATGTTTAATGTCCTTTTCAAAGGAAATTAGGTACTTTATGATCAGCAGACCCCCCACACCCCCAACACTATAGCCTGCCCCTGCACCTCTCAGGTATTCACAAGAGCTGACTTTCCAGAGGGCTTCTATCATTTACTGTAGTTTAAAGACTCTCATATATTCCCAAGCAAGGAGGATCCATCTCAATTACTTGATGTGATTAAGTAAGTAGGTTCTATTTAATAATGTAGAAGCAAACAAAGAATTATCAGTGTTCCTAATGTAGGTTAACCTGGAGGACATTGTTACTGATTAGAGACAATATATCATACCGGAAGTTCTCAGTGAGGGCCACTGGGTGAACATAAAGAACACATTTAGACAGGGGCAACTTCAAATACTCTAAGGATTTCTAATTTATGGGAACAATCTTCAGGCCAATAGGCATTATTTGAAGATTTTCTCTGAAGCCATTTGCTCCTAGAATATGATATCCACAACTATAGAATAAAGATCAAATCTCTTGGAACTTGAGCACACAAACATTATCCCCCCATTTCTTGATGACGAAACAAAGCAGTGGCTACTGTGCTTCCTTCTCTCTTCTTTTCTAATCACTTTGCTTTGAAAGGGGGAGCAAGGATCAAGAAAAATATTCAGGGGGCTGGCCCCGTGGCCGAGTGGTTAAGTTCGCGCGCTCCGCTGCAGGCGGCCCAGTGTTTCATTGGTTCGAATCCTGGGCGCGGACATGGCACTGCTCATCAGACCACGCTGAGGCAGCGTCCCACATACCACAACTAGAAGAATCCACAACGAAGAATATACAACTATGTACCGGGGGGCGTTGGGGAGAAAAAGGAAATAATAAAATCTTTAAAAAAAAAAAAAAGAAAGAAAAAATATTCAGTCATTATTTTTTAAAATAGATTAGCCTCTTTTGATTTTTCCCAAAATAACAAAATTTGTTTGCTTTATTAAGCTGTTCTAAAAGAAAATGTTCAATCAGTTATTTCCCATGGAGTGTCTTCTGCTTTTTATTAGATGAGAATAATGTCCATGGGATCACAGAAACTTAGAGATTCTTTCCCTTTGTGACATTTTAAAAAGGAGGCTAATGTTTAGAGGAGGTAGTGACAGAGGTAGGGAATAGGAAATAGAGAGCTACTGTTTGACGGCCCATTAGATATAAAGAATGATTGAAGCAATGGCCATGAGTAAACAGATGCAAGGATAGAGAGGCATTGAGATTAAGTGTTGGCACGTTGCAGGGTGTTCCATTAAGCTTACAGAAGTACCACAACCAAAAGATTTCAGCGAAAACTATTCTTTCCAGTATGAATCCTTATATAAATTGATACAATCAATAGACAATTAAACTAGGTACTAGCTAAACAGGGGATGCAAACTGGCAGACTAAAGCCTGAGTTTCCTTCTAGCAAAGTAGTTTTGAGAGTACTTTAGTTGGGATTTTTTATTTGTTGTCCACTATCCTGCTCCAATATTCCTAACCTCCATTTCCTTTTACATTGACTGGCTACCATGTTTGTCTGAATATTTGAAGAATTTGTGCTTAAAAACCAAGAATTAACACTACTTAGGCAGGCAGACATGGAGTCAGAATTAGTCTTTACCAAAGTGTATAATAAAGTAGAATAGATTTTCATCTATGATGTCCACTTCCTGTTATTATGTTAAGAATTCTAGGAGAGATTTTTGAGAAATCTTAATCAAACTCTTTACAAGGGTCAAAGGAGTGATATTGTTCAAGTAACATTATCCAGAGTCACAATTTCTGATGAGTAGGAGGCACTGATGCAAAGGAAAAGCAGAACAACCAAACCTCACAGTACTCAATTTTTAAGACCAAAGTTTAATTAAGAAAGAGAAAGCACATCGTGTGGAGAAGCTTAAGAACAGAAGAGTTCCTAAGTTCCAGAATGGCTTTTTGGGTTCATTTTTAGGTTGCTTTTCAATCCTTGCTGTTTTATTTTCGGTAGTGGTTGGGGTTGGGGGCATATTATAGTATTTTGGATGGATGAGTTTTGCAAAGATCCAGGCAATAAAACATCTGTTATAAAACATGTGCTATAGCTTTGGGGTATGGACGGAAACTAGTCAGTATTATTTTGAAGTGAGAGAATGAATGCCCAAATAAATGAGCACAACCTGTTTTTTATTATTATTATTTTAAAGGACTATTTAATCCAGCTAATTTATTTTTCATGTAAACTGCACATTTTATAAATATTTTACCATTGCTTCTGTTTAACACATTTTTATAATATTCTATGAGATAGAAAAAAATGCATACATTATACTCTTACCCTTCTAGTATTTCACCGTTTGACATATTCTTGGAAACGGTATAAAGAAGACCCTAAGATTACTCTTTTAATTTAAAACATATTTTATTTCACAGATAATTATTAAAATAGACTGTAGATACCAAATTGGGCTGGGTGACTTGTGAAATAAAAGAATTTTAATATATCTTCAATACCCCCAAGAATGTACAAATTATATGGTAAGAAAGACAAGTTGTTTTTTTTAATGTAAAGTTAACTAAAAGCGAAAAGGACTCAAAAGACTCTAAGATTCAAGGATATTTTATTTAATTAGAGATGAGCAAGTAGATCATATGAAGCAGTAGGAATAATGTAGTAAATATTAAGGAGGTAGAAAGTAGCATATCATGAACAGAAAGCAAGCAAAAATATACTTGTGTCAGTCAGGCTAAGCTATGTTATGCAGGTATCTATATACCCATACAGATAGATATATATCTCAGTGACTTGCAATTATAAAAGTTTATTTCTTATTCTTCCAGTATTCACTGAGGGTCTAGGCAAGTCTCAAAGGCAGATGTCCTTTTCTGGATGGGTCCACATTCTAGGTTGTTTCAATCTCATGATATCTTCACATTGATAGATCTTTCCAGATTAAGGGAGGAAAACACAGATAATGGTGCACTGCCTCTGAAATGCTTTTATCCAGAAAAAATACATAGCACTTACGCTTATATTCACTGATAAAGGAAAGCCATGTAGCCAATACTAAAGTCAAGGATAGATATCTAGAAAAAGAGGAGACCTAGAATTTTGCTAATCATTAGTTGTGTCTACCATACCACTTGACTATGGATGGGTAAAATTTATTCTTACACTACAACGTACTAGTTTAAAATCAATACTAGTAATGCTGACTATCAATTATATAATGCTGATTTAAGCAATTTATATATACTATTTGAATTAACATTCCAAAATAGTATCAGCTCTGGTTGTTAACAATGTGGTGAAACAGATATGTAAGAAAACCTCAAACAAACCCAAACAATTATGGAAAAATGTTTCTAAAGCTATGTTTTTAATTGTATTCCTGAATCCACTGGAAAAATAAAAGAAATTCTTGGAAACCAAAACAGAGAATGGTTATCACTGGGGAGGTAACAAATACTGGTGAATTTACTGGGGGACATTTGTAAATCTCTTATGGCTTAGAAATGAGTTTTAACAAGACATGATGGATAAGTGACAAAATCGTATATATCCAAAAGTCTGCACTTTCAGAACTGCAAAATAAGATAACAGTCATTGCAATTACCAACTAAAAACGTTATATGTATGTGTGTGTGTGTGTGTAATATGAGGGCATCAAAAATGGTTGAGACAAGAGATTATTAAAAATGATACGGTGGATTTGACACAGAGTCAATTTCAACTTCTAACTAAAACTCATCATTGAAATTAGAAAATAAATGGATGAATAAATAGAAGACTAGAAATAGCTGAGAAGATAATTGGGAAACTGAATGATACATCTGAAAAAATCATCTAGAATGCAATCAGTGATATGCTGGTAATACCTCTCTTCCAAAAAGTAACCCCTGATTTGCAGCATTTGCCAATTCTAAATATTCTCATCATAGCCACTTTCAAGACAATAATGGTCTAAAAATTGCTTCATAAAGTTTCTGAATATTTAACCACTGGCTCTTGAAAGCTGGTATGAGCCAGTTCCAGTATATCACAAAATACAATACAGAGAATCAACAAAAAGGAAAATATGAAAGAGAAAAGAAGTGGGGACAAAGTGAGAAAGAATAAAATATATCTAACAGAAATTATGGAGAAACTAGAAAGAATGAAGAGACAATTTTCAAAGAGAAGATGAACAAGGATTCTTCATAATTAATAAATGACTGTGTTTAAATTCAGAAAAACAAATGAATCTCAAGTACAATAGAAAAAAAAAATCATAGCAAACTTGAAGAATCTAAAAGACAATAAAATATGCTAGAATCAACCAGAAAGAAAACGTAAAGCACCTACAAAGAATGTTGATTATACTGACAGCTGACTTCTCAAAAACAAGACAGGAAGTCAGACAATACTTGACTAATATATCCAAAGTGCTCATAACATAGTGACCAGATATGGCACCATCCTCCTTCCTTTCAAGCAATGCAGAGATTGTGTTGTGGAGCCCTGTTGCCTATCCCTGTGGCCACATATTAAGTGCAATAATAGAGAGTAGAACCCTCTCCCTCCCATCCAAAGAGTGAGAGTAAATTATGGAGAAGAGGGATTTGGAGAAAGGGATCCTTAACTTCTGTGCTATAAACCCTAGGCAAACTCTTGAGTAACCTGTGTGCAAAACTGACCAGAATTAACACAAGGAATACTGTGACAACTGAACTGCAAACTAGAATAGGACCAAGGATTCAGACTGGTCTCTGTGCAGCACACGAGCAAGGCAGATCAGAACAACACTGCAGAAGCTTGGAAAACTACATCAACATCCAAACCACAGCTCACAAAATGGGCTAGGTTGTGCATTCTGAACATACAAGGGTAGATAGCATACTAAAATAGGGGTTAATGGGGAACAGATTGTCATAACATAAGAGCCAAAATGTTCAGAAAAAAAAGATTCACATACCAAGAACTAGGTAAATCTCAATTAGAATGAGAAAAGTCAATCAACAGACAGAAAAGCCAAGGTAAGACAGATGTTGAAATTATCTGATAATGACTCTCGAACAAATATCATTAAAATACTCCAACAAGCAAGTACGAACACTCTGGAAAAATACAAAAGTTTTAACAAAGAAATAGAAAATGAATATATAAATAGGAGAAATAGAAGATAAAAATGAGTCAAATTATATTTTTGAACTGAAAAATACAGACAAAAATTAAAACTCACTTGCTCAATTTCATAACTTAGCTGACAGAAGAGTCAGTAAAATAAAATATAGATCAATAGAAATTATCCAATCTGAACGAGAGAAATATGATTTTATAAAATGAACAAGGTTGAAGAACCTGTGAGGCCGTAAACAAAAGATCTAATGTTTGTATTGTAGGAGGCTTAGAGGAGAGTCAAGGTTGAAAAATTACTTAAATAATTATGGCTGAAATTATTCAAATTTGATGAAAGGCATAAGTTCACAGACTCAAGAAGTTGAGCAAATTCCAATCAGGATAGACCTGAAGAAACCCACGATTATTATAATCAAATTTATGAAAACTGAAGACAAAAAAAAATCCCAAAAAACTTTGAACACAGGCAGAGAGATACAACACATTACAAATAGTTTAAGAATAATTAAATAACAGTGGCTTCCTTACCAGAAATTATAGAAACCAGAAGAAATTGGCACAGCATTTTATAAATGCTGAAAGAAAATAAAAACTGTCAACTCCGAACTCTATATCCAGAAAAATTACTGTTAGGGAAAAATCTGGGAAAAAATACATTCTTAGATGAAAGGAAAATGAGAAAATTTGTCACTGATAGACCTGCTCTAAAAGATTTGCTAGAAGCTGTTTTTCAGAAAGAAAGGAAATGGTAAAAGAAGGAAGCTAAGAACATTAAGAACAAAAAATCAACATAAATCATAAATATTTGGGCACATATAATAGAAAGGAACTAGCAAAGAAATGATAAAATATAAAGTAAATATAACAAACATAGATTGTATACAACAGCAATAATGTCTAATTTATTAATTTAAAAAAATACAACGAAAATACCAAAAAATAATAGAAAATAATTTGAGAAGGAGTAATCACAGATAAGGTCCTATCTAGCAATTCTATTGTTCTGAAAGAGAATTTTAAAAAAATGACCTGCCTTAAACTTTGCAAGCTAAATAAGAATATTAAAATTTTTAGGGAAATCAGTAAAATAACAGAAACAGAATATATATTGTCCATATTAGTAGAGGGGGATAATAGAATAAGGAAGAGGTCAAACAATCTAAATTGAAAACAGGGCTTCTCCACTAACAGCTATTTTGCTTCCCAGGGAACATTTGGCAACATCTAGAGACACTCTCAGCTATTTTAATCCCGGGGACAGGGTGAGGATGCTGCTCATGGCATCTAGTAGATAGAGGCCAGGAATGCTGCTAAGCATCGCACAAGGCACTGGATTGCCCTTCACAACGAAGAATTATATTGTCCAAAATATCAAAAGTGCTGAGATCGAGAGACCCTGAATGTATATTATTGATATATGACAAAAACAGATCTTAAAGCAAGAAGTATTACTAGAAATAGAAGGTTAATTACATGATGACAGAAGATTTAATTTTCTAGGATGATATTTAATCCTAACCTTGTAAGAATCTAAGAAGACTTCCAAGCATATAAAGTAAATATTATCAGACTACACAGGGAAAATAATAAGGAAAAACTCTTTCAGGGATACAGTAATGTCCTGTTTTCTTAATATAGCAAACAGAAAAAAAGAAAATCATAAACACAAAGAAAATTTAAATAACACATTTCAAAAACTAGACTGCCTATCCAGAACATATCCAGAATAGTTTACCCTCAAACTGGAAAACAAATAATCTTTAAAAAATATCCCTAAGTCATAGAGAAAGTTTCAAGAAATTCCAAAAAGTTGATCTCTAATCACAGTGCAATAAGAAAATGAATATAGTTAATAATAATGCATCGCTTACTTGAATTTCCTAAGAGAATAGATCTGAAGTGTTCTTACCCCCCCAAAAAGTAGTTATGTGAGGCAAAAGATATAATGAATTTGATTGTGGTAATCATTTCACACTGTCTACCTATACCAAATCATCACATTCTACACTGTAAAAAAAATCACATTGTTTTAGAACAGACAGTACTCAAACCCAGTGATGAAACTTAGCATGACCTATAATTGCACAATGTGACATTATGCGCTTACTGGTGGGTTTCAATGGAAAGTACACATATGTTGTCACATACATAGTATCCTTGACCAAAATGTGTGATCTGAATTCAATCAGGAGAAAACGATGTGGCAAATCCAGAAAGTGAGATATACTATGAAACAATTGATCAGGATTCTAAAAAAAAAGACATTCTCTGAAAGAGTTGAAAATATGGCAGGACACTTTTCTAGACTGAAGGAAAGCTAACAGATGTGACATATAAATGCAATGAGTGAACCTTGACTGAATTCTAGATTTTAAAAAGCAACTTTAAAAGACATTCGGGCATTATAGGGGAAATTTACTTATGCATTGTGTACTAGACATTGTTTTGTTTCAGTGTTAAATTTCTTGTATATGATAACAGTATTCTGGTTATATAGGATACACACAATGGAATACTTAGGAATAAAGTGTCATAATGTCTGCAACTTTCAAATGGTTCAACAAACATAAATTCTGTTGTGTGTGTGTGTTGAGACAGAAAGAGAGAGAAAACGCAAATCTGGCAAAATATTGACAATTGGTGAATCTAGTGAAAGGGATATGAGACTCGATATATAATTCTTTCAACTTCTCTGTAAGTTTAAAATTTCCACAATAAAAAGTTAAGAATAATATCAATAGGAAAATAATTAGTTTTAAAAAATATCATTTTATGCCTATTAAATTGTTCCCGCTACTCCCAAAAATCACATTGTACAACCTAAAACTACCTTAATATGTCACTATCATTACCTCTTTTGTGCCTGGTCTTCTTTCTGTATTTACTGGTGCTAGAGTAAAAGATACTGTCTCGTTCACACAACTTTCTCTGACAACCCTCCTGTGTGCCTTTTCTTTTATGCTTCCCTGTAGCTATTGGTTATATCAGTTAAACATCTTTCAATTCTACAAATTTTCATTTCCCTTTCTTCAGTTCCACAAATCTTTTCTACATCCCCATGGCTCCCTCGTAATTCCAGTAATTAGGTTTTATAAGAGCAGAAACAACTTTTAATACATCTCTTGAATCTAGTACATTGTCTACTCCATCATAAGAACCATGTTCATAGAAAAGAAAAGGGAAGGCAAGGAGTAAAGAGAATAGGGAAGAAGTGGAAAAGGGAGAAGAAAATTGGGGATCAGGGAAGAATTTGAATTCAAGTTATTTTAACTGGATTGAGGTATTCTCTATAGTTTTTAAGTGCCACTTTGTAGCTTTTCTTTATGAGCACCACACTTTGCATCTAAAGCAGTTGCGTTATCTCCTTCCTCATTCTCACTGTGGCCAATCCCTTCTTAATTTAAGGAGAGAAACTGGTTTCAGGCCTTTGTTACTTATTATACTAAAGAGACATTACAAAGGCATAATGTAGAGAAAATGAGTTTGGACTGGATCTCTCTCTTCTCTTTGGCTGCCAGCAGTGGGGAAGGAAAACAACAGTATTATAAATGCGATTTTATTGTCCTGTTACTATTAGGCGGGTAGCACATTTGGTCCCAACACTTACCCAGATTGTTAGTAAATGAAAAAGAGAACCATTCAAGGTTGGGAGGAAATCCAATCAGCCCCGTCATTATAAAAACACATTACCTTTGTGCTATCAAGTCTCCAACATTGATTTAACTAGAACATAAAAAAAATAGGACTGAATTTTCATAGTTATGGAATATTGACATACTGAAAAAAAGGTATATACTCTCTAAATGTAAATTTTGTGTGTATTCTTCCTTTAGGATTCCATATACCTTTATGTTTCCATAGACCTTGCTCTATGCTTCCATAGAACAGGAAGAAACACTCAGGAAGTGATATACAGACACTGAGTTGAACAAGGAGATTGAAGATCAAAAGTTTCTTTCATCAAACTCAAAGTCTATGTGATGCCATTTCTCTTGTAACATGTGTTTCATCGCCTTCACTTCCAAGTCCACGTTCCTTACTTCTAGCAAAACTAAATAAGAATCACTACTTCCAATAAGCCTTGGAAAGAACATACTACGTGTTTATGCTCGCTGAAGTTCACTCTAGATGTTTTATAGAAGTGAATGCAAGGCTCCTGTTTAGTTTATACACTTTTTCCAGAGGGACATCTATTCTATGTACCCACCTTTCCCAGAACAGTCATAAGTGTGTAGCAGATGCCCACACATCTTTAGAATTAGTCCTGGGACTGAGAATTAGGATCCCAAGAGAGGGAAATCATACAATGATTAGAGGTTAGAGGTCCAGAAAAGTTGGGATCCGGGTTCCAGTATCATAGCTCAAAGGCACTTTCAGAACTTAGCCTTGATTTTTGTGACTCAGGCACCTAATCTGTTAATACGTTTAATGGAAGAGGGCTCAGGTATTTCACAGGTCTTTAGAGAGTAAGGATCAAAAGCAACAATAATTACAAAAGCTTTTTTAAAGTATAAAATACTATAAAGAGGTAAGAGAGTAAGAATAGAAACACCAATGGTAGTAGTCACAAGAAGAAAAAAAACACTACTAAAGGGAAATAGGAAAAGAAAAAATCTGAAAAGACACATTTAAAATGATCAGTGAAAAAAGCTAGAAACTATCAAAAGTGACTATTTCATTTATAGCCAAATAACTTTTAAAATATTTGAAATTGAACACCATAAAATTTTAAAGAATTGAATATAAAATGCCATTCGTCATTTCTATGGAGAAACCACATTATACTAAGACTCTTTCAAATCATTATACACAGTGGAATGTGAGGCCAAAAGTAGGATCTGTTCTTCAGTGATGCATCAAAAATTTGTCAGTAGAAGCTCATTCAAAATAGGCTGAAATCTGCTTCACTGTCTTCAAGGATTCTCAATATCAATGAGAGATCTGTGAGCATAGATGGATCTACTTCAGTATCTTTCATAGAAATTAGTCTATAAATTCCCTGTCCAAAAATCAACCAACATTGTCATAAAAAAGAAGTATCTAAAGTTCAAAATTCAAATTATTTTGTGGAGTTTCCTAAATCCTGCAATATGGCAAATAGTAGAATGAGAACTTCTATTACGGTTTCATTAAAGATAGCCATTGTTTAATTTCTATGAATGTCTATCTAATCCAGAGTAGGGAATATAAACTCAAGCACTGGCATGTGTGCAGATTGCATATAATGGCTAAGAGAAAGTTGTATAGTAAACTACCTAAGTAGCTTTAGTAAGATGTAAAAGTTTCATAGAGTGAAACAGAAAGTCTCCTGCACAGACATAGATGGATTTTCCATCTTCATAGCAAAAAAAGTATATTATTGTTAGAAAACAGTGTACAGAGTTCTCACTTTCCACCATTGGATGACCTTTGGATCAAGGAGATGATTTCAATATCCAGTGATAATTGACATCACATATTTATAGAGAATCAATTCCCTCAAATTATAGGAATGGATAGATCCCTCTTATGTTGGTACAGCTACAGCTAATGCTAATGAGAAAAACTGATGGAAATCCAAAGTACGAATTTTCAGTAATCACAGAGGAAGAACTGAGAATCTGTATAAGCATCTCATAAAACCATTTAGAGTGGTAGAGTATGTTAACCCATGAAGGACAGTGAAGAGGATCAGAATCAGAGCAACAAAAGAGCTTAAGACCAAGACACAGACATTTCTGTTAGTCTCATTTATCTAAGGGTTTCGTCAAATTTCAAGTGAAAGGTTTGACATTCATTGGTCAAAATCTCTTTTTTTTTCTGAAGAAGTTTAGCCCTGAGCTAACTACTGCCAATCCTCCTTTTTTTCTGAGGAAGGCTGGCCCTGAGCTAACATCCGTGACCAACTTCCTCTACTTTATATGTGGGACGCCTACTACAGCATGGCTTGCCAAGTGGTGCCATGTCCGCACCCAGGATCCGAACCGGCGAACCCTCAGCTGCTGAGAAGCAGAAGGTGTGAATTTAACCACTGCATCACCGGGCTGGCCCTCAAAATCTCTTTATAGTTAAGTGTACACTTTAAAATGGTGAATTTTATGCTATGTGAATAATATATCTCAATTAAAAAATATCTCTTTATATAAATTTTGAATATAGTATATAAATATTTTTATACATATATATTTTATTATATATGATATATAAATAAAGATTTTTAAAATTGAGATATATAATTCATATAGCATAAAATTGTGTATATAAAAGTACATATTTATACTTCTGTTTTCGTCTTTGTGAATATGAGTGAACCTATGTTATTTTTATCTAATAAAATATACAATGTTCAAATAACTATTTTTTCATTATCATAATAAACATAATTTTATCAATATCAAAATAAAATCATTTTCACATCAAAATAAAAATTTAACCTGAAAAAATCCTTGCAGGGGCCAGCCCGGTGGTACAGCAATTAAGTTTACCACACTCCGCTTCTTGGCGGCCTGGGGTTTGCTGGTTCGGGTCCCGGGTGAGGACATGGCACCGCTTGGCAAGCCATGCTGTGATAGGCCTCCCACATATAAAGTAGAGGAAGATGGGCACGGATGTTAGCTCAGGGCCAGTCTTCCTCAGGAAAAGAGGAGGATTGGCAGTAGTTAGCTCAGGGCTAATCTTCCTCCAAAAAAAAAAAAAAGAATCCTTGCAGATCTCATTAGGTTATGTATATAAGCAAGATAGACTCCGCTGTAATCAAAATTTTGTAACAAGAGTAAGCATTTCAGATTATCATATTCTTCCAAGAGAAAATAGTACCAGTACAAGCACTGTCAGTGTCTGGTTACACCCGAGACATTTCACTAATATTAGCACATCGTAAGGATCCAGTTTTCCTTACTAGGAATTTCTTATTAAAACAAAGCCTTCTTCCTAAAACTCTAAGAACTACCTATTTTATAGGATCATTTCCAATAAGATCCAAGCTACTGATTAATGCGATCCTTATTCCTTACATAATATTTACAGGAATAAAAATTGTAAATGAAATATAAATAAAAGACAAGCAGAGTTGAGGCCCCTGGGTCCAGCTGCGCTGCTCCTGCCCACCTGAATGCTAGGCTTAAACTTACAGATTCTATTTGTATAAAGGGGTGATTTTCTTTATAGTCAGACAGTACTCTGACTCCACTCTTAACCTAAAAGAGATAGAAAACCTAGAGTCCATAGTGAAAGTGAGCAGCCTCGATGTCTCCTTTCTTTTTAGGGTCCAGCAAGTGAAAAGAGGTTGATTAGAATGAAGTACACTTCTTGCAAGGGGTGTTTTAAGTTCTTGGCAGCATATGACTGATATCAACCCCTTGCTCATAGAAGAGTGTGTTTCTTGAATTCCTGGCAATCAAATTACCTACTTTTTCCTCTACATCTGTGCCAATACATTCTTTTTGCTGCTCATCATTCTTGAACCAAACTTTAAAGATTGGAGTTTAAAAGACTAGAACCCAGATGTTTTCTTCTTATTCCATACTCTCTCCTTAGGTGATTTCAGCCATGACTTCAATGGCCACATGTGTGCTGATCATCTCCAATATTTTTCACTAGCCTAGACTACTTCAGTCAGTTTAAAACTCATGTTCTGCCAAATGTCTGCTTAATAGCTCTACTCATTCTGAAGCTGACTACCTCCCATTACACACATCAAAGACACGGGAATCAGTCTTGGCATCTTCCACTTTCTATTCCATTCATCCCAATACATGTCACTTTGCCATCTAAATCCTCCTTAAAAATACCCATATGTTCTCATCTCTTCTCCCACTTGCAGTTAGATTAGTATTGGCCTCCTAGTATCACTCTTGACCTAAAGATTGACTCTCTACAACGCAGATTGAGATATTTTGAAAGAATAAACCATGCTTCTCCCCTGCTTAAAAGCTTTAAGTAAATTTGCATTGTTCTTAAAATACAGATGAAAGTATTTGACCTATCCTATAAATCCCTTCACAGTGTAACCCTGCTTACCTCACCAACCTCACCTTGAACCACTCTTCGTTATTCTTTGTGCCCTAAGTACACTGGCTTTCTTTCTGGCCTTTGAACATTCTGTGTTCTTTCTGCTTCAGGACCTTTGCTCACTCTGTCTGCTCTGCCTGGACTGATCTTCCATGCTTCCTTCTCATGTTAATTCCAAATCATCTTTTCTGCTTCCTCAAATTCCTTAAGGAAGCCACTAGAGACAAGAGCAGGTGCCCTTGTGTTTTAGTCCATTTGGGCTGCTATAACGAAATACCACTGACTGGGTATCTTACAAACAACAGAAATTTATTTTTCACGGTTCAGAATGCTGGAAGCGAGAGATTCTGGTGCCAGCATGGTTGAGTTCTTGTGAAACCTTGCAGACTGCCCACCTCTCACTGTGTCCTCACTTGATGGAAGGAGCAAGGTTGCTCTGGGGCACTAATCCCATTTATGAAGGCTTCACACTAACGATCTAGTCATCTACCAAGGCACCATCTCCTAATACCATTACATCGGGCATTAGGATTTCAACATACAAAATTGGAGGGGGACACAAATATTCAGACCACATCACCTTGTTTTATGTGTTCACAGCACTCAACTCCTTTGTATACTTACTGCAATTGTACTTAAGCAGTTATGCTATTAATACTCTTTTAGGCTGGAATATAAGCTGGCAGAGTGCATTTCTATCTTGTTCACTGTTTTAACCTAAGGGCTTTTTCTACCAGTGTATTCCCAAAATATGGCAAATATGATTAATAAGTACTTGTTGAGTTAATGATTAAAGAAATAAGGAAAAATATTCTTTTAGAACATTTATAGAAAATGGCAGTTTACTTGTTGTCTAGGATGCATTAAATAAATTATCATCAATAGGAAGAATACACTGGGAGACATTTTACAATCATCTGTTGATCTAGTCTCCTACGAATTCTCTCAAAAATAAATCCAAAGCTGGTTGCCCATTTTTATATTTGCTCCTATTCATGTAACTCTCAGCAATCATTCTTTTTTTCAGGTTAATCAAGCAACTTACATTTAGAAGATCTTGCTCCACGTAATTAGAAAATTGAGATAAACATCCAAGTATCTAATTCATGTATTAAAAAAAGCAGTGCCACTCCAAATTGTGAAATTTGTCTCAGGAGTGCCTGGGGCAGCAGCAGAGGATCATAGATACGCCATAGCATCCAGCGCAATAGTAACCAAAGTCATCGAATATCACCCCAAAACTTTATTAACTTGGGTATATTTTTCAGAAAGCCTCCAGGAGCAGGCAGATGGCATTCTCCTATTTGCACTACTCCACTGCAGAGAACTAAAGTTTAAACTATCAGCTACCTGCCATTTCTGGAATTGCTGCAGATAAAAACTCTTTGATGATTTCAGTTTTCTGCTGCTCGCTTGCAGGCTTACAGAGAATAATTGCTACCATAAGAAACACTACTGAAATTGACAATAAACTGAATTTGGCTGGAAGTACATTGTAATTCCGTTCTATATTGGTGAGCTGCACTGCTGGGACGAATGTTTGTTTAAAACCAAAACACCAAACAAAGCCCCGGCTTTAATGAAAACGTAGAGAGAATCATCTTTGAGATATTTATGGCTACTACAATTGAAACTGTTTATTAGGAAGATAACATTAACTGGTTCTTCGAATGGATTATTTGGGGAGTGTAAATGGCTCCCAATATACTCAGACATGTTTGGAATGATACAAAAAAGACAAAGAGAAACAAGTGTGAGTGAGGCATTTTGTGGAAAAGAAATACAGAGAGACATGAATGCATGGGCAAATTAGGATAGTAGTGTAGGAAAAAAATGATAAGAAAAGTAGATATGAGAAAATAAGTAGAAAAAAGTTATAAAAAGTGAAGGAATGGAGAAAAAGAAATAAAGAATAGATCAGGAAATGTATGTATGATCAAAATAGCCAAGTCAAATTGTTACTATTTATCATATTTCCTTCCTACATATCTATGTATTTATCTTCTTTTTCTGCTGGGATATTTTTTAAATGACTTATACATGAAATAAATGTATTGCCACCAGGGTAACCTCTTCTCCAATAGGAGCCATTACTAATTGGTACTGAATTGTACTGAGTAATTTCAGGTAAGAAGGCAGAGAGCAGTCTATTTTGGAGAATTCCAGAATATTGTGTTGATCCCACAAGGGTTAGTTAAAATTGTAGAATCTTGCTATATAGGGCTGAATCCTAGCTTGCTTCATATAAAAGTTTCATATACAGGTTTAGTTCTTTCCTTGTCAGTTAATTCCCTATAAGTTTACCACTATTCCAATACACATACCATAACATATCCTACAGCTAGCAACCTAAATCTTAAAGGAAAGGGGGCAAAAACAAACTCGAAGACAGCAAAATTTATTGTATCTGGACTTACAAGGGTCTTTATCGCCTGCTTATTGATGTTATATATTTGTGATATACAGACCTGTCCATAAGCAATAACATTTTTTATTAAATGGATCTGTGCTGTCGTGGTAAGTTGGTACCTGGGGTATTGCTACTGGCCTTTCCAAAGAGCCTCAATAAATCAGACGTATACCAAAATTATTCCTATACTTATTATCGAAGGGGTAGCTGAAAGTAAAATGTTCTATGAGGGGAAGAAAGGTAGACTGTCAAAAGGTAACCCTGATTTAATAAGAAAGTAGAAGATAAGAGGATATAAAAGTATCTATCCAAGAGAACAAGAAGGAAGATGCATTAGCAAATATTGATTTGAGTCTTTACTCTTAGTTTAACTAAGGAGTCCATAGAGCGCCCAAGGTATACTGAAATCCCACAAACACTTTTTAGTCCCTTCTTACTGATCCTCTCCTATTACATCCACCTGATCTTCAAATGCAGTTAATATTTTTTGAATATGCTATGCACAAGGTATTTCAATGAGCACTTTCAAATATATTACATATCTAATCTTCCCAACAAGTCAATGGAGGGTTAGTAATCATATTTTACAGAAGAGGGAAATTTAAGCCTGAAATTAAATAATTGGATCAAGAATAACAGTTATGTGGTGGTAGGGGGTAACTTCCTTTTTTAGGAAGATTAGCCCTGAGCTAACTACTGCCGATCCTCCTCTTTTTGCTGAGGAAGACAGGCCCTGAGCGAACATCCATGCCTATCTTCCTCTACTTTATACATGGGACGCCTACCACAGCATGGCTTTGGCCAAGCGGTGCCATGTCCGCACCTGGGATCCAAACCTGCAAACCCTGGGCCACCAAGAAGCGGAATGTTGGAACTTAACCGCTGCACCACTGGGCCAGCCCCAAGGGTTAACTTCGGAAATGATTAGATGACGAGCACGGCAAATCTCTCTAAAAAGCAATAAGACTAGAAAAAATAACCTAAACAACAACTTCTGGACTCTGGACGCTGACAAATGGCAAACAGTGAATTGAGAAGTATTTATTCAAAAGGACATCTTTAATCTTAGTAAGAAGAGGGAAGATTTCCTGTGTTGTAGCCTGGGAATCCTCCCATATGCACTCCAAGTTTATGACATTGAAATAGAAGAAAGGATAAGAACCATATGATCATCTTAATAGATGTGAGAAAAGCATTTGACAGAATTCAACACCTGTTAATAATAAAAACAATCAACAAACTAGGAATAGAAGGAAATTTTCTCAGCTAGGTAAAAGATATTCACAGAAACCCTGTAGTTAAAATTATACATAATAGTAGAAGATTGAATATTTTCCCTTAAAATTAGTAACACAGTAACGATTTCAGGTCTCATCACTTCTATTCAATATACTAGACATTCCAGCCAGTACAATGAGGTAATAAAATGCAACAAGATCAGAAAACAAGAAGGAAAACTTTCTTCACAGATGATATAACCTTATGCTGAGAAAATACTAAAGAATCCTTCCCTCTTAAACAAAATCATAAATGAGTTCAGTGACGATGCAGAATACAAAATCAATATAAAAAATCAATTGTATCTCTGTATACTAACAATGAAGAATCCCAAAATGAAATTAAGAAAATAATTTCATTCAAAATAATTTCACTCAAAATTAAATACTTAGGATTAAATTTAAGAAATAAAGGGAAAGTCTTATGCACCAAAGACTAGAAAACATTGCTGAGAGAAATTAAAAAGGATCTAAATAAATGGAATGGCATTCTATGTTCATGGATTGGAAGACCCAAGAGCATTAAGAGGACAACTGTTCCAAACTGCTCAATAGATTCAGTGTAATCCCCATCAAAATCTCAGCAGGCATTTTGGCAGAAAGGGGCCACCTGGTCTAGCTTAATACAGAAATGCAAAGGACCCAAAATGGCCAAAACAATTTTGAAGAACAAACTCGGAGGACTAATACTTTCCAACTTTAAAATACATTATAAAGCTACAGTAACAAAGACAGTGTGTTATTGGCATAGGAGAAACACACCAGTGAACAGAATTGAGAGTATAAAAATAACTCATATTTATGGTCAATTGATTTTTTGATGAAGGTGTCTGAATAATTCCATGAGAAAAGTACAATCTTTTCAACTTATTGTGCTGACACAACTAGATAAACACATGTAATAGGGTGAACTTAGATTCTTGCCTCACACCATAAACAAATATAAATATTAGATCCTTACCTCACAACATACACATATATTAATTCAAAATAGATTACAGACTTAAATAGATTAAAGACTCAGCTAAAATTATAAAACTGTTTGAAGATAACATAGGAGAAAGGCTTCACATTTTGGGTTAGGGAAAAATTTCTTAAGTATGGCAACAAAAGCAGGATTCATAAAGGAAAAAAAATTGCAAATTGGGCATCCTCAAAATTAAGCACTTTGAACTTCAAAAATCACCACTAAGAAAATTAAAAGACAAGCCACACCACACACTGAGAGAAAATATTTGCAAATCATATATCTGATAAAGGATTTTTAACTAGAATTTGAAAGATAAAGAGCACTTGCAGCTCAGTAATAAGAATACAAATATCTGAATTTTTCAAAATGGCAAAAGATTTGAATAAAAATTTTCCTAAAAGACATATATAATCAATAAAAACATTAAAAGACATTCAACATCATTACTCCTTAGAGAAATGAAAATTAAAACCACAATAAGATACCATTTTGCATCCACTAGAATGGCTATAAAGCAGATAGCAACAAGTATTACAGAGGATGAGCAGAAAGTCGCACACTCATATATTGCTGGTTGGAATGTACAATGGTACAGTCATGTTGGGAAATAGTTTGGAAATTTTTAAAATATTAAGATTTTTGTCATACACCTCTGCCATTCATATTTTAGGAATCTGCCCAAGAAAAATGAAAACATATGTCGACACAAAAACTTCTACATGAACAGTAACATAACAGCAGTATTATCCACAACAGCCAAAAAGTGGAATCAATCCAAACATCCATCAACTGATGATTGATTAAACAAAATGCCATTTATTCATGCCATAGGATTTTATTCAGAAATAGAAAGGGACAAACTACTAATAAGCAACGACATGGATGTACTTCAAATATTTTGTGCTAAATGAAAATAGCTGGATGCAGAAGAATATCTATTATATGTGCCCCATTACGTGAAATGTCCAGAGTAGACAAATCTATAGATAGAAAAGGTAGATTATTGGTCACCAGGAGCAGGGAATAGAAAGAAGATATGACTTTAAAAAAGCACAAGAGATCTTTTTAGGCTGATGAAAATTTTATAAAACTGGATTATGGTGATGGTTGGATAACTTTGTAAATTTACTAAAAATCATTGAACTGCACATACACTATGAGTGAATTATAAGTTAGACCTCAACAAAGCTGCTTTTTAAAAAAGAATAATACCTACAATTTATTACCTACTTCTTTGTTTCAGGCATGAAATGCTTTAAGCATATTTTACTTAATCCTTGAATCTTCAGAAATATTTGTTAAGGAATGACAGATAAGGAAACTGAAACTCAATGAAATTAAATAACATGTTCTAGCTTTTCAAACTTGTGTATTAGGGAGTTAGAATTTGAACCTATTTGTGAATTAAAACTTCATGATCTTAACCACTTTATTACACTGCCAAGGGTCTCAGATTCATTCCTCAGATATACAACAAAATAGCTCTAAGTGAAATGCAGCACTCACTCTTCATAATAGCCTATGATGCTCTTCTGTTATGGACTGAATTGCATTCCCCGAAATTAAAATGTTGAGGCCCTAACTCCCAGTGCGCCAGAATTTGACCGTATTTGGAGATAGGACTTTTACAGAAATGATTAAGCTAAAATGAAGTCTGTAGGCTGGGCCCTAATCCAGTCTGAGTGGTAACCTTATGAAAAGCGGAGATTAAGAGACACAGGGAGACACCAGGGATGCAGGAGAACAGAGAAAAGACCATGGGAAGAGAGAGCAGGACGGTGGCCATCTGCAAGTCAAGGAGAGAGGCCTCAGAAGACACCGAAGCTTTTAGTACCTTGATCGTGGACTTACAGCCTCCAGAACTTTGGGAATATAAATTCTTGCCATTTAAGCCTCACTGTCTGTGGTATTTGGTGATGGCGGCCCTAGAACACTAATATATCCTCTAAAGCCATAATATAGTGGGGTCCACAAGTCAGAATAAACATTGAAAATTATTGAGTTAAAGATAATTTAGAAGATAATAATGTCTTTATTCTGACTTTCCTTTAAATATCCAGTTTTTCTACTATATTGATAGAATTTGATTATCATTCCTATTAATGCATACTAAAATCTGGGCAATGGAAAATTTTCTGAAGCCCTAAATTAATGGATTGGTGTGCAAATATTCAGAACACCTTATTTCTTGCACTCAAATGTAAGCATTTCTCATTTTCAACGTGTTTGTTTCTCCCATATCCCCTATTTATTATTATTATTATTTTTTTAATCTCTGAGGTACTACTGGGAAACTTTTGGCCGTTGGTCTCAGCAGCATCCCAGAAGGTTACAGAGCATCCGGTGTGTCTCTTTTCAATCACAGTAGAACTTAGCACTTGAAAATATATAGAGAAAACCTGTAGATGCTCACACACACGCACTCACACTTACATCTTAATCCTTTGCTGTCTGTATCGATTTCTCCTATAAACCTCATTTCATAATGTGCCCTGAAAATTAAATCATCTATTTAGTTCCAATATGACCTAAGAATTTAATTGGATTTGTAGGCAGTAATTTATGTAATATTAATGGATACTTTTCAAAAGTAGCTAATTAACAGCTGACCTTTAATTTTCTTTTTAAAGAAAAGGAACTGAGCATTAAAAAAAAAAAAAGAAAGAGAAAAAGAGAAAGAAAAAAAAAAACCTCAAACCTTTTTCTCCCTTCCTAACAGTGGTGTAGATTTAATTAGCAGAAAGACAGCATCCGTCAGGGACGTTTGGGGAGCTGTGTGATACATTATGTATCTGATTACCTTATGCCCATAAAAACGGCTAAATAATTTAAATGCAATTCAATAAAAATGTATTTGCAATGGGAAACTAGGAGTTGGGTGATAGATTAAAACCTTCCTATAACACTAAGATTTTATAAGATACTGCTATGAAAATTCAGGGTAAAAGATTACATTTTGTTTCCCCTTTTATGTAGCTAGATTTCTTCATTTTGTGTTTTCATAACAGTCCTGAATAAATATATACTACATTTTTTGGATGCATTGCAAAAGAAAGTGTATGAATTCAGCATTATCATTACAGCTAAAACACACACACAAGGTTGCCTTCTCTGTGACCACCTTTCAAAAGTTTGATTCTGCTTTGCCCAAGACCACAGGCCACCCTTTTACTCCTCCACAAAAGATTAATGGCTTTGTTTTCCTCCAGCCCGCAATCATAATCTTTAGTCCCTCCTAGAACTAATTTTTCATGTTATGCAAAGTATGTTGGTGGGCTTTTATAATTCCCTAATGGGAAGGGATTTGTCTCCGAAAAAAGTACCGAAACCATCTTCACTAATTGGCCCCTTTGTTGGCAGGCAAAGCAGAGAGGCCAAGGACTAAATGGGCCATGAAAATTTAGCTACAACCTTCATCTAAAAGCTGTCCCTTTAGGTCAGCAATGAGTCTAGCTGGGCTGGTCATGTGGGGGAATGTATTCTCTCTGCTCTAACAAAATCTATTTCTGAATAAATGAAATACTGCTTTTTATCTTAAATGGTGCCTAATAATGTACCTACCTCATTTGCGATATTCTTTCATCTAAATAATTAACCTAAACTAATTCAAAATCTATTTAGATCAGTTTTACACAAAATAAACCTCCTGCTTCACCTGTATCGCTTTCACTTTGAATGCCTAATTAACATACAGATTTCTGGATGCTGCCCCAGACTCAGATTCTGCTTTTTAAAAAGCTCCTCAGGTAAGCCCTAAGCATGCAGAAGCTGGGGACCCCCACTTTGATTCTGAGATTTGAGCTGTGTGGGGTCTTCAAAAGCTCTTCTCCTCAGAGAGTAGCAGCATCTTGTGCTCTTTAAGCATCTAAATCTTATAACCAAATGTCCCTAAGAAAAAGGTTGAGAATTGAAAATCAATATCACAAGGAGTTTTCCTTGGAACATCTTAATGGTCAACCCATTTGATTTCAGCCTCACACCATCACAGAGATTCTTGAAGGGAATTCTGGTTGTTTTCACTTTGCTAATAGTCCATTAACATCAGCTTATTGATTTGAGGATACTTTAGTTCCTTGAAAGAAATCACTTGGAGCCAAAAAACATGGCTTCTACTCCTGGTTTGCTGTATCCAGTCCTGAGGCCCTGGGCAAGTAAGTTACTCACGGCGAGTCTTAGTTTACTCACCTGTAAATCTAACTTTGATAACACTTGCCTAACTTATGTTACACAACTAGTGAAATGGATTTCTTAATATATCTTAGTCTCATGCTAATGATATTTCCAAAGGTTCCTCAAAAAGATATAATTTGAGAATGCTATAAAATAATTTTGTCATATTCTATACAAATATAAGATAGAATTACTATTTTTCTCCTCTCCACTCTGCTCTATATGGACTGATAGACCTAGTCCTCAATGTCAGTTTTACACGAAACTGCTGAGTTCTTTCGCCCACTGGCTTTGCTTAACTGTTTTGTTCAAGGCATCTTGCGGCTGCTGTCTTTAGAAGCAAAAAGGCTGCTATTCTCTGTAGTCATTTGCCTGATAGTTTGGTAAAAAGAAGTCAGATTACTGAGAAATTTCGGGTTGAGGAGAAGAAATAGAACTACCACAACATAATCATATTTACCTTCAAACTAATCTTATAACATTTCTCCAGGAAGATGGATCCAAAAATCTTCTTTGTCTTAAAAGTTTATTTACCTAATCAGTACTCCTATTCAGGTAAAGATGCAAAATAATCACAACGTGCAAATATTAGACCAAAGGAAAGTTTGGCAAGGAGAAAAATGATGGTAAGCTCAGTCAATTGGTAGGTAGAAAACAACCTCTTTGATGCATGTCAAAAGATTACTTTATATAATTGGATTAAATTTCTAGTGGCATTTAAAATGTAAAGTCTCCCAGGACAGACAATTACTATATTTTGCATTCTATGGGCTGCTTTGTAATACGACAGCTTGTTCAATGAATGTCTTTGACATTGGTTATAAATTCCTGCTGAAAATAATTATCTCACTTTAGTTTAATCACTTTTGTTTGATTCGTCTCTTTTTAAGAAACTACCCAGATATATTATGTTGACAAAGAAAGGAAAAAGAATCAATTCAAGTGCGTTACAATATTTTTCTCCCTTTTGACTTTAAATTTAAGTCCAGTAGAAGAGGAATTCATAAAATTAGATAGTTATTCAGCCAAGCTGAATGACTAATATCCTCCAACGGAAAAATGGGTCCCTGCTTGAGCCAAATTGGGAGATCCCTTAAGTACACAGGGATGATCAACTGATTGCATAAGAATGCTTTATGACGGATCTACCAATCCACTTTTGGGCCCCTTTTGGAGTGCAATTCATGATCCTTAACACAAATCTATCTCTGAAAACGGAAAACAAGCGACTGCATTTCTGTCTCCACATATAAATGTCACCTTATAATTTAATCAATGAAAGTGAATTTAATACATTCGATTCAGATGTTGAAACACAGTGCCATTTATTCCTTTCAAGGGTGTTTTGTCTTGGGTTTATGGAAGGAAATGAGACTAACCCCTTCCTTCCTAAACAGGTTCGAGGAGACCTTCTTTTTTTATGTGCTCATGAAAATGAAGAGAAGAGCTTAATAGAATATTTCTGAATAAAGAGGAACACTGGAGGAGAAAGTCACTCATTACTAGCTTTCTAATCAGGGTCTCAACTGCTCAAAATAATATTAAATGAAAGAGGTATTAACTGCTGTGTAAAATCTACCATGTTGAACTCCCTTTTTTGCTTCCAAGTTTGTATCACATTTTTATAAGTTAATTAAATAAAGGGAGTGCTTAAAAACAACAACAAAAAAATATTAATGGGGGTGTTAGATTTAGAAAAGTACAATAAGATCTCTTTAGAGTAAATGTGACTTTTCTCTTTTTTATCTTTTTAAAGGACAAATATTAATTTCCTTTACATTCTTTTATCTGCTACATTATAAAGCCTTAAAAATCAGAACCACAGAATTTAGCATGTACATTGAATGTATTAAACCCTAATAAGTATATTATCGTTCCAGAAGATCAAAAAGGGAAGCAAATGTGTCAGTAATGTGGTTCAGGTAGGCTGATCTTTTATGAGGCAATGAGCTAGGTTTCAACTGCCCAAATTTTCAATAGATTTCTTAGCACAAAGGAAGGGACGACCATAAGCAATCTTTTCCCAAGCCAAAAGAATTTGGCAACTTAGCACTGTCATCATTGCTATTGCCGTTAACCTTACAACTGCTTGCCAAACTTGCCAAAATGACCACCCTCTCTGGATACTGTTTTTGTGTTTTGGTTTCTGTTTTTTAACTGTAACTCGCCAATCCTTGTTTCCTTGCTAAATCTGTTTTTATGCATTGTTCCATGTTGCTGGTTAAAAAAAAAAAAACAGCTCTGTTATTTTGGGAATGGATAAAACATGAGGCGGCATATATAGCCATAAATGTAGTAAGTTTATAATTATAAAGCTCTGGAGGGGAGAACAAACTTAGATTAACTATGATCTACTCTGGAGAGTTTTTAATTACCAACCCCAGTTGGAAATGAGTGGCGACATAAAAAAACCACACCAATCTGAAATGGACATAAGTTTGAGTATTAATAAGAAAATTTCCACCTAGGAACAGATGAGACGTATGATAGTGTTGCCATCTGCAGTCATTAGAATATGGATTAGCTCTCCTGCTCTCTTTCCCTCTCTCAGCCCCAGTGATCACAAAGATATTTGCTTCTCAGTTAAGTAAACTAGCTAATTATCATGCTAAAAAGTCTGATTCTCAAAAAGGAGCATTGAAAAATCCATTCCGGACTTAGAGAGAGAGATTTGTAAGGCAGTATTGGCTTCAGTCCTTTCAGGATTGAAGGTGGAGGTTATAATCTTTCTTGACAAACGTATGCTCTAAACTTCCATCCACACTTTCAAATATTCCAAGTGCTTCCAACATGCAACCATGAAGAAATGAACTTCCAATGACAGATCCTTTTCTTTTCACTTCTTTCTCTCAAAATTTCTTGCTTTGTACAATTCTGTTTCAGCAAACAGTCTCCTCCAATAGTCAATATCTTGCAAGTTGTTCACTGGTTTCTCTGCACACACTTAGAGCAGTAATTGAATTAATATAATGGTCAAATCCTATTTCAGGAGGGGCATACCTCACTAATTGTTCATAGAAACTGGAAATTGCTGTCCTAGTCCTGCAAAAATATCCACCAAAGATTTTAAAGAAATAAATACACATTATTCTGTTGATCTTAACTGATGGCTGGCAAAAAAAAAAAAAAAAAGCAGGCACACTGTAGTCTATTAAGAAGAGCACAGGTGCCACAGAACAGTCAGCATGCATTGCTCTCACTTTTCAATCACAGTCTCCACAAGGGGAAGGGCCTTACAAGATCTGCAGGAGATTACGCAACCATCCTTCTCTAGCCAAAGAAAGGCAACATTTTAGCCCAATTCTCCTGGGTGTCTTACCTCTGGATGAACAAAATTGACTCCCATTTAGCTGCCTGTTATGCTGCTGTTCATAAACTGCTGTTCTTCTCCACCTCCTCCTTAGCTTCCTCCTGTGTGTTCAGCTAATTGCTTGGGAATGCCATTATTAAAACCCAAATTAGAACTTGCCCACTTACCCAACACCCTCTCAAATCTCAATACACCTGGGCTAAATATTGCCTTTCCTACATGTTACATCAGAGATTCATTCTCAGGTTAGCTCTAAAGCAACTGTGACACTGAGTAACTGGGAGGTAGGAAAGTGTCAGAGATCAAAACAAGCATCATTTGGCCCAAAATAACTTTGGATTTTCTTTGTGGAACAAATATTTGATTGACTGAATTAGATTGACCAACCATAATATTTACATGCCTCCTGAGGTTTGCACTGTGTTTGTCTTAGACTGTGAAAAATGCCAAAGAAGACAGTTCTATTCTAAAGGAATAAAATCCTATAGGGCAGGTAATGTCACATATTCAAAATGTAAACCGTTAAAGAAGACACAAAGCACTTTTCATAGATGGGGCTGTCTCAATTGGTACTCAACTGATGGAAAAAAAATAGGTAGATTGTGAGAAGATCCTGGATGATTTAAAATCTCTGATAAGCAATCAACTAAGTCTGGGACCTTGGCCACAACATATCCTTGTCATTAAATTCCAGGAAATGAACTAAATTAACTTTAAGATACCACGTACATCTATTCCATTATTTATTGTTTGAATTGTGCGAGTTCAGAAAAGGAGAGATCAGTATAAGTCAGAGCAGGTTTTGAGGATGAGAGAATACTTAAATTTGGCGTGTCCACTTAGAGCTCTGCAAGTCCAATTTGATGTATTAGACTTCTTGGGTTTATCAGAGATAGCCGGCATAAAAATACGCTATCGTTTGGTTGGTATAGAATCCATCACTTAACAATGCTCTATCTCTGAACAGCATTGTTTCAGATCAATTCAAATTAGTTACAGATACTATTTGGGTATCTGTCACAGATACCCTAAAACTGTCCCCTGGCTACTCCAGTCTAAGGTGCCCAGAATATGGTATGATAAATGGGCCTTAATGTCTCCTAAGTTCTCTTTAGAACATTGTGATATCCTATCGTGTAGGCCTTCCAGTGTTTGGGAGCTCAGAAAGGGAGCTTCTAGGGGAGATTTCTTGTTACTTGGGAGACAGTGATTGTTCTAAGACAGTATTGGGTTTTAGGATTAACTGTACCTGTAAGTATTTATATGGTTTTGTCCACATGAAAGCACATAAAATATTGAGGAGAATAGAGGATTGGACTCTAGCACCCCTTGCTGAAACTCACTACCTGAGTGACACAAGGTAAAATTCTGTATTTAATGGCCTTCGAGTTCTTAGTTACAAAGACCAGGGATCTGGACTAAGATGATAGTTCTTTTCTTTTCTACGGTGAGGAAGACTGGCCCTGAGCTAACATCTGTGCCAGTCGTCTTCTTTTGTTTGTGTGACACTGCCACAACATGGCTTCATAAGTGGTATGTAGGTCCACACCTGGGATCCAAACCTGAGGACCCTGGGCAGCTGAAGCTGAGGGCGTGAATTTAACCACTATGCCACTGGGCAAGCCGCAGCTCTTAGATTCTAAGATTCCCATTTAACTTCATTATTTCCTTACTTTACTGTCTTGATTTCCTACCTATTCAATGGTGAATCACTTTCTCTTCTTTAAAAAAAAAGATTTAGTGAGGGCCTCTTATAAAAGTGCTTTGAAAACCATCAAAACTTGAAACAAATAAATTGTATGTTAATAAAACATGTCACCAAGAGGATCTTCAAACAGAAATTAATTAACTGAAAATGAATTTCATAAAATGTTTACCACCTTCCTATAACTTTTATGGTGCATGCATTTTTCACTTTATTTTTCTGACTTCTCTTTGGATAATTCTGGGTTTATGATAAAAATCCCCACTATCGTATGGGGATAAAATTGTTTTTGATGTCTAGTTTGATTTTTTTTTTCACTGAAGTTATTTGATAATTAATCACTTCTCTGAAGGACACAGCTTCCTTTTCTGTTATCTGAAAGACACTTTCTGCCTCGGCCCTATACAGCTCCTACAAAGGTACATTCTGGCTGAGGCTATTGAAAAGCATCATCTGTGATAACACATGCTTACTTCCAGGTGTATCTTTCTCAGTGTAAAGGCCCACACAATACCTTACATAAAACCACACTAGTCCACCACAGATTTTAACTTCACAATTCCTGGGCCCAAAGAGGACTTCAAATTAAAGGGCTAAATGAATAATTTTTGCAAGAGCTGTACTTTGGTTGAAAGAAAGGAGGAAGGAGTCCAAATGAAGAGGTAGCCAAAGTTTACCTTTGAATCATAGAAATTTGAACCTAGAAAGCAATTTTGTCATATTCTTTTCTGACAGATTCATTTCTACCGTGAGGAAACTGAAACTTAAGGAAATAAATGTGACCTGGTTTACCTTTTGCACTGTGTTCTTTCCAAGGTACACAACATGAAATTTCTTACAAAACTTATGATAAACTTCCTTGCCAAAATGACTAAACCCCAAATATGAAATTGATCAAAACTGATTTTTCTACTGGGGTCTTTCTTTTCCATGTACTTTTCACTTTTTCTTGACCCCCTTTTCTGGGTCCCCCCTGAATTCCTCATTCATACTCACAAGGCAATGTTATTTTATAAGCATGGCAAGCACTTCTACCCCTAGTAACACATATTGTTTTTCAAGGATCTTTTATTAACCCAAAAGAGGGAGTTGCCCAAAACAAGTGTTTGAACTATAGTTCTCAGCTGCAACTGTATATTTGAATCACCTGGGGAGATTTTAAAATCCAGTGCTTATCTCACACCTCAAACCAATTAAATCCAGGACCAGTGGCGGGACTCAAGCATCAGAACATTCCAAAGCTCCCCAGATGGTTGCGAAGTGCAAACAAGATTAAGAGTCACTGCACCGGAGCCCAATCTATTAGGAAGAGGAGACAATTCTTCCACCTTTTGAGTAACAGCACACGGTTTTAGTCTACCCTGTATCCTACAGACACTGATGAATCTTTACCCATGAAACAATTTAAGCTAATAGACTGAGCACAAGCTGAACATTCTTCTTCCTATTGAATCCCTAAATATTTTATTGGAAGTTATTTTCAAACTGACGAAACCGGTTTTACCCAAGTTATTTTGACCCAAATCTGGACACTAACGCTGATCGGATATGGGAGGTTCGATTCCACTGAAAAAAAGACAGCTCTCAAGACTGCCTCCATATCACATGCTTTCATGCTAATTTACCTTCTATCAGTATAACTTTGGGCCATTTTGACTCCCAAAGACACCCCTCAGAATTTTAATTGGTCCATTTGTAACCTAAATATCATCTGGGAACATAGTTTGCTCTTGTTTATCAATATGCCCCAGCCAAATGGTACATTTTTGTTTGTATTTAGTTCAAACCCTGCTGTTTCAGCATATGTTTCATAATCAAATGGTACCCCACATAGTCTCATAGGTAAATAGAAATCCTTGGGTGTCAGCTGCACATGAAACCATTCACTTTAAGATATTCATTTCCTGATCCATGAATCCCAAACAATGAACAGGTTTGGATTTATCAGCAGGCAGCCTTGCCAAAGGGTCTGCAAGAATAACCAAATGGAAACCAGCAGACGATTCAGGAACACCTGCCTGATGCTTCTGTTGTTGGTTGCTTGCCCAAGTCAACCATTTCAAAAGAGGGAGTATGAGCTACAATTAGACCTCAAGATTTGACATGGTTGTTGAATTGTAATGGAAAGCCATATGCCTACTCAATTTGAGGAGAAAATCATGTTCTGCTGAATTATATAGTGCTGGTTTTGTCCTGATTTCCAGAGAACTAGTAAACCGTGTTCACTTTAACACGTCCATCAGTTTCTTTGAGGAATTAGATGGCTTTTATGATCTACTCCTGAACTTAGACACTTGCCTTTCTGCTAAAGAAAAATTTATCATATATTATTGAAAATTGCTATTTAAGCGAAATTATACATAGAATCTTGTATTTGAAGAATGAATCATCGGGCAGCTGGGCTAGACTATAATAGAGATCAGAAATTCCAAATAGGCACTATGTCAAAGTTGTACGCAAAAATTTTCTTTTGCACCTAGATCTTTTGCTGCACTCTTATCCTATATCCAGTGAAAGGACTGCCTCTGTGAAAGAATTACAATCTAAGCTATAATTGCTTTCTTATTTCTGAATAGATAGGTTTCCTAGCACATCTTCAACTACTACTCCCTCAAACAAACTTAGTTGTGAACACATCATTAGCAATCTATCTGCGGAAGACACAGTACTTCAAACATTCCATTTGCTTCTCTGCATTCCCAGACTATCTTGCCTTTGGGTAGGGGCCATGTGACTACTTCTGGCCAATGAAGTAAGAGAAATTGCTGCATATCACTTCCGAGTGAGACAGTCAAGAGCAAGTGTGTGACCTTCATCTCTCCTCTGCCTTGGTAATCTGGGAAGACACATGCACTGGATGGTATAGCTCCAGGATGGAGTAGAAATGCCTTACCCAGATCAGAGTGCGATGTGAGAAAAAGTTATAAGTTTTGTGTATAAAGGCAACTAACGTTAATTATCAGACTAGTGCAACTTGTTTGTCTCAAGAAGCAAGATCAGCTATATAGTTTATTGCTTTCAAAATTTTACTGGCATTTTTAATCCTCTACACAATGAAATTTTAGCTTGCTGCCAGGGCTTACCTTTTTATTTCCTTTCAATATACAAAGCAGGGAGTAGATTCAATGGTTACAAAGGGCTTAATTGAACTCCAGAGGCTATCACTGCATTTCTGAATTCCAAAGAGAGTATCAGACATATAGTAGATGTTCAATAAATGTCTGAGGGGAAGATGGATGGAGAAATACAACAGCATTCACATCTCAATAGAAAACTTCTATTGAAATCAGAACAATAATTCATTTTTTAGGAACAAGAAACCCAAGACCCTGAGTACTAAGAGGGCTTTCCCTTGCAAACACCTACTAATTTGTTAACTTTGAAATAAATTCCAACAGGCAAGATTAACCCTAAAGAAAATTTTAGATACAAAGATATCTTGAGACATTTAAAATCCAGTCTGATTCACTCTGAATTCCTGTGGATTCCCTACCATAATGGTCAGATTAAATATAGAAATAAAGGACAATTGTAAAGGATACAGGGATGGAAAGTGGTGAAAGAACAAGAGGGAAGTCAGAGAATCTTGGGTTCAAATCCTGGTGCTTAATGTTTATTACTTCTATAAATTCAGCAAGTTAATTAACTATATTCCAAGTTTCTCTCTTGTAACGAGCAATAATAATAAAAAGTTATTTGGAAACTTATATAGAAATTAAATAATAAGAGTAAAATCCCTAGTCCTTAATAGGAAAATTTTCTATATAGTAAAATTTACCATTCTCTTCTCGTTAGCGATAATAAGTAGTAGAAGTTAAAGTCCGATTATATTCAATTTTGTTATTTTTTCCGCCATGATCTTGGTCAGAACAACTTTTGTTTTATTTCCTCCAAAACTATGTACCTAGTACACTGAAGGAAGGTCATCTTCTCCTCATTCTTCCAACTCCATCCTTAAGTTGTGATCAAGAGCAATTGTCCCTGCTAACTTTACCTCAGAGATGGAGAAGTTAGTGATAAGGGGATTAGCTCATTTAAAGGGCTGTGTCTTGAAATGAAATCATTTGTCATTTCTTATTCAGAATTGTATAACCCATTAGACAATTGTAACTCAGCATCTCCTGGACTAGACTATCTGCGACTGCTTGGTGAGGTCACAATATAATAATGCCCAAATTAAAATGAATCTGTGCACTCCCTTCACCATAGCAGGAATTTAGTATATAACAAGTGACCTCAAAGAGTCCACTTGTGCTCAAAACTCAATCCATCAGACGCATCTTCCACATTATTTCCCAAGTGTCAATGGGTGATGTCTCCCAAACACTTGGAATAAACCTTTCTATTGACAGTGCTAAGAGTGACTCCTGAGAGAACATATATTTCCATGCAAAGAGTGTGGTCTCTAGCTCTTTCCAAAATCACATATCTTTAAGGTGCCAGAATGCTTGATTCCATAAAAGGATAAAGAGAAGAACTTCATGCCCAACTCTATAGCAAACTTTGCCTTCTGTTCTAGGACACCATTGTTTGTGGAAGAGTCTCGGAGTCCACCATTAATGTAATTAAAAGCTTTTAGCCTTCTCCCTTTAAATCTAGAGGATAACAGTTGTTAGGCAGAGAACAGAGGTGACGTCATACTCCCAGGACAAGGTACCAAAATCTGAATGCCTGCTCAACCAGATCAAACGTCCTGTTGGATATCTTAACTCAAGGTACCCATTGATTCCTACAAATAGAGGAAAGGGAAGCTGACAAAGTCACATGCCAGGGGAAGACTGGGAATAAATGTTGTTCTCATATATCATGAGAAATTTGATTTTCTCATATATTCTCCCAGCAAATCTCCCATTTTTGGGCAGAAGAAACAAAGACCAAAATGGAAAAGATCAGCGCTGAGAGAAGAAGATGTTCTATCGACTCTGTCCCAGTGGGAATGGAGTAGGAATGAACATATGAGCACCTGCAGTTTCTGAATAAGAATTCAAGCTTTAACTGGGGATACGAAATGTCTCAATAATAGGGAACAGCAGAGAATAAATTATTTTAGATAGGCAAATAGAGACTGATTTGTCTCAAGGCCAGATCTGATACAGGCTGATCTGACACATAGCTTTGAATGAATAGTTTTACTATACTGAATATTTTCCATTTGCTGGTGCAGATCTATTTCCTACCCTTCTCTACCACATTCTTTGCCTCTGGAGGCTGACTTCTTGTCCCTTTAGACTGTATCAACCAGACTCCTTTGCATTCTGGCTTCTGTTTGGGTTTCATTAATGGGAAGAAGACAGGAGATACACTGGAGAGAGAAGACAAAAGTCTTGGTATTTATTTACCTATTCCCTTCCTGCAGGGCATGAGTTGACAGTGGCTGTGTTCTTCTACAAGGTCACAGCTCCTGTAGGGTTGTGTTTACCTTATGGGTCCGCTGTAACCAAGCAACAGCTATTGCTACAACTTTCTCTGGGTTCTGCTAATCGTTGGTTCCCCTTATTTCTTTGGATTTAGCCTCTGAGTGCTTTGCCATCCCCTATTGATTTCTCTTAGCCCTACCCATGCGTTTGTGAATAATCCATTAATCTCTCCTCAATCACTTGTTTCCGACCCTGATTGATACATTTACCATGTCCCTTCTTTGGGGCTCACTGTGTCACTCCGGATCCCACACTTGGTTGCTGCAATCACATTTTGCACAAAGGTGTTCAGCCGGGGGACAAGTGGGAGTTAACATCCAGTCCCTGTCCTTTTACCCAGTGGTGGGCCTGTGAGCACAGCTCCTCTGTCTGGAGGGATGAATTTCAGTCACTTTCAAAAAGGCCCAAGCAAGCTAGCAAAGGCACTGGTAATCTTACTCAGCTGATAGAAATAATGTGTTTTAAGTGCCTCACATAAAGCCTGGTAATGTTGACTGGTTAATTTTTCTGAGAGAAAAGAAAGAAGTTGCAATATACATGAATCGCGATTGAGCTAGAATTTTTGCTAAGAGTGAAAGGACTCCAGATTCTGCAGAAAGCCAAGGAAAGGACTGTTAAGAGCTATGTTTGTCCCCTCCTTTTGAAGGACAAAGCAGTCTCTTCCACGTACTTCATTCTCCTGAAATCAAATGATGCATGGTCCAGTTTTAAGTAATTAACAAAGCTTGTGGTAAATTGTCTACTAAGCCTTCCAACCTTTTCTTCAAACACCTCAATGATATATAGCCCACTTCTAGGTAATTTTTAAAGCTTATGGCAAAAATGTCTAGTAAATCCTCTAGGCTTTTCCTCATACAGTTCGTTTGTTACATTATTTTTTTCCCCAGGGACATATGCTACATAGCCAAATGCTTTATTTCTTATTGGAAAAGTTTCTAAAAATTATTTCGATAAAGAATATAGATTTTCTGTGTTCCTTTTCTTCCCTAAAAATTAAATAGGTATCATATCATTTGATTTTTGAGACAATTCCTTGGTTAAGACTAGAATTGTGTATATTTATTCTTTAGTATCCCTGCTACAATTTTAATGCCCTGAAGCTTAAAATATAAAGCATTGCATCTTCTTCTGATCTTTTCCTAACCTATCTTTATTGTAAAATAATGCACTCTACAGTTATCATTGTATTTCCCAAAGTGGATTACTTCCTTTTACCCCTCAACAGTTTTTAGAAATTTTCTTACTATTAAAATACAATTATTTAAATTTTCAGAATTTTGAGATATAGATTTGAAATTTTTGATGTGAGCCCCTGTTATTTTTTATTTATTTTTATTTTTTTATTTATTTTTTTTATTTTAAAGATTTTATTTTTTCCTTTTTCTCCCCAAAGCCCCCCAGTACATAGTTGTATATTTCTTGTTGTGGGTTCCTCTAGTTGTGGTATGTGGGACGCCGCCTCAGCGTGGTTCGATGAGCAGTGCCATGTCCGCGCCCAGGATTCGAACCAACGAAACACTGGGCCGCCTGCAGCGGAGCGCACGAACTTAACCACTCGGCCATGGGGCCAGCCCCCCCTGTTATTTTTTAAATCCCCAGATGCAATCTTGCCTTATATGAAAATTTATAAAAAATTTGCTTCTCTAAGACAGATCATATTTTCTTCCCAACGCCTTGTCAGAGTTCTAATAGTCTCTCAAGATTCAAAAATGATTTTTTACAAACACAATCAGAAGAACTGATAGCAAAATCTATAATTTCTTCCATCTATGTGGTTTATTGCCTATACTGCTTGCATACTGCTTGTGTTATTCATTTTATGAAAAAAATAGTTTTATATTTTTTAAGAAATAGGCAGAAATCTAAAAGCTATTTCTGATTCATTTTTTCTTCTAGAAGTAATTGCATAAAATTTTATACAAAATAAAATATAAAGCACATCACAGCAAAAACAACTCATTTGCAAAATCTTTTCCTCCCTAAAACCCTATCAACCTGCCCTACCATTCTTCTCTTTCTTTCTTCTCTTAGAATATAATATTTAATTAACAATCACATCGTTGGGTCTTATTTGATATTTAGACCCAGTCTCCCTCGTTCCTGCTTCTCTGAAGATCTCTTCATCTAGGTATAACACCATGAATCATAGTCTTAAACACCAAAGTTAGTAATACTTGGTGTAAATTGTTCAGTGTGACCTCCTCAGAACCTAGATAGCGTAGGATGAGAAGAGAGAGTAATATTTTTCTACTCTTTAGATTTGGAAGAAGAGAATCTAGTAGTAGACAAGCTTCAAAATAAAGAATATCCTGAGGATATTTTCAGATTCAATTTACAGTTGCAACATATTCAGACAAGTTCGAGGTTATTCTAACATGTGGATACTTCACTGAACCGAACCTCAAAAACTTTAGAGCTTTGCCCATCAATAAGGTAGCCTCCCTAGGAAATTTTATTTTTAACTGTTATCCCTTTGAAGTTCCGTGCTTGATTTTTCTAAAGTTGTAGAAACATCATAAAATTGAGCTGTTTGCGACTTATTTCCCCAGTGAAAAGTCAATTACGAATGTTGTAGCTCTTGAAGAATGTGTTTGATGTTTAAAAAATGTCCAAGGAAGAGAGAAAACAGGCAAACAAATTCAAAGTTTCCAGTTAATTTGAGATAGGTATTCTCATAATTAACAGAACAAATCTCAGTTTCTTTCCTCGTAATGGTTTGAGTTAGAGCTACAAAAGTTTTAGTGCAAAGTATTCAAGGATGTTTGGCATCAAAGGTGGCTTACCTTAATCAAACACCCTGCAGTTTTGTAAATACAGTATCTATTAGTTTCTGGTAACATACTCTTACCGTGCAATCTAACTACAGATTACATCAAATTCCCAAGTTTCCATGAAAAAAGAGGACGAGTAAGTTAAAAAATATGTGATTGTAGTCACCATCATAGGCAAAGATGGTGGATACTGAGATGGAATTTTCATTAGTTTCCAAAATCTCTCAAGTTTATCTTCGCTTTTCATAAACCTCAAAACCCAGAAAGAGCAGAGTCCAAAAGAAGACAGACAAACAAAACAACAGGAAAGATAATAGCATTGAGGGTACTGACCTGGTGATACATCCAGGTTCTCAGTACACTGAAAGAGCTAGCGTATCTACTTAAAGGAATTATAAATCTCCCTTGCTCTGAATTAAACAGTGCCATAGCCAGCATATCCCAGGTTTCATTTCCATTTAAGTTCTTGAATATATAGTAACACCCCAAGTCTTCGAATGTTGAGGCCTTTCTTGCCTCTATTGAAAACTTCAGAGGCCAGGGGCCTGCCCAGTGGCACAGCAGTTAAGTTTGAACGTTCTGCTTCAGCAGCCCGGGGTTCCCTGGTTCAGATCCCAGGTGCAGACCTATGCAGTGTTTGACAAGCCATGCTGTGGTAGGCATCCCACATATAAAATAGAGGAAGATGGGTGTGGATGTTAGCTCAGGGCCAGTCTTCCTCAGCAAAAAGAGGAGCATTGGCAGTGGATGTTACCTCAGGGTTAATCTTCCTCAAAAAAAAAAAATTTAGGGGCCAGCCCAGTGGCATGATGGTTAAGTACCGCACATTCTGTTTCAGCATCCTGGGGTTCGCAGGTTCTGATCCTGGGCGCAGATCTACATACTGCTCATCAAGCCATTCTGCGGTGGCATCCCAAATATAAAATAGAGGAGGATTGGTAACAGATGTTAGCTCAAGGCCAATCTTCTTCACAAAGAAAAAACAAAAAAGTCCAGTCTCAAATAACATCGACTTAGGGTCTAACTGGAGAAACAGAAACCTCTCTCAGTGTTTAACAACAGAGAGAATTTATCACACAACTAATGGCAAACCTGAGAGCCAAGTGGAAATAGTACAACAACCAAGAGATTAGTTACATCAGGAAGAAGCTATCCACCCATAAGTTGGAGCGAAAAAGATAGAAAGTCGCATTACTGAAGCACAGAAGCCTGCCCAGGAGAAGACGGAGACAAGAGGAAATGTGGCCAATTTCACAGACACCACTTAATGCAAAGAAAGGGAAGGAGAAGAACTCAGACTGTGCTCTTTCTCCTGTCCTCCAGCCTTTCACTTTTGCCTCCCGTTGGACAAACCCGGCTGGGACTCAGTTGCCAGCAGAGTCTGAGAGCCACGCCTGCGGAAGTCACATTCCTAAGAACGGAAGATACAGGTGGCAGACAGGTACATCTTAGAATCAGCAGGCCCAGGATCATTACAAACGTGTGAGTAAATGGTCCTCTAGGCCCCAGACAGTGTGTGGGTTTTAGGCAGGCTCACTTCCATCCTCATACTACATCATTCTTTTTCTGGTAGGACTGATGCCCAGGTTAAATGGAGAGAAGGAAGTTTCCTAGCCATAATCTCAAGCTCTGGGCTGCAAAAGCACATCTGATAAACATTTATTCCAAGCAAAAGCAGTGTCCTTGATGTATAAACTCAGTTGCTCAAATGTGACAGCCTAGCCTCTCCTTCTAAACAGAGTGTCATCTGTCCTTGCCTCCTGTGAGAACTTCTAGGAACGCTCTCGTAAGTGGGGCACACAGCTAGGCACTAAGTCTCAGCCAGCATCTCCCTCACTCATACTTCTACATAGAGTCTTTATTGTCTTTTACTCCAATTCAGTTTCCTTTGGTGTTCTCTAATTCATCAGACAAGCCTGGGTATATCTGAATCCAAATTATGGACAGAGGTCAAATTCTTTCCCACCAAAAAGCTGTACCATGTGCGACTCCAGAAATGTGGAACATTCCTACGCCAGTTACAAAGTTCTCGGAACATTATAGGTCCTTTAGGAGGCTGGTCTTCATATAACATAGAGAGGGGTGGTATTACCTCCTTCACTCTCTAGTCAGACTTTCAGGGGTGGTGCTTTCAAAATAACCGTCTTAGTCAAGTCAGGTGACTATCACAAAAATACCATAGACTGGGTGGCTCATAAACAACAGAAATTTATTTCTTACCATTCTTGAAGCTGGGAATTACAAGGTCAAGGTGGTGGCACATTCAGTGTCTAGTAAGAGTCCACTTCCTAGATCAAAGATGGCCATCTTCCTTATGTCCCCATATGGTGGAAGGAGCAAGAGAGCTCTCTGGGCTCTCTTTTATAAGGGCACTAATCCCATTCATGAAGGTTCCACCACCACGACCTAATTACCTCCTAAAGGCCCCCCCTTCTAAGATCATCATATTGGAGATTAGGATTTATTTCACCATATGAATTTTAGGAGGACACAAACATTCAGCCCATTAAAATAACCTGTCATGGTGATTTGAGAACTACAGCCTTTTGGGCAGGAATCAGGCCTCCCAGATCTCTGTCTGCCTAGCACTTTCAGCAGAGCCCAGATGCAAGCTGCCACATATGGCCATGCAGATTTCACATAATAATACTCCAAAGTGCCATTCTGAGGAGTCGGTGGTGCCCCAGGAATTGTGCCTCATGGTGCCCCCACCTATGCACAAAGAAGATGTTAAATAAATACTTCTTAAATGATAAGTGAATTAGTGAGGTTAGCAAATCCTTATGATATCAAGCACTACAAATATCATTAGGTGGAAACAGGTTTCATGGAAGAATGGATATTGGTAAATTATCCTAAGAATTTTGCTGGTCCAAAAAAAAATGCAGTTTACCTGAATAATAATAGGATATGAAATTGCCAGAGGAATACTATTAATGAATTAGGATCCACATATTCTACTCAATTAAATCATATAAAAAGGCATGTTGAACATAATGAAGTATCATCTAATTAGAAGGTTCAAAAAGGTCTTTGAAAATCGAGGATATCATGGAAGCTTTTGCCTTAGGACACTGTCATCGCAAGTGTCCTATCTGCCCAAAATGATCATTAGTTTTTGCCCTAAATTGCAGAGATGTGAGTATGTTAGACATTTCCTTCCCTCCCGCTCAAGCAGAAGCAGATTTCTTTTCATTTTCTTTATCCTCTGCTGATGCAATATGAATGGCCATTAATCTTATATGGCCTTATTTCATGCATCTAATCTTGTATTGTTTATTTTCTTAGGCTTTGGTTAATTTCTTACATGACTCTTATCCTTTGAGATTCCAGTCTCAGCTGAATCCACTTTTATCTTTTCTCTCTTCCGTTCTTTTATCATCCCAATCACTGAACCCAGGCTGAACACAGTAGCATTGAAATACATCTGCGTGGACTCACAATACAGGGGTGCGGGAAGTTCATGGTGTTGCCACAGATAAGTCAATTCTTGAGTGGCCCAGAGAAGTCATGCATCACATATGTATTTTTAGATGAGACATATATAACTAATAAAAACCAGCTTTGTCTAAGATATGATCCTCGTCTGTGAAAAGAAAGAAGCATCTAATCAACACAGCATCCTAGGGCCCAACAGATACATCTGTGCATATTCATATTCTCTAATCTTCTGTCAATATAATAATTGGCAGTAAAATAATTGCCAAACAGCCTGCATGAATATGTGCTCTGACCACCTCAGTCTCTGATTACAGCAGTGCTGTATGGGAATTCAAATTATAATCAGAAATTTATTTAAGGAACATGGGAACAGAAAATGTCGATACTCCTGACATGAGGAAGAGTAGGTCACACCCCTGAATTAGGGCACACTTCACCCCCGGGGTGGATTTAGATGAACATTTCTAGCTTTCCCTTCCTTTTCCTAAATTCCTGTTGTTGACCACTGCTTACTCCTTTTTGTGCCCTAGATAAATTAGTCTTCAATCAAAATATGATTCTGTATACTAGCTCTGGACTCATTCTAATGTTGAATATGTCTGTGCATATTGGTTTTGTATTGTGCATTTTGTATTTATTTTATAGGACCTGGAGGCCAATTTTACTTCCCTTATTTTAAAGTTCTTGGGGGTACCAACTATTGCCCCAAGTACATACTGATTTTTGCTTGGGAACTAAAAGGGGCATAACAAGAAATATGCATAAATTCGGCATTTAAAAAAATATGTGAAATATTACATTTGAATTAGCATAACTAAGTTATCAAGGAGACACTGATTTACACATGTAAGTCCAATTACGCAATAGAAGAAACTAAGTGAAATTTAATTAATTTTGTTGTTGTATTGTAATTCGATCGATATCTAAACATACACAGTTGTTTTTACTTTTTGTTTTCCTCTCACACATGGGCTGTTTCTCTCTCTGGAACTCTAGAACCTTTTTTCATCACAGCTCCTTGGTACGAAGTTTTGTTTCTTTCAGCAAATGGTCTCCTGGCCAGCCAAGTTCAGACGGCCTAGCTCCTTCTTTGAACTGCCCTTTGACAACATCTTTGCTGGGAAACACTGGAACGTTCGACCACTCTTGCCTCTATTCACTCTTTACTTTTTATCTGGAACCACTCACATCTCTCCTACAAAAAAAGGAGAAATCTCTTTCTCATTCTTTCTTAGACATTCAAAGTTCTTTTAAACACACTAGAACAAGATTTAAAAACGTGTAATGGGAAAATGATCATGATATAATAATATAAATATTTCTAAACAAATACATGCACACATAGAGATAGCAAGTGAGCAAAGTTATAAAAATGAATTATCTTTGCAAGTAAGAAGTGGGGAGGGCAAAGGGGAGAGAGAGAGGAGTCCCGATGCCCCCGTTTTGTTCGATCTATTCGTTGTTTTAAAAGACAGCAGCTTCCATGAAGTGCTGGGAAAAGGATTTGAGAAAGAAGGACAGGGACATGTCCTCCTCTTGAAGAATATTAGGAATCAAAGATTTTTAAAAGCTAAAGAACTTTATACTTCAATGTGTTCTCTTCTCTTAGGCCATCTGTCTTTTTTTTCTTGTGGATGTTCAGTACATTTCCCTAAACATAAAAAAGAATTCTAATTTACATTTATAATATGAGACATATTTCTACTATCATCAGCATTTTATTATAAGACAGTCTCTTTTCAACGTATGCTTTTAAGGGATTTGCTGCATTCTAAAGTATGAGTATATTATGTCTTAGGGTTAAGTTGCGTTTTGTTTACTTCTCAAAACAAATGCATGCTTAGTTTTATAATAGAAATCAATAGAAACCTTAAATTTACTGCAGACAATTTAAAGCATAGACATGCCTACCTGCAATATGCAGGTGCATACACGTGTACATTATTTAATTTCTATATGTATAAACATAGCTATATTTAATTTCTTAACATAAGAAATATCAGTACTCTTAAAAGTACAGTGCTTATATTTTCCAAATAAAATTTAAGGTTGTACAGATTGACAAAAATATGGGCAAAAGGAAGCTGTACACAGAATTGGACTCGCTTTGGGAAAATAAAGAAATATGTAGCAACACACGTCCTGTGAGTGGTGTGTCTGTGGGATGACCTTTCTTCACATAGCGGTAATTCTTGAGTGAAATACATTTTGTTTACTCATTTGAAATTAAGAAGGTAAAAAATACAATAATGTAGCTTTTGATTTTTACCAGAGTGTTTTTCATTGTTTTCAAGGCTAAAAGCTCCCTAGGATGTTTCTGCTGCATTGTTTGCTTTTGAATCTGTTTGATCAACAATTGTGAGGGACTAGATCTTGTCTGCAGGAAGATGATACGCTATCATACTGCATGGCCAGTCAATGTGTGCCCTATTGCAATGTAAGAAATCAGCATGAAATCTGACCAGATGTGGTCACATAAGTTAACTTAGAGGAAGGTGATGTAATAATTATCTCCAAAGTGGAGTCTCTGGTTTTATACTCTTTGGGTTCAAATTCTTTTTCTATCCAGTACTAGCTGTATAATCCTGATTGTTTTATTTAGATATCCTAAGCTTCAGTTTACTTATCTGTAAAATGGAAATAATAACAGCAATTAAGTTGTAAGACCAAGATAAGGATTAGATGGCATAATCCATAAATGCAGGACATAGGGTCTGGAACACAAAAACACTCTGATCCTGTTTATTTTTATTTTTGTTGGCAGTGATTGTGTAAAGTTCTTTATCTGGCAGCCAGTCTGACATTAAATAGAGGGAAGACACTGTTAAGAAGTGATTCTTAAGAGTTTAAATCTCTAAATGAGCCCATCAGTCAGTCATGTGATAAATTAAAAACTTTGTTACAATTTTCCTTAAAATTTCAATTTATAAAATTTGAATGTAAACCAACCAAATCACTGAATACTAGAAAGAGATTTTGGAGAAATGGAGTAGAAATAATTTTAAGTAGAATTTTTGCCTTGATTGATAATTAAGGTGAGAAGTTTTGCCTCCATGACAGTACCTTCACAGTCTGCCCTTATTTACCCTGAATATTGAACATTAAGCATTTAGCTTAAATTTGAACACTCTTCCCTATGTTTCTAAGCATACTTATCTCAGGGGTATTTTAATCTACCTGTGTATTGCACTAACTTGTGGCCAGAATTCATAAGGGACTGTTCTGAAGCATCTTTCCTGTTGTCATTAACATTTATTGAGAGTCTATCTTGTGTAGAGCTCTGAACTCAGCACCTATTTTTCATATTTGCCTTTTATGAAGATTTACTACCACCCTTACAGTCATGTTGCCTGATGAGGTGTGTGTATTGCAACTGTGTTGGTGTGTTTCCTCTCCTTTGGGCCCCTCCCAATCAACTGATTCCAGCAGTGGAATTTCTACCCAGGCGTTAAGATGTTCATCTGTATTGAAGTTTGATGCTCACTCATCACTTCCCTGTAGGCAGTGACAGCCTCAGACTTTCATCTGCCAGTTCATCCTTCCTCCTAGCAGACACAAGCAGATTAACATATCCCCAAGAGGCTGATGTCTTTAGTCACTGAAGCCACTCGATACTTATTACCTGACAGTGTTCTATAGCGAGACTTATTTATTTTCAAATGCTACCTGCTAGGATATCTTCATGAGATACATGTGTCATTTTTGAGGGGGGCCCCAGGGGGACAACAGCTCCGTGCTTCTCAAGTTGCCTGAAGCTGTCAAGACTTACCAAGTATAATTTGGTGGTGGCCATTCTCCCTCTTTAGACTCCAAGTGCAGACCCTGTTTACTCCGTAAAAAGTAATGTGAACTATAGGGAGTGATATGGCAGTAGTTGGGGACAGTCATTGGGGAGCTCTAACAATGTGAAATTTTCAGTCCTGAATGGTATAAGGTGGCTGTCTACACAGACTTAAATCTCAGGATAATTGTCCTTCTTCATTTCTTTGTGACAGAGTCTTGGCCTCAGCAGCAGAGCGTGTCACTCTAGCAACTTCTGCCACTTTGTTGTGGCGACTGTGAATTGATGCCTGACACTGATAAGGTCTAATTTCCCAGTGGACTTTGGAAAGGGTCTGATAGTGGTGTGGATCGCCATCCTTGCATACAGGAACTATTTATATCATTTTCCTTTCTGTTCAAGGAGGACATTACAGACACCAGTTGTTATCTATGTATGTGTTTGTGTGTGTGTATGTCTAAAAGTACAAATATGCGTTTCTGTTAACCCCTTTTATTTCATGCCATAAATACACATCACATTAATATGGGGCAACAGTGGGGCAGGATGGGCCAAAGAGTCTGGACTGGGGAGGGGAAATAGGCTGGCAAGTGAAAATCAGGTCTGTAGCTTTAGAGCACCTTAAGCATACAAAGCATTCTCAATTTGATTTGCATAGCACCTCTTTGAGGTATACAAGAAATAGGATCCTGTGATCGGTCCCATATTTCAGATGAGGACAGTGAAGAATAGGTAGAATTAGTCTTATGCTATAGAGGTCTGACGGAACCTGGCTACGAAACCAGCTTTTTCTGATTCCGATATTCATGGACTAGACCAAACTGCCCTCAGAGATCTTAGTTCAGTAGGAAGATTAAAGATGTATGGAAAGAAAAATCTAAGACATTATAGATACAAGAGTAGAAATACACAGAAGGTTTAGCAGAGAAAGAAAAGAGAGAGAAAATAATTCAATTGAAGGTGGAGCATGTGGGATTAAGGAAGATTCCAATAACCAAACATTCATTTGGAAGTTTCCTTGATCTAAAAGAGAATGGTGGCATTTGACAAGCTTCATAAAACCATATTCCATCATAAAAAATTGTTTTTGTTAATGACCAATGGAGAAGCTGTATTTAACATTATTGTAATAAACTTTGTGAGAGCTTTCCTATAATGATTGAATGTAATTGTTGCAATGGATTGTGAGGCATTATGATAGATTCTAACAAAAATGAGAATTTGCACATCCATTATGACTTTCCAGTATGATGAATTTTTAAACTACATAGAAATGGCGCAGTCAATTGAAAGAAGATTGCCAGGGAACATTATAGATATTCACGGCTTAGGAGTTTGATATAAACAATGAAGAATCAGGTTTCAGCAAGGCAGTATGTAGGCTGAGCTGGTGGATGTAGCCCCTATTTCTATGCTTGAAGCATTTATCTCCCCAAAGAAAAGCACTGAATTCCATAGATTTTAATGTCAGGAGGGTAGAAAAGCAATATTTCAATGACCTATTGGGTCTGATGCATCTGTAGCAGGTGAGTAAGGAGCATGGTCTGTGTAGCACAACTGACACATTGACCTTCAGGCCCCTGAAGATCTCCAAGGGTGATGGAGAATTGCAGTCCAGTGTATATTACACGGTTGCATCTGGTTACACAATTGGGATGCTATTAATTTCCAAAATGTCTATTTATATCAGGAAGTTCTCATCTCTGCAGGTGGGGAAACTGACAAACCGAAACCGAGGGTGTGAACAGGTTGCAAGGCAGCATGACTTAGGAATTATTGATGGGGCATCTAAGAATCAAAGTGAGACCCTGGGATTTTTTGATGTGATATAACTATTGCTACAATCAATGAAATTGAGATTAGTACCTTCAAAGCGGAGGCCTTATTGAAGGAGTTTGCAAAACATTTGAAAGCTTATCACAAACCAGGAACTTATTATTCATGGGCCTAAATACCACAGATGAATATAATTCCTTCAGTTTCGGTGGTGTTCCCCCAAACCGAATTCATTACCCTTTGTTCTCAGACACAAACGGGTTTATCTCCCTGAGCTTTTCCATCTACTCAAGTTCGTCTGTCTGCCTGTCATCCAGTCTCAAATGCTCAGTCATCCAAGCTTGTTTCTTCCACCTTTTGATGGACTTGCAAGTAAGTTCTACCTCCCCAATATTTCTTACATCTGAACACCTCTGTTCCATTTCAGTAGTCACCTCCCTACTTCAGACCCCCAGTACTCTTCATTGGTGAGACCAAATGGTCTTCTTACTGAACTCTGTGCCTCATTGCCTCTGCTGTCATGACCCTTATCATTAGCTAATATACATTAATCTGCCTAACATGAAAATTCTGATTGCTTCATTTCTGAGCTAAAAACAACCAACCAAACAAACAAAAACAAAAAAAATGACACAAACAAAAATCACAACAACAATGAAAAAACAAATATTTTCTAGTGATGGCTGAGTAGAATTTAATCTCTTATGCTAGAGTTCAGAAACCTCTAAGAGCCAGCCCAAAATATCCTTCTAGTTTCATTTTTCACTAGTTTTCTACGTGCCTTAGACAAGAACCACACAGAGCACTCATCTGACTTTACTTGGCCCTCATTCTCAGACTGTTTTCTCACTCTAAAATATCCTTAGCCAACCTTCAAATGGTCCAATAAAACATATTAATGAATGCTCAAATCAAGGGCTACCTATTAAAGGTGGTTCTGGAAAGTAGGGGAGTTATTTTTGAGATGGAATATATTATAATAATTAAGAGTTCAAGTCATGATTCTGCTACTTCTTAGCTGTGTGACCTAGAACAAGCTATTTTACCTCTCTGTGTCTATTTATGCTTCCCATCCACAAAATGGAGATAATGAAAACAGCTTCCTCATAGGATTGCTGTGAGGACTAAGCTAGTCGATATATGTAAATTGCTTAAAACAACACACTTAGTAAGCACAGAGTAGACACCATGTTAGTATAACTATTATTATAGAACTGGAACACTTCCAAAATTTCCTTTGGGTTATTTCATGGACCACTACTTGTTCCTTTTCCAACACCATGCTATTCTTCACAGATAAAAGTGAAACTAAGATTAAAATGAGCATCACTATTGTCATGATTTTTAACTATATCTTCTGAAAGTAATCCATGAAACCTAGTTCTCCCAGCTTAATTTCAGATTTTGGAATGTGAGTAAGTGATAGGATTTGACTTATTCTAGTTGGTTCATCCATTCATTCAATTATTTACTAAATAAGTATTGCATACTCTATTAGTTTTCTATTGCTGCTGTAGCATATTGTCACCAACTTATTTGCTTAAAACAACACAGATTTACAATCCTACAGTTCTGGAGGTCAGAAGTCTGAAATGAGTCTCTCAGGGCTAAAATTAAGGTGTCAGCAGGCCTGCATTAGTTTTGGAGGCTCTGGGGAGGAATCAGTTTTCTTGCCTTTTCCAGCTTCTAGAAGGTGCCCACATTCTTTGGTTCACGGAAAGCCAAAGCCGGCAATAGCCTGTCGAGTCTTTTCCACATCACATTACTCTGACACTGCCTCTTCTGCCTCTCTCTTCTATATTTAAAAACCTTTTTTGATTATATTGGGCCCATCCAAATAATTCAGGATATTCTCTCTACTTTAAGATGAGCTAGTTAACAACCCTAATTTCTTCTGCAACCTTAATTCCCCTATTCCATGTAGCGTAACGTTTTTAGAGGTTACTAGGGTTAGGATGTGGTCATCTTTGGGTAACCATTATTCCGCCTGCCATACATAATTACCAGAAATTCTCCTTTTTTAAAGAGTGGAAAAACTAGTGACAAGACCATTGTGAAACTATGTTCTAAATTGAAACAAATGAAGAATCAGGGGAATCTACACCATTTACAGGATATCTCCCTCCTCTTGATGGATATATTCCTCAGTTCTTTTCTTGTGCTAAATGATTTTGTAGATCTTTATTTCTGAGATTATGTACACTCACCAAGTAAATATAAATTTACAGAGCATCTAGTGTGTGTTCATCCCATCCTGGATGTTGGCATAGATAGAAGAGAAGAGAACAAATATTATGACATGAGGGAGGAAGGGACAACATCTGAATCAAAGAGCATATAAAGACTAAACAATAAGGAACGAAAATTGATATTAATCAAAAGCTACAATATAATACATACAGAAAATATTTTATCCTTTAATTTTCTTCTTTTCAAAAGATGGTTATAAGAAGATAATAAGAACTTGTAGGGGGTTTTGTGTCCAAATATTTTGCTTCTGTCTTCTTTTCTTTTTCTTCCCAGATATGACCAAATGCTTCAGTTTCCACAGCATACCTTATTAAAAATTTCTGTGGAAAAAGTGCAGTGTATTCAGAAATCTTCAGACACATTTACTGCCTAGGAAATGAGGATGAGAGTATTTGTATCTCTCCTCTTTGAGACATGAGGATGGATGGCAAAAATCACTTGTAAAATACTTTAGACATCTTGGAAAAGGAGCTTATCGAAATGGAAATTATTATCATCGGAAGAGTCATAACAGTCTTCCAACTGTCATTGTTATAGTGGAAAATGGTGATTCATTCTACTTTCCTTCTCCTTTGTCCCAGTGGATGGAAATCAGCTTATTAGTTTCTTAGTGTAACTGACAGTCTCTCCTTTATAAAACCCATTCCCAATTCACATTTCCACTGAAATTTTAATCCAATGAATTATATTTTCTCCCCTGTATTGCCAATTCAAATCAGTCTTTGGTGGCTGTGCTCTCTGCCTTCTAGTTCTCCTTCAAGAAGTAGAATTACTTTGAGAAAAGACAGAACAGAGCCCTCCTGTGGACATTCCAGTCCTACGTCTAGAAATTAAGGAAAAAGAGCCCTGATCTCGAGATCTACAACATTTACGTTCCCAAAGAACAGCCATTCATATTACAGTTAGGCAGAAAGGAGGAGGGTGTTACTTTTCAGGGTATGTCCATCTTCAAGTCACTAATCCCTCATTTGCATAGATTCCAAATGTTAGAGTCATCATTGTGGGAATAAGGACATATTAAGCCCCTTGTTAAAATTAGAAATCGTCACCAAGGAACGTCATGCATCCTGATGCTGGCTTGGTGGCTTCAGGGAGAGAAACAATTAGACAGCGTAAAGGCTAGGAGTTGCCTCAGACAGGCTCAGGTAGTCCAGGGCGATGTGGGCTAATATCCAAAATCCCCCATGCTTTCAGAGGATGCAGGATTGTCTGAGAACAGGCCAGCAGACCTGGAAAGTTCTTAGGGCGGGAGTGAAAGGAAGAGAAAGACTTGTGTGGACCTCGTGCCCGGGAAGCTGAGAGAGACATACAAATTCCATGTGGAAGCAATTAAAGCAGAGGCTGATCACCAGTAAGGATTCTTCATCAGTAAAATGGGGAATTGCAGTATCGACCTCATTGCATTGTAGTGAAAATGAAAATAACTAATACACACAGATTACTTATGATGTCAACAGAAACATAGCAGATGTTCAGTAAACATCAGTTACTAGCATAATTTTTATTGTATTGTTATTGCTGTTGTTATTCTTACATCTCAGAAGAAGCCAACTTGGAAAAGATTATGCTACAGTGATAATTCTTATCAAAACTAGTGCCCTTGGAACTTATCTCATTCCAACAGAGAAGGGGATGAGAAAGGGGAGGGAGGAAACTCTTCATAATCCATAGATTTTATCTCAAAGAGATTATTATTAAACAAAATGACTGAGTTTACTCTGAATTCGGAAGATTAGATTTTCATCAGCAGCAGAATTATGGATTTGGGAAGTTACTTCTACAGGTTTTTAGTCTGTGAAATTCGTACTTTCTGTATCTGTTTAATATTAATTTTTCCAAGGTAGACTTTATTAAATATTTATTGTTATCGCTACCTTTATTATGAGTAGTTGTGGGATTAAATGTCGAAAATTTTAGACCTGAATTCCTTGGGGAAGTGATCCCTACTGTATCTCCATCTCCTGGCACAGTGACCCGCAGGTTGAGAGAAGGAAAGATGAAAGGAGGGAGAAATAGAGGAAGGGAGTGATGGAAGACAAGGGGGGAAACTTAGAAGCTAACAATATTTTACAGACACTGCATTACACCTTACTTGTGAGCTGTATACTATTACAGATAATGAGAATATTAAATATAGAGATATTATAGTACGTGGTAGAAAATTTCCGCTTTCGGCTGGGAAATTGAAATAAATTTCTCAGGCTCTCCCAGCTAGTAAAGAGTAGAACAAGGACTTTACCTCTGGCCTGTGTGAAGTCAAAGTTTATGTTACTAAATATGATTTTGTACTAAATATGTGATTCTTGACCAATCCCTTCAAACACAGTTGATATAACCTCACACTTTTCTCATTTTAGAGTCAATGAGAAAGGACTGGAGTCATTTATTTGAATAGGCGTTCTCATGACCGGCTACGGACTTTGAATAAAGTATGCTAAGTTTCTGTTTCCTCATTCCTATCCTAAACTGAATAGAGAATTTTCATTTCAATTAGTCAAATTCATCACTATTTTCTATTAGGGTTTGTTGTTTTTTCATGTTCTATGTAAGAAATCTCTGTGTCTGAGGGTTTTTTCTGGGACTCTGGAAGGCCACTCTGTGTCTGGCAGAACTGCCCAGAAATTAGCACCCTCACCAGCAGTCTTCAACCACTGATTCCCTGTGCTTGGTCTATAAATAATCTAGCTCCCTTGTCTTTTGGATGGGATAATTCTGAAGCATGTTTCCCTGAGTTTCCTGGTAGAATGAAGTTCTAGTCACCTCCTGGGCTTACGAGCTTCTCTTTCATGAATTATATCACACTCTGGCACCTCCCAAATAAACTCTGTGCGTTTGAATCCTTGGCTCAGGGCTTACTTCTGGGGGGATCTAACCTAAGACAAAGATCGACGTGCTGCTTTTGATCATCCAAGTCCAGCATAGCTTTTAGAGTTGAAATCAAAATACTTTTTTTCCCTTCTAGCCTTTCTACCTTCATGTAAATCACTTCGGTGTCTCCTTTCTGATTTCTGAAAGTATAGCTTACTTTTACTGCATATTTATTATGTCATGATAATAATACCAATTTGAATTGTATAATGCTATGTGCTTTGTCAGAGTCCTTTGAGCTATAGAATCTATTAACCTACATCTTTTGCCTTATTTTTTATGTATGTAATACTCTATTTACCCAGCGATATTTTAAGGTCTTTGATGGAAAGCACATATAGAAAGAACTGTGACATGTACTCTTGATGACTGACCATTGAAAATGTGATGAGTTGAACTGTATTAAATGTACACCAGTAATTAAAGAACAGAACTTTAGTACAAAATTCTGATTTAAAAAAAAACACATACAATAACTCTTTTAAACTGCAAAGCATGTTTTGTTCCAACATACCATATTTCCATTTGCCAGAATTTATTGTATTTCTAATTTTTTCACATATTTTTACAGACGGAAAAAAATTTCAATATTAAGAATAAAAGGTGGTTCTCATATGTAGCTTTGTTTTGGGAGCTGAAATTGTTATTTACCTCTTTGGCTCATTTGATGTTTATTTCTGTAAGTGTTTCCTTTCTGCATAAAATTTCTACCTCCCTCACCCCAAAAGACAAACTCCATCCTTTCAACCATCTAAATATCCAAAACCAGTATGTGGTAGCAAATAGGGAATTTGACAATTTAGGGCATAATTGCTGACAAGATGAGGTGAGAAGTAAGTAATAGAATGAACAAAATTTATAGTAAGCAAACAACTGAGTTGTTAGATGATCAAAATGGAAAAGATCACCTGATGTATTTTATATATGTTACTGCCTTTCTTGTCAACGAATAATAAACCAGAAATGAATATCTGTATCTCAGTAGGAGATATGCATTTGGAGTTAGTTGTGGGCAGAATTAGTGGAGGGAAGTAGGAACCTAAAAGAATACACCACATGAGATTGTCTGAGCAATTACAGATTCAACATTTTAGCTGAAAAATGTCTCTTTTATAAAAAAAAGGAGAAAAATGGGATACAATTAGTGAAATGAATTATTTTTGCAGATAGAAATGTTAAAATCATTAAGTCTAGATAACAACTACGTCTCTCTGCAAATTGGTATTTTCCCATCAAGTGGACATGATGTGTAATGTTGCAGGATTGGGAATCATGTGTGAGGACAGTATTGATGCTACTAAAATACCATTCAACATGGCGTAATAGAGCAACATGTTGGGAATGAAAGAGCTAGAAGCAAGAGACTCTGAATCCAGTTTCCAACAACCAGTCCCTTGAGACATCCAATTCTGCCATTGAGCCAGTTTAAAAAAAAAGTGAAGGATGTCAACAGCAATAATATTGAGATGCATTAACTGTAAAATTGTGCTGGTGCACATAATGACAGTCATAGGACTAATAACACTTTGCAATTAAATAGCACTTATCTTCCTAGGAGTTCAAAGTGCTTCCCAATACAATATTGAACAACCTTGTGATACAAAGAGGGAAAAAGCTTCCATAAAACTCATGAGGAAAAGAAGGCATTTTATACTTACGCCACTAGGATATGACTTCTCATCAAAAATGACAAGAAGTTCAACAACGATTGGATTCATGGCCCATCTAGAAAAGAGTTTGCCTCTGACAGAGGCAGGGGACACAATGAAAAGAAGCATGGTTATCTCGTTATCTTAGCTTCAAAGCCTCAAGCAATCTATCGCTGTTTTTGCACTCTCACAGCCTGAGTAACCAAGTCTGCTTTTCTAATTGCCTTTGCCTTTTCATCTTTAAATTGAAGATAGCACCCGTTGCATATGTGTGCAAGTACCATGATTCAATTGGAGGGTTCATTTGTTGTTGTTTTGAACCAGATTATCATTACTTTTTTAGGACATTTATATATGTAGGATATATGTTAGTCTCAAGGCTTTCAATTTAACAAAATAATCTTGTCATTTAACTAGTGCTCTTGTCAAACAACAAGAATCTCTGCCTTGTCAACATCACTAGGTTGTTTCATCAAGTATCATTTATAACTGAAAGCACTTTGTAAAGTATAGAGCATTAGATAAATGATTTATCATTATTAACCTAATTTCCCTTTATCACCCATTATGGATCCATCATCCATGAATTTATTGCATAGATGGGACAATAAACTGGGAATTGGTTGCACTAGGAAAGAAAACACATTTCCAAAATGAGAATCCTCTCTATGAACTGCTATCTCCTTGAACTACTTCTGTTTCACTTGAATATAAGTCATTTGCAGAAAAGTCTCTCTTATCCTACTGTGTCTTTACTTTCTTCTATAAATTCACAGTTTTCTATATTTGTTGATGGAGATGAAGAGGGTCAAATCTGGAGGAAGATAATTTGCCTAACTGGTGTCAGGATGGGGTACTTCTAATTGAAATCTTGAATTAACAATTTTGGTTTCTACTCTGGCTTTATTGCTTTCTACCTGTGGGGTCCTGGAAAGTCATTAAACTTTTGTACTAACTTGGTGGTCTCTTCCAGAAAATAGGAGTTATAATACCATAAACGGTGGTTATAATAATCAAATAAAATGTGAACATAGTTGAATGAATATAAATTATGATAGACAAGTAGATGATTATTCTTTTAATTTTCAGATGGTTTGCTATCCAATACTTGTGAAGCGTTGTTTTGCTGAAACCAAACTACTAGCTGATTTAATTAAGTCTAAGTCTAAAACAAACACAGCTAGAGGAAAGTGGAAAAATTCAAAGGCAATCCTAGGACACATTTTAGGATGGCGTATAATTTTTTAAACTATCATTATCCTGGAGCCAGCCCGGTGGCGCAGCGGTTAAGTTTGCACGTTCCTCTTCGGCGGCTCTCGGTTCATGGGTTCAGATCCTGGGTGCAGACCTGCACACTGCTTGTCAAGCCATCCTGTGGCAGGCATCCCACATATAAAGTAGAGGAAGATGTGCACGGATGTTAGCTCAGGGCCAGTCTTCCTCAGCAAAAAAAAGGAGGATTGGTGACAGATGTTAGCTTAGGGCTAAGCTTCCTCAAAAAAAAAAAAATGTTAAACTATCATTATCCTGGTTATCTGTCTGGATCTATACAAAGGAAATATTTGCCAGATGTAGAAAGTATATATGGGAAGATTTGTGAAAGTGTTTTGTAACCCATATGGGGTTGGACTGTGTAAGTTATTATTTTAATAATGTTTATAAACTAGCATAGACTGTTAACTAACAGCCCATATGAATTTTCACACCTAGAAAATGACCATCCACAAGAAAATTTGTCCAAGATGCTTTTTTATTGGCACTACTTTATTAACTACTGAGCTCTATGAATTGGAGCACTTCAGACTCATTTATTTGTGTGTGTACAAACAGGGCCTTGCCAAGCTCATTGACAAGCTATTCAGTGTTCTCTTCCCTTCATTGTGTTCTTCAGAAACACTGCTCAGAATGTTCTATTACAATGGACATAATACTCTATAAGCAGAGAATATCTCTGCCATTTTTTTTCCTGCCTACCTTGGATATCAGATGGTTAAAAAAATGATTATGATGCTAACTTGAAACAACTCAACACAGTGTCTTTGGGCTGCGTTAGTGTAGTGGAGACTTTAAAAGCTTTGAACATGCTCTTAAAGTTATATGGATTTTTTTTCCCTTTTTATAGTCAGTCAAAAATTATATTTTAAAACTCTACAGTTCAAGGGGAAAAGCAATTATCAAAATGCAATAAACTTCTAAGTAAAGTACAAATTGCTTCTGTGGCCTTAACTGTTAAAATAGAGAGCTTCTGGTAATGTGTTCCAGGAGTCAATCAGTGGGATTCTTCCCCCACATTCTGACACCCAGGGGAGGGGGAAGAGGTCAACAGAGAACTTTAAGAAGATGCTCATGGAAAAGCCAGACTTGAGCAATGGTGAAAAGTTAAGATTTGGCTTTTTTTTCTGGTCCTTTTCTGACAGCTTTTTCTCATAGCTACTTCCTTCCTGACACCAAGCCTGATTCATACTCTCTGAGATCAGGGAGCAAGCAGGAAAAGCAGCTGCCTCCATGGTGTGAGATGAGAATCGAGGTGGCTTGCACACTGTAGACATGTAATAAATATCTGTTGGTTGACCGCTTCTCTTAACTTATTTCATTTATATTCTGCACCACGCTACAAAGCACTTAGGACCCTACAGGCACAGAATTGGGGATTTAGAAGGGATTTTAGCTGACATCGAATCCAACTTCAGACAAGAGAAAGAGTCCTTTCTGCAATATCCCTGGATGATTGTCATCCATCTTCCCTTTGAACCCTTTCAGTGTGGCAGAAGAAACCACTTCTGAGGCAACCTATTTCAATGTTAGATAGTTTTATGTTTTAAAAAGTTTTAATAAAATCTTCCTCCTTTTAAATTCCACCCGGGTTTCTAGATCTGCCTTCTGGTGCAAAACAGACTAAAGATTTCCATGAGTTGAGGTAGAAAGAAAAATGACTAATCTTCAGAATCTTATTGTCATGAGTTGGGTCTGGACTCTATCACTCACCTGCTATGGGTATCTTTTGTGGACAAATTTCTTATTCCTCACTTCAATTTGTTGTTGATTTATTGGCTTTTATACATTAATTGGAGCTAAAATACCTAGCTCACAGGTTCACAGGTTGTTGAGAAATTTACATGTGATCAACTCTGCAAAATGCCTTGGAGACAGCATGCTCCTCCTCTTCCAAGTCTTCTAGTGTTGGCCCTTAAAGTAGTTCATCCATCACAGTAATTTTATTATATATCCTTATATCGTATTTTCCTAGGCCGAAGTATCAATAGGTCTTACCTGCCGCAGTCTCTATAATGTCACCCCCAAAGCTCCCTATGCTGTAAATATTTGTCAATTTATGAATTTCCGAATGTGAAAATGCCCTTGGAAGAATAACACAAAATCACATCAACAACCAAAAAAAGAGGAGTTGAGATCAATAGCACATCAAGTAAAAAAAACCCCAGAATATCTTATAGATATTTGTTCTGAGGATGGCAGGAAAGGAAAAAGGTAGGCCATAAGTGATGATGAATAGGAGTTCACAGGGGGATGAGCAGGCGTCAAAGAAACTTTTCACTTTCTTCAGTTTTGCAAAGACTTTGTACTAAGTTATCAATCCTTATGAATATTTCCAAGCTTTTAGAACTCATTTCCTTAGGCTCAAGTCTCCGATATATACTATTAAATGCAAGCCTACCCACAGACATACACACACACACAAGCAGTTAAGGCACCTCCACTAAAGATTTTATGGCAGATATGTAAATTACTAAAAATAGATATTGACCATCCTCTACTTAAACATTCTTTATCCTGCCAGTTGGGTTTCCATTCTTATGTCTCTGTAGTTCAGCTTTTCATAAATTTCCCTATTTATTATTTCCTAGATATTTCTTTCCCACTATCTACCTCCATTCCTCCACCCCTGTACTCTTCTCTCATCTTTGGTTCCTACTTCTCAGCTTTGTAAAGGCCCTCTTCTTTGGCTCATGTCTACTACTTCCAAAATCAGTCCCTCTTCCCCGATTATGCAGAACAGTTTAGCTCTCTAATTTCAAATAAATTGCCATACTACTTTTTTATATCCGAAGGTTTATTAACATGTGAGGTGAAATAGAGGGGTCAATCTACTCGAAATCTCACCCCTCAGGCACACAAATGTGCTGGAAAAAGGCTTTGACATTTCACTTTCACCTTTCTCCTTCTCCTACAAAAGGAACTTGTCATTTGGCCCAATCCAACAACACAGGGCCAGGAAATGCAATTCTATTCTGTGCCTGGAAGGAAAACAGCACCAATGACTACCACCCTTAGCAGAGATTATAAAACTGAGTGATGGTTCAGACTCAACACTTCACTTCATGAGCTCCAATCACTCTAACACCCTACTTCTCTTTGTGAGAAAAAGACATTAGCTCAACCCCTAACTTGCTGTAATAAAAGTGGGTAAATCCTAAAGCAGAGTAGACTAACCTGATTCTACATAAGAATCATCTGAGTAGCTTTTCAAAAGTGCAATTCCCAGGCCACCTCCCAAGAGAGTGTTATTCAGTAGGGAAAAGTAAGTCTTTTTTTGAAAAGCCATCTTGATCTATAGCTAGCTGTGGGAAATACTGATTTAATCAGCCTATGCTATTTTTTTCTCACTGTAAAAATGAGATGAAAGTTACGGAAAGTAGCATGATCAAAACTGGGATCCTCATAAAAAATGCAGTTTATCAGATCCTTTCCCCATAAAATCAGATTCAGTACGTCCTCGGGCCTTGTACCCAAACTTAATGGATGAACCAGTAGCCTTACCTGAAAGTGCAAGGTGAGAAGTAACCTCCAGCTCAGAAGGGCTCAGGACACTATTTTGAAAAAGCACATCAGGGAATTCTTGTGATCAGAAATTGGAAACCTCAACTAAATGATCCATTATTTATTTATTTAATTTATTTGTTGTTCCTAAATTATACAATCAACTGTTTTTTCTCTCCTACTAAAATGCAGACTACTTAAAGAGAAGAACTGTATCTAGTATTTTTTTTATCCCTACTTGCAAAAAAATAGTGTACTGCAAATACTCAGTGTTGAATAAATACTTATTGATGGGAATGGAGATAGGGAGGATGAGAGAGGGATGAGAGGATTTTGTTACCATAGAATAATTTTCAACATAAATAACACTAATAAGGCTAATATGGAAAGACCAGGCTAGCTAATCTCTCCCAGGATATAGCAAATTTCACCTGGAAACATTGTGTTTTTTTATTACCTTTTGTTTCTCTCCATAGTACCACAAAATGGGTTTAATTATAATGACTATTAAATAAGTATTTGCTAAATCTATCATGATGGAAAGAAAGAGTCAGAGAGATAAGGAAAAGAAAGAATACATCATGTTATAGGCATTTTGCTTATTGGGGATATTTTCATTACTTTGGATAGTGGTTTTCCAAAGATAAATCAACATTCAGTCTCAAATTTTTGTCACATAGTGAAGGAGATGCAAAAAACTAAACTTTTGTTTACATCAGAAGATTAAATAGGCACAGTGTTAGAATATTCAATAGAGGAACCATGATAGATAAGTTGTCAAAGAGAACTTCAGAAACCACTCAATGATTCAAAAAAAAAAAGAGATAAATAAATATACAGCCTCATCTTCTGATGTGAAGACTCTCGCAACTTCACTTTTAAATATGTATGACTAAAACCTTACTGCTTTATGCTAGTCTTCAAACCACAGAAAAGGAAACTCTTTTACAGAGGCCTGGTAAACTGGCTGACTGAGAATGAAAATGAAGTCAGGACTCATTGGGATCTGCATGTGTGTGTTTTGTGGGGGTAGGTGGTTGATGAAAGATACTGAGCTAAAAGTAGCCTCTCTTTCATGGGAAGATTTCCACAGTCCTGTGTAGTCTTAATTTGTAGAATTCAGGGTCAAAAGTCTTACTCATCTTCAAGTTGCCAAATAAGACAAAAAACTGAAATCTGAGTATTTCTTAATATCCAAGTACTTGGAATTGTTTGGGGGATGGTGGAAAAGCTACAAATTTGAAGGGCTTTATTTCATTCTGGTTTGGATGTTTGACCTGAAGTAGAACATTGATGGAGAGCAAAGCCAACTAAAGATGAAAGAGTTAAAAACATCCCAACACCTGTTAGTCCCGTGTCATTATATTCAGGGCCAATTTTAACTTTCTAAAGTGAGCAATTTGAGGAGCAGATTAAGTGCAAAAAATGATATTTTTTCTCCTTCACAAAGTCTCTAAGCTGCAAAATTGAACATTTCTATGAAAATCACATTTTTCAGCATAGTGATGCAATTGTGAAGGACGGGGCAATTGAGTGCACTGGGAAAAGTTAATGTGTTCTACTGACATGGTACTCAGAGACCAAGTAGATCAAACTCCTTTACCCCCAAATTTAGCACCTTCTTTTTATAGACCTGGGGAAATTTTCTACCATGCGAAGGTTTTAGGATTCACAAGAGATAACATGTCTTAATTTTAGTAAGGGATGCCTTCACTCTGTCTCTACCTCTTAATCTAGACCAAAGGTCACCTCACAGAGAAGTTAGAAGCTCTGAACACCTTGACAAAATAGTAGAATATAACTACATAATGTTCAAAAAAATTTTTTTGAATCGGTTAGTTTGCCGTAACGTAGTCTTTCTAATCTTTCATTTTATGTTGACCTTCTTCTTTTTCATACTTTTCTTACTGAATTTGATCCCTTTCCTTTCTTTGATCTCCACTCAACCATTTTAATGCCCTAACTCAGGATAGAAAGTGTAATGAATCCAGTGAACATTTATTTTATAACTACTGAAGAGAAAGCAAAATATGGAGAAAGAGGACACAGAGCTTGCTTTAGAGGAGTTTCTCTTTTATCAATACCTAAATACATTTTTTGTCCATAACATGACGTTTGCCCCTTCATCATGTGCTACATTTGCACATTAATAGTTTCATGAAAGTGCGTTCCGTTTTCCTAAATAAAGAATACATTTCATAAAGCCTAGTGTATTGTGCAGTACTTTCTGTTTTAATTTCCCATAAGGTCTAGCACATAAGGTGGGATTTAAAAGAAGGTTTTTTTTGTATTCGGCTCAATTTACACATCTATTTTTACATAACTTTTAAAAAAAATTCTATATTATTAAACATTTGGGTTAGAAAACCAAAATGGAGCCTACTTTTTTTAATAATGATAGAACAAGGTTTAATACATAACAAATGACAATTAAAGCTAGCTTATTTATTCTTCACTATATTAGAAATCCTCAGGTAAAATGAGACTTTAGAAAAATGTATGCAGATTATTGCAGGTTAGCTCTTCAGCATGGAGAGAAGAGTACATGTAAAACACCACCTCGGGGATTTTAAAGTAGAGGAGATACTAAAATTCAATGGAAATATAAATATTAGCATAAACGGGTGCCATTTTTTATGAAAATGATGCACAACTATGCTTTTTAAGAAAATAAAATTTTTATTAAATATTGTTCAGATGTGCATATGGGAAAAAAAAATGGATAATTTACAACTTGCTTTTGATGACACATTGCTTCATGTGAAGAAAAGCATTATAGAGAGTTGGTCTATAAGCTACACCTTAAAGCAACTTGTATTCCTGGCTGAACCCTCTGACTCCAGCACGGAGAAGTGGTGAATCAGGAAGCATTTGTTCCTTGATACACTGAACATTTTTTTGTATTTTCAGTTGAAGGATGCTAACGGCCTTGGTAAAATCCTGGCTCTTAAATATTTCCAGCACAAAAAGAAAGTATGGAGGGTGGCTACTTGTAGCCTAATATCCATTCTCTACTTAATTTATAGTAATAGAGTGTTAGCCAGGTACATGGCCATCTAACTAAAAACTACATTCTCCATCCTTCTGTGCTGCCAACTATGGCCATGTGACCAAGTTCTGACCAATGAGATGAGGAGAACTGATGTACGTCAGTGCCAGGTCTTTCCCTGAAAACAAAAGTGGCTTTCTGCTCTCCTGGTTCTTTTTTACCATCAGCATCTCAAAAGTGGTGAAAACTGGCAAACTTCCACATGTAGAAAACACTGGTTAAGAATGGCAGTACCACTGCCAGTTCTGGACGTCTGGAATATAACTTGATAGAGAAATAAACTTCTGTTTCAGACACTGCATTCCTGACTTCTTTTCTTTTCTTTTCTTTTCTTCCTAACAAACCTTAGCCAGTATCCCAATATCTCTACTTTGTTTGCTTTGATTTATCAGTTAATGTAATACCACACAAATTTTCAAGTGTATTAATAATAGAGTACAGTGTTATTCACTGAAGACTGAATGATAAATGCATCTGTATATGGCACACACATATTGTACTATATCACATATTGAGTAAAGTCATATAATTTTATTTGGAAGAAAGTAACAGAGACAAAAAAAAAAAAACCATCAGAGAAGGAAAATCAAGGGATCATGAGGAAAAGACTAGGATTATGCTAATAAAATCCATTCCATTATCAAAAGGTGTGAACTGCTTTGAGAGGTATTTAGGCCTCGAAAACACATGAATTGTGACTCGATGCTAATGTTCACCGTTTCTTATCCAGTAGCTAACAACAGTGTCTCCTTACCTTCTGTTGAGTCGGGAACCACATGGTATACTTCTACCTACTACGGTCATTTTTAAAATTGGTGAGAATTTGAAAAGCTTATGCCTTTGAAATGCCAGTTAGGGGTGGAGGATTGGGTTGGAGGGGCAGCAGATGGGCAAGAAAGATTGGCAGAAACCCACCTGAGCCAGGTAACATCTCAGATGCCTGAAAGGTTAGGCCTGTTTAGATTATAAGAAGTATAAATCAATCTGTTCGTCATATCTATTGTCAGAATTTCTGTAGGAAGTCAAAACAATGGCTCTCAAATATTCTGTAGGAGAGCAAACAGTTAGTTGGTTGAATCAGTAGAAAAAAAGAAAAACAAACCGTTACCTTTTCTTGCAATAGAAAATGTGATAATCCCCCTTACTTTCTCTTTTCAACATCCATTAGCTAATCACATATTTGCACATGAGGCTGTGAATATCCACTACTATGAGCATTGCATCATACTTAACCTTGAACAAATACATGACAATGTAGACATTTTTGTGTCACCTTGGAAGCAATTTGAGGTAATGGCATCATCTCTGACCTGGCTATAATGAACAGCAGGTTTCTCCTGCAGCCTTCTGATCCCCTTCTGATTTTGACTAATATCTGTGGGCTCAGGGCCCATGAGCAGCTTTTGACTTAAGTCACATGTCAATTTATTCAGGGCTATTGATCCTGTAATTCCATACAAATTAGAAATCACATCCTAAGGATGAACATATATTTTCCCATCATATTAATAAAAATATTTTAGTTCAAAAAGAGGTGGTTTTCAATTAATTCAATTCCATGAAAAAAATGTGTTTCCCCAAAAACTTAAAATATAGGAAAATGGGCAGCTATGATGAATAAATAATCATTTCCTTAAATAGACCATTCTTGTGTATGTGGTGTTAGATTTTAAAGCAGATAAAAATTTATGTTGAGGAAAGAGAATAATTGAGCAACAGAGAGCTTGGGGGAAAAATATAAATTTCTGACAATTATTTTTACCTTCTGAAACCTCATTCATTTTTCAAGTCTCAACTTGCCTCTCATCAATGTCCTGAAACTTTAGTCAAACATTCTGCAACTCTTCTCCTTTCTGTGAATTTTGATAACATTTATGACTCCCAGATGCTGCTTCTAGAGTTTTTGCACAGTATGATAGTTATTTCTATATTATTTTGTCTTCTCCTAGTACATTTAAGTATCTTAATAACAGAATCCAATATTCATTTTTCTTTACATAATGCATGCCTCTTTTTCTCAAAGTTGAAATATCAGAGATTGATAATTGTCTCCCTAAATCTGCTTTCCCCTTCTTCCATAGTCATAGAGGTAATGATGGAACATGGCAACTCTCTCTGGGGCTATGATTCCCAGTCTCCCTTTCAGCTAGGTTTTTTCATGTGACCAAACTCTCATCAATGGAGTGTGAGCAGATATACTATGTGAACTTCCACCTCATTTGTTTAAGATGAATTTTCTGGTCCTGAAGTTCCTGTTTTTCCCCCCTTGCTAGTGGTTATGCCAATGAAGACAGTGACGTTGGAGACTGCATGTTGAAGACAGTAGAATTCTCAACAGCTTCGATTTTTAGAATTGAGCCATTGACATCCTGAAATCCTCATCTTGCACCATTATGTGAAACAGAAATCAACTTCTCTGTTTTCTTTTTCTTCAGTCACTAATTTTGGGGCATTTCTGTTAAAGTAGCTTCACCTACCCTACTACAACTAATGTGTAATAAATACTTGTTTGAATGTATGGATAGATGTTTTCATAGATGGATCCATGAAGTAAAGTAGTTTGAGCCTAAATCTTGGGATTGTGTCTTAGGAAACAAAAGAGAAATGATAGTATGACTGATTTTCCCGAGGAGCTTGAAGAAGAGAATAGATAGACTCAGGACTAACTTAGAAAGACAAAGTCGACCGCTTAAACAGAGGGACAGAAGATAGTCTGTGATAGAAATGGCTATTTTGATGACATGGAAGAAATTAATCCTTAGCTATTGAATTCTCCAAAATATCGTTATCCTGTATGTTAACCAACCATCATGACGAAGGATATAGCCTGAAATTTCTCAAATTAAGGTAAAGTTATTTTTTTGTAGTAAAAATGGATAACTAAATTCTGATGCTATTTGGTAATGGCTTTACAACAATTATACAATATTGTTGAATAAATAATGGACAAAGATAAAGAATCCATGTTAGGAAAACATAACAAACACTTAGGGACTAGGGCATTAGGATAATATACAAAAAAAAAAAAAGAACTCATCTCATCTTAGGGTTGAGAAATTTTTCCCTGAAGATGTTTTGTTTAAACTAGGGCTTAGAGGATAATTTAGGCAGATGCAGAGATGGAAGAAGAGCTTTTCAGGGAAGATGTACAAAGTCCTTGAGATAGAAGAGATAGAATTATTTCCCGAGTAGCTTGAAGAAGAGAATAGATAGACTCAGGACTAACTTAGAAAGACAAAGTCGACTGCTTAAACAGAGGGACAGAAGATAGTCTGTGATAGAAATGGCTAACTTGTAATGGAAGACAAGTGTGTCTAGCAAGAGACAAAGAGTAGCAGGAAATGAAAATGGCAAGATTAGCAGAGGCCAGAATTTGCCCTATCATGAAACTATGATCTACGGTAAAAATAACACTTTACATGGGAAGTCTATACCCACGTACATGAGCGCATGATAATTACCCTAGATATAGGTGATGTTCCTTGATATTTTCTGTCCTTTTTGTTCTGTTTCTTTAAAATTATTACACCATGTTTCACTAGTAGGTTGTTCTCCAAATATTTAAAATAATATTTTAAATTGTGGTAAGAATTTTAAATTTCATTCTAGGAGCAATGGAGATTAATTGAAGGTTTTAATGTGGAGGTAGGGTGAGAATTTGGCAGAATCACATTTGTCTTTAAAACATTGTCTCTATCCACATTGTCAGAATGGATTGGATGCAAGCAAGAATAGATCCAAAGAGGGCAATTTTAGATGTTTCAACAAAAGGTGATAGTGGCCTGTAACAGAATGAAAAGATAGATGATTTGTGTGAATAGATAAATGAGATAAAAAGACAACTCTTAAGAGAATTAAGCTGCTGGGCTATGTTTCAAATATATCCTTGAAAGACGTCTCCATATAACTTGGTTGGAGACAATCACCTATTTATGCATGCATTCATTTATCCATCGATATATTCATTCTTTCTATCAACATTAGCCCATGCCTTCAAGGAGCTCAGAGTTGGAGAGTGCAGACATACATTGAAATGCTTGCAAATAGAGTATGATATGTAGTAGACAAGAGACTTGAACTTGGTGAAATGAGAGCACAAAGGATAAAGAATGCTGCTTTTTTTAAAGCACAGGTATGAGTGAGCTAGCTTCTTTCCTTGCAGTCTCTCCATTTCAGTCTTATGAAATAATCAGAACTTAAGAAGAATGAGAGGAACAGTGTCCAGCAAAGGAAACATACACTATTGATTAGAAGGTTAAGAAAGAAAAAGAAGAATATGATCTCACAGTTCCAAAGAGAACAGTTCAATAAAATAAGAAGACTATGTGAATACTCCTTGAAAATTAAGTATATGCACCATATGTTATGGGATCTGATTCTCAGGAAAAGCTTGAAAAGATTCTATTCTCCCATTGAACATGTGGCTAGTTCCTAATGAAGACAAATACCTAAGTTTTCAACTTAATCAATGGCATATGTCTTGGATATCTTCTTTTTACTTTTCCTTTTATTTAACCTGCCTGCTCTGTCTCTGACTCAGTCTCACCTCCAATTTTTTGACCTTGATTCCATTTTCAACTTTGTCTATATTCTGTGGGCCTGATTATGGATTTTCTTTCTCATATTTGAACCATAGATGGTTCCCAAGCACACATTCTATTCATTCTCCAGCTCTTCCTAACCTCTGAGATAACCATTCTTCTCTGCCATGCACCAGCACATAGAACCATACCTTAACATGACCCGCTTTGAAGGGAGAAGGAGAAAGAAACGGGGTCTTCTGTATGTAGCACATATTATGTCACCACAGCAGAGTGCCCACAGGTGCACTCACAGATCTATGCAATTTCCAGAGAGGGAAGGGAGGTAATGGTTAAAGTGTGTGAGGGAGGCAGAGTCAATGAGTGAAGACCAGTAATGAATACGAGAATCTGGTCATCACATGCCAACGTCATTGTGAAATGGGAAATGAGAGAATTCTGAAGATTCTTGATGTCTCTTTAATTTCTCTAATTCGGCCTTCCTGATAGAGCCATATTTCCCATTGCTCTAGTCTTTCGTACTCAGCACAAGTCCTCTCTAATCCAGGTATACCTGGTAATCCTTCTCATACTATTGATTCATGTTTTGATGTTTTGAACCTTGGGAGACTGCTCTCTGCAATCCTCTCTAGCTAATAAGATCTCCTAGGCTCAGGTCAGCCTTCACCCTTCAGGAAACTTCGTACAGTCCTTTTCAATCATCACTGAGCCCTCCTTCCTTAGAATAACTGCACCACCTATGTCATGACACAGTGTTTAGTCCACAAATTGTGCACAAGTTCATTATTTTTGATAATAATTTAATGTTTATACATATTTTAACCTTAAACTAGGTTTGCTAACCATCTGGGGTAAAGTGAGTGTGTGTAGGTGTATGTATATTTCCCATAACAAATAAATGAATGGACATGGAAGATTAATACTTTTACTTTTACAGATGAACAAAATGGGGTTAAAAATCAAATGCCTTGCTTGCATAATCTTAAAAAACTATTTAATTTTAAAATTGGGTCTAAAGCCCTACACTCCTATTGTCCCCTAGAGTGCCCAGGACACACTGATGAACACATTATACACTTTTAATGTGTAACTGTTTGTTTGAATTTAATAGCTCCAAAATAAAAATTAGTTTGCTTGTTTGTTGTCCCCGTGGTGTAGACATGGCTTGGACATCTTGGCATGAAGACGTGGACTGAAAGCTGATTGATTTGTGATGTGGGCAATAACCTTTGAGAGAGAACTTGCCCCTGAACATGTGTCTGCACACAGCCCTTACCATATAGTTGTCATGCATGAGGCTTTAGCCCCATTTGTGTTTCTGTTTATCTCTCCTTTCTGTGTCTCTGCTCTGGCTCTCAGCAGGTAGCCTCACTTCCCTCACTTCCATTGCTTTATGGATGATTGACTCATTTCCTTGAAAAGCACTAACACTGCTCCTTTCATTATTTATTAATATTATTGTTACAAATAATGTTATTATTTGACTTGCTCTCAGGGAGATTTCAAGTTCTGGAGTCATTGCATGTGAGTTTCTGTCTGCATATTCACTTGCCAGAATAATCCATATGCCTCCTTTTCTGAAAATTCCCAGTAGGAATGTTGGAAACCTTACAAACTTTGATTGAGCTGCCCCAGGTCAAATTGAACATCTGGGAAAGAACTTCTGCATCAGCTGCAGTTGTGCATCCTTAAATACCCTAGTGACCAAGTTCTAGGAAGAGGATTGGGTTGGGGTTTCATTTTGTGCAAAATATATGGATATATTTAAACATTTCATTATATGGTCCAATTAGATTGTGTCTACATGGGCACATACTAAAGTAAAAATTTGGCAATTATTTGGTTCATTTCATCAAGTCAACAGCCAAAGGCATATATCTAGTCTGGCAAAAAGGTTTAGGAAGAGGGGATGGGGGGAATCAAAATTACATGAATTTATTAATTATATTTCCTATATGTATAAAAACAGATATGGAAATTATTTTATTTTCAAAATAGAATGTCTTGTTAAATACAGTTATTCTTAGTGATTTCTACCACAGTGATACAGATGTCAAATAAATAAAATGCATATTATAAATTCTGCTCTTACTATTTCAGGACCTCTTCCATTATCCTGCACATATGTATCTAGTCTGAGAAAAAATAGCCATCTGAAGACTAAACTCAGCCTTGTCTAAATCTTATAAAAATGGATGTTTCAGCTCCCCCCAAAATTGTCTTGGTCTAATTCATCAATTATGTTAGTCATTAGCACAAAAGAAAGGAAGGAAAGAAGGAAATGAATTATGATAAAGTTAGATGGCCATGGTGTCCTTATGAGCACTGTTTAAAGATACCAGCAAAAGCCACCCACTCAGCGTCCTTCTTTCTCATCTCTTTTATCTACCCTTCCCCTTTCCATTACCAGCCATTAGATCCTATTAAGCTTTCCTTACTTCCCAGAAAAACTCCTGTATTTAGGCTCAGAATTCCATATAGCCAGCTGGGAAAGCTGCTGAAAACCATGAAATAAAGAATACTGTGTACTGAGACGGCTGAATTAATTACACATCCCATCTTAAGGGTTTCCTATTGTGTCTCTGAGGTTAAGAGGTAGAGATGTATGAGCAATATAGATATCCAGAATTGATGATTTTGTATTTAAATAGGACACACTTGTTTTTCCTGCCTATCTATTTAGATTTTTCTTTTTTTTTTTTTTTTAGTAATGTGTATGTGGAAATATACTGATCTTGTCCTAAATTAACAATGCAATTGTAAATCTGTCTGCTGCAAAGGCATCATGTGTCAGGAAGGATTGATTTACAAGGAACCAAGTAAAATGCAATCTTCACAGCTCAAGGGAAGAGGGATATGATTATCATTTTCAAACATTGGAAAGGATTAAAGACTGTTGATGGGTGAATCTCAGAAGGCTAGAGTTGGATGCTTACCCAGAAAACTTTGGAATCACTTCTCAGAGCCTGCAGAAATTGGTCAAAATCTATTGAGGATGTGCTTATGATATTTTCTCTACTGTTTGCTCCCAGCCAGCCTGGAAGGCCCTGCCTTAAGGTCTTGGCACTGTAGTGTTAAGACAGTTCCTCCTAGGGAGTAGAAGGGGGCACAATAATTACAAGTGGCGGTAGCTTGAAGCAAAATTGTAGAATGGGTGGTTTCCTTTGGCAATTTTCCACCTAGACTCCTCAGCTATTCTAAAATCCACCACGTTCTTAGCTTGTAAAGGGGCCTTGATTAATACACCTTCCAACTACATTTGCATTTTAATGGGAGGCTCTGTGAGATAACAGGTAACAAAACACTCAAACAAATAAAGTTCAAATGGTATATAATATTAGGAAGCAATAAGTATTGGAATTTTTTTTTAGGGGAGACTTTTCTCGTTCTCTCCCTCAGTCACCTGATCCCTCCTTTGTTTTGCATATTGATCTGGACCACAGTTCCTCTCCAGTCACATCTCAGCCATCCTGAATACTCTCAGTTTTCTAAAACTGACATGATCGCTTGGCATTAACCTTTTCTCATGTGCATCCCTCTTCCTATAATACTCTTCCTTGTGACACCCTGTGGAGTTGCTCAGGTGAGATGGCACTGCATCTTGCAAGGCATCCTGGACCTTCCCGGCCTAGGGAAGGGCTTTTGCAGTGGGATTCATACACATCTCTCTCCCATCTGCCTCATTCACAGAGGAACAGCAAGCCTGTATTTTAATTATCTGTTAAGCTCTCTTTATGTGTTCTGTATGCTCACTGGGAGCAGAAATATGCCCCCTCCCCATTTTTACTATTTTCTCAATATATAATATTGCATATGAAGTAGGTTACTCAGTATTTGTTGAATATATGAAACCAATACCTGCTGCCTTGCCCCTACTCAAGACTTCTCAAACTTACCAGTCCTTTCATACTCTGAAGAAGCAACATAATTTGAGGCAAAGGCATGTTTTAACATAAATATCATCTTTGTCCCTCTTAAACAGTAAATTTTGTGGGCAGTCAAGACACAGTACAAATTTAAGTGAAGTGGAATGAACGTATATAGAGAAAGAAATGACAATTTGGGATAATTCTTAAAAAGAAAGTCTTACTCATGACAATCTCTCAGACTATGAAACAACGTTTTCTCTGAAGTGGTGGGTACATCAATTCCTTTGGACAATTATAAGCTTGATTGGCCAAGACACTGAAGAGCATCATGCAGAGAATAATGCTGCAGTAGGATACCCAGGGTCTAACACTCAACACTGCAAATTGCTAATTTGATGACCTTAATTCCCTTTCCATCTTTTGAAAATGGTTGTTCTGCCTCATCTTTGTTTTCTTTGCCTAAAGTTAAGTCAGACAGTAGTATCTCCAACCCTGTGCCAGTTAACCATAAACTTCTATTGCAGCACTTGAAACTCCCAGCAGTTCTCAAAGTTTTAATCAGACATAAAAGATAAAAAGCATTACTAAATGGTAGACAACAAATCCAAGAATTATTTTAAGAAAACAGATGTTGCGATTTGTGATCAAAAAGACCTTCTTCTAGAAGGTCATATCCTAATGTAAATTCTTAATAGTTCATGTTTTGGCACTTCATTTAATAGGTCTGAGACTAATTTCCTCATCTACAAAATCAGGATATTAATGCCTACTTCTCAGAGTTATTGTGAAGGTTAGTGATCATGATTGTAAAGTGCTTGGCATTTATAAATATATTTTAGTGTTCTTGTGCTAGTGATTATTATTTTATAACACTTTCTCATGATTTCATAAATTTTATTATACTAATAAAGGGACTCTTCTCTGTTATTCCGAGGGCAGCATTTATTTGACAGATATATTCACAGGAATTTAAGGGACACAAAAATCATCCATTCCACAAAAATGTATAAAATACCTACTTTGTTCCAGCTACTGTATTGCAGGGTAACAGGAAGTAATACCTATATTTAAGGAAGATGGGTATTTATGAGAAAGACACACATATTTGCCCCACATTACAAAGGTGGTAATAAACATTCCAAGGCACAAATACTGCAGTGGGCCAAGGGGGCAGGTCAGTGGATATGGAATTTTCATGACTTTCATTAGACTGGGAGGAGGAATAAGGGCATTCAGCTCACAGGCTGTTGTCATGCAGGCTAAAGACTAATTGCTTGACATTTGGTGTGGTGTGTAAGGAAAGATGAGAGAAGCAACAGAGAAGAAACTTCCTATATTCCATAATATCAGAGAAAAAAAATTGTTGAAAACCATGCTTGCCCCCTAAGGAAGAAGCATGATTACTCTCCAGGGCAGATGACTCTTTGTTTAGATAAATCCCTTGATGGACTGATTTGATTACAAAAGGGAAAAATCCCAGGGCAGAGTCTGGTGTTTTGGAATATGGGTTTCTACCATATGACATAAATTAGTTTCTGTGCCGCACTGTGATAAAATCACTTCATTGCAACATCCCAAAATTTTAATAAAATCTGTGACACACAGTCATATATCAGCAGTATTTTGGCAAATAGTTACATCTAGTGTTATGTGGGAGTGTAAGAAGAGGGGAACACAGATGAAGGAGGTACGACAATGGAGGTAAGAGAGATATCAGTAGAAAACATCAAAGTTGCAAAACAAATAGGCTAGTGGCAGGATCAGACTTGAACGTGAGGAAAAAATTTGGCAAAAGCTGTGTAAGTGATTTCTATGGATGGCAGGCAGGCAGACCAAGTTGCAATTGTCCTGGTTAACCAGTGGTGACTAAACTAGCGAGCATGAAGGTAAATAAATGAGCAGAGAGATGCAAAGATAGAAGCATTAATAAGATGTGGTGTCAAATGTGACTCTGAAATTTACAGGTTGAGAAACCAAGTGAATGGATTTCAGTAAAGAAGATGTTTGAAGAATATCCGGGAGAAGAATTAATTAATTTAGAAAGTAAAAGTTAAGGAATTCACAATGAATACTGATCATAATTTTATGTTTGATTGCTTCTTTTAATGGCAATCTTCTTTGAGAGGGGTGTTAATTCTGACTCTCTGCTCAGAGGCAAGACTTTATCAACAACACTTTCTATGTTACCTACTCCCCATCATATATTCCTGGTTGGAGGGTTGATTTGATTTATAAAAATACAAGATGCCCCTCCCTTTCTTCCGCTAGAAATTTCCTAAGGCCAGGAAGAGCATCCAAAGACACTCTTTTATTCTCCCTTACCTAAATTCTTTAGAATATAAGCTACTCTAATATGCTTTCATTTGCTCTACAATGCTACTCTGGGTTACCCATCTAGATTAATCTGTCTTTACTCAAAATCACTAAAAGGATCACTATAGCATACTACTACGAGTACTGCTACTGACTCTATTTCTATGACTACTATTACTACTACTCCATCTCTAATAGCAGAAATGGAAGAGGAGTTATATTCAAATAAACAATGACTGAGAAGGTTCTAGAATCAAGGAAAAATGTGTCTTTACATTAAACTGTAATATGGTTAACTAAATAATACAAGAGATCCTTCCAATTTTGAACCATTATATCTTGGATGAGACAACTTTCAAACTGGGGCGATTTTATTACTGGGATTATAAGGGGTAGAGGATGTCTATAAGCTCTCTGATGTCCAGAAGAAAGAAAGAGGAAAAGAAAAGAAGAAAACATGAGCTGTGCTCAGAGGCAGAACCAAGAGAGATAACGGCTAAGAAAGAGGTGGGCAGACAAGAGGCATGGTTGCCCAGAAAGTAAATGCCAGTAGAATCACTGAGATCTTGACACTGAGCCACTGTTAACCAGTGAGATATGGGAATTGAGCCCAGAATATCTATATTAAGCTAGGACCCTCAACTGGGGACTGAATTGGTGTCATTAGCATTCTCTGGTACCCAAAAGAAGCATATGCAACTCCAATCTGCAGGAAAGCATCCCTAATGAAGGCATGAAGAATTTCCATGGCTTACTCTCATCCAATCAGTCCATAATCAAAGATCAACAAGCACAAAAATAGAGAAGCCACAATGCATGAGTGTCAGAAGAACTAAAAACAATAGTGTTCATAATGAAATTAATAAGAATAACAATATAGAAATATAGAAGAGAAATGAAGAGATACAGAGAAGGGAATGAAGAGACTTAGTTTGCTCCTAATTGGATCCTTAGGAGAAGACAATAGAGAAAATGGACGGAGGACAATATTCCAGAGTTGATTAAAAGCAAGAGTTCATAGATTCAGAAAGTATAATATATCCCAAGCAGAATAATTATGAATAGATATATGCACCAAGACACATTATAGTATAAGGGAAAAACATAAAACACAAGAAATTGTCTTTAACAATAGTCCCAGGAGAAAACACAACTTAAGCACAAGGACTTTTCAATATTATAAAGGGTAGCCAGACAACAATGGAAAAATACATTTAATATTTTGAGAGAAAATAACTTTCAACCTAGAAATATGTTCCCACCAAAATTCTCTTTCAAAATAGCAGTAAAATAAATATAAATACATAGATAAACAGAAGTGTACCAGAAAACGTCCTTCATCAAACATATTTTTAATGGATAGGCATGATCTGAGAAACACAATTTGAGATTTAGGTAGAAATGGCACACAAATAAAAAAAATATATATATACACACACACACATGTGTATATATGTGTCTGTGTACATAAATAAACAATTTGCCATTTGTGTAATTAAAATATAGATACAAAATACTAAAATGTTGGTACAAAAGTAGTATAGAGTATAGTGAGGGAAGAGTGATCAGAAATAAATTGCTGCAAGGTCCTTATATTTTTTGTAAGTGTGACAAAATATTTTCTATACTTTAGACTTTAATTTAAATACTCACGATAAAAGATGAAAGATAATCTCTAAAAAATATGAGGTGTAAAATCCAAAAATGAACAATAAGAATAAAAAAAATCTTAGTTAATTTAAGAAAAGCCAAGAAGAAAAAAGACGCATAGAAAAGGAGGATAAGCAAATATCCAAGAGTATAGTAGAAACATGTTCAAATATGTCAATAATTATGAAAAAGTAATAGACTTTATCCACCATGTAAAAGATATTCTAAAATCAGATTTGAAAATTACGGCTATATGCTGTTTATAAGAGATACAATTAAAAAATAAGGCTTTGTAAACATTGAAAGGAAAAGAATAGACAAAGACACAACAAGCAAATACTAATCAAGAGAAAGCCTATATAATTATATTTATCTTGAGCAAAATAGACTTTAAAATTGCTTTGTTACTAGGGATACAGGCAATTACATAATGATAAAGTATTCAATTAAATAGAAATACATAACAATGCATACACCTAATAAAATATATGAGAAGTTTTGAAGACAGTGAAGAATGAAGAAGTCTGAAGACAGGAAGAAACTGGCAAATCCATCATCATAATGAAATATTTGAAGATCATTCTAAAAAACTGAAAAGTCAATTAACCTCCTGCAGCCCCAAAATCAAGCTGCAGATATTTTGACCAACGCAATTAACAACCTTCACCTATTAGACATGTACAGAAGTCTTTACCCACAAGTAGTGAATGCACATTTTTCTTGGGCACACATTGAACAGCTATAAAAATCAACATGAATTAAGAGATAAAACTATGTCACTAAATGTTAAAATGTACTAGTATATAGACTTTTTTTTCTTATTACAATACAAAGTAAAGAGGCAATACCAAAACTATCATTTAAATTCTCAACTTTTAAAAAAAAGTTTGAAATCTTTATGGGTTAAAATAGAAATCATAATAAAAATTTAAAATGCTTACAACCTAAAGATTAAATAGACTACATAACTTGTAAGATGTAGTTAAAAACTACTTGGTTTGACATTCAGCCTTAAATTCGTATGTTAGAGCTACAGAAAAGCTAAAAATAAATCAACAGAGCATTCAACTGAAGACCTTGAGAGGGATCAATAACCAAGGAAAGTAGCATGAAAGAGGTAATTAAAATACAAGAAATAGTTAATGAAAAAAACCCAAAATTTAATAACATAAACAATAGAAACCAGAGGTTCAAGAAAGCCAAAATCTGACTGTTATACAACTAATAAGATATACAAATCTATGATATCAATGAAGTAAAACAGAAGACACAGATAAATATTAGAAAAATAAAATATTACAGAACTGTTGAGAAAAGATTTAAAAAATAATAGGAAAATACTTAGCATATTTATATGCCACAAAATTGAAAACTTAGGCAAATAGACACACTTGTAGAAAAATAAACTTACCTGAATAGAATCAAGAAGAAACAGAAACTCTAAATAGTCCTATATTTATTAAATAATTTGAATAAGTAGTTTTTAAATTCTTCGAAATAAAACATTAGCTGCAGACAGTTTTATAGACGAGATCAAATAAACTTTCAAGAAAAATATATCATTTCAATATGTGGAGAACATTTTCTCTAAAATTTAAAATTATTTTGTGCCTGTAATTCTTAGCAAACTCAGAATGGGAAGGATTCTCAAGCTGGTAAAGAATATGGATTTTTTTTTAAAAGCAATCATTTTTCTTAATAGGGAAACTTTAGAAGCTTGCCCATTAATACTGCATCTATTTAATAAATATTTAACTAGAGGCTTAGCTGGAAGTCTAGCCTCTCATTTTTATTGCTGTTTCTCTTTTCCTCACCGTTCTGCAGTTTTCATTATTTCCATCTCCTTATAATATGGGGGTGTGTACATTTCTTAGAAGACATAAGTTTCCACAGAGTTATTAAAGATTCTTCACCAAGTTGGTCATTTATATTGTCAAGTTAGCAGGCGAAGCTAGAAGCTGGATCCATTGCTTGGAAAAATCAACTGCCTTTTCCATCATCTTATCCTTTTTTAACCTAGCCTCAAATCTTATCTCACATTTCACTTTTTTCTCAGACTTACCACAAATCTTCTTTGATTCTAAAAGTGTTAGTTTGCTAAATACACTGTTAGACTCTTGAAACCTAATATGTGCTCAAATTTTCATCACAGCACTTAAATCTACTTAACAGTCAATAAAAAGAACACTCTCTTTTCCTTGACATTGTTTATTAGCTTTGAATATTTGTGAATTTGATATTGTCTCTTCTTTATAAATTTTTGTATGCCTTTTACACACACACACACACCTCTGACAGTAGTGTAGTAGATTTGTATCAATTCAATATAGCTAAAGTGGAACTATGTCTTCCAGATTTTTCTTCCCTGCATGGTTCTGAAATTACGTGGGCTTTGAGTAACATTTTGAGATTTGGAAATGAAAAAGTAAAGGTGAAGTTTTAAGTTTGGAAAGTCAGTGCAGGAGTGCGAGGGACTGTTGTAACTCATGTATGCTGTCACTTATTGAGGCGTGGGCTCAACTTATTGGTGTAGGTGGGGCAGTCGCTGGGCCTGTAGTTCCTTTGGCTTCCATGGGTTCCTCTTTAGCTTTTCCAACTTCTAGACCAGGTGTGTGTTTTGCTCCAAGACAAAGGGTACCAGATTTTCCATAAGATGACCCACATAATTGGAGTTTGAGATTTGGAAGTAATGGGAGATGAACATGGGTTCAATCCATCCTGTTGGTTCTAGGTCATCTTCATGGTTTGCAGTTTGTCCTTGCCTTGCCCAACTTCACTATCATCCCTTCCTGACTGCCTGCCCACATTATTTCAGGTTTAAATGCAAAGAAAACAGCCTTACATCAGTTCTCAAAATTGAATATTGTCAAGTACCTATTAAATCTCTCTCTCTCCTGATCTCTCTTTCACCTCTCTCTATCTCTCTCTCTCTATATATATATACATAAATGGAGCCACTAAGAAAAAAAAATATATATATATGTATATATATATATTCTTGGAGCCACTAATATATATATTCTTAGTGGCTCCATTATTCCAATCAAACCTTGACTGATGCATGTGGGGAATATTTTACATGCTGCTGTAAATCCATAAATATTTTGCATGCTGCCTAAAACCTCATCCCACAATTACAGTAAATATCCTGTCTCAAGGCTCCTCTGATGCTGTACCTTTAAACATAACTACCGTCCTCATTTCTTATCATTTCTCTTGCTCCAAGAAATAAACACCTATGCCTCTGTTGGTTCTTTGGTGGCTTCTGCTACTATGGATGGCCAGTATATATCCCAGTAAGTTTAAGTTTGCTCAGGTAGAAAACGAGGATGATAATACATCTTACTTCACAAGGCTTTTGTGAGGGCAATCAGCACAGCATATTTGTAAAGAAATTTTCTAATGTAAAATAGTATATAAATGCAAAAATTTAATTTATGCTTTTTCTTTTCTGTAAAGTAAGAATTTTCTGACTCTTCAATCAGTGAGCTAAGTCTCAGAGACTTAGAATTTTTTTCCAAATCTGAGATTTGTTGAATTTTGGAAGAAAAGAGAATGCTTCAATTGCCTACTGATTGTTATTGATTTCCGTAATCACATTTAGAATTAGGATCTAGTTGATCTGAAATTGACGTCAAATGCTGTAGTGGGGCATGGGTCTTGGAGGAGAAGCTAAAATGGATCTCAGAAAAATATGTCCCACCACTCAGATAAGTAGAACCAGATGAGATGTATTTGGGGCTTGAACCAATGACACTTTACTGGCTTTGGGTGGTCTGAATATGACTTTAACCTCAGTTGACTATAATTGCAACTAAAAGCTCCTTGCTACAGAGAAAAGAAAGGCTAAAAGGCTGTTGGGAAAGTGTTGATCAAATCACATCCTTTGACCTACCTCGTTCTATAGCTTTCTTCTCCCAATTATTTTTGCCTTGGCTTGGGCTTATAAAGCTAGCCTATTAATAATTTAATGTGTGCATCTGGGTCATTTTAGACTTAGGGATCCTAAAATAACAGCTCTAAAGTGGAGTGCCTCTGGACCATCATAGTTCACCTTCTTTATTGGTTTCAGGTAGATTCCAGAGTGATTAGGATGAGAGGAATGCTCTCACATACGCTTGATTTGGGACTTACGTATCACTGACACAGATCTCCTTTGCAATCCCGATTTTCTGTTTACTTTTGTTATAGCTTTAAGAACTTTTTCTTAAGGGTCCTTTCCAAGAAAGAGAATGTATGCGAACTTCCTTAGTTAACACAATATTATTCTAATTTAAATGTTACAAGAAATTTTGGAAATTAAATACATAGACCATCTTAATATTATCCCATTCCATTTTGTTTATTTTATCATTTGGAAGATATTTACTGTGTACTTATAATGTACCTGTATCATACTCAGCATAAAGGTAGAGAGGATAGAATCCTTTTCTTAAAGCTCTCACATTCAGCAAGGAGACGATTATAAGTAAAAGGTTATAATAGTACGTAACACATTGTGCTGCGATAGAAATGAGTCTAGGGTGCTACCAAAGTATAGAGGAAGATAGGTCAACTCTCACTGTGTGTAAGAGAGATTCCAAAGAGGATGTAACTTTAGTGGAGCAGTTAAGTATAAATAGAACTTGATTTTGAGTCCTTAACATTAACCTTTACAAAGACCTTTTCCTAACCCTGGACCAGAGGGATTATGTAGAAAGACACAGTAGGCACACAATAATAGTATCCTGCAATTCTCCAGTCTGTACATCTCCTCTTCTACTTTGTATCTGCCAAGAAAGATAGGGCAATAAAAACCTTCTGTCTAGAGGGAGGTGGCAGTGGAATTGGAGAAATAAAGTGGAAGATCAAGGGCCAGAAGGAAGGGAAACTTCAGAATAGGAATTAGGACTGCTGAAAACAGGCTGTTTCAACTTTACATTTATGTCTAGAGCTGGTCTTGTCTAGGTCAACATCCATAAAGTCTTAGAATTCATCTGGAGTAAATATGCTTTTGGGTCTTGGTATTTTAGACACAATGTAGTAGTACGACATAATCAATAGTCAGATTGGGAACACCATGGATTCTGATCTTTAGCTCCAACCTTATGACCTTAATCTAGAGTTTCAGTTTCCTAATTTCTAAAAGGAAGATAGCAATTCCTGACTACCTCAAAATTTCTATAAGAATCACATGAATGTAAGGATATATGCAAGTTTTTAAAACCATAAAAAATAATAAAAATAAAAGATGTTGCTTTTGCATTATTATTTTTATTATTTCAGTATTACTAAAATTCTTAAAACGAGTAAACTTGTGACTTAACCTGCAGGAATTACTTAATCTGCCTAGTCACTTTCCAGATCAGGCACCTTCATTCAAAATCAACTCTCTTTGCTCGAGAGCAAGATTAAAGCTTCTTCAATTAACAACAATTAATGACTCCTATAGGAGCGGCTCTCTGACTTTAAGAGGTATTTTGGAATATTGTACTAAGACCAAAACAAGAAAGATATCAGTCAAGAGGAAAATACTTGAAATTGTCAAAGCATATCAAGAGTCCCATTTCTAATATCTAATATCAGTAATTCTTGCTGTGAATATTATTTTGGTGCTTAGTAAATGACATCCTATATTTCTTTTTTTTCTTTTTGCATTTCTTTATTTTTTATTTACTTATTTATTTTTTTGAGGAAGATTACCCCTTAGCTAACATCTGCTGCCAATCCTCCTCTTTTTTCTTTTTATTTGCTGAGGAAGACGGGTCCTGAGCTAACATCCATGCACATCTTCCTCTACTTTATATGTGGGATGCCTGCCACAACATGGCTTGCCAAGCAGTGCATAGGTCTGCACCCAGGATCTGAACCGGCAAACCCCGGACCACTGAAGTGAAACGTGTGAACTTAACTGCTGTGCCACTGGGCTGGCCCCCAACCTATATTTCTATTACCACCATGTATCTTTTTCCTAAACTAGATTTTGAGCCCCTTGAGAGTAAAATTTTCGTCTACCTCTTTTTATACTAATGAATTCTCATCATAGATTCTTGCACGTAGTAGGTGCCCAGTACGATTTTGTAGCTGCTACTGATGATAGTCAGAAGTGTATGAAATTTAACAATCACTGGCAAAAGCAATAACGTCCAAGGAAGCCCAAAATGTTGAATGTACATCATTTAGAGGAAGAATGTTTTGCTTGAGTCTAAACCCATGACAGAAATTATACAAACTTCTTTCTATTCTGCTGATAGGCTTATGAAAACAAGTTGAAAGCAGCTGATCAGTGGCATCTGTTAACTGGCATTGACACATTGATGTGTAGGGCAGCTGTCAAGCAATTCCACTTTCTTTTGCTTTTCTTTTCAGAATTAATTAGCGCTATGAGACACTTAAAGACTCACTTGCCAAGAAGAACTTGGAAAGCCAGCTCCTCAGAGAATAAGATGGGGAGATCCACCCTTTCATAACACATCTTCTTCTAGCCCACTTCTTCCAGTCCCACTGGCTCCACTGGCATCAGCTCTCCTTGGATTTGGAATGAAGATCATGTTTTGAGAGCAAATAAATAGTGAGATGGATAAGGCTCAACAAAGACTGAGCTCCTTAGTGATAACAATTGCAGCATAGCCTTGCAAAGCATGAGACATGGACTAACTCATGTGACCTCATATAGAACTCTGTGACCCCAGCTTAAAATAGGCACAATACTTGTTTTGTTAAGGCTTGTAGCAAAAAGAAAAAAAACAAATTAAATGATATGGCGGATTTGAAAAAAAAAATGAGACTGCTTCATAAATGTAAAGTGTTATATATACAGAGAAAAATATTAAACAAATATAATCAAATGTCACTGTTGTGTGTGTATGTGTGTGTATCTGTGTGTATGAAATGTATATTCAGAATAAAGGTGGAAAAGTTTGAGAGTAAGCTGAGATCAAATTGTAGAAAAATACGAATAATAACCTAATAACTTGGAGCTCTCTCTTGACCAAGATGGTTGTAACGTTCCCTTTAGCTTGACTAAACTTTAGATAGGTTTCTTCATGACTAAAGCACTTATTGTAGTGCTTTTTCTTAGAGTGCTTATTGTAAAAACTTGTAGTTTTAAGTTCTTTCTTTATCCCTTAGGATGCAAATCTCCTACACCTTGAAATGTCTATCTCAAGGATCTGAGTGTCTTCCCTTTGAAATGCAATCATTGAAGGAGATAGCCTTTCCTAACTCCCAGTCTCTGTGGGAGGATGAGAACCTAACTTCAAAAAAGGACAATTAGCAAACACAGATGACTAATCACATCGACTAATCCTTCTGGACTCAAGGTCTTCTAGTACTTTTCCATTAGCTCACTTCAGCATTTAGAAATCCTATCTCTTTTCTTTCACTGGCATTAAGCTCAATCTCCCTCCTCTGTTGCAATAGTCTTGAATAAAGTCTGTTTAACTCCATGTGGTTCAATTTATCCTTTACACACCATAGGATAATGAAGAAAATTATAATAATAATGATAATATAAAGATAACATTTAAGGGAAAGTTCTGCCGATTATTTCCAAGAAATAAAGGAACTCAAGTATAATCTCAGAGTTCCAAGGGCATATTTAAGGTTTAACATTCCTGGTCCTTAGACTGTTTCCAGTTCATGATGAACTTTTCTTAATATGGCCTAAATGCTCAAAGTCATCAGTTTTGGTTTAGCTCACAGTGTCAAGGTCAGATCTTGGTGAATTGGTAAATTTTGAAAAGGTGTTCTTTGACACTGCTTCACTTTCCTTTTTTACCTGCTGATCCTTGTATTGCCCTACCAATGTATCCTTGTCTCTAATGTGCAACTCTCTCCCATACACAACTTTTCATTGCCTTCTTTGAGGTACTACTTTCTGACTTCCAAATCAATAATTCTTTTATATATCCTGTTTTCCTGGATTTACTCTAGCTCTGTGTCAATGTTATAAGCCTTCCTAAAATTTAAATGACTATAAATGGCTTAATGTTCCATTACTTCTAGGTAAAGTATTTGCATTTTTACAGAGACATTTTAGAAATAATACCCAAAGGAATGATTCTCTAATATCAGCATTGTGGTTTAGGGGATATGCATACATTTGGGCAGTGAGATTACCTGTCACCCCTCAATCATACCAGCAGACACGTGCTTACTCAGCCTCTGCCTGTGGCTAATCCTACAGGACATTTAAGTCCCATTCAAAACCCACTCAATCACAGCACTGAATCATTCTTTCCCATATGCTTCTCTGGCTTTCTTCTAGGGAGAGTAAATGCTCCTGCTTTTTCCATAGGCAGGCACCTATGGAGAAAAAAAATAGATGAGAAAAAACCTTGAGCTTTGGTATACTGAACTTCAAAATATCCACACTTTACATCTGAAAACTAAAGAGAAAATAAATAAGAAATTGAAAGTGGAAAAGCTTTGAATTTTGTTGGGCTGAAGTGACATTAGTTCAACCCACATAACATAACCAGGGCAGTGAATTTATGTATTCGATCAGTCAGTGACATGCATTAATAGGTAACCTAATTGAATTAGCTGTACTGCAACAAAGGATGGCCCAGATGCTGGGAGGCTGATGTCCTGTACAGCAGCAGAGGCAGATGAGCAGACATTGAAAAGCTCTGTTTGGAAGTGTACACTAAGCTTTAAGAACGTCCTTGGCCAAGTAGAAGGCTATTGCCATAAGTATTCATAAGAATATTTAAGACCAAGTGGTTTGTATATCTTGTCAGATGTGTGGAAGGGATTTCAGGGAGAGGGTCTAAATTATGTATCCCATGAATATTCAGAAGTGATAGAGTTTTCTTGGGAGGCTAACAGGCAAGTCTTGCTGAAATTATATTTTCTTGGAGAATTCACAGGGACTAAGATCCATAGTCGCTGAGAAGCATGGGTAACCACTGCATGTCCTTGGCAGTACACTGGATGGGGGACAAATTCACCTTGAAGAGAGAGATGTGTGTTTAAACTTGATGGGAGACAAGAGTCAGAGTCAGAGGTGGAGGAGTATTGATTACATGTGAGTAAAATGTCACTCCCATCTTGTGTCCCAGCCTTCTTTGGGTCAGGGTGAGTCTGAAGAAGAAGAGGAGGTAACAAAGGGAAAAATCAGGTGAAAAATCTATACTACTGGAGTTTATATGTGAAAAATGAGGACACATATCAGTTCTGCTCTGTAGCATAAGGCACTCTTGGTGGGAAAAGGGCAATTTCTCTTCAATAACCCTTAGAAAAATCTGCCTGAACTAGAAAGGAAAACACTGTAGCAATTTTTACTGGAAAATAAGATGGACTAGACAAGAGCCAGTTTCTTTGGTAGAGAAATCTCCAGCTGCAACATGAAAACTCTGTCTGTTATGGTGGTAGCATCTAGGGCACATGGCCTCATTGTTGGAAAAATAGCTGTGCATTAAGAAAATGTTTTACAAACTCATGATAACTACCTTATGCATCTAGCCCCTTTGAATTAGAGGAATAGAGATGAAGGAGCTTCCTGCACAATCTACATAGCTGTTTGCCCAGAAAGAGGGTGAGTGTGATAGCAGATGAAGCCACCTCAGTAATATTACATTCCTACTACAGAGAAACTTTTGTTCTCTCTGTGCAGACTTGGCCTGAAATGACTATTCCATACAATAAAGTTAAGGGAATTGAGTGTGCACAAGCTGGAAAACAGAATAATGTTAAGAGACATAATAATTATCTTTGAATAGTTTGAAGGGATGTTTGATGGAAAAGATAGAATTATCCTGCTATTCCAGAAGGCAAAATTATTACAATGCAGATTTACAAATGTATAAAACTAATTGATTTATTGTTCCTGCCTCTAAAAGTGGTGAAAGTCCAAATGAGAGAATAACTTGAACATATTTTGAAGCAGAAGTTGCTCAAGAACAAAACCAAAAAGTGAATATCGCTTATCTCTAATCCATTCTTCTCTGCTGGATTCTTCTTTCAAGCCATGGACAACAGATAAATGCTTAATCCATTCTAAAGGAGAAAATATGAAATAAATTTGGAAAATTTTCAGAAATATTATAATCAGAAACTTAAATTTCAAAATTAGCAGGACAAACTAAAACTTTTATGTTTCTCTTCCTCATCCTCCTCTTCTACCTTTTTCTTCTTTTTCTCCCCCTTCTTCTTTCTTCTTAATTACTGGTGTCAGAAGAGAAATAACACTCATTTATAGGGTAAGATGAGAATTATACTGTGGTTTTACTGCTCATCATTTCATAATCATAATGAATGTGAAATAACGCTATATTATATAGCTAGATGAATGCATAATTGAATAAATGAATTATTTTTATGAGATGTTAAAATATATCTCAAATATATGTGCAATCAAATTCAGTATCCTGCAATCTGTTAGTGTATATAACTCCACATTCTAAAGACATTTAATTATTTTTGCAAATATACAAGTAAATGTAGCCATAGAAAGCCCCAAAGTGAAAGTTAACACTGACTTGCATTCATTGATTTACCCATATTGTGACCAATTTGAATGACCACTTTTACCTTTATTACCTGTCAAAAATATTATTTTAGCAAAATAACTCCATGAAAGAAAGAACTTAAATGTTTGTCCTAAATACTAAAGGGTTTTGGGTTTTTTTCCTTCTTTTAGTGACCGTGCAAGTTATCAACTGCCAATTAGTAAATACTCTTTGACTGAACAGCCTACTGCATATATGATGCATAATAAACATTACTAGAAGTTTCAACTGCCTCGTACAGAAATGTGTTTTAGCAGCTCATATGAGAGAAAATACCTAAGAAATCTATTCTTATGTTGTTTTAAAAGATTGAAATCTTTAAAGATTGTATTCAAGGAAAAAGAATTTGAAAGCCTAGCAAACATACTAATTATGTATTCAGAATCAGGAGTCATGGCCACATGGGCAAATAGTTTATTTTATTAATATTCAGGAAGAAAAAAATTACAGCCAATATTTTGACTTAATTAACTAGGAAACTTAGCCAAGAGTTGATCAGTCTCATGTGGAGTCATATGAAACATTATTTTTACTCATGGTTAACAGTAAAAACAAGAGATGCTTCCATAAGCTGTTCTAAACATGAGCCCATATTTTGTCCCAGAAGACGATCATTTCCAAAGAACTAGTTCTAATTTTTCTTTATATTTCTATCATTGTGCAGCATTGGTAAAATATGGAGGTAATTTTCTCTTCTAATTATCTGGATTCTGCATTAGAGCACTTAAACTCCAGAAAATATGTTTACTTTTGGGTGTAGCACCCAACTTTGAAAAAGCATAGGTAGATGTAGGAGGGACAAAAGTAAGAAAAAGATTTCCCCACACTCTTGCAATATTGTTAGTCTGCATACTGATTTACAGCAGAAGGTTGTCTCTGTTCCTTCTGGAAGTCTCTTTAGAAAATGTGAACATGCGTATGGGTTTCAGCATATAGCAACCTCCATATGTCCATTAGTAAAGGGATTGCACCACTCCTAATAAACTTTATCTCAAAAGGCTGGTGTTAGCTAATGATGTACTTCCTATGTTCTTCAACTTCAGTCCCACTACTTTAAAATGTAGTCCTCAACACAATCATGTCAGAAAAGGGAAAACACACAATCAACTATCCATGACCCTCAGGATTTGAAAACGTCACAATTGCTGAGCTGCTGGTTTTAACTGCCCTTCACTTGTTCACTGCCTCTGCCACACTACCCCCTTCCCCCTAAATGTGTGGGTACTTCGTGTTACTTAGCTTCTGATTTTTTTTCTCTCCTCAATTTCTAAGCCTAATGAGGCTGAGCTGAGTTAATAATGGATGTAATAAGTAATGACTCATTGTTTTGGGGCCCGCGCGTCTGTGTGTGTCGTGGAACAGGAGCCAGGACTCTGATGCTATTTGTTCTGCTATGTCACTTGCCACCAAGCAATGCCACTCATCAATAAAAGGCAAGATGACGGATGAGTTCATTTAATGGAATTCCTCTGAGTGAGCTAGAGCCCAACTTTTCAATAGGTCTGCTACCCCGCTCTCTCCCTCCCTCTCTCCCTCTTGTGGCTCTTTTTTCCTTCCTCTGAAATCCAGGACAGTTGGAAAGCATGCTTGGCCGAGAGGGTTGCCATTTGTGCCAGCAGCTCCTTCTGCTCTTAACAACTGCTATCCTAAATCAAATCAGCAGCTCTGCGCCTGGAGATTAAATCTGTGCCACCTGATAGCAGTGGCACCCCGTGGCATTTGGCCACGTGTACTCCCTGCCTTGGCTCATTTTTTTATTTCCCCAGCGGATGGGTTGTGTTGAAGGAGGAGGTTTATATCCTGGGGAGGTAAGGTTTAAATGTTTCGTTTTGGTCCTTTTCAGGCTAGATACCAAAATCGTGTTGCTCTCTGGGAAAGTCTACGTATTGGTCTTTCTCCTCATCTTGTCGACCCTCAGTTTACAGAGCCCCGCTGGCTAAATATGCTGTTTCATTCCATGGTCTGGATTTCCCCCACAGTGAGATCAACATTGATGACATCTTACTAATAACAAGCAGACTTTTTTAGTCTGCAAGAGTGTAGATGACATTTGGGAACCTGGATATCCTAAAACTGCAAAGTGTGAAAATCAATCAGATGTCCAAAGAAACATAACAGGTATCAATGTCAACATAGTGTTTTGAAATGTCATTTTTTTTCCAAAGAGTTAAAGGACACAAATACATGAAATCAGATATAACTATCTTGTAGAATTAGGGAAACAGAGAATTGAAACAGAAGAGGAGAGTGGTTGACATATCTGAACTTGAGTTGGGATGGTAGAATGTAGCCACAAGATTCTCCATTATGAAGAAGTGACATGAGGAGGAAGTAAAATGACAAGCTAGAAAATAGGACTACAGGATGTTACAGATAGCAAGGTTTACAGATGATAAGGAAAAGAAGAATATGACTAGATATTGGGAAGAACACTTTAAATTTCTCTTATTTCTAGAATTGAAATGGAGAAGTTCTATTTATAAGCTAACTGGAACATCACTGACAAATAGCTAACAAAGAGACATTCAGGTCTACTATCTCCCTTGCCAAATCTACATAAATAGATCTGATAAATTTTGCATATACACGCACACATGCATGTTCATACCTATGTATTCATATTTAAGTCTGTGGTATGGATATTTAAGGGCATGAGGCATTTCTCTATCCTAGAAATTCAGGAACTCTCTGTGTGGCTTCTACAGGGACCTTTCCTGAGCCTCTCTGCTGGGGATGATTCTAATATGCACCTTCCATATCTAGCATTCTTGATTTCATATGGAGCAAAAAGCGTTGATTCTCTTGATGCTGACATTATATTTCATATTCAGGCCCTTGCAGAGTTGAATCTATTCACAATTAAAGTCAGCGTCAAAATAGGAAAAGTGATGAGACAGGAGGAAATATAGTGTAAGGAACTAAATGAGGAACAAAAGTGCATTTTAAAAACCCACAGAGTAAGGACAGCCAAGAAATAGATTAACAGAGCATTACATTTTATTGTTGAACACAAATGTTCCATTTCTTTCTCTGAGCTCCTAATCAGCATTTTTCATTATTTTCCTTCCACAGTGTCTAGCTCTATGCATCAGCGCCCATAGCAACACCTCTAGTAGCACTAAAATCTTCCTCTTGTAACAGGGGTCCCCACACAGGAGCCTCACCAGGGCTGACCTTCCCTTCATATAGATTTCCACACCTCTTAGGGCCATGGGTTAGGATGAGAATTCTCCCTTTGACACAGATAGTTTTAGGAATGATTGCCCCATGTAGGAAGCAATGATTTCCTTCATCTGTAGGAATGATTTCCTTCTTACATAGGACAGAGTTGTGTTTCTGGGTTGTTCTGATGTAAGTGTAGCCTGCCATCTGATAAAGCTTGCATTCTTTAGGAAGGGGCTGCTCTCAAAGCCAGATGTCATGTGGCTTCTCAGGATGGCCTCATGAACCCTTCCATTTGGTTCACAGACTTCCCAGTTCCCATGGTCTGCACTGAATACAATTCTATGCTGGCAGAATATCTGTTGAATGAATTAATTAATATCTGTTGAATTAAAATGGATTGAATAAAATCTGGTCTTTGTCCTCTATGCTCACTTCCTCATTTCCTGTTCCAATGCTTCTGTACATCTGTTTATCCCTTGGTTTTAGAAATTTGGCAGGTGGCACTTTAATTTAATCTGTTCTTAAATATTCTGACTCCAGCATAAATTAAGGCCATATGTGTACCATCATAGGCTGATACTTGCAGACATAAATCCAAGTTGATTTTGCAAGTGTTTATTGATCACCTACTGTGTGTTCAGTATCATACACAGCACAGTCATGGTCCAAATACCATCTATAAACAGAAGACAATAACAAATTGTTTCAGGCCCCTATAGTTCAAGGAGTTAAAACTTCGATGTTTAGAAGCTGACTTAAAAAAGTTCAAGAATTTGAGCTAAAAGAGAATGGATTTATTGTGTTTTATAAAATCTCAGAGTTAGAAGAAATCTAAGAAACGTGTTAGTCCTAATTCAAGCCCCATCCCATACAATATTCTTGAATCTCAACCTTCGCAAAGGATATTTTGCCTTCTTGAATGCACCAGGATTAGGAACCTCACTAGCCTTCAGGAAACACAAGTCTCCTGGTCAGTATTTCCCTCCCTAGTTTGTGTTGCTTGTCTCATTCCTGTGTCCCACAGACTGTTTCACAGGAGAATCAAGATTGTCCTTTTCTCCTTTTTTTCCCCTCCTCTAGAAGAAAACCATGAGCCAGGAGACAATAAGAGCAAGGAGACAAATTATGATTTTAGAAATGTAATACACAGGAGAGGCAACCACTTGTACTACTTGGCCACGTAAAATGATAATAATAACAAAGATACTACAACAGAGCTCAGATCATGGTGAAGCTCTTCCTTCTGCCATCCATTTAAGATAATTGTGTCATATTTTTAAGGAGTCTGTCTGCAGTTTACAGATTGCAAATCAGCACAGAAAGGCGTGGGAACATGGAGGTGACACATCAAAGAGGGTGAAATAGAAGTCTCCAATAGGTGACTGTGAGCTGGTCTATGTCACAGATGTGTTCTTTTGGGTCTCCAATGATGCATTATTGTTTTTGGTCTGGGGGATTTATTTGCAAATATATAAAAACACGGAGATATTCCTACTACTCTTAAAATGCAGAAGATCTAGCAGCTCTGGATTAGCATTTCCAAGGGCACCAGTCAACTGCAGTGGAGGGCTTGTGCTCCTTGAGATAGACCATGGAATTGCCTGTTCACCACAGCTTTCCCAGATTCTGCACTCATTCGCTTTTACTGGTTGGCCCCTGTAGGTGCTTGGGTTCTGCCTCTCTGGCATAATAGGACTCAGAAGCCATGAGAAAAGAAAAGAGGAAACAGGGAGTTCAAGACAGAGAGCTTTCTTAGCCAATGGATGAATTGGCTGGGCATGGCCACGTAGAATCCCTGAGGGTGGGAAAGCAACTCCAGTATCTGTCCCCCAAAAACATCATAGTCAGATGACACCAGTCGAAGAAGGCAGACAAAAATCAAACACTTCCCTAATGACTCCAAAATAAACCACTGTTTTATGACTGCTTTTTGATACTCTGAATGTCCATGAACAGCTAGAAGACCCTACCACAGCTGACTCTAATGCTGGGTTACACCCAAACTTATTATTTCCATTGCCATTTTCTCTTTACGTCTATATTCAATATTGCATATATCAACAAAAGAATTGAAAGCATGGTATCAGTCCAGGTACTATGCTAGCCTCTGAATATATACTGTTGAATAAAATAGACTTGGTTACTGCTCATTGGCCATGCTTGCTTAGCCGCACTTTGCATGGAGGGTTTGCTGGAAGCAGTAGTGCCTGGCACATGTAGTGATACTGGCTGACAGAAGTAGTAACTGAACTCAGGAATGGCAGTGGAGAGTAAGAGATTCTTTGTTAGGAGGACAGGTAGAGTCACTGAAACATGGGTAATTACGGTGTAGGCAATTTGAACTCACAAAACATATGTGACACAGCAAGGCAAACCACATGACAGAGGAGTAATTCCACTTCACCTTTATCATTGGTAATTCTCTCTGACCTTATTCCTTCCATTCAAATAGATGTTTTAAAAGCCATTTTAGTGGCTCTTTGTGCATATTCACAATTCTCAGCCAATTTAGGCTGTAGAAATTTAAGAATAATTATACACATTTTTGCCATGCATTTATATTCACATTTGCATCCACATCTTTTTTTTATTTTGAGGAAGATTAGCCCTGAGCTAACGTATGCCACCAATCCTCCTCTTTTTTGCTGAGGAAAACTGGCCCTGAGTTAACATTCGTGCCAATCTTCCTCTACTTTATATGTGGGACATCTGCCACAGCATGGCTTAACGAGCATGTGTAGGTCCACACTCGGAATCCGAACTAGTGAACCCTGGGCCACCAAAGTGGAACGTGCAAACTTAACCTGCTGCGCCACCAGGCTGGCCCTTGCAGCTACATCTTTTAATAGATCATTTTTAATTATCTGATAATAAGAGAGTTCCATGACAGTCTGAGTATAACTGAGTACTAGAACTTTTGAAATCAAGTTTGGATGTATATGTCATCATAACAACTGGATTAAAAGTGCAAACAAAAAAGTCAGCTATTCCTCCAATTTTGTTCTACTTTGCAGAAATTCCTATGCTTATTCTTTATTAATCATACATTTTCATGTATATAGATGTGATAGACACATGGATGTATACAGATGCATATGTATATAGACATAACTACAGTCCAAGAAATCATTTAAACTATTTAAAGTATTCATCCAGTATTTCCAGGAACAACTTTACATATTCAAGTGTCTACAAAGACTAACTAATTAAAAGTACTTTTTAAAATAATATTGAAGTCCCAGTTAGAAACTTCATCTGCAGGAAGTAGATCTGCTTTATTGCATTATAACGTATCATCTGCAATTAAAAAACATTTTAATTTGTTTCTTTTTTTATAAGCCAAATCCTGTGTGTATGAAGTAGGTCATTCTTTTGTTTGACACATGAACTCCGTATATCAAGTAGTGTAAGAGAACAGAAAATTAAGACCAGTGCATATTGTCTATTCTCTGACTGTATGTAACACGATCACATTTTTACCTCTCAAAAACATGACAGTTTCAACAGAAAAATGAATATCAAAGGTAATGCTTCCTATTTAGACATGCCTTGCACGATGTTGAAGTTTTTAATAATGAGATACAATTCTCCTTGTAGAATTTTCATGATGAGTCTTTGTAATTTAAGATAAATTGGTTTTTTCCCCTTAAATTTTTATCTAAAACTTTAGGGACAAAATGAGAAGCTGCTGGTCATGATCTTCAAGAAAGAGCTTTGTTTTATCATAAGGTTCCTTTTATTAAAAAGCAATTTATTAAAAAGTAATTCTGAGTGAGAAGATAAGTTATGTAAATAATGTAATTAAAATAGAAAGTTAGAATTGTCAAATCTCATTATTAAGAAGGATCACAATTATATAGAGCAGTCTCACTGCCTTCCTTTCCACCCAACACCAGTCACCATGCTTAGTATATCCAACATCTCTATGGATCCAATAACTAGGCTCTCACCTCTGTCTTCTTCTACCATGAAGCTTTCCTCCATTCTACTTCATTTACTATTCCCATGGTCACAGCCCAAACTTTTCTGGCACCAGAAAGTATACTTTAAAATCAGAAGCCAACCTATCACTCTTCTACAATTACTTCTTATCCTTTCAACTCACTTGATCAAGGATCTGCTCTTGAATTTTCTTCAACTTACTGAGATCTCCATTTCACTCCTTTCTATACTTCTATTGCCTCTCCACCACCCTGTTTTCATCTCTCTGATGGTTCCCATATTCCATAGTTAATACATACAATCAACTTCAGTGACGTTCTCTCCATTCTTTCTAATTTACCAGGTAAAATCACACTCACATGTGAATGAACTACCTTCTGTTTTTTGGTCTCTGCACACATGCTCAGTGGAGCATTACTTGAGATTGTGGCTCCTTCCAGCAGATGGATATCACTCAGGTATAGTTCTTTATAACCAACTTCAAATGGGCACGTAACTGGACACAGCAATGTTACAGTACTCTATTTATTTTCCAAATTTATTCTCATCCATCAATATTCCTTTTGTACTTCCTGCCTCTTCCAACCTGAACGAGCTAGATAACTTTTATCAAGGGCTTCACTGAAAAAAAGAGAAGCCATGATCATCCTACCACCATCATCTATATCCAATTTCTCCTCCTTCCTCCTTTTTACAACAGAGAAATTCACCCTGCTCTCATTAGAGGTCAGCTTATCCAAATGCAGCCCTTGCTTTCTCAACACATTTGTTCCTTCAGTCCTTCCCGCTGTAGCATCCTTACCTCTCTCTGTCAACTAGATAATTACCACTGACAAACAAATAAGCTGCAGTACCTCACATCTTAAAAAGAGTACACATTTCCTGCAATTGCTGTCTCCACAAATATCTCCAATTATTTACTCCTATCATCATTGCCAACCCTCTTCAGTCTGCCTACTGCTTCTATCACTCTACTCACATACCTATTGCCAAGGTTCCAATAGGCATTTTTGGTCCTTATCTTTCTAAACCTTTCAGCATGGTTCAGCAGTGTTGCTCATTCTCTTCATCTTGAAGAACTTTCTCTTATGTACTATATTTTCTGGATTTTTCTGTCTTACTACTCTTTCTCAAATCTTTTGTTGGTCACTATTCTTTCTCTAGAACTCTAAAAATTGTAGCCCTCCCTTCTCCCACACTTTCTTAGAAAACCTGAACAATCACCCTGTACCTGTCCGTGTATTCTCTTGTATTCTCTTAGAAAATCTAAGCAATTTCCACATATTTGAGTATTATAGTGTACTGGTAACTTTGAACACTATATTTCTGGCCTCAGACTTAAATATCCAAATGTTTTCCTGGCATCACTCTGTGAAGATCTCAAAGTAGTGACAAATTTAACATGCCCCAAAGTAATGCATTTTTTTTTATTCTTGCCAACACTTGTCCCAGAACTTTTACCACTTCTTCTTTATCTCAGAAAATTCTATTACTCTCCATCAAATGCAAAGAACTAGGAGTCATTACTGGAAAATTTGTCCATGCCCAATCCATACCAAACTCTATAAGATCTATTCCTAAATATATCTCAAATCACTCATTTTTTTCTACTGCCTCTTATCTACTTCCATCTTTTTTCCAAATCCCAATCATCTGTCATCTAGACCATTATAATAACAGCCTAAGTGGTTTCAGGATATCCTGTCTTGGTAGCTCCAGTCCAATCTATATTATTGCATTTATTTATTTAATTAATTATCTTAATTCATGTTGCTCTCCTGCTTAAAATATCTCAATAGTTTTAGATTATATAAAGAATAAAACCAATGTTTAGCCTAGCCTACAAGAAATGCATGATCTCACTTTGTCCTGGCTCTCCACCTTATGGCTTGCCTATACCTATAATTTTTAGAGTGACACTTGTCCTTTTTAAATTTTTCCAACACACAAGATTCCTGTTGCTTCTTTTAGCCCCTGCACACAGAAAGCCCATCACCTACTATAGATTAGGTGCATATTAACTGATTCATTGAATGAGTTATTCTATTCCAAATTGTTATCAAATGCTTAATCCCCCTCTACAGCATTTCCAGTGAGTCAAATCCTGTTTTCTCCTACTAGAGAACTTGGACTACATAATATCAGCTTACAAATATTATCCTTTCTGAACCTTGAATAAACATTGAGGAAAATATGAAAGTAGTAGCTTTAAGAAAAAAGAAGAAAATACCACATAGAAAATATAATGTTGAACTTTTAGTCAACCAAGGCAGGTTAAATACATGCATTTATTTCTAATCTATCTCAAGCTACAATATAATAACTGCAGGTAAATAAAAAAGTCTAATATCGCAAGTATAAAATAAATAAGAATGAATGAGAAATGTCAACTAATATTTGGAAGATGGAAAGGGACAGGGCATTGTTAAGAGATTTGGCAGGGCAAAGTGGTAAAATCTCTCTATATGGGCAGAAGATGTTTCCAAAACATGGCAATCCAGAGAGAAATCAAGAATGGGAAGCTCCAGTCACTTTAACTGGTGAAAGAGAAATATGGGACTAAAAGCAGCAGGTTAATTAAAAATTTGTTCCATAAGATATTACACTTCAATATTCCCTCCACCATTCTAAGCAGTTAAGCAGCTGCCTTTTCAAAAACTTATAGTAGACAGGAGGCTTATTTTCTAGGAAAATCAAACTAGATTGCTTCCAGTCTCTTGGGTATACCAAGCAAAGGAAGGTTGAGGGGGATTCCTATACTGAAACAGACATATTAAATGAAAATTTAGAATGAATAGTAAGACTCTCAGCTCTCTTTCCTTGCTCAGCAGTAGTGAGTTCTTCTGACAGACTGGATGCTGGAGGGTTATTCTTCAGAGAAACAAAATGTCCCTAGGTACATAGCCTACAGGCATTAATACTTGGAGCTCTCCAATTACATATCTTGGTCCCTTCCTGACTATACAGTGGTGAATTCTACCAGTTGACAAGGCCTATCACATCAAACAGCTTCCAACTGGTGATTTATTACCACTCTCAAAGAGGAATGGACACCCCAGGATCACCTGATATTTTGAAAAAATCCTCAAATATGGCTCCAGACTGAATAGTATCCATTCCCGCATGTCACAAATTCAAAAATTATCTAAGATTCAATGAGATTCTCTAGAAAGTAGGCCATATTACCTGTGCCAATCTTGTACACAAACACAGTTGGTTGTCACTCATGATCTTACACATTGTAGAGAAAGAGCACAGGCTTTGGATTAAGAGAACTCTTAGCTTGAATCGTAATTCTGATATATAATAGCTGGGTAAATTTGGGAAAAATTCTTAAATTATTTAGTTGGTGCTTTAGCTTCAGTTTCGCAGAGAGCAGAGTTGAAGACAGGGTTTATATTCCATTATTTCGTTATGGATTGCTGTCTGAGATAACGAGAGTGATGGCTGAGGAGAGGGAGGCAGGGAAGAAGGGAGAGCCACAAGAAAGATACATTTTCAAAGTGGTTGCCAGTGAGTGAAACTAGTTGCCCAGTCACATGGAGTTGTCCCTCAGGAGCAAAGTTCACAGTATCTCAAGGCTGTTCATTAAAGAGGAAAAAAAAAGGAAAATTATCTATTTCATATCTCTTATTGGCCAAAAGTTGGCCCATGCCTTTCTTTTTTTTTTTTTAATTTTTATTTATTTTTTTATTTTTTAGGAAGATTAGCCCTGAGCTAACATCTGCTGCCAATTCTCCTCTTTTTTGCTGAGGAAGACTGGCCCTGAGCTAACATCTATGCCCATCTTCCTCTACTTTATATGTGGGACGCCTGCCACAGCATGGCTTGCCAAGCAGTGCTGTGTCCACACCTAGACCCTAACCAATGAACCCCGGGCCGCCAAAGGGGAAAGTGTGAACTTAATTGCTGTGCCACGGGGCCAGCCCCCCATGCCTTTCTTGATTGTGAATGCATTGGCTCTAGTTAAGGTTTTAACAAAGGCATCAACAGGGAAGTATGGGAAAGAGACAAAAGTTCTGAGACATGGGCATGAGGTAAGGGAATGTCAGGTAGCACTTGTGTGGGAGCCCAAACCCCACTGGAACAAAGCTAAGGCAACTGATTTAACAAAGACACATAAACCCAAGAGGACCTGAAGTGGCACACAGCTTTTACAGCTTCTTAACTGCAAAATGGTAATAATACTATCTACGATTCTGGATTATTATAAATACTAAATAGCATATAAAGTGGCACACTGGCAAAGCATATTCTTAAAAAACACATTTAATGTTTCCCTTATTGAACTCTCTTATCAATAAAAGAATTTCTAAAATTTGTGTAAAGGTCTAGATGAAATGAAATTGGCCATGGTTTGATTATTGCTGAAGCTGGGTAATTGATAAATAAATGTATAATGTATCATGATCTCTACTATGACATATGCTTGAAATTTTCCCTCAAAATATTTTTAAATAATATTTATGAAATTTAAAACATAGAAACAATTAACTCTGATTTCCAAGGTCATCTAGTAGACCCTTATTCATATTAGAATATAAATGCCTATCTCATCCCCTTCCTGGTAGTCAGAAATATAATTAGTCCATTAATGTTCCAGTCTTCACTTTCTATAAATCTGGATTATTTGTTTCTTTTCTGAACCTGCCCATTTCTTTCACTCAAAATTACTGAGGTGAAATTCATATCTTCTATTTCAAGTGTATTTACAGCATTTCTTATCCAGTAGGTTGCAAACAAATTATGTACGGAGCCTATTTCCATCTTTGTTTTGCCCAACAACTATTACAGTCTTCGTCATGTGACACGTCAGTAAATTTTCACTGAAAGACTAGGACTCATGCTACTAACTTCTGATATTAACCAATTGTATTTGTTTATTTTAACAGCAGGGAGAAAATATAGTCAACAGATACTTAATTTTGTCAAATTTTTCATTTAGTAAATAAACAAATGAAGATCTAATCTAGTTTCATAGGTGTATAATGAAGCACCCAGACTACTAAACCTTGATATTCCTACTGATCGTAATGCAGGAAAATGAATTGTGGACCATTTTTAGCCACAGCTTTCTCCATTAGAAAAATTTGGAAAATTTTCACTGTGATTGACAAAGCTGTCAAAGTGAAGTCCCATTTTTTAAATAAAAGGGATAGTTTTTGAGGCAAAAAACAATCTTCTAGTATAATATTTTCCAGTTTGCAATCATCATCCCTTCTTCTCTTTATTTTCTTTATTGAAGTTGAACATATTTCCTATAAACAAAAGTCAAAATTAGAGTGTTGTATTCTAAATGTCCTGAGTATCTTAACTTCATAAATTAGTCTGCTTTCCTGAATCACTTTTAGAATTTCACATTAACTTTATACTTAGAAAAAATGAAGTCTGATTTTTCCTGCATGCAGAAATATAAAATGAAGTCTAAAAATAGATTTACTCCTTTTCTTTTAAAATCTATTCCTTCAAGTGGTACAATGTGTGAACTTATTTACTCCTTCATGATTTCTATATGTTCTTATTTCCAAATAATTACTTGTGATTCATTTACCTTTTATTTTCTTTTTGATTCTAGGCCAAAAATATAGTTGCTCAGGAAGAAAATCACACTAATATCATCATTCACTTTAAGGAATCTAGTTTGCAAGGAGAATATTTGAGAATAATTTTATAAGTTGTCACAGAAAAATTGAGTCTATAACTTAACATTCAGTTTCTCTCTCAAATAGATGACTCAGGAGGCCAGGGAAAATGATGTCTATTTTTATTCACTAGTGAATCCTTCCCCATGATTGGTATACATTAGTAATTCAATAAGCACTTCAATGAGTGTACAGATGGATAAATTGTTAATATGCCTTTACCACAATCTCCTTTGGGAAAAAAACAGGTAATTCAGACTGAAACTCTACTTAGGGCTCTGTTGGTCCACATGAAACATAGTAATTGAATAGTAATTAAATACTTTCTATATATTCACTTTATTCAACCATTTAGAACCACTATTAATAACCTCAGTCATTCACCTTAATTTTCTGTGTTTATGGTCCTTTGAACAATCTCTTATACTCCTTAACCTAATAAAGGTTATTATTTATTACCATCTTGATGGCCACAAATCTCAAATGAACATTCAATACAGTCAAAACAATCTTAATACATTTCCCAAGAACATACACTTACCCACATTCCAAAATGGCAATTTCATACTATTTCCTTTCTTTCTTTTTTTTTTTTTTGAGGAAGATTAGCCTTGAGCTAACTGCTGCCAATCCTCCTCTTTTTGCTGAGGAAGACTGGCCCTGAGCTAGCATCCACGTCCATCTTCCTCTACTTTAGATGTGAGACGCCTGCCACAGCATGGCTTGCTGAGCAGTGCCACATCCGCACCCGGGATTGAACTGGCGAACCCCAGGCCGCTGAAGTGGAATGTGCAAATTTAACCACTGTTAAGTAACCACTGGGCTGGCCTCTTTCCTTTCTTTTCATACCCTTTATCTTCCTCTCTAGCTTATCTGCTGACTTCATGTCATACTGGATTCAGGAAACAGATGTAGTTAATTGAGAAGCAGCTCATTTTCTCACTAGAAAATGCATTTCATATCTGAATCTAGATCCTCATAATCTGTCTTTTCTTGTGTAATAGAAGTTTTCCTCTCTTCTATCTAAAGACAACTCCGTATGTGTGCTCTATATCCCATCACTTCTCACCTGTTCCAGAACGCCTCTCTGAAATCACCATTTTACTTGAACCATTAGATGATTATTATCAGTGTATAAACATTTGACTTTATTGATTTTGACTGTTTTATATTATATATACACTATATATATACCTATACATATGTAATATAAAAAATATATATTTTTATAATATATACTAAATCTCAGTTTGAATCATATATCAAGAAAATGAGACAGGATATGAATTTTAAAGCTAAACAAGTTGAGTACTTACTAAAATACAATATTTAATATGAGCCAGAGCCCCATAACATAATACTCAAAATATTGAGCATATTGTCCAAAATTACTTGTCATACCAAGAAGCAAGATTATCTTAACTGAAATGGAAAAACAACATTCAATAGACAATAACACTAAGATGACATTAATACTGAAATTGTCAGACAAGAATATTAAAGCAGTTATCATAAAAATGTTCTAACAAGAAATTACAAACACTCTTGAAACAACAAAAAAAAATAGAAAGTCTCAGGAAAAAAAATGAAAGAAAAAAAAGAAGAACTAAATGGAAATGTTAGAGTTAAAAAAACACGGAAAAAGAAACCCATCATTGGATAGACTAAATAGTAGAACAGAGATGACAGAGGAAACAAATCAGTAAAATTGAAAATAGATCAATAGAGATTATTCAATCTGAGCAACACAGAGAAAACTTATTGAAAAAAATTGAACTAAATCTCAGAGATCTTTTGGGCAATTGAAAAAAGATCTAATATTCATGTTACTGGAGTCCCAGAAAGAAAGAGGAAAAAATATTTGAAAAAATAATGACCAAAACTTTCGAAATTTGTGACATATATAAATCTACAGATTCAAGAAGCTGAATGAGTACCAGAAAAGATAAACTCAAAGAAATCCATGTTTAGACACAGTACAGTCAACCTTCCAAAAACCAGAGACAAAACAATATCTTGAAATCAGCCAGAGAGAAATGACACTATCTATAGGGCAAGGTTTCTCAAACTCAGGACTATTGATATATTGGACCAGATAATTCTCTTCGTGGGAGGCTGTCCCATGTGTTTTAGGATGTTCATCGGTATACTTGGCTTCTACTCATGAGATCACTAGATGCCAGTGGCACCCACTCCTCAGTTGTGACAAGGAAAAATGGCTGCAGACATTGTCAAATGTACCCTTGAGTAAAAAATTTCCCCCAGCTGAACCACTGTTTTAGAGAAAAATACAAACGATAACAGATTTCTCATCAGAAACCATAAAGGCCGGAAGAAAGTGACACAATGTTTTTTCAAGTCCTGAGTGAAAAGAACTACCTACTCAAAAATCATAGTCATTTTACTTCTGTGTCCAGCTAAAATATCTTTCAAAAATGAAGGTGAATTAAGACATTCTGAGATGAAGGAAAAGTAAGAGAATTTATCTCCAGCACACCTGCTCTAAAAGAATGATCAAAGACAGCTATTCAAGCAGAAAATAAATGATAACAGAAGAACAAATAAAATAAAGAAAGAACAAAGAAATGGGAAAAAACGTGGGGGAAAATAATAAACTATTATTTCCTCTTCAGATCTTATATTATGTGACAAATGCCAAAGATATATAATTGCCTAATGTGGTTCTGTATGTAAAGATAATATTTAAGACAATTACAAATTAAAAATAGAGGATAAAAGGACTTAAATGATAAGCTACCTATGTATATTATAATCTCTAGAGCAATCTGTGGAAAAAACAAAGAGATATATTCCAAAACACTATTTATAAATCAAGGCAGAATATAAAACATGCTCTTGTAACCCACAGCAAGTCAGGCCAAAGAAACAGAGGAACAAAAAACCAAGGGAGCAAACAAAAACAAATAATAAAATAACATATTTAGTACTAAAATATGAGTAGTCTCATTTAATATAAGTAGTCTAAACATGCCAATTAAAAAACAGATTGGCAGAATGGATTAGCAAAGTTACTCAACTAAATTCTGTCTCCAGGAATCTTACTTCAAATATAATGCTATAAGTAGGTACATGGTAGAGAAATGGAAAAAGATATACCAAGTTAACCAAAGATATCTGGAGTGGCTATACTATTGGATAAAGTAGACTTCTGAGTAAAGAAAATAGGCATAAATATGACAAGTCAGAGCAAAGAGGAACATTACCTAATGAGAAAAAATTCAATTCAGCAAGATGACATAAAAATTGGAAGTCAGACAGAGAAAGACAAATACTCTGTGATTTTGCTCATATGTGGAATCTAAACAAACAAACCAAACTGGACAGAAATAGACTCATAGATAGGAAACAAACTAGTGGAGACTAGAAGAGGGAGGGGTTCAGGGGAGGGAGGTGAAATACGTGAAGGAGATTAAGGGGTACAAACTTCCAATTATAAAATAAATACATCGCGGGGAGGTAATGTACAGCATAGAGAATATAGTCAACAATATCGTAATGACTTTGTGTGGTAACAGATGATGACTAGAACTATCATGGTGATCATTTCATAATGGTTATAAATATCGAATCACTATGACATACACCTGAAACTAACAAAATATTTTATGTCAATTATTCTTCAATATAAAAAATAATAATTTTAAATGCTAAATATGTGCTTGAAAACATAGTGAAGTCTCATGTTTGAAGTGGCCTGTTTCCATACATCTCAATTAGGTTAATGTGTTAACTATGTTGGATTTTTTTTTTATTCTCACTGGTAAGTTTCTGCTTCTTTTGTTTAACCAAGAGTTGTTTGAAAATCTTCCACTAGGAGTGAAAATTGGTCCATTCCCATTATAATTACATAATTTTATTTTACATATATTAGATGGCTACAATTTTGGACTGTTATGCCTTCCTGCTGAAATTAACCTTTTAGCATTATGAAAATGGCTCTCTTCATTTTTAATAATTGTTTTTACATAAAAATAGCTGAAGTTCATGTTTGCTTTTTGTTAGCATTTGCCTGCTATAACTTTCCCATGTTCCTACTATCTTCTTTCTTATATGCTTATAATTTAGATGTGTCTTTTTTTAAACAGCAAATGGCTGGATATTTTATCCAGTTTGACAGTATCTTAGTTGAAGAGTTTTTACTTAAAGTAATTCCTGATACATTTGATTTTAAATTTACCGTCTTATTATTTTATTTCTATTTATCCTGCCTGGTTCTTCCGCCCTAGTACATTATTACTGGAAGCAGAAGTTGTCCCTCACTTTGTCTCTTACACTGTTCTTAGATTCCTTAGACGTCCTTCTTTTTATACTCTATTCTTAGATTATTCTCATTCGGATTTACACTTTTGAACAATATACCATTGATTCTAGAATCTAACATTTGCCTTTAACATTTTCTCTCAACTTCAAATTGTCATTCCACAGGTCCACTTGAATGTCAAATATTTATCACGGCTTAATGCGTCTAAACGAAACCTGTAAGCCTGCACTCTGCCACCGGACCACCACTAAAAATGGTCCTCCCTCAGTTTTATTCTTCTTAGTAGATGAGACCTTTTCCAGCCAGTAGCTCATATTCAGAACCTGAGAGTAAACATGATTCCACCTTTTCACTCATAAAATGAATGTACCCTGCAAGACTCTGTACCTACTGTCTCTAATCCATCCTCTTCTCAGTGGTGACTCTCCAAAGTCCCAGTTCTAGACTCTGTCTTTTATTGCTGGACTCCTGACCAGGTTCTCTGTATTTGTTATTTTCTTATAACCATCAATTCACCATCCAACAGTCAAATGCACCTCTCAAAATGTAAATTAGATCTTATCACGTCTGGATACAAGTTGTGCAAACAAAAGTAAAACACTTTTCTTGGCCTTACCTCATCTCGTTCTTAATTTGGGACCCCTTCCTCACTCTTCCCCATGCCTCAAGTGCTATTTTCGTAGAATATTCACACAACTGACTCTTAATCATTTAGCTTTCAGGTCTTTTTTCAACACTGGAGAGAGTTGTTTCTCAACTGCCATAGCTAAGGCATTCCCTTCCCTCATTGATCTATTGTTTATTGCCCTTTTTTATTTTCTTTATGGCATTTACCACTATCTGATGTATTATTTATGTTTTTACATGTTTAGTATCTCTGTCTGCCAACAAATATAGGAGCGCCCTTAGGTCAGACACTTTTTGTGTCTTTCTCTTTTGAATCCTCAGCACCAATTGGAGTGGTTAGTGTTCATCCATATTTTCAGTTCTCTTTTTCTCTGCCCCATATTAGCACTGTACACACTCCAGCATCACCACCACAACCATGACCACCAAGCTTCAAGTTAGGCTTGGCCATGTGACTAGAACTGAATTGCTCCTTTGAGAAAAGTCATTAAAAGTTTGTGTGCCCTTTACCATGTTTCCTTCTCCAGTCACAGAAACCAAAGACCTTCCAGAAGGTACAGGCTCTGTGAATGCTATTTCCTGAATAAGAACAACTTAAACAGAATACCTGTGACCTGGAATGGACATGTAGCTTGGGGGAAAGTAAATATGTGGTATTTTAAGGCACTCTGCTTTTATGGTTAGTTGTTACTGTAATATAACCTAACCTGCTCTGATATAAATGATATAACATTTAACAAATATTTATAGAATGAATAAATTCAACTTCACGATAATATCTACAAGACAATGTCTCAGGCAAGAATCAATTGTAATGCACCAGATAATTGGCATTTATTATGGCATATGGAAGCAGTGATCTCTAAAATAATTCTTGGTATGTTGAACATCCATCATCGTAGTGTGTCTCCTTATTACCATTGTGCTTATCATTCCTAGTCTGAGAAAACAATACCAACCAATGACCAGTGCAGCTGTATGCATCTATCTTATGAAGTAAAGCATTTTATTTTCCTTTTTAACCTTATCATAGGGCTTTGATGTGCAAAATAAGTATGGATTCCCATTCCCTCCTCTTCCTCTCCTTCTGCCCTCATTCTTCTGGCCCTGAGCCAACATCTGTGCCCATCTTCCTCTATTTTGTATGTGGGACGCCACCACATTATGGCTTGATGAGCAGTGCGTAGGTCTGCACTGGGGATCCAAACCTGTGAATTCCACGCCACTGAACAGTACGAACTTAACCACTACTCCACTAGGCCAACCCCACCTTTCTCATTCTTCTAGGAAATGGAGTTCAAAATGGAGAAGTTCAAAAAAGAACTGTCATGCAATTAAAAAAAATACTTTAACATATTATTCTTCTGTCTAACCTTACATAAACAGTTTATATTTAAAATATCCCTCCACAGACATTTTAATCCCTCTCTCAATCATTTAAACTATTCATGAAATATCTAAAATATACATGCTCCAAATCCCAAACACTACATTTCTGTCCAACCAGTCCTCTCTTCCTTAAACAAATAATATACCAATACAGTAATTCAAAACTACGTCTTTCCAAAACTAAAAGCATGTCCTCATCCACTGTAAAATGCAGTCATTTTTATTCTGCTGTTGTGAATTTCTTTATGATAGTCTCTCATTTGGAATGGCCTTCCCTTGTGATTCCACATTCCAATGGCCATCCATTTTACAAGAAACACTTCATGTTTCCTACTTTATGGTGGATCCCATGATAATTCTAGTTCACACTGATCTGTTCCCATGAGATGCAATAGCACTCAAAATGCACAGACTATTCTATGCCTTTGGCAGATTTATGTTCTGTCTGGTAATGGTCTGTAATTGCTTCATATATGCTAACCTTGCCTCCAAACCTAGTTTTTGAAGATTAATGAGACAAGAGCTTACTTTTTCCTTCCTGCATAATTCCCATATCAGCAAGAAAACACTAGACACATAGTAGGCATTCAAAGAAACTGTGTTCATTTGAATTAAATCAATCTGAATTACCAAAGTTTAAATGAAATTGTCTATCTTCTGAAAAAATGGCAACTTACACCTACTCAAAACATTAAAGGAGATCAAGCTTTCTTGCCTAAGTTTTATGTCCAATTTGTTCCAGTTCCAAAACCCTTGACAAAAACAAAATCTTTTAATCTGTTTGCAAAATATTCCCTCCTTCCTCCTACCTTGCCACTGCAACTCTGTGATATACTGCCCTTGCCTATTACCCCTTTATAGCTGTTTTGTTAAAGTTCATACCGCAAAGACCTGTAAAAGAAATTTATGGCTCTAGGGATTTCAGCAAATTCTAAATAACCATAACAGGAACATGAAGCATTAATTAAAGACACTAGAGTCTAACTTATAACAGGAATCCTGACATTTAAGGCCCTGGTACCATGTAAATTTAAAATGGTATGACAAACAGAGGGTAATTTGATGGTCAGGAGGTTATAATGGTTACCTTAACACCTTTGTCTAGAAAAAGTGCCTGTCCTTGTTCTAACCCCTACCCCGGGGCTTCAGGGGCTTCCTACATAAAACACGGTGATGCTGAAATATTTTTGCCATAACTCATATATAAGCCAGTCTTGTAAGTACACCAGAGATTAAACAGCAACCCCCAACATTCACACACCGACTTTCAAATAAAACACTTGTAATATTTAACATATATTTGCTACACATTGTCCATTTCTTAGTTGATGACAGGGCTGCATTTAAAGCCAGGGCACCAAGGAGCCTGGCATGACACACTGCAGCCAGTTTTTCTCCAGGAAAAATGCTGATTCCTATCTAAAGGCAGAAGTCCATATTCCTGACTCACTTTGTCAAGTCAAGCAATCTAAATTGCTTTACCTAATTTGCAATAATAAAAATGGAATAATAGAGACTCAGCTTGTTTTGTATGTCTAATACTTAGTATTCTTAGAACATTAAAAATAAATATTATACGTTGTTAAATGTATGTTCAAAAACGGAACACAAATTGATCCTAAGAGCTCAAATGTGCAGCAAATATGTGTGTCCCATCCCCACCTGTGACTACATTAATTCTTTCCTAGAAGCCTAGCCTATTTTGTTTCTGTGAAATTCTATGGCGTATATGATACCATTCATTTGTGATGTGTCATATTTTGTTTTGTATTGCTAGATTTTGTGTGTACAGCTATATTCGTCAAGTACACTATGAGATAAGTACTATAATTTATACTTGCATCCCCTATAACACTCGGCATTGACTTTGAATATATTAACCTCTTAATAAATATTTGTTGGCTGATTAATCAATTTACCACACCTGCTAATTGCAAAGTGATATCATTTGTCATTAACAGACACATAAATGGATCACCAAAAATCACGTGAATTTGAATATAAATCAGATTAAGCCAAAAATTGGCATCAGAGAAGCCAACTACCCTCTCTTTCAGGCCCTACTCACACCTTATATCTCCTTATTCCTCACTTACAATTCAGCTACTTGCTTGCCTTCTCTCCCTTTTCAGCTTTGGGCTGTTATTTAATATCTCACCAGTTGTGTAATTTCAGCTCCCAAATTGAATAAGACGTTCCCTCCAGTGGTACCCTCACCTTGACAAATAGCCAAATAGTAATTATTATTCCTTTCAGGGGTTGAGCTATGGAATCATGCCTGCAATATCCAGAGCTTGAGTGCCTAGAAATTTATGCTATACTTCCCTGTGCCGGAGTTTCCATCTGAGATCGTATTTCAAGGCCTCTCATTTTTTTTTTCCCCAATATGATTAAGATAATTCCTTTATGAAGTTGGAGGCTCAGAGAGACATTCAGAAAGAAACTCGATGTTTCATATTTTTGCAAACTTGCTCTCCCCATTTCCTTTTCTATCATTTTAGCCACACTGAGAGGGAGAATTAATTTTGCACTGGTCTCTAATTTTTTTCTAAATGTGTGACCTCCATATTAATAGGAGCCAGAGGATTCATTCATCATATCTGGTCACTGTGAAACTGACATTTACAGGGTGGAATGTTTCTTGCTCAGGACAAATGGGTATCATTTGTAAAACATGCCGCACCCAATCGTAGGCTCCCGTGGCTCTCAAACTACATTTTTAAGCAACAATATAAACCATTCCCCAAACTGAAAGGTCTTTTCAAATATTTACTGCCTACCTATGGAATTTTTATTCTGCTGGCTGCTGCCATCAATAATCCTGGGAGCTCCAAGCTAAGTGTTGTGTGTGACCTCCAAGGAAAGTCTTAGCGCCGCAGAAGGCGGGCGGTGGGTTTGGCCTCCTGCATTCTTCCTTCTGTCACTTTTTAGCATCTGTTACAGAGAAAATAAGGACTGTAGAAGACATTTTTAGGTTTATTATGAAAGCCCTTAACCCTTGCATTTGCAGGTAAACACAATGTTTTTATGTGTTTTCCACATAAAATGGGATATTCTGGCTACTTTCTCCAAGAAGACTTTGGATTACCCCAGCCCACTATGATCTTAGAATCAGCGTTTTGCTTGTACGTATTTTTCTAAAACCCAGTTGTGGGTTCACGCCCCACTGTCACTTGGAAACCTTGGTGATCTTAGCTCAGGCTCCTAATTCCATCATGGGGACCAGACCAAACCCCTTCCCTAGGATAGTTGCAAATTTTGGAGTTTTTACCTTGTTATGATGCGCATCTCTATTCACGTGCTATTTTGCCCCCTATGGGTCCCTGAAAAATTCAGCTCTTTAAATGGTTTCCACAAAAATTTAGTCACCACACGAAGAATTTTGTGAGCTTTGATATGTTTACGGAAAAGTTGCAGATTCCCTCCTCCTTCTTACCCTCTTCTCTCCTCTTTCTCCCTGCCATCTCTTCACTGCATTCTTCTCTCCACCTTCTCAAAAGCAAACATATCATTTTTCTGGCCTCCGATAAAATATTTTTAATCCTTTTCTCAAAATCTAGATAAGAGCCCAATTTCCAAGTTCTACAAGAACTTATCTTCTCTACTTAGGATTTTGTTCTAACAAAAATATCTGTGTTCCTCCTCAGAGGAATTTATGACGTGGTAAGACAATAAAACTGCATTCATCTTACGCTATTCCTAGAGAATCCTTCCTCCCTCAATTAAAGTTTAATTGTTCTGTCTTGAACAAGCAAATGGTGAGCCTGGGCAGGTAGTTTATGTAACCCACGTCTGTCACTGGTTATAAGCTTATCCTGAGGTCAGAATTTAAACATGTTTATCCAGGAACTCGATTTCGTAGGAAATAAGATAGATGGATCTCAGCACTCACGGAATTTATACTATGAATGTATGGGTCATAATTATAGGAAAATTCTCTAATAGTAGTACCTATCTGAAAGGCTAAAGTGAGGATTAAAAGAGTAAATACACGTAAAGTGCTTTTGACTCTGGCGATCACAAATACTCAACAGCTGTTAGCTACACCATCCCTATGTAGCTTTGCATTTTGTATTCTCATAGCAACAACGCAAATAGATGTTATCGCTATGTCACAGAATAAGCTAATTAAGTATTAGGGGTGATTAATCAATTGTCTAAGGACATATAGGCAAAATGTAGAGGAGTTGGAATTACAACATGGCTCTTTCTGAACTTAAAGCCCCCTGCTTTTTGACTTTTTGTGTACGAACTTTATAATTCAAAAGTGAAAATTTTATACATATACATTTGGAAAATTTCCAGAAACCTTAATTCATGTAGAGCTTGATTTTTTTAAAAAGTTATCCCCTGTTTAACCATTGCCCTGGACAAAAATAGACTGTTCTCTGTACCCAGAAGCCTCCCTAATTCCCCTCTCATTTATAAACACTTTGTTGTTTCTTCTTCAAGAATGACTTGGCTATTCTTCACACTGTGCTTTGTCGCATACTTTTTAAATTCAGCCTATTAAATGCCATCCAATAATAACACCAGTAAAAGATTTGAGCTTAGTTTGGCATCTCATAGTGTCTATAAATTAAGGATAACTGACATCTGTAAAATGTTGAATCTCACAATCCAGAAAAATGGAATACTTCTCTGTTACTCTTAGATTATCTCGAGTATCTCTCAATAATATCTTTTGGTTGTCTCTATAGAGGTCCAGCACATGATTTATTAGATTTATTTCTAAGAATTTAATATTTATGCTATTGTAAGTACTATCACTTTAAAAGTTTCATTTGTGTGTTGTTTGTTACTAGTATATAAAATACAATAATTTTTTAATATTAATAAAATTGAACTCTCTTAAGTGTAACATTTTTCTATAGATTTCTTTGGATTTTCTATATATATAATCATATCATCTGCAAATAACTTTATTTTTTTCCCCTCCCTATACATCATTTATTCATTTTTATGTAGTTGTATACTTATATAAATATGTATGTGTATTGTTTATAATTTTTATTTTCTGTATAATATGATGTTTTGACGTCTCAAAAACTTTTCTGGTTAGGAAGACACTGCTCCTCTCAGGGCTGGTCAATTTATAGAGCTGGCAAATGGCTCAGTCAGGAATGTGCCTTTGATATGCAAACTAACCAATCCAGAGCCACACCTTCTCTATTTGGCCACACCCCCCTGGAGATAATATGCCTCTGCCTTGATCATCCCAGGAGCAGTTACCAGGCTACCAGGGATCATCTCTATAGCTTAGATTCTGCCGAAAGTATTCAAACTAGCCAGTCCTAAAGTGTTCACTCCTCTGCCTTAGTTTTCCCACAGAAACTCCAATAAAGTTCATGGCCTAGGCTCTCCCCTTGCTCCTACCCCTTCTGCTCCATGACTGATGCTGGTACTTCCCCATGTGGCCCTACTGGATATGCTGTGCTCCTTGTTTCTAGGATCTATGAGTATAATAAACCTTGTCTTCTTGAGTCTCTCCTGTGTCCACAGCTGACTCACCATCGCATAAAACACCAGAGAATAGGGGCTGGCCCGGTGGCACAGCAGTTAAGTTTGCATGTTCTGCTTCAGTGGGCCCAGGGTTCGCTGGTTCAGATCCTGGGTACAGACATGGCACCACTTGGCAAGCCATGCTGTGGTAGGTGTCCCACATATAGAGTAGAGGAAGATGGGCACGGATGTTAGCTCAGGGCCAGTCTTCCTTGGCAAAAAGAGGAAGATTGGCAGCAGATGTTATCTCAGGGCTAATCTTCCTCAAACAAACAAACAAACAAGCAAACAACAGAGAATAGTTTGCATATGTATGTATTTTGTTTTACTATGTTGGACTTTCCATACAAATGTTGAATAGAAGTGATAACAGCAACTACCATCTTGATCTAATTCTCATTTTCACAGAGAATGCTTTGTTTCTTCATTAATTATAGTCTTTTCTATTGCTGTAGCTTAGTTTTTTATAGAAATCCTTTATCAGATAAAGATAGTTTAATTCAGATTAGTTCTTCTTTAATCTTAACTTACTACAATGCGTGGATGTTGAATTTATCAATTTTGCTATATTTGTGTGATAATCTATTTCTCTTTAATTCTATAAATGGCAAATTTTATTGATTGATTTTAAAATGTTAAACTGACTTTACATTCCTGAGATTAACCCCACTTGGTAATGAGCTTTTGTTCATTTTATATATATTGTTAGATATAGTTTTCTTACATTTTGTTGATGATTTTTTCATTTGTATTCATAAGAAATATTGATCTGTAACTTTCCTTCTTTATCAATTCTCAAAGTTTTTGTATCAAGTTTAGGATAATTTTCTAAAATATATTGTGGAATGTATCTTTTCTCCCCCGATTCTCTGGGAGAATTGGCATAATATTGGAATTATTTCTACCTTAAATGTTTAGTAGAACTTAAACATGTAGCCAGTTGGACACAGAGGCTTTTCCTTTCTTTTCTTCATGGAATTATTTTTATTTATAAATTGAATTTCTTTAAGAATTAAAAGACAATTTAGGTATTCTATTTCTGCATGAGTAAGCTTTGGCAAGCAATCAATTTCTCTATTGAACAAAATTTTCAAATTTATTAACATAAATTTGTTCATTATGCCCTCTTATATTTGTTTAATATCCATCAGACCTACAGTGATGTTTCCTTTATCATTCCTGAAATAAGTTAATTAAGCTTTTGTCCCTGTTACTTGGTTTTGCCTGAAGTTTATGGATTTTATTAGTCTATTTACAGAACAGCTTCGAGCTTTGTTAATACTCTATAATGCAATAAATATTTTATATTTTTTAATATGCTCTATTGTTACGACTTATTTCCTTCTATTTTCTTTGTGTTTATTTTGTTGTAAATTTCTTGAGATGGATGCTTATATCAATAATTTTCAATTTTTCTTCTTTTCTAATATATGCACTTGAGGGCTTATAGTCAGAATATATGAATTACTCTAACAATTCAAAAGAAGACAGATTGATTTAAATACGAGCAAAATAGTGGAATAGGCACTACTGTAAAGATATATAAATGACAAATATGTATTGAAGTATACTTAACATCATTAGCCGTTAGGGCAATACAAATTAAAACCACAACAAGATATCATTCTACAGCCACCAGAATGGCCAATTAAAAAAAAAAAAAAACAGAAAATACCAAGTGTTTGTGAGGATGTGGAACAACTGGAACTTTAATGTGTTAGTGGTGGGGATGCAAAATTGTAAGTCACTTTACAAAACTGTTTAGCAATTTCTCATGAAACTAAACACATTTTGTATGATCCAAGAATCCCACTGCTAGGTATTTTCCAAGAGAAACAAAAATATACATCCATACAAAAAAATGTACTAAGTTGTCATGATAGTTTTATTCGTAATAGCCCAAAACTGGAAACAACCCAACGTTCATCAGCTGCTGAATGGGTTATTGAAATGTGACATATTTGTTAAATGGAATACTACTTAGCAGTTGAAGGAAAGAACTGTTGATACATGGATGGATCTCTTGAGCACTATTCTAAGCAAAAGAAGCCAAATACAAAAGATGGAACACTTCCTTCACAAAAGATAAAACTGTAATGACTGAAAACTGGTCAGTGGTTACTAGAGGCTGAATGGGAGGAGAGGAAGGGCTTGGCTACAAAGGGGAACCAGGAAATTTTGAGAGAGTTCTAGAAAAAGTATATGTTTGGTTTTGGCTGTCATTATATGACAGCATAGACTAAGGCTGGTTATAAAGAGTTTAGGATCTTATATTTCAGAAATTGGATAAATATAGGTGAAAAAAGAATGAATACATGGGAAATGATGATAGATATCTCATTTTTTTCATTAATTTACAGGAAAAGATGGTTAGTGTTTTGTATGGGTTTAACCAAACTAGATTAGAAAGTTAAACTGATATTTGCTTAAGGCAAATTCCTCCTAGGAAATTCCCTCCCAATCCACTTTGATAATGTAGGCAAAGAAGTTTATTATTCAGTATACCCAGTTAATGCCTCTTTTATCTGCTCTTCCTGGCTCATATACAGTATTATGACAAAATTGAGGTCTGTGTATCCCATGATCAAGTCCTACTAACAGTTTCCTTCTAAATATGAGCTTAAATGAACAGAATTCAGGAACATAATTTCAACTAACTGGACATAATATTCAACTCAAAATATAGCAACTATGGTAGTTGAACCACGTCAAATTGGTCTAGCTGGAATTACATCTCCCAGAAAACCCATTGCTTCATAGTGTCAGATTACAGTTGGCCAAAAGAGGAATTTGCGGGGGATTTGGAAGGTAGAAGTGAAACAGCAGCCATTACTCCCTGAAGGTCATCGTGGGTGGATTTGGTGAGAGACAGTTGCAGAGATGATGACAGATTCTAGCTGTTCTTTTCTTTACTTTGTATCTAGCATTCTTCCTTACTGTTGACCTTGGGGAAAGATCTATTAGAGGTATTATCATGGCATCCCATAGATCTACACATTAACCTCACCACCATAGTCCCTTTCAGTCGCTTGGCTTCTCAGAAGAATTCGTTGCTGATTCCTTTGATGCTCTCCCTTTCTTCCTGGACTTTTGTTTGTCCAGCTCTTCCCACAATTGAATAATATCTAATTCCTATAATAAATCACTTAATCTATAACTCATAGGAGTTCCACTTCCTTGATTGACCCTGATAAATGTGGTAACTTTAAGTACCTAAGAATATAACTACTGCTATGTAAAAATCAACTCATATTGTTTAGGAATCCCAGTTGTCACCTGCAGCATCATCTCAAGGGATAGATTATCAAATTGCATGAATGAACTCCATGACAATGCATAAATCTGAACATAAGGCAGAAAGGGCTTCAACTCCCCTATATTATTACTTTATTCTCTCTAAACCCTTCTAGGTTTAACCAGCTTCCAGGTTGACAGGGAATTGGTTGGTCTAGTGAAGACCTCAGCCACAAGCTCTTAAATCTGCTCCACATGGTGTCTTATCTTCTATTAGTTTGACCCAAAATGCACATGGTGTGGCTGGGCTCCAAGAGAAAGAAAGGAAATGCGCAAATCCTCTTAAAGCTCAGGATCAAAGTCAAACAACATTTCTTCTGCACATTCCATTGGTCAAAGCAATTCAGAAAGCCTGCCTAGATTCAAGAGTGGAGGAATTGACTCTACTGCCTAATAGAAATAATATTGTGGCCATTTTTTGCAAACCACCACAGTAATTTTCATGGTGACTTCTCTTTCACCATGAAGGAGATAGGGATGGGGAGAAAATATTGAAAAAAACATTCTTTTTAGTAGCTGAATGATTCCCTCACATCAGTTCTTCTTCAACCTGGGAAAAAGAAATTCCACCCCCTTCTCTCTCACAGTGTTATATACCATCCCAATCTCAACATCCCCTCCTCATACACTCCTCTACTCTGAGATATCCAAAGAGATGTTAGAGAGTCTATTAGGAGAAAAAACAAAAACAAAATGGATGTCTTTTCTGCACACCTCCTTGCATATTAGTTCAACTTGAAGTTTATGTCCACTCAGAGAGCTAAAAAGACAAAGTCTGAGTCTACGTGATACCTTTAGTAGCTTCTTCCCTACCTGTGTCTGCGGCTGTGAGACTAAAACAAAGGTTTCCAAACCTTGCTGATTATCAGATGCATCTACGGAATTTGATAATACATAAGTTTTTGAGCCATAATCCCATAAACACTGAATTAAAAGCTTTGTGAATGCATTAAAGCACCCATATTTTTAGTACCATTGACAAAGAGAGAAATCATGTTGCTGATAGTTCAAATTATCTGTCCAAAATCAACAGCCATCACTGGAAGAGTCAGCAATCAAATTCAAAGATCTGGATTCTTTGTTCAATGCTCATTTCCAATACATTTCTCACTTCATTCACTTCCCACAAGGAATTAAATTCACTTTCTTCACATCTGGAACTTCTAATGCAATTCCAAATAATTCTGACAACCTATCCTGATTATACATCATTAATTTTACATGATCCATGAGAATCCAGAATATGTTATCTAGAATATGATTTGGCAATTTCAGTCTTTGCTCTGGTTCTATATTTAAATCTATTTTCAAGAAATTTACCATGATCTGCAAAATTTAATAGACCTATGATATGACATGCTACATTTATCATTTATATGACATGTTTTAAATAGAAAAGACAAAATATTATAATTTAGGTTACTTTGGACCATTGTCAATATTGTCAATGTCTGACAGAGCATTGGTCTCTCTGCTTTTCACTCTCTTTCCCTGTCCTTCAAGTAAAATTGCCCTTTTATTCATTTTTGCTCTACACAAGACTGGCAGCTGATTTTGAAGTGTCAGACCATTATTTGTTTTTTTGGATGTTACCATTTATTGCAAGGAGGATAAAATCAATGTGACATTTCCAGAACAATGATAGATGACAATAGTGAGTGGTCTTTAAATGCAGAAGACTAATTTTTAAAAATGTCGCCAGTGTACTATTTCAGACTTTGTCAAAGATAAAGTAGTAAAACTTATAGACATAAAAACTAATAAGATTTCACCATGTTACTTGCAGATAAAGATGCTAAACTTACATTGTTATAGGTTTATTTAAATACTGCTTTACTACTAGCTAGAATAACTACAGCTATAATATTATAGAAGTACATTGATTTGGGTCATCCAAAAAGAAAATTATAGATGGTTTGAGCAAATATGTATACATGTGTATTTGTGGGCATGTACACGGACACACGCAGTCTCTAATTGTGGATAGGAGGACTTCAAACCTGAAAGCATGGGTGTATGCTGTAAGCGTCATTCTTATCTATCCCTGTGTGACCTTGGGCAATCTACGCACAGTCTCTGTGTTTCAATACCCTCATCTTTCAAATAAAAATATCACTACAAGTTAACTCATAGTTTAAATAGAAAAGAGACAAAAATCTCAGAACAGAATCTGGCACACAGTAACACTCAATATATGTTAGCTATTATTACTATTGTACTATTAATTTCTGGTTGTTTTAAAATGATATAATGTCAAGGCTCAATTTTTCATACTAGCAAAGATTCTTACATTATCGTCTTGTTATTGTTGTTGTTGCTCATGCTTTCTAATTAGCTTTTAAATTCATTTTATGCAGGGCCTGGTTTGCATTTCACGTTGTGTTTCAGTGAATCTAAAATAAAATTGTGCAATCTGTGAACTCCAGGACTGACAGTCAAGAAGCAGTTGAGCAGAAACCCAGGAAGGAATTGAATAGTTCCTACTGATGATCCATTTTTAGAAATCTGATTTGTGGTTTGGAGGAACTAGGTGTAAGTCACAATCTGGGATTTGTTCTCTAAAGATCCACTACCTTTTGGAAGGGTCAGAGGATTTAGCTGGAGTTTAGAACAAACTTGTATCAAAGAGGAGCTTTCTCTCTCTGCCAGATTGAATTCCAGGAAGGAAAAGGAACAGCAGTGCAGAAGAACGAGGGGAGGATTCGCTGGTGCTTTCCATAGTGACTGGTAACAGACACCCTATTGACACTCAGTTACCACTTCCTCAAGATTATTCTGTCTCTATGAATTGTGAGGACTTCCCTGAAGATGAAGGTTTCCCTTCTACCAATTATACATGCTGTATAGAAGCCATCTTGCTTTCTAGAATTTTAATTTTTAAAAAAGAGTTTTAAATAGTAAGCCAAAAGTTGTAAGTAACATCTAGGTTTCTGTTAAGTGGTCGACCCCGTGAAATCCTATGCTGTGAAAGAAAGTTGTTAGTATCATGCAGTAAATTTTTGTTTTTAAAGATTGGCACCTGAGCTAACATCTGTTGCCAATCTTCCTTTTTTGCTTCTTCTGCTTCTTCCCCCCAAAGCCTCCCAGTACATCGTTTATATTCTAGTCGTAGGTTGTTTTGGTTGTGTGATGTGGGACACTGCCTCAGCATGGCTTGATGAGTGGTGCCATGTCCATGCCCAGGATCCAAACTGGTGAAACCCTGGGCCACCAAAATGGAGTGCACGAACGTAACTACTTGGCCATGGGACCGGCCCAGGTAGAGTAAATTCTGACTCCTAGAGACCATGTGTGCAGCAGAGCGGAAACCTGCCTGGTCTTTTTGCATCCTCCTCTCACCTTCCAGTGCTATATCAGACAATGCTCCACTGCTATTCATAGGATTTTCATGGTCAACTTTTTCAGAAGTGGGTAGCCAAGTCCTTTTTCCTAGTGTGTCTTAGTCTGGAAGCTCCACTGAAACCTGTCCACCATGGGTGACCCTGCTGGTATTTGAATCACTGGTGGCATAGCTTTCAGCATCACAGCAAGACGTAGCCATCACAGCATGACAACCAACAAACGTGTGGTGTGTTGGTTGTTCTGGCACCAGGAAATAAACCCAGGCCACAGTGGTGAAAGCACTGAGTCTTAGACTAGACTAGACGACCAGGGCTGGCCATGAAAGAAGGACCTAGGTTAAAATTACAACTCTAAAATATATGAATGTTGTGATCTTCAGCAAGTTGTTTAATATCTCTGCATCTCCACATTCCTCACCTATTCCATGAGGATAACAGTGTTTAACAGTGTTAGTGTCTTGAGCTACCCTGAGAATTATATTGTTACACACACACACACACATATGTACAAAATGCTTGAGATAACTCCCAGGAACTAAAAAGTTCTCAAATTATCCTTGATCCTTTCGCATTCTTTTTTCCTTCTTCCCAACCCTTACTACTTTTGGCACAGTATTTTTTACTTTACAAATCTGCCGTATAAGTCATCAGTGTCAATGGTATTCATGATGAATAGAGACCATGCAACAGCAGGGAATTGCTGTCCTAGATCCTATAGCATTTTTTACCATTGCCATCAGTCCACATCCATTCTTGCCCTGCCCCACCACAATTATGAGGCTTCAGAAGGAGGGATGTCTATAGAATAAGCCCAGAAAAAAAACAATGTATTTCTAGCCAGAGTTTCTGCCCCAAACCCAAAGGAAAGTTCCTCAGATGAATCTTATGAAGTAATCCTTTGATCAAAGCATACTACCATGACCAAGAGAAAAACATCAGCACAGACCTCTTTCCTCCTCCCCCTTGGTCCCACCTAAGATTCTCTGCCCACTGTTTCTTACTAGTCTAGTTACCGGGCAAAACCTGTTGGTCCAAAGAAGTGTGCTAAAGGCATACAAGATAGACAAAGGGAAATAGGCTTGCTAAACCACCTGAGCAATAACTGGGAAGGAAGCCTTCAGGTAGAGGAAAGCCTGGACATTATTTTACCCACTTAAATTCCATACAAAGAAGAGTCCGCTAATCCCCTAGGGACCCTAGCCCTTTAATATTTTAACTAAAGTTTCACCTCTAACATTGTGATGAAATAAAACACACAATCCTTGATCCTGACTCATGTGGGAAGGAGAAATAAGCTGAGGATGGGGTTGGATAAATATAAAGGTGTGGAAAGCAGAGAGTTTTGAGCTCCTTTCTGAGGCCAAAGAGCATTTTAATCACATTCCAGAGATGAAAGCCTCAAATCAGGACTTACCATTACAGTCTTAGACGTCCTCTTTTCTAGCTTCCAATAAGAATTGATCACAGGGAACTGGGTCAAGCAGATGAATATCCTCTATTGCCTTGCTACTGAAAGTGTGGTCTTTGAACCAATAGCACTGGCACTTTCTGGGAGTTTTTTAGAAATGCAGAATCACAGGTTGTTAGTCACAACCCTGGAAGTTCCCCTAATGAAATTTAAAACTGGCCTCTGTATACAGAGAACAAGGAGAGACCAAAAAAAGAGGCAAGCCACTCCAGATTGGTAGGTGGCAAGTTTAATAAGCTAGGGAACTTCAATATGAGGCTTCTCTTGGGCAGCTGCAAGATGAGTAGATCTCCACACCAGCGCACTAGAACCTTAAGAGTTTATATAGACGCCTTATTTGTGTTCAGTTATGTATATCATCCAGATGGTCTCAACAACACATTACTCTCTCAAGGCTGTGTCCTTGAAATGGCTCCCTGAAAGGGAATGGTGAGCAGAACACACATTCCAAGGACAGGGGAGGAGTTGAGGGGCCTCAGATGGCCCAGGGCCAGTTCATGGGTCAACCAGGGGTCACGTCCTCTCAGTGACCTCCAACACAGGCCCACCTCAGACCTACTAAATCAAAAACTCAAAGCACACAGGCAGGATTCTGGGTTTCCAAAGATTTTTAGGTGATTGATTTACTCATTAAATTTTGAAAAGCACTGCTCCATTCTTATGAGATTTTTATTGTAAAATTTAAACCAGTCACCAGTGAAGACAGCTTGATAGATCCAACCAGGATTCCTTGCAAAAGCTAAAAACAGGCTTAAAGACTAAACCAGGGGTTCTCAAAGTATGAGTCCTAGACGAGCAGCATTAGCACCACCTGGAAACTTGCTGAAAATTCACATTCCTTGTCCTAGACTAGAAGTGCTGAATCGGAAACTCCGAGAGTGGAGTCTAGCATTATGTGGTTTAACAAGTCCTGCAGGTGAGGTTTGCTCGGGGTTCTCAAGCAGCAGTGGTCCCCCTCCGTCCCTATTTTTGGAAAAACCTGTTACCGGCCACAAACACAGTTTCTTTTACCTGCCACGTAAGAGACAGATCATAATGAAAACCGAACACCAGGCTTCTGGCAAGGAAAGAGTTTATGGAAAGGCAGCCAGATGAGGAGATGGGAGCTAGAACTCAGATCCACCTCCTCAAAGGAAAAAAAGTACAGGTTTTTATTTGAGATTTTAGGCAGAGGAGGGGGAGCATGTGGCCTTGTGGGTTGGCACTTTCCCACCAACCTGCGTTTGGCCTTGCAAGGCTGCTTGCAGGAAGGGGGATGGCAAGATAAGGGAATCCACAGGTGGGTATCTCTGGTTGTCTGCCTCCATGATGGATGATGGATTCTGGCACCCAGAAGCCTAGGAGTTGGGGTCTAGGAAGTTTCAGCTTCTTGATATTCTCTGGATATCATTTTCCCTGTAACAAAACTTCGAAAAGGACCCATAACTAGCCAAAATGTTAGCATGAGGAGACCTGGGCTCTAGCAATTTGTAACTTCTATTTGCTTTGTGAAGTTCAGTGATACCAAGGTTTAAAAAGTGGTATTTACATATGAATGTACCTTAGAGAAGCAGGGAAAGGGGATGAGCTCTTTTGGTTTTAACCTCATATATGCTGGGTTTAATGTAGGGGAACTAGTATCAGGCAAGTATCAAAACTATTCCCAAAAGCGTCCATATCCAGAAAGGTCCAAAGCTTAGCTCATTTAATTCTCCTTCCACTGACTGAACTCTAGGCTTCTATTAATTTCCTTGCAATTAAACTGATTTCCTCAGTTTTCCTGCATGATTGTGGTGGAGTGAATGATGGGAAGGAGAAAAGGAAAGAGTTATTGGAAGGCCTCTTGTAAGCCACTTCATAGCCACTATTTTAGAAGCCTCCTCTCCCTGCATAATTCTGTGATTCCGTTGCCCAACCTCACCTCCAGACACGGCCACCTATTCATAGCTGAGGAAATCAGCTACCTGCCTTTGCTCTCTATAGTAGTTTGAATGGTGGCCTCCCAAAAGACATATTCATGTCTTAATCCCTGGAAACTGAGAACGTTACCTTATTTGGGAGAAGGAGGAGAAGGTCTTTGCAAATGTAATTAAGTTAAAGATCTTGAGATGAGGAGACCATCCTGGATTATCCAAGTAGGCTCTAAATCTGATGATAAGTATCCTTATAGGACAAAAACAGAAGGAGATTTGAGACAGGAGAAGACACAGAGAAAAGGAGAAGGCAATGTGACCACAGAGACAAATAGTGGAGTAACAGCCACAAGCCAAGGATGGCTGAAATCCCCAAAGCTGGAAGAGGTAAGGAACAGAATCTCCCTGAGAGCCTTCAGAGGAAGGGCAGCCCTGCTGACACCTTGATTTTGGATTCCTGGCCTTCAGAGCTGTGAAAAATACTAATTTCTATTGTTGTAAGTTATCCAATTTGTAGTAGTTTGTTAGAGCAGCCCTAAGAAACTAACACACCGTCCTAATCCTTAATTGAAGAGACCAATGTGGCTGCAGAAGGTCAAATGGAAGCCTTTGAACTTTGAAAACATCTCATAGTTATTTTATTATAATGCTATAAGGGCCAGATCAAAAAATGACTGATAGAAGGGAAACTGTTTCTGATATTCTCTACCCTCAATTGAAAGAGCCATTTCTGTGTCAACTTTGTTCTCATCAGCTTTGACTTTGTGACTGCATCCCTGCTACATGTCCCCAGGCAGAGGTCTGTCCTCAATACCCAAAGGTTGACCAAAAAAAATCATAATTTATTACCTCTCCTGGAAATATTTAGTAGCTCCCAAATAGTTATTATTTTGTTGTGTTTTTGTTGTCTCCTTCCCTATATTAGTAAATAAATGATGGAAATATACGACGAGAACCACGGTAGCCTCAGGATTCTTATGAGTCTAAACAGCTCAGATTTTTACTTTCTGCATTAGAAGTACTGATTCTTGAAAGTGTTAAGTCTCATGCCCCATTTTTATAACCCAGTGGTCTCCAAATATTTGACATGCATAACCATTAAAATAATTTTCAATACAAGTATACCTTCTTCCACATTTTTGCATTGACAACAAAAATGTTTTGCCATAGGTTGCAATGGATGTAATTTTCAACCTGTTGTCAATTTTGACATTTTAAAATAACATATCATATTTTGCTTTTAAATGCATCCAATGGAATCTAAATATCATTACTACACCCACTGCCATTTATTTAAGAATACATCAAAAACTCTTGAAAGAGATGGAAATTTTATGTTTTCCTTTTTCTATTTTCATGATGCTACATTCACTACACATTTTATGTATATAAAAATATATTTTATATTTTGTGCCAAACATATGCAATTTATGCTGAAAGTTCTATTATTGATCACCCTATCATATTCCTAAACAAATTATAAACAATAAGTAAATTGAAAGATAATTTTAAACTTTTTGTGACTATAAGTTTCAAGTGCTATAAAATTTGTTTTAAATGTTGTTACAATTAATAATATAAGATTGTTCACAACATTAATATAAACTTCCATAAATAAATTTTTGCACTTTAAAAATTAAATGTTATTAAATCTCCTAATGAGATGGATGAGGCTGTATTCCATGACTGTTACTTATTCATCATCAGTTATATTCTTCCTTTTATGTATGCATTACGTAATATGCAGAAATTCAGTCTCAGTCAGAAAGGACCAGGCTATGAAGACATAATTAGCAACCTTAAAACTTAAGTGACGAAAACAAGCAGACAAACAAACAAAATTGTCTATTTCTCTCACGCTCTGTTTATTCAGTACCAGTCAGGTGTGGGTTCTGGTCCATGTTCGATGACTCCAGTATTCAGGCTGACAGAGCAGCTGCCATTTTGAAAGTTGCTAATCACAGTGGCAGAGGGAAAGATATTACCAACAATTAAATGTTCCGGCTCAGAAATGACACATGCCACTTTGACTCCCAAATCATGGGCAAGACATGCAATTCTACTGTGTGCTTCTTAGAAAGGTGGGACTCCAGAAATTCTTGGTGAATTGCTGTCGTGATTACCACCGTTCATATTTTTGGGCACTGAATATATGATTCACTTCCCATTTCAGAAGCAAAATACTCTCATACCTTTCTAAAGCAGAAAATGCAGAATTTCAGTTATTAGAAGTGGGATGGATAAGAGGTATGCCTTTCTCTTATAAATTGGAAGAGCTTTGATTGTGAAAGAGAAGGTAGGAAAGGCAAAACTGAATGAGTTTTCAATTGCAGCAGCTCACTTCAAATTCAAATTCAAATTACAAATTCAAGTTGTAAGTTTGGAATTTGATAGTATGGCAGCTGTTTCCCTGAAAATTCTCCATACCCAGGCACCCTTTGGATAGTCTTCATAGAGCCCTAGGGTAGACATAACAAGTTTGATGAACACTGCTTCTAGCCCAACAGAAAGGAAACAATGGTATGCTAGTTTAGGCAGACCATATGATGTTATTTACTTTTAATACTGAAGAAAACAAATTTTAGAAGAATTAAATAATTTTTCCAAGGACTCATGATTAGTGACCTACAAAATTGGCATAACAGAAAAATGAGCTTAACAATTTTTATTCTGTGTGTGAGAGAGAGACACACACACACAGAGACAGATAGAGAGAAAGGCAGAGACTAAGAAAAAGATATATAGATTTGTATATCTACATATAATTTTGTTTGTTGAGCTCACAATTCCAGATCCTTTCCTTAGGAAAATGACTTTCTTTCACAACTGTAATATACATGGCTGAACATTGAAAAAAATAATCAGCAATTGTACAATGAGTAATTTTATAAGATGTCACAAATTCTATTTTCATGATACAAGTCAAACATCCTCCCCAGATCTGTTTTGGTATAGTTAGGAGAGGGAAGAAAAGCGGCATTTAAAAATTTTCTCTTGGATTATATTTGTGTTCTTATTAGTATGGATTATGGGTACCCTTGCACACAGCTTGTCAGTTCCTCCATTTTCCCTGCATTATTGGGAAAACAACACGTGCCTACAGACCAAGCTTTATGGCAATGACTTACTGCCATGATATAAAGCATTCATAATTGTTTCCTTGAGAGTTTCAAGACCCTAGCTCCCAAGGTCATCTATTATCTGCACTTTGCCATCTGACCATTTATCTAGTGCATTCAGATTGTCACTTCAAAAAACTGACCTTGCATTTTGATGATACAACTGCATATGAAAAAGTGGAGCAATTTTTTTTTAGGATTAGTAAATCGCAGTAGGAATATAGGAAAACAGTAATAATTGTTTCTAAAGAAACAGTTGTTTATTTACCTGTAAGTTTCTATATTTCAACTTTTAGAATAAACTGACAAGGTTTGACAGATGCAAAACTGCTGGAAACTTTTATTACTAGGTAAAGATGAATCATTTTTCTTTTTGTTCCAGGAAAATAGTCTCCCTATAGGGGGAAAAATGAGCTCATTTCAACCTAAAAAATCAATGGGCCAAAAACAAAAAAGGAGAAGAAGAAGTAAGAAAAATTCAACGGGTCATATTTCATATAGGAAACTGATACCACTGATGTATAGTCAATAAGACACGCTCTTTGAACTCCTTTCTATGCGAGAGAAAGTTTTCCTTAAATTACCCACAGTTACTCATTTGGCTTGTTTTTTTTTTTGAATAAAGACCCTCTTGAGCCACAACAATCTTTTCTCTATGCAAACTAATTCATTTAGCTTCATTAACTCTACTCTCTAATCCATTGATCCTTCAAGACTCATTAAATGCCCCACCTTCTCCAAGTTACCTTACAAGTATATAAAGCCCACTAAACACCTATGGAATCATACGGTCTTCTACTACACTGCTTGCTGTTAATTATCTTTAGTTTAGTAATTGATAGTAAGTTCTCTAAAAAGAGATGTGGAAAGGATCTCAATTTTGTGAATTTTCCAGTGATACTCAGAGCCACCAAAGGAACTCAAGATGAAGAGAGCCCAAATATATGTAGGAAAATATGCTTTCTTTCTAGCTGGCGTCCCAAACCCTGAAAGGATCGGCAATCAAGTCAGTTTGGAGTGAAAGCAGATGTGAGCTGGGAAGCCTTTTTTCTCTTAGGACCGATGGCCTGGAAAAGCCCAGGCTGAATGATTGATTGCTTGTTTTTCCCTGAGCCCCACCCTGAGTCCCACTTGGCTTAATTAAATATATCCTCAAGGTAGGCTGAGTCAGACACTTCCTTGTTACATTGTCTTCGACTAAGTGGGCAACTTTACAAAGACAGCCTTCCTTATGGAGAAGTATTTCAGTCTCTGGCTCCTTCCATCTTCATCTCTCATATTATTATGAAATCAGGAGCATGCTATCTATAGATGCTCCTATTTAATCATCTTTTCCTATGATGTATTTACTTCATATCAAAGCATCATCAAATTCTGAAATAATACATTCTTTACTTACTCTTGTTGACTAAGATCTTTAAGAGTAGGCACCTGGGCTGTTTTATTTGAAATTATATATCCACTTCTAATCTAACACCTGAAGCATCCTAAGATCGCAATGAAAATGTGGTGAATAAATGACAGAATGTATGAGAGAATACTCTCCAGATATAGCAGAGCTTCTCCGTGTTGGTGAGAGCTCTCGAGAGTTTCGGGGTAACCTGTAGTATTCTTCCGTATTGAATCGTTTCACTTAGCTCCAGTGAATTGACTAGTTAGCCTGTGGTTTATTAGGATTCTTTCTGTTCCTCTCAAAAAAAGAGATCAGGACAGATATGAGACAAAGCCTCATGAAGGTCTAAGCAAGAATTGACTATATTATTGTTTCTATTTGCCTAATTGAAACCGGTGAAAATAGCAATGCAGATTCCTAATTGAAATGTTTTGTTTTATTTTCAATGTTGCTCACAGGAGTCCCTGAAATGCTTTAGGACTACTGGATGATTGCTGGTATTCCTGTTCCTTATTATATAAGGTAGTGTGTATTGCAATCACTTGGGAAGATATCCATTATACACACATCTGCCTCCAAACCCCAATCCAGGATTCAGATTTCCAGGAAAGAAGTTTGATCCTGTGTATTTCGAAAAAGTATCTAAAGTGATTTTGATAAACACTCCTAGGTAGACAACACTGAGACGAAATGAACTACCATATATTTTATTTACCACTTCAAATTATACACAGCTATGTTGCTTAACATACTGCATTTTATTAATCCTTTAAAAAGAATCAAACCTTTTTTATTTTAATTGCATGTTTGTTGGTGGGGGGGCTTTGTTTTATCAAATGCTATTTGGGGATTTGTTTCTTTTCTTTATTTCAACAATTTATGCTTTTATCTTTATTGATTTTCCGTTTTCCATTCTTTGGGTTTATTTTGTTGTTCTTTGAATTTTTTGAAGTGCGTTTAATTTTAGTTTTTCTTCTCTCTCGCACACATATTTTTTTAAATGAATGTACTTAAAACTATAACTGTGTCTTTGAATATCATTTTGATTGAATAAATAGGCATTTAATGCTTATTTTGATTCTGTTCCAAATAATGTTATTTTCACTTTTAATTTTTATTCCAGATATTTGATATTTTAAACATTTCTAATTCTATTGTACTGGACACAGCACGATGATATCAAATCTTTAGTATTTGTTAAGATTTCCTTTACGGCTTGAATCCATTTTTATGTAAAGTTCTATGCTTGTTGAAAACAATGTATATATTCTATTTTCTTGTTTAAATGTCTACAGTATCTTTACTTATTTCAGATCTACTCTGTGAATTTCTTATTTTGTTTTGTAGATTTTTTCAATTTCTCTTAGAAGTTCAGGTTTTGCTTTTTATGCCTCATATCTCAAAACTATTTTGTTCGATACTGAAGGATTCTTGATTTTAATGTTATATGTGAATTGGAGTTTAATAAATACAAACTATATATTTCTACTCTTTTTAATGTTTTATATGCCAATTATGGTGGGTTTTTTGGGTAAGATTGCTGTCCTGGGTTTCTATTCAATAATAGACATTATATAATTTTATTTTCCTGGACTCTTATTATCCTTCACCCTCCCGAGCATGAGTACACCCAGCAGTACTCATGCTGATTTCACCTAGAAATAAATTCTGTGAAGTTATTGATTTGCATTTGAATTCACTTTATATTGCCTTTATAACAAATTACCACAAACTTAGTGGCTTAAAACAATGCAAATTTATTATCTCACAGTTCTGTAGGTCAGAAGTCTGAGGTACTGAGCTGCTGAGAGACTCGGGAGGCTGAAATCAATGTGTAGGCTGGCCTATGCCATTTACTGGAGGCTCTGAGGAAGAATCCATTTCAGAATTCATTTCCCTGCAGTGGTATGACTGAGGTCCCCATTTCTTCAATGGCTGTTAGCTGGCGATCATTCTCAGCTTCTAGAAGCTGCCCTCCCCTTTCCCTACCCCTGCTACACCTGGCTCACGATCTTCTCCTTCATCTTCAAAGCCACCAATGGTGGAGGGAAAGTTTTTGACACTTCGAATCTTTCTGACCTCCACTTCTGCCTTCTCTCTCCTGCTTACAGCTGGAGAAAATTCTGCTTTCAAGTGCCGGGGTCCCGCCCCGGCGGAGTCCAGGTTCCTGAGGGATGGACGGCGTCGGCGCGATGAGGGAGGGGGAAATAAAGGGGATGTGAGACTTGGGTTGGTGTTAGCAAGTCCGACTTTACTGTGCACAAGTGTCGTTTATATATTTTTCAGGATTAGTACAGAAATAGTTTTACAAATATTCTCAGAGAGATAAGGAAGTAAAAAACGAGCACAAGAATATTTATTAGCATTCCATTCTATAGAGCATAAGGTTAATGATCGTCTTCTCTGCAATTAACTAGTGTTTGTTGTCTCTAAGCTAAAGGAGATAGGTACCTAGGCGTCTGTTGTAATTCATGGTAAAGTTAAATCAAAGAGAGAAGGTCCAGGCCTCCGGACAGGACAGCAGCCCGTCTGGTTACATCCTGGTGGAGCCATCCCTGCCTCCCTCAATCATTTACATCATTAGTGTAGATGGTTAATGGGAACAAAAGGCGACTCCAGGGTGTCTTATCCCCAGGGCTATCTGCATTCTCAGCGGGCAGTTAAACATCTTTACTTTTTCGCGCCCTTTAGGGGGTGGAAGCATTCCTTTGTCTTTTAGATTGTAGAGCTAACGGTCCCTTAAGTACACTGCCGGAGAAAGTATCATATTGTTAGTAAAGTAAAGGGCTGAAAAGCTAAACTAAACTATATATCTTCAAGAATAAAAAAGAGAAATAAGTATACACATAACCTTGATAGAAAGCATGCATATAATTCAGAAAATATCGGGGGTGTTGGCCGGCCATCCTTCACCGAGGGGCATTCTTGCACCCCTCGGCCCTTCTACTCACCAATTATTTATTATTTATTGCTTTTAGGAGAAAACCTCTATAACATTTTAACAGAAAGCAGAAGGTCAAGAATAATATATAGATACTTCTTGATCAACCAATTAACCAACAAACTTAGAAGGACGATGCATATGTATATTTAGACAAAGAACTGGAGGGAGAAGGAAACATTAACCAGATGGAGGCCATAAACCTAATTCGACATCTTATCTGGGCAGGATTCCTTTCTGATTGTCTCAAATGGGACTATGTGCTCCTCCATTAATTAACTGAAAATATCTTGAAAGTTACCTGCAGGTGGTCACATTCTCTTACTATATCTAATTTTCCCAGGAGGTAGTGTCTCCCAAGCAGCCACCCAAAGGAGTGAAAACTGGAGGTTAAGATAGGAAGAGGAATGAAGGGCAATTAGAAGCAGCACAGGTTTCAGAACTGTGTGAGGGGCTGGCCGGTTATTCTTCACCAAGGGGCGGCCCTGCACCCCTCGGCGTTAATCGGCTGGACCCTGTCAAACAGCCGATCAAATGATGTAGCCACGGCTCCCAGCATTCAAGAGTTCATGTGGTTAGTTTAGAGCACCCTTAATTACATCTGCAAAGTCCCTTTTGCCATGTAACTAAACATATTCACAGGTTCCAGCGACTAGAGTATAAGCATCTTAGGGGGCTCACTCTTCCAACCAAAGTCCTTCACACCCAAACCACACAGCCTCATCAAAAAACTCATAATTGTGTTATACTAAGAACAATTCCTCATGTGTCCTATAATTCTAATGTTTCAGTGAGTTAACCAATTACAAACACACACAAAATCTAGAAGCCAGGACCGATTGTGACTATTCCAATAAACTATGCACCAATTTCCTCAAAGAATATCATTTTCAAAATAAAATCGCTATTTCTGTAATCCAAGACATCACAAAAGATAGATCAATATCACTGTTATTAGCCATACAATAGAAAAACTTAGTGTTACCTGGTGGAAAGAGTTGGAAAAATGGAAAGAGAGTGGCTTCATATTTTCAGTTTCTCAGTCCTTGTCAAAAATTTGTGTAAATTTAAAATCAAATGGGGCAAAACGCCCATCAAGGTGTTATATTTGCTATTTCATTTGTATTTTGGATATTTTTCATGGAATTGTCTAACAAATTGTTGCTATATGGAGATGTTGGTTTTATCTCATGAAGATACAACTTACATCTTTATTTGCTCAAAAGAAAGTTTTTATTCCCTTGAGATGATCAGGTGTAACATCATATAATCTGAAATAATGTTTGCACCAACTCTCCACTGTTTTTATATGTTCTTTTATGATGTAATTGCATTGAGTGTACCATCAAAATGTTATGTAAAGTGTTTTCAGGCAGAAATTTCTTATTCTTATTTTTAATAGTAAAAAGTGTAGTATTTCTTCATTAAGTATAGTGGTTTAGGCAGATATTATATTATTCTTGGAGTTTTTGTGGGGAATATATGTAAATTTTATCAAATGCCTTTTGGAACCTCTTGAGAAGAAAACATGTTTTTTCCACATAGGCATATTCAAATGATAAATTATATTAATAGAGTTCCCTTTTGCTAATTGGGATTAAAGTCTCCTTGGTCATGGTATATGACCTACAGTGATTAATTTATTTGACAATTTCTTTTTTAGGATTCTCACATGTATCCTGCAGGCTTCTTTTTTTTAATTTCTCTCTTTGCAGAATTTGCTATCACTTTGTCTAAGTCATTTACTATCTAAGTGTTGCTGAAATTTTATAAAAAGTGGGAAGATTTCCTACTTTTTCTAAACTCTAGAAAAGTTTGAATCGTATGAAAATTATACATTATTTTTAAAGTATTCATAATTCAAAACTGTGGAGCTGTGAATTCGTCTGGATCCCAGACATTTGTGGGGGTCATACCATGACTGCTTCTCCTCTATTTCCACCACGGTTATTAAACTTTTAAGATGTTGTGCTAAACTCTTAAGACGTTATGCTTCTTGAATTTCATTGAACCTGAGTGATCATGACTTGTGAGACACATCACTATTTCACGTATTTTCTAAGGAAAAAAATCACTGCCAATTAATCTATGACACAATTTTTTTAAATTTCTTACAATTTTATTATCCATTTAGTAGAGGAGCTTTTCAGACTCATTTAGATGTAGATGTTTGTCATATACCTCCAGTACATATAAAAATATACAAATTATAATGTCCCCCTCCATTGCATGATGCTGAATTCTTACATGGTGACTTAAGAGAGAACTCTATAACTTGCGTGATTTTGAATGAGTTATTTAACCTCAAGTCTCATGTTTCTCAGGTGAATTTGATAATAATTTTCAAAGGATTCAGTAAAATATAATGTACGTGCAGCATGCAACATACTGTCTGATGCATAGGAATTGCTCAATAAGTGACAGCAATTGTTATTTCTTAGCTTTAGTATATGTGGATGGCATTCATCTCTGCTTTCTAGCTCTGATAAGGTATTATTTGTTTATTTTAATTTTTTATAATTTGAATTAGGATGTAAGAGGGAGGAAGTAAAAATTTATAGTTTAGTTAGCCATTTAGAAATAGAAACTTTGACTATACACTTTGAGCACATAATCTATAGTTTGTTAATTATTGTTTTAGTCACATGCCTTCTGTTCTTCCCAAACTGCATCTAAGCAGTTAAAATCAGGTACCACGTATTCTTGACTTGTTAATCTCCACTCTGCTTGGCATAGGGCTACAGATATAACAGGTGCTCAGTGAATGTGTGCTGAGTTAAACCACAACCAAAGCAGTTAAAACATGGTAATTTTTCTCCAAGCATTCATACTTGGGTTCAGTCTCAAACTAGATGAATGGTACAGGAGAATCATTACCTTCCCAGGCCTGTTTCTGGGAGGCATGTGAAACATCAGAGTTTCAACTCTGTTCCCAATAGACAAGTGTACAGATCACAAAACACATTCACTTGCTCTTCTAGTTGTCAGCCCATGCAGAGGATCTAAGGATGGAATAGGCCCCAAAGGCAACACTATCTTCTCATTTTCAGTGGCAACTAGGGCCAAGGTTGAAGCAGATTAGCAGAGGTGGTGCAGGGCTAGTGCAATTGTCCTCTGGAGAAATAGGAAATCATTTCCAAGGCTTGTCAATCACACTCGTGAAAGCTATATCTGCTCCTCTTAAAAACAGAAAATCAACTGTATAATTTTCTGATATTTGGTTTCACAATGACCAATTTTCTGTGAGTTTTAATGTGTGCACTTCAACCCAATAAAGTAGCAATAGTCTTAAAATAAAGCTTTATTTTGTGTGTAACATTTCCTTTTTATATTATTTCATACTTAGAGAAACATTCAAGAATTAATACAGGGAACTTTATTATACTCTTCTTTTCCAGAATGAACAGTTGTTTTGCTTTTGTCATGTTTGTTTTATCATTCTCTTTCTGTCTGCATACGTGTGTGTGCACACATATACACACACATTTATTTTCAAAACAATTTGAGTAAAATTGTGATATCATAATTCTTTCCACTAAATATTTCCATTTAGTTTTTAAGAAAAGCATATTTTCTCACATCACCAATGTACATTTATCAAAATCAGAAAACTTAGCATTAATCACAATACCATCATCTAACCCACAGTCTGTGTTTGTTATTTTTAAATTTTTCTCAGAGACGCTCTCTCTAATGGTTCTCTGGTACAGGGAAAGATGTTAGATTTAGGTGTTAAGTCTTCTTAAATCTCAGCATTTCTTTTTCTTTATTAAACTTGATCATCGTGAAGGGTATAGGACAACTATTTGTAGACGGTCCCACAGTGTGGGTGCCTCTGTGATTTCCTCATGAGTAAATTTAGGCAATGCACTTGGGGCAGAATACCACAGAAATGAGACTCTCCTTTCCCATGAATCACAGCAGGAGGCATGTTATATCAGTGGGGTCACCTTAATGACTCTTTAAAGATGAGATCTACCTGGTTTCTCCACAGTCGTTATGATTTTTCCCAGTTGTATTAAGTAAGTGATTTGTGTGAAGATCCTTTGAGACCACTTAAACATCTTTCTAATCAAACTTTCATCTACTAATTTTAGTAATCCTTGAAGATTGTCTAACTCTATCATTCCTTCTGTATTTATCAGTTAGTATTCTACTATAAGAAAGAGCTTTCCCTTCTCCTGTATTAGTTCATTCATCAATTAATTTGCTCATTTCTATCAGTAGGGGTCCGTGAATTTCTATTTTTATTCGGTGGATTATATTGTATTGTCACTATTTTCTTTGTTTTTGAGGAAGATTAGCCCTGAGCTAACATCCACCACCAATCCTCCTCTTTTTGCTGAGGAAGACTGGCCCTGAGATAAGATCTGTGCCCATCTTCCTCTATTTTTTACATGGGACTCCTGCCCCAGAATGGTTCGGTAAGTGGTGCGTAGGTCTTTACCCAGCATCTGAATCGGCAAATCCCGAGCCGCCAAAGTGGAGTGTGCAAACTTAACCACTGTGCCACTGGGACAGCACGATTATTGTCTCTTTTGATGATCAAATTGCCCTAAATTTGGCCAATGGAATCCCATTCAACCTGGCTTCTGCTTCTTCTGACATGTCTCTAATCATCCTGAGATTTTCCTTAACACAGGATTCGTTATTATCTTCCTGTTTTCCATTATTTGTCAACCCCTTCTCCGATAGTGACACATATGGTTCCCACTAACCTTAATGTTTCTATTTACTTTCTCAAGATCAGAATAAACCTAAAGTACTTTCTGAATTGCTAACCCGTATCATCATTCCACTGAAAAAGCAAAGCTACAAATTAGAGTTCAGTAATTAAAATATTAACACCAAAAACCTTTAGCATTTTTTGTAAAATTCACATAAAGTGAAATGCATAATTCTTGAATGGACAATCCTGCGAGTTTTGACAAACTCATAAACCCATGTAACCTACACGACTATCTAGATAAAGCACATTCTCATTAACTCATTAAATTCCTTCATCTTATTTCCCACTTAATCCCCAACCCTCTCAAAGGCAACCACTGATATTTACATCATAGAGTAGTTTCGCCAGTTCTAGATTTTCATATAAGTTAAATAATGATAAATATTATAATATTAATAACAATATAAAACAATAATTACAGCAAGCATTTTTATAGCATATATTATATATATGCACAGCATATATTGCATGTATAATATATATAGTTTGTCTATTACTATAAAAATAATTATAATTATAGTAAACATAATTACAAATTGTTATATTATATTATTAAATTATGCTAATATAATACAATATATTATATTATTATATATTATAATGATATCATATATATGATAATACATATAATAACTTGGTTCTTTGCTATAAAAATGCCTGCTGATAGGGCTAACCCAGTGGCGTAGTGGTTAAGTTCACATGCTCTGCTTTGGCAGCCCAGGGTTTGCAGGTTTGGATCCCCGGCATGGACCTAGCACCACTCATCAAGTCATGCTGTGGTGGGATCCCACATAAAATAGAGGAAGACTGGCACAGATGTCAGCTCAGCAACAATCTTCCTCACACGCACACACACACACACATACACAATGCCTGCTGAGACTATTAAATTAAATCTATAGGCCAATTTGAGAGAATTAAACTTTAATAATATTGAGTCAGCTAATCATATATCCATCCACTTATTAGGTCTACTTTTTAGTGATGTTTTATTGAATGATGTGTACAGATTTTGCACATTTTGTTAAATTTGTCCCTAAGTATTTTATGTTTTTATGTTACACCAGATGATATTAATTTTCATTTCATTTTAAAAACAGTCTATTCCTAGTATATATACTAGGAAAACATTTTTAAAAAATGATTATATAAATAAAATATGTAAATGGAATTTATTTTTGTATATTGACCTCCTATTTTGTGACCTTGCCAAATTCACTTATGGTTTCTGAAGTAATTGCCTTGTAGATTCCCTAGGATTTTTAACGTAGACAATCATGTCATCTGAAAATAAAAAGTTGTATTTCTTTCTTTTCCAATTTTTATGTGTTTTATTTTGCTATGTTTTCTCATTGAATTTTTTAGGTCCTTCCAGATAATAATAAATAGAAAGTGTAAGATTAGATAACTATGTCATGTCTCCCATCTTAAAGGGGAGGTTTTGTAGTTACTATTGTTGCCTTTATAATCCACTTAAAAATGTAGTGAGATAAAAAACTATTGTATTATTATCACAGATTTTCTTGGCCAGAATATTAAACACGGCACAATGGCTATGGCTTGTCTCTGTTCCACAATCTTAGGGGCTTTTGCCTGAGAAGACTCATGGCTGAGGAAAACTCAACCAATAGTTGAAATTATCTTGATGTATTTTCACTTACATATCTGACTGTTAATTCTGGTTGTCAGCTGAGACTTCTGCAGGAACTGTTGACTGGAGCACCCACAGATGATCTCTCTTTGTGTCTTGAACTTCCTAACATCATAAGTTTAGGGTAGTCAAATTTTTTATCTATGTCTTCAGAGCTACAAAAGCACAGGTCCCACTGAACAAGATCAGTAAGCCTTTGTGACTTAGCCTTGTAAGTCAGATGGTATAACTTCTGCTTTACAGTATTGGTCAATAGAGTTATATGCATGAACAGATTGAACAGGAGGGAACATAGACTCCACTTCTTGGTAGGATAAGAGAGAAGGTCACTTTGTGGAATATATGTGGTGGGAAATTTTGCCAGAGTGAGTGATTAATTTAAAAAGTATAATGTAAGCTGTTGATTTTTTGTAACTTCTCTTTATCAGATTCAACTATTTTTCTTGTATTACTAGTTTATTGAAATATTTTCTGGAAAGCATATGACATAATCATGCGGTTATTCTTTTATTCTATTAATGAGATAAGTTCTGTTCATTTTTTAAATTTTAAACTATATTTAAAATCCTTGAATAAATCCTACTTGTTCATAATGTTCTATCCTTTTCATATACTGCTATATATAAATTGCTAAAATTTTAAAGAAATTTGCATCTAAGTTTATAAAATATATCAATGTATTTTGGTACCAGGCTTATGCTGGCCTTAAGAAATGAGTTAGGAAGTGTTTCTACATTCTATATTTTCTGAAAAAATGTCTTTAAGTTGTTATTATATTGCTGTTTTCTTAAGTATTTAATAGAATTTAAGCCATCTCCGCATGAGGGACTATTTGGGAGAAAGATTTTTTAATAATTAATTTAATTTCTTTAATGGATACAGGGCTATTCAGACTTCTATTTCATGTCATGTCAGTTTTTGTAAGTTGTGCTTTCCTAGGAATTTGTACATTCCATCTAAAATCTCAAATGTATTGGCAGAATATTATTAATAATTGTAGTTTATCTTTTTAATGTCGGTAAAAGCTATCAAAATATCCAATTTTCATTCTTGTTGTTTCAATTGATCAGTCTTGCTCGCTATTAATCTTTTCAAACAACTATCTTTTGGTTTGATTACCTTCTATAATTTATCTTCAAGTTGCTTGTCTTCTGTTCCTATATTTATTATATCTCTCTACTTTGGTTTTAATTTACTCATAAGGTGTAAATATTGATAATTGATTTTTAATAATAATTCTTTTAATGAGAATATTTAAAGTATGATTCATCTAAGCACCATTTAGCTACATCCCACAAATTTTCCTATGTCCTATTTTCTTTATTATGTGTTTGAAATATTTTCTAATTCTCTTGTGATTTTTTTTACTTGCATGTAAGGTATTTAAAAGTATGCCATTTAGTTTGAAGGTATCTGGGGACTTTCTAAGGATATATTAATAGTTTCCAATTTTATTTCATTGTAGTCAGAAAGTATGCTGTATAGAATTTCAAATTTTTCTAATATATTAATCCTTCTCTTTGGGCTAGAATATGGTGGATCTTGGTGAAAACACAATTTGCATTTGAAAACAATGTGTATTTTGCTGTTATTTTCTCATGGTTTCTTTAAATATCAAATAGGTCATAGTATCCTATATGTTGTCAGATCTTCAGTCCTTACTGATTTTTGTGTATGTCTAAATGTTCTATACCCATTACTGGGAAAGATACACTAAAATTTTTAATTCCTAATAAAGTAAACTTTTATTATTGTGAAATATTTATCTTTATCTCTTGCAATAATTTTTGTCTAGTAGGTTTATTTTATTTGATATCAACATAGTATATCCAGCTATGGTAGGAATAATGGCCCACCAAAGATGTCCACATACTAAACCCCAGAGACTTTGAAAATGTTATGGCAAAGGGAAATTAAGGTTGTAAATGGAATTAAGTTTGTTAATCAGCTGACTTTGGGATGGGCAGATTATACTGAATCTTCTGAGATAGTAATCACAAGGATTGTTATAAGTGACAGAGGGAGGCAAGGAGGTCAAGATCAGAGAAGGAAAAGTGGCAGAAAAAAGCAAAGGTCAGAATGATTTGATTGCCTGCTTTTAAGATGATAGTGGGCCATGAGACAAGGAATGGGCGCGTATTCTAGAAACTAGAAAAGACAAGGAAATGGATGCTCCTCTAGAACCTCTAGAAGCAATGCAGCTGTGTCTACACCTTGAATTTATCCCTGATAGACTCATTTTGGACTTATGACCTCCCAAACTATAAGATAAAGCATTTATATTGTTTTAAGCAACTGAATTGTGTTCATTTGTTATAGCAGTGGTAAGAAACTAATAGGCCAGCTTTCTTATGCTTACTTTTCTTACGGTATGTTCTTTTTGGTCCTTTTATTTTCATCCTATCTGTCATATTTTAAAATGCACATAGATGAATCTTGATTTATATCTAATTTATCAATATCTACCTTATAACTTGGGTTTTAGCTCATTATATACAATATAATTATTGATACTGTTGGATTTAATTCTTCTATTTTGCTATTTTTAAAATTCTTTTCTTTTTATACATTATGCCTCTTTTAGGGGTTAGATAAATATTAATTTTACCTTCTGTTTTGATTTGTCCATTGTATTTTAGCTACAAGTCATTACATTGTTCAGTAGTTGCTCTGGAAATTATAAAGTGTGTCCTTAACAAATAACACTCATTTTGAGGAAATATTGTAGAACTTTATGTATTGTAAGAAACTTGTAATAGTATTGTTATGTTGACCACTCCTTCCACTATTTATGCTATTGTCATATGCATTGCTTCTACACATATTGAGAAAATCATCACTCACAAGAGAGTAAAATATCTTTTTCTTTAAAAAGTCATGTGTCTTTTAAAAACTTGTCCTGGCTGAAAATAAATGTTATCAGATGAAAACTTGAATCTACAGAAATAGATAAAGAGCACTAGCAATGGCAAAAATGCACATAACTATGAGAGAATACAATATAGTTGTTAATCTTTTAATTTCTTTTTCATGTCATATCTTTTTTGTTTACTCTATACAAATTCACTTGATATTTTCTTCTGCTTTCATGACTATGCAAAATCTATTTGGGAATTTTTTTCCAGACATTGTACTTTTCATTTCTGAGAATTTCCATTTGTTTTCTCTTTTTTTTTTGTTTCTATTTCTCTTGGAAATCCCTCCATCTGAGCATTCATTGTAACTATATTTTTATTTAGGTCATCAAGCATGTTTATAATAGCAGCTTTAACATTCTGGCCCACTAACTTTAATATCTTGGTCATCTCAGCATATGTTCTAGTAAACTGCCTTTTCTCTTTATAATTGGTCACATTTTACTGTTTTTCATATGTTTAAAGATTTTGATCCTGCATTGGAAATTGTGCGTGATACACTTTAGAGCATCTGGCTTCTGCTATCTTCTTCTGAAAAATGCTAATTTCTATTTTAGCAGATGGTTGATTTGACTGTACCTAAACTCCAAACTCTGTCATCTTTGTGGCAGGCAGTAACTGAAGTCCGTACTCACTTATTTTAGCTGTTATTTTCTGCTAGGCCCTTGGGTTCTCCTCTGTAGATCTGTAAATGAAAAGTCACTTACGGAATTATGCAGAGTTTTATACAAATTTTGGGACACTTCTCTCAGCAGCTACTTCCATTCTGGAATTTCTGCTCCAATTTTCAGATCCTCTGGCAAATTTTATCTTCTAATTCTTTATTCCAGTAAGATTGTGGCTTCCTGCTTGAGTCCCAGTAACCTAATATGGGATAGAATTTTATTCTCAAATACCTTAATACATTTTAAATTAATGACTACATATTCTTGATCAAGAAAATTCAGAGGCTACAGGATCAGATAAAATTATTTTTTAAGTGATGTTGGATATTTATATGGCCATTTCAGCAGGATTAAACATTTTAGAAGACTGCCTCTAGCTTTCCTATCTGGATTCACTTTAATATGTGCAATAATTCATAACAAAGCAAATTTTTAAGATTTATCAAAAATCAACTTGTACATTTTTATAAAATTGTGTTAGTTAATTTGGGGAAGAGGATGGAAGGCTAGAAAAGAGATTCAATTAAGAAATTGAAGGGTTAGGGAACGATGTCTGAAAAGAAATCATATTACTTGCTCCAAAACCCTAAAAGAATAGTGTCATCATTGAGAGCAAATCACCGGATTACTTTATTCCACAGGATGCCAATAACTAGGTGATTTACTTTGTGTGTATACTGTAATTGCCATGTAATTAGAATAATAGCATTTTGGGGGCAGGATATGCACTTATGCTAGGTTGTGATTTCACTCAATAGTCAGCCTGTCCAATTTGGTTTTCAGATGTTGAAAACTTAAGATTGTGTCAAAATTTATTTTTATCTCTAGCTGCAGACATCTTTTTCATTGCTGAACTGACATTGTTTTGTCAATCTTATTGACCTGCCTAGTTCCAAATGTCCTCTCTCTGTATCAACATCAGCCTTTAGTGGTGAGTGCCCTAAGTTTCTATCTATTTTCATCACTACTTCTAAATTCCATTTATACATTTCTTATTCCCAAATTTATATCTTTCTGCTTCAATCTCTTTCCTGAGTTCCAAATTTAAATATTTTAATATGTTCTCAAAGTTCTCCATGTAAATATATAATAGACATATCAAAATTAAAATGTCTAAAATTCTGGATTTCTCGTAACCCTCCCCAACATGTTTTTCCCATCACAGTAAGTATATTATTAACCCAGATACTTAGAGAAAAATATCGACAAATTATTTTTGATTCTTCTGCCTGTTATTCCCTCACATTCCACATAACATATGTATTCAAGTCTGTTTCATACCTGGGCAGTTTTTACCACTTCCACTACTGCTTCCTTAGCTCAAGCCACTGTCTTCTCCATTCTTGACTACTACAATAAATCAATTAATTTTCTTCTTGTCAGTGGAACTTCCGCTTTTATAGTTTGTTCTCTGTACAACAACCAATGATCTGTACTTATTAAAGCCCCACCATTTATTTCCCATAATGGATTGAATTAGAATTAAACCCTAATTTCTTAACATAGCCTAGAAGACCTTCATAATCTTTTGTTGTTGTTAGTGCCGTTGAGTTGATTTCAATTCCTAGTGACCCTGTATACAGCAGAGCAAAACCCTGTCCAGTCTTTTTGTGACATCCTCTTACCTTCTGGTGCTATATGAGACATGCTCCACTGCTATTCATAGGATTTTCATGGCCAATTCTTTTCAGAAGTGGGTAGCTATGTTCTTCCTAGTCTGTCTAGTCTGGAAGCTCTTCTGAAACCTGTCCAGCATGGTTGACACTTCTGGTATTCGAAATACCAATAGCATAGCTTTAAGCATCACAGCAACATGCAGCTGCAACAGTACAACAACAGAAAGACAGACAGATGGGTGGTGTGGTTCCCTGACAAGGAAATGAGCTGAGCCCCCAGTGGTGAGAGCACTGAACCTTAGCCACCAGGGCTGGCTCTCATAATCTTGTCCCTACCTATTTTCCTGACATTATGTCCTTACTACTCACCTCTTGGCTCTTCAAAGCCACAGTGTCTTCTTAGCTGTTTTTTGTTTGTTTGTTTTTGAATATACTAAACTGACTTCTAACTTAGAGTCTTTTACCTCTATTCCTGCTGTTTTAAATGCTTTTATCCTAACTCTTCTTATTCTATATTCCTTTGTTTCATTTGCTTTTATTTTAAATGTTAACACATCGGAGATGTCTTCACTGTCCCATCTAGCTGATCCCATCCTAACCCTGTCATGTTCCATTGCTTGTCCCCTTTCTTTTTCTTCACATCATTTATCAATTGAAATGAAAGATGAATGAATAGATAAACAGATATTTATATGTATAACTATATAGGTATATAGATATAGTTTGGGGATTTTTTTTACTTGCTTTTTTTCAGACTCCTCTATTAAGATACAAATTCTACAAAACTTGGAATTTTGTCTCTATCAGAACCATGTCCTCAGTTCCAAGAAGACTAACACATAGGAGATGATGCATAATTAAAAGAAAAATCAGAATTGTGAAATATTTTGAGCCAAAAGATCTAACAGAGATAATTAATAGGCAAAATTAATATGCCATTAGTCACATAAAAATCTAGCATCACTATACAGATGGAAATGAAAGATGACCTCAGTCTTGTTTTTCCAAAAGTAAAGATATAAATTGTATGAACTACCCAGACCATATACATTTTCACATTTAACTTTTACAGTAGTTAATTATGCATTATATATATATTTAAAATAGTTTTCATAATTACAAATATAATCTATATTTGTGGAAAAGGATTTGGAAAATGTAGAACAGGAGGATTGGGGGAAGGAAAGTACTTAGAATCTCATGATCTAGAATCTCGTGATTCTAGAGAATTATTTATAACCAATCTATAAATGTCCTGTGTTTTCAGTCATTTTATGCATTTATTTATTAGAAGTTGTACCACTCCATACACAGACTTTAGTTATGCTTTCTGCATGGAATTTCATGTGATGAGCAGTGTCTTGTATTGTATATTCTTTAAAGTATGAGTTTTGATAAAATATATTATCTCATCTTATGGATATTATATACCCCTCGTTCCTGCTCCCTTATTTAAGGATGTTAAGATTGTTTATAGTTTTTATAATAAGAAATAATAGAAACAACATTCTTTGATAAATCTTTGTAAGAACTTATATTTGTGAAAACATTGAAGTTATGAGTGTATTCTGAGTGTCTGATATTGAAATACAAACACACACACACACACACACACACACATATATCAAATTTTTCAATAAAGTTCACATTTCTATCACTAGGGAAAACAAAACCAATCTCCTGACTTGAGCTTATTTGAATTTTCTGATTTTTAAGTGACTTAGGATCAATGATGAACATTGATAAGTTGCATCTTTTTCTGTGTTCCTGATAATGGGCTGATGCATTTAAATCACCTGAGCCCAGATCATCTGCTGTCTATCATTTACATGGGAATTTGCCAAAGTCTGAGTATTGGAACAACGGACAACATTTTCGTATAGTCCCTATTTATCTTCATAAACACCTGCATCTTATTTGTTGCAAATAGAAATGGAAATTCTTCTTTTATAAGCCAGTTTTCAATCCTATTTCCACTTTATTTCTCTCTATGAAGCTGTATTTGATTTACACATGAGAAAAAGGAAACGGGAAATGATTGATTTGTTATCCATCTATATTCTCAAAAACAATGACTTTCTTATATTTCTGCATGTGCTTAATATGAACCCAAAGTTTTTAGACATCACTTCCTAAACTTTATAAATGTAACTCTAACCTAAAAGCCCTGCAAATGAAAAGATGTAGACAATATATTATGTGTTTATTGCACGATGACCCAGAAACGTTTATTCTCCAAAAGCTATATTGAGTTATATATAAGATGATACATCAGTTTTATACTTTCCACAATGTTTCATCAGTAAGAGCCTTTGTTTATCAATACATCAATATTAGCCTAATTATACATGACTCAACACAACTGTGAAGTAAATGAAGAACTTAAATGTTAAGAAAAGGACATAAAAGAACCCTACCTAGCAAAAATATATGTTTTGTCCTATGGGCTTTTCTGGAGGAATAGTCCTTCAAGGGGAATCTATACACAGTCTCTGAAGAAACTGAGGGATTATTTTGAAAGTGAAACAAAAAATCATCTTTCTAGACATTTGAGAATCTGTTAGGTCTTTAAGTTTTGTTTCTTCAAGGAAGCATTTGACAGATCACAGTTATAACACATTGCTGATGCTACCAATTGCCTCTGTAAATTGTGTCCATTTTCTTCTTCTCCGAGGCAAGCTGCAGGCTTTGCTTCATCAGGAATAAGTTTGGCAACTTTGGGAGCTCCCTGACGTTATGTTCTGTTTAAGCTTCTTCTGTCTCATAAGTACTGCAAATGGATAGTTTCTCCAGAGTGGCCCAATTACATATACTGGATCTCCAATTAGGCTGGGTATTATCTAGAATTATGGAGAACTGTGCCTTTGTGTTCTTACTCTAAGGCAAAACCTAACCGGGGCACTTGAGCCGACCCTTTCCAATGGCTCTTCTCTTCTCTGATTGACTACTTAGGTTATCTTAGTAAGATTCTAAAATGGACAAATACTGTTTTAGTGATTAGATTTTTATATCACATACATGGCTATACAGAATTGGATATTTCCATCATATTTCAGTTAAATATCAAATGAATCCAGTAAGTGGCAATGGTCAAAATGATTGATTGAATTGATTATTGTTGACTGACTGATGACTTCATTGTTTTTTGAAATTTAAATTAATCTAATTAAAAGCAGATTCCTTTGCCTTTGGCATATTAAATTAAATTGTTACAGGGGCCCTATGAGTGTAAGCTCTACAAGGGAATGAAATATTAGTAGCTTATGAGAAACCATGGCTGTCTGTTCAATATAATCCTGACCTCTTACTAATAATGTAGTCTACAGTCCTGGGGAGTCTTTTAATCTACCAATCTACCAGAGGTTTTTACATATGTTACCTTATTTCCAATAACCACCACCACCACCAATAGCCATGTTCGGGTGTAGATGATTAAATAAAATACTAATCAAAAACTTTAATAAAAAACCTACCCACTTACTTAAAATAAAGAATTGCTAAGATGAGATGAAACAATGAGCCAGCTTATGGTACTGCAAGTGTTAAACAAATTGGCCTTCAATTTTGAGTGAGTTCATTATTTTGCTTACTTTGCTAATTTATTAAGATAAATTAAAACTGGAGTAGTTAACAATGTTGAAAGGTTAAAATAACTGCAGCATTAGAGATATATAGGTAACTGACATATGTAAGGAAAACTATCCGTTTGAAAAGCAACAACTGCAGTGATAGATGTGTCCCCTTGCCGGCTCTGCCCGTGGTTTCAGCCATGTCACAGCAATATGTTAATCCAAATTCAGAGAATTATGCAGAATGGGTAAATTTCTCAGGATGTATTGATTTTTTCTTAAAAAATTATTTTCTTTTATTTTCAAGGTAGTGATAAAAAATTAACCCTATTTGAATAGAAAACGTATACGTTAAGTATGGAAGGCAGAAAGTTGTGGGAAAATAGCTTCAGCCTCACCATTTTTCTTCTGCTCTCCTCTAATGTCTCCTTTGCCCATGACTGGCTCATGACTCTACGGAGGTCATCATTATGATAGTGGATGCTCAGAGTTAGAACCGTATGGTTAGCTTAACTCCTAATGCAGGCACACAAAACTAACAAACAGCTCCTGGCAAATTGGCCTAACTATGCACTGGTCTGTTTCTCCTGGTATAGCCACAGGGCCCTAAACAATGTCTAGGACTTCCTCCTGATGACATCCTCAGGGCTTTCTAGAACAGGACAAGCATACCATGTATGCCAACCAAATTAATGTGTAAATACATAAAACCATTACTCATAGAATTCTAACTGACTCTTGACACTTAGCTAGGAACTCTCAAATATGTAGAGTGATTGAAAAGAACTAAAATTAAACATATTCATCAGAGTACATGTCTCCACGTCGTTCATAGCAGCATGTTAACCGCACCTCAGACGCACCGTCACCCTGTGTGATGAAGGGTGAGTAACAGAAAAGTCACAGTAATTCAATGCGGACCAAGGTGAGCATGATCACTGGAGGACGTAGAAGAAAAAATAAATACTACCCTTGAGAGAAGTCCTGTCCAGTGAGTGGATGAAGAAAACAAGGGGACTATGTTGAAGAATCTGCCTGAGATACAAACTTCTCTTTGTAACCTAGGAGACTCCTCTTGTATGCTGCTCTGCTATCTAATAGTACGCTATTTCTACTTTGTATGTTTGGTTATTATTTTAAATCAGGGATGGTATAATCTCTCTGACCAACCTCAGTGTATGGCAGCCTGGAGCCAAAATATTTTATTCATGAATGATGTCTTTTTTTTAATAAACTATAAAAATGTGAAACAATAAAAGTGATATATACCTAATAATGAGTGAACCAATAAACCCACTGGGCAACTTTGCTCTGCAAGTGGAAAAAATTGACTTTGTATAACAAATTGCAGAATTATTAATCCTATTTGAAACCCTTTTTATACCACACCATTTACTTTAATTCTTCCTAGTTTGACCATCATCGTACATTATGCGTTTTTCTTTGTACTTTTTGGGAGGGGAAGTGGGGACTATAGTAGACTCTTGAACTTTCAAGGCCTCTGAGCAAGTTGAGGGGAAGGCCCTGACCAGCTGGCAAAGAGAGGGGAGAAAAAGGCTCGCAGCTACAGCAGGCTCTTTTGACATCTTGATTGACAGAAACTTCTAGTTTTCCTCTGGAAGGATGCTGTTCCTCCAGGCAGGGTGGAAGAGAAGTGAACGTTAGAAATCAGCAGGTGCTTGCCTCCGGTGGCTTCCAGAAGGTTTATCACCACACCTGTCAAAAGACATTCTTCTATAATTAAATAAATAAGTAGGGAAATATCAAATAGCTGAGATTTTAAAGGAATTCTGAGAGAGCAAACAACTATATAGGCATTGAAACCTATAGTAAAAAGTTTGCCTCCTTGCTGAGGATTGCCCATATTAGCAAGCAAACGAAAGAAACACTGAAAACCTGCAATGTCAACAAACTTTGACGAAGGGTTGTTAGTAATGCAAAGATGAAACTACCTAAACTTGCATGAATGAATTAAAATGAGAAATACAGCAGACTTATTGGTTCTCCATTACAAATTGTTTAAAATTTGAGAGATGTAGATCTCAGCCACCTATTTTCAGTAGCATTCTCAGCTTGAGCCTCAGTTCCGTACACCCTAGGTTTTAGGTTTTTGTCAGCTGCATGCTATAGTGAGCAACTTTGTACTCACCCTCACATACTGAGGAAAATGAGGGGATAATATTGGTAGGGGAAAGTAGGGGGCGCAAAATATGTGTCTGTTTCTCAGAGTCTCCGAATTGTGGGATAAATGCACTATCATAGGAGAGTAGAGATAAAGACAAAAGTATATTTCATTCAGTTCCCTTGTAGGTGTTGTCAGCACACAGTGCAGCAACACGATGTCTGCATCCCTGAGGGGCTCAGTTCTCTCACGAGGGCCCTGGAGGAATGGTATCCCCCTTGGTGAGTGCTCCCATTTTGTGATTCCTTTCTGTACCAACAGGGATGAATCACACACCCAGCGTGGGGGAGTGAAATGGCCAGATGACCACAGGCTGGTCCTGTGAGGGCTTGCTGGAGGAAAGTCTTAAGACTATTATTGAAATCTATATTTATTCCCATAGTGTTTTAGCCCAAGAAACCTGTGCTACATACTGATGGGGAAATGGGGCCTGGAGGGATGAAGCAACTTCTAAAACCATCACTTATCTAGACAGGGGCAGGTCTGAACTAGAATTCTGGTCTTCTCACTTGACCAAAGTTTTTTAATATATTCATCACGCTCTAGTTTGTATGTAGGTACATTCAAATTTATTGACATATTCAGTCATTGAATATTTATTGGGCATCTACTATGTGTTAGACACTCTTCTGGACACTGGGAGAACAGTGCTGGCCTCATATGATTTACGTTTTGGTCTAATTGACAGCAAAACATCAACAACACATAATTATATATTAAGCAGGGAAAATTTCCATGAAAAAATATAAAACAAGATAAAGAGTTTGAGTATTACAGAAGGATTATTATTCATAAACTAATCTCTCAAGAGGTGAAAATTTAGCAGAGACATAAACACAGAGAGAATAAATCCTGCAATAATTTGGGGGATAAGACTGCTAAGCAGAGGGAAGAACAAAGATAATGAAGCACAATGGAGCTTGATTTACTTGAGAATCAATCAGCAGGAAAGCTAGTGTGGCCTGGGCAGAGAGAACATGACAGAGAGGATGAGGAGATGAAGTTGCTGAATGAACAGGGCCCGATCCTGCTATGCCTTGTAGGCAGTCCTTCAGCGCTTGGGTTTTATATTAAGTGTTACAGAAAACCATGGCAACTTGAGGAGGGGGGGTGCATTGAAATGATCTGATAGAAATTTTAACGGGATTACTCTAGTTAGTGTGTTGAGAACAGAGGCTAGGGGGAAGAATGGAAGTGAAGAGAACAGTTAGGAAGCTAATACAGTTGTTCAGTAGAGAGAGGGAAATGATGGTCACTTGTATTAGAAAAGTAGCTATGTAATTGGTGAGAAGTGAATAGATTCTGGATGTGTAATGGGAAAAAATGAGCCTACATTATTTCTTTGTTTTTTTCATGTAGGAAGTTGTAGGGGTGAGGAAATTCACCTAAGCAACTAGGTAAATGGCTTTACCATTTATTGAGATAAAGATAAATATTTTGGGGGGAGTCTAGAGAGTATAAGTTTTGTCTTAGGTATGCAATGTTTCTGATACTTAGTGGACACCTATAACTTACCCATGTACAAAAAGGTTGGTTTTCAAACATAAATGATAATAGTTATTCCAGTAATATTTTAGATTGTTGGCAGAATTATAAATTCAAATATGAAGCCAACTTGTGCAAAATAATATTTCCCGGCAAATTTCTAGTTATTTCAGTAAATAGAATCCTCCATTTCTTCAGTAATCTAATGAGTGCTTTATTATCTTCCTTTCTTTCTCTCTCTCTCTTTTTTTCTTTGGAAGGTGGAGGCAAGATAGATGGGAAGAGGAGTGTTCGCCAATATGCAGCCACACTTCTGCACGTGATCCCGGTAGAGTGTCGCTATAAAAATATGTAGAACACAAGGCTATACGTAGAACCACAGATCCCAGTAAAGATTAGAGGGGAAAAAACCTTTCATGGACTTTGAAGCTGCAGGTCTAGGGACACTGTTGTTGATGATACACTATGGGCGTGATTGTCCACATGCTGTGAATTCAAAAGCATTTCAATGCCACTTAATCACCACCTCCCCTCCCCTCCTTTCCCACGCACATTTATAAACTCTCTCCCACTATGTTTGATGCTATTGAGGTTAATAAAACTGAGGCCTGAAGAGCCCTGTGATTACAGGACACTGTGCATAATACTATTTATGTAATATGTTTAATTTTAAATATTTGTTTACTGGTTGGTGAATTCCATAGAGAAGATAATTTATGGTTTTCATCCAGGTGTCCCCAGAGTTGACCACTGTGACTGACATATAGACTGTGTTCAATGTCCATTCTTTATATACACGAATAAAGGGACTTGGCCATAACAAATGGAAACCAAACTTTGATGAACGTGTTGATGAATGCAACATTATAATTTCCCTCCAATTAAAATATCAATTTATTTTATGTTCTAACATTTCTAAAATAAAAATGGAACAACTCAAATACCTAGGAATGTGACATAGAGTTTGCCTGGCTCACTGACATCAGTGAGGATTAGCTTATCAACAAGACCTATGATCTTCTTCTTGAAGCTTGGTAATGAAAAGAAAAATTAGCACCTATAATAGAAAGAATTTTGAAAGTGCAATGTAAACTGTAGTGGATAATATGATTTTAGATGGAATAAATTTGGAAAATATACGTTGAAAATATAAGTGGGTGCAGAAATAGTTTAGATAAATTAATGGATTCGAGCAATATTATAAATAAAAGTTCAAAAGCATGCACCAAGTGTCTGGGATTTTTCCCTAATGTATGAGAATAATTTCAGATAAAACATAACACCAGTCATCTCAGATGTAAAATCCTTCTCTAAGTAGACATTGGGTTTCAACCATTGTGTCATTTCTCCTGCTCTTTTGCAGCACAAGGTAGCAATTCACTCCTGCCTCATCTTTCCATTAGTCAGTATCTTCCCCAGGCCTCTTGCTTTCTGAAATATCCGTCTCCTACACCCCGGTTATCTCTTCTTCACCCAGTGCCATCTTTGGTTGAAAAGTGATAAGACATTTTACAACTTCAATTTTTTAAATATGTATTCTTTGCAATCTAATATTACTCGTGGTACAGGGTTGGTCGGGCTTTCAGAATATTTTGTAGGAAAGCTGCTGCAGAAAACATAAAGATGTTGGACACCAAGCTAGAAGGCACAAATTTCTCAGTTTGCTTTAAAATATTCATTTTCAAACAGCTGGGGGAGAGAAACACAAACACCCTCATTCTAATAATTGCCTTGAGAAGGTTCTTATTTAACATTTTTAGAGAGACAGAGTTGAGGATGACACTGATTTTCAGGAACAGAAGATTTTAAGGGCCCAAATCTATCCCTTATTAGGTTTCATCTTGCATCTGTCTTGTCTCTCCCATTTTGGCCATAATCATGATATCCTGGGAAGGAACAAAGCTGAATGGCAGTGAATTTGCTCCTGGACAGATGTGGTTCAGCACCTTGTACCAGCAGCTAAAGTCATTTGCACGTATTTTCCTCTGTATGTAGTAGACAACTCACAAAATCTTATGCATATGACTCTTGGGTGGCACATTTTTCTTGTCATGTGCAACAAATACATTTTTAAAATTTTTGATGGAGAAAGCAAAGAATCATCCTGGTATATTCTTTAAGGACTGAGGAAAAGTACTGAGTGATACATTTGATTTCTGAAGTTGTTGGGAGTGGATTGGTATTGGTGAGCTCACCCTGTTGGAAGGAGGAGGATAGAATGCTATTCTGTTGCAGCAAAACAAAATGCTTTATGGTTCTCAAAGTTCCTAAGGGGATCACCATTAAACCCGGGAAATTATTTTTTATCTACATCATGAGAGGGGAGTAAGGGCAGGATGGTGTTTAATGCTTTCCCTTTTGGGAAAGTTTGTAGCATTTCAAAGCCTTTGGTGTCTCCAGCTTAAACTAAATCAGTACAGCCATAAAAGTGTACCTCCTCCCCCACAAACCTTCGCACTGGCTGTTTTAAAACCGACTGCAGTGTGTAACATGGAGAATTTAAGACATTTTATGTGTTTGGACAATGAGCTTGAATGCAGAGCTTTATAAGGCTGGAAAGGTCCATGAATTAATAACCTTATAATTTTATCGACTTGGTAAAGAAGGTGGAGACATGGACCCTGGCAAGAAAATTTATAACTGAACTTTAAATCCCTGATTAAGTGATGTCCCTCTTACATGGAAGTACAGCATAGGCATAACCTAGGGGGGAAAGAATATGTTGCTGTTATTTGTGGATTCATTTCAGAACAAACTCCCTAAAACACTTTAATCTGTTAAAACTGCATTTTTCCCCCGGTTACTTCACATCAGTGAAGTAAGAGATATGTTTGAAAGAATAGAGAATGTAGTCTTTTCCTGTTAGTTAGGAAATATTTCCAACATCTCTGAAAAAGCCTTCTGTTTGAGAGAGGCTAGTCTGTGTTCTGTTCTCCCTCCTGACAATCTGCCCTCCTGCCCCATTTAGAGGTGCCTGCCCTTCTCTTCCCCTCCCTGCCATGCAACACACTCAATGAGCAGCCACCCCCGGGAGTTCGCATCTTATCTTCTCATTTCTTGCCTTATACTGGGTCCCTTCCATGGAGCTCCCTTCTCCCTTAAATTCAACTCCTCCTTCACTTCTGTCTGAAGTTTTGTTGGTCATAATCAAAGGTGCACACTTCTGATAACTCTTGACTGCCGTCTATATTTAATCCACAAGTAGCTATTTGCAATTCAGCTGTTGTAAAACAAGATCTCAAATTATATAAGTACCATGTATATACATTATATATATTATCTAAACAGAGAAAGTGAGAGTGAGAGAAAGGGAACTCCTCCTTTGTATTCTTCATAGCACTAAGTCCAAGAAGCATGCTGTTATCATACAAGTAAGGCCCCTTCTTCCAAGCCAGGGGTTTTTCTTAACTAAGGGTCAGGGACATTCGTGTATTTAGATGATTAGAAAATGAAACAAAAATCTAACAAACATACACATATACACAAAAAACACCTTTGTCTTTGATACATTATTTTTTGGATATTGAAACAGGAAAAGTGTTTAAGTTCAAATTATGTTCGAATTATGTTGTTAATGGATTCCTTCAAATATTAGAAGCCCAGAATGTTTTATGTGCTGGTCATCATCACCAAACCACAATGGCAGGAAGTTACTGGGAAGAGGGAAACATTGTGATTATGGATGTGAGCCTTGGCTTACATCCAGCCCAGCTGATGTTATAAAATGTCAGAAAATGTGTGCATGTTAACATTTATAAATCATTTAGTTTTTCTTTCATTATTGTATCAAATGGGATACAAGATAAACAGTTCTTCTTGTGTTGCAACATCCATACCAAAGGAAGCATGTCGCTAATAAATGTGCTTATCTCCATCTTCACAACACAATAAACAGTGTGTGTATATGTTTATGGTGGGGAGTGAATATTGATTTCTAAAGTCTTTATTTTCACAAACTTGAGTTTACCCCAAAACAAACAAGGCAAAATATTATTGTGTAGCATCTTAGATTGCTAATCTTATTGGCAAGAAAAGGAGTCATGCAGAATTGGAACAATCTTGCGAAAAATATGGAGCTTGGAAATTATCAAACTGGTCTGTGGCTCGAGACAGAGGAAGACAATGTAAGCAGGGCTTCTGTCAGATGATATCTTCCACTCCATAGAATGTGTTATTTAGCTCAATTTTTTGAAGCAAATCATGGAGAGACTATCAAATATGCCATTTGCCTTCATTTTGTAAGTATAAAACTATTGTGAGCTCAGATGGTTTCTAGTCACAAGCTTTAGTTATCACCGCAGATGTCCCAGGAGAAAAATATCCATTTCCTTTTGAAAAAGATGCGTTACTAGAAGGATATATTGGAGGTGGAATTCTACTGGAACTGTCTTAGAAAAAGTATTTCTTTTTATTGATTTCTCTGCAGGCAGGAAATCCACAGATACCTGTAAACAGTGAAGAACTGTTTGGGCATTTCTGTTGAGGGGACGTTAAGGGTGTTCTTTGACACAGACCTACCCTCAATTTGAAAAGTGAGATATCACTCTTACTCACTTCATTTGCTAATAGTGCCCTTGTTTTTGTAAATCTTGGATTTACCAAAATCGAATTCATCAAGTTTGCTGTCATCAAAGGTAAAATTGGCACTGACTGAGCATACTTTGTATGCCAACGATAATATGAAAATTTTAACTCTTTTATTCAGGAAAATTTAAAAGTAATTGAAGTTCACTTTTAGTGTAATTGCACCTGATCTTTTATTTTATTTGCGTAAATTTGTTGTATGCCTTTCTTCAAAAACTGGCCTCTTTTTTACAAAAACAAGAGTATGAGAGAATATATATATAAAAATAAAACTATGATAGTAAAAAATAAAAAATATGATATAAAAACAAAGATAATATAGTATTTACGACATAAAATGAAATAAACATCTGAGTTCATATTCATGTATCATAAATGCTGATCTGTATTCGTATTTTTTTAAATAAATGAATAAATGAGAAAGAAAAGGCAGCTTCTGTTTACAGTAGATTTCATAAATCGATGTAAAAAGAAAGAGGGAAATAGACAACCACCATTAAGACAAACTGTAAAGACCATTGTAAAAACTGTCACAGACAATTTCTACTAAAGGATTCTAAAATTAGTGGGTAAAACTTTAAGGGGAAAGAATATACACATTCTCAAACTATTTCCCTCAATGTATTAATTAACTACAATGAGAAAGATGGTAACTTTACAGTACAGAAATCCCAAAGACACCCCCTTAATCAAGTAATCAAATTTAACATCATCAGTCATGAGATATCAACATCACAAACTCCTCCATATGAAGTATTGAGGACACAGCATAATTTTTGAACTATTGCTGCTAAAAATACATGACCTCATCCCCATTATGATAAACATCAGATCACCCAATCTGAGGGACATTCTACAAAATAACTCTTTTAAACTGTTTGAATCATGAAAGACAAAGAAAGGCTAAGGGACGGTTACAGATTGGAAGAGATTAAGGAGAAATATTGATAAAGGTAATACAGGATCCTGGATAGACTCTTGGAACAGAAACAGGAGATTAGAGGAAAAAGTAGTAAAATTCAATAAGGTCTGAGGTTAGTTAATAGCATTATATCAATCCACATTTCCTGATTTTGAGAATTGTGCAATGGTTATGTCAGGTGTTCATGTTAGGGGAAGCTGGGAGGAGAATATTGAAACTCTCTGTGATCTTTTGCAGCTTTCCTTAAACTTAAGTTTGAAGTAGTTTTAAAAAGTTTTGTTTATTTGAACTAAACTGTCAGTGAAAACAGTTTATCATTGTGTATGTCTGTGTATATACCATAAACCATTTATCAATATATAATATACATTTGTTTCAATTTTATTGGGGAGAAGTTCTTATCTTTCATCAGATTTTGAAAGTTGATCCCAAAGTTTTAAAAATCACTTCTCTATAGACTTAAGATAGTTCTGTTCCTTGTTTGAATTTATAGAACAACACTTTACATTCTCCAACACCTCCACATCTTTTTCTGAGCCCTTATCTTTCCTTAAGTTATTTCTCATGTCTGACCTTGTGAATTACTGAACCTAGCCCAAGGAATGAACAAGGTCAATTTGTGTTTAATTTTTGGATCGCCCAGAACAGGCTTCTAGAAAGAACATATGTCCTGAGAGAAGACCACGAGGATCCAGAAGAAATGTTTTTACTGTTGCAAAGCAAGAAAACTCAACTACTAATCAGAACTCATATCTTATGGTGCTGGCTCTACCTCCAATCTGCCATTTAACCAGCACATCTCTTAGGTCTTTCTACTTTACTACACAACTGCAACATCCTGTGACGCTCCAAAGCTGAAGTGTCCTGTCTATGAAGCAAGAATAATATCTAACTTGAAACATTATTGTGAATTTCACAAGAGAGGCGAGAAAAAAAGCACAGTCTCTGGCCCTGATGACTGATAAGTAACAGCTGTTGATATCTCCATTTGGTATTCTCAAAGACACACTATGTTGGAGACAAAATTAATTAAAGAGGGGTAGACTTTCTGATTAGTCTTCAAGTACAGCTGGCAGTACTTGGTTAACTGCAAGAGGACAAGCCAGCAGTCTGGGGACATGTCAAAAGAAGAAGGATGTTCAGTGTTAGGGAGAAGAGTTTTCTGTAGTCAACCAATTCCTGGAAGAGCGGGGTGGGTGAGGCGGTTTTATGTGGTCAAACCATCATAACAATCTTTATGGAAGTGGCTGTCATGGCAGGCAGTGTCTCAGTCTCCCCTTTGGGTCATTTTCTCTACCAGAATCAAGGGATTGACCTCCACTCAGGCTACCATGCCATTGTCACTAGATCATCATCATTGAATCTGTTGGGTGTCATCATAGGCATTCTCCTGGAATATTTTATCCTCATAGTCTATTTTGTCATCTAACCGAGTGTTGGATGATCATCTGTTGTACAATCCGTCGAGACAGCAGCTGCCCTACAGCATTTAACACCCTGGAAATGACAGACTTGAAGACTGATGTGTACCCTTCCAGCGAGGTTTGAGAGCAGTCTTTCTTTGATGTTTCCTCCAGTAAACAAAATGTTCTGTTTGAAGATCATGAAGAGGCCATTTAGAAAGATGTTGTAAAAGGGTGGCTTTGACCTGTTAGTGATAACACTGGTGTCACACATGACCCCCTTGCATTATTTTGTCATGTCTGCATGTAACAGAGCAGAATCTATGGTGTGAGGTAAAATGTCTGCATTTATCTGTCTTCCAGTCACAAATTCATAGGGAGATAACTCATGTGCCCCCAAAGGGGTGGCTTGGATGGTCACAACAGCTAGAGGCCATGCTTTTGGCCAGAGGAGTTCAAGAGTTTCTGAGAGTTTTCATAGTCTCAGCTTAAAAATGCCACTGCTTCTTTCAATCTTCCTAGAAGATTGTGGGTATTAGGGACAGTACAGGTTTTGAGTAAGAGGTAACACTTTACAGGTTTCTTCCATGATCGTTCATGAATAACATGTGCCTCCATTAGCTGATAAAATAGTTTTCATGCCTCAAGTTGGAATCACAAAATAAAGCAGCTTTGAAGCCTCAATGTGGGCTGCAGCTTTTTAGCAGGGAAATGCTTCAACTTATCCATAGCTTGGCATTTGAAGTGCTTACTAATATACAGTTCAGTTGATAAAGGTCAGGTAAGCCAGTCATAGACCCTGAGGAGGACCGTAAGTGTTTCACTGACTAGTTGTCTGCCGTTCTGAGGCTTAGGAAAATCCCTAATAGTGGCTCTTAATTATTCCTAGGATTAAGGTTTAAATTCAATTGTGAGGACATTCTAGGCTCATGAGCTAAGTGGATCCATAAAGGGAATTGGCAGATGGAAGTGGTAGGAAGCTTGTTAGGGAAAGGGTCAGGAGCCAGAGAGGGAGGAGGTTGGCCTGAAGAGTTAGACGTACAGTGAGGAGAAGGGCAGAGTATGAAGAAGTGTTAGGTTACATAGAGGGGTGTAGTTTGAATGGGGAAAGCTACCCTTTGTTTAGTATCAGCAAAATCTTTTCTAACTTTTGGCAAGCAATCTTTTAGAGAAGGTAATTTTGAGTCAGGATTTCACTTAGAAGCTTCAACGGACCAATTAAAAATTTTGCCCATTGGGCCTAAGCAATTTATTCCCTTTTCTTCTAAGATATCTCTCAAATGAGTTATTTTTGCTAAATCAAATGCTCCCCAAAGTGGCGCTGGAGACCCATTTCACTGAGATTCTCTACACGGCATTGGTGAAATTCTACCATTTAGAGAGACAGGCACAAGAGTTCGCACTATAATAGTACATACAGAGAGCAGGAGTTTTCTCAGAAGTGGAGGAGGTTTAGATGAAGGAGAACCCAAGAGAGCTGGTCACAGTCTATTGTTTTGTGTCTCAAGCCCCTGACCTAGAGGTTAGTTGCCTCCAAACACATATGTGATAATCTTTACTCCACCCTTCCCTACCAGTGGAAAATCAAAGAGAATGCTCTCTGCATACGAGACCAAGCTCTCAGGATAAAAATCAGGATGGGAGTGGAATTGCATCCAGTTTTATTAGTGACCAATAGCAAAGCATGTGGCTCTCAGGGGACATAGATCTGGAGAAAATCACAAATTTCTCAGCCTTGGGAAGCTGGTTGGAATAATAGACATAGTTAGGAGACTCTCCTCCTAGTGACTAAACAACATTTAAAGACACAACAAACAGAGGTGAATCATCAAGGATGTAAACCAAAAAAGGGAACGGAACGTCCAACAAATGCAAATACCAGGAATGAATAAGTGAATAAAAAAGCAGAGGAACTCATCGACAGACAGTGGACCCAGTGAAGACTTACTCTTTTGAGTGATGGAAGGAGCAGTTGCAGCTTAAGGGGCCTGGGTGGGTACTGCGCCTGCTCAAGAGCTAAAGATCTGGCAGATCCAAATGTGGCATTGAGACAACTGTCAAAGACAAATGTAAGTCAGTGACAAAGTTAACAAAAGCTATGTATTTATAAATGTACTGCCAGGATATCTGTCTTCCATCACTTTTGTTTCAGCAGGGGTTCAAAGGAGTTAGAAGGGAGAGTAAGTTTTATAGACCAAAAAAGGGGAATACCAAGGCAGTCCCTGGGATTTTAGAGGTGGGGAGATTTATCTGATAGGTCTTCAGGAACATATTTGGTTGTCCTTGGTTGGCTACAAGAGGGCAAGCAAGCAGTTTGGGGACGTTTCAAAAGGGGAGAGATTGTTCAATGTAGGGACAGAGGGTTTTCTGTGGCCAACCATGTTCTGCAACAAGTGGGGGTTGGTGGGGTCCTTTTTTGAACTGTCATAATTATCTTTATTGGGGTGTGGCTCTGATGTTTTGTAGTTTCTCAATATCCCATTGCTGTAATATCATATATAGTTACAGAGGAGAAGTAAACACCCCAAATCTCAACTCCTTTATTGAGGATAATTAGAACACATCGATCTCTTCTTCTTTGGCTATATCCTTCTTTCCATCTGATGAACTTACCACATCTTCTCCAAATTAAGGTTTTCCTTTGGATTAGCTTTTATATATAAGGAGGATACTGATCTGCTTTTCAGGACATCTGATTAGATCTTGCCCAAATCCGAGGACTTCATATAGACTTTTCAAAGAGCAATATTTCTGAATTCTGAGAAATCCAATGGCAACAGCGACTTGCCTGGATGCCTTCCAGTCTACTTCCAATTAAAACCAACCTGATCATAAATAAGAGACTAAGCTTTGCTAATATGCTCACTAAATACTCCATCTTAAAATGATGTACTCTGGAGGCTGTATTTCTTGGACAGCATATGCCTTTCCTGAATGATGAAGCCCCCAAGTATAATGTCACGAAGTGATTTATTTATATACTATTTTACATTTATTATCATTTCACAAATCTTTTTTTTTTTTGCCTTTTTCCTAAATAAATTGAGACTTGCTTAAGCCATTTCCTCTCACAGTGTTTAACATAATACCACCTATCCGTGGCAAAGTGAAATGTACGAGGAGAAAAATAATATTATTTGAATTATTTTTTTCTATTTTTTTCTCTATTATTAATTTGATGTGATAATTGGCTTTTTTCCCCCTCATTCAACCTCACAAAACAAATGACTACCTTTTCGGATTTTTGTTTTCTTTAAAATATTCAGTTACATCATTCTTTTTTACATCTCCATGGTTGAATTCTGTTTTTCTATTCTGTCTGTCTGAGAATTAAGTTTCTACAACCAAAACTGGAGCAGAAACTGACTCTGACAGGATTTTATTAAAACTGGGCAAGTGCTTATAGCCGTTATTTTCCCTCATAGAGAACCCCAAATTTGTACTTGCTAGTATTTCATTCTTTTAGCTTAAGATTTTTTCTTTTCAAAATACAAATATCAGGGCCATCCCAGTGGCATAGTCGTTAAGTTTGTGCATTCCACTTAGGTGGCCTGGGATTCACGGGTTTGGATCCTGGGTGCAGACCTAACACTGCTTCTCAAGCCACGCTGTGGCAACATCACACATAAAAAAGAGGAAGATTGGTACAAATGCTAGCTCAGTGACAATCTTCTGCACACAGAAAAAAATACAAATGCTACTTGAAACAGTAATAGTTTAAGAGAAAGTATAATATCATAGTTAAGGGATACATTCTGCAGCCACAGAGTCTGGGAACACGTCCCATCTTTCCTTTGTGTTAGTAGAACATTATTCAATATCTCTCTAAGTTTCCTCATCTACAAAAAGAGGGCACAAAATTTGTCCGTACATGATAGAATGGTTGTGTTAATTAATACATGGAAATATAAATGGTCCATGTAAATTTCTTAGAACAGTGGCTGACTTGTAACAGGTGTTTATGGCAGACATTAGTGTGAATCACCTAGTATTTCTAGTTCAATATAAACAACAGGACTGTATTTATCCCTCCTTGAAATTAGGTGTGGTTGCATAACTTTCTTTAGCTAGTGAAATATAAGCTCAAGTGAAGTGTGTCTTTTACAAGCAGACATATCTTAGCACTAACGCAAGACTCTCTCTCTTCATTGCAATCATTGGAATATATGTTATCATGCTCTGAGCCATAAGATCAAAGTGACCTAGAATGCTGAGCCAAGATCTAGAGATTGTCTACCCTAAAGAGTTATACAGTCCCACTGCAAACGCGAAGTGATGAAAAAAAATTCTTTTTAGTTAGATCATTAATATTTTAGGGTTGTTTGTAATCACAGCATGACCCAGAGTATCATAACTAATATTCTAATAAATATAAGCTACTATTTTTATTTACATAATCGATTTTAAAAAGAGAGACCAAATAGACAGGGAAAGACTTGTGAATAGGAAGCAGTAACAAAAAGAGAATTTAAAGTCTGGGGCCTTCAAATATAAATTCCCTTGATATCAAAATGATTTCAAGTGCTTGCCCACTTCTTTTCTTCTCAAATTATATCAGCCAATTATTAATCAGTTGTTCAATCAACAGAAATTATTGGTTACCTTACATTTTCCTCGGTTCTTGCTACATTATTTTTTTCTTTACTTATGTTCACTAAAATCTCCTTCTTCTATCAGGTTACTTTGCTGCTTCCTCTCCATCGTTTCTTCACCAAATTCGTATCTTTAGGGGTAATCTACATTTAATTTTATTTCTACGTGAAGAAAATAATGTCCTACTCACAAAGCAGTAATGATTCACCAGTAACAATAGAACAAATTCCAAGCTACTTAACCTGTTATGCAAGGTCTTTCAAAATCAGACTCCCGACCTCCCTTTCAAATCCTGTTTCCAATTACACCCATTTCCAGTCTTCTCACCTGAATTCACAACACCAGCCATGACAGTTTACCAATAACAGCTGGCTTACATTCTATTTTGTACTATCTCTTGTTTCAATATCTTATGTTGTCACATATTTGATTTTACTAACTTTCTGAGTAAACTATGTTAGCATAACACCACTTTGCATGTCTTATCTTGCCTAGTAGAATCCCTTGTATTTAAAGCTTGCTTTTAATTTTCAAAATATATGCCACAACTTTGTTAATTGAATGAATAAATGAATGTCAATTAACAAATAAGAGAATGAATTGGTTTAAAGTTTTCCATAAAGTCCTCTAACTTCAATAAAAAAAAAAAATCCTGACATACTGTTACCAAGGCCTCTCCCTGATTTGAAAATTGAAATATCATATTCATTTTTTTTTAAATTACAAATTATTGTAAGGCAATATTTAAGTGAAAGAAACTACTGAAATGCCTAACTTAGGGAGTTTAATAAGTAAAAATCACTGACTCTCAGAGATTATTGAAAAAAAAAGTAACATACAGTTCTGTAAATTTCAGCCCCTAAAGTGAGCAATTCAAAGTGAGGTATGTTCATTGATCCACTGGTCTATATTTGCATGTATAATAACATGGCCACAGAATCTGAGGGTCTTTACTCCAGGCCTGTGTTCTCATAGTGATACAATATCTTCTTCTATAGCTGTTTTTCCTTAAGTTTATCCTATGGATTGTATTTGACATAGCCAATAATTCACTTGATTTAAAAGAGCTTTGAGTAGCTAACAGGGAAGAATTTTATCCCCATTTTAAAGATCTGGAAGTAGACACAGAAATAGCAAAGTCGTTTGTCTGAATATCCACAAGCAATATCCACTGACTATCTTAATAGTCACAACTCTTCTCCTGAAACAGGCCCATTATTTGTTCTAGCCTGTCATTCTGCTTGACTTTCCATGAGGAATTTGATCCAACTCAGCTAATGGAAGAGCAAATGGAGGCTTCCCACCATGACCATTATTCTACTATTTCAGAAATTAACTAGAGGAAAGGTCAAACTTTAAATTTTGTATTATATGTTTGTATTACTTTGAGTTTATTTGTGGGAAATGTTTCGTTTCCAGCTGTTGGCCACCTAGGAGAACCACGTTTCCTGCCTCCCCACCTCACAATGAAGCAACGTAAACTCATTGGATAGCTAGAGCAAGACAGAATGAGGACGGCAATTCTGCTGCAGCAAAAGTGATATAATACAATCTGAAGACAATTGTGAATAATTTTCTTTTTTGAATCAATCACGCAACTGTTCCTCTCTATTAGCGCATGTAATTGAGAGTGGAATGTGTATGCAGAGTGTGACTATTTCAGCGCTGAAATTCAGATTTTCTCAAGTTACACTGTTTTTCGAATAGAAGAAAATAGCCACAGATCGTCATCCACGTGTGTATAACAAGGAACAGTCAAATACCAATCAGACTGAATGACTTAACTTGGCCTTCCAGAAACCCCTCAACCCAAAGCATTTGCTCACTGCGTCCAAAAGCACATTAAGGAACTGGAAGTAACCTGTCCATGGTGGTATTACAGACTAAAGGAGAAAATCTGTCCCTCTGAACATGTCCTAAAAATGTGAACTTTAGGCCATAGACATTGAAAAAATATTTATGACTTTTTTCATTTAATTTTCTATCCCTCTATCTATACTCTTACCTTCAGGTTATGGAGTCTTCAGCTCTTGTTTTTCATTTATTGAAACTAGGTTAACATTCTTTCAGTTAAGCATGCTGCGGGTAAAAACAATAAAAACCCCCATTACACACAAAAATGATTAATTATAATTTAGTCAAGAGAACCAGTCTTTAAACAAAGATTCTTCTACCCCTTTCAAATTCAGAGAGATTTATTTATGTTTTCTTGATTTAATTGGCAAGTTCCACAGTACTTCAAAAGTTTAAAAATGAAAGGGAAGAGAAAGAAAGAAAAAGCAACAGCTCAAGGATGATTTTGCATAACTTCACACAACAAGCAGGTGTTTGTAAGATCAATTTACAACAGGGACCGCAGTCCCTACCTAGCTTGGATGACTTCCAACCCACTTCCAATTAAAACTTACCTGTTCATAAATAAGAGATAAAAGCTTGCTAACCAGTACAGTAAATAATAGATCTTAAAATAATGTATTTGGGAGCTATGTTTAGAGACAGTAATGAATTCCCTTTACGTCAGAAAATGTTAAAAGGAAATTTGAGGTCAGGATTCCCAGGAAGCCGATAGAATGTTGTCTTTTCCAGCTTTGACTCTCATATTTGACAACGTAAACTGCTGAATCACTAAGAAGTTTACAATGTGGGCTGTGCCTGCTAGACACAGCAATGAGGTGGCTATTTTTCAGCCCCTATGAGAGGTTCAATAAATGTAGTTGCCTGGCAGTAAACAGGTTTGGAATGGGCAGTATGAAATAGTGTGGTCAGGTTGGGCAGGAGGCGTGGACATATCGACTGCTATAGACCAGGGAGTACTCATATTTTTTATCCCCTATTCAAAATAGGAGTTCTTATGATTTTGACGGAGGAATTTCAGAGAGTGCTGTTAATGACAAAGACCTAGAGAAGAAACATATGGAGAAAACCTGCCTTCCTCCATATACGGTAAAATAGTTTTGTTAGCGGAGGAACAATGAATAGCAGAAGGATGGAGCAGAAGGAAAGGAAGATCTTCCAACAACCACATTCTTTCAGTTATGAGTTGAATTATGTCCCCCATAAATACATTGAAATCGTAACCCCAGTACCTGTGAATGCGACCGCATTTGGAAATACGGTATTTGAAGAAGTAAGTTAAAACGAGGACATTAAGGTGAACCCTAGTCCAGTAAGACTGGTTTGTTTATAAGAAGAGGCAAGTTTGAACACAGACACAGATACAGAGGGAAGATGGCTATGTGAAGATGGAGACAGAGATTGGAGTTATACTGCCGCAAGCAACGGAGTACCAGAAGCTAGAGGGGCAAGGAACGGTCATCCTTTAGAGCCTTTAAAGAGAGTATGGTCCTTCTTACACCTTGATTTCTGACTTCTAGTCTCCAATACCATGAGATAATAAATTTATGTTACTTTAAGCCACCTAGTTTGTACTAAGTTGTTATGGCAGCCCTAGGAAAGTAATGCAACTCCCTTCCATAGTCTATGGAATTTAGAAAGATAGTACCAAGACCCACCCAACTTGACTGAAGCATTTCAAACCGTATTTCTAGTTCCATAAGACTTGGCTCACACAGCGACACTGCTTTATAAGTACTGGAACAACAGATAACCATCACACAACATTCCAGCACTGATGTCTTTATTAAAAGAGTTGTTGCTCTTTCATCTTTTTCCACCAGGACTTGACAATAGAAGGCAAAGAACTTAATTATCCTGTCTTAGTCAGGAAGCTCTCTTGGAAACATAAACTTCTATATGTTTCAATCAAGGGAATTTAATACAAGAAACATGTTACACAGAGAAACATCAGAGGACACAGAAGAGCTAAAGTGCACATCAGAGAATGGTGAGGCAATCCAGAGATGGGTAACAGTGGAAAACTCCTACTAACTCTAGACTTGAAGGGACAATTGAAAAGATGGTGTTACTGAGCTGGGGCTACCCAGCTGAAGCTAGAACCACAGAGATCCTGCCTAGTAGCAGCTGGAGCCATGAAGGAAGTGCAAAAGGGGAGAGATACCCTGACTGCTTCCTTCCTCCCAGCTATCCATCTCTGGCCATTGCCTCCCACTAGCCTGACCTAGCCAGTGGACAGCTGAGTTTGGAAAATGCAGTCCTCGGTGGCAGACTCCATGGCAAGAGTGAAACAGGGAAAAGGAATGGATCTGGAAGCAAACAGGCAATGAATGGCAGTTTCCCTCTTCCATAATAGTCTTGCTGGCTATTTAATCTCCACATTCACTTATTCAACAAATATCTAATGAGTACACACTATATACCAGGCATTGAAAATTTGCAGTGATCAGGAAAAAAAGAGAGAGAAACAGATTGTATCTGCTTTCATGGATTTTAATGTCTAGTAAAGAGGGTAGACATTAAACAAATAAACTAGAAAATAAATGCCTAACTATAAGGTACGCAAGATTATGACAATAAAAGAAGGGGTACTATGGGAGTGGATAATTGGGAGAACTCAGGGGCCATTCGTGAGTCAGGAATGTCCTCACCGAGGAAATTATTCTGAAGGATGAATGATCTATCCTACCAATGATTTAGCAAAAGGGCTTTCCAGGCATAGGAAAAACTCTGACTTGAGGAGATGGTTAGTTTTATGTGTCATCTTGACTGGGCTATGAGCTATCCATATAATTCGTCAAACATTATTCTGGGTATTTCTGTGAGAGTGTTTTTGTATTAGATTAACATTTCAATCAACAGACACAGTAAAGCAGATCCCCCTCTCTAATGTGGGTGAGCCTCATCCAATCAGTTGAAGACTTGAATAGATCAAAAGGCTGAATGTAAAGGAAACTCCTCCTGCTTGTCTGCCTTGGAGCTGGGACATCAGTTTTTCCTGCCTAATAGACTCAAATGGAAACATTGTCTCCTCTTGAGTTTCGAACCTGCTGGCCTTCGGATGGGAAATTATACCATCAGTTTTCCTGGGTCTCTGCTTGCCGACTGCAGAACCTGGGACTTCCAAGCTTCCATAATCACATGAGCCAATTCCTTATTTTACATATATATGTAATTGGTTCTGTTTCTCTGGAGAACCTTGACTAATATGGAAAGCAATTGAAATGTTTAAGAAAAAGAAGGAAGGCCCGTTTAACTTAAGTGTTGTGACCATGGCAGACAGAGGCACAAGATGATACTGGTAAAGCAGGTAGGGATAAATCATGCAGGATCTGTGGGCCATGGTTTGCAATCCAGATTTTATCCTATCAGTAATGGGGAAATCATTTAATAATTTAAGCAGGGGAGTGAGGTGAACCGAATTCAATTTTTAAGAAACAGTTCTGGATGCACTGAGCAAAGGTAATTATACAGGAAGGAGGTAAGAGTTGAAACAAGTAGACCAGATAAGACAATTGCAATATCCTGGGAAGAAGATGCTGGTGGGTAATGCTAGGGTGTAGGATATGGGAAGAAGTGAACAGAGGGGCAACATATTTTTTCAGATAGAATTAATAAGATTTGAAGGATCCAAATGGACCTTATATAGTCAAATTCATATAGTCATACAGTCAATATATACCCCAAATTTTCACACTTCTGCAAATGTGATTCCAGTTCCTCACAAATTCTGAAGTAATCACCTATGGGAAAGATGAATGTTATTTTTGTTCCACATGATACTAGCTCCCCAGCTGATTCAGTCTATTTAATCAAATCATTAGTCTTATCAGTAGCTTTTCCTGGACCAATCAACCATTTGACTGACTTGCTTTTTGCTTGCAAATAGTAGACTTTTAATAAATACTTGCAGGATTGAACCGAATCAATTTCCAAAATTTATGCTTCAACACGATGTAGACATCCATGCCCACAGGTCCTTATATTGAAAAAGATCATCAATCTAAGGGGCTGTGCGTCTCACAACAGGATTATTCAAACAGCTCAGGTTCTATATAATTGTGGAATCAAACTTGGAGCTAAATGCATTTTATTTTAGGTCTCTTATGGATGGATTTAACTAGTGGGAAATTAGTTGTGCTTGAGTATATCAGTATCAAACATCACAGAAGCAGATAAGTGGTAAAGCAATAATTGGCTTCAGAGCACCCTATCCTCTTTCCACCCGTATTCTCATCCCTTCTCTTGCTGGCAGTTACTGTTTCTGCTGTATCATTTTATTTTCTCAGAATTAACCATAGACACAATAATAAAAACCAGTAAATAGTCTTTTTTTCCCTATACATCTGCAATTTTCACAGGATATATATGTAAACATCCTTGAGAAAATTATATTACCCCATTAATGATGGAATGAATGAAAGAATAAGAATGGCCCAAAATAAAATAAACCCTGTGTAACAGTGAATTACCAACTACTGGGGTCCTCCAGTCATTGCTGAGTGACTATCTGTTAGGGATTTGGTGGAGGGTATTATTATCAATAAGGAATCTAGAAAAGATGATTTCAACTTTATTTTTCCCAAAGATTCATGTTTTGTGAGTCAATGAATGAGAAAAATTAAGCAGTGCAAGTTTGAATATAAAAAAATCTAAGTAGTTAAAAAAACACTTTTATATTAGCTACACCATTTGTTAAAGAACAAAAATAGGATTTGGGGGAGGTATTTCTCAGTGTTCTAGGCCAAAAACTACTTTAACAACAGTTCGTATAGAAATAATCTTAATCACTTACTATTGAAGAAAGTTTGAAAAGAGTTAAACTCAGCCTCACTGGGACTTGTGGATCCTATAACTTGTAGGAGACATCTTCAGATTATTGATCTCATTTAATCTTAAGATGCATCCCTAATAAATATATACTGCAACCTCCATTTTGACTATGAGAAAATAGGCTAAGAAAGGTTAAGGAATGTCTTCACTATCACATAACATGTAAACTGCTAAGCGAGCTTAGGAACTCAGATGTCACGTCATGTCACAGCTCTCTCAAATCCTATGCTATCATAAGGATAGTTTTTGATACAAAGCGCATTATTTAAAGAAACATAATTTACATGTAGTGAAATTCTCTGTTCCAATATTATGTAAGGAAACACACATTCCCATGTTATCTGACCTGAGAGAGAATAGAAAATATTCACTGCTATAATTTGGTGGAAAAAAATTTAAGATTGGTAGAGTCTACACAAGAATAAGTAAAATTAAACTTTAGAATTACCCTCAGGGAATTTTTTAACATACTTATATTAATTGGTATTTTCAGTTGGACGCCTCTTTAAAATCTATCATTTTGCTAGATGTTTCTTATTCCATCTCTCCTTAGTTTCTCTTTTCTCTTTTTCCTGGGGTCAATTGAGCATTTTTGTTCTTTAATTTTATCTCTTTTATTGACTTATTTATGCCTTCTTGTTTTTTTAGTGGTTTCTCTAGGGTTGATACATTTTAAATTAATCTAAGACTACCTCCAGATAACATACTGCTTCACATGTAGTGTAAGGACCTTGTAACAGTATATTCCAAATTCCTCCCTTCTATTTTATGTGCTATTGTTGTCACATATTTTACTTTGGCTGTTACAACTAATAGTCACTATTTTTGCTTTCGACAGTTATATTTCAGGGTATTTATATAAGACAATTAATTTTATTTCACATTTGTTCCATCTGCAGTGTTTTTTATTTCTTTGTGTACTTCTGTTTCTGTCTATCATATTTCAACTTCTGGAAAAAGTTCCTTTTACAATTCTTGTAGGATAAGACTACTGGCAATATATTTCCTCTGCTTTTGTCTGAGCGAGTTTTTATTTATCCTTTACTTTTGATGGATATTTTTACTGGATAGAGAATTCTGGTTTGACAGGGTTTTTGTTGTGTTTTCATTTTCATTTCAGCATTTTAATGTCACTTCATGCTTTTCCTGTTTGCATGATTTCGGATTAAAAATAAGCTATAATCCTCTCGTTCTTCTATAAAGTGCCCTCTTCCTCTGTCTTCTTTCAAGATTTTCTTTTCACTTCTGGTTCTAAGCTGTTTGAACATGACATGCCTATGTCTGTGTGGAAAGGAGGGAGAACATTCATTCTGCTCATAGTTCTGAGTTCTTGGATCTGGTTTGGTATAGTCGTTAGTTTTGGAAAATTCTTGGTCATTGATTCTTCAAATATTTCTCCTTTGTTTTGTATCTCTTCTTCTTATAGAATTCCAGTGATACATATATTAGACTATTTGATCTCGCCCCACAACTCTAGGAGGATTTCTTCTATTTGTTTGTTTTTACTCCTCCCCTCCATTTTAGTTTAGGTAATTTATAATGACTTATCTTCAAACTCATTAATTCTTCCATCAGTTGTGTCAAATCTACTAAGGAGGCCACGTAAGATATTCTCCATGTCTGTTCATATGTCTTTTGTTTTAGCACTTTCATCTGATTCTTTCTTATAGTGTCCCTCTCTCTGTTACAGTCATCCACCTGATGTTGTATGTTATCTACCTTTTACAAAAGAACTTTTTAACATTTTTTATGACATTTATTTTAAATTCCCTGCCTGATTTGTCTAACATCTGTGACCTATCTGATTCTGGTTCTGGTGATTATTTTGTTTCTTGAAGTGGTTTTTATTTTCTGCTTCATTTATAGCTTATAATTTTTTTATTGAAAGTCATACATCTTACATAAGACAGATACTCTGTTAAATATTTTTTGTAATGTTTGGAGATGAGCACAACTTTGCTAGTTAGTGTTTGGTTTTATTTTAATATAGTCAGGAGTTCGGCTGTGTTTGAACTTTACTGGCCCTATTTTTACCCTCAGGACACTAAAGATTTTATATTCTTCTAGGAATTACTTATGATTAGTGTGTTGGCTGCATTTCCAAAGGTTATTTTCTCAATGTCTGACCTCTACCCTTGACTTTGTGTTTTCTCCTTTTTTCTTTGTCCTTGAGACAATCGCTTATCCTTCTCAGCTGTATTCCACTGCTGTTTTTATTGCATGCTTGAGAGTGAAGAGTGGGAGAGGGGGCTGTTCTCTGATCTTCTGACTAAGCCTCAGTCTTAGACAAATACTGTGTCCTGGGTCGCAAGCTGAGGCTCACAGTTTTTCTGCCCTTCCATCCCTTGCAGCTAGGCCTCCAGGAAAAGAGTTTCTCTCCTGCTCTTCTTCTATGGCTCTTAGGGGTTTCCACCAGTGTCCTAAGGTTTTTGTCCTGTAGGAGAGACAGGAATGATGGTCAAGGCAGTTTTTCTTTTCTTTTTTTTTTGTTTTGAGGAAGATTAGCCCTGAGCTAACATCTGCTGCCAATCTTCCTCTTTTTGCTGAGGAAGACTGGCCCTGAACTAAAATCTGTTTATATGTGGACGCCTGCCACAGCATGGCTCACCACGCGGTGCCATTTCCACACCCAGGATCCAAACCAGTGAACCCTGGGCTGCAGAAGAGGAAGGTTCACACTTAGTTGCTGTGCCACCGGCCCTGAGGCAGTTTTCTTTTCAGTGGCTGCTGTGCCCCTTCCTCAGCCACCCTGTGCACCATAAGCAGAGCTGTCTCAGTGTTCTCCATCTTCCATGTGAATTCCTGGTGGGATGTGTGGAAGAAAATCTCTTCCTGAGAATACAAACACCCTGTATATGTAGTCCACAGAGACCTCATACTCTCACTCTGTTTCACACCCTGACTTTAGCAGTTCATTACAAGTTTTTAGTTGAATTCTTCTTCCTGGCCTACTTGGTCTCTGTCATCTGTCCCACATAAGCAAATGCTCAAGATCTGTTTGTGCTTGGAGGCACTTGTCTTCCGCAGATTTAGGGTTAGTTAGGTGCCCTGCCACCTGAGTACTCCGATGGATTCAAGAAAAGTAATTACTTGTCAGTTTCCTCAGCTTTTTTCTTGTAAGAGTGGGAGCGAGGCTCTTTCCGACTCTCTATATCTCCGAGCTAAGACCAGAACACCGGCTACCTTTTCAATATCAATTTAGAGGACAAGCAAAAGAGGTTGTAGTATCTATTTTCAAATAAAGAGTTCTTTGTACCAAAAAGATTCATGTTTCTAGCCTTTTTTCCGTCATCCTTCTCATGTTCACATTTGAGCAAGCCAGAATTCACATGGCTGGTACTAAAAGTCTTCCAGAAACATTTCCTTTTCCATGTTTCCTGGTTGCTTATCTCTCTCCTCTCTGAGATCACGATGCCTGTCACTCACAATAACGGGGAAGAGAAGAATCATCAAGAGGGACTGTTTATCTAAGGGGAGCAGAGCTACTTCTGCTTTGGCATCTTTTTTCTCCCAGATACTGTTTTGTTTTCTGTCGTTGCCTGATGACCTTGCAGTTTTCTCTGATTTTTGTTCCTGTGCCACACACGCAATTTCAATGTGAAGGCCCAAAAGGGTCTAGAGGTCAAAAGCACTTTTAGTAAAAAAGTATGTGTTTTTACTAAGAGTTTTCTCAGATAGTCACAGATAGGAACTCAAGAGATACTGTGGATTTGGCCAAATAAGCATAAAAACAGCATTGAGAGCTTTATGTTATGCTCTTTCCTTTGAATAGGAAGTGAACATGACCGAGCCAGTAGCAGTTGTGTATGGGTTTTGAGAGCTTTGTTCCATAGTGAGGACAGGCTGATTCTGTCATCTGCATCTTCTCAATTTACCTGCTCTGTGACCTCTGTCATTTGTAAGCTCAGTGACTAGGGGTGGAGTATGGTTTGTATTCATGAAAGGGAACTGAACTGTGGTTGTAATGTCAGTAGGCTAATATAAGTTTCTTTAAAAATGGGTCTTGAAATGGAAACTTTTTCTTTAATGCAAAATTCAAATCTAGAGAGTTGAAGTCCAGACCCAGACTTCATCTTTTGATTTAGCCTCAGTACGTATGACCTCAGAAATTTAATTAATTATTCATTAACTCTGCTTCGAAGCTGAACAATGAGAAGAAAGAAGTTTCTCCTCTCTTCTGTGTCTCATGCATCTTATCTCCATGATGCTAGACATCTAGCTGAAGAGTAAAATGTGAAAAGCAACACACTTCAAACACAGACACACAGTAATTTGTAGATCTTCATTTCTATTCAGTGAATCTTTATTTTAACTTATGAAAGTTTTTGTATTATAGAGATACAGTTTGTATTAGTTATCAGACTATATTCCCAATCAGTTTATTCCCTAAAAATCCTAGAGACTCATGAGGAAGGAAATTTAACTACTTCTGAAAATCTCAATCACAGCCAATGTAAAAGAGAAAAAAATAATATTTATCAATGAAAGGCAATGTCCATATTATTAAAAAAACCTGCACAGTTTGGGATAACTTAATGGGAACTAATAGTTGGAAATAAAAATTGCTACATTATGGTGCTTCACACCTATATTAAACTTTCATAAGCAATTCAGAGATGAAAGCAAATTAACCCTAAAAGTATAATCCTGCCATATTGAGCATATTCACTCCAAAATCATTATCATCAGGGTTATTACCTTCTGGTCCCAAACCTGGTTATATCACTTAATATTTTGTTATCTTTGATGGAGCAAATCAACATTTAGAAGGAAGAAAAATGAATAATAGGTAGAAGTTATTTGTGTTCACAGTACTGGGGCATGAAATTTATAGACAAACCCACCTGAGATGACCATGTTTTCTTTCTAGTATATCCACTATTAATAAAAACCTCTCCTTCCCTTTGTGCCCCAGCTATGATTGATGAGCAGTGTCAATCACTTCATGGAGCTTGTTGATGTTTGCTGTCATGGTCGAAGCTCTGTGAGGTTTGCAATAGAGTGACAGGCTGGATTTCAGTTTGTTGGTGGTTTTCCTTAAATAAGGTGGGATCTAGTGATAAATGGGACTTAAACTAGAGAAAGTACCATAAATTCCAATGGGATTTATCTCAAACCAAGACCATATCCACATTGAAACTGTACTAAGGCAAAACTCTCAGGATGAAGAATCTTGGGCATTAGTTCCTGAGGGGAACTATTTTCTTGGAATTTTAAAAAACTTGAATCATAAAGTCAGTACCCCATGACATTTAGATGTTCCAAAAGGCTTCTTTACTTGAGAGTCAATGCACATTAGTTATTGTACCAACGTTAAATTAAAAGGTTCTTTAAACTTATTTATTGACCAATTGTTAACTGAGTACTTACAATATATCAAGGACTGTGACAGGTCCGTTGGTAAATGTATGTAATACATGATCTTTGTCTCAAAGCATTTACTATCTAGGAGTTATAAGATGTATATAAATATATGGTATGATACAAATTTCTATGAGATTGTACAACAAGTACACATTAATTCTTCAATGGAAATAGAAGGGCTTCCATGATTAGTCATATTCAAGATGAATTGTAAAGGTTTGGAAGGGTTAGTTAAATAGTACATAGGATGTATATAGTATTTCACCTGAAAAAACATCATAACTTAAAATGTGGAAGTCAAAATTTATGTGAGAGAGAAATAGTGAGCTAAACTGATGTGATGGGTATATACAGAAGATAAAAGTGTAGCGATCATATATATCCAAGCTTTTCCTAAATTTAAGTGATAAATTTCATCGTCTAGTCAAATATCATGTTCTTTGTTCAGAAAAGAAACAATGTTGGGGTACAAGAAAATAATGGGCAGTGAGGCCAAAAAGTAGTTTAGAAGTGAAAAATCTTTATGTCAGTTCCAAGATATTTTTTAACATAATTCTGCAGCTAATGGGCAGGATCATTGAAGAAGAATTTTTGTCTTAACTGCCACTTTTTTTCTGATATGAACACCTCATTTTTCCAAGTTCCATCACTTAGAAAAAAATAGCACCTACAACGCCAACATCTAATATTTCTTTCTGCATGGTTTTGATCATATTTTTTGCCCTACTTACAATAGACATCTTCTCAGCAAATCTCAAATCTTACTCATCTTTTGAGGCCTGAGTCAGCATCTAATTTACCCAGAAAGCTGGTAGCGTCTCCACATCCCTCCTCCAGAATGTAGAGCCCAGCACCAGCGTGTGTACTGACCCAAGAGTAGCTGTTTGTGGAGAATATAGATGAACCTTGGACATGTGGACTGAAGTAACTATATGCCTGCAGAAGAGGTGTCACTTGCGGTATAGTCCAGCCCAGGGGTGTGTAGAAAAAGGTGCAGGCTGCTGTAGTAGATGGGCTGGTATTGGGCTCTTTCTGCCCCCAACACTCTAGCAGAGCAACAGGGGCTCTAAGAATCCCAAATTCAAACTTGGCCTTTCAGTTTGTTAAATACTTGGATACACAATATATAGGTCTTCATTTGTATAATCATCCTGGGCCCTGCAAATATTACATTATGTAATTGTTTCTCTGTACAACTAATGACCTATCATATTTATTCTTACGCTGTTTTATATGATAATCTAACCAATTCTATTACACTGTCTATTTTCCTCAGGTAGTGCTGATGTTCTTTGAAAGTGGAAACTAAATTGATCAGAACCAGCAAAATATTATGCATACAATTCTTAATTAATAACTATTTTTACTGAATTGAGAAAATTATCTTACTAGTCAAGAGCCTAAATTGTACAATTGTAGGCTATGTGATGCTCTATTGTACTGAGAACTTTCCTTCTGTTTTATAAATACACTGGAACATTTCTGATAAAGATTGCATCCAGGAAAATTCCCTGTTTGTTTAAAAAAATAAACATGGCTTCTCTATTATCTCAGGGCGTTGAAAGAGTGGAGAGGAATCTTAATAGAACGAATCAAGCCTTCTAAGTGTCAGGAGAATAGCACTTAGATTAACATTCTTTTCAGTTTGATGGAATGAACATTTAGATTAGTAAAGACATGCTTTTTATTAAAATTCAGCCTCATTATTCATAATACATCCTCAGTTTCTATTAGGACCATTTTATATAAAATAAGAGGAACTAGGTACCTTTGTAGGGTCATTTCAGGGGCATTTTGAAGGACTCTCTTCAGCAATATGTCAGAGTCTAAAAATTTACTGTTTCATCTTACAGTTAACCATTACCTTTTCTTTGCTCTCCTCCTTAAAAACACAAACAGATAGGAGAAAACTATACTGTAATGTTACTCTTGCCTTGGTTTGGGGGTGTTTATCATATGTCCTTAACATCTTGAGGAAATTGGAGAGTAATGCGCTTGAGTTGCAGTCATACATACGTATTGGCATCACAGGATGTAAGAAAATGTGGGGGTAAGTCCAATTCACCATGATGTGTATAACTGTCATCTCTGAGACCTAGATGAACAAGTAATATATGTATCTAACAGTTAGAAGGTAATTTTCTACACCTGTGCTAACTAGGCCCCAGAAACCCTATCACACATGGTTGATGATATTGTAGAGACTGGAAATGAACATACCACCTTACAATGAATGCAATAAAGATGTGATTTCAGCAGTGTGAGCAGGACTGTTTCCTCTCTTGTTCTAGGGGGTAACACTTCAGTTACTACAGCCTAGGTTTAGAATTCTCTTTATTCATCTTGTTTCCTTTTCCACCTTAATTAGCTGGACCCCCAGTCTTATCACTAATGCTCTCAACTCTCTTCCAGTCCCCAAGACTATCATGTGTAAGGCAGTTTTTCAGTGGTTTCTCTGCTTCTTCTCACTTACCCAATAAGACAATGTGTCCCCCTTTCACACCTAGGATCACAACTGATCATAACTAAAGAATTTTCAAGTTGTTTCCTGAGTGTCTTTTTGTTATGGACAAGAAAACATATACGCACATATTTTATCCTCACAGATTCACATTACATTCTGTTCCTTTGCATGATGATTCTTTAATGTTTCACTTAAAATTCATTGATGCATTGTCATTGGCAGTATGATGGATAATTTTATATGTGAAGTTGTACAGGTAGTAAGGCCCATGTCTCCTCTAATAGTCACATTGCTTCCCCCCAGGCTTGATACAGTTTATAGAGATGTTTGTAAGCCTTGATACACATTTCCTCAGCCAGGTATTCTACAAAGTTTCCAACACCAGAAGTCTACCAAAACTACTACTGAGTGATAAAGAGACCTGCCATCCTGCCTTATTCTGTCCATCACACTGGCCTACAGACTTTTTATTTTGCCCTTTCCAGTGGCTTGGAGATAAGGAGTATATTGTATCTCCAAGATGTTTGCATATTCACCAGTCTCCTGACTCCAAATTTCTGCCTGGATTTTCATCTTCCATGAACAGAAACCCAAATGTTGGCTCTTTCCTGAACCATGCTTCACCTTGACTTTCCTTTATAGTACTGAATCTCTCTGTCCAGGTGTGTCACCTGTCACCACAGTTAGTTTCTACATTTGGGTCATTACTTACATTGCTCCTTTCCCAGGAGGCAGGTACTAGGTCAGGTTTAACTACCTCCCCATCCTTCCCTGATCCATCCTCTTAGAATCAAACTTAGAATCAAGCATGACTTGAGGGTAAATTCAGAGAGTAGTATACATTGTTTTAAGACATTATTTTTAGAGCAGTTTTAAGTTCACAGCAAAATTAAGAGGAAGGTACAAAGATTTCCCATATACTCTCTGCCTCCACACATGTAAAACTTCACCCTTTATCAAGAACTACCACAAGATGGTACATCTTTTACGAAGAATGACCCTACATTGACATATTCTAATCTCCTAAAGTCCATAGTTTCATTACAATTCATATTTGGTGTTGTACCAATCTTGTTTTTGTTTTTGTTTTTTGACACATTGGCTTTTATGCCTTCCACATTAATGATGTGTTTTTGTAGTTTATAATTGTCTTTAATAACCGTCTTTTCCATGGTTACATTTTGTTTTGGGCAAGCATTCTAGCCACTCAAGAAGTTTTCTCTGCCTGCATTTCTGGCTATCCCTCCTAGCAGCCCCATGCCTGGAGAAAGAACTCAATGCTTAGACTTAGACTTAAGTTGCGTGTCTAGCACTGAGTTGCTGTGAGCCTCTGAAAAGTTACTTCCCCTCTATGAACTGATTTTTCTTTTCTTTTAAAGAGGACTAGTACCACAAAATCCACAGGGCTTATATCCGGGCTCATAGGAGACAACATATTGCAACACAACAGAATCCTTACTTAATAATAGTGAAAAGACGAATGAGTCAACAAGATATACAAGATCAAAATAGCTCATTTCCAAAACTCGATATAATCCTACCAAATATACAGTATTCTCCTGATTCTATATACAACACTGTATGCTTTTGCATGATGGGAACTAGAATATGCCATTGTAAAATATACCACTTTGGCATAGAATTATTCTGAGCTTAAGGTGATGGGGAAATAGAAAAAGGCAAAGCTCTCTACACTTCTCCTAATTGCCTAAAAACAGGGCATAAATTTCCCTTTTGTAAAGGAAATTTCCATTTGTAAAGTTGTCTTCTTCTCCTATACAAGGAAAAGGAGAACGACTAGAAGACCACTTTTATCACCTAAAATGACTCAAATCTGTATAACAAGCCTTACTGAACAACCCCATTTCCCACACATTTTCTAGCCACCTTCCCACAGCTTACCCTCCAAACCACCAGAAACACAAACCTTCTTCTCCACGCTTTGTTCAAATGGTATAGAAGGCTCCGGGTCTCTCCATCTCTTTGAGATTTCACTTCTTTTCTGTGAAGTTCTTGTATGCATATATAATAAACCTTTTTCTCCTGTCATTCTGTCTTTTATCAATTTGATTCATGACCCCACCCACTGAACCTAAGAGGGTGAAAGAGGAGTGTTTTCCCTCCACTTTGGCCGCTAGGGCTTGCTCTTCTCTTTACAAGTTGTGTAGTTTCCATCTTCTTTTTGATATTCAGGCTCTCTACTTTGACTTTAGTTCTTGACCTTTCACTTCTCAACTACTATTATCCAGAAAATTCCTATGTACTTTGTAGGGGAAGAAGACATTTCCTCTGCCTACTCTGATCAGACAACGAATTCAATTCACATGAGACAGAGTAACAGGAGAAAATTAAAGAAAGCTTTATAATATGTATACGTAGGAGAGATCCAGAGAAACTGAGTAACTCACCAAAATGGTGGAAGTTCTAACCTTAAATACCATCCTCAGTCAAACACAAAGGAGGATGTTGGGGGTGGGGGGAGTCAGTTATTGGAGGTTACCAGAAAAGTACAGTAAACAAGAGTAAGGTTATTATGCAGAGTTAAGTCCTTGCTTTCCGCATTGATAAGAGTTTTTAGAGGATAAGGTCATCGCCTCTTCTTCCTGGTACAGAGAGGGAGACACATTTACAGATGGAGATTTCCTTTACAAATGTAAATGTATCTTAACAAAGGGTAACTTCTACTTTTCAGAGTTTCTCTCATGTCTGCAGTTTTTAAAAGTAATCAGCCCAAAATAATTTTCATTCCAAAGAGGCATATCTTGGGGTGGCCAATTCCAATCCCCCACAGCTTTGAGGTTAAATAGCAGGCCTTGTTTATCCTGGATTTCCTCTCTCATCAGTCTGGGCTTAGTTAGGTGTCTCATCTAGCATTAGATCGCAAAGTTACTAATTTCTACAAGGACTAGGAAGAGCAAGGAAAGGATGTCAAAGTAGTCTCAGATAGAGGGTTTCAGGGCCTTAAAACCACATATCAGATATCACATTTTTATTAAAGTCTAGTTTTGTTTATAGTCTTCTTATTGCTCCTCTTTCAAACATACACTGAGTTTACAGCATCAATATTTCCCATATTTCTCATTCCTAATGGATGCATTTTACATCACTCATTCTTGAGAATCCTGCATGAAAACTTTCTATAATAAACAGATATAGGTATGAAATATGAACCTGAGTCCTCCTGCATCCTGCAGAACCTTTTCATCACTGAGAGGTTTTGATCAAGTCTGCATAAATGACTTTGTCTTTCCTTACTCATGTACATCTTTTTTTTAGGAGTACACAGTGTGCCTAGTCAGCCTTTGAAGATTAGGAATTATTTTCTTAAGTGAGCATTAATGAAAGGAGAATGCATCATTCTTCATCAGCCGATGGGCTGAAAATTGCTGACAGCAAATGTTGTTAATAAAGCCACATTAAATGGAGAGAACAAATTTGGCAGTTAAGTGAATGATTCTTAGTGGCAGGGAGGCCTTATTTTGCTGGATGATTGGAGAAATTGACATTTATCATATACAGACTGACATTAGATATGAACCCAAAGAAGGCAGCTTTTTTTCCCCTCCATTATATGTGTAGTTGGAGAACAAAAATAACGCCTGGGAAACGACTAACCCAAATCTCATTTTTTGTCACTGTTGTAGCTATTTGTTTAAAAATGTTTTCCCCGTGAGAGCCGACAATCCCTCCCCACTCTGAACTATCAAATTTCAGACTACAAGTTTTCAATGGCAGCCAATCTGGAGAGTTGCATATATCTACCCCTAGACAGCTGCATTATGGAACTAAAAGAACTGCATCTAAATTCATGAGCCGATAAAAAGTAATCTGGCTAAAGTCTTTTTTTATACCAGAATATACAATGATAATCACACCCCCTTGAATTACAAATGTTCCATAACCATTCAAACTGGTACTGAGTTACTGACATTATTTGAAGTAATGACATAATAAAATACAGTTTAAAAGACAAATCCATAATTTACTTACTTCTCGCTTAAAAAATGTTTCAGAAATCTTTTGAGATCATAATTGATAGAACACCATGATTTCATAGACCATCAAAGACTTGAACAGGTTTTAATAAACCAGGAGAATTAAAGTGGCTCTAGCTTGCTTGCTAGCTAGCTATGTTTATTCTCCCCCTTCACCTAGCCTTTTTAGCAATCTAAAATTACAGCTAAAAATTAATTAAAATGTATAGTAACCTGAAGTTTTAATTAACTAAGTTTTTTTATCTTACATGGAATCCAATAAATCACAAATATCTCTATTCTCAATTTAAATTAATTTTTTTAGGATAAATTTGTAGAGAGTCCCAAGTCTAGACAAATTAAGCATCATGGTAACACAGACGCATGGATTCAATAAATTGAAATTCAAGAGAGGTGACAAAAAGCATTTGTAATTCCTATTATGTTCATATTTTCATGGTTAGGAATTCAAATCTTAGTGTTAAATTATCTTTGGAAATGGCAAGTCATGATTTTGTATCACTAGCCAGAGACCGTTTGGGGAATCTCTCAGTGGCTATGTTGATTTCACTGCCTGGTTGAGCTAATCAATTGTGCAGAAACATACTTGATAATTGTGATTCCCAAGGATTTATTTTATAGTTTTGAGCTGGGAGTTTTATTTCAAATATCCCTTTCCTGTAATTCTAAATAAACCCAATTGAAGAAAATCATCTTTACCAGGTCTTTAACCCTTGAAGCATATGTGTGGTTATCGTGAACAATGTGTGTCATGTTCACACGTCTAAACTCAAAGTAATAGAAGGTAAGCACTTAACACAGGTGAATCTCAAAATTAAAACCTATAATGTTAAAACTAAGAATCCAAGATCGGTTATTTAAAAACTAACACACACATAAACAAAATAAATATATGGTAAAAAGCAAGTTGGCTCTTTGAGCAAGGACAACTAAAATATGGAAGACAAGATTTCTGCTCAAGATATTCTTTTGGGCAGTGCCAAAACAGTAACTAAGTCTTAAGAATGCTCAAAAGATACTTGGTTAAATATGCCTTGAGAGAGAAAGGAAGCAGGAATTAAGATAAAGGATCCAAGGAGTAAGATATTTGGGGCCAATATGAAATGGATAAAATATGAACATAATGGAGACAAAAAAAGAGGAAAGATACAGCATAGAATTCAGTTGGGATAACCATCAATGCAGCCATTTACTTGAAGGAAGATAAGCTTTCAACTTCCACTAATTTATCCCAAAGATTACAGTTTCTACTGACTGGACAAAGACCATTTAAAAGAGTCGAGCAGAAAACTGACCCTTTTCACCAAAGTAAGTAGTTAGAAAAGATTAATTTCAGCCATAAAATGGTAAACCATTTCCTCTGAATTTTTTTGAGGAATATCAACTACCTTACCAAGAATATTTAAACATCACTTACCATAAGCCATATAAGTAACATAACTAAACATAGGAAATAATATGGTGGTTCTCCAAAATCTAATCAAAACTGGAAGGCATGAATATGTATACCAGCAAGAGGTATTAGAGACAAATCAGCCCAACTCTTCCACTTAAAAAAATACAGTAATTGAGCCTCAGCCAATGAGGTATATCTTAATATCAAAGACAGGATTAGATGCATTTGGGTCACTGTTACAATCATGGAGTTTACAACATAAGATCACACTCAAATATTCATGCTCTAAGATAATTGCCCTCTCATGTAGGCTTTCTTCCTCCAAATAAATAATAAAATTTGTGAATTTCCTAAGTACTTATATTTATTTTGCGTTATCTTGCTTGTCATGAGTACAGTAATTGGCATACAATGAGATTCTCGATTTCTCTTCAGTGAATGATTTAAAGGAAGATAGAGGACACTAAGAGACAGGTGGGAATAGTGACAGCAAGTACTGAAAAGGAAATAAAATGTCAGTTGAGAAGGGAATAAGGAGAATGAATGTGCTCATTGAAAATAAACAGCAGGCTCTGGCCTAGGTCTTAACGTTCCAAGTAGAATTTTTTAATTAATTGCATTGATTTTTAACCAAACACTTTGCATCTCAGCCTTCCACCCTCCAACCCACCAAGCTCTTCAGATTTGCTAGTCTGGACATGTTCTGATATTGCGGTTGTTTTTTCCTGTCAGTGTGGAAGTTTATAGATCTCTCTGATCTCCTTTTTCCAGCCTGAACAAACGGGCTCTCTGAAGACTGTCACTGACTGCACAGCCTCTAGAACCTGAATTTGGCTGCAAAGCACAACTTGGGACTAACTCACTGTGCACACTGGGACATGTTACTTTAAACCCAGTGCTTCATATTTGTCATCCGTAAAAGGAGGAGAATACCAGCACTTACCCCAGAGAATGATTGTGCAGAATAAGTAAGTTAATACTGATGAGGTCACAGCACATTGTAAGCCTTCCACAAATGTTAGGGGGTATCTTCCAAGAGTTCCTAAAAATCTTCTGGCACTCTGATAGTAACTTTCATTCCTGGAAATTTAGATTCATAAAATAGCTTCTCTATAATATTCAAGGATTTTAACATCTGGAAAAGCAAGTTCTTATAGTCAAACATATTCGTCCACTTACCAAGAGAGAGAAGGGGCAGAGATCCCTTATGCAAACATTTGCTTTTGTTTGTTCATTTGTCTTTTTCCAGATAAAGGAAACGTCCCAAGGATTCTCATGACTTGGTTAAAACTACCCAGTTAATCAGTGGCAGATTCTGGGTCCTCCCATAAGATACAGTTTCCTCTCACGACCACAGTAATGCCAAATCTAGTACCCAGTTTTATTAGACAAAAGGGATCCACTAAAGCAAAATTCATGAATCAAGTTAAAGTGAGATTTCTGGACTTTTTGGGATTATAGAGCTTGAGGTTTCATTTTACCGTACGAATATAGAATACTTTGAAAAGTTTAGGTATTATGGCTGCCAAACGCATTGACATGCTGAGGACAATTGAGGCCCTCCCATGGACTTGACTAAGCAAAGGATTATAATATACCTCGTATAGGATTTTTCTGCGTATGAGATACAGAAAATAAGAATTCTTCACACTTAAGGAGAAAGCATTGGGTGAAGACAAATTGAAACCCAACTCAATCCTATACAGATTGAGAGTTCTGTGGAAAATAGATATGACATGCAAAAATAAGTGAGGATTTGACTTCAGAAAATCTTACAGGGCAGGAGGCACTTTGGTTTTTTTTTTTAATGAATTGAGGTATCCCTGAATCTATCCATTTTTATACACAACTTGGGTCTCCTAAGATGAAACAGAGTGGCATACAGAGAAAGAAAAATGAGAGGGGGCCAAAATTAAACTTTGAAATTAATTATATCGCCATTCCCATTGAAATAGATTCCTGGATTTTGTACTGGAGACATTTATATTTTCTATGTATAAGGTTTAACAGATCCTTAGTAAGATTTACTCTGTACACAGAACTTTGTGGAATATAGAAAGATGAAAGGAGTTTAGGTCAGCAGGAAAAGCATTGTGCTAACATAAGGAAATCTGAGTTGTAGTCCCAGGACTGCTAGAGTTAACTCAATATAGGACATTGGCAGCAATTTCACAGCTTCTCTGGGCTTCAGTTTTCTACTCTATAAATTGAGGATGTTGGATTAGCAATGCCCAGTTCAACTCTCATACGCTATGAAAGTTACGGTGGAACATACTGTAAAGAGCAGTGTATTTCAAGCCAGGAACTCTATTTCTGGCCTTCTAACAAGATTAATTGTTTGACCTTAAATCAGTTATTTAACTTCTACCAGACTCTTTTCTTCTCAATTATAAAATGAGGTGTTGGACTATTTGATCTCTAAAGTTTCTTCTAGGTGTAAAAATCTATGATTCAATTCATGATCCTGTCCTCAAGGAGCATTCCATCCAGTTAAGGAGACAAGACATGCACATAAAAAGGTTAATAGCAATATCAGACAAAAATAGAACAGATGTCACCAGGCAATGGATGCCTTAATGCCAAATAAATGGCGCGGATAGTAAGTAATATAAATGTGAGGTGGAAGAGATCATTCTGGGTTGGAATCGTAAGAAAATTGTTCATAGATGAGTCAGTCTAGCAGATTCTTAAAGAGTCGGTTAGGTGTACTACAGGCAGAGGCTGACGTGGGGCTGGGCATTATAGAGAGCAGAATCTTAAAAGTAAGAAAGTACATCCCGAGAGTGGAAAAAAAGACCAGAGTGGCATCGATAAGGGAATGGTAGTGTGGCCAAGTAGTTTGGATGTTTTATTTAGGCATTTTTGAAAATGGTGCTTCAGAAGGAATCACCTGAGAGTAATGTTTAGGATGGATACTTCTTTTCACTTCTTTATTAAACAATTACCTATGGAGTACCGATAAGAAGCTAGATTTTGCATAGGACTGGATGGAAAAGGTAGAGGTTATAGCTTCATTTGTCAGTATTATTGATGACACTTCTTATGTGCTTCATGCATTCTTTCTCCCAAATATTTATAATTAATTTTTACCAAAAGGATTATTGAGTCCAAATGCCATTTCCAGACAATGCAGACCAACGCTAATGACCGATTCTTTGAGGTTCGGGAAGTCTACTTTCCAAAGCAAATTGCACTGTGAATCTAAATGCAAGTATTTGTCTGACAAACAAAAGGTGATGGAGACCTGGGATTTGTGCTGGTGACTTCAGAGTCCAGTGGACCTGAAGCATCACATCACAAGGAACGGAAGAAAGCAGTGTTTTATAATGTTCGTAGAAAATCACAGTGTTTCTGTGCACTTGATTTCCTGAGAAAAGTTTCTCAAACCTGTCTGGGCGGAGGGCAACATATTCTTTGATGCCATATGCTGAAATGTGGTTGTAGCTTGGGCAGATGCTGCACAAGATAAAAGCACTTTATTCTCTCCTTTGGATAATTTGTCTAGCACATCTCTGGCTCCAAACCAGACCCTTGATTCAATAACCAATCTCAATCAGAGATATCAAAAGTTTCCCACTGCCCTAGAGTCTAAATTGAACTTTCAACCTCAGAAGCTGTCCACCCCATTAACAATGTATTCAAATTGCAAGCAAGCATTTAATGAATGCTGAATTTCAGAGCAACAGCATGAAGACTGGGAGAGCCTTAGGAGCTGCTGAAATGAAAGGGCTCTTCTCTTAATTTCAAATATCAGAAGACTTGAACAGAACATGGCATCTTAGCCATCTGAGCTTTTTAAAATGTGACATTGGCAGACGTACAATGCTCAGCTCTGTGGTACCTGAATAATTGAGGCTTTGAAACATCAAAGTGTTGACACCTTCAAACACTCAAGTAGCTTTGTTTGAAAGATTCATCTCACAAAAGAAGACTAACTCTGCCGTTTGAGATCAATTCATTTCTCTGAAACACAATGTCCCCACTTTATATTGAAACAAACTTGTTTACCACATATTGACTAGCTATGTCCCATGTGAAAAAGGTATTCGATTAAATACATTTCTTTGCGATAACATAATACCCAGAAGAATTAAGAATGACTGTTGGGGGGACATGAGAACAACATAAATTATTTCTTAAGCAGTGAAGTTTCTTCAGATCTCATGTCATTCAAGAAGTCAAAATGAGAGTTGAAGATAGTCAAGTTCACATTACGTATTATACATTCAACAACAGCAACAATAATAAAACAACATGATTCCATTTTCTTATTCTTTCAGCGATATTTATTGAGCACTCATTATATTCTGGGCATTCTACTAGAGGTTGCAAATACAGAGAGAGACAAGTTAAAGTAGGTGTTGTTCAAATTGAACTTAAACTCTGTTAGGGGATGTTATGAAGTACATAGGCAATTACTTTGCAGGGTGATGTGTTCTAAGTAGCCAGGGACAGTGATGGGGGAACCACTCAGTTCTATCAGATCACGTAGGAATCCCACAAATATAGATCAAGGGATCTGATAGGCTTCTCAGAGGAAGTAAAATGGAAGCTGCAGTATAAAGTATGAGAAAAAACTATCCAGTCAAAGAGAAAAGGGCAAAGTAAGGAGTGGCCCAGTAAGAGTTACAGTCCTGTGAAAATGTGCAGAGTTGGTGGCGGGATGAGACTGTTTGCCATAAAATAGCGATATAGTTAGGCCGTCTGTTTCAAAGCGGCTGCAGTAAGGAATGAGGCCGGAGAGGTATGGAAGGGCCACACTGGGAATGATTTTTTATGTCATGATTAGCTTAAACTTTACAGTCAGTCATTACAGGTTTTTATCATGGAAGTCAAGGGAGAGTGTTTTTCTATATTTTTAAGACATATAGACTTACCACATTGCTTATGATAAAAAATTTGGCATAGAGGGAGAGAAAAAAGCTATAGGAAATAATGGGAGTATCTGATGGAACCAGTGTGCTGAGGAGGGAAAGCAGAAGTGGAGGTAAAAGTTTAGTGAAAGGAGGAAATTCATCTGAAAGTGACTGTTTTCAACCAGAGTTAAGGGCCTCAAATACACAGATGTTCATTCATTCTGTCTACAAATACAAGAACTATCCTAAGTGCTGGCAGTACAGTTGTGAACAAATCATGCAAACTCACCTGCCCTCATGGAGTTTATACTCTAGTTATTGCTGAAATGTAAATGGTAGAAGCCTTTGTGGAAATCACCCAGAGGGATAAGCTCATACCCTTTCAATGCAGGCAATAGATATTTTTTACAAGAACCTTCTAGGAGAATACTTCTACTTCAGCTATCTAATTAATGAGATACTTAACATAATGAGCCAGGCTAGAGGGGGAGGGATTTGGAAGAAATATATTATTATGGCAAGAGGGCAGTCACCAACTCTATGCACAGGACTGGACCTGTGGTTAGAATGGGAAACATGAAAGCGGCTTTTAAGAGTTAACTCTCCCCTTACAGGAGCCATAGCAGAATTTATTGCCAATAGAAATTACCTATTTGCAGAGACAAATTCCCCTCCATAAAAAAGTTAAAACTCATTTTCATTTTGTGGATAGTGTATGGGCAAAAACATACCAGTGTGAAAAACTGAAGAGTGTTTCAATAATCTGCAGAAAGCTCTCCAAGAAAACTGAGCACTCAGACATTTTCACGCTATTCCATATGGGATGTTAACGATGTTAACGATGGGATCGTATGGGGACTACTGATCCCAGGTTAAGAACTCCAGACCTATTGCAATGGTTGCTTCTTTTGGAAATAGCAAAGAAAAAAATGAGTTAAAAAATACAACAGGATTAGATGCAAGTAAAAATGGATAAGAGAATTATGAGGAACTGAAAAATGCAATATTAGAATTAAAATCTATATCCAATATAATAGAGAACATTTTCATGTAAATAGCTCAAGGCATTGCAAATTCAAAATGTTGATTAAAATACTCAACATTTCCTGCTCCTTCTTCATGAACATAGGCAGTTTGTCTCTCTGACCTTCTAATTGCTGTAATTAGTTCTTATAAACTGCCCAGATCTTACTGTTACAGGGAGATTTCTTGATGCTGAAGGTATGCTTTCTTAGACTGCAGTAACATGATGAAATCCTGTATCGAGGGAATGCTCCAACACATTAAACAAAGAAAAAAAAATCTCAGAATATTCTTCTTTTCACTATAGAGGTCAGTGTTTAAAAATAAGGATATCAGGGTCAGACCCGGTGGCCTAGTGGTTAAGTTCAGTGCACACGACTTCAGTGACCCAGATTCGGTTCCTGGGTGTAGACCTACACCATTCGTCTGTCACTGGCCATGCTGTGGTGGTGACTCACATACAAAAAGTGCAAGATTGGCAGCAGATGTTAACTTCCTCAGCAAAAAATAAGAAGAAGAAGAAGAGTTTATAATTCATCTCAAACTTCAACTCCCAAGACAGAGATGTTTACATCATCTCCCTAATTCTAATCTAAATCATGATTCAATTATTCATAAAAATAAAGTTTATCTATACAGGCCTTCCAACCTCTTTGTAATTTATTCACTCATCAATCTAATCTTTACTTATGCCTTCCAAAGTTTGCTAAGAATTTTTACTCTGAAATTTCTCTTGCTTCTCTTTCCTTTTTCATTTCCTTCTCCAATACTTGAGTTCAAATCAAATAAAGTCTTATTCATAGAAGACTGAAACAGCACCCTCCCTGCCTTCTCTTTTTAGCCAGTTTACCCATTAATCTTCCTAAAGCACTGATGAGATTAATGCTTTCTATCAAAAACTATGAACGCTCCCAAATAATTGGCCCTCTACCCTCATTCCAAAGCAACATTTTAAGCCTCTTTTTCTTCTCGTCAAAATAGACCCACTGGATAAGATTGCATGGACTATTTACATTTCTACAACAGACACCAGCTCTTCTAACCCCATTCTTGGTTCACACAAGAACAGCTGCTTAGAATGCATTTCCTCCTCTCTCACACAAACATGCAGCTTTCACAGATACGTACTTGTTATTTCTGTTTCCTAAAATATATATCAAAATTCACCTTTTCCATGAGGCCTCCTTAAGTCATCTCAGTTGAAATAACTCCTCCATTCCTATGCCACTTATTAAATATCATCTTGCCTTGAGATGCAGAACATGATGACCATCTGACTTTAAATAGCATTGCAATTTTTAATCTATCACTTTTATACATTTGTATGTTTCATGGAGAGGATGTTTTTATGCAAATACTAATTGAGGCCCTTCCTGCTTCCGTGTGAATATGCTGGTGCAAATTTGGATTTCTATAAAACAATTGTTGGGCAAGGTGCTAGTCCTCTGGAAAACTGTCTCAAGAAATAAGAGCCAATCAGATGACTTTCACACTTTAGACTTCACTCTTTCTCCACTGGATTTTAAGAGCTGAGTTCAAAGACATTTTCCTGCTGACCTCCAGTAGTAATGGAACGGTAGAAACTATATGTTCTTTATTGTAATATCCTACTTCAAGGATGCCATTGGCAAACAGATGGAACACTCAGTAGATTTGCCAAGAGTGACATGAGTTGTAATTGTAGCACCAGGGTGCTGTTGCATATCATCTACATGAACTAAGCGTTTTTTTCATTGTGTTGGGAAATTGGATGGTAGTGCATTTTTTTTTGGAAATAGCTATTTCCAAATACACATTATATTACAGCTAATGGGCAAAGTGTTGACATTAATCAAAAGTTTAGTTTTCCTGGGTTAAGAACTATTCAGTAAAGAATTGTCTTCAGAGTATTGGCGGTTATGGACCACATTAAGTCACAATTAGTGACTTTCTATATCTTTAGAACGGGGTGATTTTGTCATTATGGTATGTTACCTCCATTCATGGCAAGCTGAAAATATTATATCAGTATTATCTTATTTTAAAAATAGGAAGGTCTCTGAATAAATATTTTACTAACTACTTCTAAAAAGTTAGGACTCATTAAAAGCAAATTCTATGGCTTGTGGCCAAATTTTTAGAAAATATTATACTTCAACATTTAGAAATTTTAGCATTTTCTTCTTTTCTCCTAAACAGGGACAGACTTAAAGTGGAAAAGAAGTGTGAAATCCAGCCACTCATGATAGACACGTGAAATCTGGAATATTTTTCTCTGTAACATTTTAAGACTTGACCCTGCCAAACTTGAAGATGAGTTAACTGTGTAGTCACATATAGTCGTTCTTTATGGATGTCAAGGGTGTAGTGTTGCCACCTGAATGATGTCAAGGTTTGCTTGAAGATATGGATATCTTGGGAAAGCGAGCTGAGCAGTAAAACCCTAATGCTGGAGAACTCACTGTAAGCAGAATTTACAAAGACCTTTCCAAGCAAATGTCACTGAAGGGAGCAGGGTTACGGCAACAGCAGATTTTCTTAAAAGATTAGCACTTGTGCTTTTGTTTGGAATATATGACCCCTACGCTTTTTTTTAAACAGGTTGCATCGCCACCACCAAAAACAACATTCTCAAAAATTGATCCATCAAATTACTAATAGAATGGAACCCTTTTTTCTGTTTTGTTTTGGTTTTATATACAGAATATTTCAGAAGGTAAATAGGGCTAGCCTATGGTGGTGGTTGTGGGGAATTATAAAAGTGTCAAAGTTTTGCCCCTCTGTGTCCTTTCCACCCTTTCATTTACCCATTTAGACTCTCCTGATACCCTTGGAATGACTTGTCATGAAGCCTTTAGGAAATCAAAGCACACAAAAGTGCCCCCTCCCAAAGACCCCGTGGTGTTTAATAGAAGAGTCTGGCAAGAGGAGCGGTTAAACGAATATATCTGCATAGTGAATTTTTATGTCTGTATTTGAGAAGTAAAATTTTCTCTGGAAGTGTTTCGTTTGTGGGGATAAGGAGAAACTTTCAGAAAAATTTTGTGTAAGGCATCTAACACCGCCGTAACCACTGTCTTCCCTGGATTCCTTCTGTGAGGGAGGTAGGATTGACAGACACTGACCACTGACTGCTGTTCCTTAGGGAGCATCACCAAGGACCTGTGTTGAAGGGCTGTATCTGTGGGGAGGGAGGGGAACATGCATTTTTAAATCATCAGCTGTAAGTCCCCTTGCTTAGAATTTTGGTTTATTGCCTATCATACCTTTTTATAAATATTAGGAAGAAACTCATTTTTAATATTAGAAAAACACTTAAAGCAGGCTAAAAAATACACGTCATTAGCTATTTCCATTGGAGATAATGGAAGAATTAAGAATCCTTTCCTATATCTGCTTGCTCCCCACACTCTGCTGGTTCCTCTTCAAGGACCACCAGGTCCTTGAAGAGGCTCAGTTACATAAAGGCAACTGCTAGGTCATGTGACTGATTGAGCGAGCAGAGTTAACCTTGGGGCCCTTGGGCCTGAGTCTGTTAAGATAATTAAAGCATACAACCATTATGGCAAAGACCAAAGCAATGTGGGTATTTTCTAAGTGTCATTTGGTGCCACATTTGAGAAGAATAAAAGATGACCTGTCACATTTTAACTTGTCAATGTTCATTGAGTGTCCTGAAATTTCCATTTAACTGTATTTTAAGAAGGTATGTTATCATCTTGCTCACAGAGGTGAGCCATCCCAGATCTGGGCTGGCCCTTAGCATATTATCTGTTGAGAGTACACTCAGTCCAACTTGAAGCTGTGCTCTACACAGCAAGTAACTGCAATCTTTCTAAGGCAACATTGATATGGAAAAATCCAAAGAGAATATTAGGCAACAAACAAAAAGCCTAAGAGTATCACCGGGCAATCAGGCAATGATCAGAGGTTTTTAGGTTTTTGTTTTTGTGGGGTTTTCTTTTGTTTTTTTGGTGAGGAAGATTGGCTCTGTGCTAACATCTGTGCCAATCTTCCTCTATTTGTGGCATGCTGCCTCAGCATGGCTTGGTGGTGAGTGGTGTGTCGGTCTGCGCCCAGTATCCAAATCCTCAAACCCCAAGCTGCCAAAGCAGAGTGTGCAAACTTAATCATTAAGACACCAGGCTGGCCCCCAGAAGTTTTTTCTTTTTGTAATGTCACTTTTACTGGAAGTTTGAGGAAATGGTACTTTCCCTCAATATTATAGTGACTGCCAATTCAATCGCCACACATAGTGAGCTGAATAAATGTCCCACCTGAAATTATTACATTTCCCTCCAGCAGAAGTAATGACTGCCACACACCTCTGTGTTCACATGATACTTCTCTGCTCACGTTTCTCATGGCATATATCAAAATCTTACCTTGTTGTAGTTATTTTCTGTTTTATGGCACAGGCCATTCCTTGTTTTTATTATTCTCTACTACAGATAGCCTTCATTATAATAAATGCATCATTACACTTTATTGAATTTAGTTGAATTGCCACTAGACTGGGTTTTCTTATGTCAAAGTAAACTGGAGACATGAGGGCCAATCAAATCCATTTTGAATTCTAATTTGTCTAAGGTATATGCTAATATTTCATCTGAAACAATAAATCTTTCCAGAGAGGAACTGTACCATAGAGGTTTGCTGAGAAACACTTTCACTATTTGGCTAAGACCATGATAGAGACAGTGGTAAATGGAAAATTTTGAATCTGGAGCAGATGAGCTGTCTAGCAGGTAGGTAGCAGATGTCTAGCCAATGTGCTTCACTGCAATTAAAAGAAGACAAAAAGAGACAAAATTTCAAATCCAAACTTTTTTTAAATTAGTTTCCGTGGGAAATTGAGTTGAGGCTGTTTAGCAGAGGGATGGAAAAATTATGCCGCAATCTAATAAGGGAGACAGTTAGTTAAAATCATCTGTGGGGATTTGTTAACCAGGACAGGCTGGGCAGAAGGGGAAGCTGAGCTGCACCGTCAAGTCTTTAGACCAAATAAGTGAAGATAAAGCGAGAAATAATGGAGATCTGGGGCAAGTGGTTTCCAGATGAGCTGCTACTGCTAAAAAGTTGAATGTTCTTAGAAAAATTATACATTTTCATAGACAGAGTTCGACTATTGATAAAATATAAGGTTTATATGGATGGCCCCCAAAATCACTTTCAGCTTTAAAATTGTTTGAGTCTATAACAAAAGCAAGATGTTTTCTACATCCTTTAAAATTTATTCTGAGACATAGTGCAATCTAAGATTAGTCAATTAGTTGAGTTTAATTTCTAGGAGAAAAATTTATTTCTGGGGACTAATTTGCAAATTGTACTTCATAAGAAAATGAAAGTTATGCATCATAGCATGGTTCCCTTTTTACTTTAGCTTCTAAGAAACTTAGAAATTAAATTAGATGTTAGAAATTTTATAGCAAAATGAAGTTTCCGATGACAGTAAGTACTACCTCTCTAGAGCTTTCTTTTGCTTCTGGAGATAGATGTTTGCCTGTCAAGTATATATATCTATCATTTTCTATTTTTTTTTAGCTCTAAAGCACTTGAGTGTTTATGGAAAAATGCATAAATATAAATAAATAAATGAAGAATTAGTGTTTAATAATCCGTTATATAAAAAGAATGAATAGAAAAAATTGTCCCTTCACTAAGATTGCTTTCTATAACTTTTCTATATTTTACTATTTTTCATTGAGATGAATTGTCCAATATATTAATAAAGTTATGTTTTTGTAAAGGACCTTAAATCCACTGTTTTATTCAAAACCATTTATCTCCAAGACACCATGAGCAAGGCAAAGCTCTAAATCTACAATGCCATGAATCATCTGATGGTAAGTTCCTAGAAGTATAGAGCTTCAAAGTAAGAGACAAACAGTCTCTAGATGGGCATTTTGTAAATCTAAGCCATTTTGACGATGGGAAACTTTGGTGTCTGCTACAGCCTTAGGTCCTTGCAAACAGCTGTTCTTAGCACAATACATCACTCCCCAGTCTGTAGCTCTATTTGGTTATTTGGTTAAGAATTAAAATTAACATGTGCAAAGGGGACTGGTAGCCCTTGTTGCCAGTTCTTATGCTGGACATGAGTCTTTTTTGTTGTTGTTGTTATTTTGGCAATTTGGCAACCTAATGGAGATTCTACTCATTTAGTAACTATTCTTTTACTTGGAAACGGTTACCCTCATTGGCATACGATTGACTTGGAGAAATGCCATGTCAAGAAGATTATTTTTCTGGATTAGAATTTTTATTTCATTATCCACTGATTTCTTGTTAGAATTTTGGGTCAAGTTATTTTGAATACCGTGATATTTATACCAACTATGTTGTCTGTGCCCATTTGTTATTTTCATTGCTTTGGAAAAAGATGCAAACATTATTTTTAAAGCTAGCCTTCTTAGAAAATATCATTTTCATGAAAATCATTTATTCAATTATTCTCATCTAAATGATATGTGTACACAAATATAGGCAACTGTATTTATTAAACAGCTACTGGTTAGCCTTATTAGGTATGGCGCAGGAACTAACGTTCTAACACTAATGGAGGTGTAAAAGGAAATGAACATGGTCACATCAGGGAAAAGGTCAGAATAAACTTATTTCATATATTTAAGATGGCCTTTTTAATGATACAATTGTATAGAGCTTATAATTTCTTCAAGTAAGACAGAAACACCGGATTCAAACAACAGCATTCTTCTCTAGTCTCTAGTGAGAAGAAAGAAAGCCTTTAAATTTAGAATTTTTTAAGTGAAATAGAACTTTTAAAACTCAACTCACAAATAGCTAATTTGGCTTTAAAACATCAGGTGACTGATTAATAAAAAGATTTTTAAAAATCAATAAAACTGGTCGATTTATCAAATCAATCAAAACGGTTGATCCAGAATCCCCAAAATGACTTATTTAACCTGCAATATGCTCTCATCTACTAAATTTTAATTTCACTCACAACAAGGCAAAACCACCTAGAATGTTCTAATTGAAATAAGTGGACAATCTGAAATGACCTAAAGTGCCCAAATATATATATTTTTATGTGGCTTTCCTCTCTCCAAATAGAAGAGTGCTAGCTAAAATAAAACACTTACTTTTCGATCCTGTTAATTTCAGGAATTTTCACTGGATTGTCATGTTTCTCAGATTTAAGGGAGATTTATGAAAAAGTAACCGAAGGTGCTCATTTTCAACACAGTTGATATTATTGATTAGCTGATAGTCAGTCCCAAGGCATTATTTTCATTGTGCGAAATAAGCATAAAAATACTACAAGCAATTAATTGCCTGCTTTTCGTATCATGCTTTGCAATGGCCTATCAGCCTTTTATTAATATTAATGAGGAGAATTAGCACGGAAGATCAGGGAGCCACGATAGCGCTGAGAACCTGTGAGGACCCTACGGCTCTCATGCTTTATTATTTTTTAATCAAAGTAGCTGACTTGAAGGCACAAAATTAAAGAACTGAGTCTTTTATGATTCCACAATGATTCAAATTAAAATGATCTATACTTGCATAATTCCCGTGAACCATTTTGTGCTTGTTAAAAACAGTTAAAAATTGCATAAATTCGTGATTTAAGGGCTGCGGTTTTCTTTTCTTAATGAACAGTCCATTTTATGTGTTTCTCCCAACTCACACATGTGGACATAATAAAGCAGAAGTGGGTGGGCAGAGTGAGAGAGAATTTAAGCTTCCGATTTATGATGACTAAAAGAGACCTATTCACTTGTTAGTTCCTCCAGGCTCACTAGAAATTCTTGGCATTTATACACAGCTCTATTGAATGGCCTTGAAAAACCTGAGCAAAAGAAAGTGCTGGGAAAGCCCATTTTTCAGACAGGAACATGGAAGCTATACAATTGAAGGCAGTGGTATCCAACACATTCTACTAGGAAACTCAGGTCTTATTGGAGGTGCTTGAGTGCTTTCATAAAAATTATTCTTTTTCTTTCAAAAACCAAAAATTAAAGTCTCTAAGGAATTTTTATCTTGTTTCAAATATTGAGGTTCCCACGAAAATTTTGCATTAAAATTATCTAGCTATACAAACATTTTAAAACCAGTGACTTACGTTAGACAAATGTATAACTGGAAACATACAAAACCATTGATTCTTTCAAAAATCATCATAGCAATGTGGATATATGGACACTATGAGGTAGTATATACTAATTTTAAAATGGTATAGGTCCAATCTCAATTGACAGAATTCCGAGTTCTAAAACATTCATAAGCAAAGTCTCTTATACATCATAATGGCACAAATAAATTTCGAGATAGATTTCTCATATTGGTAAAAAGGCGGAAGTTCATGTTGACTTTAGCGTCACCAAGAGGAAATTCCTGTATGTCCAAAGAAGAGAGGGAGCTCTAGGACGTAAGATGCGTTCGACATTTGGGGAGGTGAGTATCAGAGTAATCTAAAACAAGATATTCCTGCAAAGTATTTCTCAAAGTGTAGTCTGGGACCAGCTTTATTGATGTCAACACACAAACTGTTTTAAACGAAAGAAGAAGCAAAATAGATTCTCGGACCCCCACCACAGACCTATGAACTATAATCTCCAGGAGTGTTGCTTCTGCATTCTAAATGATTCTTAGATGAGAAAGCAGGATGATGGTGTTCACTTTTTTTTAAAGTAGTATGCTTTTTGTTTTCTTTTTATTTTTTAATGGTGTCATAAGAGGAATTATTATCTATATGAAACAGGAAAAGAAAACTGGAGTTGCTCTGCTGAAAGTAGACAGTGAGGGGATTGATCTCAATCTTGGCCTCCTCTTCAAACAGCTGTACCCCAAAAAGCCCTGAGACACTTCCCAGGCGTCCTAATCATCCTCCAACTCAAGGGTTTTCTTCCTCCTCCTCCTTGAAATGCTTCTAGTCTTCTTTACCTTGCAGAAGCAGTCTAGAGAACGTAGCTGCAATGTCTGATTTATCTTAACTTGGTTTTAATCCTTTTTATGTCATCTACACCAGCCTTATAGATGCCACTCAAAATATTCTTGGGTGGAAGTTCAGTGTGTGGTTGCTATATTGGAAGAGAGGTTTGTGTCATCCAAGACACAGTTTACTTGTTAGACGTCTCCAAGGATAATCTACGTTCTCACCTGGAGTTCCTCCTCCGCTTCCTGTCAAAATTGCATCTGCTTTACCAGGGCCCAATTCTTCTTGGTGAGTTCTACACAAAATTGAACAGTCTTATTTTGGTTTTTTACATTTATTTAGGAAAATTAACAGTATGTATGATATCCTGTCCTGTAAGAACAGGTTAATTTAATCCAACTGAGAAAATTCTTCATTCTACCTTGAGACCCTACCAGTCCTTTTTCAATCAACATGCTCCAGAAATGCATTCTACCTTCTTTTGTTCCAAACATCAGCACCTATCTTCTGGTTTAGCTTGCTGTTCAACTGTGCTGACTGAGAAGTGAGATGTGATTTGTCTAATTCTTCAGTACACTGTCCACTAAAATTATAACTGAAACTTAAAGCAAACAAAAACAAGATTTTCATTGCTAATAGAAAAGAAAGATGTTTGCAAGTGGATGTAAATCAGTTCATGTGGTAGCAAATAGTGTACAGACCAAGGGCATCTACTGGGAATGCAGAGCAGATATCAAACTGCTCAGAATTGGCTCCATAGTATAGAAGGAGTTTGTGTCTGTAAAAGCTGAGCACATCGTCTAGTACGTGGCATATGCTTAACAAGCCTCACCTGCTATTATCATTGCCCTTTATTATTACAGATGCTTTCATAAGTGGCTGCCACCTTCTAAATTAACCAATGCTTCTCATTTCCCATTAAACCTATAGACTAATACCCATGACCTGCAGAATTGCTGTGGCCAGTGGGCTTCTCTCTAAGACTGTTTGCTTTTTGGATCTCACCAGGTGAGTTTTACAAGATTAATTCCTACTGGTTTCCAAAAGTGTTTATGCCATCAGTAATTTATTAATTTATTTAAAGGTTATGTAACATGTGTTTGCAAAGGGAATTCTAATTAGAATCTTTGGAAAGATTGGATCAAATTTAGAGACTGATAAAAATTTTAGAAGTGGCAGAAATATTCCCAAATGTTTTAAATATATATATTTAAACTAAATTTCCGGCTATTAATATCTTCTGTGATTAACTGGTGAACGATCGTCATGAGAAGACTTCCACTCTGTCATTATCATCACAAGGCATTGAAACCTGGACTGAGATCATCATAACAGAGAAGGGGACCGGGTGAAGGGGGACTAGAAACACAACGGCCTGCTTCAAAGTGGTGTGCGGGGCCCACCCCAAGCGTGCAAAACACCACTTTAGGAAAAAAAAATGTTTGATTTTAATTATTCTCAAAGTCATCATCACTGTTCACCTATTCTCTTCGGACGCTTCTTGAGATACTTTTCTCACCATTCACTGGCCCTAACTAATAGTCACATTACAGAAAAGTACAATCTAAAAAAAATAGTTCCTTTGTTAAATTTTTCCCTTTTGAAACCTAGGAAAAGATGTGTATTGTGTTGTGTCGCATTTTACTGCATTGTATCATATTGTATTGTACCATGTGCTTTTGGATTTTCTCACTCAGGATTCTTATATGAAGTTACAAAGGAAAACATGCCTCAGGATTGAATCTGAGATGGGAATATTCATGGTCCCTCCCTCTAGAACTTGGCAGTGAATTGGAAGGCTGAAAGAACCATCAGGCAATCTAATGTGCAAAATTTTAGTGTGTTGTCATTATTATATTTAAAATTTGAAATTATCTGCATATTAGTCAGGAGTGGGAAATTGCAATGGGTTTTCATGGAGCTTCTCCTGCAGGGAGAGGTTGTAACATTCCCTTCCACTCTCAAGGTGGTGGGTAATCCATAAACACTGAGGAGTCTGCTCAGACGGGGCCAACCCCCTAATGCATCTGAGGGCTGACAATACAAATAAACTTCATGATAAATACTCAGGGCCTAGCTTAATTTTTCAAACTGTATTTTGCATTTTGATGAGGAAAAAACTTCTGAACTGAGGGCAAAGCAGGGAGAGCGGTGGTGGTGTGCATGCTACATTTTTCATCTTAAACAGCATGATTTACTTTAGCCATTTCTGGAGTAACAAATCCTGTAACTGAAATTCATGCTTGGAATGCCTTAAAGGGATGCAAAAGCAAGTTGATTTTTCATCTTAAAAAGCTATTCTGGTTAATTTAGTCTTGATAGGGGATGGAGGAAAGGTAGAATATCAGGTGTGGATAAAATACACAATCCCTCTATTTGACGTTCCAGACTTGAATCTCATTGTACGTTCAAAACATGTGAAAAATGCATGTGAGTTTCTTGGAGTATTCTCTGGGGTGGCATAGACTTTTTCTTTGGCTCACTGTTCATAGCAAGGACTTCTTAAGTTAGGAGTTATATTCTGGGAAACACTGCACCAAAATCAGAATCTCACTTCACCCATCTCTGCAGGCTATTCTCATTATCATTATTATTAAAATAATGCAGTTAATAGGATGTGAATAAAACCCACCTAAAATCCTACCATCCTGAGATAGTCAACATGAACATTTTCATAACCATCCTTTCACAATCCTCATAAACCTCATAAATGGAATAATATTGTACACTGATATTATCTGGACTAGTTGGCATTGTTTTTTGGGTTTCTTTTTGCTTATCTTCACAGTAGGTATCTTCATCTGCCAGGCAACTCTTATTTACTATTATATGTTCTCCATACAATTTTTATGTGTGTATCTATGTATGTAGATAGGTTGATTGATTAATATTTACACATATACGATTTTTTTCTTTGTTATTGTTTGTTCTATCAGAATGGAATCTCTTATTTGCATCTCTATTTATTTTCTGCATAACCAAATGTGAAATTTTCATTCAAGTCAACAGGTTGAAATCTAAATCATTCATTTAAGTAATTGAATAATACTCCTTGGTAAGGATTTACCACAATTCATTGAATTTTTTTCATAGATATTCATTTTACTGGAAATATTTTGTCTCTAATGGAATTTGTTGTTTTTAGGAAACAAATCTCCAGGAGTGGATATCCAGGTTGGAAAATATCTGTACGTTAATTTTAAGAAATGGTGCACAATTGCGTTTCCTGTCTTTGCTTTCTCCTTAGCACTTATCATCATCTTATATCCTCTATCCTTTACTTATTTTCTCTGCCTCCCACTAGAAGAAATAATTCTATGAGAACTAAGATTGTGTCCTTTGTTCATTACATTCATATCTTTAGTGCCTGGAACATATCAAGAATGCAATTAGTATTTGTTGAATGAATAAATGATTATTTTGGAATTGCTAAAACCATGATAATTAAATATTATTGTTAATGGAGGGCCTCTCATTTTTATTCCTGATTTAATGGAAATGGCAGAGATCCTCCATCTAAAATAATGTTTAAGTCATATGATAAAAGCTATTTCTAAAAACCAACATACTTTTTTTCTGTTCCTCTTTGCTTAGAGTTTTTGTTGTTTCTGTTGTTTAATGAGGAATGACTGATGGATGTCATGGAATTACCTTTCACTATTTACTATTTAATTATGTTTTTTCTCCTTGAATTTACTTATGTATTGCATATACTGATTGATTTTCTACCATTGAATTATCTTTGTGTCCCTGGAATAAATAATATTGAGGCATAGTATTTTTTTATATACCACTACATTATATTTGTTAATAATTTATGAAAAATAATTCCCTCTATACTTACAATTAAGATTGTTCTATAGGCTTTTGTTTGTTTGGGGGCTTTATTTTTGCTATATTTTTGAATTAGAATTCTACTGCCTTAATAAAATGACTTGGTAAGATATCCATCTTTTTATAACACTTCGAATATTTTAAGTGTTAGAATGGTACATTCATTAAAGCTTAGATAGAATTTACAGTGAAAACACCTGGCCTTTGGCTGTTTTAATGGGAGAACTTAAATTAAGATTTCAGTCTCTTCTAACATAACTGTTCTATATGTTATCTATTTTTCTGAAGTTAATTTTGCTAATTTTTATGTTTCTAGAAAATTTTTGACCTTTTCTATGTTATCAAAGTTATTGCCATGGAATCACGTGTGTCCTATTCTGTAACTTTGATTTTATGTTCTTTCACTTTCCAAATTACACTATGTCTGAAATTTTTCTTTTTCTCTTTTTTCCCCAAAGTAGGTTAGGGAGGGTTATCTATTGAATTTCTTTTTTCAGTGACCTACGTTTAAATCTGTATACTCACACACATATATATGTGTCTATATGGGTGTGCGTATAACTTTATGACTTTAAATAAAACTTCTAATAATATCTAAAAATCAGTTCCAGTAGCCTAATCTGTGTTTTGAACACTGGATTTCTATAAGTCCCTACATATAGATCCTAAAAGGATATTATATTATATAAGTATTTATTTAGTGTGGACAGAGCTGACATACATCCTTGGTTAGAGGACTTTGAAATCATTTGACCAGCATTTAAGTTAATGGTGGAGAAACAGTTTCTAGGTAATATTATCTTCTATATATCCCAGATAAATTGTCTATTTCACAAACTCAGCTTCTTGATTCTTTTCTGCCAAGGATGCTAAAGAAGATGAGGCACAAGTGACATAAACTTTAAAGCTTGGTTAAAACACTGCAGGTGTTTTTACTGTACATAATTGCCAAGGAAATATCATTTTCCCACACACCTTATTAAATGCAGAAGTGACACCAGATATCTCCATAAAAATTATTATTTCATTGAAGGTGTGAACCTCAATACAATGGCTCTCCGGGTCACTGTGCCAACAACTTTAAGTGACAGGATTTCTAGACTTACTGCAAAGAATTACTTCCTATCTATTTTTAATTTTGCTGAGAGATGAGGATATATGCCAAAGAATGTGCAGGGTTTATTTTGGGGTGGAAAAAGCAGCAGTTAATTGACAGATAAAAAGAGTATAGAAAGGGTAATTTCACTTTCCATCAGTAGAAGTAAGGTTTTATTGTTGAGAATTAAATTAACAGCACATGAAATTGGCTTTTCCTAAGTTCATATTTTTTGAACAAAAAAAAAGAGAAGAGAGGAAGCACCCCCTAACCAAAGTAGAGCTATAAAGCCTCTACCAATGAACACAGTTATTGCATTTTCTTTATTTATTAAAAAAGGAAAATAAACTCCTATACTCCTCTGTGTTTGTAGGGTTTCTTCTTGGAGTCTGGTTATTCTCTACTTCTGTAATACTAGGAGGTTCTGTCTGTAAGTGCAGCCTGAACTTTGGTTTCCACTCTTCATCACTCATCTTCAGCATTTTTTTGTAAGCATTTCCCCTTTTTTAGCTGAAACGTTGCTCATTCTATCCTATGGCTTTCCATGCAGGTGATCTGTTTACACTTTACTTGGGGAGGGGGATCTCTCTTTGTTCCTGCAAAGGTCTGTGAGAATATCAATGTATAGGTATTTCTGTATAATGGATTAATATCAACGTAGCCCACCAGGAACTGAGGCAAAGTAACCCATGAGGAGCACCACACATTAAAAATGTGAAAATAATTATATTTTGGAAAGTACTGATTTTTTATTTTTAATATATGGAAATAAAACAATAAAATGAATCAGATAAATTTTGAAATAAAAGTGTTTTTACAATGCAAATTTTTACTCCCAATAGCTGTCTACCAATATTAAAGATTGATGTTTATGTCTATTTTTTAAAAAGCAACAGGGTGTGGTCAGTGAAAATGGTCAATTAGGGACCTTCAAAAATTCTTTCCTCCATAAAAATGATAAATAGGCCAAAAAAAATCAGAATTAACTTTTTCAGAATTCTGAAAATCAACCAAAGGCTTACAATAATCTGAGGAACAAAATCCAGGAAAAAGTTCTGATTCTTGTTGAGAACAGTGAGCTTTGTGTCATTTCAAGATGCCCTTCTCCTATTTGCCTCCCCCTTGTCCAGCTCACTGTAACTTTGAAAATTATCAACCTGTAATCATGGTGAAAACCAGCAGTCTGGCAAGAACCAGCAGGGAAGAATAGCACTGGAACTCTTTCAAAGCTTCATTCCCAGAAAATTATCATTATTTGACCTGGCTGATGGTTCCCTGAAAGACCTAACTTGCAAGGTTGCCTTTATTTAACCTGAAATGGAACTGTCTCAATGTGAAAAGGCTTTTCTCCAAGCATTTGTTAAAAGCAATTAGAGGCAATGGATTCACTTTGAAAGGTCCAACATATTTCTGGGTATCCAAAAGTCCATACACATCCATAGGTCTATGTGCATGCCCAGAGCTGTGCAATTGTCAGAAAAGACCTGACAGAGCCCTAGACTCTGATCTCTGGCTGTATTGAGGCTCTACAAAAGCAGGAAATAGAGACTAAGCAGAGTTGTACACTGCCTGACTGAATAGTGAACGTATGTCCCAAGATTGAAAGTGTGCCCCAACAAACATACGAGTTCCTTTACAAAACTTGGAGACTTATTGTTCCATGTGTTGAAAGAGATCTCTGTCCAATTTTAACTGACCACTAAGCTAACCAATCAGACTTCAGTGGCCACACATGACAAAGAATACAGTCTTTGTAGAGTTGGTTCAGAAAAGTCACTAAACAAACAATAGCAACTACAAAAGCAATAAGGAATTCTAGAGGAAGATGAGTCTGATTCCTGGATTTGCCTCATTATACTGTTTAAAATGTCTAGTTTTCAAGAACAACAAAATATGAGACATATAAATAAATAAGAAAGTATGGCCCATCCACAAGAAACAAGATCAATAGAAATTGTCCTGAGGAAGCCCAGACTTTGAAGATATTGGACAAAGACTTTAAATCAGTTATTTTAAATATGTTAAAAGAACTAAAGGAAACCATACCTAAAGAACTAAAAAAATATAGGAATGATGTCTTGCCAAATAGAGAATATCAATAAAGAGCTAAAAGTTATTTTTAAAAAATCAAATGGCAATTCTAGAGTTGAAAGATATAACTGAAATAAAACATTCACTAAAGGTGCTCGACAGCAGATGAGGAGGCAGAAGAATTAGCAAACTTGAAAGTAGAGTAATTGAGCTTACCCAGTCTGAGGAACAGAAAGAAAAAGAAGGATAAAGGAATAGAGACATGTGGGATACCATCAAGCTTACCAATATGTGCTTAATGAGAGAAAACTTCCCAATTTTGATGGAAAACACTAGTCTACACATTCAAGAAGTTCAACAAACACCATCCCAAGTAGGGTGAACTCAAAGAACTCTGTCAGTCAGGATTCTCCAGAGAAACAGAACCAATAGTATGTGTGTATGTGAGTGTGTCTTAGGCTGTCTGGGCTGCTATAAGAAAATACCACAGACTGGGTGGCTCACAAACATAAAAATTTACTTCTCACAGTTCTGGAGACTGAAGTCCAAGATCATGGCACTGGCAGATTTGGTGTGGTAGCTAATGAGGGCCCATTTCCTGGTGACTTCTCGCTGTCACCAGGTGGTGGTGGAAGAGTGTGAGTGATCTGTCCAGAGCCTCTGTCTTAAGGGCACTAACCACATTCATGAGGGCTCAGTCTTCAGGAATTAAACACCTCCCAAAGGCCCCACTTCCTAACACCATCTCATTGGGGGTTAGGGTTTCAATGTATGGATTTGGGGGGGGGCATAGACATTCAGACCATAGCATTCCACCCTTGGCCCCTCAAATTCACGCTCTTCTTGTATGAAAAATATATTCACCCCATCCCAATAGACCCAAAAGTCTTAGCTTGTTCCAGCATCTGTTCCAGCATCCACCAGTTAGGCATCTACTTAAAAGTCTGAATCAAAAAAAAATCCAAAAAAAAAAAAAAAAGTCTGAATCAAAAGTCTCATCTAAATAAGATGCAGATAAGACAATTAATTCTGAGTCAAATTGCTCTCCAGCTATTAACTTGTGAAATGAAATAGGTTATGTGCTTCCAAGATACGATGGTGGGACAGGTATAGGATAGATATCTCCATTCCAAAAGGGAGAAATAAGAAAGAAGAAAGTGGTAACAGGTTTTGAGCAAGTTCAAAACATTAAGGCCCACTGGAACAATGATCCTGCCCCCTCAACTTTGGCCGGCTCCACTCCTATGGCATTACAGAGGTAGCCCATGCTGCAGCTCCCATGGGTTGGAGTCACATGCCTACAGCTCTCCTTGGCTGGATTTGCATGCCAGTTCTTTTTGCTCAGGAACCACTTAGATATTCTCTAAGAAAACTGAGGCTTTCTTCTTTCCTTCTTTGCTCTCACTAGAATTGCCTTTAAAGGCCCATTCAGGAAAGTAGGTTTTTTCTAACACACACCTTCAAACTCTTCCAGCCTCAACCTATTACCCAGTTCCAAAGCCATTTCCACATTTTAAGATATTTGTTGAAGAAGAAGCCTCACTTCTTGGTACCGATTTTCGGTCTTAGTCCATTTAGACTGCTGTAACGAAATATCATACACCAGGTAGCTTATAAACAGCAGAAATTTATTTATCACAGTTCTGGAGGCTGTGAAGTCCAAGATCACAGTGCCAACATTTCTGGTGTGGTGGCTAGTGAGGGGTCACTTCTTGGTTCACAGACGGCACCTTCCTACTATGTCCTCACATGGTAGAAGACTGTGAGAGGTCTTCCCAGAGGTGGAGTCTCTTTTATAAGGGCATTAATCTCATTGATGAGGGCTCCATCCTCATGACCTAATTGCTTCCCAAACGCTCTGCCTCCTAATACCATCACCTTATGATCACCACCTTACAGGTTAGGATTTCAGTGTATGAAATTTTGGGGGACACACTAATATTTACACACATATATATATATATATTTATTATAAAGAATTGGCTCACATTATTAAGGAGGCTGAGAAGTTCCAATATTTTCAGACAACAAGCTGAAAACCCAGGACAGTTGATGATGTAGTTCCAGTAGAAGTGCAGGAGAATACTAATGTCCCCCCATAAGCACTCAGGCAGAAGAAATTCCCCCATACTCAACCTTTTTGTTCTATTTGGGTCCTCAATTGATTGGATGAGGGTTATCAATATTAGCGAGGGCAATCTGCTTTATTCAATCTACTAATTCAAGTGTTAGTCTTATCCAAGAACATCTTCAAAAGATACATCCAGAATAATATTTGACCAAACGTCTGGGCACACCACGGCCCAATCAAAGTGACACATAAGATTAACCATTAGAAGCTCCATACCTAATTGCACCACAATCAAAGTGTTAAAAGAAAAAGGGTCAAAAGTCAAAGATAAATAATCTTGAAAGCAGCAAGAGAAAAGTGAATTAACACATGCAAGAGATTCTCACTAAGATCACCAGCTGTTGCTCATCAGAAACCATGGAGGTCAGAATGCAGTGGGATGACATAAAGTACCTAAAGATGTGTTCAAAGTGCTGAAAAGTGAATTCCATGTCCAGCTAAAATAAAGTAACATATACTTCAAATTCACATTGGATACTAAAAAAAATCCCCATCCTTTCCATTCTGATGGCATTACAAGAAAGGTAAGCAAACTCTAAGGTGTTAATAAAGGAAACAGGGAATTTACATCTAGAAGTACACATTACTTATCTTTATACTTCATAACGCGAACAACATATTCATTTTATTATAATATGTCCATTTGCTTTGACAATACTAGACCCTTCTAGGGCAAATAATTTGAATTCAGAATTGTATTGTCTTTACTTGCTAAAAATACAGCATGACATTCAAGTAAATTCATTCTTTAGCTCAATTCTATAATTCTAATTTGGTGGAATAGTACCAAATTTGAGTCTTAGATCTCTTTAAGTGTTCGTAAAGATTTACTTTCTACTACGTTAATGGAAGACTTGTTTTTCAATTATGATTTTATTTTCCTCTTTGATTAAGTGTAGTGATTCTTACATTCACATCAGTTCTGAAGTTATCCCAACCCCCACCCCAGCCCAGTTCTCATTTTCAAAGTTAGATCAGAGGGACAATGGCTGTTCTTCAGGATGCAGTACTCAAATGTTACAGAGTTCATCAAAGCATCTTATTTTCTTGTATTCTGCTTCATTAATTTATCAAATTCACTTTTCATCTGTTCACATTTTCTTAATAGAATTTTAGCAGTGTTAGGAGAAATATTATTTAATTTGTAGAAAATTATTCTTTAAGAGTTAGTGTCTATTCTTAAATTTGTCATTCCGTGGTGAATTGATCCTTCTAGTCCACATATTTTCCATATGGGCATTAGATCCACATTAATTCCATTTATCCAACAACTAAGTTCAGGTACTAACATGAGACAACAGCTGTGGGACTGCCTTCACAGAAGTTATAGTCTAATGGGGTAGAAAACTACCAGTATACTCAGACAAGTGAGTGTTGATAAGCTCTAGGAAGGAAAACAACAGAAGGCTCTGAGGCACAGTAACAAAGAAGCTACTTTCTAATGGGCAATAGGCAAAGTCCTCTGAGATGAGGTAAAAATGAGCTGAGATTTCAAGGATAAGAAAGATCCAATTAGGCAAACAGTGAAGGATTATAGGATTGGCTAGCATGAAATATGATTTCAATGTTTACTAGCATGAGCTTCAACCATTTCCACGTTACTTTAAAGTCAAGACTAAATACTTCTTTGCTTTAGGAATTACACATCAGAATCTCACTGTTGGCCATATCTTTGTCAGGGAACATGGGTTCTCTGGTCCTGGTGAGAAAGTGAGAAGGGACATCTTTAAAATTCTGTTTAAGAAAATTAGGGCTGCATCTATCTTCAAAGTAAAATTTAGATATCTCAATACTCTGGAAAGATTTCAAAGATATTTTTTCAATGCTTCTAAGGAGATGTGAAATTTTTTCTTGAAGTCACTATTAACCAATTATTTGTCTGTTTGCTTTTCAGATAGTCTCCATGTTTAAAAAATCTTTTTTTTCCTAATTTTAAGTTGATGGGGCATTTTCTGTGTACCAAGATGCAGTAAGTTGTGTGATTTTTTCTTTTCGAGGGGGTAAGAGAAGAAGAGATTTGAGGCCCAGTGTTTTCAATTCTCCCACAAGAATAAGTGAATGCAATTTGTCTCACCTCTGTATTCAAAGGTATGGGATTTAGATACTTATATTCTGATGCAACTAGGTACAAATTCCAAATTTGCAGTTCTTTCTGAAGTCGCACAAACTTGAAAAATATTACTATAAAAGTTACTTTTTAACATATATTTGCATATATTTAGAATAGTTAAAAAAGGTTAAAAAGATAGTTACAAGTTCCAAAGCTAAAATATCTGAAAATCTACATTAAAAGGAGATGCAATTTATTCCCTATCTCACAGGCAAGTATTTTTTTAGTAATGATAGAACAGCAAGGCTAAAGAAAAATACAACTTTCATGCCTTGCTGGTAAGAGGCTAAATTGGTGCATCTTTTCAGGAGGCACACTTGGCAATAATTAAAAGTTTAAAAATGGGCATGCCTTTTGACTCATAATCATATTTTTAGGAACTTATCCTTAAGACATTGGTGAAAAGTTGTGGGCAAAGATATTTATAAATGTATGCTTTATAATTTCATAAACTTTGGGATGACTTATACCCAGAAAGGGAACTGGTTAAATACATTATGGTATATTCATATAATACTAACCATGTTAAAATGGTATGACTAAAGCAATAAATGACTTTAGTCGTTTACTTAAAATTTAAATTTAACTTTAGTCATTTATTTAGTTAAAAATATTTATGACATAGGTTGGGAGAAAATTGGTTCATAAATCACATTAAGATGGATTTAGGAGGCTCCAGTTCAAAATCGCAAAGTAGGAGGATCCTGAACTCACCTGCTCCCGTGGACACACTGAATCGAAAGCTACATGCAGAATAATTCTCTCTGAAAAAAACCCAAAAACTACCTGAGTGACTCTTATACATTGGTAGAACAAGAAAAAACCCCCATCAAAACCAGGTAGGAGAGGCTGAGACACAATCTCACCATAAACCCCACCCCAGCATGGCAACCCACCATTGGGAGGAACTTGCAACTCCCAGCTTCACCCTGAGATGCAAAGGGCTTAAACCCTGCATCTGGCACTCCATCTTTTAAGAGCTGCACCTGAGAGACATATTACTGATATCTAGCTTTCAAAGCCAATGGGCCTTACAGCCACAAGACCCACAAGGATATTGGAGACTGAGAAACAGTTGTTAAAGGGCTTATACAGACTTAGCAAGGCTAACCCCCACAAGGTACAGCACAGAAGCAGCTGATTGAAACTCATCCAATCTTTCTAAGAAAGAGGCCTATTTGCTTTTCTTAACAGCTTTCGTCTGAGGGGCCGGTATCTAATTTAACACACATCTAGGGGCCAAATGAAAAATTCTACAAAGGCCATGGAGGTTAGAGTGTGCCATCTTCATGCTCTCCCTCTACCTTGCTCCAGGTTGCTGGTATATCCTGGAAAAGAGCTTCTGCACATACCTGGGGCCCCAGTTTTTGTGGCTTCTGCCCAGGGGACACGTTTTGATTACCTGGCTCTGGTAACTAGCAGGGCTTCTATTTGCATGTCCACAAGACTATAACAAATGGGGAAACAGTTCTTAACTTACTACCTGCGCAGAGCACAGGCCAGAGACAGCAGACAGAAACAGCCAGCCTTTCCATAAAAGACGGCTATTGGCTTATCTTCATAGCTGCTGCCTGAGGGGCAGGTTTCTAATTAAATACACATCTAGGGGCTAACCACAATCTTCTCCAGAGACCAGGGAGGCTGACGGGTGCTATCTTCGTGCTCTCCATCTGCCCCACCTCAGGTTGCCTGTGTCTCTGAGAAATGAGCTCCTGCTCACATCTGGCACCCGGGCTTTTGTGGCTGCTGTCCGGAGGACACATTCCCAGATAGCCTGGCTCTGGTGGCCCATGGAGCTTGTGTTCACAGTTGTAAGAGGAAAGTATCAAACAAAGAAACAGTTCTTAACTGGCTATCATCCCTGAGCTCAGTGCAAAGGGAACAGACAGAAACATCCATTTCTCAGTATTCCTTTTAAAGAGGTATATTTGCATACTTTAAAAGATGCTGCCCAAGGGACCGGCTTCCAATCAGCCTGAATCTAGGTGCTGACTGAAATAATCCCCTTTTGGTCACTGACAGGTCTTGGCACACCCTAAACTCCTGGGGGCTACTAAGAATAAAGTAGTCTCCTTGGAAAATCATAGAGATGTAAGACATTACCAAATGCTAATGAAAGATTAAACTATAAGGTGCATGTCCTATAAGAGTCACTCCTTCAAGACTGGGAGAAGCGGCTGTTTTATCTAATCCGTAGAAACCAGGACAGAGAGTGAAGAAACAAGAAGCAACAAAGGAATATTTTCCAAACCAAAGAACAGGATAAAACCTCAGAAAAAGAGCTTGATGATATGGAGATAAGTGATTTAGCTGATAAAGAGTTCAAAGCAACAGTTAGGAAGATTGTCACCAAACTCAGGAGAATAGTGCATGAACAAAGTGACAATTTTAGCAGAAAGAAAATATAAGAAAGTACCAGGCAGAAATCATAGAACTGAAGAATACAATAACTGAACTAAAAACATATAATAGAGGCGTTCAACATCAGACTAGATGAAGTAGAATAAAGGATCAGGAAATAGAAGACAGGGCAGTGGGATTCATCCAATTAGAGCAGCAAAAGGAAAATAAAGCAAAAAAGAATGAAGATAAGTTAAGTAACTTATGGGACAACATTAAGTAGACCGATATTCACAGGATAGAGGTCCCATAAAGTGAAAAGAGAGAAAAAGGTGCATAAAATTTATAGGAAGAAATAATGGCTTAAAACTTCCCTAACCTGGGGAAGGAAATAGACATTCAGATCCATGAATCCCAGAAAGTTGCAAAAGAGATAAACCCAAAGAGACCCACACCAAGACACATTATAATTAAATTGTCAAAAGTTAAGGGTCCAGCCTGGTAGTGTAGTGGTTAAGTTCACATGCTCTGCTTCGGCGACCCAGGGTTTGTGGGGTCAGATCCTGGGCACGGACCTACACATCACATGTCAAGCCATGCTGTGCTGCATCCCACATACAAAAATAGAGGAAGAATGGCAGAGATGTTAGCTCAGGGAAAGTCTTCTTCAGGCAAAAAGAGGAATATTGGCAACAGATGTTAGCTCGGGGCTCTTCTTCCTCACCAAAAATTAAAATTAAAGACAAGGAGAGAACTTAAAAAGTGGCAAGAGAAAAACAACTTCTTATGTACAAAGGCACCCCCATAAGAGACTATCAGCAGATTTTTCAGCAGAAACCTTGCCGGTCAGAAGAGAATGACACAATATATTTAAAGTGCTGAAGGAAAACATATACCAACCAAGAATATTCTACCTGGCAAATTTGGTGAGGATTGGAGAAAAGGAAACTCTTGTGCATTGTTGGTTGGAATGTAAATTGGTTTAGCAACTATGGAAAACAATATAGAGATTCCTCAAAAAATTAAAAATAGAACTACGATATGATCCAGCAATTCCACTTCTGGGCATTTGTCCAAAGGAAATTAAATTACTATCTCTCAAAGTTACATGCACCCCCATGTTCATTGCAGCATTATTTACAATAGCCAAAACATGGAAACAACCAAAGTGTCCATCAACAGATGAATGGATAAAGAAGCTGTGGTGTATGTATGTACACACACACACACACACACACACACACACACACACAATGGAATATTATTCAGCCATAAAAAAGAAGAAAATCCTGTCATTTGTGACAACATGAATACACCTTTAGGGCATTATGTTAAGTGAAATAAGTCAGATAAAGAAAGACATATACTATGTCATCACACTTATATGTGGAATCTAAAAAGAAAGAACCTGAACACATAGCTGCAGAGAACACATCGGTGGTTGCCAGAGGCAGAGGCTGGGGGATGGGTGAAACACATGAAGGTGGTCAAAAGATACAAATTTTGATTTATAAAGGAAATTAAGTCCAGAGGATGTAATGTACAGCATGGTGACTATAATTATTAATACTGTATTGTATATTTGAAAGCTGCTAAGAGAATAGATCTTAAAACTTCTGATCACACACAAAAAATTTTGTAACTATGTGTGATGATGGATGTAAACTAGACTCATTGTGATGATCATTTTACAGTATATACATATATCAAATCATTATGTTCTATACCTGAAACTAATATGTTATATGTCAATTACATCTCAAAAGCATTAATTAATTAATTTTGAAAAGATGGATTTAGTAAATAAAAATTGTAGAAAAACTCCTAGAATGCTACACCCACAGAAGTGTTTGTGTTTATTTCTATATGGTGAGTTTAGGAGTGATTTATTTTTTTGCTTTTGGATCATGTACAATTTCTATAACAAAATATCTATTCCTTTCTTATCAGGAGAAATAATGTATTATTTTTCAATTAAATTTATCAATGTAACTTAACAAGTAAAATAACACCTCCAAATGTAAGGCCAAGAGGCTTTTAAATTTTGCTTTCAAAGTTTTGACTGAAGATTTTAAGAGATAGAGATGGAAACGTCTAGAGTGATGGATGTTAAGGAATTTTTCTTTACGTTTCCAATTCCTGAGTCATATTCCTAAATTAAATACTTATTTGTGACATTTAATGACTATATGTATATGAAAGAAGCATTACTCTGTTAAAGTTTTACAAAATACATACAGGATGCAGATTTTATATGGAAACACATCTGGAGATAAAAATTATTAAACATTGGTTTTTAACTCAGTGATGTTTCTTCAGGTGCTGTCTATGCTGGTTTTACTATTATATGATGGTCATATCTGTACAAATATTTATATCTTTAATGTTAGTTTCATTGGTGATTTTTCTCAGTATTGTTCATTTAAGGTGAATTCAGAGATTATTCAGGTAAATTGTACTTAGAAAGACGTGAATATTTGAAAGTTGGTTGCCATTACTTTTCTTCTTAAAATAACGAAAAGAGGAAAGATTCATGATCTGAGGAAATTTTCAGAACCATTCGCTTATGATCCAGGTTCAGGGGGATGTTGTGGCTGGTCCCTATTCTCTACCTGAATATATAGCCTGGAGGACTGTCAAATCACTGAGGCACTCTGTTTAAATATCTTTTCACAGAAGGAGAAAATCTTCCAGTGGAGGAATAGAACATAACATGACTTTTATTTTCTGCTAATCTAAAATTCCTCCAGTATATTAATAAAGCATTTTGCTGTTATTTTTATCACTTTTTGAGTGCTATTAAATAAATGAGACTTATACAACAATTTCTAAAGCTAACAGTGGAAACCAACATGTTGAGGTGCTCCAAATTATTCGTTTCCATGACATCATCTAAGACTCATAGCAACCTCAAAAGTCAGCTGAGAAAATAGCATTTCATTTTCTGTGGAGGAAACTTCTGACTTACCCAAGATGAGTCACAAGTGAGTGAATAGGAGGCAAGATGGAACTGTAACTGAATAGATTATTTACCCTCCATTATTTATATGTCTGTCCATCTATCTACTCGAAAAATAAAAACCCCTTCTAAAAATGGAAATTATCTTTTTCATTAGTGTTCATAAATCTCTGGGGGATTATCTTTGCTTTAGTTGCACAAAGTTGGAAGGAACATCCTTCAAAGCAGAGAGAGAGAGGGAGGGAGGGAGGTACAAGCAGCACATTGAAATTCTTTGCTGGCACTTTTCAATCTATTTACAGTTGCTTTTCCCCTTGAACTGTCTGGCAAATTGATTTTATTGTCATTGATATTTGTTTCGTTTTTTCCCACCTGATTCTTGTTGTAAACTGCATATGAAATAAGAACCAAGTAAACAAATAGCTTTTGTGGATGGTCTATTCTTTAGTCAAAATGATTCACAGAAAGAAATTCCAGATGAGTCCGTGGTTTTAATCAGTGATAAACTGACATACATATTTAAATCTAACTTCCTCAGTTTCTGATTGCATTTTATTCACAATGGGGCGGAATAAGGTAAGAGTACTTTTCAAAGGTGTAGCTTTTTCTTCCTAATAGTATTTCAGACATGAAAGAGGATTTCTAGGTTGGAGCAGATGGATGCTAGAGTTGAATTATAAGGGAATCAACGGCACTTTTAAGGGTCACCTATGTTGTAACTAGAAAGAAAGAGGATATACCTCATATGCTGGTATAAATTATCTTAATTATTTACATCTTCAAATTGAAGGACTTAAATTTTTTATTGCTGCAATTGACTAAATACAGAGCCATATAGTTAGACTATTGTCCATGATTTGATGTGATATTAAAAATCATGGACCAAAACGTCAAATTCCATCCTGATAACTTTTCATGAAGTTTTCTTGCCAGATCCCATGAATCTTGTGTAAGCAATTAAAATACGGTTAACATAAGCAGAAAATAACAGGGAAAAATTAAAATATGGCACACAATTTTAGATCTGAAATAAACTTTGAAAATGACATGGCTAAACATGATATATTTCATAAGATAAATAGAGGCCCAGAAAGATCAAATGACTTATAGCGGTCAGAGAAATTACTTGTGCAGTGGTGGGAATAAAGCCCTCTCCATTGTTTTTCATATTGTAGACCTTCCTACCATTTCCTTGAAATTACTAGCATTCTCATCTATTTTCTTGTATGCATAAATTTCCGGTCATGTCATTTTACCGTGTTATATTTATCTAAAAGGGATCTTAAGCAATTTGTGTTGTCTCACTCTTATTCACTAGCCGTATGACTTTGAGTATCTAAGTTAACTGCTTTGCACTTCTGTTTCCTTATTATTGGTATCCATGATTCTTAGTATCCACCTCATAGGATTTTTGTAAGGACTCAATGAAAGAGTTCCTCAAAACAGCTTGGCATATCAACTAAAATTGAACGTGATGTTGTTTATTGTTTTTATTGTTAATAATATGATTGTTTTTAGATGAATAGAAGAGGAATGCCATGATGAGGTACTGTCTATAAAAGAGATATAAGGAGAGTAAGTCTGACCAGGAAATGATGTGTCTGAGAAAGAGTCCATAATTTTAAGTTCATATGATCAACACAATATCCTTCAACACAATCCCCTTCAACACAATCCCCATGGATGAATACTCAAAACATATGGAATAGGGCTGGCCCAGTGGCATTGTGTTTGAGTTTGCATGCTCCACTTTGGTGGCCTGGCATTCACATGTTCAAATCCTGGGCACAGGCCTAAACCACTCATCAAGTGATGCTGTGGTGGTGACCCACATACGAAAAATAGAGGAAGAGGGGCCGGCTCGGTGGCATAGTTGTTAAGTTTGTATGCTACACTTTTGCAGCCTGGGGTTCATGGATTGAGATCCCGGGTGTGGACCTACACACCACTCCTCAAGCCATGCTGTGCTGGCGTTCCACATACAAAATCAAAGAAGATTGGCACAGATGTTAGCTCAGGGACAATCTTCCTCAAGAAAAAAGAGGGGGATTGGCAACAGATGTTAGCTCAAGGACAATCTTCCTCAAGCAGAAAGAGGGGCCTTGGCAACAGATGTTTAGCTCAGGGACAATCTTCATCACAAAAATAAATAAATAAATAAGGAATAGCCAAGTATTAGAAACAATCCAAATGTCTGTCAATTGATAAAAAAATAAGCATAATGTGGTATAAATATACAACGATATGTTATTCAACCTTAGACACATTCAACAACACGGACAAAACTTGAGAATGTTATACTAAGTGAAATAAATCAATCACAAAAGAACAAATTCTGTATGATTTTATAATACCTGGAGTAGTCAAATTCACAAAAAGAGAAAGTAGGGTGGTGGTTGCTAGGGGATGGGAGAAGGTAAGGAATGGAGAGTTAATTATAATGGAGTTTCAGTTTGGGAAGATGAAAAAGTTCTGGAGGTGGATGGTGGTGATGGTTATACTACATTGTGAATGTATTTAATACAACTGAATCATAAATTTTAAAATGGTTAAAATGGTAAATTTTATGTTATGTATATTTTATCACCATTAAAACAAACAAACAAACAAAAAATATAAGGAAAGGGGGTTGTATTGAAGTATGAAAATTCTGAAGATCTGTCTCACATGAGTCTTGGTAAAAAACTGGAATTAAAAGGCAGCAGGGTACAGTGACAGCATATAGTGTGAATGAGAGAAATGTATGTTCTCACTACAACATAGTGGTCATTAGCTCATGGAACAGAGGTATAAAGGATCATGCTTCAGAAATGCCAGGTCTTCCCATACTTTCTGAGCCAGGAGCAAGAGGAGAGGCAGTCAGATCAACGGTTATCACTCAGTCCTGAGGAGATAAATCATTGAATTTGAAGAGCAGAAGAGTTATGGTTGTTTATTTTCATTCCAATATTAAACAAGAAGAAAAATCAAGAGAAACTATTTTAAAAGCTTTCTATTTGTCAGAGTATGGCAGTTACTTTACATAATCCCAGGGTGCCTAATATATATTCCAGAATGTCTAATACTTTCAAGAATGGAATAGATCATCTGTCAGGAGCAAATATTCACCCCCAAGTTTTTACCCTTATTAACTTAATACATAGGTTAAAAATCTACCCTTAAAAGTTGAAGTGTGTGTGTGTACATGTATACATGTGAAGCAGACAAACGCTATAATTTCTTATGAATTTATTTATAGGTGGTGGCAACTCATAGGCACAAATTTCTGAAAGAGTTAAAAAGATGTGCTTAAAGCCTTCCAAGAAGATTGAGAAATAACACCTTAACACTATTGTTCCTATGCCTTTAGATTGAGGGCCATCAAAACTAGAGAGGTCAGATGTTGAAGGACCCAGTTCTGGAAAGCAGGCAGATTCACTGACCTGGTCCACAGACCTAGGTGTAGAATGAGTGGCAAGTGTGGGCCATTATGAGGAGCAGGCTAACCAGAGAGAACTCCGAGGGACAAGGCAGAGGAGAATGATGAGTAGGTCTGAGATTTACCATTTGCTCTCTATCTAACCTTGCACAATTTACTTGATTTCTTCCTGCCTCAATTTTCTTATGTCTAAAATGAGAATTTTAATAGTATTAAACTCATAGGGTTCGAGGGAAGATTAATTAAAATAATACCAGTAAAATAAGTAATGCATAGTAGATTCATATCATAAGCAAATAATTAAAAGATATTAATAACAATGTTACTGATAATGATAGCTAGTGATAACCTTAATATAATTATTAATATTAAAATAATAAATACATTATTTTTATACATTAAATATATTATACTTAATATTAATTATAATTGATGATAATTATATAATATTAATAATAATTAATAATTTATATTACTTTTGTGTCAGGCATGGTGCTAAATGTCTTACAAATATCACAGTATTTAATATTCTGAACAACCCTATGAGGTCTGTATTGTTATTTTTATATTCCCCCATCCTGTGCACAGAACATAAGACACAGAGAAGATAAATAACCAAAGTTCACCAAGTGGTAGAGCAAGGATTCCAACCTAGGCGCTCTGGCTTCAGAGCTCATGCTCCTATCAGAGACAGCAATGTTCAATGAATGGTAATCAATGGTACTAGTTGTGTATTTTCACACCAGCAAGCAATTAATTTAAAGGGGAAAGAGAATAAGGCACATTAGCATGTGCCAAATGTCATCAATTGATTTACTTTTACTTCTATTTTTAGCTTAAAAAAATGCTCTGTTTTAATTCTATTAGTCCTCTCTTAAGCAGAATAGTCAGCTCTCCTATACTACTCAAAAAGTCAGACCTGTTCTTACATATAAAAACAGGAGGTGATGGCCCACTTGGTGCAATGAGATTTCTCTTAAATAACTACCACATTTAACTTGTAAGTTCAGATATCAAAACCGGGAAGAACTGGGGAACTGGTGAAAGAAACAATGAAGATAAGTTAAAAGCACAGAAAGATGAGTAAGCAGGGGAAGAAGGAAATTTTACCTGCTCCAGAGTCATCTAAATTGTTGAAATCGGTAGACTTATTTTAATGTTCCAATCTAAGAGCCAAGCAGATTCCCTACATTGAAAAACTATAGATGGGCAAAACATTTCCAGGATACAGAAAGAAAGGTTACGGCATAGTTTTCAGTTTGGAGAACACCGTTGTTCCCTGTGGTTGGAGCTATGGTTCTTCAAGGCAAAATTCCTACTCCTACTGTGGGATTGAGGCTTAGCTCACAGAAGGCCTTCAGTTTTCACTTGACATCTAGCAGAGTGAGATTAGTCTCCTCACACACAAAATCTTATGCTGGAAGAGATCTTCATGATTAGATAGGATTACAAAAATGGACAGGATGAGACCCAGACTATTAAACGATCTGTCCCAAGTCACAGAGCCCATGAACTTGATCCTAATCGTCTCCATCTGTTTTTCCTTCTACATAACTGCGTTTGTTGTACATCTCCTTTCTACTTTTACCACTTTACTAGGCAGCAAACATCCATCATTGAAAGGTGCCTCCTGCTTAACTTTCTATTTCAGAAGACTTATGAAACCATAATCAACTGAGCTACCTACATTTTTCTTTTCCAAAGACAATTATATTTTTAAGTACGGGAACTGAATCTACATTATAGCTGTCCCTCTGCTCCTTTTTCTTAAACCAGAGTGCTGGCAACTAGAAAGCTGGATGCTGTACCATCTACAGGCAGCCTTCTTTATTTTGTTTTATTTTTGTTATTTTTGGTTGTCAGGCTCCTTTATTTGATCTCAACTTAAAGATGTCCCAGAAATAGCCACCTCATGGACTACTGCAATGTCTTCTGGCATTCTGTTACTTAAGTGCATCCCTGCTGATAATATTGTGGGGTCTTTATTTTTATTTTATTTTCTTCTTTTCTCTCTGTGTAAAGAGGTTTCAAGGCAAAAACCTAGGAAATGTCTCTATCAACTTGCAAATCATTATGGTAAAGAAGTGGAATCTATTAATTTACAAATGCACAAGACAATGCTAACACATTCTCAGCAATTCAGGGGTAACAAAGGGAAAAAAGATACTCTGCAAAGTTTCAGCAAAGCCTACCTGTATATAAAGCTGAAATGACTATAAAGACTTATTAAGAAACAGGGAAAGCACATCATCTTCTGGAAAACACTGCTTGCATTGTTGAATTTCTTCACATTTTAATTTGCAAATTTGTTCTTGGCTTTTCCATTGAAAGAATCAAACCATTTGGCATTCTGTGAGACATAAATGTATTAGAAATGTACAGCAACATTTATTAAAATATGTAAGGGAGCAAAGGCTAGAATTAATTTTCCCCTTCTCTTTTATTTGAGAGCCACCACTAGGTCATTTAATATGGGTTAAACCAGACTCTAGAAGCTTTCACTAGACAGTTAACACAAATGCTAAGAGCTTAATCAGCGCATATTGTTTAAATAGACTCCATAGAAGAATTGGACTGTTCATTGCATTATAATTTATAGGGTTTTTGTTTTTGATTACATGAGGGAAATGCATTTTTTATGCCTTAAAAGCGTTCTTTTGTGATGTCAAAAATGTACTACATTATTGTTCAGAAAATGGTGTTTCAATTTGGTGGGAAAGTCTAAAATCACCGGAGTGGAAAAGATAACAAGCAGATTCTTCAAAATCCTGCCATTTGTGACTTTTTTCTTCCAAAGTTCTTTTCTTTTGGTTAGGTAATGAGCACAGCTCTGCTCAATGGCATCTTCCAATTCTTTGTAAGTGTTTAAATCTTATATTTAGTGTATTTGTGGAAAGGCAGTTTAAACAGGATTAAAATAAGTAGTTACTATTCCAAACAGGCATAAGGAAATAAAATGATGTCTAAAATAAAGTTTTTGAATTTTTTCTTTTATTTTTTTACATACGATGGTAGTATAAAAGTAATTCAATCTCCACTTAGATAATACCTGAGGTAACTACGTAGCTCAGCTGTTCCATCAACGATGATTATAGGAAATAAACTGCTCAAGAAGGCAAAGCAGCTTTTCTTGTAGTAAAGTTTATCAACATACTAAAGGAGGATCATTTTCTAAGGAGAAGGCACTTTGTAACCATTTTCCCCATTCCTCAAATGGCAGCCCATTTCCATGCTAAGCAAGTCCCTGTGGCCCATCTCCTCTGTTTATCCCTCTTCTTATTGGCCTATACACATTCGTCATACTCTTAACAAAGACAATAAAGAATCACGCTTATTCTGAAAATGTTGCGAACTTTTATCAGTCAAAAGGAAAAGGACACTGTCCTTTCACTGGGAGTTTGCTGTTGTGACCGTTTTTGTAGGTCAGCCGAAGAGGGAAAAGCTTTCTTTTAGATCGTATCCCTCATTGTTCAAAGGAAAGCTCAAGGCGGAGATAGAGTTATCATTCTGAGAAAGGAGACACCCAAGTCGTACACTCACCTCTCTCTCTTCTCCAAAGAAAAGAATTTGCATACGCATGTTTCCTTCTAAGCTTTGTTGAAGGCTGCTTTTGACAGATGCTATCTGGGAAAGTGACTAGAGAGGGAAAACGAGTACATTAATCAGGCATTGCCAATGCGGGCTGGGGCAAAGCAGAATTCTTCACTTCTGATGGGAGGATGACCCTGGGAAGATAGCCACGCCTTTCCAACTCCTGAGGATTTCTCTAGATGTCTTTTGAAAGTAACTTGCTCTGTAAACTCTGGTAAACTATATATGTATTTTCCATATCGCACTTATTCATCCAAAGTTAATTTAATGATAAATATTCTACATATTGTGGGGTTCTTTTGCTGCACAGACAAAATAATATATGTGAAGTTGTTTTAAGACATCGTTACTAATTCATGAATATCAGGAATTGTTGTCCTTAGGAAATCAAGCAGAACTAATCTCAAAAGTACTATCCTAAGCAGCCCCATACTTCCAATTGTTTTTAATATCAAAATATTCATATATTGCATAATTTTTAATATATAATATTTGTTTAGATAATAGTCTCGCTCAATTCACGTTTGATTTAACTGACCTGTGTAAAAACACAGAGGTACATGTTCTCTAACTTTTTATTTAAATTACGCAGAGAATTCTACCTCCACCCTGCCTTATTATCACAGAACATCCTGTGAGTAATTGGCATCGTGTTGCAAATAAAATATACTAGTCTTTAGACTAGTACTTTTCAAATATTTTAAACAATGCATTGTTCAAATGATATCTCATTTGAAACTCCAAAACATAAAACACACAGTAAACAAAATTATTAGTTTTATTAGCAAAACTAGATGATATATATTAAAACATGGCATTTATTTTTTAAAGAGTCAACCACTGAAACAATGCTACTGCTTTATGAGGTCAATAACCACAACATTCTTAAATCACTTACTGTGGATGTCCTCTTTTTTATTCTCCCTCTTGAATTAATAATTTCCCAAGATATTAACAAACAGAAACAACTCGTTTGCCTGTTTCTCTGTCTTCCAGAATCTGGCCTTTTTCCTCATTTATGCTCCAACGTGAACCTTTGAGGTCCTCACAAAGCCATTTGATGGGTCCGTCTATGGAGTACAGTCAGTTCTCACTCAGTCTCTCTGCTCATCATTTTCTCTAATACAGAGAAAGCAAAACATTTAGATTTGACCTTTTTGGCATGACTATTGTGGCACCTCATAATAGTAATAAAACAATAACAAACATTCACTGAACTCTTATTCTGTGCCAGGATATATGCTGTCATTTACACATAATGGCTCTTTTAATTGAAAAAAACTATATCAGAATTTAAAATGCTTATTTTATTACGAGCTTTATTACATTTTTTATTCTATTAATAAATGTGCACTAGACATCAGTGACCCATTAGTAGATAATATGAGATAGGAACCAGAGAAACCATATTCACTAGGTAAATCAAAAAAGCGCTCTTGATTCTAAGGAGGGTCATTTTCTGGGTGGAGAAGTAATTGGCCTTTGTTGGATGTAATCCATCAATTCTCTCAGAGAACTGGTTAACTAAGGGAAATGTCAATCAATGCCATTTGTCAATCTTATGAACTCAGCCACACTTAGAGGCATTAAAATCACATCAGAGTCTTGCTGTTTGCGCCTCTGCATCCGTTTATCCATGCTAAAAAGGTGGTACAGAGATATTGCCATGGAAATCTATATAAAACCCTCAGATGAATCATATAATTAGAGCATTCAATGTTACATTCCTTAATAAAATGGTATTTTTGTCTATGGTTACGGAGTACACATGTCTTTATATGCCTGTATACATATACACACTATATGACTATATGTTTGTATTATATATTTTTACATATGTATGTGTATATATGTGTATATCTGTATACATGTGTGTATATATATAAAGATAGTATCTATAGATAAACACATGTTCATCTCCCCTGTTACTCGGTTGGATGCCTTAGGGCACATTTTGCTAAGTGAATTTATATCATATTTGAATTAATATTTAAAACATGTAAGTATATAGAGTTTTCCTTAAACAATTTGAAATAGTAGTTAATAAATTAAATGAACAAATTCCTAGGATCTATTCACTGGCAGAAGTGAATTTCTATTAATTCATATCCTTCCTGTGAGCAAAAGTGGGGGAAAGGTTTATGGGAGATAACTGTAATTTTCAAAATGTCTAGCTGCCAACATGCATTGGAAAATGAGGATGACCTTTATTCAGGGCAGTGAATGCTCATCAAAGCTCTCAGCCCAGGTGACTCAGTCATGCTGTTAAAAGCTGATAGGAAGAGCCCCCAAAGGCAAGGTCATTATCTGACGGAAGGCACTGCTCATCTCAATGCCCGCTTTATGTGCAGAAGTTGAGGGAAAAGCAGAAATATACTCCTTATGAGAAGATCAGCTCCCAGATAAAGTTTCCTTCCTAAGAAGCGACTTTTCCAAGCTACCTCAATCCAAACAACTGGCATGTGGTGCATTTTGAAGATGGATAGTCAGCTGTGCCCCCACAGCTGTGAGAGTCTGGCACACTAGCTCTCTAGGCAGCTAGCAGGAAGATAGATATTGTCATTTGGGGGGGAATGGATCACCCACAGATGTTTAGAGGAGGAGAAGTGTCTATGTGCTTTGGCAAGCTCATCAAAATCAACCTCTTACACACCGGCACAGAAAGAACTGGAATCACTGCCCAGCTTGTCATCGCATTACCCAGTATACTTTTAAACCACCCCCTCATTCATCCTTAAGTGGAAAATAAATTGTTTGAGATGAAATTCTTTGGTCCTGGAGCAGATGGTACCACATACTTCCATGTGAAGGAAACCCAACACACCTGGAGTTTTGAACCCCAAAGTTCCTTAGGAGCAACTTCCTTCTATAGAAAGCCAAGACCTGTTTTTTCACTCTAGAAGTGTTCCAAATGTAAAGGTAACGTTTGCTTATGAGTAAATTTTTGTTTTCTCCTTATCCTACTGTATCAATACAAAGCCTGTTTGACACATATGTACATGCTTGACATATGTTTATTTGCTAAGGATAGCCTTGTCACCTAGAATGAATGACATTGTCAACCAAGAGATTCATTCCTAAAGAGATATTGTGGAAAATTCCTCATTAAAAGGAAAAGACCAGAGAAGCATTATTTCCACAGCCCACTTAAGTTCACTAATAATAATATTTAATGGTTATAGGTAATAACCATGCTACAGTAACTGTGTCCAGTGCCAGATTCTCTTTCCCTACTGACTGCAGACTTAACTACCTCTTTCTTTATACGCATGAACCAATAAGCGACTTAATGTTCAGGGGCCATTTTGACCACCAGAAATACGGGTTTGTAGAAATATGCCTCCACAGTCCTTTCTGCTGTGTTCTCTCTTCCTGCAGACTGTTTGGCTCTTACACTTCACCATAACCCAAACACAAATACTCCATTCTCAACTCTACTATTCTTACAAGTCCATTTCCATAGCTGACTGAGCTATTTCTTGAGCCCATTAGAAATTCCCAGAAAACAAAGTCTGATTGCCTCAGGCTATCTAATGGATTAGTTTACTCTGTTTCAGATGTTCTCCAGTTCAATCAGATGTGTCCAAGAAAGGACAGTCATACGTTACCAACATGACTACAGAAGTCTATTTTATAAGTCGAAATGGGTAACTTACAAAGAAATGTGTGTTTCCAGTAGACATCCTAAAAGTGTTATTGTCACCTACTTCTTTCTCAAGCTAGGTCAATAAGTAGCAGGAGAAGCAAAAACCAAAATTTCTACTGCTTGTTTCTCTAGATTAAGGACAAAATTATTATATTTATGTATGTCCAATTTATTCGTCCTTCATGTCACTGATTTAAAAATGAAGACACTTCTGCCCATAGGATTTAATTATTCAGAATTTACACACTTGTCAAAGTTCAGATAAATGGTATTACATCTTTGTACCCCCACACTTTGTTCAATGCTTGACACATAGTGTTTAATTAATGTTTGAATAAATGGGTTAATAACATTCTTGAATGAGTGTATGTCATTATACAGGCATTGAATCAGGATATTCTGGAAAAATGGAAGAAAATTGTCTTCCAAGTGGAACAATCGTGGTATCTCTTTTTTGTTGTATACCATCCAGCAATAACCATGTATTTTTTTATTTTGTCTCCTCTGACAATAGCAATTCACTTTTGTTTCATTTCATGATATAATCTGTACTATTTTTTCATTTTCACTTTTTGAATTTTTGTTGTTGAAAGAGGGATCACCCACCAACTGGATAAATAGAATTGTAGATTTTTAATCTAAATTTCCATTTAGATATTGATTATGTGAAGATAGAGTATGATTTCAGTTCTATTCTTTTTTTTTAAAGATTTTATTTATTTTTTTCCTTTTTCTCCCCAACGCCCCCCGGTACATAGTTGTATATTCTTCGTTGTGGGTCCTTCTGGTTGTGGCATATGGGACGCTGCCTCAGCATGGTTTGATGAGCAGTGCCATGTCCGCACCCAGGATTCGAACCATCATCACCAATGGCAACTGATGATCTGGGCTTCAATGGGGATATTTAATTGAATTTTCAAATGTGTCTGAATGAACTTTTTCTGTAATTAATTATGACTTTGGTCTGTGTTCCCTGTTATCAATTATACTTTGCAAGGTCAAGAATATCTTGTTTCCTTTTATATTTGAAAATATACTCCAATTCTTTAAAGTGCTCTACTTGGCCAAAATATTGTATGCAAAGTAAGTGAAGTGGAAACATCTTCTTGTCAATCGAGCTACTTTATTCCAAAACTGAAGCATTCATTGAGGACAAAGCTCTCACCCAAGGATAAAATCATGGCCAAAGGAGCTTGTTTTATAAGCATGACTCTTTTTGGAAAGTCTAATGGATAATGAAGAGAAGAATGTTTCTGCTTTGAGAAATAAGCAGTGAATTAAACTAGCCTGAGAGTAAATGCCACTTCCTATATGTCACTGCATGTGTAAGTCTTTCGTATTGCCCGAAAGGTAAATTCTAAACTACGCAGATCGATGTGACTTTCCTCAGCCTGGTCCTACTTTATGTTTCCAACCCTGTAGAGAAGTCAGTCTTTTATTATCACACATTCCAAGTTAATTCCAGATTTGGGACATTGTTCATCTCTCTACTCTTCATCCTCCTCTGAACCTCCTATTCAGATTTCAGAGCCTAGCTAAATGATCTCAAATACCTCTCTTGGCCTCTCTCTCTGTCTCTCTGTCTCTCTCTTTATATATACACATAAAAATATATATATTTGCCTTTTCAAAGAGATAATTGAGTGCCATTAATTCATATAAAACAAAAAGGAGTGATTGGCTCATGTATCAGTCAATCTTTTATTGCAACTGTTCTGGGTATGGAATGCCTTTTTTGGATGCAAACATGGATTATAATTGAATAGTGGTATACTGGAAGAATTAGCCTTTGAAATGGACGTGATTTGAATGTTTCCATATTCCAAGGGGATGTGTTACCCCTCTGCACATCCATCATCTGCATCACAAGCTATTTATTACTTAGTGTTTACATCAGATAAAGGTTTTAAATAATATATGATATAAATCAAAAGAACGCTTTAAAAGAAGTGATCATTTCCCTTAAACTCATAGCTTCTGTTTATAATCTCTTTGGCAAATGTAAAACGCTCAGTTATGAATACAGAGAGGAAGAGTTTAAGGGTGACCAACAAGATTCTTTTAAAATAATTTTCTATGCCTGAAGTACTCCCTACAAGGACCTTAGCTCAATTGTTTTGTCACTATGCCTTGTTGAGTTTACTATTATTCATTTACTTGGAATTATCTCCTTTCTTCTATTCACCTAGACCAAATTCACATATTTTTAAAAGTCATATTTACTTCTCATATCTTCTATGAACATTTGCCTGAATGTTAAAGCCAGTTTTTGATTTTCTACAGTAATTTTAGTCTGTACAAAGGCTAATTTGGAATTATTGTAAAATTTTTAGAACTAGAGGAACTGTTGGAGATTATCTAGTCCCATTTGTAATTTTGTAAAGAAAAAAACCAAGACCTCCCCAAGTTCCCTCCTGTTCTATTCCTGTTTTGTTGCACAGCTCGAATTTGTTAACATGATACCTCAGCTTTAATGTTTAAAAATGATTATTAATTGTATTTATTTCTAAAATACTTTTTATGAATATTATTGTTATTCTCTCTTTGTGATATGTATACATCTTGTACACACATAAATTGCACATATCTATGCATATATACATATACAATATACACATACATATGTATGATATATGCATGTATATACAAAACACTTTTACTGTATAAGGATTTTCCCATCAAGTTGGGGTTCTCATCTGGTTGATTAGCAATGAAAGTCTCACATCTCAAGAAATCTTCAGTCCCAGGAAAACTGGAATTTTGGTCAACCTACATCAAGTTATTTTGTCTTCTTTGTCAACATAATTTTAATAATATCATATCAAGATATTGTACAACCTTTTACTTAACCATGCCTCTAATGCTAAATATTCAGCTTGTTTCCAAGTGCCCAATATACCCAGCTGTTTTAATTTCCTGGATCTAAAACCTCTAAACTGGATGACATGGAAAATCCAAAGGCAAAGGTTCATCCCGTAGACCTGAGCCATCTAATACCGTAGCCATGAGACACATGGGGCTATTGAACATTCAAAATGTCTAGCCCAAATTGATATGTACCGTAAGCATAAAATACACCTCAGATTTCAAAGACTTAGTTCTACAGGGGGAATGTAAGACATCTCCTACTTTTATGCTGATTATGCATTGAAATGGTAATAATTTGGATATATTAGATTAAATAAAATATTAAAATTGATTTCATGAGCCAAAATTATAGAAATTCAAGATAGGCTAGTGGTTACCAGGGGTTCGGAACACGGGATATAGGAAGTATGGGGAGATGGTTGTGGTCATAAAGGGGCAGCAGCAGGGATCCTGGTAGTGGATTGAATTATCGGATCTTTACTGTGGTTGTGGATACATGAACTGACGCACGATAAAATTGCAAAAAACTAAATTCACACACACACATGCAAACACACACACACGGGAGTATAAGCAAAACTGGTGAAATAAGAATAAGATTAATGGATTGCATCAATGTTAATATCTTGGTTGTGATATTGTACTCTCTTTTCATAAGATCTTATCTGTGGGGGAAACAAGGTAAAGGGTACAGGGATTTCAATGTATTATTTCTTACAACTGCCTGTGAATTTACTATTACTGCCAAATAAATTATTTAATTAAAAAATGATGTTATCTGCTTCTTTGTAAATTTTTGATGTGACTACCAGAAAATTTAAAATTTCATATGTGCCATGCATTATATTTCTATTGGATAAAGCTGCCTTAGAAAATTGTATATTTACCACCAGTAATTACTCAAATAGTTTGCTGGAATAAGGTGACCTTCATTTATTTTTACCACTCAACCTCTTCTATGAAGAGATATATAGTAATTCCCATCCTTATCAAGATATTCCCATACAATGTGCAGGGAGATATCACAAATACTATATTCAGAAGGTATTTGACACTATTAGTTCCTAGCTATTATGCCAATAAATAAAGAATTCTTTGTTTATTTTTCTCCTAAAAATTCTAGAAAAAGAGACCCTGAAATCATCTCTGTAGCCTTACACCTAAACTTCTACATAGTCTATCTTATACCTTTGTAACTTCTACATAGTCTATCTTATACCTTTGTAATTTTATAGTCTCATTCCTGCTGAGAAACCTCATGTTGACCCCATCTAGAAGAGTTCTCAGGATTCCCTGAGCCAGTGCCAAACTCCAGATGTACCTCACTCATCTTTCAATAGGAAAAAGAACAGAAGACTATTCTGGGAAGGCTCAAGTCTTACTTTATGAGTTGACTTATTCATCCAACTTGATTATCTTCCTGCCCCAAAGCTTCCTGTTTATTTTATTCTGAGGGCTTATAACCATGAGAAACTAGTTTCTTTGGTGTTTAGAGCCCAGTAACCTTCCTCATTAAGTGATCGTGCATCTCACCATTATCTCATAATACAATTCTTTCCAAACTCCCCATCTACTGAGAGTTTAGATTCTTTGATGTTTTCTCACCAATATTGCCATCAGAACTCAACAGCCTATATTTGCAAGTAAACTACTTTCTCTCTCCTATCAAAAGAGATTTGGGGACCTCTTTTATAAATTTTGGTTGAAATGGAGTAGCCCGACTCTGTGATTACTCCTTAAGCATCATCCTTGTTTTTACATAGTCCTAAATGTTTAAAAATTGCCTCCTCTCAGACCTGATATACTCCTGTAAGATAGCTCACAGTGAGTAAAATTATTATTTTGAATAATGTCACAAAGCATCTTAAATGCAAAGATTTTTAACCATTATATTATTTAACTAGAAGAGACATGAGACATTATTCACTAATATTCTCATCTTCAAGATATTTTAACCATTTTCCTTTGTAACAATTGTAAGGCAAAACCACATGACACAAGATCAAATAAAACATTAAAACAAACAATAAAACACTCTTTGGCAAGGGCAAAGATAGGCAAATTATATTTACATCAGTTAATAGGAGTCCAGGTTTATAGAGTTCCAATTTGTGTTAACCCTACAATAAGATGTAAATGACATGAATTAAAGTGTGTGTTACTCCTGCAAAGGTATACACAAAATTGCAAGGTGTATGAAAATTGCCAAAGTTGTCTTAACTTGTCAGCCTTCGGACTTTTAAATCTTACTTGTACCTAATAACTGATTAATTAATTTTAGATATTCAACAATCTGGGTTGGTAATGATACTCTTGGTTGAATAGGAATTTTTTTTCTCCATGATTCATAAGAGACTCACACTTGGTGATACTGGAGTAACATAAATTCAATGATATGTGTTGTGCTTGAAGTTAAGGTGCCATAGAGGACCACAAAGATGAGGACATAAATAGACTGAAGGTGAATGCCACGAAACCCTAAATAAGAGAAAGGAAAAGATAATATGGGATGGGGTGGAGGAAATTCACAATTGTTGAGTGCCAGCTAGTGAACTAGTTGTTTAAAATTTTTGCTTCTAATTTAATCATTTCAGTAGCACAATGAAGTAGGCAATGCTTTATTGGTTCACAGATGAGGAATTAAGCCTCAGGTTACACACAATACTGAAACAGCATTTGTGAATTTAAACTCAACTTCTACGTGACTCCAAAAAGTTATGCTTTACCTACTCTACCATAAGCCCTCATGAGAATATTGTTTTGAAGTTCAGTCTTCAAGAAAGACAGAAGATCCCTTTCTATCCTGGCTGTGAAGGCAGTGGTGACAAGGTTATATCCAGGTGATTGGAAGAAGTAATTGCCCAACACATGGGACTGTCTGGTGTAGCAGACAGGAAGCTTCATCAGCAGAAAGAGCAGAGGCAATGACGTCTAAAGGGTGGTAGTATGTTCTGTCAGTTCTGCCTTCCCCATATTGCTGGTTATACCAATGAATGCTTTTTTCATTTCAATTAGTGGGAACTGAGAAAAAAGTATATCAGCAACCTCAGCTCTCTAAAGAGTGGACTCTAGAACTAGTCCAGTATGCCAGAGGTAAACCCCTGGCATGTGAGTACATAAATCACAACTTTAAGGTACTTTCTTGTCTCAATGATCCAATTATTTTGATTCAGCTTTTAGCCTTGCTTTCTTACATATCCTTCTAGTCTAAGAGTAGAGGTTTTAACGTTCTGCTTAATTTTTGTAAGTTCCTACTCATATTTGATTATGGACAGTCCCCTGAACTAAGCCAATGTTTATACTCATAACGGAACCGACAGCATTACCATTGGTTTGAGTTTGAGCATTATTTACCACTTGGACTTCACTGTCTGTATTGAACCCTCTCAGACACCAACACTTAATCTAATCAAGCAGAATTCACAAAATTTGCAGACTAGTTGTCAACCTTTAAGGGATCACATCTATAATTTCCCCATTCATCATCCTGCTCAATTTAAACTCCATCTCTTTCCTCCCCTGCTTATGTCACTGAGGTCCTAATACTCAGCTAGGCCTAAGAAAACAAGGCAGGGTCAAATGGGCTGGTTTGGAGTATTGTATTTAAGAGGGACAGGGAAAAAGATTGACGGTAGCTAGGTATAACCCCCTTCAGTGTCCCCTGATATAGCACAACAGATAGATTGCCATTGGCAAAGCCATAGGCAATGTTGTTAAATTTTTGTTTCTAAGGTTTTAGGTGATTTGATCTTAAATGCTTCCAAGAGAGAATTCCTCAATGGTCTAATAATATTTTCCCCGTTAGATATTTAGGTGAAGACTTCAGGTAAGAGACATGCAATAACCTTGTGAATGTAATGAGTCCTTACAGTACAGGTTTCAATGATACTCAACTTTTGGAGGAAACACTATCTCCAAGCAAACTACATGTGGCATTCCATAGAAATCTCACGGATGTTCCATGCTTTAATTCAATACCATTTCATTTCCTTTTTCTTTTGATATTTTGGTTCTTGTATTAGTCAAACTTCTCTAGAGAAATATACCCAATAGGATATATATCAAGATATATAAGAAGAGATTTATTATGAACATTGGGTCACTCAGTTATGAAGGTTGAAGTCCCACGATATGCCCTCAGTAAGCTGGAGAACCCAAAAAGCCAGTTGTATAGTTCAGTCCAGGTCCAAATGCCTGAGAACCAGGGAGCCAATGATGTAACTCCCAGCCCAAGACTGAAGGCCTGAGGATATAAGTCCTGGAATCCAAAGACCTGTGAACTAGGAGCTCTGATGTCTGAAAGCTGAAAAGGATGAATGTTCTACCTCAAGAAGAGAGAGAATGAGTTTGCTCTCCACCATTTTGTTCTATTTGGCCCTCAAGAGATTGGATGATGCCCACCCATATTGCTGAGGGCAGATCTTTTTTAACTCAGTCTACTGAATCAAATGCTAATCTCTTCCAGAAACACCCTCACAGACACCTCTAGAAATTATGCTTTATCAGCTCTCTGGGCATCCCTTAGCCCAGTCAAGTTGACACACAAAGTTAACCCACATAGTTCCCATGTCATCTCCCAGTTTCTCACCGTTGCTTCTCCTGACTTCCCATACTTGCCCTTTCTTACACTCCTTTGCCTGCCTTCTGACTTCCTCTTTGTCTTAACATCCTTGATATGATAACACTCACATCTTAAAAACACTATGGAATTATGGTTGTTCTAGCGCACCCACCTTATCATCCAACGCTTTTTCCTTCTGTGATGGAAAAGCTGAGGTAAAATATAGCAAGGAATGGTTGGAGGCAAAAGTACCTCCAGGACCTAGGCCCTTTTCCTCCCAGTGGTTTGCATTTTCCATCTCTGATTTCCTTGCCTGTATCTTTTTCCCTCTTTGAAATAAAGATAAACTTCTCAGGGTTGAATGTCTTTTCTTCATTCATCTGGGACAGTCTTCCTATCCTGGACAAACAGATAGTCTTTCCTTGGCTCTGCAAAATGAATTATTTGATCTGAGAGTCCATAATGAATTTTTCTTGGTCTTAATTAGATCATTAAACCAGGGGTTGAGATCATAACATGTCATCCTAATGATATCTATTTAATCAAAACGTCCATTTGTTTTCATTACACCAAGTTTAGAAAGCAATTCCAAAGTGCTTTCCAGGGTGTTAATTGCTCTTTTAGGTTTCTTTTTTTATGTGGAGGTGAAGAATATGCTGCAATGGACTAGAAAGGAATGACTTTATTAGGTCACTCACTGATTCTCCTTATCTGTCTCTCAAATTCCTTTTGTTCTTCAATGTCCATCCTAAGCGTCAACTTTTCTGAGAAATCTAGACAAGGGTTGCCTATAATTTTTCAGCAGTCTGTGTAATCCCTGGATCCCCATTTATCTACCCGTCTGTAAAGGAGCTAGTAAAGAAAACACCTTCTAGCAGAGGAAATCGTCTTAATGTCTCTTTCAGAAATGGCCACAGATAGCAACAGATATCAGTAGCTCTCCCAGCAGGAAAAAGGAGGATTGCCAGATTCTCTGACAAATGAGCTTACACTAAGAGGCAAGTCTCGGCTAACCTTGTGCAATAGGACATGGTATATGCTCTAAAACAAGTTTTTCAAAGTCTGGTCAGCAGCAATAGCATCATCTGAGTACTTGTTATAAAGTCCCACACCAGAACTGCTGAATCAGAAACTCTATAGATGGTCTAGGTGATCCCAAAGGCAGGCTAGAGTCTGAGAATGCTTTCGAAGAATGGACCTATTGGGTGGGCCCAGTGGCATAGTAGTTAAGTTAGCATGCTTCGCTTCAGTGGCCAGGGGTTCATGGATTCTGATCCCAGGCGTAGACCTACACACCTCTCATCAAGCCATGTTGTGGTAGAATCCCATATACAAAGTAGAGGAAGATTGGCTTGGATGTTAGCTCAGGGACCATCTCCCTCAAGCAAAATGAGGAAAATTGGCAACAGATGTTAGCTCAGAGCCAATCTTCTTCACAAAAAAAAGAAGAAAAAGAAGAAGAATGGACCAATTAGGTACTTTCTGGCTACTTAAAGTGTTACATATGACTTACCAATATATATAGTGGTAGGTAACTTCTGATATGGCTCCTAGTGATGGCCAATTCCTGGCATTCACAGCCTTGTATAATCTCCTCCCCTTGTGTATTGGCTGGACCTAGTCATTTGCTTAGAATAAATGGAGAATGGTCATGATTAGGATTGAAAAGACTGTGACTTTCATCTTGCTAGTAGTCTCTCCCTGGCTTTTTCCCCTTAATTGTTCTGATGAAGCAAGCAGGTAAGTCACATTGGTGAGAAACTGAGGGCATCCTCTGGATGATCACAATCAAAGAACTGGAGCCTTCAATCTAATAGTCTTGGAGGAAATGAATTCTGCCAACAACCTCATGAGTGAGTTTAAAAGTGAGTCCTTCCCAAATTGGCCTTCAGATGAGTCTGAGCCCTATAGGAGACTTTGATTACAGCCTTGGATTGACCCGAAAGCAGAAGACCTGGCTAATCTATGACAAGATCCCTAAGCTACAGAAATGGTGAGATAATAAACGTGCATGCTGTTTGAAGCTGCTGAATTGTGAAGCAATTTGTTACACACCAGTAGATAACACATAGAGATACACACACGCAGATACACAGATATTCTAGATATAATTTTTTTCAATTTGTAACATAATTCAGCTTAATATGTATTTAATGTGCACATATAGTATTAAGTATTTGGCTCTCCAGTAGCAACAGTAAGGATATTAAGAAATATTACCTACTCTTAAAGAGAAAACATTTCTTTTTAAGAAATAGAAATGTTTACTTCCATGGCACACTTAGAATACAATACTAGGAAGTAAAAAGTAAGACACCAGTCTTACCAAAGCTAAATTTCAAAAATATAATTATATAAAATATAAGAATATATTTATATAATAAGTGTAAAAAGCTATGTTAGCGAAGTATTATCTGTCAGAAAACAATCATATATGGAGCAATATCTATGAACAATGTCTTTATACCAACTTTTATTAATTATGTATCAATAATCCCATTTTCTAGATGAAAAAGCAGTAAGTAGTCTAGGCTGGAAAAAGAACTTAGCCAAGTTGTTATTTAGTAGGGTCTAAGTTTCAAATACAGGCTGTCGGATTGCAGGCTGTGCAACCTTAACTACTGCAACATTCTGACTCCATAATGTAGGGATGTCGTCTATCTTGTTCCCAACTCTGTCCCAATATGTATATATTCCTGGACAATGATAGACACTTTTTTTTTTTAAGTGAATGAAAGAAAGGGGCTAATTTGGAATGGCATAGAGAGGAAGTAAATAGTAATTCTTGTCTCTTTGCTTATCTACCCAGATTTTCAGCTACCTACTTTTTATGGGATTCTTCTTTGTTAGGAAATAGTCCCATTATACACAATAGAAACAGATATTCAACCCAAAGTTGTGATACTTCGTTCACAATTGGCAGCCTCTAAATATAAATTCATCACTGTGGTCCTCAGGTGTTGGTCTACATTTGAATCACCTGCTGGACTTGCTAAACTACAAACAATCAGGTTCCATCTTTGAGGTCTACATCTGAATCAACTGGAGAACTTGTTAAAACTAAAAACTTGAAGATTCTCATTCCATAGTTCTAAAGTGGGATCTGGGATCTTGAATTCTCTTTTAACTGATTCGTATAGACATCAAAGTTTGAGACTCTTTTTTTTAAATAAGGAAAATGCTTTAACAGATCTATTTTAACCTTAAGGTATATAAATATAAGCAACTTAAATAAACATGCAAATTACATAGAGGAAAATTATAGTCTTTCTTGTTGCAGTCAGTATTATACATAAGTTTTTCAGGACTGAGTTACATGTTCTTAGTGATCTTTCATTGATATATAAAATATAATGAAGATTAATTTGTGAAAATCAGATTGCAAGATTGAGAGAAAAGTGCCCAGTGTTAATTAGGGGTTGATTATATTTGGTATCACTTGCACTAATTGAAGCACACTGGTCTTTGTTAACTGGGCCACCCACAGGTCAAGAGAACAGGTGGCCGAGCACAATTTCATAAGCACCTGTTTAATATTTGGCTCTGCAATTTCCTCGAAGTTGATCAAAGTGGGGACATGATCATTACCCAAAGATTGTTTAGAGAGATTGAGCCTGACTGATGAAAAAGGAGCTAATTAGAAACTCACCTTTCCAATCTGGAAAGCAATAAACTTTAAATAAGAATGGCAAGTGATGGACTGACCTGGTAAAACTGGCCTCTTGCCACTGTTTTTGTCCCTCTTACAACCAAACATTTTTATTCGCTTTGTCCTAATTTAATTATCCTCTTGCTCTATTAGAACATACACTTCTGTTTTCTATCCTCATTTTTCTCCTTCTTATGGATTTAACACTGTCACAAATTCTTTTAAAATTCAAGTAGATGGCATACGTTGTTTGTCCTTACCCATCTGTCAATTTGTCTTCTTTAATATCCTTAATAGGTTATTTGCATAAAATTTGTCTTTATAGAACTCATATGGTCTTAATTGCAACAGTTTGCCAGCCATCTACTCTACCTAAATCACTTGCTGGGAAGAACTTTAGCAGTGGGTAATGTAGTCTTGTTTTAGGATACCAGCCTTGTCTAACAATACAGCCATTGGGAGGATCTAGATCTGGAATTCAATATATAATGCAAACTAGTGAAAAGATCTCTTTTTTAGTTTCAATGACTACATAGAGAAACATTCTGAGAATGAAATTTTATGAAAGTATAGTGTATAGTGATCTCAGCATGAGTTTAAAAATTAAGGAATGAGTGACAGAAGAATATATTAAAGATTTGCATCTTTTCTCACTGGAATTAATATATATTTTTAAATAAGCATTATACAATATATGATTTAAAGTAGCAAATCATAATAAATTTTTTCTAAAGAATTAGAACAAATTACAGAGATGGCAACGCTATTCTGCTTTCATCAGCTCCTGAATAAGCTTTTAAAATAATCACTATATTTTATCAAAAATTGCTAGGCTAAAGATGTGGAAGCAACACAAGTGCCCATCAATTGATGATTGGATAAAGAAGATGTGATATATATATACAATGGAATACTACTCAGCCATGAAAAAGACAAACTTGTCCCATTCCCAACCACATGGATGGACCTTGAGGGTATTATGTTAAGTGAAACAAGCCAGACAGAGAAAGACAAACACCATATGATTTCACTCATTTGTGGAAGATAAACAAACTTAAGGACAAAGAGAATAGTTCAGTGGTTACCAGAGGGAAGAGGCATTGTGGGTAGGTACAAGCGGCGAAGGGGCACATTTATATGGTGTCAGACAATTAATAAGGTACAAGTGAAATTTCACAATGTTATAAACCATTATGACCACAATAAAAAAAAAGAGTAAAAATAATTGCAAGGAAACCACTGAAAAAAGAGTGAAACTTTTTTTTAACTGTTCAATGGAAAATTGTATTTCCATTATGGGAAATTGGAAATAACAGAGATAAGCATAAAGAAGAAAATTATAATCACCAGGGTTACATGGTTAGATGACAACTTCAGCATCTGGCATATCATCTCAGGGCTGAAGGTTGGTGACTGGACAGTTTAGACAAAGAAATCCAAACATAGATGTAAATTTTTCACTTTAATTTTTCCTTTATTGCTCACATAGTTAATTTGACAAATATTTATTGACGATCAACCAATGCGGCTATATAAGAAAACGAAGGGTAAAAACCTGCCCTCACAGCACTTTCATTCTAGTGATAAAAAGGGAGTGAATTTTCTACAGACAAGGATTAAACATTTTCTTATAGATTCTTTTTCTTACTCATCAGGTAGGCAACTACTCAGAAGCAGAGTAACCAGCCTAGTCAAGGACAAAGGTGGCCGCTAAACTAGTACATGAAGAAGATGGTTCAAGAGATCCTGACCCAGGTCAAACTCGTGAAATTCACATGAGGAAAGGGTATATTTCTGGTAAATGAGGAGAAGATAATATACTAATTCAAATCCACTAAAAGAAATCTTGACAGGTATAGAAGAGCTTATACGGCTTTTCCATGGCCAAAGATGTAAGTAAACCAGCATTTATATAGGGAAAATTATGCCTTATTTGCTGCTAAACAATACTAAAGTATATTCAGTTAACAAGCATTTTGCGGCAATGTATTATGTGGGCTGGACTGAAAGGAAGGGCTGTGGGGAATATAATTAGAATATAGAATGTGACCTCTGATACAGAAATAGTGTACACTTACACTTTGGTTCAATGTAGAGTCACTCTCATGGACCAACACTTTTTTTGTTTGTTTAAGGAGTCATTAAAAAGCCAATTGTGCTGGACAGACAAACTTCACATATTTTAGAAAAGGGGTTGTTGTGAGCTTTGAAGGGATGATGAACTCACCAATGGTGATGGAAAAAAAAATCTTGGTCTGTCAATGAGAGCAGAAATAGGAAACTCTAGGATAATACATGTTATATAATGATTGTTTATGTCTTAGAGTTTTGGAGGAAATTAAATAGGATGATATATAATAGGAGCAAAGAGAGAGAGAATACCTTTTATCCCGCATAAGAAGAGTCTGACAATTGTGAATCCAGAGATAAAGGACTCTCTCGTAAGGAATCTCTTGGAGGTTGGCTGGCTTATAGGAGGTGATGGGTCTAGAAACAACTTCCCAATTTTCTTAATTTTCTTTCTCCCTTTTGGCCCTCAAATGCAGACACCTAGCACTATTGGTTTTCACAAGGTATATACTGCTGTTATCGCGTATGACTGATCCTTCTACCTAAATCCTTCTCCCAAGCTTACGTATGCACTAACCCTCACTTTCCTCTCTAGTGTGTGTATGTATGTCTGCATGTACGTATTTTTAAAAAACATATGTTAATTTGATTTTTCAATATACATAGGTGATATTGTGCATCAGATCTCATCTAATTTGTGCTCTTAAAAATCAATACTCTATTTTAATATTTACACTTGATTCTGGATACGACTTTATTTTAAGAGTTTTTAAATGTTTTTGTTCTGTAGACCCCTTTGGCAGTCTAAACTCCTTCTGAGAATAATCTTTTATGGAACCTTATGGACTATAATGTCTTTAATACTGTGGTAGGTATAATCCAACACATTGGTTTACAAAATAAACCAATTATACTGAAATACAGTTATCAAAATAGTAAAACAACAAATGTGTGGCATAACAATATATGTGCTTATTGATTATTACATTAAATAATACAATCTAGTGGCCAGTTTAATAACTACCATCATTCTGTTATGGGGATTAGCATATGAAATGCTTTGAGATGTCTGAAACAAATTTCATGCGATTTGACAATAAATGTGATTTCTGTGAGTGACAAAGTCAAGGTAATACCAACAGAACTGTGGTTTGTTGTCTTCATTCTTAATTAAATGAAACGCTAAATCTCAGTTGGAGATTTGTGAATACGATGATCTATTTTTTTTTCCCCGTCTAAGTTCATTGGCCCTCTGAAGTCTATCTAGTTTCTTACCCCAGGTTAACAGTTTGCTGAATCTATTTTCATATGTCCCATTTTACTGATTCATTCCTTTAGTGATGGGCACCTAGGTTCCTTCCAACTTCCTGATTCCACGAACAATACTGGACTTTATTCTTCACAGTTAAAAATGTAGCTATGTTTTAAGTTATACAATTAGTGTTTATGTCTCAGAGTTTTGGAGGAAACTAAATAGGATGATATATAATAATGTTTATTGAGTTGGATTAATATGTGTAACTGTTTTATAAAATAAAAAGTGCTATATACAAGTAAGAAAATACCACTTCCTTTCCTCAGACGTCAGGGTTTAGGCATATAATCAGCTTGAACACTTCTGGAAAAACAGAAAGAAACCCAAAACCTTTCAACATAGCCATCATGCATTCTCTGCATTAAACTTTGTATTATCTCTTAAAGACAATTGACTTGAAATTTTCATATATTGTTTACCTTTTAATTCTTGAGGATATGAAATCCCAAACTAGAAAACCTAATTCAGGCAACTGCTCAATACAGGCACACTGAAGCATCTTAGAATTGCAACTGATGCCCTGACCATGAGGAGAAAGACAGGACACTCAGATCTCACGAATGGAAAACACAAAATTCCTACAGTCTAAAAGTATTAGTGTGGGCATAATAATGTGCTACTGATTTTTTAGTACGCTCAATATATATAGTATTTTAAAATTATAATTCATATCTCTTTAAACACACCAGAATTTTCTTGTGGCTGAAATTAAGTCTCTAACTTTAGAATAACACTAGAAAAGGCAACTCTTATATGTCTAAAGTATATTTGTTATTTAACTGACTGCCAGCCCTGGTGGTCTAGTGGTTAAGATTCAGTGCTCTCACCTGCCCCAGGACCCAGATTCCTTTCCCATCAGGGACCCACACCACCCATCTGTGGGTTCTTATACTGTGGCAGCTGCATGTTGCTGTGATGCTGAAAGCTATGCCTCTTTTATTTCAAATACCAGCGGGGTCACCCATGGCAGACAGGTTTCAGCAGAGCTTCCAGACTAAGACAGACTAGGAAGAAGGATCTGGCCCCCCACTTTGAAAAAAATTGGCCATGAAAACCCTGTGAACAGCAGTGGAGCATTATCTAATATAGCGCCAGAGGGTGAGAGGATGGTGCAGAAAGATTGGGCAGGGCTTTGCTCTGTTGTACACGGGTTTGCTGGGAGTTAGAATCTACTCAAGGGAACTAAGAACAACAATTTAACTGGCTGTTTCAGAAAACAGGTGTAAGAATATTTTATATACTATAATGAAAATGCAACAGTAATGCAACTTGATAATTTTTACTTCGTAAAATTGAGACTTTGACTTTACCTATTCAAAAACCCAAGATCAACAAATGGTGCTGGAATAATTGAATATTCATTTGAATAATAATAACAATAATAATAATCCATATCTCACATAACACATAAAATATTAACTATGAGTTTTCAGAAACTGTTGTTAAAAAGTGAAAAGTTTCAGGCCAGCCCAGTGGCATAGTGGTTAAGTTCGCGCACTCTGCTTTGTGGTTCAGATCCCAGGCACGAACCTACACACCACTCGTCAAGCCATGCTGTGGCGGGATCCCATGTACAAAATAGAGGAAGATTGGCACAAATGTTAGCTCAGGGACAATCTTCCTCACCAACAAAAAAAAAGAAAGAAAGAAAAGATCAGACCATTCAGAGCTTTGAAGAACATAATTTATAAAGACTATGCATATAAAGAACTCTCAAAACTCAATAATAAGAAAACAAGCAATGCAATTTTAAAAATGGGCAAAAGATTTGAACCAATATTTCACCAAAGAATATATATTAATGGCAAATAAGCATAGGAAAAGATGCTTAACATCATTAGTCATTAGGAGAATGTAAATTAAAACCACAATGGGATACTACTACACACTCATTAGAACAGTTGCAATTTAAAAACCTGACTATAGCAAGTTTGGTGAGGACGTGGAGGAACTAGAGACCTCATACACTGCTGGTAAGAATGTAAGATGATATGTCCACTTTGACACATACTTGGACAGATCCTTAAAAAGTTACAATATATACCCACCATACCCAACAGCCATTTCATTCCTAGATATTTAGCCAAGAGAAAAGAAGGCATATGTTCATAAAGATATTTGTACATGAATGCTCACAGCAGCTTTATTTGTAATAGCTGAAAACTTGAAACAACTCAAATGTCTTTCAAGAAGTGAATGAATAAACAAATTTTGGAATACCCATGTAATTCTAATCAGCAATAAAAATAAATAAACTCTTGATATACATAATAGCTCAGATGTATCTTAAAATGAAAATGCTGAACGAAAGAAGTCAAGCAAAAAAAACCCAATACATACTGTATGATTCCATTTTTATAAAACTTTAGAAAATGCAATTGAATCTATAGTGACAGAAAGCAAATGAGTGGTTTCTTAGACCACTAATCTTACCAGTACGATTAAGAGCACAAGCAGGAACAGATTCAGCCCACTTTGATGTAAGTAATGCAATAAACCTCTTTCCCTTTCCTGGTCATCTTTCTAATCTATGATTCTTCTTGGATCAAAAGGTCAGGAAAATACATTATTTACTTGAAAGTCTAAATATTTGTTGATTCCTCTGTCAGGGTCTCAGATGAGAGATGGGCAAAACCTTGTCGTTAAACTTCAAGTCCTAAACATTGGTGGAACCGAACAACTCATTTTTGGTAATAGATCTTGCTTAATCTGAGTCTGTGTCTACAGGAAAATGGCAAAAGTGAGAAATAAAGAAGGCTAAAACATATTTACATTTATCTATCTGAAAATCAACTAAAGTACTTTTCCCAAAGATAATGGTCCTTCATTTCATTTGTGGAGGCACTTTAAACACTTTCATATATATATCAAGTAATCTTCTCTTGCCACAGCTTGATAGTGGACCCTACTTACAGATGAGGAAGCTGAGTGTCAGAGGTAAATTGTCACATGTGTCTCTGCTCATGGAGGGTATGGAATTAAATCCCAGCCGTCCCAATTCATGGTCTTTGGGTTATAGTGTTCAATATTCTAACATCAAATATATTTCTTAAAATAAATGTACATTAATCCCAACTGGCTTATTCTATTTTTAAGGATTGAGTACTTTTGATATTGTAATATAAGAAATACATATTTGGTTTTCCTCCTTGGTTTCTGGCACGGAGCTTGTAACTTTCTGAGTGATAGGGGTGAGGGGAGCATCTTTTGTTATCCATAACAAATGCTTTTCAACTATACCTGAGTTTATACTGAGATGACTTTTAGTGGGCCCCTAGATAGCTTTAGGATGACGGCAGCTTGCCAGAGGAACCAACAATATGATTAGAGGATTGGAATTTTCAACTCCCGTCCCTGACCTCCTAGGAGGGGAAAGGGGCTGAAGATTGAGTTAATCACCAATGGCCAGTGATTTACTCAATTGTTTGTATGTAATGGAACCTCCATTAAATGAAGGAATTCAGAAAGATGGTGGCTTAGTGAACGTATCCATGTGCTAGGAGAGTGGTGCACCCCAAACTCCACAAGGACAGAAGCTCCTGTGCTCAGGCCACTTATGGATCTTGTCCTATATACCTCTTCCATCTTCCTATCGATTTGTGTCTTTTATAATATCTTTTAAAATAAACTGAGTAACCATAAGAAAAGAGTTTCCCTGAGTTCTGTGAGCTGTTCTAACCAATTAATGAAATGGAGGAGGCAGTCGTTAGAAGCCCAGATCTGTAGCCAAGTTGGAGAGAGGTTGTGGGGAACCTAGAGACCCAGTACTTGCAATTGGCATCTGAAGTGGGGCAGTCTGGTGGTACTGAGCCCCTAACCTGTGGCATCTAAGCTAACTCTGGATACTGAGTGTCCGAATTGAATTAAATTGTAGGACACCCCGCTGATGTCTGCAGAGAACTGGACAATTACTCGGTGTGGAAAATCTACACATTTGGTGTTAGAAGTGTTGAGACTAGAGAAACAGTTTTCCATTAATAACTTTTAAGGAATTCAAACACCTGATACCTTTAAGTCTATTGATATTCGATCTTTTTTTTCAGCTTTTTGGACTTTTCAATTTTGAAGTAATTTCAAACTTGCAGAAAAGTTGCAAAAGTAGTACAAATTAATATTTTATTTTCCTGAACCACTGGAGAATAGGTTATTGATGCAATATCCCATCATCCTCAAATATTTCAGTTGCATTTCCTACAAACAAGGACATTCTCCCAAATAACCATTATAGAACAGTCAAAATCAGAAAACTAATATCCATATTTCTGTTATAGAATCTGCTGATGCCTATTCAAGTTTTACCAATTGTCCCAATAATGCCTTTTTTAGCAAAGGTTTTCAATCAGGGATTGTGTGCTGGTTTAGTTATAATGTATCTTTAGTCTTCCTCAATTTGCAAAAATTCCTTTGTTTTTCCTTGATTTGAATAACCTTGATATTTTTGGAGATTACAGCCCCGTTATTTTGCATAATGTCCTTCAATCTGAGTTTTTCTGATTTTTCCTCATGAAAATATTCAGGTAATGCACTTTCTTTTGGCAGGAATGTCACAGAAAAGACATTGCATTCTTGTAATTGTAATCTATCAATTTTCACATTATTTCCATTTGTCTCATTACTCACAATTTTCAGTTTGATCATTGATTAAAATGGTGTCTTTCCAGACTTCTCCAGAGTAAAGTCACTGTATTAAAAAAAAAAAAAAAAAAGGAGAGAGAGAGAGAGAGAATGAGATAGATGGAGCGTGAAATAAAACACTGTACTGCCCATGATGGTACCCCTGTCCTAGCCACATGTAGGTGGTCCCATCAAGTTTCAGGCTCTGGCAGAGATCACAAAACAGGCCACTGTGCAAAGAAGGGAGGGCCTAGGCAGCTGTCCATCAAGCTTCAGGGCCTGATTCAGAGGACTTTTCATTTTAACTTTAAAATTTAATCACCTTGTAGTCAACTTGTAATTTCAGTGACATCTAGAGCTTTCCAAAATATTTAAGAGATTCCCTCAATCCTCTAGAAGCCAGCGTGCCTGATACGAAGTATGTTCCTGGGTCAGAACTGTCAAACAAAACATCTGCACCCTATTTCCATTTTTCATGAGAGCCACTAAAGACCTATTTCCCAATGAAGTTACTCAAATCGGTAATTATTCAGAAAGAAGAAAATTTTCTCTTTGTTCTAGACTGGCATTACCACTACTGACTTAAGAATTATATCCTTAAAAAAAGGATCAACAAAAACTTGAACTCTTTAAGTCTCAGGTTCATCTACCCATCTAGACATCCAGAGTCAGACACATGGAGAGTAAGCCATTGAAATTGATACGGGAAAAGAGATATCAGGACGATGACTTCTGTTCTACCCTAATCTTGACCTCACTGCCCAACCCTGGGCTCAAAGACATCATGCTGCTGGCTTTAGGGAAAAAGCAAAAATGGCAAAGAGATGGCATAGGGTGAGAAAATGAGAGCTGGGGCTACAAACTATCAGTTCCTTCTGGCCCCTGACTGAATCTTCACTCACCCCAAAGAGGTGGATTCAGGAAAGGCTCAGAGATTCCAGCACTGTTAGAAGCCACAGGATGTCCCATAACAGTCCTTCAACTGTCAAATTGGAGGCACAGAGAGACCCTTTTTATGTGACTTCTGCCAAAAAGGAATACGAAGACACCTAAATATAACTAACTCCAGCTCCAGCCCATGCTCCAGAAGACCAGACCTACCTTCTTCTGCTTATACCCCACCACAAGCCAGTTGTCTTTAAAACCGGGTCCAGGTGCCATGATTGGGGTAAATAATGAACTCAGTGAAAGAAATAATTTTCCAGCAGCGACTCCACGTCTGGGAGAAAATCCTGAATTGTGGCTGATCCGAGACCAGCTGCTGCCTTAGCCCTCTCCTCTGTTTTTATCTATCTTTTTCTAGGCTGACACCTGCCTTGACTTAGTGCCCTACATTTTCCTCCTCACCCCCATCTCCCCTTGCTGCCTTCCTCAGTGATGATTTGCTGCTTATTCAATGCTTCTGAGGTTGAACAGAGCACTAAGTTCCTGGGCTATTTGGCTTCAACCCCTCTTAGGAGAACAAGCCTATTCGGATCCCTTTGAATCACATAGGACCCCTGACCATCTTCTCCTGGATGCAGGGTGACTCCTACATCTCCTCCAGCACAAAAGCACGAAGAGGAGATGTGTGACAGGTGGATGTGAGCTTCTGATATAGTTCATGGTGGCTGAGGAAGAAAAGGAAGAGAAGTAAAGTGAACTAAATGCAAAACTGATAGTTCAACAACGTGCCAATGGTCAGACTTTACCTTGAGACCCCTACCTTCAGCATTAACTCTAATAACAGCCTACGCAAGAAAAGTAGAATTAGAAGAGTCTTTAGAGTTCCTGTATATCAGTCTTTTAATTTTCATGTTTAGAAAAGTGCAAGCCCAAAGATATCTAAGTTTGAACAAAGAAACCTGGTCAGTTTGTGGAGAAGGAAGGGCTCTAATTTCTGAACCCAGGTTTCTTCCATTGGACCACCCTTTGTCTAAGAGCAGGAGATGAGCAGGAACACTGAGCTCCAGGAGTGGGAAATAGCATGGAAATGGAAGTGATGGGACGACACCGAAGACAGCTTGGCTTATTTTACAGTTTTGTTACAAACCAGCCTGGTTCCCTAAACTCCTGCTGCTTGAAAGGCCATTTTTGTTACAGAAACCGAGAGGAAGCCTTTAATCCCACGTGCTGGAGTCAGTTATATTTAGGTGTCTTCATATTCCTTTTTGGCAGAAGCCACATAATAATGGTCCCTCTGTGCCTCCAGTTTGATAACTGAAGAACCGCTAGGGGATATCCTGTGGCTTCTATTGATGACTCCAGGCGTGGGGCTGTACCCGACTGGTCTGTGAGTAACTTAGGCTCAGGATACTTAGGGCTTCTCATTGGCTTAAGAAATATCTCCACTTGAGCTAAATATGTTACTTTAACACTAGAATTCCCTTCAACTTCTCTCTCTTCTTCACTGCCTTCTCCCCATACCCAACTATTGGAAAAGTACGGCTAGCAGCTGTCATTTTCACTTCACCTGAAATGGACAGAAAAATTGTTTGTACTACATCTTAGGGCTCCAAGTTTCTAGTCTAACATTTCAAAATTCCCATTTAGAAGTCATCTTATCAAAAAGTTTTTTAAAAGCTTCTTCTTACTTAATTTTATCTGTTAGAGTTTTTCGGTGAATCACCATGATTTAAAATACAGAAACATTCACAAGTTAAAGAACATTTATTCATTTATTCCAAAACATCACTGGAAAACTTATAAGAGAAAGAAACATAATCAAGTTGGTTATTTCCAGAGAACTCATATTCTAGTGGAAACAAATGAATGTTATGTAATGTGATGAGGGCTTTAATGGGTATGAACCATCAGGAGATGCCCAGGTAAGAGAATAAGGGAATAACATTTCTGAAGCAAAGAAAGTTTGAGCTGAGTTTAGGTCTCCTAATAGAAAAGGAGAAAAAACCTTTCAGATATAAATAAGTGCCATGAAGGTTGAAGGGATTTAGGTGTTTGCGTGAACTGAAGTCAGGTGCTTAGGTATAGTTTCATCCTGGGGCTCTTGGGTCCCGGGTATGGTAGGAAGTGATTAGAGATGAAAAAGGAATGGAAACTTGGAATCACTTTTCCTTTTCCCACTCATTCCATATTATAGTGAGTTACTTTTGACTTAGATGTTTTTTCATGGCAATTCCTTCCAAAAATGAGACATAAAAGTATAGCTTGGGAAAGGGTCCATTCTACCATGATTTACAAATAATGGGATTAGCTCTCATGGGAAGCAGAAATGAGCCTAGCTGGTCCAGCTTTTCGTATCTTTACATGCTCTTCATCTTGCTGCTGCCAGTAATTATAATATATTAATCTTTAAAAATGGATAAAAAGTAGTACTTGCTCTCTAGTTCATGTACCCCTGATCTATATATGTACTGTACAGACCCATCAGATTATACACTATCAAATAACTCTATTAAAAAAAATTAGTTGTCTTCCATTGTCAAGAGAAAATATATACATTTCTAATGTCTTAACTCCTTGGCCTGGTATCAGGATTCTTCATGGGTAGCACCTCCCTTTCTATTCACCTTGCTAGTACACTGGACAATTCATTTGCTCGATCTTTGAGTAGGGCAGGGGGATTCTCAGTGACTCCCTTTTCTGCAACTTGCACTTCTTTCCATTCTCCATTTGATCAATAATACCTTTTTCCCCACTAAACCATCTGCATTTTCATCTCTCCAAACTTACCCATCTTTCAAGGTCAGGTTAATTCCTTACCTTTGGTGTGAAGTCAACCTAAATCCAGTTTGTTTAGAAATTGATTTTCTGAAATTGCCAAATGTTTATTTTCTCTATCACTCATATTGTCATTAAAAAAATAAATGAGAGGGAAGTGGGCCCCATGGCTGAGTGGTTAAAGTTCCATGCGCTCTGCTTCAGCAGCCCAGGTTCGTGAGTTTGGATCCTGGGTGCGGACCAACTCCATTCATCAGCCATGCTGTGGAGGCATCCCACATGCCAAATGGAGGAAGACTGGCACAGATGTTAGCTCAGGACTGATCTTCCTCAAGCAAAAAAAAAACAGGAGAATTGGTGGCAGATATTAGCATGCTAGCTCTGGGCGAGTCTTCCTCACCAAAAGAATAAATAAATAAATAAATAAATAATAAAGATAGGATGACAAGTTGGAAAGGGAAATGTGTCTGGAATAAGAATCAAGTGCCAATTTGAGCTCTGTTCAAATGCATGATTTCAATGTCCTCATCTGAAACAGGAATCATGTCTTAAAATAATAAGAACCTTTAAGCATTATTGTGATGGTTAGATGAAATAAATATGTAAGTATTTGATATGAAGTAGCTTCAGCTCTCCTGTCTTAAAAACGTCTTCAAGTTGAGTATCACAATAGTCCTGCTATACACAATTATTGGGCATTGCTTTGGGTCCTTATTTCTCATGTAACATCTTTCAAATCATATTTTAGTGTCTTAAGGATAATAACCATGTCTCCTGCTTAATATCTCTATGTTATCTAGCTCATAATGGGTTCTCATTAAATATTATTGTTTATCATCAACATATTATGTATGATTGCCAATTAGTTATTTGGACTAAAAGCAGCATTTCTTTACATACACAAAAATCATGTATTTGACATTTTCACTAATACTCTGATAAGAAATATCTATCAAACCAGATAAAAATCAAGCTTGCTCCCTTTTTTCTCAGGTCTTTATCTCACTATCCACATCTTCTTCAAAGGATAAAATCATTTTTGAGTCCTAATCCAACAGCCCCATTGTTGAGTCATGGTTGAGAAATATTAAAATGGAATAGCCAGATGGCCAAATCCGGGTGTGACGGAAGGATTTGGAGAGGTTCTGATCAGAATTCAGTTAAGGCCCTTCAAATTAGTTTGCTAACACTTGGGAAATCTTCTAAAATCACTTCATATATATTTTTCCCCTTAACTCTCTCTCTTTCTAAAGACCGTCTCAATATTGGGTCAGATTATGCATATTAAGGGATCTGTAAAAGCCTTGCTAATTTAAGCTGCAAGCACTGTGCATTACAAATGACCCACACCAGTAAAGCCTCTAAGTCTATGCGTGTGTGACTCATCAACTTCCAGAAAATTGGGTCAGGAATTGCTCAGTTTAGAAATTAAGTCTCTGCAATGTAACCAGAACCCTTTGGACAGAATGCTTAGTGGTATCCTAGGACTGCAACAGATCTTAAAGCTTGAGTCTTTTCCTCAACTTGCATGAAAAACCTTTCTAAGAGAGAGAGTTGTAGTCCTTCGATGGGTCGTCAGAGAACACTCTACCTCCCACCCTTGGCTTATTATGTATTATTCTGTTATCATGTTACTTCTATATTCCTTTTTTGATTAATACTATCAAAATAAATACTCATTAACTGGTGAAGACAAGGCTACATTCTGATATATCAGGATATATTAAGGATAGCAACAGCAATATTTCTGGTCCCACATGCTCTTCCAGAAACTTGCCATTCTCCCATGAAGAAACAGAATCTAGGGGCCAGCCGGTGGTGTAGTGGTTAAGTGTGTACACTCCGCTTCTGCAGCCCAGGGTTCACAGGATCAGATCCCGGGCATGGACGTATATATACTATTCATCAAGCCGTGCTATGGCAGCATCTCACATATAAAATGAGGAAGACTGGCATAGATGTTAGCTCAGTGACAATCTTCCCCAAGCAAAAAGAGGAAGATTGGCAACAGGGTCAATCTTCCTCACCAAAAAAAAAAAAAAAGAGAGAGAGAGAGAAGTGGAATCTAGGGCAAACCCCAGTGGCCTACTGCACCCTGCTTCAGCAGCATGGGTTTGGTTCCTGGGCATGATCTTATAAAGCTCTGTTAGCACCCATGCTGTGCTGGCAGCCCACATACTAAAAAATAGAGGAAAATTGGCATGGATATTAGCTCAGAGCAAATCTTCCTCAGCCAAAAAAAGAAAGAAGTGGAATCTATTTATCACCTTTATCACCCCTTGAGCCTAGAAGGGCTTGTGACCACACCAACCAAAAGAGTATTGAGGGAGTGATCACGTATGAATTTCAAGGCCAGTTCAAAAAAGGTCACAGGTTCTACGGAGCTCTCTCTTTTCGCTTGAAGCCCTCCCACCAAGTTTTGGGTGGTTTGTAACACAGCACTAAATAATGAGTTCAGACTGGAAGAAGGCTAGGTCCTGAACAGTATGGGGATCTTAGGAAATGATTTAGAGTTGAGTATAAATGTTATAGGGAATGTTTAAGCAAGAAAGTGATTTGATCAGATTTTCCTTTTAGCACAATTATTCTCGCAGCAGAATAGAGACTGAATTGGAAAAAGTAAAACAAAAGTCAGGGAGACTAGTTAACATGATAGTTTAATAATTCAGACTAGACATATAAAGATTTGAAATACTTCGGTAATTATGGGAATAGAAAACTTGGAATAATTTTAAAAGATAGCATAACCAAGAAATACCAAAAGGACTTGACACCTATTATATATGTTGTAGAAGTTGAGACTAATTTCCAATTTCTAATTTGTATGACAGGTTGAATGAAAATTGATAACTCAGACAAGGAACACTAGATGGGAAGCATGTTTGGCGGGGAAGGCATTTGCTGAAAATAATGTTAGATGTGCATTTTAGGTACCCCAGTGGACATATTCAGAGGGAAACTTGATATATAATCTATAAATCAGAGTACACATTTTGGATGAAAATACAGATTTGGGAAACATTAACATAATGGTAGTAAATGAAGTCATAGGAGTGGAAGAGATTTCTCTAAGATGTTTTACAAATGGAAAAGAGAAAAGGTCCAAGATGCTGACCTGGAAAACAGCAACATTAAAAATGCAGAGAGATGGGTCTGGCCTGGTGGCACAGCAGTTAAGTGCACATGTTCTGCTTTGGTGGCCCGGGTTCACCAGTTCAGATCCTGAGTGAGGACATGGCACCACTTGGCAAGCCATGCTGTGGTAGGCGTCCCACGTATAAAGTGGAGGAAGATGGGTGCAGATGTTAGCTCAGGGCCAATCTTTCTCAGTAAAACGAGGAGGATTGGCATCAGATGTTAGCTCAGAAAAATGAAGAGAGAGAGGAAGAAGATACACAAAAGAAACTGAGGATCATCCAGAGAAAAAGGAAAGGCAACAGAAGAGAATGTTATTGAGAAAGTTAGGTGAATACGTTATCTATTACTTTGTAAAAAGTTACCCAAGACCTTAGCCTAAAACAACAAGAATTTGTTTTCTAACAATGTGTAGGTCAGGAATTTAAGAGCAGCTTAGCTGGTTGATTTTGGCTCCTGATCTTTTCATAAAGTTGCTGCCAAGATGTGATTTGGGGTTGCAGTCATCTGAAAGCTTGAATGGGGCTGGAGGATACGCTTCCCAGATGGCTCACTTATGTGGCTGTTGTCAAGCAAACCTCAGTTCCTCACCTCATGGACTTCTCCATTGAGGAGAGGCACAACATGGCAGCTGAATTTCCCCAGAGTAAGTGATTGAAGAGAGCAGGGAAAAAGCTGTAACATCATTGTGTTCTGGTCTCAGAAATCACATATTATAATTTCCACACAAGGTCAACCCCATTCAGTGTGATATGGGACTGGAAAGGGTCCGAATACCAGAGGTGGACCATCTTGGAGGATAGCTGCCCCACCAGGGAAGATGATTGTCTACAGAAGTGAGTGGTCCTCAGCATAAAAAATAATGCTATTCTACCTGACCACACATTATTTTTCCATTCCAAATACTTCACTCACTTTCCATTATTATTCTATGAGCTCTCTATTTTTTGAACTACTATTTACTCTATTTCTCCCAACAAATAGTTCTTCTACTTTTACCTCTTCCTCTTCATCTCTATTCTCCAAAGCCTTCTCATACTTCCCAATCCAGCTGGTAAACAAATTCCTCCTTGTTATTTAATATGAGCAGTCACTACGATCTCTTTCATCTATGAGCCACCCTGGCACTTATAATGCATTTATTCACAAATAGTGATTAACCATTGGCTATATGCCAAGCACTAATCCAGGAAGTAGGGATACAACAATAAACAAAAATAAGGACCCTCTACTCATGGGTCTTATATTCTAGTGAAGCAGAGGGAAATAAATAAATAGATGCATATAATAGTTAAGGTAGAATTGCATGCTATGACAAAAAAATAAAGCAAGGTTATGGGAAATACTTGGGCATCAGTGTGTTATTTTAGGTACAATTGTCAGGGAATCCCTCTGAGGAGTTAAGTTTTGAGATAAATCTAAATGAACTTAGGGAGAGAAAAGCATTTAGAGGACATAACAAAACAAACAAAACCTGATGTTGTGCTATCTGTTGCTACCTAACAAACCACCTCCAAATTTAATGGATTAACGTTTTAAACAATCTTTTTTGCCTACAGATTTGTAATTTGGGCAAGGCTTTGTTACAGTGGCTTGTCTGTGCTCCACTCCTATCAGTTTAAGTAACTTACCTGATGCTGGAAAATCCATTTCCATGATGGCTCACTCACAAGGCTGGCAAACGTGCTGATTGCCAATTGTATCTTTCAGCTGGGGGCCTTAGTTCCTTTTTACACGAGCCTGTCAGTAGGGCTAATTGGGCTTCCTCATGGAATGTGGCTAGGTTCCAAACTTGAGTATTTAAAGACATAGAAAATAAAAGCTTCCAGTCTTTGAAAATCCATGCCTATAAACTAGCACAGTGTCACTTCGACTACGTTCCTCTGGTCAAGCAGTCACAGAAGCTAGCCAGATTCCAGGGCAGGGGACATTTGATCCTTTTTAATCTACTACAACTAATTTTTGAATATTGTTGTTTATAATTTCTAATCAGAATTAGTTCCCAAACCAAACTGTACATTTCTTGAAAGTAGATACTGTCTTAAATTCTGTTTAATAGACGACTGAAACAGCTTGAAAATAATATAATAAACAGTTTATGTGAATACAAGAGTGTTACAAGGTTCAAAGGGATATATACCTCAAACATGACTGTATTGATACGAACATTCTTAAAAGTATTTATTCATATCTTCTTATTCCAATGTCACCTTATGGACAACATGGTACCCGAATAGCAATTCATTGATTCAGAATGAAGACATGTTCTAGTTACACAGGAAGGCATAAGAAGGGACTTAAAAACTGGAGATTGTATCGGGACGCATGCAACGCATCATTTAAAATTAGTTACAATATGACAGTATCTAGAATATCAATTAAATTAATGTCAAGTGAGCCAGTAACTATCAATTATGTGTCTGGGTGTCCTGCAACAAGAGAAGAGGAGACCTCTATTTGCACTGAGGTTGGAGCTGGTGAAATGGCAAGGCTAGCTGACCAATGATGCTTTCATGGAAGATACTTTCTGTGGAACTTAGGATAACAAGAAATAAACAAAAATAAGTAAGAAAATACCAGCCAGAGATAAGGCATCATGAAGTACAGATTATTGATTGGTCAGAGTAAAAAGAAGTGATAGTTATTAGGACCTGATTTAAGGGTAATTTTTACTATGGAAGATAGACAGTGGTTAAGAAAATAGGAAAGTGAGGTCAAAGAAGACAGATTTGAAAGTATTATTGCTTGTCTAGAGAATTCCCTATTTAGGTTATATTGTTCAAAGAAAAATATGTATTTTGCAAAGGGAAATTTTAGTTACAGAGTTGCAAAATATTTCTCCGAAATCAACCTTTATTTTTACTTTAAGCAAAGATTTTTGAACTATATATTTTCTCAAAGTAGCACTGTACTTAACTTCTTAAACTACAGGACTTTTAAGATTCCTTTAGCTGTAAATGTGTGATTGTGAGATTTGGGTTCAAGTTCTGACTATGACACTTAACTTGCTTTGAGATATTGGTCAAAGATCCCTTAACTCTTTAGTCTACAATTGTTTGATCTGTAAGGTAAAAATTATAGTAGAATCCTACCTCAGGGAGATGAGAACAAGAGAGGTAAAAGCATGTGACTATTCTGGTAATCAATACTTTCTATAAACTTTCAGATTCCTCTTCCCTACAAGTCCCCTAAATGCTAATTGGTTGAGGATGAAATTAAGTACACAAATCAGAATTCCCAGCCCAGTATCCAGGGATCTCCATAGATTGACTCCATGCTATTATGTAACCTCATCCTCTACAGCCTCAAATTAAATGTTCCATTATCCCTATTCATCCTGTGCATATGTGATGACACCCTTTTTGCATCTAAAATGTTGTACCATACAATTTTTTAATTATATTACATTAATATATTAATCAAATATTCTTAATTATAAGCAGTTCAAAAATTTAGGATTGAAAAGGTCCATAGAGATCTTTTTCATATCTCCCTTTATTTTATTTTTAATAAAAACAAGCAACAAAACGAGAACAGAAGCTCAGAGATACTAAGTTGCCCAAAGCCAGGAATCTAGAATATAAATCTCCTAATTCCAGGAACAATGCTATTCCTATTATAGTATGGTGTCAGTCTGAATTTCCTGCTAGCATTGTATGTAAATCCTTTCAAATAAAATTAAAAATTAAAGTAAAAAAAATCACATTACCGAATAATTCCTACTTGACCTTTTATTTTAGAAACAGCTTGTGACAAAATTATGGTGACAATGCTGCAGCTTCAAACATATGTACCTTTATGGCAGCACCTACTTCTTCACCACCCCCTCTTCAAATTGACCTTAAATAATATTTGGCTATCCTTCGCTTACACTCCATGAATATGAGTGTAGCATGGAGTGCGAGAGTGGCATGAATATGAATATGGGAAGAAAATATTTGTACCACTGTAAAGCAGTTTCTTTGAGGAGGTAAACAAAGTATATTCTAGGGTTGGATCCTTTCCTGGAAAACCCAGAGCCATACCACCCTAGTAGCCATAGGTTTGATCTTCCCTACATTCTCTTTGTCTTCCAAAAGAAGACGTCGACTATTTCATCTTGAATGAATCTCTGCTCCAAGCTGCGTACTAAGACTTCCCTTAATCAGTTTAGGAGGACATCTGTTCAATGTACATAAGCCTCCTGAGTGGGCAGAAAAAGTAGGAAGGAGGAGGGAGGCTCTGGGGAATTTTTTTCCTGACAAGTGATCTTCCAGGTACTAAAGAAACAAATACATAAAGCTGTTAAGTCCTACTAAACTCACCCAATGCTATTATGCTCTCTCAAAGCTGCTCCTGCTTGAGGCTCTCATTTCATCGTGGCACAGTTACCTGCAAAATCACATATTGCTTTAGTTTAAAAATAAATTCTCAGTCATGTGAATGTTAACAAAGAGTCAGGGACATATTTTATAATAGCTCACTTCCCCCTGTGGACAGGTAACCTTGTTGATGCCCAAATTTCCAATTGCAATTATTGCATTTATGTACTATTTTTAATCACATTTTAACACACTCCTTCTGTCTTCCCTCCCTAAACATCCTCCATTTTGAAAGTCTCTCCTATTAAAAAAAAAAAAATACAGTATCAGACCTAGAACTTATACTAAACATGATCTAATCATTCTTTGCTGTTATTTTTGTTTGTGTAGCAGATGAAGATATCAAGGTCTGGAGAAACAACCTGGCTGTGCAAAGTCACAGGGCCAGAGAGAGCAGAAGTGGAACTAGAAGTCAGGCTTCCAGGACAGCGACCCAGCTTTCAAGACAAGCTAGAACTACTCATAGCTTGTCACCCAGCTTAATTCAGCTTACTTGTGACCTTGTAGTTTACTCTGACTCCAGTTGGATCTTATTCCTAATTTTCAATCAATAATCAATATTTGTAACTATATGCCAGACAGTGGAGTCACACCAGTGGATTAGCAGGCATGATCCCTGTTCCCAAGACTACTACGATTTCTCTCTCTCTGTCCTCTCTGAAGATTAAAGAGCAGATTCCATAAGTTCCTGAGACACTCACATTCGTGCAGCTACCCCCGTTCACCTTGTTCCTTGCTGTTTCTCTGTCACCATAAGGGCCACCTATCGCCTCAGCTGGCTCAAACACTTACTCAACCTCTCTTTCTGTCATTTATACAACCCTCCCTCGATGGTAGTTGCTGGCAGCTTCTTTTGCTCAAGGTATTTTTGTCTGGAAAAAATTAAAAGTATGGAAGAGTGCCTTGAGAAACGGTGGCTGCTGTTAAGTGCTTTGGCAGTTTGTCAAGATTTAGCCACCTGCCTGGAAGAAGTTTTACTCACCAGCAAATTCCACCCCCTCTGTCACTTCTCTGCCCACATCCTCCAAAACTCAAACACTCATAAACACAGGATTCATTATGATCTTCATGAAAGTCAAAGGTGTTTGACTCAAAAACCCACTATGGCAAAAAACCAGACGTTTTTTAATCTCCAATTTATTTTCTTCCGGATGACTGCTTTCCAGCATTCCTTCAAACTCGGTATCATCCTTTGCCAGAACACCTGATGGTTATGTAAGGACAAATCCAAGTGCAAACAGGCTCATCTTCCTTTCTAATTCTCCTCTATCCTCCAGTGGAGGCAAAAAATAAATAAATAAAAATAAAAATACACTGATGGAAAATAATTAAACTGCATCTCAAGATTTATTGGAAAGAAATAACTTTAACTGATGCTGAAAAATCCTCCCATCTTGCCAAACCCACACAATCACCTGTTTATTTCTTTCAAAAAAAAAATTACAAAAAAGAGATCTCTTTGTAAAGTTGTAGATAATTGAAGGAAACTATATGAAATTTCAAAGTAAAGGTCAGAAGTTATTAGAAGCCAGGAACTCTTGGGTTTTATTTAGAGGGAGCTAAATAATGGAGCCCAGCGTCTGAGAGAGGTGAAAGTAAACGTTTTAGAGTTGGACCACTCTGTAACCCTGGAAAATTGATGTGTGCTGGGTAGAAATACACCAAATGCTCTATGTCAACACCTCTGTAGTTAGAGAATCGGTTCATTAGTACAACCGCACAAGTCATACCAACTCCTGACTGGGTCATCTACACATTTGTACTCTTGGCCAAGGTCTCACTGGAACTAATTTCACAGAGATGGGAAAGAAGAGCAATAAGAGAAGAACAATAAGAGAGGTGTAATTTGAAAAATAAGTTTTGCGGCTTGTGCCAAGAATAAAAGAAGGAAGGGTCACATCTGAAATCAGGCCAGAAAAGTGAAGAAAACAATATGTGCTTCCTTGAGTGTTTACTTTTAATGGTCATTTTTACCTTGAGATTGTAAATTCCTCGAGAGAAGGGAGCACACAATATGCTCATTTCATAATCCTCAGGTAAACAGACTGACAACTTCCATGCTCCATATCTAGATGATGGATCAAATTTTTCAGCATCACACACAGAACTGTAGAAGTAGATTGAAGCCAATGCATCCAAGGATGCGACTCCTTTGTCCTATAGGAGAAACAAACCTGACCTCCACAAGGTCTCATGGCCAGTTTGTGGCAGAGCAAAGACAGGAACAAATCTGAGCCTTGTGCTTGTCCAGGCCTAGTTTGGCTTTGTTGTCCCACCTGGTGGGCTATACTTGACCCTACCCAAACTATAGGCTTGTAACTGCAAGTGTTTATATTTAACTAGAGTCTATTCCCTAACGTGTTTTCTTTCCTGTTCCAGCTTTTCCATATCTTACTCATCTTTCAAAACTCAGAGAAAGCCCCACATCATTCCTCAATAATTCCACCACCCAACCTCTCCATTCCAGCCATCCCTCACGACTAGGAATTGCTTGCACTCCCCTGATAGAAATTATGGCTCCAAAAATCCTTATTATACACTGCTGCTGCCACAAAGAATTGGTTTCCTTTACATCTTCCTTTCCCCTGCCTTTTTACCTTGCCTGGGAATCCTTCCTAATTCTTGCATGATTGAAAAACATTTTGAAATATTAAGAAAACATTATCTTTTATTGGTCTTCCTCATTGCTCCCTTGTTTCTTCTCTTCATTGAACTAGTTCTCCGATTCTGCATTTATCATTCTCAGGATGGAAAGCTGGAGTAGGCTACAGGTGTTTCCGACTTTTGTTTTCCTCCAGAGGTTAAATCCTTCAGAGCAGGTAGAATGTTCTCAAAGTTCAAGTGATGTAAGACTACGGTCTGAAAGAAGCAGTAAGAAGAAATATGAAAAGAGAATCTACTTGCATCCTTCCACGTAATAGGAAGATTTCCCAAGCTGGGTTGGAATTGGGAAAAAATGTTCTGGAAGTCCCAGAGCAATGAGGCTCTGGTCTCTGAATCCAGGCAGCACTGCTGGTTAATGGAAAGGTTCCTTAATTGGAACGGCAGTAGAATGTGTGTGTCCTGGGCACGGGGTTCCCAGGCTTAATCAAAATTCCCAAGCTTCAAGCATGGATCTGAGGCAGCATAGAGCCTAGAAACATAAAGAGATCATGTCCCCACCCAGGAATAATGAGTGTCTCTGAGGTAAACTATACAGACAGATGATGGAGTGTTAGCATCACCCCAAGCCCTCAACCCATGCATAAGATCCGCAAATCCAACACCGCCTTAGGGAAATTCCAAGAATAACTAAGTTAAATTTTCCAAAACATGGTGGAATAGAGAAGCACATTTAGAACTGAAGTTCAGTTACAGAAAAATAAGGAAAAGTTATTTCTTACACACCTGAGGTGATACTCTGAAATCCATCCCCCGATCTTGCTTTGTGAGATTCTAGAGTCAATTCATACTTGTAGATGCTGAACTAACTGTGGTGGATGATTAAGACAAAGGAAGGCTGGAGGGAAAAACATCCCTTTAACAAGGTCTTCCTTAGCACAGTGGCTTTGGGGTATCCTGGTCTCAACACTGGTCGTCTCAGCAGCGTTCTTGGGCCTCATCCATTTCAAAGAAACTGTCTTCACCTCATCACCTATGAAGCTCTGTGATCTTGGGTAATGCCTCTGTTTTCTCATGTGTAGAGAAGGATATTAATTTTAGTTAGCTTTCAGAATTATTGTGAAGATTAAATGAGTTAAAACACACAAATTACCTAAAACACCATTTGGCACGTAGTACGCAATCAATAAATGTTATTATTTTTTTATACTAATGTGTTATCCCTTCAATTCTTTTCTTTCCTCGATAGGAATGGCATGAGCAGTTCTGTTTGTTCTTTGAAACGTAAATTATTCTGCATAGATTTTGCCTTTTTCTCTAGAGACTAAGATACAACATGAGAAAAGGTGCTGAGGGAAGAGGAGCTGGGTATAGAAGTAGAAAGGGAAAGAGCCCTTTCTTCTATATCTTCCTTGCCTTCACATAAGTAGTTAAAAAAAAAGACACAAGCAAATCTTAGAAATTCTTAAAAGAAGTGTGCAATCCCTTCAGGGATGTGATCAAAGGAAGGAAAAGTTAAGATACCAGTCCTGGGGGACAGCAAGAAGGGAAACCAATCCTTTCCTGGAGGTACACAAATGAAGAAGAATTTGGCAACCAGGGGCTGGCCAGGCCAAGTCATGCCCCCAGGGATTAATACTGACCAAAAGCCTCAATTTAAAGACTCCTCACCATCATGCTTGACACCTCCCCACTGCCGTACCTACTTCTACAGGCCCTGCCCTGGGAAGATCGGAGGGCAAATGAAAAATCTCTAAGGACTTGGAGCTAAGATAACTCCCCTCCCACAACAGTGGGCGAGACCTATTCCTGGGGATGCAAATTTAAATTCTGAATTCATTATCCCATAGAAACATTGCTTCACTTTGTATTTAGTTTCCACAATGTTATTAGGTCATTACCGTAGTTCAGCTACATTATGACTTAAATAGGCTTTTGTGAGTGGCTTGGGAACTAAAACACCATGTCTAAAACACATTTCTACAGGAAAAATGCCTCCCAACTTCAAAAAATGGACTTGTAAATCAAACCTCTTTTCAATATATGGGAGGGAAACTGTTGGTAACAGCATGTGTTATATTTTTATTTGAATGCATCTTGTATTACAAACTCCATGTAAAATACTAAAAGGTAGATTTCTCTAGAATTTCTTTATAACATTCCCACCTATGCACATCCAACATAGTATTTTTTAAAGAGGTCTTCAATTAACATTGGTTGACACTGACTTATTAAGCCCACCAGAGCAGGCTTTTCTGAGAGACTGCTCGTTGATTCACCAAAATAAATTTATTTGTTAACTAATTTGTTTTGACTAAAGTTTGTTTTCCCCAAAGTTATTCTCCTTATTTGTAATATACAAAAGGAAAAAAACACACACAAAAACTGTGTACCATATTTGCTAGGAACTACATGCTTAAGTAAAAGCAAATGGCACATGCCACAGCAAACCTTGTGTAATCTGAGTCCTGGCTGGTGTGAGAGACCACTAGGAATTACCTCTAATGATATTTCATTTCCTGCTCTTTTTCTAAAAGGGCAAAACCATCATGGAGGTCACTTTTGACAAACCTGTTTGTTTTTCCCTTCTCAGTGTTTGTCTCCACAGTTAAGACCCAACATCACCTCATTTCCTTCTCTCCACACCACCTCTCCTCCTTACCCTTCCCTCCTCCTCTTTCTTTCTTTTTTCTTTTTTTTTCTCCCCTCTTTGAAAACTCTAATGACTGGAATAAACCAAAATGTCAACATTTGCAATTCTGGAGCTTCATTTAAGCAATAAAAATAATAATTAAAAGGGTAAAACCTTAGAGAGATTTCTTCATTTTATATGGTTTGCCAGTGATGATACACATTCAAAAAAGCCAGTAAAAGAATTAATTAGAAACAGCCAAAGCTCGACAAGCTCTGCAAGTTAATGAAGCAGAGAGGAAAATGTCATCTTTGAGACCCAGAGCTGCATTGGCTTGGATAATATCCACTCCTGCCTTACTCTCCTAACTAAACCTCTTTTAATCTCTCCTCGAGAAATCAATGCTAATGACACGGATTTACCAAGAAATGACAGCAGCATAATACCACGAGAGCTGCTCCTGTTTAATGTAACTTAGTTCTGATGGGAACACTCAGAGTTTCATTTTGACAGCAAGTTGTTGTTTCGCATGCTCCTTATGGGACTCAAAATAATGGAAGAGCTTCATTTTATTTTATTTTGATTCCTTCCATTGTGAGTTTGTTTTTTATATTGCTCCCTCTATCCCTCTTTCCAAAGCAGCTTTTTCTTCTCTAGTTGTAAGATTCCCACCCCTGCCATCCCCATGCACATTCTACAATCCAATCTTATTTCCTCTATCTTTCTTCAGAATGATTCTCTTATGGCCACAGGTGGCATTGTAGTACATACAGTTTTCCCCCATCTCTCTCGTACAAAATGTAATTTATGTGCATCCATCTATTCATTTGCGTTTCTATTTCATTTGTTTGTTTGGTTGCTGTGGTCAAAATATACAGGATATTTCAAAAATATGTCTAGAATACACAATTCACATAAATTTAAGGAACATTGTTATTTTATTAAAACCCTAAGTGTAATGCTCATGCTAGATAACAATGCCATTCTTAACTACATCATACTAACAAAGACACACTCCATAAGGTATTGCACCTGTAAAGAAACGGAGTTATAAACAACTGAGTGTGTCTATTTGACCACTTACTAGATAAGTGACCTTGGGAAGGACATTCAATCCTTCTGAAGTTTTCTACTCTGTAAACAGATGTAAATAATATCTATCATGTATTTCACTGTCCATAAGAAGGAATGAGGACATGCAAAGCGCCTGGCACTTATAACCCTACTTCCTTCCTTGTTCCCTTCTCCAATTCCTCCTTTTGGAGTTAACAGAATATATTGCATCTCTCTTTTCTGGAGAGCCCATCAGTCTTTGAAACACAGCCTCTGTGCTCACACAGGCTTCTTTTCTTTGGGACAAACATCTCAGTAGCAGTCAAACACCCCTCCAATGACAGAGATATCAGATGTCACTATTCCTCCTAATTTGAAGCTCCTTAAGTGAAACTGACACTTTTATGGATGGATTAACTCATAAAATACTGTGTTTAGTTCTATGGCCTTTCTAAGGATATTATCAGGAGCAGATTCAGGATTTGTGGGAACTAATGCTTATATCACTGGGGTTTCTCTTTTAATACAAAGAATAAAAAATTAGATACAAGGCTGTGAATGTGGACATGAAGCGCAAGCTTCATTTCCTTTCACAGAAATGGACAAATAACAAGATTTTCCCCCCACATGCCACATCCTACCACCTACCCAGGGGCATTTGGTGAATCTGTAAAATTTAGTTGCAATTTCAAGTTGTGAGGAGGGAGGAAGAGGCAAGGGTGTCCCTAAGCATATTGAGATAAAGTTCCTGCCACGTCGTGATATGGGACTGGAATTTTTTAACAGGAATTCAGTTTGTTTTTTAAAAAAAGAAAGCAGAAAGCTACATTTCTAGAACAACTGAATATGTGAACATATAACCAGAGATTCATGACTGCATAAATAGTTTCAGATCTTTATAGAAATGCAAAGAGGAAACAAATAGGATGCTATTGATAGAAAGGTTCTAGAGAATCAGCAGAGTCGGGGAAATTTGTCTTTAGGTAGTGGGATCAGGGTGATGAAATTTGAGGCTCTTAAAGGATGAGAAGGGTATGCCCAGAGGCAGGAACAGGGAAGGCCCAGCAGAGGGATCAGCTAGCACAGAGCCTGGAAGCCTAGAAAGACTGTGGAATAAGTAAAGAGAAAAAGAGTAAATGGTATCAGATGAGTTTGGAAAGGTGGTGACTCACTTACTTAACAAAATAAAAATTATACTGTAAACGTCAAAAGACAAAAATGTCCTTTGTTTACTGTCTGCACTCTTTCATTGAGTTCTGTTAGGAGTCCACATATGGCTTGCCTTTCTACCAGAAAGTGAGTTAGGGAAAAAACTGGTAGTAGAACACAAATTTATCCAAAGTGAAGACGATGACCACCCAAAGCCTACAAACTCTTAAATTCTAAGCTAATTAGTTATCTCAATAAATGCACACTAATTTAAATAAATTCACTGAAAATAGTTGTAATATCTTTCAAAGTTTCTCAAAAGATTGGACCATAGGAATTATTGATGAGCATCCATGTTGCTCAATTTCTCTCTGACCTTCAGTCTTTTAGTAGCACGTTCCTTCATAGATCATGCAGCCTAAACTTGAAAACTCAAATCCCAGAGTTCCCTCAGGGTCTTACATGAAACGGGGTCCCCTTCAAACTACATTGCTTGTAGTAACTACTATCAGACAAATTTGGAATCAGGGTTTAACTCTTTTCTTGGAACATCAAAAAGGGAGAGCAGATGAGTTGCAAGAGCGGGCATTGGTTTTACTCTAGAAGAAAATTTAGAGAGCTCAGAGGGCAATAGCATGAATACCATATGGAAAAGACATTTTGCTGTATAACAAAGTCTCATGCTTCCTTGTATGTTATTGTGCTGTTGCTAATAAGCACTTATCTAGCCAAGGACTATATTTCCGAGTCCCCTCACTCCCACCACCTGGACTGACGAGCAGTTGAGTGGGTTTCATCAATAAAATGTGAGTATAGGTGATGTAACTTCTGAGGCAAGTTAAACAGCCAATACATTTTCTTTGCCCTAACTCATTGACAGAAAACACAGGCCCACTGGACAGTGGAACCACATCACTCTGTTACATGAGAAAGAAATAAATGTCTATTGTATTAAGCTGCTGAAATTCTAGAGTTTGTTATAGCATCTTGCATTATCTAACTAATATATGGAGTCTTCAAAATTCTTGATCTACAGCAAAGTGACTTAACTATATATTTTAGTGGATGTGTCAAATGAAATTTAAGAGTTTTGTTTGGTCTTTGTTTTCTCTTTGTGAATGAAGGAGGTGGCAGAAAATCTTTGGAGATGGCTAAAGGTGGCTCTCTCTGAATTATTGGAACAATTTTAGAAAGCATTCTTGGAAAAGTAAATTATCCCAAATTCAAATTCATTTTGGTTAGTCTGTAGAAAGACAATAGAGTATAGACATAGTACAAGGACTTTAGGAGAAAATCTTGCTTTTTTTGAGATTATGAACTGATAGGGGAAAAAGGATGACTATTCTTGGTCTGTGATGTAGTTGATAGTGGACTTGAAGTGAATGGAGTTCCTGGAGCCTGTTTGTTCCCTGGAAGGTATGGACATCAAAATGTAAACTATGTCAAGGAAAGATTAGAAGTCTCTAAGAGCTGCAGCCAGTGAAGAGCACTTGGTTGAGTTTAGCATGAGTAGGACTATCCTACCTACAAAGCCATGGCAACCTAAAGGGGATATCAGCAGTAGCCCAGCATAAGCTGGCAGACTATGGGTTATCAATTCTGTATGCTGCTGTCTGCAGATTCTTTTCTCCACAATCTCCTGCGATTCCTACCAAAGAAGAGGCTACAGTTGACTTCACTCCTCTTTCCTGCTCTATTTATTCCTTTCCAAAATATGGCTAACATCTAACTGCATTGATTTAAGAATTTTAAGAAAGATGGAAAGTAGCTTCTACATACACTTGTAGGAGAGGAAGACATTTCCTCTACCCACTCTGGGTTCTTCTGACTGAAGAACAAATTAAATTCACATGAGACAGAATAACAGGAGAAAATTAAACAGAGCTTTATAACATGTATACATGGGAGAGGCTCAGGCAACCTGAGCAACTTGCAAAAGTGGCTGAAGCCACCACCTTAAATATCATCTTCAGCTAAAGACAAAGGAGGATGTTGGGGGTGAGGGGAGTCAGTTATGGGAGGTTACCAGACAAGTACAGTAAACAAGGGTCAGGTTATTATGCAGATTTAAGTCTTTGCCTTCTGCATTGATAAGAGTTTCTAGAGATAAGGTCATCCCTCATTCTTCCTGTACACAGAGGGAGACAACTTTACAGATGGAGATTTCCTTTACAGTGTAAATGTCTCTTAACAAAAGGTAAGTAAATTCTACTTTTCAGTTTCTTTCCTGTCTGTAGTTTTTTAAAAGTAACCAGCCCAAAACAATCCTCATGCCAAAGAGACATATCTTGGGGTGGCCAATTCCAGTCCCCCACACACTCATACACACCCACATACAAGCCCCGGAGATGCTTGATTTAATACAAAATAAGCTCATTGTTTGAATTCTAGATCGATAATTGACTGACAATTTTGTACCTTTGAATAAATTCAAAACAGACAACACATAAATACTTATGTGCAGCTTCTATTATAACAGATTCAGACAAAGTTTATGGGGCTGATCATGGTGGCAGAGGGGATAGAAAGCAAAAATAATTTTTTCTAAAATCACGTCATTTCCTTATACCCCTGCCCAAAGAAGAAGTCACACACTCATAGGAGTTTTGAGCCATTGGATCCTGAAAAGTCATGATACTTTGCAATTTTCAACTTTATATCATCAGTGGTTCAGCCACAGTCCCTTCATTCTTAAATTTGCCTCACAGGGAGTACCTTCTATTTCCTTCATAAACTAAATAACTAAATAGTGTGTATAGTCCCATGTGATATGGGTGCCCCAACCTCTGGGTGAGGGAACCAGGACATATACAGAAAAGCTGGATTTTTCTATTCCAAAGGGCCAATGGGGATATTTTTCTCCTTATTGGAAAAAAGTTTTATTTCATATCAACATCAGAGCATGGTCCCCATGCAGCAATTTCCTCAAATAGTGACCCTTTGGGAAATGATGGTCATGAAACTAATTTACGAAAGCATGAGATAAATATTAAAATAGAAACTCAGAAGGTTTTAGCCTCCTGCAGCTTCTAAGAAACTTGGAGTAAATATTTACCTTGACTTTTCTGCGATGGAATTACTTTGTGAATCTTACCATGAAGAAGATGACTTTTTTTTCCAGTTATCCTCAATAGCGTTTCTCTCAGGGTGATCGCTGCCTTTTCTCTTTCACACTCTAATGTTATATTGAAAATGCCGTAAGCGTGCTCACATACTGTTGTGAATTCAAAAGGGTACTTATGCCAAGAAACAAAAGATATTCTTTTTCCCTATGGCTTTCACCACCCTTACTTGGGGAACTGATAAATTGGTCCTTTATGAAGGCTTGAACATGAGAAAATAAAAATGTAGGGATGTGTGTGATGGGGGTTGGGAAGAAGTCTTGGTTTAATAAAATAAATCTTTTTGTCTGAGTAGACAGGACAACAACTCCATCAACTGCAAAATGGAAAGTCTAAGTTTGTCAGACTGCCTTGTCTACATCTATAAGTTGCCAGACACTCGGGTTAATGGAGTTTTTACCCTGAATAGATTGGTTGTCTTAAAGTTAGGGGTGGCAGTGTACTGTCTGGATATTCGATCATCTTGTTCACATGTTCATCACTTATACCGCTGCTCGGAAAAGTATAAGATTGTGAGTCTACTGTGTATTTGTTTATATGAACAACATTTTATCTGTTCTTTGTGCATGTGTGTGTCTTTACCTTTCTGTTGGCCTTTACACTTTCTTCCTGATACTCCATGGTTCTTCAAGCTGCATCGCCTATGGAAATGAGTTATTGAGGCAGTTCAAAGAAATGGTCACTTTCTAACCAAACCAAGCATGTAATAATATTGCTTTAATATTTAAGCTAATCAGTTATGAGAATATAATTTATCCAAATATGCATCTCTCTCTTGTCTTCAGAGAAAAGAGAAAGTTCTAGGGGCCAGCCCCATGGCCGAGTAGTTAAGTTCGCACGCGCTCTGCTGTGGCAGCCCAGGGTTTTGCTGGTTCGGATCCTGGGTGTGGACATGGCACCGCTCATCAAGCCATGTTGAGGTGGCGTCCCACATGCCACAACTAGAAGGACCCACAACTAAAATATACAACTATGTACTAGGGGAATTTGGGGAGAAAAAGCAGAAAGAAAGAAAAAAAAGATTGGCAACAATTGTTAGCTCAGGTGCCAATCTTTAAAAAAAAAAAAGAGAAAAAGTTCCTTCTGAAGAAGTTAATTCTTCTTCAGATAACCCTTTCTTTAATCATCCACACTCTTTATCTTTAGTTCTTATCTGTAGGCACCTAATGTCCGCATTGAAATGACTCAAATAATCTAAGACAGACAATTTCTTGATACAGCTTCACTTACTCTTCGCCTAGTATCCCACTCATGGCTCAAAGCAAAACAACTTAGCATTTAACCCCACAACTCCACAAAAATTGCCTTCACAAAAATCTTTCAATGGCTTCCTATTTAGTAAATCCAACAGATTTATTTTTATTATCTTCCTTATAGCATTTGACACTGTTGACAACTCCCGTTTTCTTGAAAGATTTTTCTCCCGTTGGCATCTATGTCTCCGAACTGTTGTTATTTTCTTCCCTCTATGTCTTGTCTTCTACTTCTCAGTTTCCTTCATTTCTTCATTCATCTGCTTCTTGTTTGTATGTTATATCCCTCAGGATTTTCCCTCCCATCTTCTCACTCTAAATAATTTCCCTCAATAACCTCAACTCTACTCCCATTGAGTCAATTATTACCTTTATTATTATCCAAACATCTCTTTTGAAGTCAAAACACATATATCTCCAACCTCCAACTGAACCCATCTACTTGAATATTCTATGACACTTCGAACTCTACTTGGTCTTAATGGAAAGCACTATTCTCCTCCTTCTTTATTCCCTATTTCTTATGGACTGAATGTTTGTGTTCCTCCCCAGACTCATATATTGAAACCCTCCCCCTACTAATGTGATGGTATCAGGAAATGAGGCCTTTGGGAGGTAATTAAGGTTAGATGAGGGTGGAGCCCTCGTGAACAGAATTAGTGCCCTCATGAGAGTTATGTGAGCGCTAGCTTCCCTGGTGTCTGCTTTCCACCATGTGAGAATATATTGAGAAATTGGCAGTCTACAGTCTGGAAGAGGGCTCTCCCCAGAACTCAACCATGCTAGCACCCTAATCTCAGACATCCAGTACCAGAACTGTGAGAAATAAATTTTTGTTGCTTGTAAGCTACCCAGTCAATGATACTTTGTTATAGCAGCTGAAGTAGACCAAGACACTATTCCAATGAAATGGCCCTTTTATCCATCCAGGTATCCCAGCAAAAGCTCTGATGGTTTCCTGAACCCCAGGACCTATCAATCACACAGTCACGTTTCTCACACCTCTTAAGAGCTCTAAGTCTAACTCTCTCCATCTTTGTTATTGAACTTTTAATTCACATCTTTATCATCATTCACGTGGATTGCCATCTGATCCCATTCATTTTATGTTCCGTAAAACGATTTTATGACAAACTCTATAAAGCAACAACTGAAGTTTGATTAACACAACACCTTGCCAAAACCCACTACTAGCATAACACACTAGCTCTACGAGAATGGGTCTTCAAATTTCTCTTTGTTTTTGGCCCCATCACTTTACTCAACTCTTAAACCAAACTGTCCTGCGTGAATTACAATAGACATAATTTGCTTTTCCTCATGTCTAAGCCTTTGGTTATTCCATTTCCTTTCCTTGGATCACTATTCTATCCCCCCATACATGATGCTTCTTGACTATTCATCTTTAGGACCCAGCTTACATACCACTTCCTCTGGGAAGACTCTTCTGATTCCTCTACGTAAATTCTAACGTGTAGAACTCCCTAACTCTGTGTTGACAAAGCTTATTTACCTAAAACTCTTCAACTGAAAAGTAAGTTCTAGAAGGAAGGCCCTCATGCTGAGCAGAAAACTTAACACAAAATAAGTATTGAAAAAATCTGCATAAATGAATAAATTCTTAAAAATATTTTTATGATTCTATTGTGTGTCTGTAAATATCCCTATGGTACAGGTCAGGAAAGCGAGGCTTACAGTGAACTAACTGTGGCTTAATACTATATCTTTTGTGAGTCGCTTATTATCATTTTCTATCTCCTAACGCTATGTATACCCTATAAAGAAAATTAATGTATCCCATTTGAAATGATAGACTACTTTGAAGCTGCCAGTTCTGCTAATCTTCAACAATAGACTCAGGTAAATATGTCTGAGCTTTCTGATTACTTTGGTGACAAACTGATACTTAGCATAATTTACAGTACCATTCTGAGTCCTCCTCTCCCACTCCAACAATTGTTGTTCCCACAAAAATCCCAAAATAGCTGTATTACTGCTAGAGGACCCACATGTAGGTGCAGTTTTTCCGGCTGATCCCAAGGAGAATAGATGGCATCTCTTTTTCCAGGACTGTTTTCTTCTTAATCATTGAAAGAAAGACTGTCTCTGCAAACATCTGCAGTTTGTTCATTTCATAGTTTTCCAGTTGGAACACCAGCCACCTTTATCTTCTGTGCTTAGATGTAATCAGGGTTATTATTAAAGAATGGTTACTAGTAGAGTAGGCTCTGTTTCAAAGGAATCATTTCAGCGAGGATGATCTCCTCTTGATATCTGCACTTTCTTTTTTCTGTATATTAATTAGTTTAACTGTTATCACAGAATTTTAGAACTGGGAAGAACTTCAAAGATTACGTATTCTAATTTTCTTTTCCTCTTGCATTTGCTCATTTTAAAAGTAAATAAGCTAAACATTTCAGAATATGAATTGGATTCCTATGAGTGCTTGAGACTAAGTCTAGAACACTTGACACGTTAGTAAGACTGAAAGTTTTATGAGGACATCTAGCTGACATCTATAGGACAGCTATAGTTTTATGAGGACATCTATGGCACTAGAGGACATCTCTTAATACAGGTCTATTTGCCATCTTCCTTGACTTCTAAGCAGTGTTCAATCAATTCACCATTTCACTACCTCTCTCTCCCTTTTAAAATAAACTTTTCTCTTAACTTCTATTGATTACATTTTCTGATTTTCTTGCCACCTTGCTGACTATTGAATCCCAGCCCCTCTTATGTGGTTTTTCTCCACTTCCAAATCATAAAGTTGGCATTCTTCAAGGCTCAGCTCAGTGCTCTTTCTTTTGTTACTGATAATTGCCCTTGCCTTATTATTCTTTCAGAGGTTTTGAACTTAGCAATGGAAACATGATCCATCCAGTTACACAAAGTAGAAACTGTAAGGTTTTCTTTGACGTCTCCATTTTTCCTCTTTCTTCATATCTAATACATCACTGATCCAGTTGATTTTAGATCCTGAAAAACTTATCTAAACAGATTGTCGTCTTTTTATCTCCATCATCACCACCCTATTCCAAGTCAACGAAGTGTATTTCTAGGACTACTCCAATCTCCTGGTTGACAAGAGTCCACCTCCACTTTTAGCCACTGGTCATCCATTCCCAGTTTGGAAGTCAGAATAATCTTTTGACCACCAATTCCCTTCACATGCCAAACAATATGCACCAACACGCACATTCATACACCACATATATTTAAACTTAAAATCCTTAAATGGATTTCCATCATCCTCTTAAGATAAATCAAAATGCTTCACATGTATACAAAGCAATTCACAGTCTCCCCATGTCCTTCTCTTGTCTCTTACATTTTCTCCATATTTCAGTTCCCGTGTTCTTCTTTTCTGTCTTAATCACATGCACTGCATTCTTCAGTATTCAACTCTTTTCACATGTTGTTCCTGGTGCATTTAACACCTGCCCTCAGCCTTATTCCTATCATTCTTTAGTGCTATTTGACAGTGCTGCTATCATGGTGGTTACAAATTTTATCTAGAATCAGGTAGACCGTATACAAATTTCAGCTTCACCACTTGATAGCTGTACAACTATGGACAAATTATTGCCATTATATTCTTTAATCTCCTCATTTGAAGTATGAGGATATTAACACTATCCAGTTCTTAGGGCTATTATGAGGATAAAATGGATTAATTCACAGAAAGTGTTCAGAAGAGTGCTTGATACTCATAAGCACTCAATAAAAATATGCATTAGTATCATCATATTTATCGTCATCACATATCATCATTTTGAGCATCATCATCTTCATCATCTAGATTTACAACTTTCCTTTAGAAACCTGTCTTTGCCTCTAAACTAAATCAGGCTTTCCTCTTTGTACCTGCTGCATAGCCCTTATCACAGTTGAGGAGACGAAAGATATATTTCTCCCTTGTTAGCCTATGTCCTGTATGAAGTCAATAATCATGTCTTAGCACCTTCAGGGAACATACTGGATATTCAATAAATATGTGTGAAATGAATGAATAAATAAATGTCATATTATCTAAACACAATAGTGACATACATTGTCAAACCAAAGCTTTATTTACATCTATATCTCTAATACTACAAAACATTTTGGTCAATATACCTCAAGAAAGTCCAAAAAAAGAAAAGTGTTAAAGATCAAATGGAGAAATCATTCATTACGTGAAGTCTAATTGTCTTAAAAAAGTGATTATGCCCATCATTTATAAAATTATAAAAGTAATAGAAAAAAGAAGGCTGGAATTTTGAATCAAACCAGAGTACCAGAGTGAGAAGAAGCACACCTATGCTCTAAATCTTGAAATAAAAATATAGCAAATGACAGAAATACTACTTTTCAGGGTCTAGTAAGCATACGTAGCTCAGTGCAAAAAGTGATACAGGTTAAACACACAGATTTAGAAAATTTTCAGATATATCTATAGATGGTAAAGATCCCTAGGTAAATTAAGGAAAAAAATCAATATTTAGTGAGATTTTCCATTATAAAAAACAGTCTTACACTGTTATAAATCATACCAGGATGGTCTGACAGGGTCCACCAAAACGTTCTCATCACACACCTATCTCAATTTTTTAAAATTGCAATATGCACTCCTAATATATGTGTATTTATTTATCTACTTATTTATACAAGTCCTACTGTAAAATATTATGTTATAAAACAGTCCCCAAAAATAGGATGAGGTAGAAGAAAAATGAGCTAATTAAGTTTCAAAAAATTATTTTCTTGTCAAAAGGATTGCAGTACAAATTTCCTGGGCTTGGGGTACCCACCTTTAAGACTCCTGGTGTGGTACACGGAACTCGGGACGAGAATGTGTGCTTGACATGATCCAGAATAAGTTTTTTTTTTTTCCCATTATCATTGCCACTTCTCAGCAGAATCTTTTCCAACAGCCTTAATTCCTTCATTTCTTTCTCAGTCCTTTTCTCACTTTCTATTTGTCTCTAATGAAAAAAGTCATTTAAACTTGAGCGCTGCGGTACGTTTTATTCAATATCAGGAATTTATTAAAAAGTATCAAGCCTGTACTTTCTTCAAATTAAGATACTCCTTGTGGTTCATTTCCAGTGATAGGTAATCCCCATCGCAAATCACTTTGCTGGGAACATTGGTATTTGATAAATACATTTGCAGGGAGCAGTTATCTTCAAACTCCAGTCTCATCAAGCATTGTCCCACCACAAAATGTGATCAAAGATTAAGGACTCTGGGGACTCATGGGCTCTGAACTCATCAGCCTCGAATCCTACTATAAATTATCCAAATGAGGCACTTGGCAAGATTCTTAACTGATTGTGCTATTCGGAACACCTCCATTTCAATTAGAGGTAACCATGATACACGACAGCGGAGAACAAAACTAATAATTTTTACTGATGTCAGGGAAGGTTATAGGACTTCAGGGAATTACAGCAAGTGTTTCAAGAAATGCACGTTCACGGCAGCATTCCTTGTCCGTGTGTCTGCTTCTTGAATTAAAGGTTTTTATTTTAGTTCCTTGGTTCATATCAGATGGGTTCAGAGAATATCTCTATATAAAAGTCTGGTTGGCAGGGAACACTGGTATGTTAAGGACTAAAAAAGTCAATCTGAACCCACAAATTCTGAATCCCTCAGGAGACCAGATGTGTCTTCAATTTTAATCTTGAGTCTAGATAAACAATCTATAGGCAGATGAAGCAGCTAACTATAAATGTACAACTCAGAAGTGAAAAGCCTCAGGGGCCACAAATATCTACTCTTCCTTGGCCATTAGAAATTTTTGAAGTCCCCAATTAATATTAAATCATTAAGCCAATTTTAACTGGGTGTATCTGAGCGGTACACCATATGAGCCAACATACCAGTTTTCCTAACTTTTAAAATTGTCATGAGGATTAACTTTCCTGAATTTCTGAGGGGTCCCTAAACAGAAAATGGATCAATTCCTTTCTAAAAGCAAACTCTGGGATCTGAGGAAGTAGGCAAGCCACATGTTAACAGGAAGCAGTTTGATTTGTTTATTTAAGCATAAATATGAAAGTCACAAAGACCTGTTCTTTTGTCCTAACTTGGCCAAATACCAACTTTATGGCTGGGATCTCATTTTTTTTGACACTAATTTAAAATTTTACACTTCCTGGTCCTCCCTCCAAGTAGGGACTATTTATGAGGATTTATGTATTTTTTAAATTAAGTTGGCAAGCATGTATTGAGTACCGACTATCTAGAAAACATTTTATTAACCATGATGGAAGGAAACCAAAATGAAAGAGACATTCTTCCTCATCTCGAAGAGCTTTAGTATAGTCTAGCAGAAGTGATATTGAAACAAACAAACAAACAGAAACCAGCACTTCACTTTTGTCGTATTCCTCCCAAAAGTCCGTAACGCCAGCCTAACCAAAGGAAAAACGTTAGACTAACCCAAATCGAAGAACATTCTTCAAAATATCTTACCAGTCCTCCTCAAATTGACAAGGTCATGAAATACAAAGAAAGCCTGAGAAACTGTAAGAGACAAGAGGACACTAAAGAGACATGATCAACAAATGCAGTGTAGTATTCTACACTGGATTCTGGAGCAGAGAAAAAAAAGTATTAGTGAAAAAATTGGCGAAATTAAATGAAGTCTGGAGGTTAATGTACCAATAATGATTTTCTAGTTTTGCCAAAACGCTGTGGTGATGTCAAATATTAACATTAGAGGAAAGTGAGTGAAGGTTATATAGGAACTTTCTACACTATTTTTGCAACTTTTTTATAAATCTAAAATTATTCCCAAATGAAACGTTTACAGCAAAATAAAAAACCCAAAACTAGTTACAGTGCAATGCAAAGTGTGACAGTTGCCGCAAGATAAGAACAAAGTTCTGCCAGACTTTGGAAGTGAAGGATGTCACTTCTGCATGAATGGACGTTGCATGCTTTTGTAGATGTCTGAAACATCTATTTCAGAAGCTTACCCTGATCCTATGTCACACCCTTGTGCAAACCCAAACCACCTCAGGGATGTATTCTGAGGGTCCAGCTTTAGACCTAATGGAAAAATGTTTTTGTAGAATGAAAGACACAGAGACTGTGTTCCTCTAGCTACAAACAGTATACCAAGGTGGGAGGAGAGGACGCCATGGGAGCTGTACACTGTGGGTGCAGACAATAAGGGGGTAGTCTTTCTCTAGAAAAAATTTTTAGAATAATAAAAGCCCAATTAAAAATTGATATGCTTTTCATTATCACCATACACCAACAATTTAAATGATATTAATGATAAAACGCTTCTCCTCATTGGGATAAACTACTTTCACGACCACCCTCCCACCTTTGATATTCCATTGCAGGGCAGTTACGTCGCTGTGATAGTCGGACTCCATTTTTTGGTGTTTGCCTGCTGACAGCTATTAGGCCTTACCTTCCCTTTTCCCCTTATGCCCCTCATTTGAGGAAGCTATTATGAAATCCTCCATGCTCCCTTCTTTGGCACAGGTGGGAAGTGAAAACCATGTAATCCTCTGCACAGGCATGCAAACTCTCATCCCAGCCGTATTCTTCCAAAAAACATAAAAACTCGTCTCTCTCTCTCTTCTTTTTCTTATCTCTCAATCAATTTTCATATCTTCTTGGGAGCCACCATGCTATTTGCAGAAAGCTTCAATGGTTGAGAAATAAACCTTTTCATACTCTCTGGGTGTGTATGTATGTGTGTGTGTGTGTATGTGTGTGTGGGGGGTCATTAGTCTCGACAGCTAAGACAAATTTTGTGTGGGGATCATCTTGTTTATATAAAGTGCCACAACAGGCCCACAGAGTCAAGAACTGGAAACCCCATTTAAGACATAATTGATTGATAGAGAAAACTCTTAAAGATTATGATGCAAAAAGACGAAAATTAAAAGTTACTGTTCCCATAAGCCTCCTCTTATTTCATTTAAAGTCTTTTCCCATGAGAGCCCAGGGACTTCATCCTTCCTTTGGTTGGCCTCCCTCTCTCCTTTTTTATTGGTCTTCGCCGGGCCCCTGTTTCACCATGTCAGGTCCCTTGTACTTGAACCAGTAAGTCCCATTCATCCTGAAATCTCACATTCTTCAAGGCAGACAAAACTTTTCATTCCTGACTAGACCTGATCACTTATAAGACAATCCATTAGCTTATCGTGCAAAACATCCTCTCATCTCAATGTGAAGATATGAAAGTAAAATGCTAGGAAAGTGGCAGAGAGCTGCTCTGTGTCCCACTTGCAAGATACATGTCATTGCAATTGATTATATTTCCCTTAGTTCCATTTGGCTTACAATACTAACCAAAGTTACAAGATCAACAGCCAATTCAAGACACTGCCACCTCCTGACCCTGCCTTACTTTCTAGAAATTAGGGGAATGATTCATGTACATGTTTCGCCAGCCGATGGCAGGCAGAGGAAGAGGCTGTTTGCAGTGGCAGTCACTAGTTCTTCAGAAACTAAAACAGCTCCACAACATAGATGTTGCAGAATGAGAGACAGGAACAAAGGGAGGTAGAAAAGAGAATATTTATCTTAAAATTCAGTTTCAAATCTCAATCAGATGGTACAGATAGAGAATAGTGGAGGGATCATTTCTGAAAGGCTGATTCCCTCTACGCTGAGTGATTGACTAGTAATATGAATTTTGTTTGGTAGACAAGGGATGCTCTGTTTTTGAGTCATAAAATCACCCTCCTGAAGATAAGTTCTATCCTCTTGAGATTTTTTTTTTCGAATGAGTAAATAATGATGGGAGAAGATTCAGGAAATTTTTATAGTAATAGATGGAATACAGCCATAGAAAGGGAAACAAAGTTTCAAGTGGAAAAGAGATTGCAGAGACAGAATGAACAGAACTTGATAACTAATCAAGATGGCTTGCAGGATTTAAGCATGACTAACTAAAAAAAAAAAGGAAAAATTCAGGGGAAGGGACTTTTTTGGATAGAAGATTGTGCATTTAATATTGGAAGAGAAAAATTTGACAAATTAGACTATATATATCAAAGTCCTCTAATAAATTAAAAGCATTTTACAAATGTGAGTTACCTTTTTTGCATCTTTCCTATCTGTAGATTGTACATAACCATGGTGTATACATTACACAGGGAAAAGATCTGATTTTACAACAAATAGGGGACTAGTAAGTATATTTTAAAAGTATTATATTCTATGTGGTAACTGCTAATGAAGTTGCAGTTTTATTTCATCAGTAACGCTCATGGCAGTGGTTACAATGCCTTACCAAACTTGAGATGGGCATGCCCAACTGCAGCAGAGCTAGCAGTTTTTGTCCTTTCAGGCTCTGGTCCTCTAGGACTAGGACTGATGTTATAATCCTAAAAATATCAAAGCACAGATTTCAGGAAAAGGCAGCTCTTCCTCTGCATCACCAGCCATTGCAGAAGAAAAATTGAAAAGGAGATTAGTGCATGGTCCTTAGAGTTGTGGTATGAGGTCTTTCAAAAGTTCATGAGGGGGGCCGGCCTGGTGGCGCAGCGGTTAAGTTCGCACGTTCCATTTCAGCCCGGGGTTCCCCAGTTTGGATCCTGGGTGCAAACATGGTGCTGCTTGGCAAGCCATGCTGTGGTAGGCATCCCAGGTATAAAGTAGAGGAAGATGGGCAGGGAAGTTAGCTCAGGGCCAGTCTTCCTCAGCAAAAAGAGGAGGAGTGGCTGCAGATGTTAGCTCAGGGCTAATCCTCCTCGGAAAAACAAAAAAAAAGTTCATGAATGATTTGGTCACCAAAAATGCTTAGGGAATTATGTAACCCTTTTATTAGAAAGATAGATCAACTGACCTGGAGAAGGAGGACGATGTCTACTAGCAAGTCAGCACAAGGAAGTTTTAAATGATTTAGTTAGACTAGACAGCCAAGATATATGAACATATATTGTGTGTCCTGAATGTAAGGAAATTTCTTTTCTGCACACAAAAGTACCAAGCACATGTTCTTCGACAGTGAAGATATAAAGAAAGTAAATTATGTATTTCATATTTTCACTTTATCTATGGAGAAAGAGTTTAAACCTCCTACCACGTGACTTAAAGAAATACATTACACAACACAGCACTTAATGGCACACTTTTTACAGGACAGAACATCTTAGTTTTATGAGTATTTGGAGGGCAGACATCTCGCTTTGTGATTCTCTTGAACACCACACAGTACCCTCCTCTACCACCCTGGGGCAGGACATAGTAAGCTTTCACTAAATGTTCGCCAGAGCAAACGCATTAAGTAGTGAATTAGTCTCCTCTCTAGATTATTACCACTTCAATAGTAAGAACATTAGATCTGAGAACTTCTTGTATTTATACAGTTTATAGAAGAGATAATAATAATAACACTTTATTGATTAAAGTTGCCTCAGTTGTCATTCTATTGTCATGGAGGCAAATTTAGACAATAGTCTGAGATATTGTATGTTACCAGATTTGAACTGCTAGTACCAGATGGCATCTCAAAGAGTTTCTGGGAGAAGGAAGAATAAGTAGCTCTGCAAGCCTGTTCTAAAATAGATCTAATATCAATAAGGTATGAGTCTTACCTATCTTAAGGCATCATAGAATTTAAGACACACCATCAATTTATTAATAATTTTTCGAGGAAAAGAGAAACACCAACACATAAAACAAATCTATCACTTATAAGACGCTGCCTGCATTCAGACTACCTGTCATTCCAAAATATCTTTAAACAAAAGTTTTTCATGCCGTGTTTGCTCAACAACCTTGTCTAGGAGGATAACACCAACATATTACCAGTTAGTAAGAATTAAACTGGTTTGGATTTTTACAAAAAGCACACATGTCATTTTCTACAAATACTGACCATATTTGATTGTCTGAAATCTACTGGATTGGCAAAGCAAATTTAAGTTTTGTAACTGGTGGTTTTGACCTTGGTGATGACTTTGTGTTAGACTTCGCAAAGCTAACTAGACGCCAGAGCCAGCAGCACTGAACCTTACACTCACAGCACAGATGAGCAAAAATAAATAAATAAAGGAAGGCCCACGGCAGGCATGGGGGTGGGGGCAAGGCATAAGTTGATGGCATGCTTTCCTGAGTCTGGGCCACATTCAAATGCTTCTCAGCTCTGCTCACTGCCACATGCCACTGTGCTTTCCCGTCCCCCGTTCACACAACTACTGCAAATGGTATCATTTTGCAACTAATTTACTCACTTAGTTTTGGCCATTAGTCATTCCCAATATCCTCAATCTGCAGGTAATTTTCCACATTATTAGTTACCCACCTGTCTTATTAAACTGGACTTTCTGAAACCCTGTGTGCCTGCATTTTCTGCACCTTTAGATCAAGCAAATAATTGCCCGTACCTGGATGGAAGAATTTAATAGGAAGATTATAGTTGATTCCAAAAGTTAATAACTATAGCATCTGGTTTCCCTTTTTAACATTTAAATGATAAATTCAGTGTTCATGGAGAGAGAGAGAGAATAAGAATGAGTCAGCTCACCAGAGTTTAAAATCTTCTTAATCTTTTGTGGTCAGGTTAAATATAGATGGACAGAAGGTAAGTTTTAATCTCTCACGAACGTACTTCAACTTTGACCCTAAGGGACCCATATTGATTACATTAAAGGAAAGAAGCTCTTTTCATTGATAGAAAACTTAGCTCCCTGATAAGGAAGATGGCCAAGTCCTCTGTTTTCATGCAGTGTCTCTGATGTCTTTGGTTGCTCTGAATGAGAGACTACAGCTGCTTTGAGACATCTTCAACTCATTTTCATTCACATCTCCATAAAACCATCTGCACGGGATGCCTTTTTAAATATTGCTGGGTGAAACTCAGAACATTATTTTCTAAACCAGGTCAGGAAAATCCAGCACAAAAAACCCAAACTTTCAGCACTGAGGGCCAGGATTGCAATTTGCCATGAGTCTAAGGAGAGTGCCTCATTTGCAATTAAATTGACATTCATTTTTATCAAAAATAAATGTGCCTGGCCACAATATTTGCTTGGAGTTATAAGTTTGATTTTGAGTCTGAAAGGATCTCCACATTCGCCTGTGATGAAAACAGAAAGCCAACGTACTTCCAAGAATCATCATATATGTCTTAAATGACACAATCGTCGAACTCTAAGGCTCACAGGTCCTGATTTGGGATGGATAAAAGAAAGACAATTACACAAACTTCATATTAGGTACTTTCAAGTCTATTTAACAATCAATTAAAATTTCAGAAGTCCTTGATTTTTCTGTACCTCTTGTCTAGAACTTTTCCTCTTACCTCTTCTAAATAAAAAGGTACCCTCCTCTGACAGTGAGGGATATTTACCAGGAAGGAAAACTACTTAACAGAGAAGAACCTATAATTACAGAGCATTTTAGGATTACAGAATTTAAATGAACATCAGTGACCCTGTCCTTGGCTCATGTTAAATATAATTATTCCAAGTATTGCTTGCTCCTCTCAACTTTTGCATATCTTATTATCTCCACTGACGAGTTGGTTATTCTCATGTTATTACCTTTAATTGTCTCTTTGCATGCCTCCGTATCTGCCCAGATGAACTGTGAACTGACTGTGGGTAGGATCTAGATCAGAGATCAACAAACTACAGACCACACCCCATTCCAGTTGGCCACCTATTTTTGTAAATAAAGTTTTATTGGAATTCAGACACAGCCATTCATTATGTATTAACTATGGATGCGTTTGTGCTACAAGAGCAGAGTTGAATAGGTACCCCAGAGGCTATATGGCCCCGAAACTCTAAAATATTTACCAACTGGCTCTTTACAGAAAAAAGTTTGCTAATCTTTGGTCTGCACTGCTTGGTATTCTTTCAGTGACTAGTGTAATGCTCTACCCCTAGGCACTCAGTATGTTCTGAAGACACTCACATTTTAAGGGTAAACCAGGCCCTAACACACCTCTATTCTCTAAGATACTTCCATGGCCACAGAATATTAAATATTTTATTATGCTGAGGGATTGCCTCCAATGTTTAGGGAATATGTCAACATTTTAAATCCAATTCTGCCTCAAATTGGGAGTGTGGTTCACAACAATGTTAGAAGTGCCAACATCTTAAACCACTTTTCCTGAGTCAGGTATCCATGTGATAAATGGAAGGAGGCAAAAGAACATTATCAAGATGGCTTATAATCTTAACCTTTGGTCCTAAGAGATCTCAGATCTTGTCCTTGTAAGCTGTTGACACTTCATCAATTTGTTCTCCGTACTTGAACATTAAAAAAAAGCCACACACAAGTCTTTTAGAAAACATCTTGTCCTGTCCCTTCCAAGCGCCACCCATACCATGTCCCATAACGCCTGCACGTGTACATACAGAATAGACTGAACCATAGTCCAGAGTTGCACCTAGAGCCTTATTTATAAATATCTGCCATCATTGTTTTTTGTTTCCTCAGAGATAGTCTAGCTCCAATGGGATGCAAAGAGAAAAAGGAAACACAGATGTCTCATCATTCAAATCCCTTTCATTCAAATAGAGTCTCTACAAGTGAAGGTGGACATTTTTCCAACCAAGTTCACATCACCTGTGTGAGCCGTCTCAGAATAAAATTCCAAGAGGGAGATAAGCAGAACCCTTATGGCACTAATTGCCACACCCCAGGGAAAGCAGCTGCAGTGTTTCTGATGCCAAGGAAGATGTGGGGAATCGAAATGGTGAATTTCAGTCTGCATTTTTTTTTATAGCTCATTGTTAGCCTCGATTCATTCAAATCTATAAAGCATGAAAGTTTGAGTTTTCTGTCTCATACGAGTTCATGGCTAACTCTCTAAATTATTAGACTTCAAAACAACTAATATTCTTACTTAACACATAGGACCTGAGGTGGTTGGGGCATTTGATTATTGTTTGAGTACATGAAACAAAAATCATTAGTTACGGGACATTATTTAGATGTTGTTACACTGTGTGATTTTGTTAATTGATGGGTAAGGACATATGCCTGGAGTTTACAGGTTTAAGTTATCCCTCCCTGTGTTCATAGGCTCATGGTCCTAGATGGGAACCAAGGAAAACCAAACGTCTGTTTGCTTTTCTGAAGGTGCCCACAATAAAAGATCCCCCCTTCTTTAAAATCATGTCGCCCACATTTCTGATTCTCATTCCTAGAAATCTGTTCTTTTTCCAACTTCTTCTTAAACTGAGGCAACCTGTAGCAAAGAGGCCTCTGACATCCTGCCAGCAGCCAAAATTGAGCAACTGTCAGCCAAAAACTGGGAGGAAAAGAACAGAACTTCAAATGAGAAAGCAGTTGTCTGGAGCCGCTGGGAATCCACTGGCATGGAACCAGATGAACTAAAATCCACAGGTCTGTTTCCTGCATAAACAGGTGAAGACAGGGCTGGGAGAGGTGTGAAAATAGTTCTTCAGCCACACTTTATAATGTATGGTTCCCAAGGTGCCCTCCTACATCTGTTCTGCATTTTGGCAGGAAGACATGCCAGACACTGACATTCTGCAATATAACAGGCAGTTTATATAAGAAAAAAAGTAGTGAAATCTTGATTATTTCCCTCTTCAAAGTTAATGGGATATAACTCTTTTGAATTCTTTCATTTCATTGTATTTTCAAATGAATTTAAACATGGTTAGAAAAAGTAAATTATTACCATCCAACTTCTATTGGGTGGAAATTTCAACTTAAAAAAATGTACACTTCAAAAATGAAATTCAATTTAAGCATAAGGCTGTGGATTTACATATCCCCTGTTATCTATAGTCTTTGGGGAAAATATTGTCACTTGATGGGAAAATGCTTTCCACTTGCTTTCATTTATTTCATTCAGGAAGAGGAGAGAAGGACAGAGATACAGAGATAGATACAACATCCTGTGCTAGAGTTGTGTGAAAGGTTATAGAAAATGAATACCTCTGGGGCCAGCCCTGTGGCCAAGTGGTTAAATTCACGTGCTCCGTCCGCTTTGGCAGCCCAGGGTTCACAGGTTGGGATCCTGGGCATGGACCCATGCACCGCTCATCAAGCCATGCTGTGGCCACATACCACATAGAAGAACTAGAATGACCTAAAGCTAGGATGCACAACTATGTTCTGGGGCTTTGGGTAGAAAAAAAAGAAAAGGAAGATTAGCAACAAATGTTAGCTCAGGGTTAATCTTCCTCACCAAAAAAAGAAAAAAAAAGAAAAAACATACCTTTAAATAGACAAGGTAACTAGTCTATTTAAAAAAAAAAAAAAATAAGTACTTTGTGGCCTACATTCCCTGGGACTACAGAGTTAGATACAGCTGCAATTGGGAGTTCCCACCAAAGTCACTACATGGAAGATGGTCACCAAAGGAGCTACTACAATAAGGTGGCTGAAAAATGATTTAAAAACAAAAAAACAAAAAAAAAACATGAACTAAGATATCAGCAGCAAGACTGGGGAGGAGGAAAACAACTCAATAACATTTTTCCCTGTTTTCTCATTGTATAAACACTGCATGTTAACACACGTTCATTGTAGGAAGAGAAGATAATAGACATAAGCTAAAACAAGGAGAAATTTCTACATTTCACCAGCAAGTGTGCGCTGTGTCTGTGTGTATCTATTTTCGAATCTGTGTCTGAAATATGAACAGGAATTGACCTGACTTAGAACTAAGGATGAAGACTGAGGTGGAAAGAAGTATCTAAGGTGATTTGTTATTATTCTCTGAACCTGAGTTTAAACAACATAGAGAAACAATAACACTAATATTAATGCCAATAATATCTAATATGTAGTGAGTATATACTACTTGCCAGGTACTCAGTTAAACACCTTCCTGCATTGTTCCGTTTAATCCTCACCAGAACCCTATGAAATAGATGCTGTTTTGTCCACTCTATGGATTAGATGAAAAACTCTTAGCTTAAAATAATTTGTATAAGAATACATGGCTAGCAAGGGGCACATCTTTTTACCATGTGCTTAACACCACTTTAGGGTCCAAATTCTGAACTGCTATGCTCTATCGCCTAGAATCAATATTATCTTATGGTTTCCTTTTCTTTTCTTTTCTTTCTTATTTTTTAATATTATTGAGTAATTTCTCCCCAGCTACGTTGTAAGCTCCTACATTTCAGTGACCGTATTCTGTAGTATTCTCTTCTATACTTCTATGATGCCTGAGAACAGAGATTTTGAAGGATTGACATATCATTGGCAAAAGCTGGAACACGGGTGGGATAACTACAGAGAATCTAAGAATTTAACCTTGTCCTTTTAACTACTGAATACTAAATGCTATCATTAGTTAGCATGTTACTCCCATCACTATGCAGCACATACTGCAATAGAAATCTAAATTTCCTGATGAAATCAATCAATAAAAATAGTCAGAATATTTAATTCAAGGCATGAAAACCAAAGAATTTTAAGAAGTATTTGCTCTCTGATCATCGTCTGCAGGTAACCTCCTGGACTTTGCATTGACCAATGTCACCCAAAATTCATAAGGGTCTGAAATGAAAGCATTGTCTCTCTTCTCTGTCTTTTACTGCAGGTATGAGGGCAGTGTCTCCTTGGGCATGGTGAAGCTTCTGCCCAAAGCTTCTTCCCAAAGCAGGGTCAGTGGATAATCTTCCCCAATCTATTCTGAAACTTGTGGGAAGACAGCCAAAGGGATGATACTACATGAGGTCAAACTCCCCATTCTGCTGATAATCACTTTGGTGGTCTTGCTATCCATGTATCCAATGATCCTCAAACAACTATTCTTAATTATTAATTCATTACCCACCATCTGACAATTAGACATATGAGGAAGACAACCAAATTTTTCATATCTCTTAAGAAAATCTTTATTTTGGCATAGTCTCCCTGCTAGTCTCTCATTCTTGGATACCAGTAGACATAGGTGGGCCCCTCCTGGTGACTCATTACCCTGGAAATAAAAGTGCCATGGCGAAATTCCCCTCCTGTTTAGTCATGTCGGCACCTTGACTATTCCACGTCTGAAAACACGTCTTGCCATCCAAGAGCCTGTCACCTCCTACCTTGAAGGCAGCTGCTTGCATTGGGAGCACAATATTTAGTAGTGAGGGGCTGATGAATATGGAGAGGAACAGTGACAAGCCTAAGTGCTGTTTTACACCCCATTTAACCAGGGGAGACACATCTGTTTATTTTCTTTTAGGGGAAGCACAAGGCTTAGTCTTTGTGACAAGGTCATGAGTCCAGCCCTAGGATTCCTTGTGGAGAGATAACCAAACTTCTCCAGACACTCAATAGCAGAATACCAACTGCGAGTTCTTCAAATAGAGAGCCAAGGACACAATTGTGTCTGGCTAAGATGGAACAGACCCAAATAGACAACAAGCATGAGCAGTCCTCTTTTGTCTGCGGGCTCACAGTCTGTCCTGCTGTTAGCCCTAAAGTTCTCGTTTGGCAGACAGCCATGATTCTACTTCACAGGGATCAATATCTTTCAAATGCAGAGAGGTATACCACTGACTGAAGGGAGGAAAATAATACATGTCTTTTTTCCACATTTTGTTTAAATATTTACTTCTTAAGAGTCATCTCTTTACAAAGTGCTTATAATTCCTCACACTCAGAGCTTAGTTATCAAATGGACCTTCATAATGCTTCATAGTGAGACTCTGTACCGATAGGGCACGGAGACTAAAGTCGAACAGCCTGAGTTTAAACTTCACCTCCACCTCTTTCCAGTCTGTATCTTTGGCGAGCACTCCTCTTTTCTGTGCCTTCCTTTCTTCATCTGTAAAGCAGTAAAGATAATAGTACTTCCCTCTCAGGTCAGTAGGAGAATTAAATGAGATAAACTGATGAGGAGCTTACAACTGTCCCTGAGATATAATCAGCTTATAAATGTTATTTTAATTTTTATCATTATTGATAAGCGCGTCTATTATTTTACCTTCACAAAAGTACTGAGAATAAATAAAGTTTCCCTCTCTAAGGCAGATATTACCACTACGATTTGAAATAAAATCACCTTAGATTAGTCAAAAATCGTTCCAGGAGGGAAAAATGTTAAGTTCTAATTATTTTTTCGGCTACCAAATCTATCTGACCTGGTTTTTACGTAATGTGAGACACTGTATTCTGAATTTAAGAAGGGTAGCGAGACTGCCTTAACCAATCAAAGTATTTGGTAATCTTCTATTTGAGAATTCCTTCATTTATCTGGTTATTTCCACTGGGGTACAGAGTTTATGGTGTGAGTTAGTACTTGCTGTAAGAGTTCCAGTTCAAGCTTTACCAATTATTTATATGAGTATATGAACTACTAATATTTTTTGCTGTCAAATTTTAAAAGAGAAGTAGAAAAGAGTATGTCCTTGGTTATATTTAAAGAAATAGGGTGTTTATCAACGAAAGAAAGTACATGGAAATGGGAAAATCTCTGTGAAAGAAAATTGTGTGTTCCAAAAATCCACATGTAGTCAATTTTCCCCTGAAAATACTTAGTAAGTGCCTTTACCCAGACACTGACCAGCATATACTGCTGTCACAGAGTTAAAGCTGGCTATTTTTATCTTCCTGCTTCCCCACAGGACCAGATGATGCAATAGTATCACATTCAAATGAATGACTTCTCCAGGGCTCTTTCAGCCAAGGATCTGAGGTGCTTCATAAACGTCAATTAATTCTCCTAACACTTATGTGAGGAGAAAGTCCTATTTTTTGTACTGGTTAGACATGCTAAAGAGATGCCACCAGCACTTAGACAGAATCCAGGCTGCAGCACAAGCCCAGTCCTTTGGTATTGAGTAAAAAATTTCCTGGGGCTGGCCCCATGGCCTAGTGGTTAAGTTTGGCATCCTCCACTTCTGCGGCCCAGGTTTGTGGCTTCAGATCCTGGTCACGGACCTACACCACTTGTCAGCCATGCTGTGGTGGCGACCTACATATAAAGTGGAGGAAGACTGGCACAGATGTTAACTCAGGGCTAATCTTCCTCAGCAAAAAAGGAAAAAAAAAAGTTTCCCCAATTAGGTCCATGTTGAGGAAGATGAGGAAAGGGGCAGAGATGTTAAATGTGTCACAGAAAGGAGCCACAGCAAGACTCACCAATCCAGGGACTCCAGCGACAGAGCTGAGCCTTCTCAGGCTGCCCTTGGTCAAGTATACACAACCCAGTGGCAACATCGTAGAGAAACAATGTGTTACATCAAAGAAGAAAGTGAAGAAAACAAAGTTAGAGCCCAGTTCAGAGCACATTATAAAATGGCTTTTCTACAACCACCAACAGTCCCTATGCTTCGTGAATCCAGATTATTGCTGTTGAATGTAGCCTGAGAAGTTTTCTCTCTTAGTTCATTTCCTCAAAAAATAAGGATTTTTTCTGGAGGAAATTCTGGCTCCCTCTTTTTTTCTTTGTTTTCTTTCTCCTCTTACCAAACCCTATCCCTTGGCCTCTCTGTAGTTAATCTTACCTATTGGTTGTATCTCATCAGAACTTACAACTTTTAGAAGTTTTCCTTTGAATCTTTTATGTATTTTAAGACACTCTCTCTTTAACGAGATGTTAAATTTTGTAGGAGAAACTAATAACTTTCTTCTCAATTTGGGCTAATGTCTCTATATAAATTGGTGTCTCTCCTTTTTTTTTAAAGATTGGCACCTGGGCTAACAACTGTTCCCAAGCTTCCTTTTTTTTTTTTTTTTTTTTTTAAGGATTGGCACCTGGGCTAACAACTGTTGCCAATCTTTTTTTTTTCTGCTTTATCTCCCCAAACCCCCCCTGTACACAGTTGTATATCTTAGTTTCAGGTCCTTTTAGTTGTGGGATGTGGGATGCTGCCTCAATGTGGCCTGACGACTGGTGCCCTGTCTGCACCCAGGATCTGAACCCTGGGCTGCCGCAGCGGAGCACAGGAACTTAACCACTCAGCTGAGGAGCCGGCCCCTAAATTGTTGTCTCTTAAGTGAACAAATAGAAGCATCACTGTTCAGAATCACTACCGAGAACTTTGCTTGTACCAATTCCTATACTAGCAATCAGGCCAAGGTGGAAGGAGAGAAATAATTCTTCTATTTGAAGAATCAATGAGTAGGACTAGATGGAGAAAGAAATAGATATATATGGGGACTGGCCCCTTGGCCCAGTGGTTAAGTTTGAGAGCTCCGCTTCAGCGGCCCAGGGTTTCACCGGTTCAGATCCTGGGTGCAGACATGGAACCTCTCATCAGGCCATGCTGAGGCGGCATCCCACATGCCACAACTACAAGGACACACAACTGAAATATACAACTATGTACTGGGGGGATTCGGGGAGAAAAAACCAGGAAAAAAAAAAAAGATTGGCAATGGTTGTTAGCTCAGGTGCCAATCTTTTAAAAAAAAAAAAAGAGGAAAGAAATAGATATATATGTATTTTTCTCCAAATTTGAAACAAAAGAGAAAAAATTGTAGGCTTTTACTTATAATCAATTTTTTTTTTATGTTTCTTGTTTTCATTTGAGAAGCATAGGAGTTTTCAGAAAAGACCAGACTAAGAAAAAAGATCCCTGAATTCCAGCCCATTCTGCCCATAACTAGCTACATCTAAGTTTCTCCATTTTTTCGACATATTACTCCATATATTTCTTATAATTTCAACAAAGAAACTATATTTTAAAGTATTTAAGTAAAAATAAAGGTCCTATTAATATACATAGAAGGCAGTATCATGTGGTACAGACATAAATTAAGCTCACGACATTCATTTCCAAAAATTAGGTGTGTGTCTTGGTCAAATATAAATTTCATTCTTCATCCTAAGAATATTTTGTACCTTTTCAAATCCAGTTGCTGTTATCTAGCTTTGAATAAATTTATCCAATAAATTTTACCATTTATTGAGTAATAACTATATGTAAGGCATTGAGCTAAGTGCTTTCTTTACATGTTTAATTATCACAATTGCACTGTAAATTATGGATGATTCTTTTCAATTATATAGATTTTATTGAATAATCCTAGAAATGTTTAGTGTCTCTGGAATTATCAGAAAAAGTTGTGACGTCAGAATTAGAATCCAAATCCTTTCCCAGAAAGTCCATGTTCATTATAAATACCGTGAATGACCACCATACTTACTTTCCAGATGAAATTTGGAGTTGTGCCTTTAAGGTCTTAAAAAGCAAAACAAACAAACAATTGATTTGATTTTGGTTAAAATTTCTACTCACTTTTAAACAATTGGGAAGAATTTTTATCTTGATATAATTTAATCTTTTCACTGAAAAACATGAGGGCTTTAGCCATTGATTCAAACATTTTTTATCTTTAAATATACTCAAAGTTGACTTTTTAAATTTGTGGAGCATTAGTGACCTATAATACAGTCTATCTTGGTATATGTTGTGGGGGCACCGCAAAAGTATCTGTATTCTGAATTTGTTTGTTGAGGTGGTCTACAAATGCCAATTTGATACTATAAATTGATGTTTTCTTCTTTATCCTTGCCGATTTTCTATGTAGTTCTTTCAATTGTTGAGAGAGATGTTGTTTTCCATATTAATATTTATTTTGATATAGATGTAATATTACATATATATGTATATGTATGTAATTATGGTTTTCTCTATTTCTCCTCTCAGTTCTATCAGTTTCAGTTCCATATATATTGCAGCTATGTTGACTGGTGTATACACATTTAGGATTGCTATATCTTCGTAAACAGACCCTTTTATCATACATATATTATACAATGTTTCTCTCTTTCTCTGGTAAATTTATTTGCTTTGAAATCTACTTTATATGATGATAATATGGTAACTCCTGTTTTCCTTTGATTGATGTTTGTGTAATAAATCTTTTTCCATCCTTTTACTTTCAATCTGCATATATTCTTATATTTGAAGTGAGTTTCCTGTAAATCTCATATAAGAAGATCTTGGTTTTTAATCCACTCTGCCAATCTCTGCTTTTAATTGTGTATTTAGACCATTTTTACTTAATGTAATTATTGATATGTGTTGGTTTAATTTTGCCATTTTGTTTTCTGGTTTTTTCCTCTGGTTTTTGTTTCTTTGTTTTATTTTTCCTGCCTTCCTCTGGATAACTTGAACAATTTTTATATGTATCTATAGTGTTTTGCAGTATATCTCTTTTCATAGCTTTTTAGTGGTTGCTGTAGGTATTACATTATATAGCATAACTTATCCCAGTTTATTAGTGTCATAATTTTACCAGTTCAACTATGAAGGATATAAATTTACCTCCTTTCATATCTCTTTACCCTTCCCTGTTTATAATTGTCTGAAATATTTCCTCTACATACATTTAGAACCCTATCAGACATTATTATAATTTTTGCTTCAACCATCAAACATAATTTGCAAAACTAAAAAAAAGGAAAGTCAAAAGTATTTACCCAGATTTTTATTTACCATGTTTTCTTCCTTTCCAATGTTCCAGTGCTCCTTCTTTTATCATTTCCTACCTGTTTAGAGAAATTTTTTTAGTCGTTCTTCTAGAGTAGATTTGCTGATAATAAGTTTTCCGTTATCTGAGTGTCTTGACTTCTCCTTCATTTCTGAAAGACATTTTCATTGGATACTGTATTCTGAGTTAACAGTACTTTTTGTTTATACACGAAAAATATTGTGCCACTTCCTTCAGGAAACAATGGTTTCTAATAAAAAATCCACTATAATTGAATTGTTTTTTCCTCTATTACGTGGTATTATTCTTTTCTCTGTTAGCTTTCAAGTGTTTCCTCTTTGTCTTTAGTTTTTAGAAGTTTAATTATGAATATCTAGGTTTGGATTTCATTGAGTTTATCTAATCTGGAGTTTGCCTAGCTGCTTGAATCTCTAGGTTTATGTCTCTTGCCAAATATAAGAAGTTTTCAGCCATTATTTTTTCCATGGATTTTTTTCAGCCCCACCCTCTTCTCGGCTTTTGAAAGTCTGATAACATGAATGCTGTATATATGTTAATAATCCCACAGGTCCATAAGACTCAGTCCATATTTTTATTCAGTTTATTTTCTTCCTATTATTTAGATTGAATAATTTCTGTTGTTTTATCTTCCATTTCTTTTACTCTGTTTTTCCTCTGTAGATTCCATTCTCCTGTTGAAACCATCCACAGAGCATTTTATTTTAACTATTATATCTTTTCAGTTCAAAATTTCCCCTTGGTTCTTCTAAGTAATTTCTATTTCCTTGCTGACGCTTTCAAATTTTTCATTTGTTTCAAGCGCGTTCATAATTGCTCATTAAAGCATTTTTATCACGACTACTTTAAAGTCTTCTTCTGATATGCTAACATCTCTGTCATCTTGGTGTTGGAATCTATTGATTGTTTTTTGTTTTTCCCTTTCAGTTTGCAATCTTCCTTGTTCTTTGTATAATAAGCAATAATTTTTTGTTGATATCTGGATATTTTTGTATAATATGCTCAGACTCTGAGTCTTATTTAAACCATCTATTTTAGGTAGGTATCTCTGACACTTCTCTCATAGTGGAATGGGGGCAACATCTCGTTACTGGCCAGTAGAAGCAGAAGTACATGTTCCCCCCTCAGCCCCTGATGACTCACTGATAATTTGGTTCTGGCTGGGTCCCTTTTTAAATTCACACCTGGCACAACTTTTTTTTTTCTTTTTTAAGATTTTATTTTTCCCTTTTTCCTCTCCAAAGCCCCCTGGTACACAGTTGTGTATTTTTAGTTGTGGGTCCTTCTAGTTGTGGCATGTGGGATGCTGCCTCAGCATGGCTTGATGAGTGGTACCATATCCGCGCCCAGGATTCCAACCAGCGAATTCCTGGGCTGCCGAAGCACAGCACTTGAACTTAACCACTCAGCCGCTGGGCCGGCCCCCGCACGATTGTTGATGTGTACAATTGCTCACTAGATTCTCAAGTGCTGACAAATATTCATCTACCATGGTTCTACTGAAAAGATAAAAGATCATATTCTAACCTCACTTCCATGTTTTGTGGCAGTCTGAATCAACAAAAAATATTGGTATCTCCTTCATGTGTTAATATCAGGCTGTTTCTATTCCTCCATTGTCTTTAACATGCTACTTATGGACTATATAACTTCTGGGATGATATATTTTATCCTCCTTTCTCACATTGCTATTCATGCCAGTTTTCAAGGAGTCATACTGTCTGGATAGATAGTAAAAGGTGACAGCAAGGGGATAGCAGCACAGTGGACACTCAGGAAAGCAGAAATAACATCTGTCAATTTTCCTGTTTCGTACAACCTCGCCTTTCTGCACTACAAACAGCGAGTTTGTGAGATATGAATTTTCTTCATATCTTCTTACCGGTGGACATAGACATTTTATTTCAAGAATGTACCATAGGTAACACTTAGCTATTATTCTTAACCTAGTTTTCCTATACTAACTTACCAATTCCAGCAATTTCTACCAGTATGTGTTTAGCTGTAATGCAAATTTTTAAGTTTTTCCCCCTAATTGGATTTCATAGTTTTTGTTTTGTTTTGTTTTCGAGGAAGTTAAGAGCATCTGCACCAGGCACAATTAGCCAAATGCCATTTTTAACTCAAATAAATAATTTGTGATGCAAGAAAATGTCATGGCATGGCATGCTGATAAGGAAAGAGTGATTTAAATGTCATCATGTTTAGAAGTGATAGGTCTCATACCCGGATCAAGGGCGGAAGTGACGTGTGGAACAGCCAGTGAAAATAGCTGGTTGTTCAGGAGAACTCACTAAGAAGAAGAATCACCACATCCTCTTTATCAGATTAAATGTGAAGAAAAGTAAAGCCAGAAAAGCAGATGGGGAGAAATGGAGAAACTGTTTAAATATGATGTGACATAAGGCCTTGCTGAGAAGGTAATAGTTGAACAAAGATCTGAATAAAATATAGCAAGAATAAGAAAAAAGACTGAGAGAGAGATAGAGAGAGAACAGAGAACACAAAGGCCCAGAATCAGGAATATGCTTGTTCTCAACAAGGAAAGGACATTGTGCCTGCAGAGGAATGAAAGACGGGGAAAGTGCTAGAAAACACTAACCTCAGGCTGGGTCATGGTGGCTGCAGTAAGGATGTTGGACTTTAATTATGACGGGAAACCACTGGAGGTCATCAACTGCAGAATACAACATGCCTAATGTGCTTTTTAAAGGATCACTTTGACTGAGGCATAAAATAAAAAACCCACCTGTGAGGGAGGAGAGTGATTGCAACCAAGGAGACCAAACCTTAGGCTGATGCTGTATTGCAAGGAATAACTTGATATTTTAAACTAGAGGCAGTAGAAGTAAAGGTAAATAGATGTGGGTGAAGTCAAAATATGTCTTCAAGATTTAACTTTGAAAACATTTACTGATGTTTAGAGGTGCTATTCAAGAGAAAGAGGATTTGAGGATATCCCCAAAATTTTTGGCCTGCACACTCAAGAAAAAATTAATTCTAAAAATGTTTGTATCAGGGACAAATTATAGCATCATGAACGGCCATTTGGTAAAACCAGCGAATCCTCAACTCTGAATTGTAACAGCAGGGAAAAAAAATAAAGCCTTGCTGTGTAATAACCATCAGTCTCCAGTTTGTGAGAATATTAAAGTATATTAAGTGAGTCTCACTCATCGTGGTGAATGTTAGTTGTGTTGGATTATGTAAGATATGTTGGATAGATGTAGTAAAATCTAGTTAAAAATCTTTAAATTTTAAGTGAAATTGACACATTATCTTTTTTATGTACGCCACCTCTCATTTTTCAATGAATTGATGTGTATAGAAGCAGTAATACTTCGTATTTGGTCATCTATAGATCTATCAGGACAGTGTTTCTCTTCAAAAAGCCATCTCTAATATATATGGACAAGAGACTTTCGTATGCTCACATAAATAGACATATCTATATCTATATCCATAACATCATACATATGTAAATACTGGAGTGCCTGTGGCTTGTTTTAAGTAAACTAAAATATTGTTTAAATAGAGTGAAATATATATGCTAAGAAGGCAAAGGTCTTAACTTTGAAAATCTTGTGTGGGTAGCTAACCTCCTTGTATACTTGAACTCTAGTCTACAGAACTCAAATTAATCAGCCATCACAAAAAATAATCATTTCTAAAAATTAGTCCACAATAAGAAAGCATGGATGACCTTGGGCAAGCCTACTCTGTGAGACTCCTGAAAGGGAACTCCTTGGATTTCATGATAGTAGGGTAACCATGGAATTGAAAGGTAGCTTTTTAAAAGTTAACGGCAGAATGAAGAAATGTAGTTTGTCAATCCTGGAGTCTACCATTTATTTTTCATTACCTTGTTTTAAATAAGTGCCATTTGACTTTTCTTCCTTAATTAGCTCACAGAATAGTGTGAACTTCTCAGATTGTGTCATGTAAGCGCAAACATTTGTTATTTATACTTTATAGGAGTGAATTGAACTTGAGCTCTCCTAGATACGAAAATAAAGTTTTCTCGTTAAGACATTAAGTTCCTTTAAAATATTTGATAGCAAAAGTATCATGCTTCCTTTATCAAATGATAAAAAAAAGTTAGATCTTTTTAGATAATGGTTGAGCTGGAAAGGATCTTGTCTTAGAATCTAACTGCATTTTCTGAGCACATATTAGAAATGCACAGTAAGTGTCCAGTTGGATTTTACAATTTTTTTTTCTTCACAGATGTGGAAACTGAGGCTCTGTGAGGTTAATTGACTTGTCTAAGTTTACGTAATAATTCAGTGGACATGTAAGATTATGTGAAATCCAAGTCTTTTGAGTCCAACTAAAGTGATCTTCTAAATGTATTGCTTCAAATTAATAAATAAACAAGCATATAAATCCCCAGGATTCTTCTCCAACCAATATCTTACATTTTTATCTATTCAAAGAAACAACACAAATATAAGCAAGAAGAATAGGTACAGATACCTGTGGGAAAGGTGCCGATTTTAATCAGCTTTTGGAGACATTTCAGTAATTATCTTTCCAAGGGCAAGGGAATAGATTAACAGAATAGTCATTCCCTTTGAAGTTTGTACATCCATGACTACATTTTTTTCTAGCATTGCCCTATCTGGTTGATTAATGCATCTTATATTCTATTGAGACTTCCAGAGGTAAGACACAGTGTCTACGTAATTTGTTAGTAACTATTGGGTAACTACAAACTGTTTTGGCCAAGACCTGTTTGATGCACGGTAAATGAGGAGAGATAATTCAAACACTTGATTATGACTTTCAGAAGACTCTCATCTTATTGGGGTATACAACGTGACAAAGAGAAAACAAATAAGAACAACTAAAAGGAAGTATGTGCACAATGACTAGATTATGATGCCGATATATTTAGGGGCATAATGTTTAAAAAAATGGGTTGATTCATGAATGTAGATTGGGTTAGATGTGGATTAATAAATGAGAACTCATTTTAGTTAGCCTTTGAAGCAATCTTAAGGAAGGATGGTACTAATAGAAAGTGAGGAAGCAGTCTCCCGTCAGAAGGAGGGAGTCATCACAGGAAAACATCAGAATGAATGCCATGCATGGGAAGCAAAAGCGACCTACCTGGTGATTTTCCTCAAGGATGCATGTTGAAGAGCAAATGGGATTTTTATATATGCATCATACGATCACAGGAAACCAAAATTCATTCAAACTTGTTCAACAAAATGTGCTTTTCTTAAAAGAGAAGAGGAAATTCTTACAGAAACAAGAAGAAAAACTCACACCAATAGACTCTGAACCTCAAACTTTGAAGGTAGACAGAAACTCCATGTGACATTGATCATGGTCCCAAAGAGGATGATAATCATGTTGGTGCTAGTATTGATAATGAATGTGTTGATGACAAATATTTATTATATCGTCTTATTTACTGGCTTTTTATTGTCATTATAAACGTTTTATGTATTTACACTTTTATAACAGCCCTCTGAAATATATATTGTTATTTTTACCATCTTATACAGAAAAGTAAAATTTGGAAAAGTTAAAATGTCAAACTCCGGAGTTTAATTTTTCATTGCTATTGCATTCTGCATTTGTAAACATTTATGTCAACCAACTGCCCACATGGGACAGCATTTCCTTATGTTTTATTTCAAAGTGCAATAGAGGATTCTAATAAGTTAAGAGCTAATCAACAGGTTGAGTGATCTTTAGTGAATTTTCTCACCTGAGCAGTGCCATAGTAGTCAGGATTTCTTTGTGACGAGCCCTGTCCACTCTCTATGCAAAAATCCCTCCCACCTAGCCCCATTTCATTTCTTTTCATTGAACCTTTAAAGCTGGGTGTTGACTTTATTTTCCTCCATATTGAGAAACACTGCCTTTTAGTTGGCGTCTTTTGTTCATAACATTTAATGAAATTATTAGTATGGTTGAATTTAATCTATGGCTTTTATTTGTTTTGTGTTTGTTGACTTTGTGTTTTTGTTCATTTGTTCCCCTTTTCCTGCATTCTTTTAGATTATTTAAATATTTTTTAAAATTCCATTTTAATGCATCTATTGCCTTTTTAGCTCTAACTGTTTTCATTATTTTTTTTAGCAGCTGTTCTAGGAATTAAAATATACATCCTTAATATTTCAGACTATTTAGAGTGAGTATTTTACCACTTTAGATAAAATGTAGAAACTTTTATCCATGTAGGTCCTTTTAGTACCTATCTGGCATTGTGTATGCAGTATTTGTCATATGTATTATTTCTATATATAGCATAAATAGCAGTAAATGATAATTCTTCTTTAGTCATTTTTATTTTATAGAAATTAATGTTCTTTTCCATTTACACATATACATTTGTGAATTACAGTTTTATTTTCCCCTGAAGATCCAAGTTTCCCTCTGGTTTCATTTCCCTTCACCCTCAGGAAGTTTTTTAGCATTTTTTCTGGGTCAGTCTACTGTCACTAAATTGTCTGAGTTTTCTTTTACCTGAAAATATCTTCATTTTGTTTCTATTCTTTTTTTGTTTGTTTGTTTTTTGAGGAAGATCAGCCCTGAGCTAACATCTGCTGCCAAACCTCCTCTTTTTGCTGAGGAAGACTGGCCCTAGGCTAACATCCTTGCCCATCTTCCTCTATTTTATATGCGGGACACTTGTCACAGCATGGCTTGCAAAATGGTGCCATGTCCACACCCAGGATCCAAACCAGCAAACCCCGGGCTGCCGAAGCAGAACGTGTGAGCTTAACTGCTGTGCCACCAGGCCAGCCCTGTTTCTATTCTTGAAGAATATTTTCTCTGGATATAGAATTCAAGGTTCACAATTTTTCTCCTGCAGAACTCTAATGTTTGACTGTCTTCCTGATCTCTATATTTTCTGATGAGAAATCTATCATTTTAATTCTTGTTCCTTGTAGGCAAAGTGTCATTTTATTCCAGCCAGTGTCAAAATTTTATGTTTGTCATTGGTTTTCAACTATTTGACTATGTTGTGCCTAGACATAATTTTATTTTTATTTACCCTACTAGGATGTCACCAATCTTTTTTAATATATAAATTAAGTCTATTGCCAAATCTGAGAAATTTTCAGCAATTATTTCTTCAAATACTTTTCTGCCCTATTTCATTTTCCTTTTTTCCTATAGCTTCACCTTCACTTATGTGAGCTATTTTTATACTGTCTTATAGTTCCCTGAGGGTCTTATTCATTATTTTTCAGCCTTTTTTCACTAATTTCCATCAGATTTGATAATTTTTTATCTACTTTCAGAGTCATTGACTCTTTCCTCTCTCACCTCCATTGTGTTAGTGAGTCTTTCTGGGTGACTTTTAATTTCACATATTTTCCTTTTAAAAAAGTTATATTTTTTCCCTGAGATTTTTCCATGTTTCATTTATTACATTTTATCATTTATTTTCTTTTATCTCATTTAGCATTTTTATCATAACTGCTTCTTTGTCTGATAATTATATCTTCTCACAGTTGTCCTCTATTGACTGTGTTCATTATCTTTGCCCTTGAAAACGTCACGTTTTTTCATTTGAATTGTGTCTTCTTATCTATCCCAGAAAAGTAAGCGTATTTCCTCAGCAGCATAAATAAAACAAAAAAAAAATAAACTTGTTTCACAAATATTCTTTAAAATCTATTATTTATTCTCAGAGTTTGGGTTTTAAAGCTCAACAGACATAAATTAACTTTTTTGGTGATTTATTTTTGTGATGTTCTGTGGTAACCTGTTTTTCCTACAATAACATTTATTTTAAAAGATGGAGGTATTAGGAAACAAAACTGTACATGAAAAGAAATTATTGACATTGAAAAACATATGCATTAAAATGTATCAAAATATTTCCACTACAATGAATGTGTGATGAAGTTGGAATTCAGTGGTGGTTATGGAAATGTAATTAATGGGAAAAAAGACTTTATTTAAAAAACAATAGAATGTGATACTTTCATTAAAATATGCTGATAAAGAGAAGTTCACAAGTAACTCCAAGTATTTGCTTAAGTTAAAATTCACAATAATAGAAGCTTTTGGGAGACAATCCAGACTTTGAAAGAAAACTATCTTAGATATGTTGTAACAGTGATTTTGACCTGAAATGGGACATTCGAGTAGATATGGCTTATAGGCAGATGAAGTAGAAATCTGGGTGTAAAGCCTTTCGCCTATGGATCTTAAAAGTGCCCCAGATGGGAAAAAAAAAACAATGCTTTTAAAGAATCAAAAGTCAAAGATTGAATTAGGTAAGGTGGAAAGATTACTGGCGTACAAATTAGAATATTTTCTGTCCTGTAGACTTGCCTCTGTAACCAGTTATGTTTGTTTACTTGAACAGTTCTCTTCATTTCTCTGAGCTGTGGTTTTCCTACCTGAAAACGATCATGTTGGACTACATGCTTCAAGAAAGAAAAAAGAAATTAACATTTGATGAAGACCACTAATCACTATTTTCTTGAAACAAATTTTTAAAATAAGCCTGGGTATTTCTTTATTTAATTTACCCTTAAAACACAATATCTTTATAAGACAGATACTGTTCATCCATCTTATACAAGAAAATATTGATACTGACAATCTAAGTGATTGGATCGATTACCAACTGATAAGGAATTGGGTTCCATAAGAAGTCCATGTAAGCTGGTCATCAATTCCTGAGCTCCGTCTTCCATCTAGCTTTGCCTCTCCTCCTTTATTCAAGGCACAGCCGGTTAGAATGAAATCACAAATATTAAGAAAGAAAAGGAAAGCTCAGATTTGCAAGCAGAGAAGATTTATCTAGTCTCTGTGGGATTAGAATCACCTCAATTTAATATGATTCACAATCTCATGTATTTCTAATTCATTAAAATATTAAACAAGGCAGGATTTAACATTGGCACCTTTCCCAAATGCATATATTACCATTTGTCATTAGCCTGTCTTTTCTTTCTCAGTCAATTCTTGGTTGAAGTGACTTTTTTTTTTTAATCCTGAATAGCTTTAAACTAATTTGCAAGCAAACTTTTATAAAATCCTAGATCAAATGATGAATTAAAAATCAAATACATTTCATATAGCTTCTCTTTTTCATCAGTTCATTTTGAGACTGTTCATCTGATGCAATTTATGCTTCATGTAGTCATTCTCCCCCTTTCTTATAATAACAGTATTCTTTCTGCTTTCCCCCTCCACATCCTCTGATTCTTTCCTGCATTTTGTTAAATTAAATTGGATAATAAGTTCTTAATTTGTCAATTCTCAGACTTAGAGTTCTGGTAAAATTTTTTTTTAAAGAAATTTTTAAAAATTCTTTTTCATCCCAGTAGAAGCTAATTTGCAAAATTGATTCCACTTGGGGCCGGCCCGGTGGTGCAGTGGTTAAGTTCGCACGCTCTGCTTCTCGGCAGCCCGGTGTTCGCCGGTTTGGATCCTGGGTGCAGACATGGCACCGCTTGGCACACCATGCTGTGGTAGGCGTCCCACATATAAAGTAGAGGAAGATGGGCACGATGTTAGCTCAGGGCCAGGCTTCCTCAGCAAAAAGAGGAGGACTGGCAGTAGTTAGCTCAGGGCTAATCTTCCTCAAAAAAAAAAAAAAAAAAAAAAGAATTGATTCCACTGAATGTATCCCAACAGGTTGGTGGCCTTTCTCATTGCAGGGTTTCCGTATACAAGGAACATTTTAAAAAATATATGAGAGCCAAAGTTGACCGTTCTCCTGTAGGCACATAAGTCTTTTGATAGCACCTTTGTTTTTTTTTTTACTGTAAACTGAATGGCTGTCTTTTATATGGTCCATTGTCCCACTTATTTTCCAAATTAAATAATTCTCAACAGGAAGCTAAAAATGTTTGATCTGCTGTTCAAGCCTGTCAGTGCCTCTGACAATTTCTGTCTAAATTTGAAGCCACAGCTGTTTTATCAGAAATATCTCCAGAATTCAGGATTTTCTCTACCGTCTACTCCTTCACAATGTCTTCTATCACCCCCCAGCCCCCAACTCTTCTCCTTAGTCCATTTTCCCTCTTTCCATTGCTTCTAAATTCCCATCTGCCCAGGCCTTTAGATGAATGACTCTCCCGGATTTACTTTTTTCCTTCCTTGGTCTCTCTTCACTTGAGGCAGGGCGTGAGTGATTCCATGGCACGGGCATGGTTCAGCAGATGCACACACACAGAGGCAGGGAGATTCCGTGTTATGGTGGAGACAGGGTGGTGTTAGGGACAACAAGTTCAGGCTCCAAGTGTCTGGAATGAGAAGTCAGAACAGAAGCCTTTCTGGAGAAACATAGGAATGTATGATCAAAGCAAGAGGAAAAATGAGAGAGAGAGGAAATGGTAGAAGAGTAGATGGAGAAAGGGATTCATGTTAAACTGTTTATTTATCATCAGTTGGAGAGGTGACGTGGTGGGGAACAGAGAGGAATTGAACAACAAATTAGAAAAACATAACAGGTAGATATTTAACTTTCTTGAGTAATTGCAGTTTCTCAGTTTGCTTGCTGGTTGTTTTCATTTTCGTTTTGAGAAGCTGCAAATTCACAGAATATTACAAGCACTACTATTATTTGAATAAAGTCTAAAGTACATTTCAATTTCAAGTCTAATTGTTTAAATAAAATTATCTGAAATTTTGCATATCTGTGTTCCCGTGCCTTTTATTAGCACAAACTTTTAGAAATGCATATGCTGCACCCTTCTCGACTAGTCCTAAGACTTGGAAATTCCATATTTTAAAGATGCTTTGCTGAAATGGAAAAAATCAGGTGAGGTAAGTCTAACTGATCTAAAAATTATTTAAAGCATTGGGTAATGTGAAATCCATTCACTATATAAATTTAATGTATATATCCAAATTCCATATATGCATATGTATATATTTAGAGATAGAAATCTTACTCCGCATATGGAGATTAGATATTTTAATGCTAAATTTTACTTTTTAAATGGAGTATACAAGAATTATTTGATTAAAAAATGATTTTCGTCTGCTTGGAGGGCTTAGCAAATTAAAAAGTTTAACTTCAAACAAAATTCAAAAGCAAGCAACTGTGATCTGTTTTCATCCTGTTTGTATGTGATCCCAAATCATCAACAAATGAAGCTTTTTTATTTCTTGTAACTTTCAAATAGCCAAAAAGAAATAAAGTTACCTTTTATTTATGAGTTATCATTTTTCCTCTCTATATTTTGACAAATAACATGACAGAAAAATGATTAAGTTTCTCATTTCACAATGTGACTTCTGTGTTATTTATTGTCAAAATAAAAGCCACATTGCGAATCAAAGTTTTTAATCTTTTTTTTCCCCCCTTGATCTCAAAAAATGTTTTGTCAGGAAACTGGTTTTGGTAAATACATATTTTCCCCCTAATGACAGGTAAGTCCTTTTAAATGACTCATTGCTAATTAGTTCAGAGCAACATTCCAAAAGAATATTTTATTTTTGGAACCTCGTTTTATTGATTTTCTGCTCCAGTAGCGTGACTAATGCACATCACAGTTAGAGCTCTGCAAAATGTTCGAAGCAAAACCTCAAACCAGGTGACAATCACCTGATATTTACCTGATTTCTTTACTATGTTATCAGCCAAATCATCAGGCTCAATTCCTGAAACGGGTTCTTGGCTTTTACAAGAATTCCCAACAATACTGCTCATTCCTCTGTGTCATGATCATTTCTCTTGCAAATTTCCCAAATTCAATCTCAAAATGAAAATGAGATGCTATGGTTTTGGCTGTTCTTTGCTTTTTAGTTTTGGTTCAGTGATGCCTGAAAGTCAAAACGAAACTGAAGTACAGGCCCTTGGGAGCCCAAATGAGTTATTTAAATGACTATCAATGAATCCAGAATGCTGAGTTTTAGCAGCACAGGCATTGCCAGAACCACAAAAGCTCCAGAAGCTACGCAGGATGGCAATTGGTTTTAAAGATCAAGGTAGAGAACAGCAAATTGCTTTCTCTATAACAAGCTGTGTCTATAGAATCCTTTCTCTGTGGCTTTATTTCAAGCTTCTCATTTGTGGTCCTATCTAGTGAATAGTTTGGTCACAAACACTCATATTCCAGGATTGCTGCTTACCTTACCAAATAGGAAGGGAAACTATGTTTACATTTACTAGAAAAATTATCTTGTGATGTTTCTTTCTCCATAGTTACTCCCACTCAGTAAGAAAATCAGAGGGTTGAAAAAGCATTCATTTGCCTTTTATTCAATTTATTTATCACAATGACTGTTCAGAACAAAGGAAGTACAGAAATAAAATAGAATTTATTCAAAATAGAAAGAGTCTGATAAAATAAAATGTATACTTCTTGATTTAGCAGCTGTAAAATTACAACTTGGTGGAAAAAATAATTGGTAGTGGAAGGCAGAGTTGATGATGGAACTCATTGGAAAACTAATGAAAGCTGTGGTTCATTTCAAGAAAAATGTATGTCATGTAAAAATATACACAATTTCAATGGATTAACAGCTTCAAGGTTAATAAAGCTGATCTTATAAAGAAATCTTTATTAATACTGGTATTAATTGAGATAGTTTATAGTCTCTATTCTGTCAATAAGTTTTTGTTGGAATTAATATTGATTCACCAACACTAAACAATTTCAAAATTAAATATACTTTTGACTATGAAGGTACCTCTTCCTTTAGTGTTTTAAAACAGGGAAAATGAAGCTATAACGTTTTGAGAAGGTAAGTTTGCAATTTAAAAATTTTATACCCAGCTGAATTATCTTGCATGATTAAAGACATTAGAAATACATATTCAATGTGAAAGGTTTAAATAATTATCTCTCATTAATAATTTTGAAAATATTACTTAAATACACAATCTAGGCCAGAGATTCCCAGTCTTGCCTGGTAATGACACCCTATTCTCTCAGTAATTTTTCACAGTACCGTTACCAAAATAAATGCCTAATAGTTCTGCTTATTTTAAGAAGATAGATTTAAATAACTTAAAGACATGTTTTAAAAACTTAGAGCTACCTGAAGAATTAATACACAGAAATTAAAAGAAATGACATCTTCATTTCACTATTAAATAACCACCATTACTTATTAATGATATGTTTGCACTTGTTGGGCACTGTGCAACTTCCCCAACATTGGAATCAGGTTGGATATACCATGACTCTCCTTTCCTGTGGTATCCTAATTGTAATGCAATATTGGCTTTTTATCACAGCATCTCCCAAAAAACCCAGCTTTACAAAGATGAGATCTGATGTTGAAACGGTGAACTGCCTTGAGCTGGTAGTGTTTAATACATGTTGCTGTGTTTCCATCAAAAATTTAAAATACTTCGAGGTGTCCCTGTGAGCTGGCCATGGTGCCCTGAGCACTGCAGTACACAGTATTGTACCCAAGGTTTTAGACAAATGAGTGGGGAATAAACATTATGGACTTAAAAATGTAGAAAGTCATGTTGTAAACAAACAAAAGATTACCCTTTATATAATCATGACACTGAATTCAGATGTCCCATTAGATTTAGGCTTGTTACATATAGTCTGCTGTATAGACGTAAAATTTTGAGGGGGAGAACAATGTTGAACAGCTTCTTTTCAGCCTATATTTTTTCATGTTGTACTTGTAAATCTAAAAGAAATATTTGGTAACTTTTATAAGACAAACATTAGTTTTTGGGACTCCATGTGTCCAACATTGCATATACCAGTGTCCAAACATGCACAAAAAAACCCTCCAGGAGTAAATGCACCAATACTTTAAAATGTAATTCTTCCCATGTGGTAAGCTGTGGTTGGGAAGGGTATTTTTTTCTTCATTATATTCTGTTCATATTTCCAAGATTTTAATAGTCTTCATATATTCTTTTGTAATGGAAGAAAATAAAATTATTTAAAAATGGAACTTGGAAAATATTAATCCTAAAAACATTTTTAGTTAACTGGTACTAATAACAAACATTTTCTGGAAAACAGTAAAGATATTAAAAAGACAAGAAAAAAAATAGCTGAACAGGTAAATCAATTTATGGAATAAAACCTCAAATATAGGGAAAGAAATAATATTAATGCAGTAACTGTGATATTTTTCTGATTTTGTTTGTGGAAACTAACTTCAAATTGGTGTATTCCATAGTTTTTCTTATGACTTAACAATACTTTTGAAAATAAAAAGAAATAACATGCATGAAAGGATGTTCTTTGTAAAAAATAATACACAAAGTGTTGTTATAATTTTTTAGACAATAATAATTTTAGAAATATGCCTCTTATCCTCAGGTGGTAAGATAGTGGAAGGGTCCATCTCCCCTTGTCATCAGGCACGACGTTTTATACTGCACAGAGACTAAAAAGACAATTAATCTCTGAGAGGACAGTTTTATAGTTTCTCCAAATTCTAGGATTTCATGGCTTAAAATTTCCCCAAATATCTATCCTAAATATCCCTTAGGACAATAAACACTACCTTCCCCCTGTTCCTCCGTATGGTCTCATTATAATATCCTGTTTCTCATCTGAGAATGCTATTAAGATATTCATAGAATTATATAATGAGACAATTATTTTCATTAAACTATTTACAAAAATGATGTTTGCTTTTAAGATATAGTCAATTAAACTAATGGGAAAGGGGAAATGAATAAATTCAGAAGGGCTAAATGTTAGGTCTTCAGATTTGCATCTAAGTAAAAGGAGTTTGGACATGCGAATAGAAATCAAATTTCTTCCTTTTGCCCATGTGCTTCATTTCTTGGTACAGTTTTCCTTTATTCGATATCGTAATGTAAGTAATGTTTGCTATGCAATTTGCTTTCATTTTAGCTTTGACTTTTTTCCCCTGAGTTCCTAATTTCATTTCCATATGTGGATTGTTTTACCACCACTTAGTGCTAGATGACATGAATGAGAGTTTCTTAAAACTGTTTTCAATTCTTTTTGAACTACACAGACACATTAACTGTCAATTAGTCTGAATTCTCCCCTCATCCTCTACCCCCTTATCTCATCTTCTCTTCATGGAGCAATAGATTACCTTTGGGATGGCCAAAATTTAAAGTAAAAGAAATAAAAATAATAATTACAAAAATTGCTAATGGACCACGATGAAATCATTTATTTCTTTTAATATTTGTTAAATATAGATGGCTTGCTTAACAATGCTTTCTTTATTCTATAATTATCTTCTAATGATTCCACAGCAATATTGCAATGTTAATAGTAATTTCTTTCTTCCCTATATTAAAAAAAATAAAAATGCTATCACCACATGGCTTTCAAATAGCAATTTATAATCTTCAGGAAAATATGTCTTTGATTATCTGGAAAATAGTACCACTAATAATTAATAGAGGTGCTACTTGGTTTAAATATGCTTTCACACATATTATCTTATCAGGACCATAATAGAGTTCACATGGCTAATACTATCTCCATTCCGCAGAGGCAAATATAAGATTGAAAAATTTAAACAACCTCTGAGGAATCTCAAGACCTAAAGCGTGTCCACGTGTTAGCTGACCTTTAGCACAGTAGCCAGCACTAGAACAAAATGTCATTAGTTTCGTCTTCAAAATTGTTCGCTTACAGTGTATTTCCCCCTTCTCAGTTTTAAGTTCCACAAGAGCAAGAAAAGTGTATTTCATGAATTAATAGCAAACAATGACATGTATAGTGGGTGCCTAATAAATATATTTTGAATCAACCCGTAAATTTCTAATTGCTGATGCATATGTTTATTTTGCCATTCCACCATAGTCTCGCATAAGGAGTAACAACACACTGTCCCCATAGTCTGTTTCAGCAGCACTCTTAGCCTCCTCCTTCATCCGGGTCTGTGAAAACTCTGGAGACCTTAGGACTACAGTGTATTAAAATGACTGCCCCCCAACTCTCTTCCCTCCCACTCTGACATGGATCCCCTTGCATCTTGTCCTTGACGATTCTGATTCCGCCTTGGATCAGCCAGTGTCAGTGGCATACTAGCCAGGGTCTGGTGTCAGAGTAACTGTGCTGATGGACAATGGGCAACATTCTGACTGGTATGTCAGTGAGAGGAAGACATCCCCCTGAGCCAACCAGGGCAGCCGCGGAAGGACAACGCCTGCAGCCTTCGCTCCATGCCCGCCGTTGGACTGAGAGCCTTGGAGACCAAAGCAGATTCTAAACCACGCTTCTGAGGTTCCAGTTTCGCATTTTCCCTACCAAAGGAGATTGGAGAGGTCACTCTAACTCTCTGAATTAGTTCCCCACCTATAAAATGAAGATGATAACAGCTATACCAATAATCAGAAGGCTAACTGAAGAATTATATTTATATTTGTAAAATTATATGCAACATAATGTACGAACAAGCATAATAGTATGTTAATACCACTATTAGGATTTTTGCCATCTAGTTTGTAAGTGATAATGGTGTATAGTTATATTTCTGTGTGGGGTGTGCGTGTCTGTGTGTATATATGTATAAATATATAAATATTTAATTTATCTGAAAAGAATTGATGAGATCTTTGTAATTTTTTCTATACCCAGAATAATTGGTATGATTTAGAAATTATCCTAGAAAATTAGAACTCATTCTAAATCATTCTGGTTTTGGTATCATTAAAATGCAAAATATTTAATAAAATTTTTCTACAGTTTTTTATTTTATATTTTTATTTTTTATTATCTTTTTTTGTGTGTGTACAGGAAGATTGGCCCTGAGCTAACATCCATGCCCATCTTCCTCTATTTTATAGGTGGGACGCCTGCCACAGCATGGCTTGATCAGCAGTACGTAAGTCCAAGCCTGGGATCCAAACTGGGGAACCCCAGGCCGCCAAAGCAGAGCACATGAATTTAACCGCTGAGCCACCGGGCTGGCCCCTCTAAAGCTATTTTTAAAAAATTTATTTAGGTTTTTCTTACCTCTTCTTGAAGCAATTTAATTGTGTATATTTTATAGAAAAATCACCTATATTTTCAAATGTATTAACATAAATTCACACAAAATCTTTTGTAATTCAAATGACTCTTTACCTGTGGTTAGATAGATCTGATTTCCTTTTTTTTTTTAAGATTTTATTTTTTTCCTTTTTCTTCCCAAAGCCCCCCGGTACATAGTTGTATATTCTTAGCTGTGGGTCCTTCTAGTTGTGGCATGTGGGACGCTGCCTCAGCGTGGTTTGATGAGCAGTGTCGTGTCCATGCCCAGGATAAGAACTGATGAAACACTGGGCCTCCTGTAGTGGAGTGTGCGAACTTAACCACTCGGCCACAGGGCCAGCCCCGATAGATCTGATTTCTAATCACACACGTTACATATATATATATACGCATTTCATATTCAGGGGTATAGTTAAATTGTCTTTTTGATAAACTAATTTTTTAATCAAACAGACTTCTTAGTTTCTTGTTCAATTCATTAATTTTCAATTTTGTCATTAATATTCTATTGTTTTCTTTGGGTTAATATTGTTATTCTCTTTATAGCAGCTTGTGTTGAAGAGTTAGTATATTTATTTTCAATATTTTTTACTTAATAACACAAGTTATAAGGCAACACATTTTCCTCTAATTAAACCTTTAGCGACATCTCTAAGTTTTGATATAAACTAGATCGTTTGTTTTGAAGAAACAAGTGGTTAAAGTCACTTGGTGATTACTTTCTTGTTCTTTTCTGTCTGTACAACATCGTGGCCAGATAACTTAGACTGTTAGCTCTCTACTGTCAAAAATGTATCGAGATTTCCAATTTGATCATGGATCGATTTTAAATTTTTCATATGTATGAAATAACGCATATTTATTTGATGACTAGTTTCATCTAGAAGTTTGCATCCAATAGATTGAATGCATTGGTTCTACAATTGAAATTCTATATACCCATATTTATGTTCTGTCTCTTGGTCTTTTAAATTCTTTTAGAAGTGAATTAAATTTTTATCATGATTATGGTTCTATCAATTTCTCTCACGTTTCTAAGATATTTTGTCTCCTATCTTTTACCGATTTTTTGGGGGGCTGTATAATTTATTGTCTTTATTATAAATATTGTGATTATTACAACATACACTCATTACTTCCATCCCTAAACTTCTATTGTCTTTACTTCTAAAAAAATCACAGTTTATTTCCCTCAATCACAACTATTTAATCTTGTAACTAACATTTGCTGTCTCAAAAATTCACCCATTTCACTATCTTCCCCCCCACCACCCAGTATTTCTCACATTAGTCCAACACAATGCTCCAAACCAAGACTTTTATCTCCTGTTCTCATATGTTCTGTGCTCATATATTCTGGTCTGGTATAATTGTAGGTATCCAATACACTGCCCAGTTCCATTATTCATCTTTGCCATCTAATCTGAATTGGATCTTGACCTACTTCCCAGTCATTAGTCATTGTTTTCATCTTTTTCTCCCATTTCTCATGTTAGATATTCTGAACCTTCTCCAATCTTCTCAGTCTTGAACCTCATCCTTCGCACATTTACTCTTAAAAGATGTCTCAACTTCTAAACTTGCTGAGGCTACTTATACCATCCAAAATGACCTTCTTTGGGGCCGGCCTGGTGATGCAGTGGTTAAGTTTGTACATTCTGCTTTGGCGGCCCGGGGTTTGCCAGTTCGGATCCTGGATGTGGACCTACACACCACTTCTCAGGCCATGCTGTGGTTGGTGTGCCACATATAAAGTAGAGGAAGATGAGCATGGATGATACCTCAGGGCCAGTCTTCCTCAGCAAAAAAGAGGAGGATTGGCAGCAGATGTTAGCTCAGGGTTAACCTTCCTCAAAAAAAAAAAAAAGAAAGAAAAGAAAAAGAAAAAACAAAATGAGTTTCCTTTATTTCCATCTTATCCACTTAAAAATTTCAGGATATATGTTACCCTTGCCCCTTTCTATTCCTGCTGCTTCTGAGAAGAAATAGCCTTTCTCCTTCCCACAGTTAACCTCTTTGCCCCTGGCATCTTCTTTTAAAAACTTTCCCACTTCTGATTCATTGCAAATCTCTCCAATTCTTCTGGATCTTCTTATCAGTATGCTTAGAACTTATGGTCCTATAATTTGCTTTAAGGCGTATTACTGTTTTATATTTTATTGTCTCACTGTTTAGTTGTACTTTATATATTTTACCACTTGATTAGTAACTATTTCTGACAATCTCATCAAAAGGATGCTCAAGATTAGGGCTACTGTTTGTTCTAAACTCCCCACTCAATCAAATTACCCAAACTTACATTTCCTAACGCAGACCTTGGCTCATATCTGTACGTTCTACCCTGGCCCTCCTTTTGTCTCTATTCCAATAAAATCATTCCTGGCTGTAACAAAAGTTGTTAAAAAGAGTATCCACCTAGAAGTCAGAAAACTCGAAACCAAAATGCTCTATTCTTAACATAATTGGTGATTGTGCCCAATTAGTGTATTTTCTTGTGAAACAAGAATACCAATAACTACAATGGCCCGTTAGGTCTTTGAGAGGGACTTTAAAATAGTAAAAGGCTGTAGAAATATATTATTATTTTCCAGCATGATAACTTTCATATTACTTGTCTATTGCTTTAAAATATTGTGTGTGTGTGTGTGTGTCTGCCTTATCAATAAAACATATGGAGCAATGCCCTTGCTTATGAGTTCTTTGGCAATCATCTCTCTACATGACCTACATGAATGACACGTAATTTTGGTAAATTGTCTTTCTTAGTAGACTCCCTCCCATACACATACACCAACACAGATTTCTCATTGTATTCATAAAACTATTTTACAATCATCTGTTCATATACCCATTTTCCACATCAGATTGGGAGCTTCCTGAAGACAAAAAAAAGTGTGTTTTATTCAATTTTATATTCTCAGAAAATAGAATAGCAAATAATAAGTGCCAATAAATATGTGTTGAAAGACCTTTGCTAGGTGTAAGTCACTCTACCAGGTGAGAGGAAAAGACTGGAAGTCTTGTCAGTCCCTAAAGTAAGGCCTTTCACTTGGGAAATCAAGCACTTTCTCATCAACAGTGTGCTAACCTGCTTATCTCCTTGAATGACATTATCTCCTTAAATGCCATTACAACCTTCCCCTCACTGTCCCACTGATAATCTAAGTGATCTAAGCTAAAATAAACTACACTAGGATTTTTTGGGGGGAGGGGGGGCGTGAGGAAGATTGGCCCTGAGCTAACATCTGTTGCCAATCTTCCTTTATTTTATATGTGGGATGCCACCACAGCATGGCTTGATGAGCGGTGTGTACATCTGTGCCCAGGATTCAAACTTGTGAACCCCAGGTCACCAAAGTGGAGCATGCAAACTTAACCACTATGCCACCAGGCCAACCTCTAGGATTTCTTTTAAATACAGTTTTTTTCAATTTAACACCTAAATAATGAAACTATTTCTCTCTCACAAACAAAACAAAACAAGGAAAATATCTCCTGGCAGCTCAACTTCCCCCATAGAGCTACAGAATGCCCCCTGAAATTGTGTATGAATGCATAAAACTCTGCCGGAGGGTATATAGATTTTTTTATCTTGATTCCTTTTGTTGTGTTTTATAAATTGTTCAAGGACCACTGGGCCTCATTTTTAAGAGAAGAGGGAGGACTTTTGAATCCTTTCCAAATCCTCATTTCAGAGTAGGGGGAGCTGACCAGGAGATATCCTCAGCAAAATCTCCTCCCTATTTGGCTGACTAGGGGTGCACCATCCCTGGGCTCTTGCGATCCAGTTTGTAAGGCTGCTTGTGGCAGCCAAGTTTCAAAAACAAAGCTGTGGCTGGAAAAAATACCCCAAAGTTTCAAAGGCAAAGGCTGTTGTCTGAAGTTTTCTAACATTTCTGTCGGAAGTAGTGAGGGAGGAATGCTGAGAATACCCTGCAAATTATACAAAGGCGACTTGAAAAGCTCCGGCATGTCAGTTTTCAAAAGTCCTCCTGAGGCTGAGAGCCTGTGAAATTCTCATGTATGTTGATTTATGCAGTGATTTGCTGTGACCCCAGGGAAAGCTGCTTTATGGTTTGGACATCTATGCCTGCCACCTTCCACCTATCTGCAAGGATCACCAAACAAACGCGCAAGGGAAAGTGAATGAAGAAAAAAGGGAAGCAATCGTAAAAATAATATCTACTCAATTCAAAAGTTAAAATATATTTTTCTTTGTTTCTGTCTGAACATCCATGCACAGTGGGCCATATATTCCACTATAAACTTTCTTCAAAGCTGGATTTTTTCTGTGTGTGTGCATATACTTACATCTTAAAGAAAAAATGACATGGACAAAACGGAAATGTTTCAGGAGAGATTGAGAAGGCCATTTTACTTGAGCAATCTTCCCCTTTCCTCTTGGCCTTGTCCAATCTTGACCGTGTTTTAAGCCTTGTCTAATTTACTAATTTCTAGAGTTTTTTCTGACCACTGTTGTTCAAAATTTGGCCATCTTCAAAGTTCCCATATTGCCTATTATCTAAAACATATTTTGAAAATTAATCAAATTATGACACTAACTGTACTTTTTTCTTTGTTATTTTAAATTTTTCACTGTGATTTCAGTGACAGCTACGTTTCAAGGCTTCTTGACCATAGGATTTAAACATCTATAATAGAATCTAGCTCCCTTTTTTTGACCATGAGCTCTGGCAACTTTTAAGCCTCATTCCTCTCTCTTGCTCATTCTACCCTACATCTGCCCCGACTGATAAGAAAGGCCAAGTGCTCCCCTCTTTTGTGCCAGCAAGAGATTCAAATCATACAAACTCCTGCCCACACAAGGGAACTTTCACTCTGGCCCCTCCCTTGACCATAATAAAACCCCCAAACCATCCTTGCTCATTGAAGTCATTTGCATACCAGTTTGGGAGGCTGGCTCTGCTCTCCTCAGGAAGCCTCTTTGGATGAGTAATAAACCTTTTCATAATCCCTTAGTGTGAGTCTGAATTCATCAGTCTTGACATCTGAAACAAGTTTGGGGTTGAGTTTATCCTCCCTATGCAGAGCGATTACAATCCCTTGCCTGGTATCTAACCTGAGGGCTGTGCACACAGAGAGTGCTCAATATTCACTTGTTTAATGTCCTTCTGAAAGGACTTTCATCCCTTTAAGTTTTGTTTTAGCAAGCTGGAATTCAAATTATGTGGGAGGGGTACTAGCCAGTTATTCACCCCATCCCTCAGGTTACCCAACTGCTAAATGGATAATCAAAATAGCCTTTTGGTCTTCTCTTTGAAAAAGATCACATAATGGATAAAAAAAAAAACTAGGGAAAAATGTCAAAATGTGAGCTTTTCACCAAAATACCAGCTTCACGGCCCATGCCTTGGACCAGGGTCCTCAGGTATCAGCACATGATCAATACCTCCTGAAGCCCCTTGCCCACCTCACAGGACAGTCACCTCTTGAGCTTGCATTTCTCATCTGAATCTTTCAGTCAGCACTCTCAGAAGCCACTAGCAATCAATTGAAGAGTCACAAGATAGAAAATATGTTTGTCATCCTGGGCATAGTCTCAGTTTTGAAGTGTGGTAAAACAACTTTGTATATAAGACTGAGACATGCGGGATGGAGCGTGTCTCCACTTGTCCACTGCAAGAAATGTATCTCTATCAACAGTCATGCTTTAAACTTTTTATCATTTAAAAAAATATGAAATACACATTTGTATATTTACTTGTTTATAACCTATCTATTTTGAGAATAATTTGAAGTGTCCCTATTATTATTTTTTTTTACTGTTGGATCTTCACCCACACCCTCATGAGATAGACTAGTCAATTGAACTTGATATACGCAGCTGCTGAGAACCACAGAAGTCATGATTTGCCCAAGGTCAAATAGGTAATTTTCTGATCTTTGATCTATTACACAGCATAGCTTTCTCAGCATTAATGCCAATATGAATAGTAAGGTATAAGATGTACATGAAATGTCTGACATGTAAATGATATGGAAAGGGTAAGTCATGCAGCTACTTATGCTCTGTTCTTGTGACGTTCATGGAGTTCATGAATCCTGTTGATGTGAGTATTCTCGTCACCCGGCTCTGTGCTTGGCATGAGTCTCAGTAGGTCTCTGTTGAACTGAATGAGGATGTCTTATAAAAGCAAACAAAAACACACACAAAAACAAACATATATGGAGATTCATAATAGAGATAAATTGCTTCCCATAAAAAATTATGTGTGTGTGTGTGTGTGTGTATGTATTTCTCCTTTAGGAAGCTAGAGAATTGACATAGAGGAGGAATGGGGAGAGGAAAAGAGAGAGGGGCAGGGAGAAATCGGAAGAGGGAGAGAGATAAGAATGGGAGAGAAAGTTTATAGAGCTTTTGCTTTGCTTAACACACAAACTTCTTCCTCTCTGTATCTATATGAAAAAGACTTGCAGCAGCGACTGAAGTAAAACATAAACAAACATAAAACAAAAAATCAACAACAAACAACGAAACACACAGGAATTTTCAATTCAGGAGACAACTTAATACAATAGATTTCACAATGAGCAATGGAAGTTTACATCCCGTTTATTCCTGGGATAGGAAGTCTATCCAATTGCTAAATTTGTTGACAGGGCTATACAATCATCCTAGATTAGATAAATCAACTCAAAATGATTGGCGGTGTTTGCCAGCAATCAGTTAAACTAAGTTCTGAGTAAATATTATCCTTTTATTTATATCAACTCCTTGGGGGCGCAAATAAAAAGGCAGATACCAACTCCCTCTTGGCTGTTAGTCTAGTGTCCAACCATCTTGTCCTCCTTTACACTGAGCTCACCTGGCCACCGTCCACTGCCCACGGCTGGAAACTGTTTTCCCTGCTCGATGTATGCACTGAACTGGTTCATGCTTCGAAGCAGTTGGTTAATGATAATGATAATGATTTAGATTCCAGTGGGCAGTAAATATAAAATATTCCATCGTTAAGTGGCTTCATGAATGTAGGAGATTGTTTACTAACTGTGTGGGGAGGGGAAGGTGATTGAAGCATGCTAAAAAGTACAAGCAAAGAAAATGAGAACAGAAAACAAGGCAATGGGTGTTATTCCTGGAATGTAAACAGTGTAAAAAAAAAAAAAATGGGAGTGCAAAAAGCTTGATTCCCTCCAGGAAATTACATGCATGATGTAAATATGATAAAGCCAACATATTCCAAAATGATGCAAGGAGTGAATTACAGGTCTTTTAATTGGTCAATGTTTCGGTTACAATAAAGGAAGGTGCGCCCAAAGACTGATGAATCTACTGGCCATAATCATTTGATTGTGATCTCTTCCTTCAGAATGAAAACTATACATTTTTAAAAGTATGATTATTCAGACAGATCACATGTTTTGTTGCCTTAGCCATAGGAAGGTTATATTAGATCAAGAGACGTGTCAAATGTGGCTAATATAAGATGGAAAAAATAACTAAATAAACCAAATCCTTGATCTCAGTTTTCAAATCCGAAATGTTGAAATATAAATTTAGACAAATTACATTTTTACATTTTCTGTATTTGTCTTTCTTTCCTAATGTGACTCTAATAGCCCTTAGCACATGGTTGTGTTTCACACACAAGGTATCTCCAGGACCTTTCTCTGTGCCCTACCTATAGCAAATGCTCACTAAATGTCTGTAGGTGGCAATGCTGTCGGATACAACTCTCTAGGATTAAGTTTACTAATGTCTTTGGGACTGCAAGGACTTCAGTCATCATTTATTTAAAAGATGTAGCAGTTTTAAGGAAAACTCTTCTCTAGCTAAAGGAACCAGCCTCTACTCAGGATGTAACCTCAAGACCCAGTGAGCTTATATGCTTTTAGAGAAGAGTTTTAAAGCTGTCTTTGCTGTTTCAGAATCCCAAAGTAAATACTCAGAGAAATATCTCATTTTAAGGACCTCCCCTTCCAGACCTTACTTGGAGCCATTAACTGGGGGTGTTCAAGGGCATGTGCACCCATCTAAGCCACGAGTTCTCAAAATGCAGTGCTTCTCAGAATTGCAGATTACAGAGCCCATGGCCGAGACTGTGAGAAACCTGCCTTTTTGGCAAGTGCCGGAGGTGAGTCTGATACAATTCATGCTGAAATAAACATCAATCTAGACCCCTTGTAAGCCCTTTTGAATCACCTAGCCAGCTAAAAATAGAGTAAAAATACTACTAATAATAACGCCAAACCCAAAGATTCTGATTTAATCAGCTTGGGAACCCCCTACCCATCATCTTTTTAAAAGCCCCTTTGGTGGTTCTAAAAGGCAGTTGGGGTGGAGAATGATTTGAGTCCTCCCTGAATATGCAGGCCTCTGACAGCCGGCACTCTCTCAGGAAAGATTCCCTCACTTAAAACGCAGCAACATCTTTCTCCGTGGAATCAATACTCTTAATTGGGTAGATGCTTAAATAACAAAAGACAATTTCATGGAGAGGGCCTGCTAATATGGAAGGTGCCCTCATGAGAAAGCAGCCTTTAGCAACCATCCTCCATTGACACCAATTAAGCCCTGGGAACTCCTGTGACTGTTGTCCTTGACCTAAGCACAGCTCTACCCTCTTCTGCCACCGCTGAATGATGCTAGTCCTGCTCATCACAACCCTGACCTCCCTACCTTCAGTTGCTCTGTCTCTAGGACCTCATCTTTGCACACCTCCCAGGGTGCTATTCCATCATGCAGCACCAAAGGTTATGCTCAGGCAGTGGGCTTTTTCTACCTCCTACAGCAGTCTTCTCAAGCTTTTACTTTGTAATTCTGCACTCCTTAGCAGGTCTCACACAGGCCACTGAGCCCATTTTGTCTGACGTCAGAGCTTGGGTCTACCAGAGGAGGGAAGGCTGGCCAGGATTTGATTGCTCTCACTCTTTGCTTTTTCCTCTCACTCTGCTGGCCCTACCATAAATCAGGCCATCACTCCTTCCTTGACTTATAATACTGTATTCTACACTCAGTTCTCTGAAGGTGGGATTAGTAATTTGCCTGTTCTGGTGCTTGGTTTGCACCAGCATATACCAAGGAAGTAATTTCTAACTGACTAATTGGTGGAACCAATATAACAGTAAAAACAAATAAAGTTATCAGGAAACCTGTAATTAAAGCCAAAAGAAAATGTTATGCCCTTATGATAATATATTTTTATGTCATTGTTCAAGCCCAAAATGGAGATTTTAATCCGGAAACGCCTTTTTCTAAATAAAGGGAGCTGGTCTCATGCAATTAGCTCTCTCTCCTCTCTCTGTGCCCGCAAGGAGCCCAATGAGAGGTCTGAGTTCAAACCCACAAAAAGTGTTTGAAATGTTACTTGTTCACATCTGAGAAAATACTGCCTTCTTTGCCTCCTACCAGTGTAATCAACTGTAATTTCAAATCACTATCTTGCCTCACCATGGATTTCTCTGTACATACAGTCTTCTTGTTCTTTTCTGCCTCATTACTTATCTCCTTCACCTACTGATATTAGTTTCTCTAGATATTAATGCAATTTTCCCAGCGGTGTGAAGTAGATTCAGCTCGTTGACAGTCAGATCTGAGTTTTCCAGCATGTTACAGAAAACGTTTATTTTCTGGCTATTTGTTCTAGACTTTCAAGTATATTATTAAACTTAGTTGGAAAATGGGAACTCATCTTCCCATTGAGCTGGGGATGCTGCTCCAAATTAAAAGACTTCCACTGATCCCCATGGAGTCATTTCAGGGCAAAAGAGTGTCTGATTCGACCATTTTAGGACATACTGGGGATAAGTTGAAAGAAAGATTGTCTTTCACTAAATTGATTTTCTGCTCTTGCATTATTTATTATCATCTAAATATATGTGGAAATATTGCCTCTCTTTCCTTGAGAAAGTTCTCATCCATTTCTGGAGTTTTATTGTGGCCTTGGACTGATTTGGCATTTTCTTGGCACTGACTTTGTCTTTCTTGGGATAAACTCTTCCTTTTCCTAATCCTACCTCTAGACCAGGCCCAGCTCAGTCCTGCTTCATTCAGGAAGCTTTCCTTGATTACTCCATATTTCCTTCATTTTTTCCTTATCAAATCTTCTATAGCTATTGAGAGTCTTATCTGAATCCTAGGATTTAACTTTTGATCATGTTGCCTTATCTTGTTCTCTCACTGTCACATACTTTACGTCTGGTTTTCTCACCTGAACTATGTTTTGTTTATACAATCATCAGTCACAATTCTATAAAATCATTATCTGTTGACTCCCTCTATCTGTACATAGCCCTGTAATTATTATAATAAGTTAGCATTAATATGCTTTATATTTTTCTTATGTTCCTGAAGTAGATGGTTAGCTCATTACAGTCAACAAATTCTTCCTTCTGAAATATTTCCTCAATCCTGCTGCTTTTTCTCTGCATCCACTGCAATATCTTCATCCAGACATCATCTCTCATCATGAGAATCACAAGAGTCTTCTAGAATGTCTCCTTATATTTATCTCATGTATTCTCCATTGTGCCTCTGGAGAGGAATTCTGAAACACAAATTTGACTCAATTCCTTTACCGTTCAGAACACTTGGTAGACAACGTGAATGAACCTTGAAAACATGCTAAGTGAAATACATTAGACATAAAAGGACAAATATTGTATTATTCACTTATATGAGGTAGCTAGACTAGGAAATTGCATAGCAACTGAAAGTAGGATGAAGGTTACCAGGCCCTGGGGGAAGGAAGGACGAGAGAGTTACTATTTAATGGGTACAGCGTTCCTGTTTAGGATGATGAAACAGTGTGTAAATGGATAGTGGTGATAGTTATACATACTGTGAGTGACATAACGCTACTGGAATGCACACTTAAAAATAGTTAAAATGGTAAATTTTATGTTATATAAATTTTATCACTATATAAGCTAATTCATTGATTAATTGAAAAAAACACTCAGTGGTTTTCTCATACTTTCAGGATAAAGAACATACTCCTTATCATAGCCTTATCCCTAGATAGTCTGCGCTCTATGTACCTCTACAGTAACCCTCCATTTCTGCACTACTGGGTCTCCAGTTTGCTTCTAGTCTCTCAAACATACCTAACTCCTTTCCATTAAAGAAACTTCCCACATAACAGTCCCTCTTTCTGGAAGATTGCAAACAGAACTCTCTTGACCACCATATGCCCTGTGGTAGCCAGCACAAATCCCAGCTCAACCATTATTACTTCACAGAAGCCTTACCGGAGTACCCATTCCAGATTAAACCCCTCTGTGACACTCTCTTTGAGCACCATGTCATCCTCCTTAGTAGCCCTCGTCACACCTGGAATTGTATTTTTTTTTTAATATTTTTTTTTATTAAGGTTATGAAATTACAGTTGTGCATCATTATTAGTCATGTTGTAGGTACACCACTTCACCCCTAGTGCCCTCCCCACAGCCCCCTTTCCCCTGGCAACCACCAATCAGTTCTCTTTGTCCATATGTTAACTACCACCTATGAGTGGAGTCATACAGAGTTCGTCTTTCTCTGTCTGGCTTATTTCACTCAGCATAATACCCTCAAGGTCTATCCATGTTGTTGTGAATGGGACAACTTTGTCTTTTTTTATGGCTGAGTAGCATTCCATTGTATATATATACCACAACTTCTTTATCCAATCATCAGTTGCTGGGCACTTATGTTGGTTCCATGACTTGGCTATTGTGAATAATGCTGCAATGAAGATAGGGGTGTATGGAGCTTCTGAAATTGCTGATTTCAGGTTCTTAGGATATATACCCAGTAGTGGGATGGCTGGGTCATAAAGTATTTCTATTCTTAATTTTTTGAGGAATCTCCATACTGTTTTCCATAGTGGCTGCATCAGTTTGCATTCCCACCAACAGTGTATGAGGGTTCCCTTTTCTCCACAGCCTCTCCAACATTTGTCACTCTTGGTTTTGGATATTTTTGCCATTCTAACAGGTGTAAGGTGATATCTTAGTGCAGTTTTGATTTGCATTTCCCTGATGATTAGTGATGATGAGCACCTTTTCATGTGTCTATTGGCTATCCGTATATCTTCTTTGTTGAAATGTCTGTTCATGTCCCCTGCCCATTTTGTAATTGGGTTATTTGATTTTTTATTGTTGAGTTGTGTGAGTTCTTTGTATATTATGGAGATTAACCCTTTGTCGGATAAATAACTTGTGAATATTTTTTCCCACTTAGTGGGCTGTTTTTTTGTTTCAATCCTGTTTTCCCTTGCCTTGAAGAAGCTCTTTAGCCTGATGAAGTCCCATTTGTTTATTCTTTCTATTATTTCCCTCATGTGAGGGGTTATGTTTTCTGAAAAGATTCTTTTGAAGCTGATGTCAAAGAGTGTGCTGCCGATATTCTCTTCTAGAAGACATTGTTTCAGGCCTAATCTTTAGGTCTTTGATCCATTTTGAGTTTATTTTAGTAAATGGTGAAAAAGAATGGTTGATTTTCATTCTTTTACATGTGCCTGTCCAGTTTTCCCAGCACCATTCGTTGAAGAGACTTTCTTTCCTCCATTGTATGCCCTCAGCTCCTTTGTCAAAGATTAGCTGTCCAGAGATGTGTGGTTTTATTTCTGGGCTTTCAATTCTGTTCCATTGATCTGTGCATCTGTTTTTGTACCAGTACCATGCTGTTTTGATTACTGTGGCTTTGTAATATGTTTTGAAGTCAGGGATTGTGATGCCTCCAGCTTTGTTCTTCTTTCTCAGGATTGCTTTAGCAATTCGGGGTCTTTGGAATTGTGTTTCCATTGGTGTAACTGAGTACTGGCTGCTCCTTCCCCTAGGCTGTAAGTGGCCAAGAATGGCGGAGTGTCTCTGATTTTATTTCCAGGATGGTGCCTACCATGGTGCGAATGCTCAATAAATATATAGTGAACGAGTGAAGCCAAAGATTTTATCTTGTGCTCCCTGTTATCTTCTTTCTGTGGAAGCCCCAGCTCTTGTTTGTATGACAGCAAACAGATCACTTTTACTGGATCTTACTTCCCAAAATGTCAAATAAGGAACAGAGAACAAAGAATTTCTTCAAACTTTATTTTTTCTTTTTAATGATTGGCACCTGAGCTAACAGCTGTTGCCAATCTTGTTTTTTTCTTCTTCTTCTTCTTCCCACCAAAGCCTCCCAATACATTGTTGTATATTCTAGTTGTGAGTGCCTCTGGTTGTGCTATGTGGGATGCTGCCTCAGCAAAACCTGATGCGCAGTGCTAGGTTCATGCCTAGGATCCGAACCAGCAAAACCCTGAGCCACCGAAGCGGAGCGCGCAAACTTAAGCACTCAGCCATGGGGCCCGCCCCTCTTCTAACTTTAAAAGGTGAGATCTAAAACTGTTTTATTAGAGCAGAGTCTGCTTCTTGATCTGGCTTCCTCTCACTTAGGCAAAGACTAAGAGAAGAAGGGGCATCCTTGGCAATTTGTCTGCAATCAGAAGTCAGTGCACAAGGCATAATGCTTTCAACAGTCATAATTGTAAAGTAGTAACAATGGCTACTGCAAAGCCTAACACACACATAATGCCTACTCCATGTGAGGGACTCTTAGTTATCATAACAATGCTGTCAGCTTGTTGCCACTAGTAAGTAGCAGAGCTGGGATTTAAATCCACCAACTTAGATCCAGAATCTGGAAGAGAGGAAGTATTTATCTATTTATCCCTTTCCATTCTAACATATATGCGTTCTAACATATATGAAAAGAAAACATAAAATGAGGCAAATGAGTTTGTTTTTTCTAACTTACCATGTAAATCCATTGCGTTTTAAAAACAACTATTGCTTATCTAACTCAACTGTGAATTAATCCATTGCTCAGAAAAAAATATTGAAAAATGCATTAAGCACCTACTGTATGCCTAGCAACTGTGGGCTATGTATAAGGTAGATACCTAATCTCTACTGTCAATGAGATTACAAAATAGATTTGGACAAATTAGATTCTCACAGGTGAAACAATTAGAACATATGACAAGATATAGTAATATATGACCAAGTGTCACATGCATGCCACCATACGTGGAAGTTTTGCAAACACAAACTATGGTCTCAGTTTTATAACTTTGTCTATACTTAACTTCATGTTGCCTGTACAGCATTAATACATTTCTCTGTCCTCATCTCAGGAATGCTGCACAAAGTATTAATGCCAAAAATTAACATTTAAATCCTAATGAAGTTCTGGCCCCATGGCTGATTGGTTAGGTTCGTGTGCTCTGCTTCGGCAGATCAGGGTTTCACCAGTTCAAATCCTGGGCATGGACATGGCACCACTCATCAAGCCATGCTGAAGTGGCATCCCACTTGCCACAACTAGAAGGACCCACAACAAAAATACACAACTATGTACCAGAGGGCTTTGGAGAGGAAAAAGGAAAAAAAGAAAATCTTTAAATCCTAATGAAAAGCATTCAGCAAATATAAAATATTGCCAGTATCACACTATTTGCAGACTGGCAAATCCACTGTGGCATTCCTATTTTCCACATGTCTAAATTTTGAATTTTGATGTCCATTCTTGAATTTCCCAAGATCAGAAAGTGAGTGGCAGGACCTTTTCCACATTTCTGAAATAAAGTCATCCACAATTAAAATAGTTTACTGGAAACAGATGGACTTCCCGCAGAGATTAACCCAATTATCTTTGGTTTAAGAGCCAGAAAAAGCCATAAGATCATTATCTTACAAGACAAGAATTTTATCGTGATGCCAATCTCATTACATGAGTGAATGGAGGTGTTTAGTGATAGTTTTCCTGCATAAATATTCTTAATAGATTTAGTTTTTCAAACTCTTGGCTGCTCATTATTTTCAACTGAAAGAGCTTGACAGATGAATGGTGTTGTGCGTTACAGAAGGCCAGAGACTTTACTACATCAAGTTTCCCCACAAAAACAAGGGCACTACTCTCAGACAGGAGGAAGAGCTTCAGCTTATACACACTCCTGAAAATATTCAAACTTGTGTTACCTGTATTTCACTTAGGAACAAAGCTCATAGAGTTTAGATAGTTTACAAAAATAAGGTTTTTCCAAACACACAATGTATTAATAGGCCAATCCCATAACAATTTGAAGCTTTGATATGCATTCAGTTTTTCAAAAATAAATTCCCCTAAGGAAAGTTAGAATTTTTGCTTCCACTTTTTTGGAGGGTGGTGGGGTGGGAGCGCCAGTTATTGAAAATAAAACGCTAGGCTCATAAAGAGTGTTCTGTATGTTTGTCTTTACACTTTCAATAAATATGTATATTTTTGTGTCTGATCAAACACATATGAGGGAGAACAAAGAGCCTATGTTTCATATAAAAAGGGGAATTAATTTGTCTATAATGTGACAAAATGAGATGACCAAGCATAAAGCAGAAGCAACTCTGAATCTAACAGTGATCCTACAATGGGGAAAAAAAATTACTCTGGATCTTTAAGAACTAAGACATGAGTTTTTGTAACATTAACTTGCTCACTGATTTCTAGTTGCAATAGCACAACAACTGGCAGAACTTCAGTGTCAGCATTTCTAAAACTGGTGCCATAGAGTTTTTGTAAGTACCAAATAAGATAATGCCTAAATGTTTTACAAACTGTAAAGTATCACGGTGAATTGTTGATGATGTTGTAGTGTAGATAATCATCTCCTTCCCCTCACTCAGGGATGGCTTGTCTGTTGGGCAGAGTAGGCACAGTGCCTAAGGTCAACGACAATTTTAGGGGCCAGGAAAATGTTTAACTTTAATTTACTTTAAAATCAGAAGAAAAATGAATGTAACTGTAATAAATATATAATGAATCCATCTTGGATTATTATATTAAGCTTATGCCAAGAGAATCATTAAATATAATATATATTGTTGGTTGGTCGCTTTTTATAAAAATGGAGGAAAAGGCCCACAAAGGCAAAAATGCTTAGGGCACCCAAAAGTCATAGTGCAACCCTGTCCTCACTCTATATGAAAATTATTTACATATTTGAAGTGGTCTCAGTTCTGAACCTCTCAGAATTTGCACATTTCTTCCAGCCTGGGATGGAGGAAGGGTCAGATGTTGACCTTCTGCTTTCATACCAGGAGTGTGGGCAGACACAGACACCAACTTTTCCAAAAGCCCATTCATTCTTTTTTGAGTCATGTAACTTTCCTGGAAACACCTGACATTTACCAGCCAAGGATCACCCAATTGTTTGTTTGTTTGTTTGAAGTTTAAAATGAGGACTAGATAGTGAACAAGACAGTTTGGTTTTAATTGCTTTCTGCTACCCCACTGGTTCCACTAGTGACTTGAATGAGTCTGTGAGGTTTTTCCTGACATATCTATCTACTATCCATCTACTGTGTGCTATCCACCCATCTATCCATATCTCATTTTCTCTCTCTCTCTCTCTCTCTCTCTCTATCCACCTATCTCTCTATCTCTCTATTGATCTATCCATCTATTTATCATCTATTTATCATATAGCTATCTAATTTTTCCTACTGATTTAATGTATAATAACTTGTAAGAAGTAAAATAAGAAATATCACAACACTATATATATATTTAAAACTCATATACCCACAAAATAACACTCTAAAAATTTAATTGGTACATACATTTTTAAGGTTATAGATGAAACACAGAAAATTGGGTAATTATGGGGGAGATGAAAGAGGGTAGAGAGGATGAAGGGAAGAAAATCAAATAAAATATAACAAGATCACTTCTTGCATCCTCGCACATAAATAAATGAACACAGTATATTAAGTTTCAGGATCTACACTGGGTCTTGAGAATAATATATAGCAGTTCAAAAGAAGGAGATAGTATTGTGAGACAGTATAGAAGGATTGCATCAGAGAGAATGCAGAATTTGAATTATGTCTTGAAGGAGAACTACAATATGTGGACGTAAAAGGAGGAACAGGATATGATTCCTGAAAGGGAAGACCAGAGCAAAATCTGAGGGGTGGGTCAGTGTAAGGAAAGTTTTGGGGCAGTTAGTAAATGTATTGCCATTCTAAGTATGAAAATGGAGCCCCAGGTATGCTATGGACAGTGAGAGTGGCATTAGAAAGGGCTCGTCATCATTGTGAAATCATATAGGGCCTTTTCGAATAGAGCTTTTGTGGACAGACGCATAGATAATGGGGATGTTAAAATGGGCCATGCCTTTTTTCTGAAGGAAAAGAAAGAATATCCGCGATCCTTCCTCTCCTCTTGCTGTAACAATTCAGGGAAAGAAAAGAAGTCTATCATTCAACTGATCCCAGGGAAAAAGACAGGCAAGGTCATGTCCCCTCACACAGAGAGATACAGCCTCAGAGAGACCTGGCCTGTGATCTGCTCCCCATTAGGGCGGTGTGGCTTCTCTTAATAGGGCCCTGATCGTTTTTCAAGTAGCAAATCTGTCCAGCAGAAGGCAGTGAGCTATTGTTATCATTTATTCTGATCCATGGAACCCAGTTGATAAAAAGGTTAGAAATGCCACCTCCAGACATGTACTACATCAGATGTGCTTAAAACTGCAATTCAGACAGAGCTCCAAATAGTTTCTGCGTCTCCTGTCATCTCTTGGGCAGGAATAATAACCTACAATAACAGCAGCCCTTTTTGCTGCTAGGTTAGTGTTAAAGGAATGAATGTAATTTACAACCTATTTAGAAACACACATATCTACATATACTGGCAATACAATAGGATACCTATGAAGAGATTGAACTGATCAATATGAATAAATACAGGATATTATGAGAGATAACAGGGAGGAAGAGATAAAAAAGAACAGACTTTTAATTAAATTTCCTAGATCATGTGTTTTATTCTTATCTTTTCATAATTTTTTTTCTTTAAAACACTCACACTGACCTTTTCTGTTCTTTAAATTCATTAACTCCTCACATCTATATTCCATTGCAGACAATCAAGATATTTTCTAGGTGCTATTTAGTATTTTCTAGTTTATATACATATTCTCTTTTTTCCAAAACATTTCCTAAATACAAGGACTTGTTCTATATATTATTTTCATTATGATTCCTGAGGACAGGAGTAGGCAAAAAATTGAGGTTTACATAATAGATTTCTCTACAATATCACATATTCATTTCATAAGAATTTATCGCTAATCTATAATGTTGTCCAGCTCCATTGAGTATGAATTTTATGCTAAATTCTGCACGAGCTTGTCATTCCATGAAGAACATACACTCCAGTGTCTGACACTGGACTAATAAAGTAGAATAGAGCTATATAAGAGAACAGGCAATACACTGAAGGCTTACAGAAATACACACAACCACCCAATTAACAAGAAAGTAACCAATGCAATCAGATTGCCCAAATAACTGCCATTTTCTCCTTGATGCTGTTTCTCCACAAAATGTCAATAAACAAGACGCTGAAAAAAAACAGAAATACAGAAATAGAAGAAGAAGAAAATACTGTTCTGGTGTGAGCACACAGCTGGCCCAATCTTGGATACTTTCTCTGTTTCTGCAGAGATGTGAATTGATGTTACAATCACTAATCCTCAATCCCAGCAGGATGTTAGAGAACATATCCTCCGGCATGGGGGAGATGTTTGAAGCTGAGGAGCTTTCAGATGCCAGTTGAGATAACCCATGAAGTTTTTATTAGTTTCCGCAGAAAGTCAGTCAGTTCTTCCCTCTTTTAGCTTACTGCTAGAACAACACAGATTATTCCAGTTGGGTTATATATATAAGATTTGATCACTTACCCATGATAAAGCATTTTGAATGCAAACCAGGAACCTATTATGATGGGCTTGTATTGAGTGGATAGCCATGGGAATAAAAAAGGAAGAAAGAAATAGAACATACTACCGAGGTATAATGAGAAGCATTAGTATTAGTTTTCTTTTTGTGGGAGTTTAATGAGGTGTACAGGACGTAGCAAATCTAGGATTTGCGGCCCAGGCAACCTGGAGAAAGACAGAACCATGGACAAAGGAAAGTTGAGAAGAAGAGAGGACATGTTAAGACAAGAATATAAATCATTTTATTTTGGTTCAATTGTGGTTCATGTCATGTTGAGAGACAGAAAGACAAAATTGGGAAAGAAGGTTAAGAAATTAACATGAGGAAGGAAATTTTGAAACTAATTTGGAAAAGTTTACGAAGAAAGTTAATTTTGATCAGGTATGTAAAAGAAAGTTGATAAGCAGCTTGAAAGTTAAATAAAGATTTATGAAAGCTTATGTATGCAGCCTTAGATTCAAAAGTGAACCAGGCTTATAGAGATTGGAAGCCACAGTATCTTTCACTATAAACTTTTCCTTCATTGAGTCTTTTACTTAATCAAAACTGGATAAGGCATAGTGGACACAAGACCTAGACAGTAAGGAGAAGACAGTTAGAAGAGAGCCCCCACGGCCTCTGATGAGATTATTCTTTTGTATGAGGCCTTGGTAATACCTGAACCATCAGTAAGAGTTAGAGACTAAAGTCATCAAATATCATAAAAAGATCATTTTCAGTTTGTGTGTTGGACGGGTGCAGGCGAGGAGGGTAGACTTTGTACGTGCCTGTGAAATAAATTAAGATTATGCTGTTATATTTCAGATATGCTTTTTAAAATTCATATGACTAGTTATGTCATACTAGTAAATGTTTTCCATAAAAAATGAGATACATGATCCTGAAGCCAGAAGACAGCATCAAAACTTCAATACTTCTGAGTTAGATTCTTTGCTTTTCCAATGGCACCCTCCATTTCCTTAGAAAACTTAAATAGATGGCTGGCATCCATTTGTGACAAGGTAATAAGAGCAATAATACATACTTAGAAAACTCTTATGAGTGTTTGAAGAATTAATTAGCTAATATTTGCCAAGTACTTTGAAGATGGGAAGCGCTAAATAGTATTACTATAATGTCATGCTTGTTGAAGGCTAATGAGCTCAGAGGGAGATAGTCCCACCAAATACAACGTTTCTGGAAAAAGCATAGCATCCCTTCTCCTCCTCAAGGAGGAGATGAGAATCACACGCATAAATCTCCTCATCAACCAGCTGAAACATGGTAGGTGCCCCTGAAATTGTAGCAATTATCACCATCACCACCACTATCCTCATCGCTCTTGCTCTGCAATTAATGTCCTACTGAGGCTGGAATTTGGTTAGAACCAGCTGTTGAAAAAATCAATAAGGTATACCAGAAAAAGAGCAATAATTTTTGAAAACAGAAAGTCTTCAATAAATCAATTTGTTTTATCTCAACAATACTTAATAAATTTATTGTTTTATACATTAAGAATACAGACTTCTAACTAATAGGGGTAATTGATCTCTATGTTGGTATCCTATAGACACAGCATGAGGCACATTTTATTCTATAGCCAACGCTATTTTTGGTAAGATTTTAGGTGTTTTAGAAATCAGTTTTCCACTGCCATTGTTCATCACTTTAGAAGAGGATGGGCCTGAACTCAATTCAAATTAAATGCACAAAGTGAAGGAAACCACACACTACTGGTGCTGGGAGCTTTCTTATGTCCAAACTGCTAGCCCCTTTGCAGGTGGAGGACTGATCGAATCAGGTATTGCATTGATTATTTATTTTTTTTTAAGATTTTATTTTTTCCTTTTTCTCCCCAAAGCCTCCCGGTACACAGTTGTATATTCTTCGTTGTGGGTCCTTCTAGTTGTGGTATGTGGGATGCTGCCTCAGCGTAGTTTGATGAGCAGTGCCATGTCCGCGTCCAGGATTCGAACTAACGAAACACTGGGCCGCCTGCAGTGAAGCACGCGAACTAAACCACTCGGCCACGGGGCCAGCCCCTATTGCATTGATTATTGACCAAAGATTTCTTAATCTCTCACAACCCAGATTTCCCCTAAGCCCCACCATTCAAGCCACACACTGCTCTTTTTGAAGGCTATGACACTCTTAAATGTAAAAGATATTTTTCTCTTTTCTCTTATTCTCCATCATTCTTAATCTTTCTGTGTCCTTTAATACCTACCAACTTATATATATATTTTTTCCTTTCTCTCTCTGACATTATTCTTTCATGTTTCTGGCACCTTCTTTTTCCTCTCTATTTCTCCCAATGCTTTAAAATATATGATTCCTCAAGATCTGTCCCCCTCCTTTTTTTGTCCTGCACTGACTATATGAAAAATATAATCCACCCTTATAAATTCAAAATCACTTGTAGGAGAAATGCTGCAACTCTAAGCTCTTTCTTGAACTATATTCCTTCATTTCTAATCTTCCCACAAGAACTCTTATCCGGTGTGTTCTACAGACTTTTTCAACTTAATACATTTGAGAATAGAGATATAATTTCACCTGCAAACCCTTTCTTACTTGTGCATTCCCTTTCTATGTAATGACACAACCCTCCTCCAAGGATCTCAGATTTAAATTCTCACCTTTGTATCATTTTGATTTTTTTCTTCTCCTTGTCCATAACACTGGCTTTGTTTCCAATTCAATAGTTTCAGCCTTCCTAAAACATCTCCCATTCATTGTCTGCTTTCCATTTTAACTGCCTGAGTAGCATTTATTACCTCTTTTTCATCTGTATCCTCCCAATGGTTTCTTGACTGGTATCTCTACTTCCAACCACCGCCTCGTTCTATTCATCTTATGCTTTGCTCCCATAATAATCTTTCTGATGAGGAATTTCAACTGTGTTGTTCCTTCTGGCTCAAAAATGTCATGCGTTTCTATAACCTTTGCTCTTACTTTAGCCTTCATGTATCCTTTGCACTACCCAAACTAAACTCTTTTCTGTGCCCTGTAAATTCTCCAGGGTCATGGCCATTCTATTCTTTCCTCTTGGTGTTCTACTTGCTTAGAATATTTATGCTCTTCTCTCTGCTTGCTCGATTCTTATTCATTCATCAGGGTCCTGCTCAAGAGCCATCTCTCTTGAAAGTCTACCTTTGGGAAATAATGATTCTTTCTTCTAAAAGCCTACTGTGTGGCCTAGGCCAGTCTAACGTAGAAGCCGTAGTAAACTACTTTTGCCTTTTTTTTCTGGATTTTTTTCTCCCATGAATGTGGACTGCATGTGCATTTCTTCAATTGCAATTGTAAAATTTCAAATGCAAGTCTAAGTTTTGGTTGGTAATATAAAGTGTAGACTTTTAAGCTCATTTAGATCTAGATTTTTAAATCTAGAACTAATTAGCCTAACCAGAAAGGGGGTGTCTTCTTGAAGAAGCAGTGAAGGCCAAATCCCAAAAGAGCAATGCACATTTGTTTGGTTATATTTGTCCCCTCTGTTTGCGTATCTGTCCCAGTGTTCTTGCCCAGACAGGGGTGATGGTGGGAGGTGGTGGTGGCAATGTTTTGGAGGGGAAGAGAAAGAAAGAACAGGGGAAGGAGTCAGGTCATTTGGCTCAAGGTAAATTTTTTTTTTTTTCTTTTAGGCTTTATGCAATACAGCATTGTTCTAAAGTAATTAATAATCCCAGCATTCTTCTAGAGGCTCTGTTGTTATTTCCTCAAGTGACAAGCATGCTGCAATGGGAAAAGACATGACTGATATACATTAAATGCTCAACAAATAATTGCCAAATAAATGAATATACTTCTCCATTTTTTCTTTCCTCAGGCAAAACAAATAGGACCTGAAGACTGAGAGAGGTTCACCATAAACTTAATCAGCTAGTTATCCCAACAATGTCTACTATTTTAGATGTACTTTCCTTCTTGGAATAGAGTCACTGTAGCTTGATTTTCAACTATCAATATTTCTAGCACACTTTTTCTTGGTTTCTCATTTTCCCTGATTACCAAAGGCTCTTTTCTTCCTTCACTTGGCATGGGTGGCTCACTTACATCAGAGACTTTGCAAATCTCAAGTTAGTTCTGTGTCATAATCTGATTCTCCTTACCCTAGGGCAATTCATAATTCATCCTTCCACAGGACATCAAGATGTATAACTCCATAAATTTTTATATATATGTATCCTCTCTATTTTGGAAAATATATTGGTCTATTAAACTTTCACACAATTCCATGTCTGAAACACCTAAGGCGGTAGAAGTGAGTCGGTGAGTGGGTGGTTTTTCCACCACTATTGGAAGGGCAGCCTATCACACAGGTGGCAGGATGAATTTTGAAGGCCAATGAGTGTTCCATATTTGTCAATTTATCACAATTATAAAAACACCTGGGTCCAGTGATCATGTGCTCACCCACAGAATCCACTGGGGGGAAAATTCTCCTGTCATTATTTGGAGGATTTTACACTGATACTAAAAGATTTTACAGAACTTAGACCAGCTCTCTTGTTTTACAGATGAGGAAACAGAGGTGCTAAGATGTAAAGTGACTCCCCTAGGCCACATAGCCAATTAGTGGCAAGTCAGGAAAACAGAACTGGATATTCTCTGGACATGCAAGCCTGAACTCTTCTCAAGTCATTTACTCAAATGGTGTAACCAAATATGATTGACTGTAGTCCTGTGGTTCCAGACACTAATATCACCAAACTCTTTCTAATCAGGAGAGAAGAACTAGCTAATGGTCATGTACTTGGGCCTTTCCTTGCACATGCTATTAATGACAACTATATTTCCTTACATCCTTTTTCTCCCTGGTGAATTACAAGTAATTCCCCAAGTCCTAAATCTAATAACCTTTCCTCTCTGAAGGATCTCCAGATTTCCGAGACAGAATCCATTGTTCACCCCTAAAAGTTTCATAGCCTTGCTTGACAACTCTATTACAACATTGTGTCATTATGATTTGTACCTGTATCTATTTTACTCACAGACTTTCAAATCCTTAAGATCAGAGATGATGGCTATGATATCTATTCACTTCTGCAACTAAACTCTGGCTAGTACAGAGCAATTGCCCAAAGCATGTTTGCTAAATGAAAGCATTAACATTGACACTGAGAATAATCAAAAGAGATTTTCATTATTTTGTTATTCTGCTACATGGTTTGCCTTTCACACCCATCTACATACCCTGTAAGTCTCAGCCAGTGGTTACTGGTAGAGAAGTATGGAAGAGGAATGTCTTTTTTTGGGTATATTTCTCAGACATGGATCAGAATAAATGTTAAGAGAATGTAGAATTATCAAGAGATTTGAGTCATATCTTCATTAGCTTTGACAAGTCCTTTACTCTTTCTGTGTCTCAGTTTCCTGATGTTTCAAATGAAAATAATGTTAAGTATCTCAAAGATACATAGTGAAGGAGAAATTAGATATTGTACATGAGGCTATTTAAAAATATATAAAAGGCAAGGCTCATTAGGTTATTGTTAACAATGCCGATGACTACAGTGATGATAACGGTGCTCCAGAAAATTAGAAAAAAGTCACGGATCTGAACTGCTAATGCTACCCTTTTTATTCAGCACCAAAATTTCATCAAATTGTCTTATTGAATGTCATTGACCAAGAAGCTCTGGTTTTCTTGAATCATAGACAATCCCAGTTACCATTTAATATTTCATCCTGTTCAATCATTGTGATTTGAAATGCAGAGGTTATCATTTTCTACAGGAGACACTTTGGGCAGAATTTGGGATCTATCGAATAGGGCTGTAAGTTCCACTTTTATCATTTATCAGCTCTGTAACTGTATGTAAGTTAAAAAAAAAAAACAACACCTCATTAAAACTTAGACACTTTATCTGTCAAATGGGAATAATAATCCAAGATACCTTGTAGAGTTCTTTTTATAATAAAATAAACTAGTGATAATTTCATATAGTGCTTGGCACCAGAGTAAATAATTAGAACTAAATAAAAAGTAAAAGATATCATCAGTAACCTAAAATCATATCAACTATCTAAAATATCTTCTGTCACCTGTTGTCATGATACAAATTTTAATATTGTAACTTAACTTCTTTGTAATTGAAATACTTACATATTGAGGAAAGTACAAGATCTGGAAATAGACAGACCCACGTTCAAATATTGGCTTTACCTCTTATTAATTTGTAAACTGGATGATAAGTGAAATACATATCATAATGATGTTCTTCAGATAAAATAAGCAACAAAGGTAAATAGTTCACACAATACCAGGGATACAATGACAGTAACAATGCCGTGATAAATCGCAGCAATATGTAACACCCACGTAGTGAGACTTAAGATTCAGGCTCTTTGCACTGAATGATCTAAACACTGAAAAGATATTAACTCGCTGCAACAACCCATTTTACAGATAAGGGAAAAGAGGGTCTGGGTGGTTTAATGATTTGTCTAAAGTCTCATAGCCAGTAAGTGGAGGATCCACATTCAAACTCAGGCCCCCAAACCCCAGAGTTCATGTAGGCAGTGAACACTATGCATGTTATCCTCTCAATAAATGATAGCTGTCATTGAGTTGAATCTCCTGTAATTTTCACATATTCATAGGAAGGCTAGCACCAGCCTAGCATTATGGGGCGTCCCTTAGCAGTAAACAGAAGATGCACCTGAAGGAGAAGGCTGCCTACATATTTCAGAGTTAGGGAGAGATGAAAGAAACGGGAGGTACAAGGACCCCAAAATGAACTTTACCTTGGTCCTAACTTCTCTAACTCTTTACCTCTCTTTACCCCATACATTGGAAAATAAGTGAGAACCTCTCAGATTGGGACAAAGTAATTTTTATAGAACTGGCCTAAGGAGCCAAGCCCCAAGCCCCAAGCAGCCTTGGAGGCCCAAGGCCTTGGCTGCACCCTGGAGATGTGGCCTTGGGGGCAGTAGGACCAAACCTTGGCCATGGGTTCCTGCCTTCCGCATGTGCCCAGACTCTGAACAGCTTGTGGAAAGGAAGCAGTGAGCTGTAGGAAAAAAAGGCAAGGTTAGCCTGGTGGCGACAGACCATTTACAGTAGACAATTCCATGCCCCAGTGTTTATGACTTTTATATTCCCCTTTTTCTGTAATTGAAATACTGTTCCTACAATGAAGAGCCCAGGGCAGGGGACCTTAACAGCTTAACTGGCAGTCTATGGAGAGTCGCCAGCTCTGTCCCTAGATGAGCCTGGGGAGTCTCTGCGGGTTCGTGGAGGCCAGTCCAGCCTCCCCGCCCGGCAGTCTCTCCCCTTTGCTCCCGGCAAGCAGGAACGCAGGAGAATTAAGGCTGCTTCCACAATAGGCCGCCCACGGATAAGTGCAAACACTGGTCTCGATGATTAATATGGATTTCCAAAATACTCAGTTCTTGAGGGAAAACACATTATTAGTGGTAGGAGCAGCCGGAGGAATAATAAACTATTTAATTTGAGTTTGCTTCTAGGGCTGCAGCCCGGGCACTAACACCGTGCGTTCTCACTGACGTCTGTCGCTCAGGTTTTCACTTCTTTAGCGGTGACCCGCTATTCAGTGTATTAAATCTCCTTCCTAAATCCCCAGACTCATGCGAGGCCTCCGTTACTTTCTCCCTCCCCCTCCTGCCTTCAAACCTACCTTTTTAAAGCCCCTTTTCTTCCACTTGTTCTCTAAACAAAACTCTGCAGCCGTCGCCACGCTTCCTTTCCAGATGCTGCTAACAACAAATTATTCCCCACGGGTTTTAGTTAGGATTTCACCCCTGTTCCATTTGGCTCTCAGGACACATTTGTTGAACTCAAAAGCCTTTTAACTGCCTTTTTTTTTTTCCCTCCTCGGGAAAACTCATAACAGCACACTGTTTCTCTCCCCAGAGCAACTGACAGGCCCCAGAAATAATGAAACACAGGAAAAAAAAAAAATCTATCAAGCAAAGCTTTGACAGTTGACCTATTTGGCCACTATCTTTAACCATGACTCCATATTTTTTTTCTTTTCTACTTTTTGTTCCATTTAAAGATCTATATTTATATTCAACTAGTAAATAATAATGATAGGGCACCATATGATCAATGCTGAATATATAGTGACCCTGAACTTAACCTCAAATAAATATTCGTTTACATTTTAAAAACCTGAACAAATTTTTTTAAATTTTTTCCCAATATTCTCATAGTACTATAAATAGATAGCTCTACAAAAAGTTTTGTTGTTGTTGCTTATATTACATTTTCTTTTTGTTTATTTGTTTTGTTGTTCTGCATTTTGGTACAGACCAAAAAGACAAAGCCGCAATAAGGAGCAAACTAGTTACTTGAATAGACAGTTATTGCAAATAGAGTGGGGGCAGCTCATGATCACCTCCTGTTTGTCATGGTTCTGTGAAGCTGGTATTAGCATTTATTTTCTGATGAAAATTATGAACACCCTCACTCTCAAAAACTTAGCATACACGTTAATTTGGGTGTAATTTTTGAGACGGTTAAATCATAAAGTCCAATTGCAGACATAATATGGATCTGTGGCCCTTGGCTGAAGGACTCTGATATAGCCAGATATGATCCCTGCTGAGTGACAAATTCAGGGTCTGAGGTCAACATGGTCGTACACCTGGCTTTTTCCCTATGAGGTAGACATTCAGTCATATATGCATGTGTACAATGGGAAATAGAATAGTATAGTTGTATCTTAAAGAATATTTAATTAAAACATCTCTAACCTAAGCCCTAGAGATTTTCAGAAGAGATATGTCGTTGACCTCAGTAGGCTGCTCCACACAGTTCATAGAAGGAGACTAAGCATGAGAAATTGAGTGTTATGTTTTATATTCGTCTTTCCTTTCTCTTTAGTGCAAGCCCCTGGAAGAAAAGAGCCATGATTGTCATGGCCACTGTTGGTTAATATTTCCATTGAGCCTAGAACAGAGTTCTGTCACAGCAGGCACTCTGTAAGTGTTGATTAACTGACACAAACTAAGAAAGTAAAACGTGTCAATGGCCAACATCCAACAGGCAAGTTAATCACCTGGAGGGAGTGAGTTTGAGCCTCTAGTGGTGCAACAGAGCAGAAACTTGCAAGGAAAGTAACTGACTACTTCAAAGACTATTAGTCCTCGCCCTTTACCTTGGGTCACATAGAAGCAAAAATAGGATAGGAGCTCAGTCTGGATGCTGTCACATTGAGTTTGAAGCTCACCTCAACCACCTTTCTCTAAAGTGAGAGTTAGGATTTTCCTAAAAGATTTTGCAATTCATTACATGTTAATTATTACTTATTCTAATGATGTTCCAGCACCAGGAAGTTATAAGATGACAGACTTTTGATCAACATAAAAACAACTTTAGAAACATTAAAATGCCTTAAAATGTTTTAAGACACAGTGTGAGCTCCCTCACTGGAAGCATTTAAGTAGAGTCTGGAAGCCTATCAGGGAGGAAATAGAAGCCTGTGGTAGAATGTGGGATTAAGAAACCTGAAAAATCTCTACATCTAAAATCCCCCAATTCTATAAACCCCAGCAGGTCCAACCAGAAATATGAATGTCTTATGATATGATTCACCACTCCTTGTAGTCCCATAGTACCATGAAAATGTGTCATTTTCTAAAGGTCTCCTTTCACCCTTTATTTCTACTTCATTTACTTGGAAAGAAAATTGGTTCATAATGGCTTACTCCTAAGGAAATATCCTAGAGGACAAGAATAATGGAAAGATCTGAATTAAGTGCCCAAAACTTATTTGATAAATGAATGAATGAATAATTTTACAAACTCTGTGAAACATAAAGTACATAAGAGGACAGTAGTTTGATATCAAGGAATGCAGATAATATTAATGTATTTAGAATAAGGAGCCCATAAAAATATACTTATTCAAACAATTCATACATCAGGTAACCAGTGAGGACTTTATTAAATAACAGGAACCATGCTAGGTCCATGGGACATACAGATGACTAGAATAGGGTCCATCATCAAGATATCTCTGGTCTAGTGGGGAAACAATATACTAAAAAAAATTCACTGGAGTATTACATGCTCACCATGGTATCCTGAGTGGTAATAGTGGACCTGGCACATGACAGTTACTCAACAAATATTTGTTAAATGAATGATGTACTAAAATTGGGCACAAATGTGGTCTTGTGGAAGCAAAAGTACTAAGCCTAATTGAAAGAACCAGAGATATTCTTTAAAATGGAAGCAGTGTTTGAACTGAGTCCTAAAGATAAGTTGGAATTTGATAACAGAAGAGAAGAAAAAGAAAAAGAATTCTGAGCAAAGGTAACATGGTGTGCAAAGGCATGGAAGTTTGAAAGTATGTGTAAGTTAAAACAGCAGCAAAGATTTCATCAGAACCGGACCGTCAGATAGATACAGTAGGAGCAGGAGCAGTAGCTGAGGTTAAAGGGATAGGGCCTGGTTACCCGGTGAGAAGTCTCAAATAGCATGAAAATTGGATTTGTAGTTGAAATGCAGTGTTGAATGGTTTGCAAATGATTAGGAGCTGCAGTGGTCACAGTGAAGAGGGGCTAAATCTGTCTAATGCACTAAGATGGTGGCCCTTTCAACTCTATTTGCTGTCATTTGAATCTCTTCTGGTCTGTCTGGGCTATTCTGAAATTCGAATCAGCTTAAGGATCTCATTCATATACTAACAATATGGAAGTGTCTTCAGACCCATTGAATTGGATTTTGCCTCTGATCTTATCATTGCTATTTTATGAAGACAAAGATTGGAGATGGCAATCTCCTGTTCAAAACTGTGAATGGGTCTCTGTAGCCTAAGTACGTTGCAAACTTCTTGACATGGCTACTTCCAACCAAACCTTTGATGCTTCATTCTCAGCTATAGCTCCCACCTATCTTAAATCTGTATATCTCTTCTTTCTTCAAAGATGGAAAAACAAGTGTCAAGGGAAAATACATTTCTCAAATTGAAATCCTTCTCTAAACCCCTCACATCTCACAAAAATAAGTAGTCATTTATGTTTTACCCTCATTTACATAAACAGGTACTAGTTCTACCATGGTTATTCTATTAAGCAATCTAGAGGCCTTTTATTACAAGCTGAACCATATCAGTGAAGACAGATAAGTAAAAGTGCCCACTATTTCCTGGACACTGGACAGGTATTCATATGTATGAATAAAACAAGGTGCATATAGAGAGTCCAGATCCAGACATATAGATGAGTCATTTTAAAGAAGCAAATCCTGCCTTCTGGGCAAGGTATAGACACCCAGAACTCCCCTGAGCCTCAGTCTTTTTCTTTTGTTAGGAGAAAAGTATATTCCTGGTTTAATCTCTCTAATTAAATAGCAACTCCTTCCACAGCTCTGGAGGTGGTTACGTCCGAAAGCAATAAAACTCAGGATTCCTTCACTCAAAGAATCCCCCTAGTTATCTGTCTTCTAGGTCACATATCACAGGAGAGACCCTTAGGGCTGAATTTTTAAAAGGCATCTGGGCTTTTTCCTGTGAAGATGACAGGTGCGTTATGTATTACATTGGACAATGACATAAGAATTTCCAGCATGAAAGACTCCTCCTATCCCATCCTACCCTCTTCAAATGATCAAAGGTTTAAAGAATATTCATGTCCAATCCCTTAATGGTGCTGAGGCTGAAATATATGTGGAGATACCCAGGAGATTTTTAAAAAGTGCTGCAGGTGAAGTGCTCACTGTCAAAGCTTGGTAAAGCTTGCATCTTCGATGGTGTTCTTGAAATGAAGACAAAAGTTTGAGATTGATTGGCTCCCCAATTGCCAGGAAGTTGAAACTTTTCCTACCCAAGTTCTCAGGCATTGTTCATTGACTTTTATTTCAGAGCTTCGCATAAATATTACTTCTCAGAGTTTTTCCTGGTTTCTGAGAGCAGGCTAGAATTCTCTTTCATATGCTCTTATGTGCACTAGTTTCTATGCCTATACTCAGTTATAAACTTCATGAGGATAGAAACTTTGTCTGTCTTGTCTTTCAGCGTCAAGCACCGGACACAGCATATGATAAGCACTTAAATTTTCTTTGACAAATGAAGTCTTAACTAAATTGATGGTTTCCATAATGCTTTAGGTAGGTTTTCCAGTTGAATATAGCTCTTCTAGCGTGGAGTAACAAGGGAGATAAACAATTTTTTTTTCTCCTGATAAGAATGCTAAGGTGACTTTTTGCTCCTTCTGTAACATGAAAATAAAATGACATTATCACCAAGGATGTTGAGGGGGCCTTTGGACATAAGCTGTGCAGTAACTAAGATGTCTTCACTTCAAAATGACCACGTGATTTACATAAAGCTTTACCAATGTGTTCTCTCTTTCCCACATCTGATTTTTACAAGTTCTCAGTGGTTTGTACTAGCCAAGGGTTTCCTAAAATCATGCATACTAGAAACATCTTCATCTTCATATATATCCAACTGGGGATCAGATACCAGTCACCACTGATCAGAAGCCAGCTCTACTCACTATATATACAAAGCTCAAAGGGCTAGCTGGTGTTCGTGGAAGCCAGGCTGGAATTTTCCTTGTGGGCGATTGAGTGGTCCCAGTTTCTTTGTCTGCCTACAATTCTGTGATTGCTTTAATTGAGGGGTTTTTTTTATTATTATTATTACTTGAAAAGAGATGCTCCATATTTGGAATTTATCTCTCTATTTCTGTATTTTAAGAAGTTTGAGAGAATGTATGGATTGGCTTATCTAGGGATAAAGCCTCTACTGAAACCTAGACATTTATCTATTCTCATTAATAATTACATTTTACTGCTACAGAAAGATTCTACTTTACTGTTGTTTGATTGAGTGAACTGGCACAATTATTGCCATTTTCCTTTAGAAAACAAAAGCAAAAAACAAAACAAAACAAAAATTTTGTGATACGCTCTTCGATTATCTCCTGGATGAATCTTCTGCACCTTTTGAATCTGTCAATAACCTTAATATTCAGAATTGTAGAGCTAGAGACAATTTAGAGAAAATATACTTAAAATTTCTGATTTTCAAGATAAAGAAACTGAGAAACAAAGATGATATCTGGTTTACCAAAGTTCACGGTTACTTTGCAACTGAGCTGATATTGGAACTCAGATAATGTCCCACACTGTCCAATGGTTATGAGGCTGTGGAAAGTTCAATGAGCCTTTATCTGATACCCTTGTTTAAAATGCTTCCCCCTGCACTGAGGTCAGTGTCTCCAATGTGGGTCCCACAAGGCCCAAGGTCATGTGTACTCAGGGCTCCACCTCTTCTCATCCTGCTTCCATTCTTTGCTACTCTTACTTTGTATTCCAGTCAGACTGGTTTTTCACTCTCCTTGGAGAGTGAAAATCACTAATCACTTGGCTCACAGACCAGCAAACACAATCTGCTTAGAATCTACCCTCAATGCCTCTCCTGAGCTAGTCAATTCTTAGACTAGACTCAATGCTTAGTCATCACTTAAATCTTAGCATGATAATCAATGTCTTGGTGAGGCTATTCCTTCTCTCTATTGTTTCCAAACTTTGTCACATCATGTTGTACTTAGAAAATGAAAAGAACAACAACAAACACTGAAGTAAAATGAGGAGACTACTCACAGTAGGGGCAATTGCCTCTGGTCTCCATCCAGCCTGAATTCTAACCACTTGCCCTGAGGGCAAAGGGATCAAATTCTGGGCATGCTTGTAACCCATTTATACCCTACAGCCCAGATGTGGGAAATAGTGCAAACCACTCACCCTTATCGAGGAGGATAAAACCCAATTATCCTGTTTCGTGTTGTCTTGTACCCTTTAGCACTTCATAGAGTCAGGATTTTACATTTAGGCTGTTAGTCTCATGGAGGCAGGGACACTATCAATTTCTGTTCACTGTGTTAGCTCTAGAAACCTTATACTCTTAGAATTTGTTGAATAAATTAATGAAAGCTCAAAATACCCAGGGTTCCACAATGAAGGCATAGAAGAGTGGGGATATAAACCTGGGTTGTCTAGATTTAGAGACGATATTCTTAAAACTATACTATGTTTCCTCTCCAAAATATTTTATAGACATTATTAGGGAAACAATATTAAATTCACACTTTCAGTATAAATTTTTAAAATCAAGTTATTTTTCAGTTACCTCGGAATTTTGGATAACCAGGAAATCCCATCTATGACTATTTCTAGTCCTCAATACACCCTTGTGCAAAGTAGTTTGCTTTTTCCTGTGTCTCAGGCAATGTGCTATGCCATGCATCCGCAATAATGTGTCGTTATAACTCACTGGCATAGATTCTGTCCATCTGTAGTTGGACTTTATTAATAGCAGTGATCATTAAGCAACTATGATTTACACCCAGTCCCCCAACTCTGGAGACTGCCTTTATGGGAATTTATTCCCATCTCTCTTTCTTGGTGCTGTTAGGAAATATGGAGAGTTTACCCTTTTTGCCCCTCTCTCCCTTCTGCTTTTCTGTGTCATTTCTCTGTTTAGGACAAACCAACCTCCTCTGGGCCCTTAACCACTGCACCCCCATCCATTCTGTCAGTACTCTCCTGCTCTCTGAATCCCACTACGACTGCAGAAGGAAATCTTTATGTCAGGTGTAGATGACTGATTAACATATAACATACATTACTTTTAAAGGGCACATGAAAAAGATGACGCTTAATACAAGGATGTAAAATGAACTGAAACCTATTATGGAGTTGTGCTCATTATGGAGACCATTTTAAGGATTCATTTTAGGGCTTAGGGTTGCCTCCCTAGTGCCTCTCAAATCAACTTGCACCAACGGCTGGCCACCAGAGGCAGTCAGCACTTGCATGTCCTAGAGATAATAGAAAAATCTCACAGTGCATTCCCCAGACTCTTTGAAGGAACTCAGATCCATTGTATTCCTTCTTTGACTACTGCTTACTTTCAAATTCCCTTTTACACTTTAATTAAGCTCCTTTTGGACTCTGAGGAGTTAAAGAGCTTTTTTGAAGAATAATGACAGAAAGGAGGAAGAGAGGGAGAACTCCTTTTGAAGAGAACTTTTCTGCCTTTTTTTTTGTTATTATTCCATAGGAATCCTAGCTGTATCCATACTCTGCGTCTATATATACACATGTGGGAAAGGGGCAAAGTTAGATGTTGGCATGGGCAGAAAATGGTGCTCCCTGGGACAATGAGGCAGCTTTAATAAAGGCCATTGTGTTTGGAGCTGAGCATATGTGTGTGTCAGAGAGAAAGAAAAATAAAAGCAGAAAGATTATGAAAGGAGAGATGAAAAAGATTAAGACAAAGAAAGGAAAGGGGAAGGAAAGAAGAGAAAGGAGGGAGGGAGGGATGGGGAGGAGAAGAGACAGAGAGAGAGGTTAGCACCAGCTCACCTGGGATGCCCCTAATGGTAAATTTATAATAAGGAGATGAGGCTACTGAATGATTTACTGCTAATCCCATAGCAAGAGCAGGAGGAGGTGAAGGAACAAAGGTTTACAGTCCCTTTGGAGATTTGTTTCATCTGCACATCAGCCCACAATTAATGGCCATTTAGCTGTTGTTCTCCTGCTGGACACTGGTGGATTGATTCAGTAAATAAAAGTGACAGAGCGATGTCCCATGGAGGCAGGCGGCAGAGTCTCTGCACCTGTTATTTGTGAATCTCCGCTTGCCAGGTCGTTGACCTTTAGAAGCTGGCGAAAATTAATAAGTGAAAGCACAAAGCTGCTTGCTTCTAAAAAATGCAGCCAGAGGACCCTGGCAGCAGTTAGGCTGCCATTCTTAGGACCTGGCCAGTAACCTCTGAAGAGTTATCACCTCTCAGTCTTTAGACCAGTAGCATCCATGGGAAGTGAGACTGCTGGTCAAGCCTCTCAGCCAATCTCACCGTGTGGTCCAAGAAGGCCCGGGGACGTGGAAATGTTGAGATCCTCTGGGAGTGGAAAACAGTTCCTCCTGCCAGCTTGGGGTCTGCCCTGCCCTATTCTTCCTAAGGCACTTTGGGGTCTGTGGGGTGGGTGGTGTACCGCCCAGCCAAACTGGGCTGGTGCATCTGAGCAGCTGTGCTTGGCATGGCGATCTGGTGAGCAAACAGCTGCAGTGGGTAACTGATCATTTGCAAATAGTTAATGACAGATTTGTCCTTTGTGTTCACTGCCATAGGAGGAGAGGAAAATAAAAGGGAGGGAGAGTCAGGCCAGGGGATTTTATGGCTGCTGCTACTGCAACTGCTGTTGTTGTGGTTGTTTGAAAGTGATAGGAAGGTCAACTGAAGTTAACAAGGTTTGCTTCTTTCCTGGGCCAGCTGCCTCCAGACCACAGGCTGTGGGAAGACCATAGTGGTCAAGGAACGTGAGACCTATAAGGCCTAAATAAGGTTGCATCAACCCAATGTACTTTTATTTTCTTCTTTCTTTATTTCTCTCTACCCATTTTGCTTCTGTTTTTGTAACTTGGCTTTTTGTTATTCATTTCTCAGTAAAGTGCAGTCATTTAGCAAGCATAATTAGCCTTTGTTTGCCATGCAGATGAGGAAAAGGCTGGATTTGGTTAAGTGAGTTACTGAGCATTAAATAGTGCACTCTATCCACCTATGGATGTTATTTGAGGGATTATAAAAGACACCTGCCCTAATATGCCCCTAAAGAGAATTGCACCATTTGCAATGCATTCATCTGAGTTATGGCATTTCAGGCTTTAAGAGGCCTCCTTTAAATAGCTAATTCCACTGGGATGCAACTCACTTGTTTTATTGTAGGGCATCTATCCATCAGCAGGGCCTAGGAACCCTGTCACCAAAATATGTCGGGAATCTGGCCATTCCCATTTCCACCGCTATCAAACTAGCAAAGCCATCATTGTGTCTGGCCTGTATTTTTGCATTATGCTCCTAACTTCTCTCACATTTTTCTGTTACCCCTTTGTCATCTCCCTCTACCAGTAACCAGAGTGATCCTTTAAATCAAATCATGCCACCTGCTGAAAATTCTTTAGCAGTTTCCCAAGTACATAGAATAAAATCCAAACTACTTACCTTGACCTGCAGCCCTGACTCTTGGCTCTTACACTCCCTTGCCTCCCCATACTTACTATTCTCAAGCCCCCGGCAGGCTTTCTGACTTTTCCTTTTACATGAGAAACTTGTTCCTGCCTCAGCAGCTCTGACCTTGATGTTTCCACTTCCTGGACTTCTCTCCTCAAGAGCCCCACATGGCTGACTCCTTTTCAACATTCAGGTCTCATCCCAAATGTCATCCTAGAGAAAAGGCCTTCCTTGACCCCCTCTGTGTAAAGTGGACTTCTCCCTAAGGCTCTCTTACCAGGCCCCGACTCTTGGAGTATCCTCGTCACTGAGAAAAATACCCTCCACGAAGTGGCGTTCAATATGTCCTACTTGAATGAAGAAATTAATAAAATTTGGAAAATTACTTTATTAGAATTTGACAAAACTGACACTGAAAGATGGAAAGAAAGAATTAATTCTTCGGATAGAAACTGCAGGCAGAGAAGAAGGACAAAGAAAGACCTAGGATATGGAATTTACCCGAGAGAACTGGATGTGGAGAGGGCCTGGCTGTGCACCACAGTGGGAGGAAGGATACCTAGAAATCCAGGGGCCTTCAGAGGAAATATGTGATGTGTAAGAGGGTATAAAAAGTGAGAAGCAGTATGAAATAACTTGCGAGAGAGAACTAAGCACTAACTTGTTTTTGTGTGTGTGTGTCTTTGTGTGTGAGGAATACTGGCTCCAAGTTAACATCTGTTGCCAAACTTCCTCTCTTTACTTGAGGAAGATTGCTGCTGAGCTCACATCTGTGCCAATCTTCCTCCATTTTTTGTGGGATGCCGCCACACCATGGCTTGACAAGTGGCGTTTAGGTCCAAGCCCAGGATCCCAACCCACCAAGCCCAGGCTGCAGAAACAGAGCTCACAAACTTAATCACCACACCACTGGGCTGGCCCCTAACTTCTTTTTAACTGTAGTATTATTGGCAAAAATTGTTTAATGTGCAGTCTACTCAACATTAAATGTTGAATGGCTAGTTATTCCTTTTGACTAAGCCAGGATTAATAATATCTAGGTTAGGAACATTGTAAAAATATCCAAGTCATTTTCCAGGCTTATTCAATCTCTAACTTCCTGCATTCTTGAATAACATTATCAACCAACAACATAAATGGGAGCAGGGTCATAAAACCGGTCCCAAGCCAAGAAAGATGGGACCATTTCATGGCCTACAAATAGCTAAATAGCATCATCTACTCCTAAGTGCCTTTAAAGGTACTGGTGAGATCCTGGCTTCCTAGTTCAATGCTGCCAGATGCTTTACAGAACCCCAGAGAAGGCGAGAGGTGTTTCTGTGAGCCTTGGAGCCTATTACCTAGTAATTATCAAGGCTAACTCAAAAATATGCATAGTGGAGAAATACTACTTTTAAATTCAAAAGAGTTAAGGGCTGAACTTATTAAAAAAATAAAGTAATATATATAATATATTCTCTGCAATAAATTCTTCAACTTTGCTACCAAAGACACACCAACACACTACACACTCACACCCCCCCACACACCCCCACGTCAAATAACCTTTATCACCATACCATTACTCTTCTGAGAGTCCTGGGAATCTGGGGATTTTGAATCGGCTTGAGCAGTGTTTAAAGACTTTATCAACTACAGATCATCAGGTAGTTATTTTGAAGGTAGCAGAGGGGTAGACACAGTGAGCTGACACAGGGAGATGAGACCCAGTGATTTTTCAGTAGGAAAACGGATTTCAAAATATGGCAGGAAATAAACATCCCTAAAGTTTCTGCTCTAATAACTCTGGGGTGGGACCTATGAGTGGGCATTTCTAACAAGTTTCCAGGTGATGATAATACTATTGTTTTCTGGGTCCCAGACTTTAAGAATCACTGGTCCCACCCAGTTCACCCTCCTATTTTGACAATCGAAGTAACTAAAGCCCAGAAAGATTCATAGTTTCTGGAAAGATTCAAATATTTGTGTGGTAAAAGTATTTACTCTGCAGATATTTATCAATCACTTACTAGTGCCAAGGGAGTGTTCTTTCTACCCTTCCCATTAACAGAATGTGGCAGAGTGACCATCCAAAATTCTGAGAAGGAAATTGTGCTTTTGCCAAATGCCCTGTATGGACACTTTCAGAGGGCATTTGTCTGTCTTTCAGGTTAAGGAGGGAAGATCTGCCACCCAGTGACTGACCTCAGTGGCCTGGCTTCCTGCCCTTGACCCATCTGCAGGCGAACACGGCTGAGCCTGCTCTGGCTCTAGTACATTCTCTTTTCTTGGATGCCTCCACCTCAGCCAGGGAATTCAGCTGACAAAAGAGAATTTGTTTAATTTTATCTTCGAAAATATTATCCTTCCTTTTTATGACAGGAAACTTGGTTAAGAGAGGAGCATGTGACCCAGCTCCCCAGATGGGTGATCATCTCCTTCCCTGTAGAAAACTGTGGAATGACTTGCCGGGTAGCTGCCCAGCTTGGGGTGCTTGAATCAGTCCTCAGTGAGGAAAACATCAAGGCAAAGATTTGGGCAGGAAAGCTTACGTCCAACTAAGGAAATTGCTTCTAAGAAGGCTTCACTGTGGGGTTTCCTATTAGGATGTTTCCAGACAACAGGTCAATTATTTCTCATTCCGATGCTGAAACTAGTGGAAGGAGGAGATCAAAGGGTTACAGCAAGAGGTTAATGACTGAAATAAGTTTAACAAATAAAGACAAAAATTTGTTCTCTGCACACAGCATGGAGCCAACCCCTAAGAGTCACTTTAAGAATAGGTCACAGAGTCAAACACTGCAGAGCTTGCTATAGAGGGTTAGGCAATTTTATAATGAATAATGGCGTTTATATAAGATGATGGTTTGAGCTGGAAGCTGAAGGCTGCCGACATCAACAGTAAGTACTGACCTTACCACCCGTGAGAGAGTCTTATTGTGTTTTGACCAGAATGGGAGGCTCAATGCCCACACAGGCTCATCTCCAGATATGCAGTAATCTGCTCTCATTATCCAGGCTTCCTTTCTGATTAGCCAGAGGTCAAAGAATCTGGACTTGTACATGCTGACTCTCTGGCCTACTGACAATGGGTGGCAGGGACAGGGCAGCCTTCAGCCCTAAGTTAGAGAAAGTCCCTCTCCGTGTCCTCGGCTTTAACTTCAGTGACAAATTGCGGGGATAAGATCTGCTGATCGGAGTGAGGTAGGATTCTTTATAAAAGTCTTCTAGAGCAAATGAGTGCATGAGAATCTGACACAACCACTCACGTACTTTGACACAGAGAGAAAGATTGGAGCAGAGTGTGTGTGTGTGTGTGTGTGTGTGTGTGTTTCTGCATGTGTTGGGATTGGAGGATAAAGGAACAGACTGGTGAAAGATGCTTTCCCAGAGAAAGAATCACTTTTACAAGCATGAGAGAGATGACAAAGGTGGTGCAGCATTTGTTTTTGAAAATCAAATGAGGCCTTATGCATCCACAGGAGTGTTGTTCTTAAAAAATGTGACCCTGAGAGGATATACACTTCTAAATAGCCTCTGTTGTTCCAAACAGATCTGGAATGCCCCTTTGGATGTTGCCTTCAGAGCTGGTAATGTATTCCTTTCAAATATTCTTTATTATAATACAGTGTCAACTTTTTTAAAAGGTAAAATTAAGGGAAAAACCCTATGTTTATCTTGTCTTTGTTTCTTAGGATTGGGATGAACTTGGGCATGTCACTTGCCTTCTGTGGGCCTCAATTTCCCCATTTGTAAAGTTAGAATAAAATAGTATCTACCTCCTAGAGTCTTTGGGAGAATTAAGGGAATCAATATACTTTAATGGCTTCAAACAGTGCCTGTGATATAGTAAAAAATAGCTCTGTAAAAAGTTTGCTAATGCTTGAGTTGAGACTTGAAAAAAAATGCAAGTAACTAAATTGAGCAGTACATTTTTTGGTGCAAAATGATTAATGAGACATATGTCATGAGACAGAAACTCTTGGCATTCTTGTGTCTAGGATCATTATCTACCACCTTCCCCAATATTTTTATCCAGAACCTTTCTGTCAGACTTATGCATGACCTCAAGGGGTGAAAAATTCTCTAGCTTTGGGGAAAGTACCTCCAAACTTTGTAAATTTACACTGAATACCCTCTTCAAACTCATTCAGGAAACAGCTTCACGGGTGTCCAGAATTCATGACATTTTTCATTCCCCACAGATAATTAAATGATAACTTTAAAATTCCACAGAAAAGAAAAGTTTGCTTTTCTTTAAAAGCCACTGCCAGTTACGCTGACCCAGTATTTTAAAACTTATTTACCATGTAAAGAAAAGCCAGAGTCACAATGCTCATCTGAGTATAGAGGAGTCAAAAGAATGTCCTTTATCTTTAATAAAGTATTGCTAGGACAGAGGGCTAAATCACAAATTTTCGGCTATCCAGGCTACTATGCCCCCTTAGCAAATAAGAGTAATTTAAAACCAATGGAAAATCTCATATGCAGTCAGCTATTTTATATACATGTACATACACAGTTTAAAGAGAGAAGTAAAAATAAACAACTTAGATGAAATTTGGCTGGCTTTATAGTATACTCTGACCTAATCTCCTGCAGTAATAACTTCAAATCCAGCCTAATAGAATAGCATGAGTAACAGCATTTCATCTCAATGAACTCAGCTTGGCACTAAATAGGCTCGGGGCTATTCTGTAAAATTTTAAATACTTCCTCTTGACCACCTGCACACATTCCCTTGATTTGCATTTATTTGATTTTAACGTTTTTGTTTTGTTTCATTTTGTTTTGTATTTTTACTTTCTAATAGAGAAGGATGAGATGTATGGAATGGAAAATTGCTCCAAATATGCCCCAAATCTCATCCCCCGGGCATAGCTCCAAGTATCCTCAGTGGGAGAAACAATTGCTGAGGTCTATGGAAAGCGATTCATGTTTTTCTAAACATTCCTCTTTCCTTTTAGAAGACTAATACATGAAAATTTGGCAAACAAATCTCATAAAATAAAGCAAAAATGATTTGGGCACAACACTTTTGGGATACAGATTGCTAAACTTAATGGTCTGCAGTATCCTTCATGAGAAATGAAGTCAGTATCCTAGAACCAAGCAAGGAAACAAGCTATATAAATCAACGTGGAAAGAAATCACACTAATGACTTTCCCAATTTAAAGAAATGTCAAAGGCGAGCATATAAATGGAATGCAATCAATATGAATAATAATAAATAACTATCATGAGTACTGAACTTTCCATCAAAATTTTGTTTTAGTGTTCTGGCATATTCTAGCATTTAAATAATTCTAAAACTTTTTAAACATGTACAAACAGGGATGAATTAAAGTACTCCTTGTTTTGGAAGGGGGCAGATGTTGAAATGATGGAAGAATCACACACACAAAAATCATGAACATGTCATGGCAAGTTGACAACTTTTCCAAAAGTTTCTATACACTTGAAGATTGCGCATGTTTAATAAAGGATATTAACTCATGTGAAGCTGATTCATTGAGTTAGTACTTAACCTGTCACTAAGTATTTGAAAGATGATAAAAAAACAAAAAATCCAGGATGGTATTAAGATGATATCTTTCCAATGTTTTACTAGATTAACAAAGAATGTTGACAAAGAGTTATCAGAGACCAAAGATGCCACTAAAACACAGCGTTTACATATGTAACGTTTAAATTTACCTTCTCAATTTCTAAGAGTTTACTCTTCTTTCTGTGACCTAGTTTCTTATGGAGCAGATAAACAGGGAGAAATTAGGAAAAGAAATGGAGAACAAAGAACAGAATTTCTTCGTTGCTTCCATGTTTTTTCCCCGTCTATATAAATAGAACAATGAAATTCAGTGTGAAAGACATGAACATATGGAGGTCTGAATCTGAGTCTTGACTCTGCATTAATAGGTTATGTCATTCTGAATGAGTAATGTAACTTCTCTGAGTCTTATTTTAATTCTATTCAACATGTGGGTTTGGAACCTAACATAATTACCTTTTCACATTTTAATCACGAAATATTTTAAGAATATGGAAAAGTGCACCACATGATATTACAATCATACATCTACTGCATATTTTTAACAAATGCTAATATTTTGCCATATAATTTGAACATCATAGAATTTATCTATCTTAACTTTACAATTCAAAGAATTTTAGTAAATTTACAGAGTTGTGTAACTGCCACCAAAATCCAAGTTTAGAACATTTTCATCACCCCCAAAAGATCCCTTAAATGCCTTTCATGTCAATCCTCATTCCAGATGGGAATTTTCTGGACATCTCATGTATGGAATCATATAGTAAGTGATCTTTTGCATCTGCCTTTTCCCACTTAGCATAGAAATCAGCAAACTGCCACTCACAGAACAAACCTGCCTGACTCCTATTTTTGTGAATAAAGTTGTGTTGATTACAGCTGGACCCATGCATTTATAAAATATCTGTGGCTACTTTCCCCTACAAGGGCAGAATTGAGTGTTTGCAACCAATTGTATGGACTGCACAATCTAAAGACTCTATGATCTGACCCTTTAAAGAAAACGTTTCCGTATCCCAGACTTAGCATGTCTTTAAAGTTTATCACATTGTAGCACGTTTCAGTACTTCCTACCTATCTGTTACTGAACGGCATTCCATCTCATGCATGTAACACATTTCCTCTATCCATTCACCAGCTGATAGGATCGTTTCCAGTTCTTGGCTATTATGAATAATGTTGCCATAAATATTTGAATATAACTCTTTTTGTGGACATATGTTTTCATTCCCTTGAATAGATACCTACAGGTGGAATTGATAGTCATATGGTAAATTTGTGTTTAACTTTTTAAGAAGCTCCAAAAATTGTCTTCCAAAGTGGCTACACTATTTTACCTTCCCACCAGGAATATTGGAGGGTTACAGTATCTCCAGAGCCTCACCAATACTTGTTCTTTCCTGTCTTTTTTATTTCGGCTGTTCTAGTGGGGGTGAAATATTACATCATTGTAATTTTAATTTGTATTTCCTAATGACCAATAATGTGAACCATTTTTTTCATGGGTTTATTGACCTTTTGTCTATTGTCCTTTGTGGAGTATTTATTCAATTGTGTATTAAATTCAAATTCTGGACACAGTCCTTTATTAGATTTATAATTTGTAAATATTTTCTCTCAATTTGGCTTATCTTTTCAATTTCTTAATGATGTCTTTTGAAGTGCAGTTTTTAATTTTGATGGAGTTTAGTTAATTTTTTTCTTTTGCTTTTTTTTTTAATGGATTGTGCTTTAGGTGTTGTAGTTAAGAAATTTTTGCCTAACCAAAGGTCATGAAGATTTTTCCCTATGTATTCTTCCAAGACATTTATAGTATTGGCTCTTACATTTAATTCTACTATCCAAAGTAATTTTATATTTTGTGTATGATGTACGTGTTTAAATTCATCTTTTAGGATGTGGATATCTAATTATCTTAGCAAAACTTGTTGAAAAGGTTATCCTTTCTTCATTGAATTACCTTGATGTCTATGTCAAAAGTCAACTCTTTGTGTAACAGCTGATTTTTAGACTCTCAATCCTCTGTGTCTATATGTATGCCAATGACACACTATCATAGCTACTGTACTTTTATAAGTTTTGAAATTGAAAAGTATAAGTCCTTCAACTTTGCTCTTCTTCAGTATTGTTTTAACTATTTGAAGTCTTTTGTATTTACATGTAAATTTTAGGATCAGCTTGTCAATTTCTGCCAAAAAATAAAAACACTTGCTGGATTTTTATAAGGATTGCTTGAATCTGTAGATTAATTTTGGAATACTTGCCGTCTTAATAGGAAGTCTTCAAATCCAGGAATATAGGATGTCTCTCCACCCATTCAGACTTTTATTTCATAGTTTTTGGTGTTCAAGTCTTGCACTTCTTTTAAATTTATTCCTAAGTCTTTTATTCTGTTTGATGTTATTGAGAATAGAATAACCTACTTTTGTTTTCTGATTGTTAATTGATTAAATATAGAAATACAGTTGCTGTATCATGTACTGTGTATCCTTGCTGAATGTGTTTACTAGTTCTAACAGTTTTGGGGTTTGGGGGGAGGGTTGTTTTTGTGGGTAGCCTAGGATTTTCAACATAGTGAATGATGTCATTGTCAAAGATGGCTTTGCTCCTTTCTTATCTGAATGACTTTTATTTCTTCTTTGCTCCTGGCTTCACTGGCTCTATTACGATGTGGAATAGAAATTGTAAATGTGAACATCCTTGCCTTGTTTCTTATATCACAAGGAAAACATTCTTTCATCATCAACTATGATGCTAGCTATAGGTTTTTCATAAATGACCTTAATCATGTTGAGAAAGTTCCCTTCCTAGTTCCCTAGTTTCCTATTCCTAGTTTGTTGAGAGTTTTTACAACTTTGTCAAATGCTTTCTCTGTATCTATTGAGATGATCATCTGATTTTTGTCCTATATTCTATTACTATGCATTACATTAAATGATTTCCAGATGTTACATTCAATTCTCTAACATTGTGTTGAACATTTTTGTCTCTATATTGATAAGAGATATTGATCTGTAGTTTCTTTTTTTTAATTACTGTTTTTGTGTGACTTTGCTGTTAGATTAATACTGATCTCATAGAATGAGATGTGAAATGTTTTCTCATATTCTATTTTCTGGAAGAGCTTAAGGAAGATTGGTATTATTTCATTTTTAAATATTTGGCAGAGTTCCTTACCGAAGCCATTTGGGCCTGGGCTTTTATTTGTAAGAATATTTTAAATTACTGTTTAACTTCATTACGTGTTTAAGATCAGTCAGATTTTCTGTCTTCATGGTTCAGCTTTTGTTAATTTGTTTCTTTCTAGGAATTTGTTCATTTCATCTAAGTTACTTCCTTTGTTGATATAGTATTTCCTTTAATCCTTTTAGTCTCTGTAGGGTTTGTAGTGGTGTCCTATTTTTCATTTCTAATTTGGGCAATTTAAATGGGTTTTTTTTTTCTCTTGTTCTGTTTAGTTACATGGTTGCAATTTTGTTGATCTTCTCAAAGAACCAATATATAAAAGTGCCTCCTTCCCTAAAGTCTTATCAATAGATGTTCCCCAGTGTTTCAAATTTTGGCCTTTTGAGTCACAAGAAAGCATTATCAATATGATTTAATATGCTTTTTCAAAATTATACATAAGGTTAAGTATTTTTTTCACATGTATAAGATTTTTATTTCTTGGGGCCTGCCTGGTGGCATAGCGGTTCAGTTCACATGCTCTACTTTGGTGGCCCAGGGTTTGCAGGTTTGGATCCTGGGTGTGGACCTAGCACCACTTGTCAAGCCACGCTGTGGCAGCATCCCACATAAAATAGAGGAGGATTGGTACAGATATTAGCTCAGCAACGATCTTGCTCAGGCAAAAAGGGAGGGTTGGCAACAGATATTAGCTCAGGACCAATCTTCCTCACAAAAAATAAATAAATAAATAAAAGATTTTATTTCTTGTTCAGTGAACTGCTTATATCTTTTGGCTACTTTATATTAGATTATTGGCCATATTTTTACTAGATATTTAGAAGTTTTGGTATATAAAGACATGAGCCTTTTATTTGTACTATAAGTTGCAAATATCTTCTGATTGTTTGTCTCTTTTCCTCGGATTTTGCATGTGGTCTTTTTGCTATACAAAATTTTCCATTAAAAAAATGTAGTCAAATGTCTCTTTCTTTTTTATTACCTTCTTGTTTGAGTCACAACATTTTCTTCTCCCCAAAACAATGATATAATTTTCTTATATTTGTTCTAAAACTTCTTTATTTTCATTTTTACATTTAGACTTCTGGTTTATTTGAAATTTATATTAGTGTATAATGTGATATTTGGATATGATTCTATATTATTCCAGATGATTATTCAATTTTCCAACGTTAAACTATTGAGTTGAGATGGCAGCTTTATCATATACCAAATTGTTAAATGCACTCAAGTTGATTTCTATGTCTGGACTTATTCCACTTCCCTGGTCTGCCTATTGATAAATGCATAAATATTGCACATTTTTAACTTAAAGAGGCCCTATAATTTCCAACTGAACATAGTGCCTTGTTTTTTAAAGGATTTTCTGGCTATTCTGAGTTTTATGTCTATATAGATATAAATAAATATATACACATAAACTTTATAATCAACTTTAACTCCAAAAAGAAAGTTGACATTTTTAAAAAGATCAAGCTTAACTCAAAAAGAATTTACCTTTTTTGGGTACTGTTGAGCCATGATATAGAAAGACAAGCTTTCTTTCCATTTTTTTCAAATATAGGATTTTTTAACAGTGATTTAAAGTTTTCATTATATAGGTTTTGCACGTTTTTGTTAACTTTTTTTCTAAATATTTTACTAGAATACTTTGGTGCTCAGATTGATAAATATGTAAGATTTTGTGAAGTACTTTGTAAGAATTTATGGTGATCTCTATGCTATTTTTCTTCATAGATCTATCAATATAACAAATAATTTTATTGCAATCTCCTAATATTGAAAATGTCTTGTAGTCCTGGCATCAATCTCAGTTTGCTAAAGTGTATTTTTAATGGTTGTTGCATTGTCTTTGCTTTTATTTTCCTTAATACTTTTGCAACAATATAGATATTTGAGATCTCTCATAAATTTCATATTGTGTTCATTCTCAATCACATTTTTGTATCCACGGTTTATTTGCTTTATAAAAGAATTTGGAAGCTTTTTTTTCCCTCCTCTTTGGATTATCTGATATTTATAAAGTTGATAAAATTTCCCTGTGAAACTGTTTATGCAACTTACTTGTGAGAGATGCATTTTATAGTGTAATTCCTCAAATTCCTTTTGGTTATTTGTCAGTTTAGATTATCTCCAGTGCTGCTAGTTTTGGTCAATTATATTTTCCTAGAAAGTAATCTATTTTATCTCGATTTTCAAACGTGTAAGTAGAATTGTGCAAGAGAAATCCTGTTAATATTTTTGTAAATAGTTTTCCTTTTATATTTTATTTAAAATTTCTCTAATTTGGTTAATTTGTTTAGTCTCTTCTTTTTCATTATTTAAACTAGAATTTTGCATTTGGTTGATGTTTTTAAATGTCATTTTTAATGTATTTATTAAATTTAAGCTTTGTTTTTTTCTACTTATAATTTCTGCTTTTGTTTTTATTAATATATTCCTTCTGCATCCTTTTAGTTCCCTATTTTATTCTTTTCCAGATTTTTGAGTTGGATATTTAATTTATTTTTCATTCATTGATACAGATATTTAATACTAGGAACTTTCTTTTAACCATTACTTTAGTAATATTCTATAGATTTTAACATGGCTGTTTTATTATCGTTATTTTCTAGAAATTCTGAAATTTTGTTCTTATTTCCCTTTTATTCCCTGGGGGTTTAATAGAGATTTTATACAGTTCTAGAAGAAGTACATTTAAAATTTGCTGTTAATTACTATTTTTTCCTGACTGCTATTTTTATTGTTCCCATTTTTAATTCATTGAGGTCTTCCTTATGGTCTGATGTGTGAAATATTATTTGCAAATATTTTCACATATACTGAAAAGGAGTTGTACTCTCTATTTTTGGATTCCTAGTTTTAAAATATATTTAAAAGATATCAGAGGAACTAAATTGAATGGAAAATGATGTAACATGAGAAAAAGTATTGTTATAATTCAAAACACTAAAAGATTAAAGGCAAGTGATTATAAGATGTCTTTGAGAGATACAGAGAACTATTTGATAAAATCCAAACACTTTCATGTAAAGCAACACATATCCCTCAATAGAGCAGGAAACAAATTCTTAATATGGAAAAGAATATTTACTGTTTTCAAGCATTTTTAGATCCAATTTGTTTAATCACTTTCAAATTTGTCATTATCATGTGCATTTTTGTACTCAAATGTACATATTTGATAGATAATATCTTCAGTAGGGTAAATACTTTACTTCACCCTCATTTTTGAATATTGATTAGTTAGGTATAGAATTCATAAGTAAGAGGGTCACTCACAATTTTCAAGGTTGATTCTAATGCAAATTATCTTGTCATTTAACTGTTGTCCCTTTGTAAATAATCTGTCTCTGATACATGATAAATTTTCAGAATTTCTTTTTTGTTTCTTGATTTGTTTTGTTTTGTTTTTGTCTTTGCAATTCTTATTCTGTAATACTGTAATGAGACAGAAACACTTTGTATCCAACAAAATTATTCTTTCCTGCTTTGATAGCAATTATACCATAGTCAGGCAAATGGATAGTCTATATTCCCAGGCTTCCTTGCAATTAAGGGTGGCCAAGGGGTAAAATTCTCTACAATGAAACAGCTTTTAAGAAAGTAGGCATGGTAACGTACAGCTTAGTGACTATAGTTAATAATACTATGTTGCATGTTTGAAAGTTCCTAAGAGAGTAGATCTTAAAAGTACTCATCACAAGAAAAAAAATAGTTTATAACTATGTATGGGGACAGATGTTAACTAGACTTATTGTGGTGATAAACAAGAAAAGAAGGAAAGAAAGTACACATGTTTTTGTGACCTTTTCCATTCCACTGGCTAGCAATGGATGGTAGCAAGTCTGCACAAAGGTAGAACTATAAAATGTCAGGATTAGGGGTCTATAAATCGCTACATAAAAGAGAGCCACTCATAAAAGAGAGCACCTGGCCTGGATGGTTTTCCAAAGGAGAAATAAGCTTCAAAGCATTTGAGCCATTATATTTTAGGATTTATTTATAGAGTAATTTAATCTACCCTAACTAATAAAATGTATTTACAAAGGCATTGTTTTTATTTATCCTGCTCAGAACTCAGTGTAATCTTTCATCTGAAAACCCATGTTGTTCTTCAATTTTTAAGTTGCAATTTACACTATATTTTCAAGCACTTCTCCCTCTTTCTGTCTAGTCTCATCTTCTATGAGTTTTTTAAAACATCTTTCAACTTCCTTCTTTTTTTTTCCAGGTCTTTTAACTACTTTAGCTTGAGACTCCTCAAAAGCAGAGTTAGGCAAACAGTAAATAGCAACTGGTTTATTAGAGAATGATCCCAGGGAAGCATGCCTAGGCGCGAGGTGAGTATGAGCTTTGAAAGCAGTGTTAGGGACTGAATCTTGTCCCCCTCAAAATTCATATCTCGAAGTCCTAACCCCAGCAGCTCAGACTGTGACTGTGTTCGGAGATACAGCCTCCAAAGAGGTAATTAAGGTAAAGTGAGGTCATACGGGTGGGCCCTAATCCAATATGGGACTGATGTCCTACACAGACACTGTATTATTTTTTTACTCAGGCTGCCATAACAAAATAACACAGACTGGGTGATTTAAACAACAGAAATTTATTTTCTCATAATTCTAAAGGCTAGAAGACCAAGATTAAGGTGTTGGTACTTTTGATTTATCCAGAGACCTCTCTCCTTGGCTGGCAGATGCCTCCTCACTGTCCTCACATGGTCTTTCCTCTGCGTGCAAGCATTACTGGTATCTTTGTGTGTCCAAATTTCCTCTTCTCATAAGGACACCGGTCAGACTGGATTAGGACCCACTTTAGTGGCCACATCTTAACTTAGTCATCTTTTAAAGACCCTGTCTCCAGAACGCAGTCACGTTCTGAGGTACTAGGGACTAGAGGTTCACCGTAAGGATTTTGGAGGGACACCATTTAGCACAAAACAGATATACACAGAGGGAAGACCATGCAAAAACAATGGAAGAAGGTGACTACCTACAAGCCAAGGAGAGAGGCCTTAGAAGGAACTACCCCTACCAACACCTTGATCTCAGACTTCTAGCCTCTGGAACTGTGAGAAAATAAATTTCTGTTATTTCAGCCACCTAGTCTGTGGTACTTATGGCAGTCACAGCAGTCTAAAACAGACAGGAAGCCATTACTGGCTGAAATCAAAAGCAAATTACCACTGTGAGCAACTAGAGCTCAATACTCTTGGGGACTTCTAGGGAGGTATTGTTGAACATGGCTCAAAATTTGGGGCCTTTACCCACCAACTCCCATATAATATTTATTGAAGCTGCTCCCATGGACATTGGTTCCTTGACACTTGCAGCATTTTCTGTGTATGGTCTAGGCATGTTCTAGCAGCCAGGGAATGCTCGCAGGCAAAAAGCCGTAGGAGATTGCAATAAAAAAATCATCCACATGCAAATGCATGGTGTTTGTCGGGGGAGACATGAATGGGGAATTCACAGTGTAGGCTTCGCCACTCTCCAAATGTGTCATTAGTTTCTCTCTTTGTTGCATTTGAGTAAGTATGTAGCTATTGTCAAATCTGTCCTATAGTTCTCACCTTAGCTGTTTTGTATTTTGTTTATTATATCAATAATGCAACTGATGAGGAAATTTGGTTGTTTTTCTGGCATGCAAAACTAGAGAGTAAAATCAGTTACAAAAACAATTATACACAATATGTATAAATATGATTAACCTTGTCTTCATAAAAGAGTGGATATTATATCTAAATCTTGAAAATGTATAAAGTTTTACAGAAAAAAACATTTAAATATAATATAAAGTAATCATGAGACATAATATGCCGTGAATATAGCATGCAAACAGTAAGACTGTACACCTAGAATATAGCAAAAATAGCAAGTAAAGAGGCTCATTAAGTCTAGAGTAGGTCCTAAACATCTCTGCAATAATAAAATAAAAATAGGTAACTGATGTGGATCTGCATTTGAAAACGAATGACCTAGAAGATGCTAGATTCATGTTAAACAAATAAAGATGTGACTAATAAAATTTTGAAAAATAACTGAAATTATGACATAATTTACACTGTTGTCTTCTAATATCAGGCAAAACAACACCATGACTGATAAATAGAAACGTATCATGGGCAGTAAGGGCACTGACGAACCTCTAGGAACTTCCCATATGGTCTACAATTTATGAACTGTTTATATTAATATCATTTCATCTATATAAATGTAACCTACGGAATGCTAAGCATGTCTTTTAATTTGACACCTCCTCCTGTACAATTCATCAATCAGAACATATCAAATAAACCTAATTATTTCTAGCACCTCTCTTTTCAGACGACGAAAAAGCAAATTTTTGTAGTTTTCCAGGAACCCTCTGGGATATCTAAAGGACAATACTAGATGAAAACATATCATCTAGGACTTTATTTGGGGAAGGCAAATTATCAAAAGTTCTCAGGAGATTTGAACATTTGATTAAGAGAGGATCATGGGTTGCTGTACAATAAAAATTTACTACACGTTTAACCAAAGTAACAATAAAATATTTTAAAAAGTAACATGATTTTTAAAGAACTTTAGTCTTTCTTAAGTGAGAAACCTCTGTTTACTTAAATAATCAAGGATATAATTAAATAAATATATACCATGGAAAACACAGAATCTTTGTTATCCAGGCAGATTACACAGAAGGTAAATTATATCTTTTACAGCGTCGTTTAAGCAGAGACCAATAATACAAAATTATTTATCCATTTTAACAGAAAGAAAACCAAATTCTAGTTTTACATTGTATAATATTTGACACTACAGCTCTTTTTGAATGTCTTATAAATAAACCCATCAAATTCTAGCCAGCTTTGACCATAATAAATAAAATTGCCTTTTCACAAGGCTGTACGAATTTCTACGTCTATATACATTTCCTATGACAGAACTTTTCAAGGTCCGAAATGAACATGTTCATTATAAAGCCCAAATGTATATAGCCACTCTTCGCCAAATAAAAATGAGGCCAAAAATATGTAACTTAAAATTATGCTTAGCAATTAATGTTTCAGTATTCTATTCTAGTTTATTCTTCTAGGTATACACTGAATATCCACCAACTAACTCAATTTAGCATCAGTTCAAATTTTTCAGTTACCTGAAGATCTTCAAAATTATCTTCAAGCTAACATATTATAAAACATAATTGTTATTGAAATAAAGTTTATCAGAAAAATGATTTAATTTGGTTTCATGAATTTACATGTTTTTTTTCTTTTTCTGAGGAAGATTAGCCCTGAGCCAACACCTGTGCCAATCTTTCTCCACATTTTCTTTTTTTTATATGTGGGTTGCTGCCATGGCATGGCTGACAAGTGGTGTGGGTCCAGGCCCTGGATCTGAACCTGTGACCCTGGGCTGCTGAAGCAGAGTATGCCTAACTTAACCACTATGCCACAGGGCTGGCCCCACAAAGTTACATTTTTAATAATCTTAAACCCTTAATAGAAGTAATGATAATTTACTTAATCAGTAAGCCTATATAAGTTTAGAAAGAATAAAGTAAAACATAAATCTTCTTGTATGTTATACTTAACACTGACAAATCAGAGAAGATACAGCTGCTGTTACTGGACCAAACATATTAAACTAGTCTTATATGCCAAAAATTTGCATAAATTATGTGAACTTGAACTCTTAAAACATTTCTGAGTTAACAGTAACTTTTATTTTTCACGTTAAAAGCATTAGAAGTTTAGTTTCTTTATATTGTGGAAAGTTTAGGAATATTCATTAGTTAGCATTAGTGCTTATTTATTTCTACACTAATTAAAATAGAACTCCTTTAAAGGATTGTATAATTGACTTTGGGAATGCCTTTAGAGGTAGAAGAATATTATGCACTTATGCAATGAGAGGTAAGGGCCTTTCTGAGTTACATATAAACACACAGAAATATAGACAGAAAAAGCCTATGACTTCTATTGTAAAATTTAGTCATGGGTCAAGCATAAACACATAAACACAAACTTAGCCATTCAGATATACACTTCCTAGTAGTCATGAAATTCTTAACTTATTTGTGCTCAAAATAAACAAATAGACATGGGGCCACCTGGTCTCTGAATTGCTAAGTTCACACATTCTGCTTTGGAGGCCAGGGTTTCGCTGGTTCAAATCCTGGGTGCATACCTACACAGGGCTCCTCAAGCCACACTGTGGCAGTGTCCCACCTACAAAATAGAGGAAGATTGGTATAGACGTTAGCTCAGTGACAATATTCCTCATGAAAAAGATGAAGATTGGCAACAGATGTTAGCTCAGGGCCAACCTTCCTCATACACACACACACAAAACACAAATAGACAAGACTAACAAACTAGATTCTCCGTCTTTCTCCCAAGAAATGTAAGATTGCTATAAAACATCAACCAATTTTTATAGATATTGCCAAATGATCAGACAAGGAAGCCAAGAGATGCTGGTACCAGAAATCAAGTGAGTAACCAGAAGGCATCAAAATCAATTCCTTATCATGAAGGAGATAAAGAAAACTCAAGAGGGGCCAGCAGAGTGGGGCAGCAGTTATGTGCGCACATCCTGCTTTGGGGTCTGGGGTTTGCTGGTTCAGATCTGGGGTGCAGACCATGGCACCACTTGGCAAGCCATGCTGTGGTAGGCGTCCCGCATATAAAGTAGAGGAAGATGGGCACAGATGTTAGCTCAGGGCCAGTCTTCCTTAGCAAAAAGAGGAGGATTGGCAGCAGTTAGCTCAGGGCTACTCTTCCTCAAAAAATAATTAATTAATTAATTAATTAATTTTAAAAAAAGGAAAAAAAAGGAAAACACAAAACACAGGTAAAGAATTGGGTTCACGGTTGAGTCCCCAGATCACCAGTCAGGGGCAAGGCAAAGGGGCTCCAAAATGCCTCATTCTCTAAGCTGAAGAAATAGTGTTGCGAAGCCAAGGACCCAGCCCACCTCACTCACGGCACCAAATCAATGAAAGATAAAAAGCAATAGACAATGAAGGAGATAATTTTATTCAGGTTCTTACAGTAGAGAGAATATTCACTAATGACAAACTTCTCAAAGAAAAGGAAGGGGCTCCTTATGGGCGTCAGGAGGAAGAATAGAGGTCAGTCTTATCTCTGAATATGGAAGGAAGGGCAGGGCAGTCCTTTGCCGGTAGCTATTTCTTAGAACAAAAAGAAGTGGAAGTGCTCCTTGACCATTGCTCTTTTCTGGGAATGAGTCATTTGAAATTCAACATTGTCAGAGTTTTCTTTATTTCTTCATGTAATATTGAATTTTTGATTGTGTGCCTTTCTTTGGTGAGGTTGTTTATTCTTTGAAAGTCCTGTATGCCACGGTATATGAAAGATTCAGGACACAGAGGTTTCTTATCTGTATCAACTTGGGTCCAGAGATTTCATTCATTAGAGAACAATTTTAAGATTAATTTATTGTTTTTGGTTTACTCACTGCACAGGTAGCATAAACTCAAACCAAAAGTAAATGCAGGGCAATGTCCTATGGTTTCAATTTTTTATCCCTATTTTCTTTCTCCTTCTCTCCTTTTTCTTTTCCTTCTTTGACATTCAACGCCTAAACTAAAAAATAAAACGCAAACTTGCTTGTACCTTTGTGAATCTCTTTGTGTAGAGTTGTCTAGTAGAAGTGTTCTGAAGGTGGCATTCCCTGGGAAAAGGTTTATTAAGGAGTGCTCTTGGAATCAGCACCAGTTGGAGGGAAAAGAAGAATGTAAGATTGGGCAAAGGGAGGATTCAGGCTATGCGCTACCAGCAGAAGACTTGGCTGCCCCTGTGAGGAGTTCTGGGGGTGGGATAACCCACAGATTTGTCCTGAGTTGGGGTGAGAAGCCAGGCGTTTATGCCCCTATGCCCAGCCATTGGACGTGGGTCAGCCCAGGAAGGGGACATGAGTTTGGGTAAAGTGAGTCTTCAGTTGAGGCAATACTCGAAGGGGACTGATAGGTGAGTTATCTGCTATAGCTGGGGAAGTAAGTCTTTTATTCCTAAAAGGATCTTGACAGCCCAGTGCAGTGTCCACAAAGTATTTTCCAAAAATAATGGGGAAAGAATTTGGATCCCTGGGATTTATGCAAGAGACTCAGTTCTAATTTAATCACTGTGCTCAGGTTCAAGCTCTTATTTCCTGCCCCTGGTCTCTGAGTGTTAGAATCTTAGTCTGTAATTTTGAATCCTTATAGTTTATTGTAAATTTTAGGGGTGTCAGCTTCCTCTTAAAGCTTTTGCCTTGATTTCTCTCTTCGATTTTAGTCCATTGGTATTTCTCTTTTTTTAGAGTTCAATTCAAAATTTGTATTTTACTCATAGTTATTTTATAGCGTCTTCCAGATCATTTTATTACTTTATGTTCCTCGGGTTCTAAAACTCCAGCTTCCCATACGGACTCTGTGTCACTGAGTCTGCTTCTCGGTATGGGTTGTACTTGTTGCCTGTGACTCATTTCCTGTATTTTCAGTCATAGAGGGTCCTGTCCTCATCAGTTCAGTCCACTAAGATGATCAGTGTTTCTTTAACATAATAATGTTTACCTCTGATATGTTATGATTTTAATTGTGAAATGCTGCTCTAATTTCCTTTTTTTCAAAGGATTCCTTGAGAAGTAATGTGTTCCATAAAGTTTAGGAGACACACTATTTCAGAGATTTTACTGATAAAATCAGAATTAGAAACTTGCATTGTTTGACCTTGACATATGCCATTATTACTAAATAGGAAATCTCCATCATGTTAACATCAATTTTAAGTAAAAGAAGAGGGCACTATTTATCTAAAAACCAAGTTAGTCCCATGCCACAATCACATTTATTATCATTCATTCTTTGTATATATTGTTAAGTGTGACACCTGTCTTTGCCAATAAAATCTATAATCCTGGAGAGTAGATAATGTATTTTCAATTTTCTTTGGCCTCACCCACATTATTTGGGACAAAGCCCAAAAATATATGGGTATTTAGTCCTTATGGAGGCACAGAAGGATGCAGAGAAGAGAGAGGGAGAATGCCAGAGTGAGAGGTTGCCAGATATATTGGCAAGCATCTTGGCAACATCTTACCTGGGGCGGCAGCATGACGCAGTAGCTTCTGAATCAGACAGACATGAGTTTTCATCCCAGCTCTGTTGTGCACTGAGTAACCTTGGGCAAGTACTTAAAGTCCTTTCACCTTACTTTTTTTTCCACCTGATAAATGCAGTTAATAATAATACCTAACTCACATGGATTTTGAGTATTAAATGTGATAATGAATATAAATCGTCTTATCCCATCCTGAGAAAATTAGTCATTGCAGAAAACATACAAAAAACAGATTTCCTTCCCTTACAGCAGTATTACTCCAAATGTATTCCTGATTATGGTACTTGGATGGATAAAAATGCAGATTCTTTGACACCCTCCTGACTTTGTATCAGAATATTTGTGGATTAGGCCTGAGGAATCTGACCCCCAGCAAAGTGGAACCCTAGCTGCATCTAAAATGGTGAGAGTTGAAATAAAACTTTGTCTTTCTGTTTAAAAAAAATGGTTAGAGAGACAGAGAGTGACGGAGATGGAGAGATGTGCAGGCAGACGGCTGTGGAGGTCAGCAGGAAGCCTGTGACCAGTGATCATCTCTGCAGGACCTGAGAGAAGAATTGAATGGCTGAGCCCTTGCTGTGGCTTGGCTCTCATGCTAAACAGCCCTGCCCAAGGCTGAAGCCTGATCTCCAACAATCCCAGGAACAATTTGGAAATTAATATGCTTGGCGTTCCAATGGACTTTAATCAGTTGAATTACTTTAATCATTGTATTACTTGGCTTTTAAAAAAAATTGTTTAGTGGAAAAATTCTTATGGATAAAAGATAGGGATAAATGACCAAAACTACTGCAGAAAGAAAACTGAGTTCTTTTCTGGAATGTGAAAGAAGAAAGTTTTGTTTTTCTTCTTTGCAAATAGTGTTAAACTATCGAGACCATTCTGTCTGGAAGTGATGCTGCTTTGTGTCTCTGACCTTTATAATATCCAGGGCAACATTTCCCATCATGGAATATTATCCTTGCTGAGCACACCTCCTCACAACTACTCTTTTTTAACTGTAGGCTACAACAAGACACCTAACCTCATGGTTTTCCTTCAAACTACAGTAGATTATGACAATGCAAGGCATATGTTAGTGTCCAAAGTCAAGCTGAGCCCTAAATTCTGTCTCTAAGACAAAGAGTAGTGATTCCTAAACAGCAAACAAAGAGAGAAACAGGTTCAAAGATACTAAATAATTAAGTATCCAAAAATCTGACAATTTACTCAACATAAGGTTGTATCTAATGTTATTACAAGCTAGCTGACATTCTTACTCTGCACACAACACAAGACAGGTGCAAACGAAGACTCAAAATGAACACAATGAAACAGCTCTGGTCCTTGGGGCTCTGTCTTGCCTGATTAATTGGTGGAGACCTGGCCCCCACTGACAATTGCCAAGAACCTGATAGCAGCACAAATCAACCCATCGAAATGCAGAACAAGTGACAATCAGACCTAGGAGGCTGATTTCTTCTAAGCCAGTGGGCAGTGACAATAAGGGTGGTTTTGCCATGCTGAGAGGCAAATAATCGGTTGCCCACCCCCTACCCTACTCTCCAAATGTGTTTAGATTGCTAATGAAAATGAGTCCAGAGGCTTCCCACAGGTCAACATTTTGCACATCAGAAAAACACTATACAATTCAGTTTGAGCGACAAGTCTCCTTAGACACCACACAGGGCTGCTGGAATAGGAGTAGAGGCTTGCAGGTCAAGAGAGGCATGAATTCTTAATGCCCTAGGAGTCCAAGAACAGAATAGCAGGGGCAGTTTCATATTCAATTATTTATGAAGTTCATTTATAAATATAAACCCAATATCTAGACTAGTTGGTACATATGAGAGAGTAGCATGTATATCAATAAATAATATGGACAATTTTGCACTCTATAAAATATTCCTCCCCTTATATCTTAAGGATAAAACCTAACTCATCAGGCAGCATACAATATCTAGTGCCATATATTTCTGTCTTATGAAGAGTGACCCCAGACACAAATATACATGGGTATAAATTTACCATCCAGATATGAAGAAAATTTATTTATTCTTCTTAATTAATTTTTTAAATAACAATGATAGCAGCTGCAATTTAATGGATGCCAATAGAGTATATTTCAAGTAATATAAAGAGAAAATACATCAACTTTATATGCATATACATACATACCCACTTACATATATTTTTTAATCCTCATGAAAATGTTGTAAAGAAAATATAATATCCCCATTTTATGGATGAGGATTAAGAAATTAAGTATTTTGTCCAAAATTAAACAATAAGTGAGTAGCAAAGCTGATGTTAGATCCTAGTACTTTACATTATTTAACCAGAAACTGGTATCTTCAGATATGTGGGTCAAGAGAAGGGATCTCATATTTAGGGGGAGGGGTCTCATCACATTACCCTATTATTTATCTCATGGGAAGTTATAATAATAATTATTTATATCTCAAACATTTTATAGTTTATAAAATACTTTAACATTTAACATTCATTCACTTAAAAGTTATTGAGTACCTACGATGTGCAAAGTATTATGTCGTAGGCTAGAACAAGTGGGAAAAGTGATAACCCCTTCCTTTAAGATTACAATTTAGTGAAGAAAGAGAGGCAATAAGTTTTGTAGTAAGGGCTATGATAACTAAGATGAGCGCACACAGCAGTCAGGAAGTGAAGATGCGGGTCCTCTAAATGAGCTCAGTGGTCAGGAAAATCTTCCTAGTACCTTGTGCTGATTTTGAAACCCAAGTAGGCATCTAATAAAGAAAAGGGGAGATGTAGGGAGAAAAGGTAGACATTTTGAGCATAACATATAGTTTGTGCCATGAAGGTGTGAAATAGGATCATATCTTTATTCAATTGCAAGTGGATGATTCTGACTTGAATAAAGCATACCCATGTGGGAATAGGTAGGAGATGAAACTGCAGGGGCAACTAGAGGCCAGAATATTATTTTTTTAATGTGATAATGGAAGAGTTTTGGAGTTTGAGCTTTAGGCTAAGAAGGAGACTTTGCCAAATGTAAAGACACTGTGGTGCATGGATAGACCTCTGCTTTAGGAAGATCCTCATGGCATTACTGTAGGGATAAAAATGGGTAAATATGGGAGGGCATGGTGATTGTAAAAGATTTATTTGAAACAAAGAATCAAGATAGAAAGCTATTCTTGTAACCCATGCAAGAATAAAGGTCTTATCCAAGGCAATGCTGAGGAATGCCAAGGATGGGATGGGCCCGTAACGGCCTTAGGACTGTACCATGAGAGGTCTGAACTAATGGCTGTAGAGGACTGAATGAGACAGGGGGTTCTGTCGTGACCCTCTGGCCTCTGGCCTGGGCGACTGAAAGTCTATATTTATAAGAACATCAGGACAATGATCTTGTGAGGTAGGGAGACCAGGTAGATATGTTACTGTCATTTTACATCTGAGGGAGCTGAAATCTTGGAAAACTAAAACTAGGGTGGTCTACTATGCTATGCTGTCTCTATTTAAATTTGATCAAACCAAGTAGAGAAGAAAGCACTTACATGACAACATATCTAAATAGATTTGTTTATACTCCCAAGTTAATGGATGGATACCTTATGATACAGTCAGCTTGATCACATAATTAAATTACCTCTAAAAATCTATAAGATACAAATGTAGTTCAAAGAAGTATTAATCAATTCTAGGATTGGTAATTATATTTAATCATCTGAAGCGAGAGGTAAAATACATTGACAACATCCAGACCTTACCTATATTAGGAGGGAATGAGATGGGAGTGGTACTACAAGCCGTTAATTCCAACAAATATCTCCTTCCTCAGCCTTGGTAGAACTTCCCCTGTTAATTAAATTATTATTATTATTAATTTTAATTTTAAGGGAATCGGGAGCAAGGATAATTTATTGAGCTAAGATAAACTGATCATCTGTCTAATTTCCTTGGTTGGATCATAAGATGGATTTAAGTGTGCTATCACACAATCTTTATTCCTTGCCTTTCCGACTCTTTTGATCTTATAGAGGAGATAGGATCTATTCCACTGAGAATGAGACAGGAGGGCAGATTATAGAGGCAGAGGTTGAGGCAATCAAGGAGGTTGGTATTGAGTAAAAAGTAATAGGCCAGAGGAGCCCTTATAGCTTTCTGGGTGCAGGATCCAGGAGTGACCTGATCAGAGCCTAGTCAGGTAACAACCAGCCAGGATGGACTCAAGATCTTCCTTGTTTCCACAGGCTATTTTTGGTAAGATGCCATTTCCAACTGACAACTTCTTAGCAAGTAGATATTATCATTGGGCACATATGTGTTAAAAAGAAAGAACATTCCCAGATGAGAAGACTACAAAATTCATCTCCTACACTTTGATTTTCTGAATCAAATATTGTTATTGTTTATCATCCTTTTTATTTCAAAAATGGTATGTAATAGAATAATCGTCTTTGGTTGTGCAATTCTATAAGATTTAATACATGATCACATTTGTATAACCACTACCACAATCATCACCAAAATAATTTTCTCCTGTTTCCCTTTGTAGTAAAACTCTCCCTTAACCTCTGACACCTGACAACCACTGATCTGTTACTTATCTGTATAGTTTTGTATTTTCCAGAATATCATATAAATGGAATCACACAGTATGAATATTTTGAGACTGGATTCTCTTAGTCAACCTAACGCCTTTGGGATTCACCTACGTTGTTAGATGTATCAATGCCTCATTCTTTTTTTTTTTTTTTAGAATAGCTTTATAAGTTTCAAATACCATACAATTCCCTCTTTAAAGTGTACAATTCAACGGTTTTTTTTGTACAGGTTTTTGCGTAAACATGAGTTTTCAGTTCTCATTTCCTTTGGATAAATACCTAGGAGTAGAGTCCTGGATCAAATGGTAAATGTAGGTTAAACTTTGTAAGAAATGGCCAAACGCTTTTCTAAAGTGAATACACCATTTAACATTCCCACTAGTAATGTATGAAAACTCCGGTTGCTTCTCATCCTTGTCGATGTTTGGTACTGTTAGTGTTTTTTAAAGATATTCTGAACTTGGTACTACACTGTGGCTTTTATTTGCATTACCGTAATGACAAATGCTGTTGAGCACCTTTTCATATGCTCATTTGCCATTTTAATATATTCTTTGGTGAATGTCTTTTCAAATTTTCTGCCCATTTTTTTAAATTGAGCTATTTATTTTCTTATTGTTTTGTTTTGAAAATACTTTATGCATTCTGAATACAATCCTTTGTGTGATATGAGATTTGCAAATATTTTCATCCAGTCCATAGATGGTCTTTTCATTCTCTTAACAAAGACTTTGGCAGGCAGGAATTTGCTTATTTTTACATTTGATGAAGTTCTATTTTTACATTTATTTTTTATGATTTTTTCTTTTGTTGTCATGTTAGAACTATTTGTCTAACCCAAAGTCACAAAGATTTTCTTTTCTTATAGTTTTGCTTCATATTTATGCATATTATTTATTTATTTTGAGTTTATTTTGTATAAGTTTGAGTTACAGGTTAAGATTCTTTTATTTTTTTAATATAGATGTCTGATTGTCCCAAAACAATAATCTTGGAAAGTCTTTCCTTCTCCATCGAATTGCCTCTGCATTTGTCAAAAAACAATTGACCATAGTTGCGTGGGTCTAATTCTAGACTATATTCTGTTTCATTGATTTATGTGTCTTGTTTTCACAATGCCACACTATCTTGATTATAGAAGCTTTATAAGATAAAAATAGGCAGTATGAATATTCCTATTTTCTTCTTTTTCAAAAATTATTTAGTCTATTCTAATTCCTTGTTTTCCATATAAATTTTGGAATCAGCTTATCTATATCTGCAAAAAAGAAAATCCTTATTATCTTTCTTTTTATTGTCATCACCTGCACCATCCTTATACATAACAGAATTTGGAAATAACGTTTTTTTGCTTTTTCTTTTAATTATCATTTCTAATATATCAGAAAAGGATAATGTCCATGTTAACTATCTCTCCCTCATTTAAACTAGATCTCACTACACTTTCTTCCTTAGATCTAACTATGTTTTTCAATTTTCTGTGCATATTTAGATTATTAATTGTCTATGCATTTATATACAAATGTATGTACCTTATATAGTATTTGATGTGTGTGCCTATATATAAATACATAATCACACATTATCACAGTGTATAGTTGTATAGTATTCTTCAGCTTGCTTTCCACTCCCTCTTACATTGAAATCTATCTATATGAATATATGCTCTGATATTGAGCTCTATCGATATGAATATATCCTACCACATGGAGATCAAACCATATGAATATATACATATATACATTATATGTCTTCTGTATCTATAAGTATCAGTAGTCATTCTAAGGATTTTTAATCTCTTCTTTTTAGTGTTCAATAAAGAAGATACCAAAAGAGGATATGCTGGAGTTTTCTATCTTCTGTCCCAGAATGTAGAGATAGGAAAGAGTGACACTCCCACCCATATAGCATAATGAAACCAAACTAACTTCAAATTAAGACTTTTGCAAAAACCATTGAAGAACAATCATTTGTGCCCAAAATAAGAGGAAAGTTCCTTCCTGAGGGCACAGAGGAGACTGGAGGATTTCTTCATCTGGAGTAGATGTAACCTGACACTAGTAAGAAAATTCTAGCTAACAGATTTGACAACTTTATGAAGGCACAGTGTGGGCTGGTGGGAGAACATGAAACCCCTGGGGCAGAAAGTGGGAGTCACGTTGTCACACAGGCTCTTTCCTATAACCCCACTTAGTGCTCAAAGAAAAGATCAGAAAGAGCTTGAAAATATATTTATGTGGCACAGTCCTGGGGAAAGAGAACAGCAGTCAGCTTGAAGAAACTCCACTTGGATTATTCTCAATGTCCCCTCCTGAATAAAAGTCATCACATGTGGAGGGGAGGGCAGTAGCACTGCTACCCTTGAGGCATTGGTAAATACTGTTCACTGAGAAGGGTTAACGCACTGAGTCCCCCAGAAATCTTCCTGCTAAAACAGGCAACATGCTCACAGTATCCACTTTTATTTAAAATTTTGCTAGATGGATTAATTAAAGATATGGATAAAATAAAATAATTATAATTTAATGAGTTGAGAAGGAAGAAATATAACCAATTGGTGTGTGGGAGCCTGTCCATACCTGGTCATACTGGTTGGCTAGAGCCAAAAGTTAAATTTTCAGGAATTGTCGGAGTTGATTGTTAAACCTATGGGTAACATGAAATCAATTGTGGAAGGATTTACATTATGAAATTTGGCAAATCCTACAAATCAAGATTCTGTGTTTTTTTGGTTTTTTTTCTTCCTGACAGTCAATTGATAAAGGTTTGCCAGTATACCATTGAGTAGAAGTATCTCCATTTACAGATAATATAATAGCATATATAGAAAAATCTAAGAAAATAAATGATAATACACGTACATGATAAGTGAACTAAGTGAGATGGCAACATAAAGAATTAACCTACAAAAATCAATAACCTTCATATGTAACAACAACAATGAACTTAAAAATATGATTAAAAAAACTCTATTTACACTGACAACAGTAAATAAAATACTTAGGAATAATAAAAACTAAAAAAATGAAGTAAAACCTATATGAAGAAAACTTCAAAACATTATGGAAAGATGGAAATGCAGATTTGAATAGAAGAAAGACATGATTTTTCTTTGAATAGATTTTGATTCTCTCTAAGTTAATATCTAAATTTAACAAAAATTTAATAAAAATATCATTGTTTGGAGGTAGATAAATTAATTCTAAAGTTTATATCAAAACATAAACATGGAAGAATATCTAGGAAAACTTTTAAAAAGAAGAGCGACGAATGAGACTAGCCGTGTTATATACTATTAGAATATGTCCTAAAAATTCCCTATAATTAGACCAATTTGCTCCGGGAACATGAACTGACAGACCAGAGGAACAGAATCAAGAGGCCACAAATAGTTTCCAATATCTATAAATATTTGGTATATAGTAAAGATAGCATTTCAAATAACTGGGAGAAACATAGTATTTTTAAATAACAGTATTGGAACAATTTGATAACCATTAAAAAAAGAATAAAATAAGATCCACACTTCACACTACAAACAAGAATAAACTCCACATGGATGTACAATTAATGTTAAAAATAAAATTTATAAATACCAGAAGAAAACATGAGGGAACTGTTTATAACCAGGATGTAAGCAAAGGCCTTCTACTCAAAAATCTATGATTTCAGTCCATGATTTAAAAACTTTAAAACATCATGGATTTAATTACAAATCAATAAAAATAATTTACATGGAAATAAAACAATGTGAGTAAAGTTAAAAGACAAGTGACAAACCAAGAGAAAATATTTGCAACTTATGAAATGGGTAAAGAGATAATATCTTCTAACATAAAGAAACGAGGAATAAGAACACAAGCCCTATAGAATAATGAGCGGCAGACATGTGAATTGCACCACAAAGATATGTAAAAATTACCTTTAAACTTAGGAAAATACTTCACTCAAAGTAAGAGAAATGCGTACTAAAACTCATCTTTCATCTGTTGGATTAGCAGAAATTCAAAAACTTGACAACACACTCTATTGATAAGCCTATGAGGAAAGAATCACGCACTCAAACTTATTATCGGTAAAAGCATAAAATGGTACAACTCCTAAGGAGGAGAATTGGCCAATATTTAACCAAACTGCAAACTACATACGCATTTACATATGTATTTATCATTTGATCCTGCAATCTTCCTTCTAGGAATTTATCTTGATTATATAACTTCACAAAGAGAAAACAACATAAGTTCATTGCTTGGTATTACAAATTACTCTAGACCATAAGCGCCCATTGAGAGGTATCCATTTGGACAAACTTTAGTACATCTCATAATGAATACTAAAGAGCTGTAACATAGAATGAGAATCTCTATGATGTGATGTGGAGTGCTTTCCAGGTACCTATGAATATATATATATATATAGCATACTACCATTTTGTGTAAGAAAGAAAGAGAATTACATCAACAAGGTTATTTGTAGGCAATATTATATATTTAGTTATTTTTTGAAAAAGAAATTCAAAAGGAATAAGAAATAGTTACCTACAAGGGGTGGGTAGCAACACCGTGGAAGTGACATGGATAAGAGTGAAATTTTTCTGAATGTACCTTGTTATAAAACTATGACTTTTAAATAATATATGTTTTAGATTTTAAAAAAATATTACATAAAAGAGTGAAAGAAATGTTAACTTTAAAACTAAATAGAAACAAAACAAATGAACAAAATAGTATATCAATTTTATAATATCTCCATACAGATATAAAAATAATTCAAGTAATTAGTGAGCACTGTCCTATGACTGTGTTTCCTTTACGTGATATATTTTAAGGACAAAAAAAATCTAGGAGGAAATCTTAAATCTCACCGAAATGTTTATTCTTGGTGCTGGTACTTAATTGAAACTACTTTGTGAGTAATACAGAATAGATCAAATGAATGTCTATTAATGTTATTGGGGCCATGTTCTCACTATGATTGAAAGGTGATAGAAATATGGAAAAAGGAAAATGAGGAAGAAATCTGTGCTGATAGATTTCAATTGGTGATATCACTATGAACTTATGATTTAAGAAATGCCTACCTGTATTCATTAAAAGAATCTACCATGAGCGACTTAGCAGCTATATATTTATTTCTAAATGCCATTCTTCACTAGAAGAAACCAGGGCTTCTTAACGAATTGTCTGCTTCTATGTAAGGGCTGGAAGAGTACCAGAAAGCAAGGAAATGTTTGGACACTAACTGGGAACATAACAAAAGAGGCAAACAAGTCCCATATTTGTGACATTTGAGCATTAAAAATAATCATGATGATGATGCTTACAATACACTACATATATCTTAAAAAGCATGTATGAGTCCATATGATATCAGAGAAAGAAAGAGATAAAAATGAGGAAAAATAAAGGAGGAGGGCTCTAATTTTCAAAAGATTGACAGTTAATAAATGCAAAACAAAAACAAAATTAGAAAAATCATTGTGCAACATTTACCCTCCTCCCATCCATAAAGTAATTGCTTCAGGCCTGACATAGTAATAGATTCTAAAATCCCTTGTTTGTACAGGAAGAGGACTTTAACACAGTCTCAAAGTATAACTCCACAGATTCTTCTTAAATTACAAAGAACAATGATATTATTACTCTGGAGATCTCTGACAGATATCACCTTAAAAAGTAATCACTTTAAGTATCATCCATAGTAGAAAAAACTGACATTACAGGATTCCTAATGTGATGGAGTGGGAAGTACAAAATATCTATGAGGACTTTGTTTTAAAAAAGTTTAACCTGGGGCTGGCCCCGTGGTCGAGTGGTTAAGTTCGGGCGCTCCGCTGCAGGCGGCCCAGTGTTTCGTTGGTTTGAATCCTGGGCGCGGACACGCCACTGCTCATCAGACCACGCTGAGGCAGCGGCCCACATGCCGCAACTGGAAGGACCCACAACAAAGAATATACAACTATGTACCGGGGGGCTTTGGGGAGAAAAATGAAAAAATAAAATCTTTAAAAAAAAAAAAGCTTAACCTGAATGTTAGCATGAAGAAATAGTCATTTCAGACGAGCTAAGAATGTAGGACATTTTACTAGGCTACCAGTCAGAATTTTTCAAAAATAGCAATGTTATAAAAAACAGAAATGATTGGGGTACTGGTTGAGATTAAATAAATATAAAGAAACTTGACAAGCAAATACAAATACATAGTCCTTTCCTGAATTCCAGATCAAAGGGAACTATATAGATATAAAGGGTACTTTTTTTTAAACAATTAAAGTAATATGAATATGAAAACTATATTAGAATTTATGAATAATATTTAACATCTGGCATATAATAATGTTAACATGGTTGTGTAGAAAACTATACTTGTCCTTAGAAATAGCATAATGAAGTATTTCAGGATGAATGATTTTGTGATTTATTTTTAAATAAAAGTTCTCATCACAAGAAGAAAATTTGTAACCTTGTATGGTGATGGATGATAACTAGACATTGTGGTGATCATCTTGCAGTGTATACAAATATCGAATCATTATGTTGTACAACTGAAACTAATATAATGTTATATGTCAATTATATCTCAATTTAAAAAGGTCAGCAAGAAGAAAGAGAGAGGGAGATCACAAATGTGGCATTATCGAACCAAGGTGGGTTCGCCTCCAGGTGAGTTAAATCAGAGTCTCCACCAGAAGTAGTTGTCTCACAAAGTAAGGTATATTTGCAGCAAATAGGAGACCATGAGGAACCATTTCCAAAGTCGTGGCCCCCCCTAACAAAGGGATGCAGGGACATTTATTTCGGATGGAGAGGTGGGTATTCACTTGTGCAGGCTCAATTGGAAAGCATGCTTCCACAGGCACTGCAGGTTACATAAGGGCTGAGCTCCTCCTGGAGAGATCTTAGCGTTAAAAATGAGGCACGGGTCTTAGGCATAGCTATGTGGTGAGGCTTGGTCTGGTTCAGGGAGGCTGGTGATTGCATCTCCTTAACACAACAAAAGGAAAAAGAGCAATTTGGAAAAACAGTTAAAATATCCAAACTCACCCTTGCGTTCCTGGAAGGGGAGGAGGGGGTAACTAGTCAGTGACTGTGGTATAACTTTAACGCTTAGTGAATGTAACTAAAATGTGCATGGTTAATAACTGAACCATTCTTTCAGACTCTTTGTCACTTTGGCATTATAAAAAAGTGAAATTAACCATACAAAAATACAGCTCAATAGCCTTTTCCCAGAAATGAAACACACACACACACACACACACACACACACTTGAATAAACAAATTGAAAAGGCATAACTTATCCCAGGAATAACTGACACAGAATAATTAACTAACAAGTCACATTTTCACAAAATTACTGAAATTCAGGGGTAAAGGAAAGTTCTTTGAGTATGTTGATACAAAATCAATAAAGAAAATCAAAGGCTACTACCAGACAGCAATATTCATCCCTATAAGATAATGGAGTAAATTCTACAAACTGCAGAAAAAACAATAATAGCCCAAAGTTTTATACATAACCAAAGAATACTTCAAATATAAAGACAAAAAATAAGCCTATTTAGAAATTCAAGAATTCACATAATATAGTTGCCATAGACCCTTCTGGAATAAACTACCAGAGAAGACACTTGAATTAGCCAAGAAATAATAGTAAACGATGGCAAAAGGAATAATGCTGAGTATTGAACTGCAATTAATATAAAACTAAAACTAAAGTAAATGTGGGCATGATAGTTGCACAATAATATCAAAAATGGAGAAATTGAAAAATGAATAACAGGAAGGAAAGATGAAAGAAACAGAAACGTAGTATGCAAAATGGGAGGGTCAAAATATACAAAATTGATATCAAAATTAAAAATAGACATATTTGAAGATATAAAGAAAACCATAAGAAATAATATAATCAAATAAAATTGGGTAATGGAGGAGAAAGTAGGAATAAAGGATCAAAATCTAAACATTTGAATTTACCAGAATAAGCACAAATATAATAATGTAAACGGAACACAGCACAATATAAAGAAACAGCACATTTGTACACCAAATAATTAATAAAGGCAGAATGAAAAAACACAAAGACTGAATTATGATTAAACATTTATTCCATATCAATGCATATAAATGTTCAAAGCTTAAGTATTAAAAGAAAAAGATTGTCAAAATTGATCATAAAGTATAATTCATATAAGTCGTGAATTCAAGAGGCTGCAAATCTCAGGACTTTGGAAAAGTTAAAAAAGAAAAGAATGAGCAAAAGCCCTACTCACAAATGGAAACAAAAGAAAGTAGTGAACAAAGTCATTCTATCAGAAAATATAGAATCTAGGTAAAAAATGTTAAAAAGAGATGAAGCTTGCTTTATAATGACAAAGGGTACAGTGCACAAATAAGATTGATCAGTTATGACTATCTATATAACAAATAGCATAGTATCAAAATTCATAAAGCAACTAGAGAGAAACAGACAAAAACACATGAGGTGATTTTAGTTCACCTCTCAGTTCACAACAGATAGAAAAGAATAAAAATAAGACCAAAATAATAAAATATAAGATCAAAATAAGATATTAAAATGGTAGGTATAGTTAATTATCTTGAGCAGTATTTCTTGAAAATCAGAAAATACTGTTTTGAAATAACAGTGAAACTGACCCATATTAAACCATAAACAAAACTTTGAAAGTTGTCTACTTTGTTAGAAATAGTTCAGAGTCTACTCTATGATCATAACTCAATAAAGCTAGAAGTTAATAACAAACAAAAAAACAATAAAAATAGCAACAACAAAGAACTATACCGTATCAAAATGTTTTTAAAAATCTCTTAAAAATTCATGAAGCTAATCAAGAAATCAAAAGTGAATTTCCTAATAGCCAGAAAATAAGGATAATAAACGTATTACATAGCAGAATCTACAGGATACAGCTAGTGGAAACATATAGCCATGAACGTTTTAGCAAAAATTGATTTAAGCATTTATAAAGTAAAGTTTTACAAATCCAATTGTATGTTACAAACATGAATAAAATCTAATGCAAACAGAAAGGAGAACTGATCATATATTAAAGCACAAATTAATGATTAGGAAACAGAAAATTAATGGCACTTCGGTCCTTTGGAAGACATAATATACGCCTCCCAACAGGGTTGCTATTGGTGTTTGGGCAGGAGTTCATTTGTTTTATGAGGCTGTGAGATGCTAAATGAAGACCATTTAGCATTGCTGGCCTTGGGAAGTAAATATCACTCCTCTCAATTACTGTGGCAATCAAGAAGCTCTACACATTTTCAATGTTTTCGGAAGGAGAGAGTTTCCCTAATAACTGTTTGGTTGAAATAATAAAGATGAGGGAGCTAGGAAGCTGATACATTAACAAAATAAACCTAAATTTAGGGAACTAATCAGAGATACTGATACAAAGATAAGAAAATTAATCTATATGTTAATTTGAGTTTGCCCAGAAACAGAGCCTCAGAAAAGAATTTGGGTCCAAATAGTTTATTTGGGAGGCTCATGGCATTTGGTGGCAAAGAGAAAACAGTTCATAAAGGATTAGCATCAAGACTGCTATCACCATGGGGAAGTAACTAGAGGTTAATCTGAGAAATAATTTAAAGCACAAGGTTCAGATTTACCTTGCACATGGCGGGAGGGAACTGGAGTATGTACACATCGACTTCTGCCAATCATTGTTTGATGCTGCTCCGAGAAGTTATTAATGAACTCCTAGGCCTTTCCTGGCTGCCTTCCACAGCTTAGACAAAATTTCATGCAAAGAGAGGCAGACGCTAACTGGAGAGTGCTAGGAGATACAGGCAGGGTAGTGACCGTGGCTGCTCAATGGACTGCTTTGCTCAAATCTGTGTGAGAATGTGAAAAAAATGGATTATGTTCAGGACAAATATAAAATTATTAAAGTTGAACTCAGACCAACCTAAACAGACCAATTGCCACAGAAGGAAAAGAAAATAGCCAAATGATTTACTATCTCCATTACCAACTCCTACACTTGAAAACAAAACAAAACAAAAAAGAAAAATAGACCCAAGTTTCAAAAGAAGAATTTAACCAAATCTTTAAGGAACAAGTAACACCAACATGATTTAAAAAGAGTGCAGAGGAAAAGCAAAGACTCAGAAAAGCTTCTGAGTAAAACAAAAGAAAATAGCAAATGAACAGATATTGTGTTCCGAGTAAATATACTCAACTTCCTAAACATGCCAATCTCCCTAAGTAATCTATAAATTTAACTTAATCCTGGTGGAAAAAATAGCACAGCAGCTATCAAGAAAACTAGAGTAAAATTAAAAAAAAGTAGTGGAGAAAATTTTAAAGCATTAATGTCCAGGAAAAAATCTGAAAATAGAGAATAATGATTTGTGATTCTCTCATGTAATATTAAAACATCTTATAATTAAAATCAGTTGGTATTACCAGAAGAGACAGACAAAGAAAGAAATCTGAACACCTGGAAATGTATAGACAATCATATACACACGTACATTCATATACACTTACACACATATATATAAACATATGTATACATAGCATATATATAGGTAGAAGGACATAACCATGAATATATACGTAATTATAATTGTGTTGGTAAATGTTTAACAGGTTCACAGAGGAGGAAAAAGCCTTGACTTTTAACATTTGCCAATTCATGTGATGTAAATACTGCCATTATGGTAAATTCCAAGCTATAAACATGATGTTAGCAAAGACAGACCTGGAAACAGATATGTAGCAGCATACCATTATTTAGTATTTCTATCATATATATCTATAGATGTAAATAAACTCTAGTATAAATAATAAAATAATTAGAAAGAAATGAGTTTTTAATATTTACTACTTTTGTTTTTACTTGTTTAATTTTTTGTTTACTTTAATTTTATGTTGATATTTAATTTCTAATAATGACCATGTTTAAGAACTGACTTAATAAATCTTAGAAATTTAACAATTTGCTCTTGGCAACCAGTACAAGCTAGCTCCAACATATCAGGACATACATAGAAATTTAGAGTGGGATGATTTTGAAAACAAAACGAGCTTTTATATGGAAAGTGCTGAGGGTAGGCCTAGCCCACAGTAAGTATTCTTAAGTACTAGCTTTTACATTAGCATTTGGTATATGGTAAAGATGGCATTCCAATTTAGTAGGAAAATAGATAATTCAATATGTGGTTCAGAGACAAATGATTAGTTATCTGAAAAAAAATAAGCTCAATTTCTATTGCAAGTTAATATCAAAATAAAAACCCAATGGATTAAAATTTAAAAGTAAGACGGAAAACCACACAAAAGTACTAGAAAAACATAATAGCCTTTTTAATGCATTATTGGGATGTGGGAGAATTTGGGAAGCCATAAAAGAAAATATTGATAAAATTCAGTTAGATAAAAATCTAAATTTTGTGGAAAAGCTATATACACAGTAAGAAAATAAGACAAACTATAAAAATATTTGCAACTCACTACTATTAGGGATTAATTTCTTTAACAGATGAATAGCTTTTAACATATAAAGTGATTTCTTAAAAATCAATAAGTAAAAAACCAAGAAACTAATAAGAAAAATGGGCAAATGAAACAGTTCAAATTCACATTAAAACAATGAGATACTACTTATAACCTATCATATTGGAAAAGAACAAAATGCTTTATTAGTCTAAGTGTTGGTGAGATTACCAGACAATGCGATTCTTATAAATTATTGATAGAGTATAAATTGATACATTCTTCATGAAGTGCAATTTGACAACATTGAACCAAATTTTAAAAAGGAAAACATGCATACTGGTTGACCTAGCAAATGCAGTTCTATTTATTTATCCTACTGATATCTTCACACATGAATAAAATATAATTTATATAACAATTTCCTTCACATTGTTGATCATAGCAAAGATTAGAATCAACTTAACTATTACATTCACATAATAGAATTCTATGTACTTATTAAAAATGAAGCATCTCCTCACTTATTATATAGAAAGATCTACAAGATTTATTGCTCAATATAATAATCAAAGTTCCAGATAGTGTACATAACTTGCTTCCATTTATGTAACATAAGTGTTTATGTATATACACCTTTATATGCACAAAGTGTCTATGATCACACACATGTGAAACTGGGAACAGTGGTTGAACTAGATGACACAGGAAAAGGATAGGAGAAAGACAATTTTCTCTACACTTTACAGCTTTTTTCATCTTTTGAATTTGATATGGTGTTTACATAATAACTATTAAAAAGCAAGTAAACTAATTTTAAAAATAGGTGGGAAACTCCCTCAGACTCATAAAAAAAACAAAAGTAAATTAATTAAAAGGAAGAAAAATGAGTGGTTATTTCAGATGTATCTGTATATTGCTTTATAAACGCAATTGAACATTGCCTGAAATAAAAATTTTGCTTGAGAATTCAACATCTTGTAGCACCTGTATGGCTAGCGATCTTCTCATTATTGTTGAGGATCAACTGCATTGATGATGGCGTCCTGATGCTCAGAAGGCATAAGTTAGTTTGGGCACAGCTCAATTTTTCTTGGTGGAATTCCCTATGCAAATCTTACATGAATAGAACTGATTTAAATGGAACACTACTGAGAGGAAAAGAAAAGACTCCATGGTCTCCATAGTCCTCTTACTATGTGATGCAGTATTTTGTAGCACAGATCAAATATTCCGAAGTTTAAATTCAGGAAAAAAAATTATTTCCAGACTCCATCATTACTGGCTAACAGGAAGCAACCCACATCTGGTGAATTTATCGAATGTAAACCCCCAATTTTCCAAGCTGTGAAAGTTATGGTTGTCTCCATTTTAGCACCCAAGCAGTTAGACTTAGAGCTAACATACTTCCCAGACATGAAGAAAACTCCTCAAAGGTAGTTATTGTTATTAATAAATTAATAACACTATTTGATTCTCTACTTGTGCTCATTTTTCTCTATTTTCATAAATGAACTTTTAAAATAGCATCTGATTTTCTCAGGCTCCATTCTATCAAAATGGCACATTACTTTGCAGAATTAATGAAAAGCAACAGTTCCAGTAGATGAATAGGAAAAGTCCAACAAATGGGAATGGACAAGCTGGTTTAAGCAAAAATAAGAATTGCCCCAATCTCATTTTTATCCTGATGAATCTTAATTAGACTTATGGTAAGCTGCATTAGTGTTAATAAGGATTAATGTCATAGTGATAACCAGAGTCTACAAATCAATAAATGCTGCCGTATCAATATATGAACAGAGACACAAGCAGCCATTTTGGTTCTTAACAGTGAACTCATTACAGAGTTAAATATTTGCCATGTGGATTTGAAAAACCTCGAGAAGCACGAGTCATACTTGCACTGAAGAGTAATGCAGTGAAACTTCACAGATAGATGTAAACCTTAAATGGTTTACAAACTTGCCCGAAGGTGTTATTGTACACCTCTGCCACAGTTTGGAGTCTTGTCCTCAGGCAATTTTGGAGTAAAATGATGATCAATCGATCTAATGAGTTTTTATTAATTATTCCTACGGAGTGGGTATTGAGTTGTGCTCCCTTCTGAGGGGGGACAGTCACTTGAGCTTACAGTGTTGTTAAGGAAGAAAAATAAAAGAAACAGGAAAGTAACAGGTATCAATTAAGACTAATTTTGGATTCAAGGAAAAGAAGAGCTAAAAAATAATGGCTTAAACAAGAAAGAGATTTCTTTTAAAAAGAAAGCAGTCTGGAGACTATGAGTTCATGTGGTGGAGGGAATCCAGGAAACTTCCACTTCTCTGCTCAGCCATGCCTTTGCTGTGGCCTCCGACTTCACAGTCTAGGATGGGTCCTGTTCCAGGCAGTAGGTTGGGAGGGAATAGAAGGATGCGCCTCTTCATTTTGAGGAAGCTCCTTGAAGTTGTATACACCACTTCTACTCAAACCTCCTTGAACCACACAGTTATGTGGTCAGGTCAAGTTGCAAAGAGGCTGGGAGATGTAATTTTCACCTGGTTAACAATGTGAACAGATAAAAATGGAAGATTCCAGTCCTAAGGAACGAGAGGAGATTGTATACCAGGAAAAAACTTGCAGCTTTATGTGTATTTATCACTTTTTCCACTGATGTCCAGTTTTTGCTGTAAGATCCAGTTCAGAATACCACATAGCATATAATTGTCACATCTCTTTAGTCTCCTTGAATCAGTGACAGTTTCCCTGTATTTCCCTGTTTGTCATGAACTTACTTTTGAATAGCATTGGTCAGGTATTTTTTTAACGTCCTTCAGTTGACGTTTGCCCTTGATTAGACTGGGGCTGTGGATATATTTCGTGAAATATACTGAGAGGTGACGTGCCCTTCTAATTGTGCCATATCAGGGAATACGTGATATCAAAATGGATTATTCCTGGTGAGCTTAATCTTGATCACATGGCTGTGGTGGTGTTTGCCAGATTGCTCCACTGTAAAGTGACTGTTTTTCTCTTTCCATACTCTTAGTTTTTGCAAGCGAGACACTAAACCCAGCCCACAGTGAAGGGAGGGAAACTGAGCTCCACCTCCTGGAGGGAAGCGTATCAAAGAATTTGTGAACATATGTTAAAACCATTCAGTTATCAATACATGTTACGGGAAAGCACTTTAAGGATATGCAAATTCTCTCTCTCTCCTTCAAGTTTCACTTACTAATTTTAGCTTTCATCAGTGCATCTTGCCTGAAGTACTTATTACTGTGATGTTCTAATATTTTCTATTTCTCTCATTCCTTCTACATTTATTTACTGAAATTCTTCAGGGAGAAAGATTGTCACATAATTATTTACTTTTTCTAAAAGTTTTGTCATTTTCAGAATGTCATGTAAATGGAATCACACACTATGTAGGCTTTTGGGTCTGGCTTCATTCACTTAGAAAAATGCATTTATGATTCATCCATGTTTTTGTATGGATCAATAATTTGTTCTGTTTTATTGCTCAGTAGCATTCCATTGTACAGGTGTACCACACACAGTTTGCATCCTCATTCATCTGTTCAAGAACATTTCCATTTGGGGAATTATAAATGAAGCCATTGTAAACATCTCCAAACATGTTTGAACTTAAGTTTTCATTTTTCCATGGGAAATACCTAGGAGAGGTCGAGGTGGGTTTTATGGCAATTATATGCTTAATTTCACAAGAAGCTGCCAAACTGATTTTGAAGGTAGCAGCACCATTTTGCTTTCCCATCAGCAATGAATGAAAGTTTTTGTTATTCCACACTTGCCAGCATTTGGTATTGACAGTCTACTTGATATTAACAATTCTCACAGGAGTGTAGGGGTATCTCATTGTAGTTTCAATTTGCATATTCCTAATAACTAATGACATTGAGCAATTTTATACACATTTTTAATTTCTATATCTTCTTTGTTGAAAAGTCTGTTCAGTTCTTTTGTCCATTTTTTTGTAAATTGGGTTGTTTCCTTATTCTTGAATTATGAAGTTTGTGTACAAGTCCATGATCAGATATGTGATTTACAGTTAAGTCTATCACTTGACTGTTCATTTTCTTAACAGTGTCTTTAACAAAGCAAACTTTTTTTTATTCCTATACATTTCTTTTTTTTTTCAAAGATTTTATTTTTTCCTTTTTCTCCCCAAAGCCCCCCGGTACCTAGCTGTGTATTCTTCGTTGTGGGTTCTTCTAGTTGTGGCATGTGGGACGCCGCCTCAACGTGGTCTGATGAGCAGTGCCATGTCCGCGCCCAGGATTCGAACCAACGAAACACTGGGCCGCCTGCAGCGGAGCGCGCGAACTTAACCACTCGGCCACGGGGCCAGCCCCTCCTATACATTTCAATGTATAATTTTTTTTTTCTTTTGTGGATCCTGATTCTGATGTTATGTCTAAAATGTTATCACCAAACTTAAGGTCACAAGATTTTTACCATGCTTATTCTGAATGTTTTATGTTTTACAATTAGAGCTATGAACCATTTTAAGCTAATTTTTTGTAAGTTGGGACATATGTGTCAAGGTTCTTTTTTTGGCTTATAGATATCTAATTGCAATGGATAAGACTTCTGGTAGGAAGTCTAACATGAATCGTGACAGAAGACACATTCTTGTTGTGTTCTCAATATTCGGGAAAGTTAGCTGCAGAGGTTTTTTTAGTTTTCTGAGAGTTTTTATCATAAATGTATGTTGAATTTATTTATGTGCTTTTTCTGCAACTAGTGAGATGTTTGCTTGATTTTCTTTATATGGCCTATTACTATGGTGAATTTTATTAGCTGATTTTTGAGTATTGATCCAGCCTCAGGAATTCTTTAATTCATGCCTTGAAGATGTTTTTGTCTTTGAAAATTCTCAGCTATTTATTCTTCAAATATTGCCTGTGTTCTCCCTCCTTTAATTCTCATACTAAAATTAAATATGTATTAGAACTTTACATTGTATATCTTTTGTTCCATTATAGTGTTTTTGTTTTTTTGACCTCTGTGCTTTATTTGGGGTGTTTATATCTGACCTATTATCTACTTCACTAATTCTCTCTTCTGTTGCATCTAATTTCCTATTAATCCAATCATTTAGTTCCCACATTTAGTTTAGTTAGTTTTTCTTCAGTTCTAGAATATCCATTTTGATCTTTTTTATGGTCTCAATTTCTTTGACAAGTTCTTGGTCTAGGCTTTTATTTACTAGCACATAGTAAACAATTATCTTAAAATCATGTCTAATGATATTATTATTTAGATAACTGTGAATTTTGATATATTGTCTGTTATTTTTTCTGGATTTAATAATTTTATTTTGTCTCCCCTAACACTTGATTATTTTTGATTGACAATCAGACATTATTTGTGAAAAGAGTCTGAGATAATTTCAGGTATAAGATAATAATATTTTCCTCCAGACATCTCAAGAGCATTTACATTTTACCTTTTTTTTTTTTCTTGCTGAGGAATATTTTCACTGAGCTAGCATCCACTGCCAACCTTCCTTGTTTTGTATGTGAGCCATCACCACAGCATGGCCACAGAAAGACAAATGATGTAGGTCTGTGCCTGGGAATCAAATCCAGGCTGCTGAAGTAGAACATGCCAAACTTAATCACTAGACCACCAGGGATGGCTATACATTTTACTTTTTTATCTTGCAGATGGATAAGGAATTTTGCAATTCCAGTTAACCTGAATAAAATCAAGTAATTTTTCTACTCTGGGTTTCAGTTCCTAAGAGAGATTGTTTCTGCTCCATGTTCATTCTTACAACATAGACCCACAACCACTCCCTTCAGTATGAGGCCTTAAACTCTAGTTTTGGACTCCCAGCCACTTTAATTGATCAAAAGTTCTGTTCAGTTTCTCAGCCTTTCAGTTTCCTTCTTTGGGTACTGGCCAATACCTTAAGATGCAGTGGCTTCAAACACTTGTTTCTTCTTGCTGTATTTGTTTGTCTCCTAGATCTTGGCTCTGTAATTCTTCAATGTTTTGATAATTCTCCTGGGCCTTTAAACGTACGTTTTAAAAAACATTTTGTTTGGCCGGCCCAGTGATACAGCAGTTAAGTTTGCATGTTCCACTTCAGCGGCCTGGGGTTCACCAGCTCAGATCCCAGATGCGGACATGGTACTGTTTGGCAAGCCATGCTGTGGTAGGTGTCCCACATATAAAGTAGAGGAAGAGGAGCACAGATGTTAACTCAGGGCCAGTCTTCCTCAGCAAAAAGAGGAGAATTGGCAGCAGACGTTAGCTCAGGGCTAATCTTTCTCAAAAAAAAAAAAATTTTGTCAAGTTTTTATAGCAGTAAACACATGGTCCAAGTTACTTACCCCACCATTACTGAAAGCAGAATTTGACATATGCAATGTTAATACATACATAATGTTATTTTTCTTCCTAAAGTACTGAGTGTTTTATTAAATTTATCTGTTATCATGCAAGGTAACAGCCCATGTATATATATCTCTATTCCCCTCCTCTCTTCTCCCATTCCAGTAACATGCTAATATTACCTTATAGTTTATATCTATAAAACTATAATATATAGTTTTAATAATATTGAAATTATAATAATCACTTACAGTTTTATCTTTCTAGAGTATGACTTTAGCAATTCTTAGAGTCTGATAGCTGGGGACATTGACAATATTTTAAATTTTTGTCTCCCTTTAAATAACTTTATTTCATCCTTACATTTTACCAAATAATCTAGGGGAAGGTGGTTGTCTGGGTTTAAAATTTTTCTTTTAACTCTGATAATTTTTCTCTGTCTTCTTATATCCACTGTTACTGATAGAAAAATTAGTAGACAATCCTTGTATAGCATGTTTTTTGCTTATACTTGGGTATAAATGCTTATACTTTGCTTATACGTTACTTATACTTTGGTAAAAGTTTTCCTTTCAATATTCCTTTTCAATACACTGATTGTCTTTAAACATCTTTTGGTTCTTCTATGTGAGCTCACATAGATTTAGGCAATCCTTTAAGAATGTCAACTTCCTCCTCTTGGGCAGTCTACCTGGGATATGAAACAAACTCCATTGGCAGGGCAAGTGATCCTCATTGAGTTCCAAAATATTCAGGAAAGGATTGATTATGTTATTGTGTGGATGACTCCATTGGTGCTCCTTTAAGATCAACTGCTTCTCATTCCTTCCAAGGAATCCCATAAAATAGACCATGGCCCCAATGCTGTATCTGTAGTTCCTGGCAGACATCACACAATCTTGTTGAAACTGCTTTTATTCCAGCAATTAACCATACTTTGGGACTGGTCAGCCTGACTGCAACCACTATGGGACCCCCAGCCTCAGATAGTTGACCATCAAGCCCCTCATACTCATGACTTATACTGCCTGTAGGCATGAAATCTGTTGGCTTTGTTCTTGTCTTTACCATTCTTACCCTCCTGAAATGCCTTCAAGTGTTTAGGCTGTTCGCTTTAACCAAATCCTGTCTGCTTAGTTTCTGTCCTCTGATATTTCCCATCTTGTCTTCTTTCTACACATGATCCTTTCTTTGCCAAAATGCTTTTTTGCCTTTTCCAGCATATAGGGTGAGCCTATAGCATATATTTAGTATGCTATCTTGTAACTGGACCCATGAATCTAGGCTGGTATCCTATGCACATCTTTATTCATTCCCACAGAGTTCTAATCATATTGCACATAAAATCCTGCACCTTCTTGTTTATTATAAAATTGTGCCATTAGGCATATCATATTTTTATGTAATAAATATTTGCAAAATATCTGCTGGGTATTCAATTTAGGAGCTTACCTTAATTAATCTGGCAAGTTCTCAATATACTAGTTGACAATTTCATTTTCCAGAAAGGCAAGACAATGATAGGGGAACTATGGCTCTAGTCCTAATTCTGCAAAATATGGAGGAATAACTTGGTAAAGTGGAAATGACAGGAAGCTTGTGGGAAGTGATCATGACATCTTTTACAGCCTGATAACCAGGGAAGAAATATAGATTTACTTTAGCCTTACGAAAGCAAATTGCAAATGATTTAAATAAATGGTGGGCAGTTTTACATTTTTTTAATTAGAAAAACTCAAAAGAGTAACAAAATTCTCATGAAAAGATTTATGAATATTCTATTAAATAGTTCAGAAGACCCCATTTTAAAGTAATACTTACAAGCAGAATGAATTGGGAGTGGACTGTGAAGACAATGCAGTTCTACTGGCAAAAAGATGTTTTTAAAGAACATGTGTTCTACATGGAAGCAGAAAAACAACAAGATAATTTCATAAGAAGGTAGCACATCTCTCTCTGTGCTGATATGTATCTAAATGTTGTCTGAAATGTGCACTGAATGGTGTTGAGAAAGATTAAACTCAAAATGAGATAAAATTTGGGACAAAAACTCTCAGATCTTCAAAGTTAAATCTTAGAAATATATTCAGAACAAGAACATTTTAAATAATGAACAACGGGGCCTGCCTGGTGGTGCAGCGGTTAAGTTAGCACGTTCCGCTTCTTGGCAGCCCTGGGTTCACTGGTTCAGATCCAGGGTGCAGACATGGTACCACTCGGCAAAAAGCCATGCTATGGCAGGCCTCCCACATATAAAGTAGGGGAAGATGGGCATGGATGTTAGCTCAGGGCCAGTCTTCCTCAGCAAAAAGAGGTTTGGCAGTAGTTAGCTCAGAGCTAATCTTCTTCTTCAAAAAAGAAAAATGAACAGCAATCACAAAAACATATTAAAGTGTAAAACTGATCGGAAAAATAAATATAAATTTAATTTATTAAGAGTGAGATAATTTCATTGATCTTTTTCTAAAGATAACTTTTAAATCACTTTTTTAGGCATGCTTTTCTAAATTTTATCTTATATGATCTCTATCCTTGATTGTTTTTCCCTTTTATTTTTCATCTCAATTACGTCTTTTTTTTAATCCAATGTATTTATTGAGACGTGACACATTTACCCTAGGGAGATGTTACTTTATATTTGATTATTCACTTTAATTTTTTTTGTTATTCTTCCAGAAATTTCTACTGTGGGAAAGCTCAGTGCTGAGAGCTAGCATGCCCACTTATAGGACAGGGCTGATTTACCCCTGCTTGATAGTTCTAATCTAATAGAGCTTTGATGCTCGTCTATGGTTCCTTTTAGCATTGTCTCTTCCTTTCCATTTTCACCTCCTACTAATACAATGAATGCTGAGATTTTTAAAGGACTGCGTCTTTATGACTATAACAATGTTTTTGTGGTATCACAAAATTCTATTTGGTCACATACTTGAGGAGCACTCATAATATGGCATTGAAGACAAAATAGATGCATTTGGCTTTTCAATGTATTAAAGAAAGTGAAATGTGCAGAAACCTATTCTATAACTTTGATTCAATGGGCTCTCATTATTTAGATGAGAGCTTTGCCATTTGTTAGATGATCTGGCCAGGGTGCTGTTGAGTTATCTCTATGACCAGAATCTTTATCCACTCTTCAACCACATTACAGACATCCTGGGAAAGGCAAACTGAAGAAAAAGTGTATTTCATCAATGTTTCCTGCTCATAAACTGTGAAGTAAAGTCTCCTCTGATGTCATCTTTTGCCAAATTTTTTTTCTGGAAACTTCCATAAGTCAAGGATTTGAAGAAAGGCAAGTTAGGCTTCACGCATGACCAGATTCTTTCTCTCTTGCTTGATTAAAATGAGAGTAAGAGAGAACCCTGAGGAGTATTTTTAATACATTTTCCCCTGACACTGCATAAATCTAGGAGCATTTATATGCTAATCAAATCAAAATAGGAATTATTAGTGACTAGAGAGCCCCAACTAGGCTGTTATTTTTCTATCAACATATGATAACAGTTCTGACGCTGAATTAAGGAGCTGAATATTATATAAGCCCCAAAAGCTTATAGAACATGACAGGTTTAAGCAATATTAAAACCTAGAAACTCTGCCCCACCCATTACATATTTATTCGGTATTACAAATTGTAAATATTTAAAAATACACAAAGATACAGTGTGGGTAAATTCTTAATGTTTAATGAAATTATTCATGATATACAAAGAGTTGAATAACTCAACAAATACCATGAAGGTTAATGCATGCGAATGAATCTGAAGAGTCCAGCAATGAGGATAACACACGGTGTCCTTTCCTGGGATGATCATGAAATGGAATTAAAGTAACCTGATTTTCATAGTTAGGGGATATCTTTGGAGATAAAAGGAAGCAACCGTCACTGAAGACCTACTAGCAGCTAATTGAGATCCAATGTCAGGTCTCCATCTCATGGGCTGGAAGCCATGGATTCTTTGTACTGTTTTCATTTTAATAGTTTTTAATGATACAAACCCGTTCCCTGTCAAATATATGTATATTTAGCTTGTTTTTTGGCAGTTTATCTTATCACCTCTTAAGAGGTCAGCTACAGGTTGGGAAGAGCTATGTGATATGTAATCTCAGATGAGCAAATAATAGGAAATTCAAGAAAAAGCCAACAAAAGGAGCTGGTGTAATGGGCCCAGTGGGGACAGTTTTATGTTGATTCCTAGAGTTTCTAGTATTCTTATTTATAATGATCACAGATCATAATATAGCAGGTCTAAATTTACACTTCCCATTTTTAATGCTGCAATGCCCACACCAGAAAAACCTTGTCTGCATTGAACGGGTAAGCAAAATTTCCTTGGGAGAATCAATTTTCATCTACATTCAAAATGCCATTTTCAAGTTTCTGTTCTCAACAGCGATAGCAGAATCGCTCTGATGTTTACAGAGCCTTAAGGAACAGAGACAGATAAGACAAATGTGAATACGCTTTCAGCTAATGCCCTATAAGGAGTCCAATATTTATAAGACAAGATGAAAATTATTGGGAAAAGTATCTGTTGATAAGAGAATGTTACAATCATTACTGGATACCTTAATTTCTAAGTTTTCATCTTTTCAATGTCTACCCAACTATCTATCAATCTATACATTCCCGCTACATATATAGTAAGAATTCTTATTTTTTACTGAAAAAGAAAACTAGATATTTATGTGAAATTCCACTTTACTTCTAGAATCAAAACAGTTATGTTGGATTCACATGCATCTTCTTGTTTTCTAAGAAGATACATCCCTTCTTATAATTCTTCCATTAGGTGTATGTTGTTTTTCAGCATAATAAAATCAGTATCTTTGCTCTCAAAAGAAACATTATTGATTAGCAAAATTTTTCACTTAATTGAAAGAATAAGTTTAATGTTTGAATGTTAATCAGACAAGAATTACTCAGATTTCATTAAAATGGGTAAGATTTTATGAATCTTTCGAGACACTGTTTTCTTTTTAAAAGGAAGAAAGAGACTTGGCTTTATAGAACAGATTTTATTGGTTTGGCAAAAATTCTCTCTCATTTCTTGAAGAAACAATAAAATATCACATCACTTAGATTCCATTGAATCTCTATACTTTTGAGGTGGATTAATAGGTGTTTGATTCAGATTTAATAATTATTTGATTACTAGCACTCATGTAGATATGAATGGAAAGACCTATTCCCATAACTTTTGATGATTTTTTCAGCTCCCTGTGTAACACATGAACAAATAAATAGACACAGGTATATACATTAAGTGTTAGGGTTTGGTCTTAGGGTCCAGACAAATTTGAGTTTGAATTTACTTGCAGAAATTATCAACTACAAAGAAGCCAACTCAATCATTCAGAACCTTGGGTTTCTGAGGTACAGAGTGGAGGTAACAATACTAAACTAACTTATAAGGTTGTATTAACTAAATTACTAACAAATACAGGCCTGGTTTCTAATAGTCATGCAACAAATGGTAGGCAGCTATCTGTCCTAATACTTTGGTAATAGTCCATACCTCTACTGACCAATGGATGTTGAAAATTAGTCATACTGCTTGTTGACTCAGCATCAGAAAGTTGGCTCCACAAATGCCAAGTAGAATGGGGTAGGCAAACAGAGAGATCATTTTTAAAAAATTCCCCAACTTTCCCCAAATCTTGAAAATTTAAGCCAAAATCATTCCATATAGTTAGATGAACACTCAGAATAAAATTTTGTAAATGTTGCGAAGAATAATCTTGTCATGTCATAAACCTTGCCTGTGGTGTTTCCCACTATACTTCATTACCTAGAAGAATCTGAGGGACAGAGGAAGTACTGAAAAATATTTGTAGTATAAATTAATTGAACAGAGAGTTTTTATTCAAAAGTTACTCAACCGAGGATATTCTGTTTTTACTTAATATCCAGAGTATGAATCAGAATGAGATTAAAGTCCAACTTTTTGTGAGGCTCATACATAAACAAGGACAATGATTAAATACTTCCAGTGGAGCCAGCAACACCTATTAGATAAATTTCTGAAAAGTTAGCTAGCATTCAAAGTTCTTCACAATTTATCTTTCACTAAATTTTTAATCCTTATTTCCTACCATTCTACAAAATCCACTGCATGCTATTTTATCAGACCAATATTCATTCCCTCTGTGACTTTTAGCCATATTTTACTTAATGCAGGGCACCCTTTTTAACTCATGTATATAGAAAAATTGCTCTCATAATTCAAAGTCCAGATAAAATATCATTAGTTCTGTGAAGACTTTCTAAGTTCTTGCTGAAAATTAATCACTCTCTCTTCTGTTATCCTATAGTCATTTTGTACCTATCTCTACTGTATCTATTATCACATTTTATCATAACGAGTTTTATTTATTGTTTTCTTGGGACATAGCCATAAACTCCTTTATGGTAGGACCTTTGTTGATATGTCCATGTTTGTATGGCCTGTACTTAACACTAGCTGGTATTTAATTTTGGTTAATAGAGTTTGTTGATTTACTGAATTAGATTTAGGAAGAGGAGGCAAGTAGAAAAGAACAAAAAATGAGGTCATAGTTTAACATTTCACACTTCTAAGTACTCAACTAAAATTCTGGTTGCTTGCAGGATGATTCAAATTTAGCCTTTTTCAATTAAACTGTGAGAGTTCTAGTGGGTAAATAACCACTCTATCATAATTTTCAGCAACAGACTTATGGGATTAAAATGTAAATCAGAGCATCCATCAGACTTCCTGCTGCTGATCGCAAAACATCCTGCACCTCTGGATTTCTCTCAGAGTAACAGATATGCCCTCATTGTCTTTCTCTTTGCTGAGGAAAAGTGTAGCTTTGCTCTGAAGAATATTCTCAGCAGTTGAATGTCATTAAAATTAAAAATAGTGATGAAAGAAATGAGTGGAAATAAACAATGAGCAATTCACACACTACAAACAGTGACATAAGGTGGAGAATAATGGAAAATGAAAAAAATATATAATGATGACTAGTTGACAGATTGCTGTCGTTTTACTCTCTGGGGTTTTGTCACAACCTTCAGTAGGGAGATAACATTGAACATCTGGTGGACAACCAGTGCGGAACCTCAATGAAGCTGAGCATGTGCAGTAGAAGAGGAATGAGCTTGGGACTGTGGCTTATCTCCTCATACTTTCCCAAGAAAATAAAATGAGCCGAGAGTAGTACTAAATAATAACGGTTGCCTTCTAGGAAAGCATTTGAGTCATAATAGACAGGTCTTTCTCTGGCAAAATGCCACTCTTGATTTTGTTCTATATCAGTTATCTGACCTTGGGCCACATTTAACCTCAATGAGCCTCAGTTTCCTCACCTGGAAAATAATAAATTTCGATATAATAATTTGTACTGTTGTAACAAGTGAGATGATACTGTTTCCTGTGCTCTGCATACGGCTATTTGAGGATCCACAGTGCAATAGAAAGACAACCATTGCTCTTTTTCTTACAACTGTCTAATCATCCACTGTTTCTCTTGAATTATTTATTTACTTATGTTTGAAGAATAGTCTTCTATATTAAACATTCTTCAGGTTACTTATAGGCCTGAGCTGTCTTTCCATCAGTGACCTCAATTTTAATCTAGGCTTTAGTCATTGATACATCTGATCCCTTCTAGCTGCTGTAACTATCATCAGTTGTGTGCTGGTAAACATTTAATAACCGACTCTCTTTCTCCAGGGGGAAACACTGAATTGGAGCATTTCTTAATTTCTTTGGTGTAAGCACTCCTGCTGTGACTGACTTCAAGCTACCAACATGACATCGTGTTGCAGAGTTGGAAGAGTTGTGCACGGTCATTTCTCACCAGCTGGTAAGACTTAGCTGTAGCACACCACTGCCTGATGCTCAATATAAAATAGTCTCTAAGACTCAAGGAAAAATTGGGAACTTTTCGAATTTCCTATCTTGCTGTCTCTGAAACAAACTCTTTTGGGTTTTTACTAGTAAATACTGAAAAAAAAGGAAACGTGAGAATAATAAATAATTCAATATTACAAGTGCCAAGTTTCAAGAAACTTGAAGATAGTTGTGTCTGAATTTCATTCAAACATAAAGTAAACCAGGCTAAAGTTTGTTGAAATTCTGGAGCCGGATGACCTGCTGAGCCCCCCAATGGATAAAGACCTTGACTTTGTTTTTGCTGCTTTGACCACTGTATAACTCTACCACTCTTAATTAGAACAACCCGCCTTAATGAGAAATCTGTTTCCAGGGCAAAAAAAGGAAATCAAGCCTAGTGTTGGCATTGAGTGATCCGAAATGCACAGGGTTCGGTTTGACAGCTCAGCAGTTTTCACTCTGAGAGCCCCTGGAGATAGAACCTCGAGAGAGGGGCAGCGCTCTCACAGAGGAGCAGTAATAAGCCTCACCTCCAGGCTGTTCTCTCTTGGATGGTTCATTCTGTTTTCTACCCATTAACTCCTCAACACAATTAAGCTGCCTCCCAGGTGAAGAGGAGAGTTTCCTATACAGACTCCAGATATTTCTACTCCAGAATTTAGGCAATCCCACGTTTTAGTAGCATCTTTAACCTTTTTCATGGCCTCCGTTTACTGTAAACCCAGGAATTCTTTCCCTCATTTCTCTTTGATTCTTTTTGCTCCATTTTCTTTTGAAACTTGAGGAAATATTTTCTCAGGAAACGTATTCAAAAGCCAATTATTAAGGTTGATTCTAGCCTGGGTATATTCTCCCCAGTGCCTCCTTTGACAGGCGTCATTATTTCTGTGGTTTCTTTGCATCATATCATTTTCTCTGGGGAAAGTACAATAGATGCCAGTCCCTTAAATTCTTAAAGATATTGACTCTTTTGGAATCCCCCATTGTGATTATTTTTCCTTTATTTTCAAGGTATATATGGCTGATATGTGAATCCAGTAAGCAGACAAAACTTTCTTGATCTGATTTTTGAGTTCCTTTCCTCTTCTGAGCTGAGCAATTCCAACTCTCCCACCATGAGCTCCTCTTAAAGGCTGCTAAGCACCATCACATTAGACAAAACAGAAAACAACACTAGACTACATTTGCCCCCTCAAGAGCAATTGAAAACTTGCTTTATGCAAATAGCATTTTGTGTTCAGGACTAACTGGCAAATATGTTCCCTGAATGGTACTGTTAGTTCTGACTCTAGAGAGTAGAACAGAGGAATGGCACACCTTCTCCTCATCCCCAAAGACTAAAAGGCAATAGGCTTTGCTGGGATAATTCTACTCCACTGAAGCCCTTCAGGCTCACTTCCCAGAGCACAGCAACTGGAGATGAGTCACGATCCAGCTCTGCCAAGAGTACAACCTACCGCATACTCTTTTACGGTTCTGAAGTGAAAGTAACAAGCTTGGTGTGGGATGCTAAAAATGATAACGGGTATAACTTTCAGAGAAAAGTATCAAATATCCCATTGAATTTGCCCATCTTCCATTGAGGGATATGAAAGAAGATTGTGTTTAATTAAAACAGCTAAGGATAAACGTGCTTGTCAAAGCTGCCAACTTTTAACTCCTTGTGTGTCTACTTAACTTAGATATAATAAAAAGTTCAGGCAAAGATTTATATCACTTTCCCTTCCAACTTACACTTCTGTGATTTTGCTTTAATCATTCAATACTTGAACGTTTATCATGTCTAGTATATTTTTAAGTTCCGGGACTCTGCAGATTATGTTCATGTATGTATCTTAATGGATCCTTGCAATAAACCCTGTGAAGAAACTTGGGCTGGCACTAATATGGTCAGTGTTTAACACAAGAAGGAGCCTACAATCAAAATCTACCAATGCTAAATTCAAATTCTAAGCTTCTTTCTAGATGTTCAAACTATAATTTGTTTTTAGTTTACTTTTTGTTCTAACATATTGATTGTGCTGCCTGCCCCACATTGGAGATTGTTTTTAAGCTATCTAGTATTGACTAACTTATTCTTCTATATGAAATTTTGCATATTCATTTAACTTTAACTTTGAGGCAATCCTATTCTCCAAGAGCTGGTAAGATCCACAATAAACACATCAAATAAAGAGGGCCTGGGGGCCAATGAAAGTTGATGAGCTCTTAGAGATACATGGGAAACTTGTAGTCGTCGGAGTAGGGAGTCTTAGGGGAGCATTTTTCTTGACCAGATCTAGTGAAAACCTAGAGTATGGGGAAAAACAAGAAAAGGAGAAGGATGTGTTTTCTTTCCACTATAGTCATAAAATGTAATGCTTGTGCCCTCTGTGAGGTGGAATGGAGAATATTGATAAATACATTAAAAATGTTCATCATCTCAATAATCAAAGGAAAGTAAAACACTAATAAAATAATATTTGTACCTTTCAAGCTGATGATTTTCAGAGGAAAAGACTATGCCCAATATCCTTCAGGCTGTGAAGAAAATTTACACTCTAAAGAATCATGTATTTATTGATGTAGGTCAGAATTCTGAAAGAAAACAAGTTCTACTTAGTAATTTCATACGGTGGATTTTCAGTAAATATTTCATGATTGATTAATTATAGTACAGTTCTATTTGTTGGCCATTCAGTCATCTCAGAAATATTTGTTGCTTGTGTGTATGTGGGAAAATCATGCATACTCAAAACCATGAAATAAATAAAAAGGCAGTAAATAATAATGACCCATGCATAATATGGGTAATAATATTCTGGATTTTTAGAAGAGAGAAAGAATTCCATGAGGATAGGTGGCCAGAGCAGGCCTCTCAATGTCTGAGTGACATTTGCTGTGTCTTATATGTGGGTAAAACTTAGGGAGATAGAGAGCAATGAAGAGGGAAATCCACGTGTAACACAGCTACTGGGGAAGAAATGTGGGAATATTTGAGACAGTGCACAGTCAATTTGAGTGAATGGAGCATACAATATGACAATGGATAGGAGATAAAGAAACTTTTCCTTCCATCTTACTCATGTATCATCACTACCCTACCTCTAATGTGGTTTTGATGAGATTTTAAAAATCCATGATAAAAACATGAGCTTCTAGCTTCTTCTAGTTTAGTTGATTTAGATTGGGTCCTTGAATAGTTTCATAAATAGAAACCTAATTCATTTTATTTTCAGTAATTGAATTTTGTGTTGCAAATTAACTGAGTGCCTTTTCATTTCAACTATTCTTAAACTAAAAATATACGTGGCAAGGATTGCAGTGAGAGGCTATTTGAATGGCCTGACGTTCCTGAAAGAGCTCGATGAGTTCAATGTGACTATTGCAATAATATATCATTTGTGTTTACATTTATTTTCCAAACTGGAGTTGGTTGTATTTAAATGCTTTTCTTATTTAAAGTATGTTCTCCAATACTACCTTCAAATATACTTCAGATTATTCAATAAAATAAAACCCAGATGCCCAAGAGAATGAACTTTAGGACTGAGGAGTACATTTCTGCCCCCTAGAAGAATGTGGATATGAAGAGCCATGCATTCTTCTCTGAAATTTTATAGTTATAATTACCAGTGAGAAGCTTTTAGTTTCAAAGATTCAGCATGTTTAAATTAACATAGTTACATTTGTAGTTTGTTTTGTTATCTTATATTTTCTGAATCCTCCAAATGACACACTTATAAAGAAAATAATAGCAGAAGCTATGTTGTGTAGAAAATGTCTATTCTTTAAATTCCCAGATACAGTACATTTTAAATTATCCCGGGGTACAGACCCACTTCACTGACATTTTTCATGAATTTCAAAAGCTTCCTGCTTGTTTACTAGCAGCTTTTATATAATCTCTCCACCTAGGTCATTTCTTATCATCTGTCTAAGGAAACAGTATTCTTCAAGACAAGAGTGATCTCCTCAAACCAAAGGCTTTTTGACACCAGGATTCCTTATAATAACTTTTCTTCCTGAAAATTATTTTTTTCTCCTTCATTTTGGCAAGGACAATACATTCTCAATTCAGAGGCTTCTCTACTTTGCTGCACCCAGTACTGATAATATCTATTGTATACAGATGCTCAGATCTTCAAGGATATATGAGAACAACTTAATGTAGTAGTTTCAACTTGGCCATAGTAATGCCTTGTATCTATAATTAACATTCTGAAATCTCTGAATCATCTCTTATTTATTATATGTTATATTCATGGATAACTGTCGTGTAATCTGCATTGATACCAATGCCTCACTTGTTTCCTTTACTTCCTGAATTGCACGTCTGTGCTGTCTATGAGGAGATCTGTCCATTTTTATGAGCTTCTTTCTTGCCCTGTCTGCTTATCATCCTGGAGACAGTAGATTCATCCTATTCCCTACCTCCTAAAACTAGGCAGTTTGCATATTGCTGTATGACAAATTCAATGGCTTAGTATAGTGCCAATATTTAGTTTTGTTTATGAACCTTCAATTTGGGCAGGGTACAGTGGGTGTGGCTTATCTCTGCTTCATATGACGTCAGCTGGGCAGTTTGACTAAGGCTGAATCATCCGTTTCTAAATGGTTCACACACATGCCTGGAAAGTTGATGTTGGCTGTCAGTTGAGAGTTAGGCCAAAAGTCTTGGTTCTCCTACAAATGAGCTTCTCCATGAGGCTGTTGGAGCTTCCTTGCAACGCAGGGGATGTACTCCAGTCCTGTGACCTAAAAATAAAGTTTTCTGACCCTACATACATAGCATATAATGAGAGATAGGATAACTACGGGAGACCCTCCCATTGAGAAAGTGAAGAATTAGGACATACATAAAAGTCATTGGCTCATAGCATTTCTGAAATATAGCTAGGCACATGCTGTCAGTTCCTTAATTAGCACTCAGGCTTTTTCTTTGGGAATGATTCACCACAGCTCTTGGGTCTTCACTCTGAATCATCCTTTACTTTCCATCAGAAACACCTCATCTTTTCATCTGAGTAGTTTTCTTAAGCTTCTTTTGGTGGTGTAAATTAGGGCCCAAAAGATTATTTTTGTTTTGTACTATCTTTGTACTTTTCAGTCCATGCTAGCTAATTACTTAAAAAATTGGCAAGGATTTTGTGTATCAAATCATAACTCACTCCATTGGATAAGCTCTATTCAGTGCTAATCTCAAGATAATCTATTTTCTATTTAGGCTCCAATGAGGCTACTATGGGATACTTTTAATATTTCTAGAATCTCTATTGCTTAACTGTAAGGCACATTCTTAAGAATATTAGAAGCCCTATTAGACATACTCTTAAATCTTTCTGCGGTTGAAAAAAAAAGAATGTCTTACAGTCATGTCATGAAAACCTTTAGCCTTAGGCCATCCTGTTCTGGAAGCCCGCTAGATTTAGCGTTTGCCCTAAAGCCATTTCTTTTATTTTTTAATTGAAGTTATGATAGTTTACAACATTGTAAAATTTCAGTTGTACATTATTATTTGTCTATCATATTATAGGTACACCACCTCGCCCTTTGTGCCCACCCCCAACACCCCTTTCCTCTGGTAACCACTAGTCTGTTCTCTTTGTCCATGTGTTTGTTTATCTTCCACATATGAATAGAATCATACAGAGTTTGTCTTTCTCTATCTGGCTTATTTCAGTTATCCTAATACCATCAAGGTCCATTCATGTTGTTGTGAATGGGACAATTCTATCCTTTTTTATGGCTGACTAGTATTCTATTGTATATATATACCCTATCTTCTTTATCCAGTCATCAGTCAACGGGCATTTAGGTTGCTTCTACATCTTGGCTATTGTGAATAATGCTGCAATGATCATAGGGGTGCATGAGTCTCTTTGAAGTGTTGATTTCGTGTTCTTTGGATAGATACCCAGTAGTGGGATGGCTGGGTCATATGGTATTTCTATTTTTAATTTTTTGAGAAATCTCCATACTGTTTTCAATAGTGGCTGCACCAGTTTGCATTCCCACCAGCAGTGTATGAGGGTTCCTTTTTCTCTACAACCTCTCCAACATTTTTTATTTTCTGTCTTGGTTATTTTAGCCATTCTGATGAGTGTAAGTGATATCTTAGTGTAGTTTTGATTTCCCTTTCTCTGATGATCAGTGATGATGAGCATCTTTTCATATATCTATTGGCCTTCTGTATATCTTCTTTAGAGAAATGTCTGTTCATATCCCCTGCTCATTGTTTGATCAGGTTGTTTGACTTTTTGTTGGTGGTTCATGTGAGTTCTGTATATATTATGGAGATTAACCCTTTGTCAGATATATGATTTGCTAATATGTTTTCCCAGTTCGTGGGCTGTGTTTTTGTTTCAATCCTGTTTTCCCTTGCCTTGTAGAAGCTCTTTAGTCTGATGAAGTCCCATTTGTTTATTCTTTCTGTTGTTTCCCTTGTCTGAGAAGACGTGGTGTCTGAAAAGATCCTTTTAGAACTGATGTCAAAGAGTGTACTGCCTATATTTTCTTCTAGAAGCTATGGTTTCAGGTCTTACCTTTAAGTCTTTGATCCATTTTGAGTTTATTTTTGTGAATGGTCTAAAACAATGGTTTACTTTCATTCTTTTGTATGTGGCTGTCCAGTTTTCCCAACACCATTTATTCAAGAGAATTTCCTTTCTCCATTGTATGTTCTCAGCTCCTTTGTTGAAGATTAGCTGTCCATAGATGTGTGGTTTTATTTGTGGGCTTTTAATTTTGTTCCATTGATCTGTGTGCCTGTTTTCATACCAGTACCATGCTATTTTGATTTTGATAGCTTTGTAGTATATTTTGAAGTCAGGGATTGTGATGCCTCCAGCTTTGCTCTTTTTTCTCAGGATTGCTCCTAAAGCCATTTCTTAATTTGAGAATCTATTTTCTGGTAGAGATCAGAAATGAGAAACATTCTTATTTTGAGCCCTTAAACTCCTGGTTCCTTTATATTTCCTCTAAATTCTGCTCAATAACTTAACAGTTCCTTCAGTTCTCTCATATTTTATCGTAGGCAGCTAGAAAAGGTCAGTCAGCCATTTCTACATTCTGTTCTGAAAATCTGTCCAATGAAATCCATGAGTTCATTAGGTCTCCTCTCTATCTCCCATGTTGCCACAGGCAATAGTTTTGGCAAACATTTGACCACTTCATGGGGAACCTCTTTTCTCTAGCCTCCAGTCCACATGTTTTAGATTTTTGTTACAGCGGCACTCCACTTCCAGGAACAAGTTCTGTCCCAGTTGTCTATTGCTGAATAAGAAACAATCCCAAACCTTGATGACTTCAAACAACAGTGATTTTATCTTATCATTCTGTCACTCGGGAACTTGCGCAGGGCTCAGTCGATGTTGAGCTGACAGCCAGGCTGATCCGGTAGGTACCTACTGGCTTTGCTCACATGGTTAGCATTGAACCAGAAGGGCTGGAAGAATGGGCTGATCTGAGCCTCTCTCCCTTTCCATGTAGTCTCTGGACATCTCTAAGTAGTCTCTTTAGCAGGGTAGTTGGACTTCTCACTTGGTGGCTCAGGACTGTAAGACAGTGCTCTGAGAAACAGGAAGGAGAAGCTACCTGTTACTTAAGGACTGGACCTACAAACTGGCACAATATCACTTATGCTGTATTCTCTTGGTCAAGCAGCCATGGAGTCTGCTCAGATTCAAAGGTAGAGGGCATGTGGTCCCCTCCCCCCATTTCTCAATGGGACCAGTATCAAAGAATTGTGACTATCTTTAGTTAACCACAGGAAATGTGCAAATACCAATATAATTTCTAGCACAGGTTTTTCAAATTAGATTGATTTAGTTTCTACAATCCTCCGCAAGGCTATAAATAAAGGTGGTGGTCTGTGTCATACATTTACATATCTTTGTATTGGAGAAGATTTAGAATGTACATATTTTGATCCTTCAAGAGTTTTTTTTTTTTCAAAAAAATGACATAGTTTTGAGGAAAAAGCATAACTCTTAGGTGGTAACACTTGGAAATTTCTATTTTCTTCAATTCTTGGACATCTGCCAATAATTTATCCTTAATACACCTTTTGTTCTTTGTCTTTTTCTCTTTGTGGCTCTCCATTAACTATAGAAAAACTTTCCCAGTTTTCCTGCTCTGAAAGTCCATATTTATTTTCTCTGATCATTTCACGTTTTACGCTTTCACCTCCTATTAGTGTCTGCAAAGGCTGACAACCTTCATATGCTATTCTTTGCTTCAAGCTAAGAGATCTTTCTGTCTTTTCCTGAAACTTTTGATCTGCTATCTCTTGCCTAGAAACCATCAGCCTGCTGTTTTTATATCTTAATTGGTTTTCTTAATTTACCCATATTTATTCCCTAAAAGATGGCAGGATAAATTTTTCAATTTCCTCCAACTCTTTCAGATTTCACAACATTTGCATTTACAGTATACTAAAAAAAGACGTATTTCATTTCTAATATTTTCTAATGAGGTTCCATTAACTTTCACTCTCGGTTTCTCTCTCATCCTTGAGCATGATAACTATATAGCCAAGAAAAAAGTTGTAGAGCAGAGAATCATATTTTTTCCTTGTAAAAAAAAAAAAATAGTTTGCGTGACCAAAGCTTTATTTTCAGATGTTATTGCTCTCTTTTTTTCTTGAACCTTAGTTTATCAAATCTAGAAATTGTGTGGGATTCTTGACCCACTATAATCCAGAAATATATTTAGACTGGGCAAAATGCTTCGGGAGAAAATAAGACTATGACCTCTTCTGAACTTTTCCTATTTGTAGAATGAAAGCAAGGAGCAAACACAGGAATACTGAAACACTGAAAGAAAGCCTCTGAATTAAACCTCAACTCAAAAAACTTCTCTATAGATATGGGAAGTGCATTTTCTGTTACTTTTTTTCAAGTCATCTATGGTTTACTCCATTGTAATCCAGTATAACATTGTCAAGGACTAGAATAAACTATTTTGTGATTACTTTATCCAGGCTGTAAGACTAGGACTAGAGAAAGAGAAAAGAAAAGGGGTAAACTTGCCCCATAAAAAAACAAATCAGTGTCCAATTCCCTTTTAAGGATTGGTCTCATTGGGCAATAATGGGAATGAAAAGAAAAGGCCATGTTTTCACCAGACTATTGTATGTTGTCTCTTTTCTCTGATAAAACACACACACACACACACACAATTGAAATGTTTAAGCTAAAGGATACGGAATGCTTTTATCATCGTCACCATCATTAGAAATTCATTAAGGCATGCACAGTCACATAGTTGAATACTTGGATATATTGTTTTCATGATAGAAATTAAGAGATATTTGTTGAACATTTATTGAATGCCCAACCTTGCATTAGGTGTGTTCATTTGTGTTATCCTCATTACAATGTGGCAATATCAGGCAGAATTCACCAAATAAATGGCATAGATTATAAATGAAAAATCTACAGGAGTTCAAAAGAAGGTCGCCTTGATGAATACTTATTCCTAAAATAGAGATTTCATGAGAAGGAAACTAAGCGATATGTTCATTTTACAAAATGCCCAATTGGAAGGAATGACATTAGTTTGGACCCCAAACAAGAACCCTGCTGGAAATCAAAGGGTACATCTTATTTATGAAGTAAGACCAAGGCCAAGAGAGGTGTTCTTCACATTATGTCACACAGATTTTCTTTTTGCTGGAACATAGAGAATACTTTCTTCTCTCCAAGTTGAGCTACTAAGACAATGAATGGTCTTTGGGGGAAGTCTGTGTAATCCCTGGGTAACCGTGTTTTTTCTGGAGATGAGAGATTGGTTCAGGTAACTACTCCAGGCCCTTGCTAGTGTCAGGGTTCAGGAGTCTTCATTTCAACCTACAAACCTACTTTTTTGCATAGGCATACTTCTTCTCTTTTATTATACAATGTACCCAAATTGGCCTTTATTTTTACAGCTGCTGTATAGTTTACAGCAAGAAAATTTTAATACACTGCATTAGAAACATGAGAGGTTGGTAAACTATGGTCCACAAGCCAAACCTGCTGACTGTTTTCATATAGCCCATGAGCTAAGAATATTTTTTACATCTTTAAATGGTTGAAAAAAATCCAAAGAAGAAGAATATTTCACAACACTTGAGAATTTCATGAAATTCAAATTTCAGTACCCATAAACAAAGGGGATTTTTTGGAACAAGGCCATGCTCATTTGTTTACCTATGATCTATGCCTGCCTTTGTGTTACCACAGCAGAGTTGAGAAGTTGAGACTGAGCCATATGGTCCACAAAGCCATATTTGCATATTTACTATCTGGCCCTTTACGGAAAAATTTGCTGACCCTGGTAATAAATGTTTAAATGATTCTTTCAGAAATGAAAATTCTCTTACACGGATTTGCATTGTCAACCTTGGACAATGGAAAGCCTTGACGAACTCTTCACTGGGCTTGGGAATGAGGGTACTCTCAGATACAGAACTTATCCTTGCATTTTGCAGACAGCTTCTGCTGACAGTGACATTGAATTGATATATTTGCCAATCAGATGAAAAAGGTGAAAAGTTGCTTTGGAATATAGAGCAGACTACTATAAAGTTTCCTTTTGATTCTGTATAAACTGCCCAATGGAAGGGATTAATAGGCTTGTAAATTCAGGGACAGGAGGCGTTGTCAATAGTTTTGCAACAAATTTCCCAGAAACACTGATGTTGGTGGAAAACAATAATATTTACTTCTTTACAAAAAAGCTTTTCATCTGCTGATTCCAAGGCCTTGCTCTACAAAGCTTTAAAACTCCCACGTTTTGGATAGCATATTTTTATCCAGTGGCATAAACAGGATGCTTTCTCCTAGTTCAAAAGTAACTATTTCTGTTTCCATGGGTGCAGTGCCTCCTCAAATTGTTCCTGATTCATCAATCCTTGATCTTTAGAATTCTCTTAAATTTTTTCCAACAAAACTGAGGTTCTAACATTAGCTTCCTGAGAGAATTTCCTATTGGCAAAGATGTCCACCAGATGCCTTGATAACTAATAGCCACCAAAGTCACTTTGCAATTTTCAGCTGACATCGTATCAAACAATTCTGAAGGCACAGGCTACCAAAACATCTTGGAAAGTAGCAATGCCAGGACCCAGATAATATTAAGGTGATATTTATAAGTATAGAAAAAAACAGCGTGATGAGCTTGTATATTAATCCCTTATGGAAAGAACATTGTGATATCATACTTTCAGCTTCGGAATAAAGTCAAGAATAGTAAGTCAGCTCAACTATTCTAAGATAAATCAAATCACTACCATATATCATTATAATGCGGAGATAGTGAGGGGGAATAAAATTTATCCCGTCATATTTCTATCTGCACTCATCTCAAAGCAGGTGGGATACCTCTCAATTACATCAATTTATCCCACCATCCATGCATTGGCTCCTGATGTTTCCTATGCTAGGAATTATTCACACTTTTCCTTTCTTATTATATCCAACAAAATGACTCTCAGACATTTAGGAACAGTTAAAGATTAGAAAAACCAGAACCAAATGGTAAACCAAAGAGGCAATTGTTCAGGTCATGTTCCAGGCACAGGTAGGAAGCTTAATAAATACAATCGTGAGTAAAATTGTATGGTAAATAGAAATAGAGGGAATAAAACAAGATTAGGTATGAGGAGGGATTTTGATACCCACAGACTCAGTCCAGAAACACAAAGGAGAAAGTCATGGGGAAAGCTACAAGAGAGACAAATGGAATTGAAATGTACACATCAAGAGTACACATTCTCCTTATTTAAATTCCCAGTACGGGCCTGGGCCTGGTAAATTCTAGCTAACAAATTTTGTTGAGATTTGTGCCGCATACTTTTGCTGAGGTACTTGGTAAACATTTAATTTAAACGTTTTTTGCTGGTAGTCTTGACAACTTTCTTTCCCTTGATGTCATAACATGCTCTCACATTCCAGGTGGCTGACAAACAGTGGTGGGATGATCTTTCTGCAGGAAATGCTTTTCAGTTGTGCTAAAGAACATGGGCCTGAGGGAGAACTAACCCTGCCACTTGGACCTGGAAAACTGTTTTCCATTGGAATATTAAACTTAAATAGAAATAGTTCTCATAATTACTGTATTGAACATGACAGTCATTATTTAGTGGACTCAATACAGTGACTGGGAAATTCAACAACATACCTAAGACTTTTGATAAAAGACGGTGAAGCAAAGGCATTTTATTGTCTCTTCACTAACATCTATCCAAATTAACTGTAAGAGAAATGCCGTTTGAGAACCTACCTTCTGGTCAATTGTAGTAAAACAATTCCATACTCTGCAAAGCTTTTAGTGTCTGACCGTTATTTCTATGACTTGAATGCTAGAGGAGGTGCTGGAGGAGTGGCTATGTTTTCAAGGATGCTTCTGATCTTGGATTATTCTTTCTTATTCTATTTCTGACCAGCACTGCATCTTCAAAATTTGAAACTCAGCCAACTATCCTGGTTTACAAAAACTTATTAAAAACCACAATCCACCCACATCAAGCATTCATTAGGTGATAACTTTTTTCAATCAAGGAAAATCATCTTACTGGCTCTTTTCACCCTCTTTCGTTATCATTTCTCTGTCTGCTCTACTGAACAAACCCCATCTTGTTAGCTCCTGTTCCTAAGGAACATATCAAAACACATTCGCACAAGAAGAAAACTGTAAAAAAAAGTAACAGGATTTGCCTGTTTTAAGACACTTTGAGCTTTGGGTTAAATGACACTACTAGAAAAAAAAAGAGGGAAAGAAAAGAAAATATATAAGAAAACAATATAAGAAAGTAATATGTATTAGAAACAAAGATAGGGTCACAATCTCAAAGCACAAACAATGAGAATTTAGTTATATAAGAACATCTGAACCGTGAAATAATATATGTTTCCATTGATTTTGAGAAAGATTCAGATTTCTCTGAAATTAAAATTGTCCATTCTCCTGGTTTCTACAAACAATACTTTACTCAGTTTGGGGGGCCCACGTGACTTGCGTGAACCAGGAAAGAACTGAATAATACCTTAGAAGGAACAGAGATAGGTGAGATGACCTGACCAGGGTCACACAGTTGATAAGCAGTAGAGCTAGAAGTTAAACCAAGTTCTGTCTAGTACTGAGTGTACATTCGTTCCACTTTTAGTTTCTATTTAGGTTAATGGCTGAGTTCTCACATATGGAAAATTGACTTTTGTCTGCCTAATGTCTAGCTCTTTAGTTGTCCACCTCTTTAATGTTGAACTCTGCATAACTCTTTAAAATGATATTAACAATAATGATGATGATGGTGGAGATAACCCATGACAATAAATGAGAACTTAGTTCACATATTTTACCAAGACTGTAAAATCCATCATTTTGTTTAATATTCAATCCAACAAGGTAGATAGTATTGTACCCTACTTTATGGATGAGGACAGTGAGGCTTATGAAGATCATACAACGACAAAATGGCAGAGCACTTCTTCATCTCAAGTCAACCCAACGCCAAAAGGCATCTTTCTTAACACTATGCTCTGCCTCTACCTATGGTTAAACTTCCCTTATTCTGATTCAAATAATAGTTCACTCTTCCGAGTACTCTCCATTCAGCTATCTAAAAATTATCTTCTTATCTCATATCTCAAAAACCTTTAGTAGTTACACAATGTTGGAAAAATTAAGTCCAAGTTCCATAGTTTTATTTCTAAGATATTCCACAAACTGGACTTGTGCTAACTTTCTCTTACTCCCGACAACCCCACTGTGTAAGCCCTCTGCTACAGTCACAATGGCCCTTTCACTGTTTCCCTAGGGCATCGTGTACATGTTCACCCTGGCCGCATTTGATTACATCATATTCCATCTGGGATATTCTCTATGCTCTTCTTGTTTTAAAATACAACTTAGTCTTGATGATCTAGCTGTATAATTCTCCCCATTCCAAGGAGTTTCATAGACTATTCCAACCCTGAAATCACAGCATGTAATATTGTTACGTTTTTGTTCAATTTACCTTGTAGCACCTTGAGATTTATAAACATCTTATGATATCATTTAACTTTAAAAAATATATAAAAATTCAATTCCCTTCTCGATTATAACTTCATTGAGGATGAGGACACTTATGTGTCTAGACTTCCCTATAGCATCGAGCACTGTGGCTTTTTGCCAGTGAGTGCATTATAATTATTTGCTGATTTAATTTTATGTATAGAATACATGAGTTCAGAATTTAAACGTAGGGGAAAAAATCTGTAGTTCCAAATTTGCATTTGTTAGAAAGCAGCTATAACATTGTGTTTGCTTAATTTTAGCAGCAAATGAATTTTGAAAAGAAAAATATAGTATTACAATTATGATTATATTACATAATCATAATATTTGTAGCAGGGAGCTTCTGACATGGTTTCAAAGGATCCCTGACTCTAGGTATTCATGTCCTGTGCAATTCTCCTCCCTGAGTGTGGGCTACACATGGTGACTTGCTTCTAATGAATGGAATATGGTAAAAGTGATGAGATGCCGCTTCTGTGATTCAGTTATGTGAGACTGTGACTTTCATTTTGCTGGTAGACTTGCTCTCTTGCTGGCTTTGATGAAATAAGCTGTCATGTTGTAGAGGCCCACATTGCAAGGAACTGAGGACAGCTTCTGGCCAATAGCCAGCAATGAAACTATGCCCTCGGTCCTACAATCTGTGCAGAACTGAATCTTCCCAACAACCAGGTCAGTGAGCTTGGAAGTAGACCCTTCTTCAGGTGATCTGTCAGGTGAGACCCCAGCCCTTGACTGCCATCATGTGAGAGACCCAAAAGCAGAGGATTCAGCTAATCTCTTCCTGACCTCCTGACCCACAGAAACAGAAATGATACATGAGGGTTATTTTAAGCCATTCAGTTTTGAGATATTTTATTCATTAAATAATTTTATTTCTTCCATATACATTTCCATGTTTTAATTTCCATAAAATCAATAACCGAGACTTTTAAGTCTTGATTTGTTGTAGCCCATATCCTCTGCCTGAGCAAGGTAGTCAGACATATATCCTGATTCTAAGAATACAAATTGAAAACGGTTTATGTCTGCTATATCTCATTTCAAAGTTACAACAATGTTGTGAGGTAGGTTGATAAAGGGGGGCAAGTGTCTACATTATTGCCATTTTTTAGAAGATACTAACATGAATAAAGGGTTAAAGTCTGTAGAAAAGAATGAATCATGTTTATTGGAGTGTAGGTGAAGGTGAAATTATATTTTAAAGTCCTCACATTATATGAGCAGTTGCCTCCTTCACAAATGTTTACCATTTCTCCTGCTCTTTAATGGGAAAATATAAAAAGAGAAAATAGAGTATAATTGTGTGTGTGTGTGTGTGTGTGTGTGTGTGTGTGTAGCTGGCAGAACATCATCATCTTTTTTTTGAGAATATTGCATTTCCTCTAGGTGAAAGGGTCCAATCTTTCACTTTCCAGGGAGTTGGAAGAATCAAACCATTTGCCGCATGCTAGACTGGGTGCATTTGAGATCCCCACAATGATTTGTTCTCCTGAGATTGCCCCAGCATTGTTGCAGGTAGAGGCTGAAATATCTGCCCACTCCTTGGGTGACGTGTAAAGTCACAGAGGACTCCTGGGAGTCTCTATAGTTTTCCCCAGCATTTGCTTTCACGTGTTTTTGTGCCAGTGAGCCAATGTTTAACACAGAGAGAAATAAGAGGAATTTGTTCCAAACGGTGTGAAACTCAACACATGATGCCGAGTTATAGTAGCTATCTGGACAGCTAAATATACTCAGCTGATAGTGTGTGCATGCATGTGTGTGTGTGTTCTCACACACTTCATCCACCAAAGACCGTGGCCTCGATTTAGGTATTTATGAGAAATGCCACAAAAAGTTTAAAGCTGAAAGAAATATTATATGTAGCATGTATGTATGTGTATGTAGATAGGCATATACATTAATATATATAAATATTTATATCAAATTTATTTTTTAATCCATAGTTTATTAACCCAGACATTATTCCTGGGACTAATTATGATGAAACAATGAGAAAGCTCTCTGATACTATCAAGGATTTCTCAAGTACTAAATAGTAAGGAGAGAGGACTAGCATGGAGCAGGCAGTATGGGCTACGAGCAGACATGATGAGCTTCTTGGGTCCTACACTAAAAGAGCTCAAACCCACCATTCTTGTTTCCTTTCCACATCCCTCCTCAGGGAACGGGGAGGCAGCACTCTTTGTCTTGGGAAAACTGTTTCTAAAACAATCACCACCTCCCCATCCACCTCATCCCCACAAAGTGTATATTTCATTTAGATTTTGTGCTTTATTTCTTCATCTTTTTCTACATTCCTTGAGGGCAGGACCTATATTATCTGTGTTTTCTGCATTGGGTCTTGCTCTAAACTATTCATTTAGCAACTAACCTACACATGTCTGCAATACTCAGAGAGCCTTTCAGAGGGGCACTGCAGTCAAACTTGGGAGGGTGGTTTACCAGAACTTAGAAAGGAGCCATTGTAGCAACCGAGAATTTTCTACTTTACAACCTACTCAGAAGATTGTTAAAATAACTAAATTCTGGATTGGACGTCGATTTCTTAGTTACTGTCTGAATCATAATAATCCCTACAGCTATACCTTCTTTTTGTGCAAGAAATATTTCCCTCAAACCATCAATTTTTGTAAATTGGCTAATGTTTTGTTGCTCTGTGAAAATTAACTCTTTGGAATAATTTCTTTTGGGAATTCTATCTAATGAACGATTACTTACAATTTATTTTGCGTTTAACAACCATTGCATTAGTTGGGGTAATCTATCCATTATACAAACAAACTGCCAAATACGCTAGCCTAACACAATAAAAGACGATTTCTTGGTTAGGAAGGAGACTTGCTAATAAATATGCTTTTGATTTGTATCGTATTTGTAAAGTGTGTTTTACTTTTCAAAGCACTTCTGTAGTGTTTATTATATCTAGTTTTTAAAATTATCTGGTCATATAGGAAGTTGGGTATGATTGTCTCCAATATAGCATGAAGAAATTTTAGCCCAGCATGAACAAATCAGTTCTTCATATTAATGTAAAATAGTGCTAAGATCAGGAGTAGAATGGATGTTTTGAGGTTCACAATCTACATGTTTTTCACAAAATGCAACAAATTATAAGCTTTTTGACAGTAGGGAAGAGTGTGTTTCAATTTTCATCACCTGTTTGTACTTTGAAAAAAAAGTTCTTTTTAATCAAAGAAACAGTGTATATAAAGTCAGTGGTGTTAGTAATTACTGTTTATCATGTCTAGTACCTGTTTGATCTTTCACTTTTTCCCCTCATAAGCACATAGTGAAGACATCTCCTGTTGTGTTGCTCTATCATCTCTTTCAACAGACCTTTTCTACAATACGAGGAAGATGAGAATAACATTACCATGAATATATCCAATGTTGTTTATTACTCAGAATTTTCTTGTTGCACTATAGGATGGTCCATAGGTTTTTCTTCTTGACCTGAATGCTAAGATCAGAGATAGGTCCTAGATATTTTAGCACCCTTTAGAACCTTATTATGAAAGTATGATCCAAATTTGGAAGTTTTCTCCCTTTTCAAATTGCAATGATTTTTGCTTAATGAGTGCCATGTGTTTAGTCTTCCTTTGTGGAGTAAGACTTATCTTTAATGTTTGAAATTTAAATTGTTTGAGTTTCAAGAGAACTTTGGCTTGTTAATTAGTCTTCCAGGATTCAGTGGTCAAGGTTATATTCCCTCAAGCCTATCCCTTCACCATTTTAGAAGCAGTGGTTGTATTCCCCTCTCAGCCTTCATTTTCCAGACTAAGAGTCACTAACTCTTTAGTCTGTTCCTCTGAGGATACGCTACACACATAAATCAGGCTTCCAAGGAAGCTAAAAGAGGTAATTATTATTTGCATTTTGGGCATTTAAAAACCCAAAGCTCAGAGGTGAGGGTACTTCATTCTAGCTACTTCACCAGATTATAAATTTCTCCTGGGAACACAGCTCCTTCTGTTTGTTTTATCTGCATCTCTACTTCTTAAGATTCTGGTGATGCAACCATACAAATAACCCTGACTCTAGGGCTCTGAATAAGAAATACATTAGGATCCATCAATTTACTAGTCCCAATTCTAGTTTCTAGGTTTCCCTCAGCCGGGGAAAGTAGACTTGTATTACTGTCTAGGGGATTATTTTACCAAAAGAAAAAGTCTGTTTAAATCACTGAGGTGAGAAATTTACTTTTACCTTCTATATTATAAAAGTATTTCCATCTGAATTATATGGATCCATGCCTACCTCTCTTGAGCGACGTAGGTACAATCCAGATGTACTGAGAAAAATCATCTCCTCCAACCTGAAGCGTTTCCTGTGGTTTAGTTGCTACCAAAGGACAAAGCAGAAGTTCTTTACAAGGTCTTTTTTAGTTTAAACCAAATTTAAACCCTTTTTTTCTTCTTTGGCCTCAAAGTTACATTTTAATTACAGTACAATAATTTGAGGAACATTGGTAATAGGGAAAACTTTTAGACCTTTTGTTCTTTAGTGCAGTCAAGGGAAACCTCATTAGAGAGGATTTTCTTAGTTAGCAGGGCTTCGAGGTTAATGAGCTGTGAGTGATAATATATAGTAGTAATCCCTCCTGGCAGTAACAGGTTGTATTTTATACATTCCTTAATCTCAGTAGGAAAAGAGGTGATGGGAGAGGGTGAGAAGGAAACCAATTTAAGGGGCTTGGGGATGTTCTAAAAATCTCACTCCTGGTATGAATCACAATTGAAAACTTCACATGTTCAAACCTGAGAAGCTGAAAGATGAGTGAGTAAAAACATTTCTCCATAAACTGATTTCAGTGACAAAATGGGGACCTGTTGTGATTCCCAAACTGAATTGAATGGGGTTCCCCAATATCTGGCATCACCGGGAGCTAATTTTCTTTGAGTGTCCCAAGAAGGAGCCAACAAAGTTTGGAGTCATAAATCTTGGACCAATCTGATAGAGTCGAGGGACAGTAGGAGGGTGAAAGGAGATGAAGGTGGTGTTAATAAGGGGACATCCTGAGCTGAATGCAATTTGGGGGTACAATTTATATAACTTAATTCCAAAGTGGCTTATTTCTGAAATGGACTGAGACCTTTCATCAGATGGCCTTATTTTCACTGACATTACAGTGGTTCTTTAAGAATCTTCTTTTGCTCATTCCAATTGGCACTTTCTTTGTTGTTGGGGACCCTCTCGAAATCAACTCAGTTCACACTATTAGTTTAAAGAGACAGAACCACCTTTCTAAGCAAAGTTCAGAGTTCAGTTGGCTAAGCCGCAATGTCTTCTTATGTCATCTCATTTGAATGACTGACATGAGACACCTTTATGAAAAGAAAGGAAAGGAAGAATGAAGTTCACTTTCTCTTCCTTTGCCAGTTTTGCTTTTATAGGTTTGCATCCCAGAATTGCCATTAATAATTTCTACCGTTAACAAAATAAAGTTCAGAATTCTGCTCCTGATATTCAAGGTCAGCCATGATTTGGCATTATCTAATTGTTCCATTTTATTTCCTATTTATTTCCTCCACAAACTCTCTGTTAGAAACAAGCTGGAATACTCATTTTCTCCTAAATATGCAAAGCCCTTTACCTTCACTCATTAAGTTACTGCTGCCTAGAATGTTCTTCTACTTCACTCTAATTATCTACTTCCTATTCTTAAGGATCTAGTTTAAAAAAACAATCAAACAATCAAAACAAACAAATACACTTACACTCTCCATGAAATAAATCTTCCTTATAACTCTGTTTAGAAAAAAGAGAAAAAATGTCTCCCTTCTTTATCTCTTGAAGTAATATTTTTGTGAATATGTGTGAAAATATTTTGGAAAAAAATTGAGAATGCTGTATAATTTAAAGATACTTCTAAATTTATTGGCATGGTAGTTTCTTTTTCATAAAATAATAATATTTTAACATTGAAAAAATATCATCTCAGAATGGAAGACAATCGTATAAATTTGATAGATTTCACATGCCAGAAAAGCAAACTTTTTTTTTTAACTTTAACATTAATGAATGAAAATTTAGTTCCTCACCAGTCCCTTGCACCATTCTTGAATGAGTTTTAGAATTCATTCTTTGAGAGGAAGATCAAGCTGAGAAATGTTTCATCCAGGTCACGAAAAACCCAGAGGAAGCACCCCTCTCCAAAAGAGGTCTTCTCTCTGAGGCTGGATTACTGAGCATGCTCATCAGTGTTTTCTCTCTCTTGGCATGAACTGAAGAAACCCTGCCGAATGCTTCTTCAAGTATTTGAAACCCATTGTTGAGGCTCCCCACTGACAGAAAGCTCCCTTTTTGTTTATCTCTGAGGAAGTGATAAGACAAAGAATCACTCTAATGTTTTGTTTTTCCAGCTCACGGCCAGATACCAGAGACCCCGAAAACACTCTAGATTGAAATGCCTGTCTACTTTGTTTACCCAAGGAGACTAATGAGTGTCTGGGCGCATCAGGGCCCTTGAGCCCTGCACTCCAGCTCCTCTCACTCCAGTTCCTGGGATGCAGAGGCTGGCCCTGAGTGTGCTGTGCTTCTTTTAAGATCTGAATTTCAAAATAAATTACTTGTGTTCCACCATCTCCTTGAAGTACCTCTTCTGTTTCAACCTATACGTATCCTTCTTTATAACACTCAACAGTTTATATTAACTTAGATTTCTCGTGTCTGTTTTGTCGTGTTGATTTGGAACTTTTGGTGATTTCGAACATACTTTAGATGCACTGTAAATGACTGCTTCGGGAGGAGTTAGGTTGATAGCTTAATCCTTTAATTTTACAACCTCTTGTTTTTGTTCTCAATATTTCCCAGGTCAAGATTTAATTGAGAGGATAAGCTTTGGTTTTTCTTTTGAAAAGAAACCTATAGGCCCATAGGAAATACATATAAACCATTTTTCTATGGCTTTTAATGAGACACAGTTTTAGAGATCAAAATCTGGGTGATTGGGGCAACTTCTGCCTTTTTCCTCAGAATCAGAATTTTGAGCCTTTTGGTGCTGAAGAATGAAATTTCAGGTTGAGTACGCTTAAAATAAATAAGAGTATCTACATAAATCTTATACTCTTTCTTTAGAAGTTTAAGTCCTTAAGAAAAGTACATATTGGCAATAGGATAGAATCTTGTTATCATTGCAGAGATGTTCTTAAAGAATTGTGTTATTTCTTCAACCTTTCTTAGATAAAGCAGTTACCTAGCATTTTGTAAGCAAAACGTTGAAAGTAAGTTCCAGAATTTTGCTAGTGGTTAATGTTAATACGATCTTTTTCCTTAACTAGATCAATACTAGAATATTTTACTGAGAACTCTAAATGGCTGAGCATACTGAGGGTGATGCACTGGAAGACACACTTCACCAGAGCTGTGAGGCTGGAAAGTCCAGCAGGGAAGAGATGGGGAGAAAATGCATGAAGCTGTCACAGATCCTAAAAATTGTGTACACTCTACTCATAATCCCTTTCTTTAGATTCCTATTATCTGCTCTCATACTTCTCATCATAAATAAAAACCTATAGATGTTTCATACACAATCTATCTTTTTCTTTTGAGCATTGATTAAGCTGTAACACTGATCTTGATGTTCACCTTAATCCAAAGTATAAGAACAAATATGTTTGGAAAAGGGAAGGATGCAAAGGGTAAGACCACTGTGCTGTTTTCTCTGGGCCAAGTGGTTCAAGTTTGTCCTAAGCTTTTTTGTTCCCCTTCCGGTGGGAATAAACTTGTTACCAGAATGGTTTCCTTAGATAAAAGGAAACTTTAACATTTCCTGAAATTAATCCATTTCCAAACTCCATTCTGTTTACTTCCCAAATTACCAACATTAACGAATAATCTGTCCTCAAATTCCATTTGGATTTACTTCACCAAGTTTTCTGGATTAATTCTTATTTTATTTTATTTATGTATATTTTAAATTACTGCAAACACTGCATATAATGAATTGTTAAAGCAGAGATTACTCAAATCTTGTTTGATTCAATCTTCTTCTTTACCAAGTATCTACTATGTTCTAAACTATCTGCCAGGTACTACAGAGAAGTAAAAGACATGTTAAATGTAATGATTATCCCTAAAGAAGCAGGATGTCGTCATGAATCTAGGTTTTAGAGAGGATTTCTCCCTCCCACACACTACTCACACCAATCCATAATCGACTCCTGCCATTTTACTCTTTAGAATATATTTTAGTTCCTGTTACTTCTCTACAACCTGACCACTGCCATACTTATGCAAACCACTATCATTGTTTGCCAGGACAAAATAAATACATGAATATCCTACCTCCTCTCACACCTGCCTACCCTCCACCATAGTGTATTTGTCCAAAAATAGAGTCACTTGAAAAATTTCAAATAAGATCATAGTCCTCCACTGGCTTAAATTTTCCAATGAATTAAAATAAAATCCAAAATCTTTTCTCTGTCTACTTGCTTGTTCCTCTGACCTCATATACTATAGCACTGATACTCAGCCAGAACAGTGTCGCCTGAGAGCTGCATCACTTGAGGTCAGAAGCTTTGAGATGGGCCCCAGGACTTGGTGTTTTAGCAAGCCCTGCAGGTGATTGTGATCATGCTAGAATTTGAGATCAGTGTTCCACAGATGCTTTTCCTTTGCTGGATTTTCCCCAGCCCCACAGGATTTCTTTCTGCTCTTTGAACCTGTGAATCCAATTAGGTTGCTGGGAACTTTAACCTTCTATCGGCCTGGAACGTACCTATCCCTGATCTTTGCATGACTTTCTCCTAGTCAACCAGGGTCCTGCTAAATATTATCCCCTCAGAGATGTTCTACCAAACACACCATTTAATGCTGTCTTCCTCATCTCTTTCTTCCACATTAACTTCTGTTTTCCTAATAGTGATCATTCTCATTTGAATTGATCTCTTTGCTTATGCATCTATCATGATAGTTGACTGGAACTGAGGTCCTAAGACAATGAATGCTATATCTAAAGTGGGGTGCAACAACTTGCAAAAGGTTAGAGAAAACTGATTTCTATCCTTATGGAATCATTCAATTCCAGGATATAAAATAAGTTTGAGGGCTTAGAAAAAGGCTACGTAATATAAAGTTTGAGTGTGGAGGTGGCTGATGTGCTCTGGGTCTCATTCCCTTCATTAGGTGAAAATAGGCATGTCTTCCTCATCATCTCAAATTATAGCAGAAGTCCCCCAGCCAATCCTCTTCCAGAGTTACTATGTACCCCCTGCAGTGTGTGGAACATTGGATTTGTGTCTGAGAGAATCTCAAGTGTGAGAGATGGGCTGGCTACCTGTTCTGAGAGTGAAGTGTAAAAGGTGGCTAGCTGCCTTGGGCAGTCTGTGCTCCTAGATTTTGAAGAGGGAAAGGATGCATCAGAAGTGTTTCCCTTAGGCCACATGGTGTCTCTTAAATTCCACCCAAAAGTTCTATCGGAAAGGGCAAAAGAGCTTGCAAGAAGAAGCAGGAGACCCTCGTGGATGGCTGCAGTCAAAGGAAGTTGCTTTGAGCAACCAGCTATAGGAAAGTGAATCAACCACATAAGGTCTCCCAAGAGGCCACTTGAGCAAGTCAGTTTTACCAACTAGTCCAGCTCAGAGACAGTGGAACTACCTCAGATTTTTAGTCAGTTAAGAACTCCACTCACCTTTCTGCTACCTCATTCCTAGCTCTGACCCTGGAAGGACATGCATAAGTTGAAGTTAACCAACTGGAAGTAGAGTAAGCTATTGACAAGCCGGGTCATGAAGATGCCAGCCATGCCACTCTTTTCCCATTGCAAAGGACATGCCTGCAGCCTCCTGGATTATGAAAGAGGAGTAACTACTACCTTGAATAAAATGTAAAGTTTTGATTCTTACTGTGCCTGGACTTATTAATTATCTACAAGGGTGTTTTTAGGGGCCGGCTCTGTAGCCAAGTGGTTAAGTTCGCACGCTCTGCTACAGCGGCCCAGGATTTCGCTGGTTTGGATCCTGGGCGTGGACATGGCATCACTCATCAGGCCATGTTGAGGCAGCATCCCATGTCCCACAACTAGAAGGACCCACAACTAAAATATATACAACTATGCACCGGGGGGATTTGGTGAGAGAAAAAAAGCATAAAGAAAAAACAGGAAGATTGGCAACAGTTGTTAGCTCAGGTGCCAATCTTTAAAAAAAAAAAGAGTTTTTCCATATAAAAGATCATGTTGTCTGTAGACAGAGATAATTTTACTTCTTCCTTTCTGATTGCATGTTTTTTATTTCTTTTTCTTGACTAATTGCTCTGGCTAGCACGTCCAGTACTACATTGAATAGAAGTGGTAAGAGTAGGTATCTTTCTCTTGTTCTTGATCTTAGAGAAAAAGCTTTTACCTTTTTACCATTGAGTATGATGTTAGCTATAGGCTTATCATATATGGCCTTTCTTATGTTGAGGTACAATCTCCTATACCTAACTCATTGAGAGTTTTTAATCATACAAATGTTGAGTTTTGTCAAATGTTTTTATAGCAACTATTGAAATGATCATATAATTTTTATCCTTCATTCTGTTAATGTGGTTTATCTCACTTATTTATTTGTGTATGTTGAACTATCTTTGCATTCCAGGGATAAATCCCTTGTAATCACAGTGCATATTTTTAATGTGCTCTCAAGTTCAGTTTGCTAGTATTTTGTTGAGAATTTTTGCATCTATGTTTATCATAGCCTGTAATTTTCTTTTCTTGTGATGTACTTGTTTATCTCCTGGATGTAAACAAAGTCAGTATCTCAAAGAGATATGTGCACTCTCATCTTCACTGCAGCATTATTTACAATATCCAAGGTATGGAAATAACTTAAATACACTGGAATGGATAATGGATAAAAAAATGTGCCATATAGTACAATGGAATATTATTCAGCCATAAAAAGGAAGGAAATCCTGCCATTTCAAACAATGTAGATGAACATAGAAGGCATTATAATAAGTGAAATAACCTAGACAGAGAAAGACAAATACTGCATGGTGTCACTTACATGTGGAATATAAAAAAAAATTAAAATGACAATTTCATAGAAACAGAGAATAGAATAGTGGTTGCTAGGTGCTGAGGTGAGGGAGAAATGGAAAGTTGTAGGTCAAAGAGTATACACTTTCAGTTATAAGATGAATACCTTTGGAGACCCTAATGTATAGCATGGTGACTATAGTTAATAATACAGTATTATATACTTACAATTTGCTGAGAGTAGATCTTAAGCATTCTCACCAAAAAAAAAAAAAGCTAATTATCTGAGATGCTGGATACGTTAATTAACTTGATCTTGTTAATCATTCCACAATGTATATGTATGCCAAATCATCATATTGTACATTTTAAATGTATACAATTATATTTGTCAATTATTCCTCAATGAAGCTGGCAAAAAGTTTTTAGTTTTCTACAAGGGGACCTTTTATTACTTGAAAATCACCCCCAAATCATGGAAATTTATATACATTTCATCCGGGGTAGGAAAATAAATTTAAAGAGCCACAGACAGAAAAACAACAAATGTGCTTTCCAATTACGTTCTGTGAGTAGAACTTGCTCAACATACAGGTTGCATGCACTTGCTGCTCAGCTGTAAGAACCAAGAAACAGATCTTGAATATTATTGTTCGCTAAGGTATACCCAGCACAAGATCAAGTCTGGAATCAAGACCGATATTCAGTTGATGAATATCAATGAATGAATGAATCAACGGAAGAACAAGTGCATGAGAAAAGAAAGGATTACAACTGGAAGACTGGTGTTTAAATTATTACTCTGCCCTTTATGTTACTGTCTGATAATTACTAAACTTCAGTTAATTTCTTAGTAAAAATAAAATAAAAGCATCTACCTTTGAGGCAATTGTAGGAACAAAATATAGTAAAATAATGTGTATAAAATGCTTAGTACTGTACCTGACCATAATCATTATTACGATTATAATTTTTTTTAGGAAACAAGACATATCCATGTGTAATTTTACATTACAAAAACAATTAATCTCTTAGTGATAAAAGGTGACACAGGATTCAAGTTCTAACCTTTTCGAAGTGGTTAGGATTTATAGAGTTGGAGCAGAGAGGACTGGAGGCCAGGGCTCTGTGTGCAATGAGAGGAAGGAGAGACAAGGAACACCCCAGATATTTATGAACTTCTGGGTAAATACCATTAGCCTTCACACTTTTATCATCTCACACCTAAATTAACTCATTAGCCTCTTAACTAATCTTGATGTCTGTCTCTATTATTTTATTTTCCTCAAAATAATGCTTTGATAATGGCACTCCCATAAAAAAAAAATAATCATAAAGGAAAAACAAAACAAACAAAAGCCAATCAAAACTACCCAATAGAAACTCTCTCTACACAGAGTAAAGTTCAAAGTCCTTATATTGGTGTTCTTGGCCCACCTTTACGTGGCAGGATATCTGGCTTCAGGTCTTTCTATTCCTCAGCAAGAAAGTTCGTCTAGCTAAAGTCATTTGTTTACTGTCTCTTGACTATATAATAAACAGTTATCATTTGAAGTCTCTGTTCATTTCAAATTCTCTTCAGGGAAAGCCCTCCTCTCCATTCTTAGCGTGTTCCCATTGCCTCCTTTTCCAGAGTTCAGCTCAAGCCAAGTCTCCCCTCCTACTTCACTTTCTCCTCCCTCTGGAAAGCCTTTCTTCTAATTGGTTATAAAGCTCTTTTGTCCATTTATCATATGTCTTGGGACACCCTATTCACTGTGCTCTCATATAATTATTTCATTCTTATAGTTTAGTTATGTATAGATGGTTATTATTATTTTTAATTGTTTTTTACATATTTCTTTTATCTCTACTACTCAGAAGAATGTAAATGCTTTAATAATAAACACTACATCTATTACTTCTCTGCATCTGCCTAGTAACCAATACAAGATTTGGCACATGACCTGTTTCATAGACTTCTATTGTGATGTGGATGTTATGTATCCTGATGGCTTAGGGGAGTGTGAGAGTTAAACATGTCACTGAGTCTTTTCAAAGAGACAGATACAGCCCTCTTTTTGAAACTTTGGATCACCTTAAGGAAAACCAAGGGAGGTGTTTGCTCTATAATAACCCCAGCCACGGTGAGCAATATCACCTTAAAGTATTCAGACTTATTACACTCAGTCAATATTGAGAATATCCATTTCTGGCTAATTGAAAGGAGGTGAGTACGATTTGAAATATTTTTCACAATTCACTTGGTTTGCTGGTATAAGGAAAAAATAAAAGTTGAAAGAAAAAATGAAAAATTTGTCTTGGTCACATAACCCCAAATAGGCTCTAAGATAGACAAAGGTGGATAAGGAGGGGTTCAGGTCATTTATTTTATTTAGAATGAGTTATTTAAATATCTCTGATAGAATCAGTAGAAATAAATTTGGAAATAAAATATAATATTACCACAGAGTCATATTGTTGGTGACAAGAGAGCTAAAAAAATAGGGAAAAAATAACTGGATGGTAATATTTTAAAGGGTAACCAATGCTCACTAGCAGCTGCAGTAAGACATTAAGTAATAGAGCACAGTAATGTTAACTGCTCTCCTGGTAAGAGTGGTAAATGAAATAAACCCCAGCATCCGGGGTATCATTAATCTATAGTGAATAATGGCAGTGGTAGTGTAAGGAGATTAAAAAGGGCATTGTAAACATTTGTGGCTGTATAATACACAAATTAAAAATGTGAGAACGCTTGCAGCTGCATAATCTACAAATTAAAAAGTGTAATAGCATGGCATTAATTACTGGCTGATCAATTCCCCCATAATTGCTGGCATGTAGATGAACAATTATAGGTCCGAAATGTTATTTGAGAAAGAGGCATTGACCTTGGAACTGTAAGGAATGATACTCTGTTATAAGGTAATACAGGATCCTATCAAATTCGGTTCCAGTATTTGTAGCAGCCGCCAGCTCAGCACAGGGCTGTAATCACCACACTATTTCTTTCGATTATGGTGCCAGAGGGGTTACACATTGTTTTCTCTTTTTGAACAGAAACACCCAGTGACCTTCAGCCTTCTGAAAATGGGACCATCAGGCGTCATTTCCAAGTTCAAACAGTTTTAATAAAAATGAAATAGCAGGAGATAACGTACTTTACCCTTCTAGACCATTGGAACAGTTTGGAAAGTTGAAAAGACAAACTTCATTCAGATGTGAACCTTCCAACTGGGATCGTGGCTGTAGATCTAAATGTTTCCAGACCAACCATTTCGAGTTGACAGCTGATAGTTAAACAACCAGAGACTCAAATATTTGATTGATACTGGAAGTCAGAACACTTACCTTCATTCTCTAGCCTTCCTTAATAACAGACAATACAGCAAAGCTATTCTCTGATTGAGCATTTGCTGTTACAGTGACCAATAAGATAAGTGAGTTGAGACTTAGCAGAGCAGTTGCTACATCAGATATGTGGCCTCAGACAAAGCTAGCTCTGTTAGTGCCATTCTTGACGCTGAATTTAACTTCATGTTCAGGAGTTAACAACATTTCCAGTCCCTTTCATTTACTAAACGTGACAATCTGGATTTTGCTCACTACCCTTCTTTTGAAACTGTCTTCATCAAAGTCACACTAACTGTCAGTCCAACGGACACTTTTCACACCTAAACTCATCTGACTTTCTTGTCGAATTGGATTCTCTCTTCATCTAAAAACTCCTTTTTTCTGTCCTTCCCTCCATTCTTTCCCAGTGCAGTTCTATCTATTTTCAGTATATCTCAGAGCTAAACCTCTGGTCCAGACCTCTTCTCTGGGCCTCAGAGTTCACAGCCAAAACCCTACTGAGCATAAAGAAATGGAGGGACCCTACATGTGTACCCTCACACTGGCCATGGAGTTAAAATCACTCCTCCTCTGGTACCATTGACTGTGACTGACAGCCAGAGTGCCCACTCCATTTTTCACACTCCCAAATCTCTCTTGCCAACTCAGTTATTACTATCTGTTTATATTATCCTCTAATTTTTTTCTCAAATCTTCCTCTATCATTCCAATGTTATTCTCTTTTTCATCTTTTTCTAGGATTTTTGTCATAGTCTCGTAATTTTTACTTTAAGTACTGCCTCCACATGTCTTTCAGCTCATTCTCTGTACAGCCATCCACAGTCATCACTGGCCCACTTGTAACTCTTCAGTTGCTTTGTGTCTTTATTGAGTAAAGCTAAGCCTTTCATCATGACCTATGACTCCTTCCGTAACCTGGTCCCAGCTTCATTCTCCAAATGCATGTCCTACTGCTTTCTGATCTTGCATGTTTTCTCCAACTGCAATTAACCATGACAATGAATGCTTTAAACAAGACCAGCTTTATTAAAACTCCAGGCGTTTGCATATAGCGTTCCCCTACCTGAACTCCTTCTCCCTGCCTTGAACACTTGAGCTCCTCATCATCATTTTTCAGGGATCAATTTAGATGACATTTTCCCTCAAAATCCTTTCATAGCACCCTCTACAAAAACTACCCTCTCTCATGTCTCCGTAAATGTGATTTCTATCAGAAAGCCTGACATCTGATAGGCACTCAGTAATTTTTATTTTATGAATTGTGTTGAGGTTGGTAAAACCAAAAGAAGTACTTGAAAATTAGAAATAAAAAGGTAGACACAGTGCTGCTCCTTTGGGAGTACTTTGCTTATGCCAAAGCAGTGGCAGTGGAGATAACAACAACAACAATAATAGTAACATCAACTGCTAACACTAGTAACAGTGTAATTAGTAATAGTAACACAAATGCTAATCACTTTCTGTGTACCAGATGTTGCATTTTGTTTGTTTTTGGCCTGAATTATCCCATTTGATCTTGACAACAGATAAGGTAACTGAAACTTAGAGAGGTTAAAATAAAAGCCTGCTCAGAATCACGCAGAAAATGGGGAAGCTGGAATTCAATCCACAGCTGTCTGATTCCAGAGTCCATTCTATTAACTATTAATTATCCCACCTCCCTGATCCAAGCCCCTTCCAAGTACTAGTTAAATTATATTTTCATTGAACAGCTCATTTTTTCTTGAAAATACTGAATTGATGTGTTATTTTGGATTTGTTTAGACCCAGAACATTTATTTCTGTATAGACATACTCTTAGCCTACAAATTTTCCTTAAAAAACAAAACTTTGAAAAGAGACTGACCTCAATGAAGCTTTCATTTGAAGCATTTTAAACAATCACATATCACACATACATACCAAACAAATTTTCAAATAATACCAGCTCCTTCTCCCAAAGTAATATTCATCAATTTCTCCTCTTGACTGTTCCGTCTATTCAACACAATTATGGAGATTTGAAATACACAGTAGATATTGATTCAGTCTCTCAGAGAGAGACCATTTAAAAATAAGAACTTGGGAAGACATTTTGAGTGAAACTGTTTACATAAAAAATAAAATCCTGACATATAGCATAAGTTTGGTCTTAAAAGAAGCCATAAAACATAGAAAATTAAAGAAGCAACTATTTTCAGGAACTTTTAATAGACTCTCCCCTTTGTGCTTATCAAAATAATTAGCATTTCTATTATTCCTTTGGAAACTCACTATAGAACACTTCTCTAAAGAAAAGAAATTCAGTGGTTTAAAAAAGTGATTAGCATTTATATTATTACAGGGGCAACATACTAGAACATTATTTCCTACAAATTAGAATTCAGAGTTATGAAGACTAACATTTCTACCCCTGTGCCGGAAATTTGTGTAAACTTCTTATGGAAAGGTATTCACTATGGAGTTCATGAGACAGGACCTACAGAAGAAGAAAGAACAAATGAAAAATAGAGAAACAAAAATGAGAGGAGAATGCTTTTCAATATCAAATGAACTTGCTCTAAGGTGGTCCTACCCACATAGCAGGCAGTCAGTGACCCCTCAGCATGGCCCCAGAGCATGTCTCCATGGGACCAGCCTCATGCTCTTGCTTGTGCCCTAGAGAAACTGAGATTGTCAGCAAAGCTAAAAGAGTAGAGACAAGAATGTCAGACATCCAGTTCTTTATTGATTTCTCCAAGGGAAATATTTTAAGGAGAAGAAAATCTCAAATTTAGAAAGATAATGGGGTGTTTAAAAAATCATCAGGCAATCTGGTTGTTACTGCAATCAAATAATATTCACAAAAAGTCTGTTTCTATGAATAAACTAACTCAGTTTGATCGATGCGGTACAGACACAACTTCCATCAAGAAGAAGATAGTACTTCATGTACATGGCATCATTATTTTGTTTTGTTTTTTGATGTATTAGAAATACTTACAAATATCTCTAGCCTTCCATGTCTCTTTACATTATTCATGTTATTAGGGAAAGTTCCAGCCTGTTCCTCCTCTCCTGCTCCTAACCAACTCAGATGTAAAGAGGAAGTGCATGGCCAAATAAGTATCAAAGTCAAGATCACTGATTGGAACGAGGTGTCAGAGTCATGGTCTGTCTCTCTTTCTTGGTTCCATCCACAGGATCCTTCTTTCAACTCTCCCACAGCTGGGTCACATGGAATCAGCTTTCACTTCCTTTTGCAAGGAAAGGTTGGTCCCACTCAAGAAAGATCTAGGAAAGACAACTTAGAGCTGCCTGCACTAGGCTCACAACCAATTCTTTTTTTCCCAAATCATTCTCTTCCTCTCTTCCATATTTTTTAAAAATCACTTTTTATTTTGAAATAAATTTAGACTCACAAGAAGTTGCAAAAGTAGTACAAAGAGCTTCCGTGTATGGTTTACCCCATTTCCTCCAATGACAACATTCTACATTACTGGAGTACGTTATTGAAACCAGCAAATTGACATTGGTACCATACTATTAACTAAACTGCAGATCTTATTTCGAGTTCACCAGGATTTACATGCACACATTTTTTGGGACGGGATGTATAGTTCTATGAAATATTATCACATGGTAGATTTGTATAACCATCACTACTATCAAGACTCTAAGGTGTTCCGTTACCACCACGACAAAGAAACACCCTCTGGTTACCCGTTAATAGTCAAATCCTCCCTGAATCCTAACCTTAGCAACTATGATAGAGTTTTTCCTTCTTCCCTTCATTTCTTCTATTTTCCTTTATTCTATCCAGACCGCCATAATATTTTCCTGGATTCCTACAATTGCCTCCCCTCTGCCTTTCATCTTGTCTTCTGCTATTCTAATCGCCACATTGCAGTGAGATAGAATTATTTAAAATGCATGTGATCATGTCATATCACTGTTTTATACCCTATTTAGTGACATCTTCAGTACTTTTAGGATAAATTCTGGATTCCATATTTCTTCTTGATTCAGTCCTTCTCTGCACCTCTTCCATGATCTCTTATTGCCTTATTCCTGTGTATGCTAAATCCCAGCCCTATGTTATGTCTTTCATTTTCTCAGTTGGATTACATTCTCTCTGAATCTTCTCGGCTCTTGCACATACCAACTACTCTTCAAGAATATGCTTATTTCTCTCCTTCTTTTACCTGGATTATTCCTAATCTTACTCAACCTCTCTCTGTTAGCTTCAGTGTTATTTCCTCGATAAATCTTTCTCTTATCCTCCAAGTTTTCATTAGGTACCCTTTCAGTCAACTGTCATAAGACCTTGTACTTCTCTTGCCACAGCATTCGTCAGATCCCATATTCTAAGTGCCTGTTTATTTGTGTGTATTCTGTATTATGCCATACACCTTAAGGATGAGACTGTGTCTAGTCTGTTCATAATTTCATCCCCAAAGTCTAATTCAGTGACTGAAACATAGGCAGTGCTTAATAAATATTTGCTAAATGTATTAATGAGGGAGGCATTTTCTTTGGACCACAGATAGAACCAGGGAACAATACAGGGCAATAAACTGTGGGCAAATATGTAGGGTTAAAGCACTGATGGGGGAATAATGGAAGACAAAGTCAACATTTTTCCCACCACTTTGCTTTTGTATGTGCTAGTATTAGTTATATATGTGGTGAATATCCCTTATAATAAAGATCTCTATTATGTCACGTTGTCTATCACCATCTCAAAATGTTCAGTAAAAGCAACTGTGTGCAGTGAAAAATGGTCCTTAAACTGGTTGCAACCTATTTCCTATCATGAAGGAACAACCCCTGATAAAGCTTAACTTCTCGACTGCAGATGAAACGGTACCACATTTGCACCAGGTTGGAGCAAAATAAAACCCACCCAACCTTAAATTTGTGAAGCTAGTCCTCACCCTCAATCTGAGTCAATAAAGTTAGAAAGCCTTTCAGTTCAGAATACAAAACACCCCATTGCACATTTTATATTCCGTATTTCTGAACCAACTTATTAGAGATGCGTACACCATTTGCTGTTGCTTTGTGACATTGGCAAATGCTTTTAAATCTTCTAAATGTTTTTTAAAATGTCTGAAACGTGTTCTTTTCAAGGACGTGGAAGTGAACTGAGGCCAAGTGGCAGTGGGCGTGTTGGCTATAAATCTACTCAATACATAAATATATGCATATTGAATTTTTCATCACTAGGCCGACTGTAAAATATCTACCTTGTTGAATGTGTTATTTGTAATGTGCAAAGTTCACAGCGCTAAGAGAACCATAACTTTTGCATTCATATTTTGTTCTGTGACATGCAAAAGTGAGTTTATTTTTCCTAACACATAAAACCAGACTTTTGCAAATATAACACTGCGTCAGATTAAGAGCTAGATGTATGAAATATTTTGGCTATTCAAGAATCAATTTTAGTATGTTATTTTATATTAATTGTAAAGACTGTTCTTTTGTTGTTTTCCAACCTGCTTAGACAATACCAAATATTATTGTTCTTTCAATCTTCTGCATGAATCTAATAGTTACGGCAATTAATTTTTCAAAATTTTAGTCTAAAAATTATCTATTTGCATTTTATACATTATATGTACACCCTCTATTCTACATATATATATATATAAAATGCTGAAATTTGTAATATTTAGACATTTAGTAGATGAACTGATCTGCCATGGTTATTTGCCACTTGACTTCTTATAAGAAGAAGGGGGGGAAAGGCTCTTATTTCAGTTAAGCAGGTCTCAAAGAAGCTGTCTCCTCTTAAATAAGTAAAAGAACAAAAAATCAGTGAGGACAGCACTGTCCTTTGGAGAATGGACATTGCCTTTAGGTTTTGGTAATCTACAACTGATTTAATAAGATTTATTCTTTCTATGATTTATGAAACCCTACTTCTAGTTGAGAAATAATTCAGCATTATTCTGGACAGGATATGAAGAATGAATCTTTTCAGCCTTTAAAAGTAGCTTATTCTGCTATTCTTTTAGGCAAAGAAATAAGACTGCTAATCTTAGGCACTATTCCCCTGCAGATGCTACTGGTCAAATCTAGTTCCTTCGGATGAAAATGTGAATTTTATACCTTTATTACAGTGAAAGGATTGAGCTACCGCTTAAAAACGAGTATACGTTCCCAGGTAAATGGCAAACCGTTTGGCTTCACTCTGGACTCCAATACTTGCTGGAAGAAGTTTTTTATAGTTGGCTATGAAAAATAAGAAAGACTCAAATGCATAAATTGCAGCAGATGCTTCCTTAACTTACCCTAGTGAAATAATTTTGATGGGTGGTTATGAATTTGTAAGTAATGTTTACTTCTGAAATGCCATAATTGCCTTTGGAACTATTTGAGACATTTTGAATTGTATCTGTTTTTACTGTAATATGGAATTGTATTGCCATTTTATGAAGTGGCATCTTTTTGATGCATGGAAGTTCTGGATACATTTGTTATCCATCATAAGGAAACTAGATAAGTAAATATTACAACTATAACTGAAATGCTTCTTTTTTACATAAATAAATGAAAACCATTTTGAATATGAAGGCAGAAACACTCTATCTGCAGACTGACAAGTTGGATATTTGTTTAGTTTCAAAAGACTGGTGTCTGCCTTCTACACTGTGACTGAGGGAAATGTCTGTCTACAGCATGACAAAGCCTCTGAGATGGGGGGCTCTCTCCTTGGTGGAGGTAGAAGAGGTCAACTGAATGAACCATAAGGGAAAAAGGCCCTTGTCTATTTAATTACTATTGAATGGAATAAGACTATACAGTCTTTCCATCTGAAATGCTGTGCCTTATCTATATTGCAACATCCCTAAATCCCTCTCAATTTTCTAATTCTTTCCATAAACATTTATTGAGCACATAACTTTGCACAAAACATTACTAAGAATTTGTTTGTCATTAAGATCCTTTGAGCACTCACAACTTATAATTATGTGATTAATTTGCCTTTAACATAATCCCTATACATTGAGCATATTGAATGATATTTCTTCATATGTGGTTTAACCTAAAGATGTGTGACTGGGATTTCTAAATGGCTAAAGCAGAGCAACCAACCTTTGCAGAAAGAACTATATCATGTAAAACTGGTCAAGCAATTCAAAAGATCAACCAAGTCTATAACTTCTGACATGTACTTGAGATTAAAAGAGCTTCTCTGGGAGGTAAACATCAAATTAATTATGCAATTAGGATTATATCCAGTAGAATGACTTGTTCTTTTTGGGGATTTTTTGGATAGTATATGGAACATTTTATACCATGCAGACATTTTTGTTGCTCTGATACTACATGGATCAGGTAAGCAATTTATTGCAGGGATATATAGAGTGAACGTAACAAATTTGAAGACACATTAAGAGACCATCTACACAAGTGTTTCTCAAGCTTTAATGTGGATATGAATCTCTTTGGAATCTTGTTAAAATCTAGACTCTGATTCAGGATTTCTAGGAAGGGACCCAAAAGTCTGCATTTCTAAATGATATGATGTCAAGAGAAGTGAATAGTACTGACCCATTGACCACACTTAGAGAAAATAAGACAATGTTACAAAGAACTTAAGATCCAAGTACAAGATCTTCACCAACCCGGTGAATAGGACAAAATAATGAGTTAATAAGTAAATTTGACAAAGTAGAAACTATGTTCCATTTTCTTTGCTACAATTCCAATGTCTATCCACAGTCAGAGTTCATGTCTGTGTATTGACGACAATATCAAATCCCTATTCTTCAAGTGCAATGGCATTATTATTTTACTTTCTCTTAGGCATGCCTCCATTCATACAAAAACAGGAGATGAATAAAATGTCATCACCATTTTCAAAAGAGAGATCAAAGAAGTATTAAAAACCATACACCACTAAGAATAATCTAACTTCCAGACACAATTCTAGAATAATTAGTAAAGGGTTGGCTTGTAAGTACCTAACACAAGGCAGTCACAAAAACAGGACCTCTTGAGCATTTGCTAAACACAAGTCATGTTCCAATAGCCTAGTTTTGGTGTCCTTCTTTGGCGGTAGATGTAACTGGTCTAGATTTCCATGACACATTTGACAGTGTCTCTCACATTAAATTTAAGAACAAAATGCAAAGATATAAATTAAATGGAAAGAAATTTGTTTTTATCAATTATTATTTGAAAAACAATATAAAAATAAGACTGATTAATTTGTTGAGGTACATTGGGTAGAAGTTTCTAGAATTATATTAATGAGTTATGTATTTTCCTTTTTTATTTAACATTGTATAAATGTATTAGATAACAATTATAATAAAGAAGACATTGGCATTAAAATTTTATATAGCATTGAGCTGTGAAAGATAGCAAAAACATCAACAGGTTAAAGTGACAATTGAATAACACCAATGAATGCTTTTGTGTAACAGTCCTTATCTTAAGATAAACAATAAAGTTTAAACATATTAACTCACAAACCCAAATGCATAATTTCATGAGAAAAAATCATATTCTCAGAGAGGTTTCTGTCTTCTAAAAATTAAGATTCCTTCCTTATGCAGTCTAAGATATGGAGAGAAAGGAATGAGTCAAGAAGTGTTTTCTCAAAGAGGTGGGCTGGAGTTTGTCCATTTGCAGGTATTGGTGGACAGGTAGACAAAATATACAAGTGACGGTGCTTGTTTAGATTGGTTAAAACTGAAAGGAATATTATAAGGAAAAGTATAGTATCAAAAATGTGTATGGCCTCTGTAGAAACGTGTAAGAAACTATTTATGAAGAGATGCAAAGGTTGTGTTGAAGTAAGACAAAACAGGGCAACCTGAAAAATTACAATATTGTCACATTTGAATTTCACTTTATAGATCTCAATTTCTTTCCTGTTCATTAACTATTTTCAAAATGCAGTTAATAAGCTTCTCAAAAACCCATAATACAAACCCTTAAAAAAAAGTGAGCATGTAAGTGAATAAATGACACAGGGTATTTTTTTCTTCAAGAAAAAAGTTCCAAGTTACACAGTGGAAGAGAATTCTTGGGTACTTTAGTCTTGGGGTCAAGGGCAAGAACATGGAATCCAGGAGCCCCTTTCCTCACAGTCCTGCAGACCTGGAGCCCTTAATGCCTCTGGTCACACTTGCCCGACCTCTTTGACTGACTTCCAGTTTCTCTCCATATACTTGCTGGCCCCATCTTGGCTTTCCTTGGCTGAATGTTTTAATATAAAGTAAATTGGATTAGGAAGACTGTGAAAGAGTGTGTGTATGTGTGTGTGTGTGTGTGTATCTGCTGACTGAAGTACAGCCTTGAAGTCACAGATGGCACATTAGAAAAAAGAAATATAGTAAAATATATTCTCATTCACAATTTCCTAGAGGCCCCTTGGTTGTTAATTGAAACTTTTGTCTACTTTATTGAACAATAAAAGTGGCAGCAACTACTCCCAGGTGTCCTTCAGTATTAAAAAGAGGATAAAGGGTTCCTGGCAAAGGTGACAGAAATTAATGCGGTGAGCCCAGCCATCAAACACTCTGATATGTGAATTGCCTGATATTTCTATAATGCTGTCTTATGATTGGAAATGTTATCACTTCTATTGAATCAATAGAAAATGTTAAAGCTCCACAGAACCCCAATTACAAACTAAAGCTGGAAGGTTAACATCTGGGAGCAGCAGAGATAGAAACAATCTCTATTGTCATACCTTCCTGACAAGTAAATGTCAGAAACATAAGGCCTTTGCCTGGTCTCAGCACGGAGCACATGTAAAAGAGTGATTGTAAGGCTGCCTCAAGTCAAATCGCCTGTCATCTCAGCTTTGACATGGAATTACTTCTGTTTTATGCATCTATTAACCTTGAACTATCAGCATTTGTTTTAATGTTCCAGGCTGAAGTGACCTAAATGTTCTTCTCTCCTACAGAGGGGATCTTTGAGAGGAGAGATGGTGCGACCCGAGTTGGACTAGTCTTTATGGGACGGCAGAGTGAACGCAACTGGAAAGATCACTTTTCTCCCAAGTGACAATGCTCTGTTTCAAAGTTCACTATTAAAAAGGTATTCTTTTGTGTTTTAAACAGTTGCCCTTTTCCTAAGAGTCTCCTGTGGAAATGTGAACATCACACATCATGGAGAGGATTCCGTATGATCTTTGACGATAGTTATCCCATAATCTCTTTAGAAGTCCTTGGTACAGTCAGTAGAGGGAAAAGATGACCTCTGTTTCTTATTGTGGAAGATGAGGCAGAGAGACATTAAGTAACTTGACTTTGACCTGAATCCTGATGTCTTCCAATTTCACATCTCTTTCACTCTTGCATATTAAATGCTCTACATCTCCCATATTACCTTGGCTAGCATCCTTTAAAGAATATCAGTCTCAGGTTCCTTTTAACAGATAAAGGCACATTGGGCAGTTTTGTGACTGACTCCAGGTCTTATGTTCTAGTGCTTTTTGGGTGTGTTTTCATTTGTTTGTTATTGCTAAATCTCGGGGCAACTTTAGTTTCATCTGACTCATGTTCCCAAATTATGAAGTAATTACTTTTCTTGGCTTTTTTTTTTTTTTTAATCTAGCATGGTGTATCTGAGTCTAGGCTCCAGAAATCCTACTTTGCCCCTGATTCAGCTCTCCATGTACCCAAAAGCATATTTTTGGGTGTATTTTGCTCAAAGCTTATTGTCAGGGATAAGCTCGCTCCTTTTAGATCTCACTTCTTCATCTGACCTTCCAGGCTGGATGCAGCCCAGTCTTCCTAAGGAAAGAATAACTCAGTGGAAGGTTTCATCTGAACTGGAGCCTATTTTCAATACGTAAGTTCTTTACAATGAACTTCTGAGTCATCCTGTTTGCACTCCCATTGAACCTTCATTAAGGTAAATTGCCCACCTTTGTAAAATCTTGAATTCTCAACTCATTTGCAAAAAAAGAGGTGACTAACATACTCTCCCTCTCCTGGTTCAGGATCCTCACTCTATTCAGTTCCTGATCTTCTCCTTCAAGACTCACCATGGCACCTGCACATGGCAGCTCTAACTGTTCCCATGACCACAAACTCTGAGCACCAGGGTCCCAGGACACATACTGATCCTCTTAAATAGCAAGCATTTCTATGGCATGTGCTATGTGCCAGCCACTGCTATCAGCATTTAATACCTATTACCTCATGGGCTTTCCCTAAGAATCTTATAACAGAAAGTCTCATGTTTCCCATTTTATACATGAAAAAATTGAAGCACAGAGATGTGAAGCCCTAAATCTTAGAGTTAATAGGTGGTAGAAGCTAGACTTGAACCCTGTCTGCTCTAGAACCTGGAATTTTAATACTCTGCTACACCACTACCCCACTAGTCACATAAGGAGCTAAGGGTTAAAAAAAAAAGAAGAGGATAAAGCAATTATTGAATACCTATCATAAACTAGACACTGCAAGGATTTTATATAAGTATTTTATTTAATCCTCACAAAAATCCTATTTTCCAAAGAGTCAACAAGGTAAAGTGACTTTCACCAAAGCATACAGTTATTAAACTCTGAGTTCAAAGTCTACCGTCTTTTCAACCTAAGTGAAGAGTCAGTACATTAATATAGATAAAAAGATAACACTTGGTGGTGTACTCATTAGTGATGCTGTGGCATAGAAATTACATGCTAAAGCAATGTAGAATTTTCATCCTAAAAACTGGAGGAGTAAGTAAAACCATACAGCCTTTCCCAGTGAGCCTTATTCCTGGACACAAAGACACAGCTCCCTGCCAACTCTTCAGAACATTTTCTTGTAACCCTTTCCTTTTCTAGAATCATTATCTATATCATCACATCACTTTAATAAGCCTCTACTCCCAGGAGTGACTAATTTATAGCATGGATGAGCATTACATGTACAGATAAGGGAGTTTATAGACAATAGCTTTGAAAGATATGACACCTTCAAGTCAAATTAGATATGTGTTTAGTAAGTTCAACTTCATAAAAACAGATTTCAATATTCATGGTGTGGCTGTATATTTTAGAGTCTTGATTGCCCTATAATCAAACCACATATTTATGTTTCTTTGTGTCCTTTGCGAGAACACCAGCTTTCGTGAACTGTTTCAGATGAGCTCAATTCTAAAAGCAAGGTGGCTGACACCAACCTCTATCGAACCATAGCAACATAAAAATCAAATTGTAGTAAGTAATTTCACTTTTTCTGTGAGCAACTACAAAAATACTGTCCATCAGTCTGGAAAAGTACTGTCTTGGTGAAATAATGCCGGTGGCCCAGAAATGAATAATTACTGTAGCACTCATTCGAAGAAATTCTCTTTGAAGTTAGTAAAAGTTTACATGGTGGGAAAGTGGAGAACTAGATCTGATCATGACAATATTTCTCTGTTTCAGGCCAGGGGATATTTAGGAAGATGTGTACTGCAAGAGTGATTGGGTAAGTGTATCACCAGATAAGGTGATTTTAGCACACAATGACAGGGATAAATGTAAAAAGACAGAGTGTTACTCATATCACAAAGCTCTAATTCACGTTTATGCCAGCAGTCCTGCGCACTAAATTGCTTATTTTCTCCATTATATTCATGGACCTTAGGATCAAAGAACTCTAGTCTTGCTGGCAAGTTTATGAAAACCCAGAATTCCAAACAGTTTGAGGAGAATTGTGTCCCAGGGAGGTCACACTGAAATAAGGGCATTGCTGATTTGCTTTCTCCCTTTTATTTTAACTCAAAAAGAGCACTGATGATTGTGAGGTGAAGTATTGTCAAATGATTGAGTTAAATTTATCAAGTTTGTGTTCAAGCTGTGTGTACATATATACAAGCATGTATTTACATATGCTTGTGTATGTGTGTGTCTGTACGTATAGATAGAGAGGGACAGAGAGAGAAAGGCAGAGAGACAGTCAGAGAAACAGAGAGACTCAATCGATGAATTTATTAACATATGGTTAGCATTGTATGAGTTTCAGTGGGGTAGGAGATGGAGGAAAGTTCATCGCTTACACTCAACGCCCCACAAAACTTGCTTATTACTTAGGAGACAATTGCATATATATGAAACAACCAAAGAACAGTGTAAAATAATACATAGCTGCATAATATATTTAGTGGTACAGACTTGCTATTTCAGAAAGTCATAAAAAGCAACTGATCCAAAGCCTTGGAAAATAAGAAAGAGGTGTGGTATAAAAGCCCAGCCAATTAAGTAATTTGCTTACTTATTTATGAAGACAATATTTATTAGCAACTGCTGCAAAAGGTGAGGGAAATTAAAAAAGTGAATGTTGCACAATTTCTTTCTTCAAAGCGCTTACAGTCAGTGGGAGAGACAGACGAGAAACAGGCATCCAGTGTCCAATACAGTTACTTTGTCCTAGGCACAGACTTCTGTGTATATTATTAGATTCATAAACAAACTTTGTACCAGCTGTATCTGATCTCCATCTGGACATTATGTTTACAAGAAACAGGCGACAATGACAATAACAATAAAAGAGTAAAATAAAACAAAGACCCAGGAGAATAGAAACTCCGCAGTATCACTTCTACTATGAAACTTCTACTAGTCTTCATGGAATGTTCTCATGCAAAAGATTTAGGGAAAATTGAACTTCTATATTATAAGCAACAACAACAATGAATTCGTTAAGTAATGCCTTGCTCATCTTGATATGACAAGCCAGGCACAACAATATAATACCCAGGAAATGAGTGATTGGATAAATGAATAAATGAATGAATGATGCTATGATGCCTTTCTCTTTGAAGACACAACTCAAAACAGTTAATGTTACCAAGATTCATTCCTTAATAAGTTATGCATTGCTTTTTCTTTTTCTTTGTCTTTTCTTTTCGGCCTCCCATACTGTAATTTAAATGTGATATCTGTTTGTCCTTGCTTCCTCTACGTAGGCTCTTTGAGGACAAGTTCTGTTTCACAGCATTTGGAATCTTATTCAAACCATAAAATACTACTATGCGTATAATAATTGCAACGCATCTCCTAAGAAAACACACACAAAAATATCTTGATATGTCAAGAATTAAGATAAATCTAGGTATAAAACCCACTTTCACCAAGCACAAAGCTGTGCCTGTGGCCAAGAGATGATATAACCCTCAGAGTTTTCATCTGTTAAATGAAGGATGTAATATCTACCCAGTAAGGATTTTTGTGATCATTATGTAGAATGGCATCTGTAAAAAGCCCAGAAAAGTGCTTTGCCCAAGAAATGCCAGACTTCTGTCTTTGGCATCCCGAACACTCAAATGCACACATATAATGAGAGAGATGTTGCAGTCAGGGTCACCACCTACCGACACACATGCTGTTCAGTGCTCAATCCAAGGGTGTCGTACACGTAGAACACAAGATGAGTGATGCCCTATGGAACTGCGAAAAGCAAGAGCACTGAATAGGGTCTGTTGGATTCTGAATTATTGAAATCAGCAATGGTCACTATTCTATTTAAGTGGTGGAATTGGGGCTTGGTCTAGTGATATGAATAAATATCAATTTGGCACATTTTCATTTATATATGGCCTATTGATGGTAAATCATATAGCATGTGTAACATCAGTGCTATGTGTGTGTATGTATTTTAAAACAAAATATCCATTTCGATGAGATGCTGCTAGATGGGGTCAATTTTTACCATAAATTCTTTTATGTTCTAACCTTTCAGCAATTACACGTAAACAATTTCTTTGCGCTTTGTGTTTTACTATCTTCTCATTACTCCTAAACATATGTTATATGCATTCTTTTTCTCTGTTCCTTTGCTTATGCCATTCTCCTGACAGGTATGTTCCCCCACATCTTCTCTGCTTTTCAGAACTCTGCCAGGCTTTCAAAGATCAGCTCATTTCCAAATTCCAATCTCATTGGGGTGTCTTATTCCTCCTGCCCCCACAAAGCTGACCTTTCCCTGGGCAGCTTCAGAACTAAACATCCATATCTTATTTAGTTGTTAAACAACAATTCAAGGCAGCCCATTTATTCTATTTTTATATATCTGGTTATCCTATATTATAACTGCTATGACCTGCTTTACAACATCGAGCACAAATACAGTTAGAGAACTTTAACATTTCTAATTAATATTTTCTTTCACTTAAGAGTTTCTAACAGGAATTTATTTCCTTTTTGAGACTCAGCGACTCTGTCTCCGCACAACCCAAGCCTGGAGGTGGAGGAGGGAATGAGTCTAATAAGACTACCTCCAAGATACTTCTTGCTCTCATGTGATGTGACTGTTAAGTGGTGACCCTTCAGAGCCAGGTCTTGCAGCAATATATCCCTGACTGGATCGGATTCCTGTGTAGGCAATGGGATTCCTTAAGGCAAAAGGACCCCCATCTTTCAGGACCAAGTTCCGTCAACAATGTACCGTGGTTGAACTCTCTATGTACTACATGCCCATGTCTACCCATATTCAGACAGAACAGAACATACCATATTCAGAACAGAACATACCCTGTTCTGTTATATGACAATCACAAAATTATGAATCACTCTTAGTTACCCTGGTTTATGACATATATTGAGGTCCTTGTTTGCAAAAGGGACTGGCTCAGAGATAACTTCCAGTCTCTGCCACTTCCCTGACTGGAACCAGCTCTCCTGGCAGTACTTCCTACACCTTTATCTTAAACCTAGATCTAAGATTAACTTCTCCTTTTTCAGGTCAATTTACATCAGAGAATTTCATTGTCTTTTCCTTCTACTGAGCTTTGGTGAAGGTCACCCTGCCCACTGGCTTGTTTTACTTCAAATCATGGGCATTAGGAGTAATTAGGAGTAAAAAAAAAGTGAACAGTCTTCACTTCTAGAAGACCTTTAGGAAAATAAAACTCTTATTTTTTTAAATGGTAAGTTTTATGTATATTTTACCAAAATAAAAACGACTTTTGTTGATTTAAGAAAAAATCTCTTGCTATTCTGCCTACCTTGGGTTTGTGAAATTCTTTTTTTTTCCCCATAGATGATTTCATTTATATAAAATTCTTTTTTTTTTTTAGCTCTCAGATGTACACCATAATATATTCCGAATTCTGTGTAGATTACATCATGTTCACCACCCAAAAACTAATTATATTTCACAACTTTTGCCCTTCCCCACCTCCGCCATGGTAACCACCAATCCATTCTCCATTGCTATGTGTTTGCTTGTAGCTGTTTTTATCTTCTACTTATGAGTGAGATTATAAGGTATTTGACTTTCTCCCTCTGACTTATTTCACTCAGCATAATACCCTCATCCAAGTTGTCACAAATGGCCGGATTTCGTCATTTCTTATGGCTGAGTAGTATTCTATCGTGTATAAATACCACATCTTCTTTATTTATTCATCCCTTGATAGGCATCTAGGTTGCTTCCAAGTCTAGGCTATTGTGTATAACGCTGCGATGAACATAGGGCTGCAGGTATCTTTATGTCTTTGCGTTTTCAAGTTCTTTGGATAAATACCCAGCAGTGGGATAGCTGGATCATATGGTAGATCTATTCTTAATTTTCTGAGGATGTTCCATACTGCTTTCCATAATGACTGGACCAGTTTGCACTTCCACCAGCAGTGAACAAGGATTCCCATCTCTCCACATCCTCTCCAACATTTGTTGTTTCCTGTCTTGTTAATTATAGCCATTCTGACCAAAGTGAGGTGATATCTCATTGTAGTTTTGATGTGTATTTCCCTGATAGCTAATGATGTTGAGCATCTTTTCATGTTCCTGTTGGCCATCAGGATATCTTCTTTGGAGAAATCTCTGTTCAAATCTTTTGCCCATTTTTTTAATTGGGTTGTTGAGCTGTATGAGTTCTTTGTATATTTTGGATATTAACCCCTTATCTGATATATGGTTTGCAAATATCTTCTCCCAATTGTTAAGCTGTGTTTTCGTTTTGTTGATGGTTTCCTTTGCTGTGAAGAAAGGAAAATGAAACTCTTTAGGCAAGTGATTCACCTTCTTTGCAGTGTTCGGTTTCATTTAACATGAGACTCAGAGATGGTAACCTAGATGTAGACACAAAATTTTCTGTTAAAACATAATCTTTAAATACTGGAAGCTTACTCATCTTACAGTAAGAAAATTTGATTACTCCCACAACCTTTCCTGGAGCTCATAATATCAATTTCTCTACCTTAAAAAAAACGGAAAAGAGAACTGGAAAATAAAAACAACAAAAGTAAGAAAACGTATATCCTACCTAAAGAACTGAGGACAAGCATCTTAAGTATCTCCTTCTTATCTCCAGAAATAAGCACAGGAGTTCAGATATAATATTCTATTTTAGGATATAAAAGCATAAAATCATCAACATTAGGTATGGGAGGAAACTTAGAGACAGAAAATTGAAATGAGACTTGAATTCTGACTAGCCCAAGGTCATCACACTAGTTTGTGTCAATGCAGTACACATCATTCATTTATTATGATAGCATATAGTATATATACTATTTTGCAAAACTATGAAGACCTCAAAGTTGAGGGCCTTGACATCAACTTCTCTGAACTTTCCTATAGTATTTAATGCAAGTATGTATGCAGTGAACATGCAGTGGTTATTTCACAAGTTTGTGTTGAAAGAATGAAGGAAAAAATATGATCTTCTTATATGTTGTTCTATTCCCTCTCATATAATTTCTGTATGTCATCTTGAAGACATGGACTGGGCTTACTATGAAACATTACAACTTGATTATAGGGAACAGACTTTGTTAAATTATTTCTTACTCTTTGACTATCTAGATAAAGTGAAAAAGCTAGAGGCAGGCAGAAAAATTATGACAACTAAAATTCATTTTCTATCTATTGTTGACATATTTATTGCCATTTTCAGTGAATGTAATTATTTTTAAATAGCTTACATCATTTCCATATGCATCATTGCTGAATTGCAGGAAAAACAGCTAGCATCATTTAAGAATGGCCCCGGGTATAAATGAAGTAAGAAAAATATGTCATTGGCCATCCTTCAATCTTCCCTTTCCATGTTCCTTTGCCTGGTTAGTGCTTATTGGCTGCCTGAAAACCAGTTCAGCACGCAGGAATGCCGTTCCCCCGAGCATGATCTCTTCGGCATGGAGCAATGAGAAGGTCTTACAGCACGCTGTGAGTTAACCTCAAGTCACAACACAATCACTTGCCTCACTGTCCTGCCAAACCAGAAATGGAAACTTTCAGAAGTTTCTCCAATTGAATATTGTCATTATATATATTTGTCTCCAAATTCAAACCTAAATCAAGATGAGTATGAAGAATTTTAAGTAGACAGAAGGCAGCTAGAAATTCTGGAGATTCTATATTCATTTGGGAAAAGAATTTTTTTTGGATTATAGGAATAACTACATCTATATCCCAGTGGTTTTAAACTTTAACAATTACAGAAACTGTGCTCACTCTGAAAACATGAATAATATTCCTATGATTGAAAGCAACCAAGGTTTATAGTAACTTTAAGGGCTATTAAGCAAGTTTCTATATGAATCCAGAGAGTGAATTGTATAAGCATTTAGAATGTGCTGATGATAAAGGGATTCATAAAAGTTGTTATGCTGATTTTATGTTGATGGATGTTTGAATATAAGGTGAGTTATTAACCAGAAGCAAGTGAAACTAATGTTTAAGTGTTATGATATATGCGTAATTGAAAGTGAATTTTCTTGGCAAAATGGGGAGCACAGCAAAAGAGAAAGAATGAGTGAGTTCAAATGAAGATAATAACAGATAAATCCATTTGCAGTGCCAGTACAAGTAGCCAAGTTTCACATAAAGCCAAGAATTTTAACCCCTAAAGAAATCTAGTCCAACAATATTTGAAGTGTTATGTAGATTTGTAGTATGTTCAGTAGATGACATTCAGTTCTGCTTCTTAATTAGATATGTGCAGTCTTTCTTCACCATATGTCTTTTTCCACTCTTTGAAGCCTGTTGCCTCCTTGCTTGCTTCCTTTTCCTGCTGTATATTAGTAAAACTATGTGGGTGGTTGAACTTCTCTTTGGATGCTGTCCTAATTATTGAAAGAATAGAGCTCTGTTTCTACACCGTGGCAACTTGTTTAGAGTTGGGACTCTAAGTCTTAGTCTGACAATCCCACAACATAACCTTGGACCTAATAATGATTGCACAGCGGAGACACAAAGACCCATGGACATATTTCTGATTCTCCTCTCCTGATCCCTTTTCCTCTGTGGTACTGCTTCTTTTTCTGTAAACTTCCACTTTATAACAATGCCAGGACAGAGAATAGGAAGGAAATGCCCACCTGACAACAGATACCCAAAGGAGACCTTTCATTTGGACTTTCCCTTTAACACTGTTCATAGTAGTGCTGTCCACACGCTTCATTCACATTTTCTAAGCATTTTTATATTGTTATCCTAGTCACCTAATCTGTGCAAGTAGATATAAACGATCTTACTCCTTTACTCTTCCCCTTGTGTTTATAGATAGAAAAATAAACGTTAAAGCTGGCTGCATAAGGTATTTTTCTTCCTATTTCATATTTCATGCTCAAATAATCTGATATGAAAAAATTATTAAAAAAGATTAAGGGACTTATTTTTGAGCATTTCGAGCAAGGCTTAATAAAATAAGTGTGGTAATCAATGAACTCACAAAAATGTTGAGGCGGTGTAGTTTTTATTGATTGGTTAGTTGGTTAAAGGCCAACAAGCCTATACGAGAGGGAAGAAGAAAACGTTAAAGACACTTGCTAACACTTCAAGAAGACAAGGTAACTTCAAAACATGTCAGAGAGAAAGCACAGTCACATGGATCTCTCCCAGTAGGGGGTTTTTACTCACATTTTACATATATTGTAGGAAAAATTTAAGGCCAGCATCTAATCAGTTTAAACTCTCCAAATTAAAAAATAAAAACAAAAATAACTGTTAAAAATACTATACCCATAGAATAATGGACCTATATGTTTAAAAATCTTGAAGAAAAAGATAATTTTCTCTAAAAAATGTTTAACTAATGACCAACAGAAAATGTCAAACAATAAATAGAATTATATCACTTACTTTCACCTTGCTCCACTCTATCCCCTGCCAAAACAAACTATAAACAAACAAAAAAGTGGATACTGGGAATTAGAGAATTTCTTTTGTTGTTTTATTATATTAAAATTCTATATATATTTAAACAGATAATGAATTAGTTTAGATTTGTCATGCTAAAGCTGTCATTGCAAACATTTTACAAAGTAGTTTTTTAGAACAAGTGAATTCCTGAGATCTAGGTTTTGTCATTTTGTATAACTTCCCTCAAAGTCTCACATAACATCTTTCTTGCGAAATGGAAAAACATGCATTATATGATAGTGCCTATACATGGATTCATAATTAGTGGAAAAATTACTCCAGCTGGTCTCCCATTTAAAATATCATATAAAAGCTCTTTATCAAACTGAAATATGATGTTGCCACAATTCTGCCTTTTGCAAAACACAGAGATGCATCAAAGATTTAAATGACAATATCAAAGGTTTGTTTATCAAAATTGTGATTCGTAAAACTAAGAAAAATAAACAACGCCATAGTGGATTCTAGATTCAGAATTGTCTTCCTGACTGAAATAATCCTTTATCATTGATAGAATAAAATAAAATTGGGATAAATTTTATAGTTTTGCATTTAGCTTCAAAAAGATTCATTTAAGAAGTTTTGGGTAGGAAAAATCTGTCTTAAAAGCTACCGTGTAAAAAGATCTAGGATTTCAGCACACTGCCAATTAATAGGAAGCCATAATGTAATGCAAATAGGCTGAGATTTCATTAATGCATGGATTTCGTTGACATGAGTCACTGTTCTGCTGCATTTTGCATAGATCGTATCACCTCCAAAGCTCATGCTTCACTAATGTTTCTGCATTTTTAGGGAAGGACTTGCAAAATGAGGAGTGGGAGTCAGAGGGAGTTGCTCTACATTGCAAACTGTCTAGAAGCTATATTGCTCTAAGAACTATCAAAGAAACTAGCTATATTTAGCGGGAAGACAAAACTAAGTGTCAATAACATCAAATACACTGACAAATAGAAAGGTAATAGATTTTATTTCTTCTCTTTCAAACAACTCAATTTAAATCATTGAAAGGAAGTCACAGGGATGCTAGTTTTGACTCAAATGAAAGTTTTCAACAATTGAAGGCCTTGTCCTCTGTATCCTACAGCACAGAACTCCTCTTACTGAGATATTCAAGCAAAGATAGAGATTTATAAGGGAAAAAAGTTATAACAGAATGTTGCTCTGGGTAACAGATTATATGAGAAGGCTTCCATGGTCCTTCTTAATTCAAAATTATATGATTCTACCTATGCATTGACCATAAATATAGTGTGTGCCTGTGGTGAACAGGGTGCTAAGGAAGCACCCTGGATAAAAGGAAAAATGGAAAATTGCCCTCTGCCCTCAGTATTCTTATCCTAGCATTTCTGTACTCTTTCCAACACATTATGAAATATTGACTTTTTAAGAAAATAGAATTGTCTATAGTCAATGGTAATTAATTTTAGATAATTATTCCTCAACTAAACAATTTTTACGTGTATAGAAATCGAGCCAAAAGAGTTAATACAGTCTTTTCTTATTTGAAAAAACTGACCTATATTCACTTATTAAAATATTAAAAATTTTAAATTAGTGTAATTAATCATTGATTATCATTAGCATCACCTACATAAATAATAAGAATTACACACACACACACTCACACACACACACACACACATACCCATAGTAGAAGAGAGTTACAAACATGTATTAAGATTCATCCTTTCAATTGGTTTATTACTCTCAAAGTGACCATAGTGACAATTTTTAATTGGTGTGGCCTTTTTTTTTTTTTGTCCTGTAAAGGATCAGAAGAATCAGAAAAGGGGGACTGGTAAACCGCTATAATCTGGCATAAGCAGCTTGGTGATGAATTTGAATTCTACGGCACACAATTTTACATTTCCAACATATTCTAAGGTAAATATCTTACTAGATTTTTGGAAGTGTTGTACACTATGAACACCTGCTATTTGTGAAGGACTAAAATGGACTATTCTTGACTTTTATAAATCCTAGAAGAGTAGTTAAAATGCAGTTGGTATCTGCAAGGTGTTTGGGAGCAACCCTCCAGTACTTCCCTGAGGATGAATGGCAGAATAATGTGAGACAGGCAGCAGCTTCAGCATGAGAAGAACCAAAGTGATGTTCCAACTGTACCATTTCATATAGCGAAGCTTTGAAAAGATCCTTCTATGAATCTGTTTCCTCATCTAAAGTCTCAGAACAGTTCTTCTTCTCTACCTATCACCCAGAGTTATTTTGAGGATCAAAAATAATGTTTTTGTTTTACTTTATTATTATTATTACTTTGCTTTATTTAAAGACAGAAAAGAATGAGAGACATTCTTACCATCAATGCATATGCTTTGCTTTATCATGTCTTACATTCATTTGTATGTCTTTTGTTTTCTAAAGTGTTTGAAATATAACTTCAGTTTGCAATGGCTCAGAAATTGCTTATTTTCAAGAACTGGAAAAGGCATAACCCTTAGAAGTCAGAGGAAAATAGAGATAGGGTAGGGTAGGAAAAAAAGGTAACTAAGCTCTTCCGGCAGCTATAGAAAACTGTGCCTTGTGTTTGTATTATATAAATATGGTGAAGCAGTCACTACAAAGAGAAATCTCAACTTCCTGCTTAAGACATCAGTCTAAGTTGATTAGAGAGAGAAAAGCTTGCTCCAAACTGACAAACTTTCAAAACCTCATCCTGAGTCTTTTCTAATGAACCCAACAACCTCTTGTCATTAAATAGCTTTATTTCCAGAGCTTAATAGTCACTTGGGGTAAAATTATCTGGTCAAGAACAGAAGCTATGATGACTGTGTCTGGTCCGGAGTAAATAAAGCCTAATGTATATACCCTATAAAAGCAACTAACAGAAAAGGTGAAGTGGAATCAATAACCCACAACCTTTCCCCCTAAGTGAATTTAAGTAGTGACTTTAGAAGGTTTTATTTTTACTGAATTTATATTTATATTTATAGAGTAGGTTTCATGAGACGCCCCCAACTTAAGAATGCCCACTGAAAGCTATGTTAACTCTTTAACCTAACCTAGCTAAGAACTATTTGTGGGTGATGTAGCTGTGACATAATATGATAGGTAGGCTGATAGAGTGATGGGGAAGGTATGCTATATTTTTCAACAAATACTGACTGTAAAAAGATTCTGGAGCCAGTCCCAGAGGCCTAGTGGCTACGTTCAGTGCAATCTGAGCAGGGTTCAGTTCCTGAGTGTGGGCCTACACCATCCCTTTGTCAGTGGCCATGCTGTGATGGCAGCCCACAAACAAAACAGAGGAAGATTGGCAACAGATGTTAGCTCAGGGCAAATCTTCCTCAGCAAAAAGAGTGAGTTTGGCAACAGATGTTAGCTCAGGGCGAATCTTCCTCGTCCAAAAAAAAAAGATTCTGGTTGCTCTGGCACATTTCAGTGAAGAAGTCCTCTCATTTTCCTGCATTTCTGGATCCATCATTATTCATTTTTATTCTCTATGGGACAGAATGACCTTAAATAGAGTGGAAAAAAAAGTACCATATTTTTGCTAGCAAAACCATGAGTAAAAACCCCTTAATTAAAGGAACAGGCTGTGCTGGTAATAAATTTAGCTCACACTAACTGTCGCTTTTTCCTGAGAATCATTGAACTGTCTCTGAGTTTGTACAGGCACATTCGTGGGCTTGAGGTCATGGCAAAGCTTTCTCCTTTAGAGACCTTGTTTGAAGATCTCTTCAACTTGAGACCAAAGCAGTGGTAAGTTTAAGCGCAGTTGCTGTTGTTATAGTTCCAACAGACTTCAATGTTTATCATAATGGCTTTGTTTGAAAATAGTAAAATATAGTCAGTCATGAATTGAAGTAAGTCTGTAGTTGATAACAGATTAAATTCTTTTCACTGTAGGTGTTTTATTACTATTATCTTTATCAACCGCATCACAATCGTTATCATCATAATCATCAAGTTCTTACTACACACTGATCTAGTGGAGATAGAAAGAAGAGTAAGTTACATCCTTTGCCTCTGAAGAGTCTATAGTTCATTTTGATGAGATATCACATATGCATAGAAGACCCAGTAATAATTCTATAAAGAATGGGATAAAACAAAACACACAAAAGTTTACAGAAGCTAAAACTAGGAATGAATAAGCCTACATTTATTCATTCATTCAACAATATTTATTCATTATTTTATCAGTTAGAATACATTTGACTGAAATTAATGGAAAACCTAAGATAGGCTAAAATAAATAGATTTTTTGTTATTCTCCCATAATAAGAACCAATCGTAGGTCTAGCTGTGCCATCAGACACTCAGATTGTTTCTCTCAGTCATTTTATTCTTAGTTGGTTGGCTTCAGCCCCATGACTTACCTCTTCTCCAGTAGGTATTGCTGTAGGTCCAGATGGTACGTCTGAAACCAAGATAGGGTAAGGTAGTATGAGACATGAAATAGTAAATCTCCAAAAGTGGGGAAGGAGAATGAAGTAAGGAAGGGACTAAGTCAGGGGGAGAACAGATGAAAAGATAAGAAAGTTAGATAAACAAAAGGAGTTAAAAGAAAATTGTTTCAGGCAGGTGGAGTGGCATAAGCAAAGGATTAGATGGAGAATGATAATGATGTGTTTTGGAGAAAAAATAGCACAACAGGGGTATCTACTATAAGATATCAACTTAGCTAAAATTATTTATATATTTTGCTCTATAAAAGTGGCACATCTGTGATCTCAATTACCTTTTGAAGATTGCTGGGCAAAGATGAAAATAAAATGAAGGGGCAAACCATGAGAATGAACCCAAAGAGTCTGTAGGACAGTCTTAAATTTGGTTTCAGCACAGAATCAGGAGCAGCAGGCAGGCAGGCAGCATTAGAAACATATAGGTTTCAAGACTCAAAGTTAAAAATGGAATCAGAATCTATTCCTATTGATAAGAAATACTAATGTCTCAGAGTCAGAGGTCAAAACCAGGCATGTAGATGAGGAGTGGACAGGAATCTGATTGGAGTTTGCCATAATAAAAAGAGTAAGAATAAGGCATTTTTACCTACACAAAAAGTATATTTTAAACCTATAGTCTGTAGGTGAAGGTAAGAACAGCATGGTTGGAACTGTCTCAGTAAGTACAGTGTGACATGGACAGATTCTAATATCACCTATCTTATTTTCTCAGCAAAACAGTGTTCTCTAGGTTTATTTACTTTTTTATTTGGAGCCAGACAATATATGTTTGATCTAATTTCATTTTCAAATGGATCTAATTATTCTCCACCCCGTATTTTATCTTATCTTGTTTTGGACAAATCTTCTTGGCTTACTTCATGCATTACATTTATAGAATCTGCCAGAAATCCTGTGACATAGAAATATATATTAAGGGTTGTATAAAATTGATTCTACTCAACCATATCTAATAATTCACCAGGGCCTACTATTGCTTTTTTCTATTCTTTAGAGATGCATTGACTTTTCATCCAGACATTTCTTGCAATCTGTTAGAAATTGAGGGTGATAAAAATACGTATTAATTTTGTTCAGTGGGCTAAGATGTTTTGCTTAGTCATCTCAGTCCTTTTCTGGCTCCAAATGACGCAAACAGGAAAATCTCATTGATACTCTTGCAGTGTAAGCAGGCTGTTTTTCACTATCTACTCAAAGTCTTAGACTACCTAGCTGTGAAAGTCCACTGCAAATCATCTTTTGGGCTTCAAAAGAAAAATACTTCATTACCTCTATAAAAGGGCTTTTCCATACCTTATCACAATACCTTTATGGTGGTTTTCCTGCTTCTGAGTTTCAAGCCCCTCAGTAAGCACCACATTATATTGACATATCCAATGGAGGTTATAATTTTTCTTTACTCACATAGAAATAATCTCCAAAATAGAAAAAAAGAATCAAAATTTTCTCATTTTTTCTAGAACTCTGCCATTTTTATTATTGTAATTACATTTCTGTTAGTTACAGCAGCCTAAGTTTATGTGTTTTTTTGTTTCAGTATGGTTCCAGACACTCCAAGAAAATCTCTGGGAAAAAAAGTTTTAATAAAAGCCATGGTGCTGTCATGGGTGTTTATGTTTCTCCTACTGTTGATTAGCCAAAGATTGGTGACAAACATTAGCTCTCTTCCTGGAAATTAGCTCCCTTTCACATAATGCGTTAAACAGGGAAAAATTTTATAAGATCCAAAGGAAGTAGGTGAAAGTTAAAGATAACAGCATCCTCCATTCTAGATCTAGAAAACTGGGGATTAGGCACAGTCCATTCAACCTAAGATGTTTACTGAAGGCCAATTCAGAGCCTGGAATTTCCAATAAATCTAATTTGGGTTACAGAGGAAGAAGTTTAGAAGGGGTTTATAAGCCTATCTGTATAGTATAAGAGATTTACAATTAGTTCTGAACTCTCTGTTATTATTGCTTTTGTCATTGTTTTGGGGAGAGAGGAAAGTAGTTCTTAACTTCAGAACAGAAGACCAGAGAGCTGGAGCCCCCTTTTCGGTGACCATGTGACAGCGTTGGGGAGCTTGTTTAAAGGTACACGTGTGTTTGTAGATAGTTAAGAGGTAGGATGATTGTAACAGAGCAAACAGATATCCTTGCACATTCTGTGTTACATGAACATGGGATACTCTCCCCTGGGTGCAGGAGAGTGGGGAGTTCTTCCCTAAGGAAAGAGAAAAAGATGGATGCCATCAACTGACCAATTTGTATTGATGAGTTACCACATGATGAACTGTGTTCCACAGCTCAAGATAAATGAGACATAGCTGGGGAGGCAAAGGGAGGGTAGATATAATGAATAAACAGAGGAAAAAATAGGCAATACAAAGTGAAGTATCACAATGCTTGAACTTAACTAAATCATATAATTGAGTGGAATGAGGACAACCAGCATGTAGTATTGACCTTTGGAGTTCTATCATGAAATTTAACTTCCAGTCCTGTGCCACTCTAGCTCTTCTATTAAAAATCCACTAAACTCCAATCAGAGAGAGCTAAAAGGAAGTACATCCACAATCTGAGTTTCATTAAGGAATGAATGACCTCATGACTGTTTATCTAATTTGCAGCTCGCATCAAGTGTCAATTGTATGCTTCCTAACACGTATTTTTAAAGTATTTATTACTAATAAAATAGTCATGATTGAGGGATACTTGCTCTGGGGTAGGCATTGCATTCAGTGTTTCATATGTGTTATCTCACTTACTTTTGGTTTCTACAAAGTATTTTATCTTCTTACTACAGTTGAAAAAACTGAGTGTCAGGGAGATAAAGTAACATGTCCAAGCTCATGCAGTAAATAAGTGGAAGACATAGAATCTGAACTCAGACCTGATTGACTCTAAACAGTGTCTAAATTGTAACCATTCCACCACACTCTAGAAAATTAAGAGCAGTTTTAATCTTGTCATTGTACTTGTGGTACACTTATGTCTATGAATAACATTAGTATTAGAACATTTGTTCTCTTCATTTTATTGGTAGTTAAAGTCTAAAGTCTGGAAGTAAAATTTTATTTTGTAGTAGAAATCTCTAGGTTCATCCAGAAAATAACTACCCATAAATATAGGTCGAGAGAAGAGAGTATATGATATTATGATAACTATCTTCCAAAACCATACATTTTCCTATAAACATTTACGTATCTAATTACCTATCCATTCATTTCAATAATCAATTTTGTTTCTCATCATGACCCAATGTCTTAAATTTTGTGCATAAAGCAACTCTCCACTTTTTCTTCTTAGAAGAACTTTGATCCTGGGAAAAAAATCTTGCCCTTGAAGTAAAAATGACATGCAAATAGCATATTTCTCTAAAGAAACTGTCACTGTAGCCTCACAGAATGCAGGGAATTAACATTTGAGGATTCTCTGTCATCTCTATATTGACTAGTTACATTGACAAACACCTGAAGTTAAGATCTACACTCTGCTTCTTACTGCCCCTTTCCATCCAAACTTAGTTAAAGTTAATCCCAATAGAGATAAGTAAGATTTGAAGGTTCTGCTCTATTGTCATGTCAACTTCCAGTTTATATTTTTTAGCCAAGAATTTTTCATGAGTGAGGATCTACCCACAAGAGTAGTGTAAATATAGCCATTCTTTTCTCTTTTCTTTATTTAATCCCTTCTCTCTCAGTAAAAGGACTCAATAAAAAATCTTTCTGTTGCCCTATCACACGTGGCAATGTTCCTAAATGGCTGGAAGAGAGAATTGTCATCACAAAACTGTTCCCACTGATGATTATGATGATAGTGCATGGACAGCCTGACGCCACAGCACAAGTTCTCTGAAACCATACGTCATAGTGGGTAAGTTGTTCAGAATTATTTTGATGCTTTACTATTAATTGCCTTTCTATCCAGAGACAACTAAAAAAAACCAAAAACAAAACCTATCTATAATATAGATTGAGTAATTAGGTGAAATGAAAAATTCTCAAGGAATAGTGACTAATAGCTCCTTTCAGCCAGCCCAACAAAAATTACCTTAGTGAGTCTTTTTTGATTTGAAATAATTCCCTTTTCTTGGTCTATAAAGCCCTGAATGCAGATTTGTGTTTCTTATGGTTGCCATGAATTTGGAAGCTGTCACTGCATCTGGGAGGGCCAACTGTGACTTTGCAGGACCATATTTAAAAATATAACCAAAGCCAAGAATTCCTCTGGAATCAGTAAGGTATATTTTAGGTTCTGACAGAAAGGTATGCTCAGGGCTTAAACTAGCAACAAAACTTTTCAGGATTATAGTAGCAAAATTACCTTTATTTATTTGTCTAGAAAAGAAGAGGAGAAAGGGAAGAGAGGACTGGGGAAGCTTCTTACCGTATTTCACTGTGCTGGGAGGGCTCTTAAGAAAAACATCAAATCAAAAATCAATGCTAAAGGTGAGTCACAGTTGTAAATAAAATTTACATTTTTTGTCTCCCGGAATAAATGATATTAGGCCAATGTTTTTGTTCAATCTGTAGTTCTTTTTCTGTTTCCTGTTACCAAACAACTTGTTTCTCCTGGAAGGTCTGTCTTTAGCCTATTTCCTACCTGGGAGTACTCAAATAGGAACAGACACATCCCTGAGTGATTGAGAGAGGAGATATTAAAAACATTTTATGTTTACCTCTAACTTTGCTCTGGGGTGCTGGTTATAAACACGAAATAATTATGATTCCAGGGATTCCAAGCAGCATGCTTGGTTAACCAGAGTGCCATAGAGAAGCTGCATTTAAGACCAGACCCCAATTTAACAATCCAAAGTTAATGTGCAATTCTGCACATCACTTAAGCCGGTTTCTACAGTTTTCTTATTCCATAGTATCATTTTTATTATGTGCTTCAGCTTGTACTAAGCCCCAATCACAAACTATCCTGTCACACCTCTCTCCATTTTAATGCATTCTTTAAGTCTCTACTCAATTCTCATTTTTTCAGTGCACAAAAAATATATTATTTTTTTCTAAAATGTCAGCTGGTTTGCCCAAAATAATTTATTGAATAAAGTTGGATATATACTTCACAACTTATACCAACATTAAATAAAATAATTTAAGTATCCAAATATAAAATGAAAGCCATAGAAATCTAAAAAGAAATGTATATAGCTATGTGTAGAATCTTAGGATGAAGATCTTACTAAAGCAAAGGCGCAGAAATAGATCCTATAAAGGCAGTATGGTACAGTACTTACAAACATACTCTCAGAGGTCGAACCATTCTAATTCTGTCTCTATTATTAGCAAACCATGTAACCTTAGCTGGCCTATTTTACCTCTCTAAATCATAATCTGCCCATTGTAAACCAGGGATAATAATGGGACCTTCATCATCCAGTCGTTAGGAAGACGAAAAGAGACAATGAATATAGAGCACTTAGCACAGTGCTTGGCTCATAGAAATCACTCAGTAAATATCATTACCATCAAATAGATAAAGAAAAAAATTGGATAATGTTGACTGTATGCCTTCACAGAGGAAACTAACGTGAAAACAAAGCATGAATATACATGGCTGACAGTGAGTTAATATTCTTAAAAACAGAAAACTTAGTAATCAATTTAAAATTTTGAACATCAGCTTAAAATGGTTAAAGAAAAATAGTAGACAAGACACAAAAGAAGGAATACAAACTTTCAATATTCTTGAAATATTATTTAATCTTTAGGATATTCACTGGTAAACAAAAAATGTAAATTAAATTATGATAACAAACCATTTTCACTAATTAATTTGACAAATATTTATATTTTTAAGTTATAAAAACAATTTTTGTAAGTGTTTAAGCAAATTGTACTTTTAAATGATGTGGATAGACATGTAAATTGGTATGTATTTTCTGTTCAACAATGATATGTTTTCTTACTTGCACTTTTCCTTTTATTAATAGTTTAAATGTTTCTTTAATTGAGCATTTAATCCGTTTTAAAAATCAAAATTGTCTGTATACATCTATGTGAAATCTATATGTATGGCATATATATGTATACATATACATAATCTGTCAATATAATCAAATATTACTTAAAAGAACATAGTTTTAATAGCTGAATAGTATTTTATAATGAGTATAATAGAATTTATTTAACCACAATTATTTTGTTGTCCATTTAGTTTGATTCCAAAATTTTAGCATTGCAATGATGCCATTAACCAAGAAGAAAATAAAATATCTTATTAAAGCCAGGGCTTAAGTCTAAACCAACTTGATGGACTGTTTTGTTTATGGAAGGCCAGTCAAAGACAACAGAAAAGTGAAACAAAGGGCAAGAAAATTATCCTCAATGATTATTTTTGTCAGTTTTTATTATGTATGTATATATTTATTTCTTATTGTCATTTTTTAAAATTTGACATATCCTTGAGTAAGATGCCCTGGGAGAGAAGAGGTGATAATGCCTGGGAAGGAAGATTAAGAAAGAAAAAATAAAGAAACAGACAAGAGGAAAGGAAGCATTTGAAGCGTGAGCAATATGGCAGAAATGGAGGATCCCCAGAGAAGATGACAAAGGAAGAGATCCGAGGTGGTGGTGGGCGTTGAGGTTTTAGAAACAGAATTTGGATAATATAATGTTCTGCTGTATGTTTGCTATTTAGAGATTTAATTCCCTTTCTCTGAATGCAAACTTTGAGAAGTATTTGGCTGAATATAACTAAATATCTTGTGTTGGTGATGGCTTAGGTTAATCTTGGAGAAGAGTAGAAGCAAAGAGAAGACACTGCCAAGGGAAATGGTGACCTAAGTGAGAAGAATTCATCAAAAATAGAGATAAGAATGAAAGAAGACTGTAGGACCACAATCCTCTGGGATTTTGCAAAATCATTGGCATTTCCACAGTTCACTGGATGGGACTGAAAGATTACTGTACACCCCGGTAGCCATTACCTAAATTACTCAGGCGGGGTCCAGGCTTCTTAAGAGGGCTGACATTGTTGCCAAGCATGAAAACAACTAATCAACTAAGAAACAACTGCTAATTTTCTACCAAGGTAGAACATACTAAGTGCTATCTACCTATAGTGAGTTGATGATGGGAGAGCCCAATTACTTACAAGAACACCCCTATTTCCTAGGTCAACTCTAAAAATAGAAACGAATTTTGATAGAAAAAGAAGCAGACCCAGGAATTGTACCAGCTTGAAGGTGCTGTCAGCTAGATAGATGGGCTGACAACAGCACTTCGAGGACAGGCTTATGCCTGCAAGAACAACCTTTGTAGGTCCGAGTGGATATGGTTTAAAACAGCTTTGTCACGTTTGGTCTGAAGAGTAATTAAAGATTGGGAAGGTAACCAAAGGAGTGTGTAACAAGCCTATCCCTGAGGATCTTTAGATATAGGGATGGTGTAGGAAATGTTAATTTCAATGCTTAAAATTCCAACCGAGAGTCAAATTTTCCATTTCATAGTATTAGAACACAAGTAACATTCATAGAGGTAACCACACAAATTATATTCACTGAAAATGTACACACTCTGGATCTTTCATCCCTTCCGAGAGGAGAGTGGAGTTGGGGAGGATAGGAATGGCAGAACATGAGGGCACAGGAAGTTTTGAGGGACCACAAAGAGGGCTGGACCACCTTGTGTGGCATTGATATGTTAAGTGGCAAGTTTGCTGCCATTGGATCCAGTCTCAGCTTTGCTATAAACTATTGCTATTTATTTTGCCTTATGACTTCTCTAAAGTTAAATGAGAATATTATATCCGTTGCAGTGCAATGGTAAGAATTCAATGATATGCAAGGTGTCTGCTACAGACCAGTTGTTCAGTTAATGGGTGCTAACACATACTATGGAAAGAATGAATAAGTGAACAGAAAGAAAAATTTTAGGGCCTTCCGTGTTGCTTCTGCAGAAGACAGAGTAACCTTTTGAGGTTACTTTCAGCTCTGTGATCCTCTTTTTTCAGAAAGGCAATCCAAAAGAAATCTATTGTTCCCTTTGCAAAGACAAGGTAATGAGTACTTTAAAACAGAAATTTTTTATAGCTTTGAAACATAAAACAACAAAAGAAAATATCTTCATCATTTAAGACCTAAAGGTTTATCCACAAAAGTCAGACCAGCGTGCTGTTTCTCTCTGTATTAATCTTGGAAGATTCAGACTTTTAAAAAAAGGATTTAAAAAAAAACAAAGAAAGCATCAATATATCTCTCTGCTTGGCAGCAGTAATCATTTTGGCCTTTTCCCGAGTTCTCCTTAGCTGCTCCCGGTACTGCTACCTGTTGGCTCTTTCAGGCTTTTTGTTGCAGTTCTTTCTTCTCCACATCCTGGTGTTTGTCTGAGACCTCCTACAATCTTACTTCGTTTCTTTCTCTTCAACTCATGATTTCTTTTGGACTGCAGACATTCTATTTTTATATTACCTTAAGTTCCCTTGGCTGATTTCACTTATTCAAGTGCTTAAAGGTACAGGAACAAGCCCACTGCTTCCAGAATAGAAATCATATATACATGTAGATGTACGTTTGTGTGTGTGTGTGTGTGTGAATGTGCAAAATGTTGGAAATTGATGGTGTTACATACTATGTACTATCCCCAGAATCAATGTAAAGCATAAAATTTTGGAATGAAATATTCCTTGGGGTCTTTGGACAAAAACATCTTTTTCTCAGTATCTGTTGAGTAAATATCACTAACGTTTCAACTGTAACATTTCCGCCTCCATTTACATTATTATATGTGCCTGGCTTTCAAGACCTTGTGTAATCTGTCTTTACTCTGTCATATGCAACCTCACTCTCTCCCTTGTGCATTCCCTCTTTTCTAGTCAGGCCAATGTTGTCAGTAAATCATCTAGAGCAAGGCTAATTTCTGCTTTATGCACTTCCTTACCCCATTACCTTGTCTCAGTTGTCCTTATGCTTTTCCACTTACCCACTTTTATGCATTTTAGACAATGTACTTCAGGTCATGCATCCTCCATAAACCTTCTCCAATACAGCCAGCCTACAGTTACTTGTCCTTAACTGACCTCACACAGCACCATATGCTCATGATGATTCTCTTATACCGGCAGTTATCCAGTTGGCATAAAGATAGACTTTCTACCTGGAAAGAACCTAGGAGCTAATCCAATCTCCCACTCACAGTGGCTGTGAGCATGATATTGGCATCATATAAAATGGGGATTAACGTCCACCTCAGCCACTGGCTGTGCTTTCTTGGATAAATTATTTTAAACTTTCTGATTCTTCTCACTTATGAAATGGTGATAATGCCATAATACAGAATTGCTTCGAGATATGGATATAATATATATTTTACGATCAAGTAGTGGGTCAAGAAATGGAAATGTTTTGTATCGATATACCTGCAATTGGAGACTGCCTGGTGTCTGTAACATTACCCTGAGCAGGACAGCCATTGCGTTCACCATGCTGCCAACATAAGCTAACCAAAACAGAGAGTGAATCTTTGAGTAAAACCGAATACTCTGCTGCTTCTGCCCCTCTGTTTCTGATTATGTTTTGCCCAAGTGGAGCTCGTGCTTCTGACCTCCCTCAGGATTAGTTCAGGACGTCTCTTCAAATGAACATACAATTCAGAAGCTGCTGTTTTTCTCTTGCTACTCTTTCAGAAATACCTTATCACTGTTGTACAGCCTTATCATGCCCTTCAGGCTGGAACAGTGATCCTCAGCTGGGGTGTGTGTAAAGAATTTCCAAGAGGTTCAAGGACAAGGACAGATTTAAGAGAATCAATTTCTAGATGCTCAACTGCGGTGTCCATCTCCTCAACTATTTGTGATGTAGCTGTTTCTTTTCTACCTCAATTTCACAGTCATAATCTAATTCACTGACCCAAGGAAAAAGTCAGAAGAACACCAAGCAAGGGGGCAATTGGGCCATTTCTTTAATCAGGCACTGTAATTGCTCCCCCTTTTTTTTATAGTGGTCTAATGTCATAAAACAAATTATCCCAAAACCTACTGGTTTAAAACAACAATAATTTATCTCTTTTCATAATTCTATACAGTGTCTTTCTGTCTGTCTTGCTTAGGTTCACTCATGTGGCTATATTCAGCTGATGGGTTGTCTAGGGTGGAGCTCAGTTTATATGCTGGGAGGGCTGGGTTCAGGGCTTCTCTTTCCCCATAATCTCCTATAATTCAGTTGTCTAGTCTGAGCTTCCAGACATGGTGATGAGAGTATTTGAAGAGGGAGCTGATAGGAGCTTCAAGCTTTTTCAAGAGTTAGTCTCAGAAGTTGCTTGTACTTGAGCTGCATTTGATGACCAAAGCAAGTCACAACCAGCCCATATCCAAGGGGAGGAAAAGAGACTTCACCTTTTGATGGAAGGAAATACAGAGTCAGACTGAAAAGGGGCTCGGATGGGAAGGATAATTGTGGTCATCGATTCATACCATCTACCACATGCCTCCAACCAACTGATTAAATGATGCATTTCAAATAGTCCACTATTTTCTTTTTTAATGAATAATTGTTTATCAAATATTTTATTACATTTATTCTTTGATCAACTGCCTAATAGTAATCATTGTAATGATAGCATTCTTTAAGTATTATTTTACTACTTAGATCACTTTGGTTAAAGAAATATTTTAAAAATTCAATTTATTTACATATTTTGTATCAAAGAAATATGCAAGTTGATTAATAAAATATCAATCTTTAATGCCTTCTGTACTATTTATAAAATAAAATACAATTCTGTGAGGGAAGAAGAAGAGAAATATGATTTTAAAAAGATAAAGGATGGATGTAAAGCTTCCAACTATAAAAAAGAACCCATTTGTATGGCATGTTAAACAAACACTGGTGGGTATTAAATCACCTTTGTAGTTACTCTATTTCATTGGAAATGTTAATACAACAGAATTCATTCTCTTTTTAACTATATTTATAATGAAAATTTTACAAGCCAACTTAAAATATTCTTTTAAGGCGAACATAACCAACCCAGTATGAAGATCCTGTTCCCAAAACATGCTACCAATCATTGTTGTCCATTCCATTGCTTTAAGGTTGTCCTACCACTCATATAGGTGACCATTTTTTAACATTCAAGAGGTCTTATTTCTCTCTGGAGCTACCTAACATACTCATTCATTTGCATAATAAAATTCAGTCATTAGACAATCATCGTGTTTCTTTCTCCTCCAACTCATCTCTTTATTCCTGAGATTCTTAACCTTCTTTGTGCCATGAACCCCATTAGCAGTTTGGTGAAGACTATGATTCCTTCTCAGAATAATGATTTTAAGTGATAAAATAAAATATCTAAGATTATACAAGAAACCAATTATATTAAAATACAGTTACGATATATTATAAAAGCTAAATTTTTGATGTAGTGCTATGTATGATTGTTGCACATATAACACAATTTAACAGTAGATCTAACAACTACTATGATTTTGAATGATGTTTCAAGGTATCTGTGACAACAGTAATGTAATGTGAAAATATCTGTGGTGTCTACTGTCGACAGCCTCAGGAACTGATAATAATATTGTAGTTTGTAGCTTACATTCATAAATGAAGGAAATGATAAGATTTAGTTAGAGGTTAACGAAGTGAAAGATGCAATTTTTTCCCCATCCAAATTCATCACCCACTGAAATCTACACATGAATCTTTTGGGAGGTTTTTGGATTGCAGGTTAAGAGTTTCACGGGTTTGTGTTTACTTTTCATCTTCCCAACTAAATTTGGGTGGTTTTTCAGAAGCCCAGTAAGCATGTAGGTGAGAACAGTGTTCCTATGAGATGTCAAATGAATGCTTAGAGAAATAGTTAATGGACTTCTAAAGTTCAGAGGACATTTTTGTCATTTGTCCAAAATTAGTTATCACATCTGTGTTTGTCTAGGATACAATTTTTTGTTCATAAATATGCTTTAAATCCTAGAACTAGAAATTGTAATTTTCTTCTATTACAGCTGGTGGTTGTTAGACTGTTAGTAATGATAAAAATAGTAAGAAGAAAAAACAACATAAGCAGAGCATAGCTTACCTGATTGGCCTTTTCCTAAGCAATATTAACTTAATCCTCAGAAGATAAATTTAATTCTCAGAAAATAATTATTTTTATACCTACTTTATCAATGAGGAAAGGGAGGTTTGTAAAGGTCAAGGTTACGTGTCCATTGAAAAAGTAGGAAGTGTCTGAGCTTAAACTCAATTTTTAGGTCTGTCTGACACTAAATTGTGTTTTTACACATTGTGCTATACTGTCAGATAGTTTATCAATCTACTTATGTAAATGTTTATCCATTCTTTTAAAGAATATTAATTTTTCTCCTACTACATGCCAAGTACGTTCTAGGTATTCAACATCAACATCTATCTGTATAATAATTGATCTACTTATCTTGTGCTCTGTTACCTATAGATCTATTTATAATAATCTCTACGTTGTTATACTGCTTGTTTTTCATGCATTTTACCTCTTGACACCAGCAGAACACATTTTATCTGAAGCTCTCATTTTGTTTCTGGGATGTGTTCAGGGAAAGCCTAGTCCCAAAAAGGAGGCATAGACTCTGTTAGTACCTTTAACTACCCCTAGCTCTATAAGTACACGTTTTCTTATTTTATTATTACATATTCACTGGATGAAGAATTAAATAGCCTCTCTAAGAAAAGAAAAAAGAAGAGCAAGAATGGAAGGTTAAAACTGAAAAATAGGGTATATTATCTTAAACTATTATACTATTAAAATAGGGTATATTATATTAAACTATTACCTAAAACCGAAAAATAGGGTATATTATCTCCAACATAAAAGAAAGCAGCTGTGACCCTACATTCCCCAGAACATGCATTGTGTAATCATTCATTCAAACAAATAGACATTAAGTGCCAACTTCCTCCTATTTTCTGAAACTGAATATAACTAAATGGCTAACATACGTGAATTTTCATTGCTGAAAGTGACATTCTAAGATAATTGTCTGTGAACAAAATTTTCCTCTGTGTGAAAGTTAAACTTCATCACATAAAAATGTAAACTACAATCCAGATCTTAGTTAAGTGGTATGACCTACTGAATCTGCCACTAAAATAATAGCAAATATTCAGATAGACTGTCTTTTCATTTTCAACTTTTAGTTTAGGATTATTTTCAGAATGTCAAAGACATTTGTGTGATACTTGGCCTTACACATAAACTAATTCATATCTATCTGTTTCCTGTAAATTCCCTCTTTAAGACTCTAGGTAGAGAGAGAAAAAAAGTGCTTAATGACTCTTCTTTGAATATAAATGACAAATACTACTTGCTGCTCTTCTTTGAAGAATAAAAATTGATTTTCTCCTTCTGGATGAGAGATGATGTCGCTTGAGTGAGCACCTAGTGGCTTCCATCACAAATGATGCTGCAAAATTTGCTCTGAAGAAAAACAAAATATGGTTGTGATTGAGACACTTTTTCAAGCTTTGAACAAAGTTCAAGTCACAAAAGGGTATGACCTTCTGACAAACAGAGATCATATCGGAAGGGTTTGAAATTCTTTAGTTTTGAAGCTGAAATAGGCAAGAAAGCCCTAGAAAACAGTGTAAGCCAACATTTAATGGGGCGACTGAAGTCTACAGTACAGAAAACCTAGCTTACTTTTAGCAGGATGACTCCTCTGTAGGAAATGCAGTTCTTTCTTCTATTTTCACTAGCTTTAGGGGTCTGAGGCTGAGCATCCCTGTGTCTCAGGAGTGAAGTTGCCAAGGGAAACAAGATACATGGTCAAAGAGCCATCTTGGTTGATAGATCTTGGTTTTGTGGAAGCCCTTTTGAAATGGATCAAGAAATAGAGTTCCTATTCCACCAAAGGAGAGAGATTGCCCAAGAGACTTCTAGAACGAATAGCATTTCTCAAATTACCAATCCTATGTCCCTTCATTTTATCTCACAATGTTACATAAATCTCTAATTCCATGTGGAGTTAAAAATTGCAATATATTTAACATTTGGCCACTTAATGAAGACTTAGGCTTTTCTTGTAATCCTTTTTCTTTTTAACCTTAGTTCCATAATAACTGGCAAGTGAAGGGAAATAGCATTTGCATTATGGCCTGAAAAGTGCAACCACACCTTGTGCTTTGCCACAGTGCCTTACATTTGGGGAAGGTTTTTATCATTCAGTACAAATATATTTTAATTGTTCCCTGAACAAAGACATTCCATCTAAGCTCTTTGTCTGGGTGTGCACCGTTGTTATTTCTGAAGTATGAATTCCTGGCACACTGTGCACCCACTTGGCACCAAATAAAAATTACATAACAATGAGTGTGCAGTCGGCCTCAGAGCTATGAGCTGCACTTTCTACCTTGCCACTGTGTTTTCTGCAGTCCGTGATCTGTGGATGACAAATGGTGTCTCTCTCTACCAGACCATGAAGCAAAGGTATCCAAATATTCCTAAGTGTCCTCTTTGTCCTTCTTATTCTGTTTTTTATTTTTCTCTTTTAATATTAGGAATGATTTTAGAGACCGTTACAGTCAATTACTTCATTTTACAGATGAGAAAATTGAGGCTCAGAAAGGCTAGGAAGTGGCAGAAGAGAGCCAGAATTAGAAACCAAGACTTAGACAGCTTTGACCTCCAAGTATTGAAGGAGAGTCAGAGCAAGTTTTCTCAGGCTCTGTTGCAGTCAATGCCATTTTGATGAAAAACTCATTCAGTTGATCCTGTAATGGACACTAAAGAAATGTAGCAGGTAATAGCAAGAAAAGAAAGAGTAACCCCCGTAGACATTTGGGAAAAAGAATCATTCTTTAATCTTCAAATGAGATAATATTATTCTCATGGAATTTCCCCCATAAAAAGTGATAATGTGCTACAGATCTAAAGGACCCTTCATACCCTTAGTGACTCTATAAATGTAAAACTAAAGACATTAAAATAAATTTCTCTTGAATTACAGTTTCATTGAGATACAGCAGTGTTCTGTTCATGTCCTTATGCTTTAGGTAGATTGATCTTCCACCTTTCATCAACTTTAATTTCTTAATATTGCACTGGTCGGGTTTTTCTTTGGATGCAGATGTACACACATAAGTATGTGCATAGGTATACACACAAATACATACATATACATATATATGGTGGACTCATTTTGTATCATAAACATAAAATTGCATCACATTTGATTCCAGTTTTTAAAATTTTTCTAAAATTTATATTTTCTGTATAAAAATTACCTTCTTAGTAGACTTCTTCACTGTGTCTTCCTTTTTGCCACTAACACTAAACATAGCTTTATTTTACTCTATCTATTTCATAGAGAGCTTTCTTGGCCAAGCTTTCTTTCTCAAAGTAAGAAGAATGAAGGATTATCTTCCTAACAAAGTCCTTGCGGCTAGAATATACTGGCTGGTGAGATACCCTCCAGACTTCTTTCATGATGCAGTTTCCCAGCCAGACATTCTGGCTGAGAGATAAAGCATTCTTAAACAACCAATCATTGTAGCTATTATGATATCCTCCAACCTCAAAGGGAATGAGATTGAACCCTGCTTTTTGCTCCAAATTGCAGTTAAGATGGGATAGGAACAACTCTCCCACATGTCTGAACACATACACACACACGGACACACATACACACAGTCAGGAATAACAAGCAAATTGTGACTATAAGCCATATAAGGAAGAGAGCAGAGTCAGGGCTATAAACTTGCCTTCCTGTTATTCAGAGGACAATCTGAAAGTTCATTCATTTTTGCTCTGCCAGTAAGTGATGACTCTACAACTGAAAGTCAGGTCATTCTGCTTCCAAAAACTTTCCAGTGCAAGAAGAGATGTCAACAAGTTTGAACAAAAAATACAAGAGGGAAAAAAAATGTCAAGTTTTTAGTATTTTATAAAAACAAAACTGTAAGACTTATCAGGAAGTGGTATAAATATGATATAGTCTGCTCTATTTGTCTACAGCCTTTATTCTTTCCCTGGACTCTTGTCCCTGGGCTCACTGTTTCAATTTTAATTTAGACTCCCTCATATCTCCTCAAAGTATCCTTTCTTTCCAAGATCAAAGTTAATTTTTATTATTAATTCTTCTCTTATTTAATTGGCATGTATAAGACTGTGCCAAAAAAATTTATTTGTCAACATTCCCAGCAAATTTTAATTTTGTAGCAGGTCTTTATGATTATATGGGTTAGGGATTGGCCTCCTTTATCATGTTCTGTTTTTGTCTCTCCTATTCCACAGTGTTAAAAGCCACACCTCAAGATAGTCGACCATAGGGTTGTACCCACTGTGGGCATCCAGGGAGCTCTCTGACACCAATAAAGTTTAGGTGAATAGGCACAAAGCTATTGAAAAGGTCAATCTGTATTCATCACACATTTTTGTCTGAGTTCTTTCTTTGGTTGATGTTCAAGAAGAAAAGGGTAAACAAAACAAACACACAAAAAGCCAGGAAAGGAAGAGCTTTCTTAATATTTTCAACTTTTTCAAGAATAAGTTGTTTTGCTTCACTGTAGTTGGAAAATATGTCATTTTGTGAGATTGATCCAATGCTGGGATAAAGAATATGTTCTGAAAATCTCTTTTAGAAAGATTTATAATATTAACCTCAGGCTATTTTAACTCTCTGTCGATCTTTATGAAAACAGCCAAGAGATCCATTTGTTTTCCAAACAGTAGAAAGTCTCTGTTACCTTTTGTCAACCAAGATTGAACAAATGACTTTGGGTCAAAGTGATTCAGTTGTGAATTGCCTGGGGTCCTGCCAGCCCCTTGGAATACAGACTCAAAAAGCAGTCACTTTGGACCTGAGCTGCCCATTGCAGCCAGGGGCTAAGTAGTCTTACTCAATTTTCCTGGAACTAACATCATTATAGACCATCTTAAAGCCAGGATTAATAGGAATCAGTGTAGTGGCTATATATCGACACATGGCCAGCCTACCTGGTCAAAAGCTGAATGTTCTGTCACACTACTCAGTATAGTTTTTCATTATTGTTTTCCTTCTATGCAACCAATTAATTATGTGATAATTTCAGTGAAACCCTCAGTTTCTTGATTGTTCTTTATTCTCCTAAAGGTACCAGAGATCTGTCCAAGGCATTGAACTAGGATGACAGACAGCCTGTTTAGCTAATAGGAAGTTAGAATCTATTACCTGTTATCCTAGCTCTATAGTTTTGTTCACACTCAAATCCTTTATGCTATCATTATTGCCAAAGAGCTTCCTCTTCTAAGCCTTGCCACTCATCATGGTATTCCTCTTTCCTTAAACAAGTGTGATGAGCTTAAAAAACCTTTAATGGGCCACGCTTATATAATGACAACATACTTCTTCCTGATGTTTGTTCTAAATCCTTGCCCTCTTCATTACCCCACTATCACCATCATTCCTCTGTGCACACATACGTACACATATACACATGTATGCACACACGCATCCCATTCTGGTTCCAGTCTAGCAGCCTAGTCAATTCAGAGTTCTTTATGAATCTGAAGTTTCTTTCCCTGCCTGGATTCTATCTTCCTTTGACCCTTGTGGCTAAGGTGTCTATACAAGTGGGCAAGAAGCTTACCTAATATAAGCTAATGATGAAATTATTTTCTCAAGATATGATTGGATTATTAATTTGTTTAATGCATTGTGTATTAATGCCTGGCTTCAAGAAGTGCATAATCTTATTTTGGCATTTGTCTTTGGGTGCTCTTGAGTATATTTTCTTTAAGTATGTTACATCTGGGTGTCTTGTGCATTTTTGATTGTCGGCTCCCAGAGGGCAAGGAACTTGCCCACTTATCTTGCTCTGCAGAGAATCATGCGCATATCAGTACTTAGCAAGCCTTTTCTCCTGCTGCTGCTGATGATAACTAATAATGTTCTTCTCCAGCATCCTCCAAATCCTTACAAAGTATGTTAATTATTTACACATGCACTAGAGGAAGAATGAAGGTATCATTATTGACGTTAAGGGGTTGAGAAAAATGAAGTATTATGTATTTAGGTGAATTGTTCAAAGCTTCACAATAGATAAGCAACAAAATTAAAGAAAAAGAACTTGGCTGTCTCTCTTTCCAGTTCTTGAGATATACAATTCAGCTCAATTCAATTTAACAATTTAATGAATCATTATGAATAGTATTTTGTTAGGTGCAGTGGAAAGAATGAAAAAATACAGTCTGATCTCCTACCTCAAAGAAGAAAAAGTATGACGATAAGACACAGATAAGTAAAAATTAAATAGCGATTTATTTTAACTTAGAGTGGACTTAAGCAATACTACTATGTGAAATATATAGTGTTAGGATATGAGGGATACAAACAGGAATAAAATATATTCCTTGCTTGTAGGTACTCAAAGCATGGCAAAAATGGTAGGAAAACTGGAATATTTTTCAGTTTGTGATAGATCTTATTTAGATGCTAAAGAAGTTACATGGAAGGTAACAGTTAACTCTGTTTATTATGAGACAGGGATCTGAAAAGGCTTTGGAGAGAAGGTGGCGATTGTGGACTTTGAGACACATTATTCTGCTGAGAGACGGAAGAATAGATTGGAAAAGGAAGAGAAATACAGATAAGTCACTTGGGAATGGGTGTCAAGTCTAGAGTGGAAAGATATGTTAAGAAGCTATTGCAGGGGCTGGCCCCGTGGCCGAGTGGTTAAGTTCGCGCGCTCCGCTGCAGGCGGCCCAGTGCTTCGTCGGTTCGAATCCTGGGCGCGGACATGGCACTGCTCGTCAGACCACGCTGAGGCAGCGTCCCACATGCCACAACTAGAGGAACCCACAACGAAGAATACACAACTATGTACCGGGGGGCTTTTGGGGAGAAAAAGGAAAGAATAAAATCTTTAAAAAAAAAAAAAAAAAAAGAAGCTATTGCAAAGTCAAGGTGAGAATACCACAGGCCTAAAACACAGAAGTAGTAATGAGATTAAAGAAAAGAGAATGAATTGGACAGATAAGTAAGAGGTAAGTACATGTGGAGAGAGGATAAAGAGAACCAAAAGTCACCAAAGATTTACTACAGACAATAATTAATTGCCAGGTTAATTGTGCTACCTAAGGTCAAGAAGAAGGTAGAGTTATTGGGAAAGGTCTGAACTGAAATCAGACTTAAGCTTGATTTTGAAAGATGCTTAGGGGCAGATGTGTGAGAATTTTCATGATCTTCCTCGCTGATTACCTTCAAATTTAACTCAGTTTCCTAAATGTGTTTCTAAGGACTTCTGTTTCTTGATGACTTTTTAAAATTTTTTTCTTACTCAAAACTTCTCCGAAGACAATAATTAGATTGCTTTTGATCTCCTCCAATATTCAAAAATCCCCTGAAATTTGGTATCTTTTGTGAGGCTTTTCACAAGTGACTGATAGAAACAGATTTCTGATATTTTCTGAATTTTTAGTACGGGTTGGGCACTGTTCCAACCTCTTTACCAGTATTAACTCTTCTCATCTTCACAATAGCTCACTGAGGTAGGTAACATTAATATTCCCAATTAAAAAACAAGAAGGCTAAGGAAATTTCCCAAGGTTTCACAGGTAGTATGTGACAGAACTTGAACTTTTAAACACTAGAATACACTCTCTTTCTAGCAACTCCACAGTCTAAATAGGAAAACTCCTTTTAGCATCACAATTAGGCTTTGGTTGCAATAACTATAAACCCTTGCTTTCTAAACATGGGGCTTTAGTGAGAGGTTATTGGTGGCAGGAGTCCAGTTCCACAAAATAAGTGGAAAGTTGAATGTCCATTCTTTCAAATGGTCAAGAGTCAGAAAATTCTGAAAGACATTAAGCAAGAACTGAGACCACAAAAAACCTGTTAGGACAACTGTTTAACTGAAATAGTATGGTAAGAAAGTATCAACCAAGGATCCTTCAGACATGAATTGCCTCCAGCCAGTCCCCAATCTTTGCATGAATTTTCTCAGGATTCAAATTCTCTGGCAAGATGACTAGGACTTACTCACTAAATTGTTCCTCCATTGGAGTTCATATAAGCAAAAATGAAGTTAATCAAATTACAAACAATGGAGAATAGGTACTGTTCCAACAACAAGAAAACTGGGATGCTATTAGGGAAAAGAAATAGATTTGACAAAGAAAAACTGACACAGCCACTAAAAAATTCTATCAAATAAACCTTCCTCCTGCATTCATACTTGTGATACAGAAAAGATTGCCCAAAATATTTTTGATTTTTACTGCCAAATGAACAATCAGAAAGCTCATAAGCCATTTTTTTGTGATTCAATTTCAAGACCAATTATTCATTCGTTTTCTTTGCGTTCCTTACATTATTCTTCAGGTGGATTTTTCACACATATTTTTCACACTTGTTTCCTTACTTAAATTGATGACTATGGTCTATAGTATATGTATTAAGATTTTGTAGTTTATAATTTTACTAACTGAATATCCTTTTCCATATCCTGGGCCATAAAATAAACCTAAGCATATTTAAAATAATTGAAATAATACAGAGTGTGTTTCTTACCGCATTGGAATCAAGCTGGAAATCAGTAACAGAAAAATAAGAAGAAAATTTCCAAATACTTGGAAATTAAATAACACTCTTATAAATAATCTGTAGTTCAAAGAGGATGACTTAAGTGAAATTAAAAAAGAAAATATTGCACTGAGGGAAAATGAAAATACAATATGTAGAATAAAAACACATAGAAAGTAGCCAAAATACAACTGAGTCAAAGAATTGTAATACAGTGCTTAATTTATAAAAGAAGAGAGGTCTCAGTAATATACATTCTCACATTAATAAATTTAAAAAAATAATCAGAGAAAAATGAACCCACAGCAATCACAAGCAAAGAAATAATAAAGAGCAAAATCTGTGAAATTGAAAACAAGAAAACAGTAGAGAAAATAAATAAAACAAAAAGCTGGTTCTTTGAAAAGTTTAATAAAATTGACAAATCTCTATCAAGACTTACAAAAAGAGAGCCAACACAAATTACCAATATCAGGAATTAAGTATTGGTCATTACTATAGACCACAAAGACATAAAAAGGATAACAGAGGAATACTGTAAATAATACCAGCCACGTAAACTTGACAACTTAAATGAAATAGACCAATTCCATGAAAAATATAAGCTACAAAAACCTCATCTATTATAAAATAGGTAATTTGAATAATCCTATAACCATTAAATAAGTTTAAATTACACTTAAAAATCTCTTAAAATGGAAATCTCAAAGCACAGATTGTTTCACTGGAGAATTTTACCAAACTTTAAAAGAAGAATTAGTAGTAATTGCACACATTCCTTTCCAGAAAAGACAAAAGAGGGAAGGCTGTCAACCTTAATTTTATGAGGATGGTATTACTCTGACCAAAATGAGAGAAAGAAAATAAAAAATAAGACAACTATAGCCCAATATCATGAACATAGATGTAAAATTCTCAACAAAATATTATTAAATTTAATTCAGTGATATATCACAACCAAGTGGGGTTTCATGGATGCAAGACTGATTCAATGTTTGAAAGTTAATCAATCCAACCCTATTAATATTAATAGGATGAATAAAAAAATCAGAAGTCCTAGCCAGTGCAATAAGGCAAGAAAAGGAGATAAAAACCTATAGATTGTAAAGAAAAAATAAAGATGCCCTGTCTGCAGTTGACATGATGGTCTCTATAGAATATCCCAAAATATTTTTAAAAATCCAACAATAAAAACTCTAGAACTAATAAATAAGTTCAACAAGCTCATAGCATACAAGATTGACACAGAAAAATCAATTGTATTTCTATAAAATAGTAATGAATGTGTGAAAACCCAAAATAAGACAAAGTGTTACTTTGAAATACTCAAAATAAAATACTTAGATATAGATTTAGCAAACATGATCAGGACTTGTATGCTTAAAACTACAAAACACTGATAAAAGACATCAAATAAATGGAGATGTACTGTGATTGGAAAACTAAATAGTAAATGTTTGTCTATGTTTTGTAATTCGTTTCAAAATCATAGCAAGATTTTTCATATAGATAAGCTTATTCTAAAATTTGTATGGAAAAGTAAAGGAACCAGAATAGCTATAACAATTTTGAAAAAACAAAAGAATAAAGTAAAGGATTTTTTACATTTAGAATATAGCTGCAGTGTTCAAGACAGGGTGGTATTAGTGGAGAGATAACACAAAGATCAATGAAAGAGAAGATAAAATCTGGAGAAATAGATCCACATAAAAAGATCAACTTATTTTTCACAGTGATGCAAAAGTAATTCAGCAGAGAATGAATGCTCTTTTCAATAAATGGAGCTGAGACAATCAGACATCCACAAGCAAAAATAAATAAAAAATTACATTGAACCCCAACCTAAACATAACTCATTTTATCAAATTTAACTCAAAATGGATAATAGATTGATGTGTAAATGTAAAACTATAAACTTGTAGGAGAAAACATAGAAAAAAATCTTTGGGACCTAGGGCTACACAGACATTTCATAAAAGCTCTGAGCCATAAAAATATGATAAATTGGACTTCATCAAAAGTAAAAATGTTTGATTTGAAAAAGCTCTGGTTAAGAGGATAAAAAGTGAAGATGAAGATTGGTAGAAATATTTGCAAACTGATTTTTGCAAATTTGCAAAATGTCTCATATTTACACTACATAAAGGACTCAAAACTCAACAGTAGAAAATCAAAACAAAAAAAATCCAGTTGGAAAATGGGTAAAAGACATGTACAGTTGTTCTGTCACAGAGGATATACATATGGTAATACGCACATTAAAATATGGTAAACATCATTAACCATTAGAGAAATGCAGTTTAAAATCATGAAGAGATATCACCATATATTTGTTAGGATATCTAAAATTACAAAAAAATAATGACTGGCACATTCACACTAAATACATGCTGACTGTATGACCCAGAAATTGCACTCCTGGACACTTATCACAGAGAAATGAAAGCTTATATCCACACAAAAACCTGTACATGAATGTTGATAGCTGCTTCATCTGTAATAGCCAAACATTGGAAACTACCCAAATATCATTCAATGGAAGAATGATTAAACAAACTGTGTTACATCCATACCATGGAATAAGACTCAGTAATAAAAAAGGAACAGATTACCGATAACATGGCACCCTAAATATGTCTTCACTGAATTATACTGAGTGAAAAAACAAAACAAAGAGGCCGATCTCAAAAGTTACATATTGCATAATTCCACGTATAAATTATTCAAATGACAAAATTACATAAACAGCAGATTAATGGTCACCAGAGATTAGGGATGTTGGGTCAATGGGCTAAGGGTGTATTTGACTACAAAAGGATAGTACAAGGGAAATCTTTGTGGTAAGGAAATAGTTTTGTCTTAATGGTAGTCATGGTTAAACAAGTCTACACCTCATAAAATTTCATGAAAACACACACACACAAACCAGTGCATGTACAATTCGTGAAATGTGATAAATTCTGTAGATTATACTAATATCAATTTCCTGACTTTGATTTTGTACTATAAATATGTAAAATGTTATTATTAGGTAACACATACCTCTCTGTACTATTTTTGCAACTTCCTTTGGAGGTATAACTTATTTATTCTCTAGCACTGGCAAGAACAGTCAGTAAAATGTTAAATAGAAGTGGCAAGAATGGACATTCTTGTGTTGTTCCTGATCTTAGAGTAAAGCATTCATATTTTCGCCATTAAGTATAAAATTAGCTGAGTTTTTTCACAGATGCCTTCCATTAGTTCAGGATATTCCTTTTTATTTCTAGTTTTTTGAGAGGTTTAGTCATAAATGGATGTTGGATTTTTTTTTCAAGTGCCTTCCCTGCATCTGTTGAGGTGATAAAGTGCTTTTTGAGCTCTGTTTATTAATATGATGTATCACATTGATTTTCAAATATTAAGCCATCCTGGCATTCCTAGTATATAAACCACATTTGGTCATCGTATATAATCTGTCTTATATGTTTGCTAATATTTTACTGAACACTTTGTGTCTATATTCATTAGGGATATTTACCTGGTGTTTTCTTTAAAAGTTTTTATATGGCTTTTATTGAGAGTAATGCTGACCTTTTAGATTCGTTGGGAAATTTTCTATCCTTCTCTATTTTCTGGAAGAGTTTGTGAAAAATCGATATTATTTCTTTTTTAATATTTGGTAGAATTTATTAGGCATTTGGGTCTGGGCTTTTCTCTGTGGGGAAATTTGTAATGCCTGATCAAATTTCTTTGATATAGGTCTATTCTAATTTTCTATTCCTCCTTGAGTCAATTTTGTAATCTGTGTCTCTAGGCAACTGTCCATTTCACCTAAGTTATCTAATTTGTTGACATAAAGTTGCTCATGTTATTTTCTTAAATTCCTTTTATTTTCTGTAGGATCCTTAGTGATGTTCCCTTTTTCATCACTGATTTTTAAAAGGTGTGCCTTTTCTCTTTTTTTCTAGTCAGTCTAACAAAAAATTTGTTAATTTTATCTTTTCAGGTACCAACTTATGATTCCACAAATTTTCTCTATTCTTTTTCTGTTTTCTATTTCACTAATTTGTCCTCTGATCATTATTATTTCTGCCCTTCAATCTTTGGGTTTAGTTCGTTCTTCTTTTGCTGGTTTAATAAGCTGAAAACTTTTATAATTGACTTGATAACCTTCTTTTTTCTATTATAAGCCTTTAAAGTTCTAAGTTTTCTTCTAAGAACTCATTTGGCTGCATCTCATAAATTATAATTTGATTTCATACACACTTCAAAATATCTTCTAATTTCTCTTGTTTTTTTTTTTTATTTCACTCATTGGTTACATAGAAGTACTTTATTTACTTTTCCAAATGTTTGAGTACTACACAATTTTCTTTCTGTTATTGATTTCTACTTTGATTCCATTGTGGTAGTAGGACATACTTTGCATGATTTCAATCCTTATATACTTGTTGACATTTGTTATATGGTCTAAAATATGGTGAATCCTTGAGAATATTCCATATACACTTGAAAAAAATGTGTATTTTGTTCTTGTTGGGTGGATTATTCTATAGGTGTCAGATAGGTCTAGTTAACTGATAATATTGTTCAAGTCTTCTATGTCTTTTGACAATTTTCTCTATTTTTGTGGTATCAGTTATGGAAATGATGTATTTAATTCTTCAACTATTATTGTTTAATGGCTTATTTCTATTTTTAATTCTGTCAGTTTTTCTTTCATATATTTCAGGACTCTATTGTAAATCATGTTTATTTATATTTGTTATTATAATAATCTTCCTGATGAATTAATGCTTTCATCATTATGAATATCCTTCTTTGTCATAATCATCTTTGAGTCTTTATCTCGTAAAGGCCTTTGCATTGCTACTGGCACTTCGTAGACATTCTATAAAGAGTTAATAAGTAAATAAATATGGTGATAAATTTATTTCATAAATAATTTTCACTTATTCTATGCTGGGAACTATTCTAGACACTAGAATATTAACTATTATTCAATATCCCCCCTGATGATAGTTTATGTCTTTATTTATGTACAAGTGCTTTTCTTTATTTGTTTACTATGGTGAGTATCTCCACTAACACTCTATAAGATTACATGTTCTTAGAAAGGAACTTTGTTGTTTGGTTTAAGGCTTACCTATGTTTTTTAAGTGAATAAAGATACAGCAGAAACTGTGACTTGAGTAACCAATATCCCAACAACCCTATTTTATTGAGGTAACTATGAGCCCCGGTAAAAGACTACAGTTTCTAGCCTTTCTTATAGCTAAATGTGGCCATGTGACAAAATTCTGGCTAATGAGATGCAATCAACAGTTGTGGGGTTGAATTCTAACTTAAAGCTTCTTAAAAGGGTACATAAACCTCATTATCTCGTTTCCTGCTTTCTGCGTAGAGTATGAATGTGATCAGTTATTTTGTGAGCCTCCAAATGGAAAAAAATGGTTGTCAAGGAATATGGGGCCTAAAGGTATAAGGAGCTTGGGTCCATGCTGGCCTATTATTAAGACCTAACTCTAGACTTTCTGCTCAGGTCTCTATCACGTGCACCCAAATACAATTTCTAACTGGTACAAATGATGGCTACGAGGCTGCTGCTGCTGCTCAAGCTCCTGTCCAGGTCTGCCCAAACTGACACACAGTAAAGAAGAAGTGAAATCTGTGATATCCCAGATCTCTCAGGTTCTGGAGTTATCCAGAACAGTGGACCATTTATTTCTCTCCCAAACAGTCACTTTCTTGCCGATGGGCCCAGAACAGATTTTGGCATAGCTGCAGAAAACTCATCTTTTCTAATTTAAAGGTTGTGTACTTGGAGATCTAAAAGAGAGTGATTAAGAATAGTGGCCCTATACAGGATTGCCAGAAGAGGTCACCTTTTCCAAGGTATTATTCATGGAATGCAAATTTATAAACATATTCACTTAAAAAAAAATTCCTAGATATACTGACCTTCACTCTTTGTTGAGTACCAATTTTCTCTGAATATTTGCAATTGCCAATGCCCTGCATTTCGACAGTGATACCTGTGACCTTAAAACAGTCTTTACTGTCCTGGAACTGCTGGCTACTCAGCAGATACTGAGCCTGCCCTCATCTCTAGATGCTCCAATGATGCCACATCTGCACATTCAGCTAGCTCCCGCTGACTCTCTTTCTTTTCTTTTCTTTTTTGGCTGGCTGAAAAGATGACAAAGTTAAATTTCCCCATAAAGGTCTCAAAAGTGACTAATTTTTTAAATCTATTTGAACTCATCCTTAGCTGCTAATTGAACTCTGTGTGCAAGGAGGCCAGAGGTGTGCAGTGAGGTATAGCCTCCTTGCAATAGCATGCAGGATCAGCCCTTTACTACAGTCCCTGATAACATAGAGAGCATATAACTATTGCAATGACTAGTAGTTTGGGGCATTTGAGTGATCTGTCCTCCATTATCTTCCTAATTGCCCTCTCAACCTAATCCCCCCAAACAGGGGGCATCTGAATAAAAGTTAACTACTACTTTGGTAGATGAAAAGCTTGATTAGTTCTAATGGGAGCAGGGGAGTGCTGTTGACATTTCTTACTTCCAGTTCTTGCATGGTAATAAGGCGTAGGGACTGATTTATCAAAGTGAGTGTGCCCATCAAGCATGAGTGAGACAGAGAGAGAAAGTTCACGTTGCACAAAATGAGCTGCTAATTTCTTTTCCATTTCACTGACAATGTGCTCTATGAGTTCAGAGCAGCTGGGATGAGAACAATAGATGTTCCCAACCTGTGCTCCATTTAACTTCTGCAACTCTACAAGGTCAAATAGCAAGAGGGAGAGCAAAAAATCTCTCTCTTTCTCTCATTCTCTCAGGCTTATAGTGTGGCAAAGCTAGAAGACTGAGGAACTATCTGAAAAGCATATTTGGTTTCTTTGAATAAATTCCTCTTTCTAATCAGGGTTTTTATTGGCAAATATTTGAATCCATTTTACTGTCATTTCTACCATGAAACTCACATGATTCATATAGATTGTGCTTCAGTGTGAGTGTGTATTTTGGGGTGGGGGACGGTGAGCACGGGCATTCACATTTGAAGAGATATGTGCTGTGTCTGTTGTCTGAAACTTCACTGATGAAAAATTAATCCCAGATGATTTACTGTGTATTGGCTCTACTGTCACTAACAAGGAATTTAAAACCTCTATTTTTGCAATTAGCAATGTGCACCAGAGAACCTTACTATTCAAGATGCTTCCCTTCAACACATAGCACCAGAACGGTAGGGTCCTTTGGGATATAGGCTTCATTTTCTTCTCTTTTGATGAATGTACCAAATCCCCTCTGATCTGCTTCATGTAACTTGGGTCTCAGTTAGCCCTGGTTTGTGGCTCCCTGACATAGGGTGTGAGTAGTGGAAGAACTAGGAAGGCGAGCTAATATTCACCGGAAACATCTTGCCAGGTTTGGAGTTCAGAAACCACCTCCTACTATTGGAATTCATATTCCACCAATAGTACATATAGCATTAGATTCTGAGAAATTAAGACTAGGGATCTGCTTATAAAAACATAATTATTGCTCAAATATTAGAAATCTACACTCTTTCTAGAATTTAGTGTTTTAGGTTTAAGATCAAAACACAAAATTAATCTGATGGCTTGACTTTAAAAAATATTAATAATGATAATTTTAAAAATATGTTTTTCTCTTCAAGACACCAAACACCTTTCACAAGAATAGACTGATATTTTCAGTCTTACGTTCCAGTTTAGTCAGCAGAAAATAAAATGTTAAGAGGAACAATCTGAATTAATTTGGCAATAAGACTAACTTTCTACTATTTACTTTTCTGATACTTTACTGTAAAATAATTATTAAAAAAAAAAACACACACACACATTCTGACCCTTACCTATTTCTCTAAATTTCCATTCTGCTTTTCTTCCTCATGCACTTTTATGTTCTAAGCATACGGAATGACTTGCAGTTCTCTATCTTTCTATTTCTCCATAGATTGACTTTTCTCATGTTGTAATCCCACTTGACTTGAAGCATAGACTAACCTCTATGCTTTAAGACCCAGTATGAACTTATCCCTATTCACCTACCCTGGTCCATTTGAGAGATGTGGATAGGCCTTCTTGAGTTCTTCACTTTATCTGAACACGGCTTGATCAACTATAGCCTGTACACACTGAACAACACAAGTGTCTAGGTAGCCCTCTTGTATTTCAGGGGCAAGGAGCAGAGATCATGTATGGCCTATCATTGTATCCCCAGGACCTAGGACATTCCTCATACAGACCATGGTTTCAAAAATGTTTGCTAAGTGAATAAGTGTAGATCTTGCATCCAGTTGTCTTTCCCAGGCTAATCATTTTCTCCTTGAAAAATTTGCTTTCAGAAACGCATATTTGCCTATTTAGAAGAGATATTTGTCATAGTCTTAAATCTGCTCTCCATATATTTCTGTACCATATTTAAGATAAGAGATCACCCATTGTAAAATTATGTTACAAAATTCTGATAAACACATTTGTTAATTGCTTTTCCCCCCTATGCTGGACATTACTTGTTGTTCAGTGTTTTTTAATATTTATAATATTTAATTTAACTGGAATAAAGTGAAAAATTGGACCAGTAATTGTATTGGATCTGTAAAAATCATTTATTAACCAAGACTAATGATTTGGGGTTAAATTAGAGATACATTGAGAAGTTAAAGCACTGTCTTCAAAGAATTATATTCACTTCTCTTTCTCCTTTTACAAAAAAGTTGCTTCTGTATTTATGAGTCCTACATGAAATGAGGATGAGATGTTCCTTGAAAACTCCGTCTACCAACATGCAATATAGGAATTGCATATTTAATCTTAGTTCTTCATAGCTAATGAAAATTCCTAACTTTGAATGTCATGTCCAAATTGATGATCTAAAATTAAAACAAGATTTTATCTATCTATCGTTTATCTATCTACCTATCTATCCATCTAGCTTTCTCGTAGATCTCAGCAACAAGTAAATATAGCAGGATAGAATATACAGTTGTTTCTGAGAAGATATTGCATGGAAAAATTGCTATTCAAAGAGGAAATTCAAATTCAAAGCTTGACGTATCCTAGATTTAACTTCAAGAATATGGTTAGAGTCCAACCTGGTGGCACAGTGTTTAAGTTTGGCATACTCTGCTTCAGCAGCCTGGGGTTCATAGGTTCAGATCCCAGGCATGGACCTACACCACTCATCAAGCCATGATGTGGTGGCATTCAACATACAAAATAGAAGAAGATGGGCACAGATGTTAGCTCAGGACCGCTCTTCCTCAAGGAAAAAGAGAAAGATTGGCAATAGGTGTTAGCTCAGAGCCAATCTTCTTCACCGCACAGAAAAATAAAAGAATATGGTTAGAGGAGAGCCAGCCCCAGTGGTCTAGTGGTTAATAGTGGTTAAGTTCAGCATGCTTCACTTTGGTGGCCCTAGTTTGGTTCCTTGGCACAGACTTACACAACTCGTCTGTCAGTGGCCATGCTGTGATGGCAGCTCACATACAAAATAGAGGAAGATTGGGAATAGATGTTAGCTCAGGGTGGATATTCCTCAAAAAAAAAAAAAAAAAAAAACAGAATATGGTTAAAGGAAAGCAAGAGTGATAGCAGCAATCTAAGAGAGGAAAGAGAATTCACTGGAGATGTTAAACATGGAAGCTCTAAAGTGTGAGTGAGATTCATGGTCTGATTCTTCCTCTTTATGTATGTGACCTCTCATTCTACTTTTGATAATATAAGTAATGACTCCAATACTTCCAGGAAATTTCCCAATCCATTCCATCCCACCTTCATCTCTTAATTCATTGTTATTATAGTGCATGGACTTATATCAACTTTGGTTGAGTCCCTGTTTGTCACTTACTAACTATGTAATTTTTTTCTGAGATTCCGCTTCCTCATCTACAAATATAGCCTTGTGATATCTATCTCTTCACTTAAGTTTCAGTCAGAGAAGCAGAACTACCATGAGGGATGCAGGATAAGGGATTTATTATAAGAATTTAACCTTACACAACTTGGGAGCTGGTTACAGAGTCTATGTAAGGCTGTAATCTGTGCCTGTGGTTCTGGAGCCTGATGTCATGAGTTGGGAAGGAAAGATAGAAAATGGGGAAGAGCAAGAACAAATTAGGACCCACAGGATATAATGGAACCCATGTTGATATCTTACCACCACATAAAGTCTCCAACTTTGCTGAGGCAGGTTACCTGCAGGAGAAGCTGGCACCCTTTTTAACGGAGTTAAATCACACTAGACCTAGGAATCAGAAAAGATGAAGCAAGATGACAGTAACTGAAGGAGCTATGGGCCTAGCTGATGCTCCATGCCAGTAAGATGAGCCAGCAGATAAGTGACATTCGTGAGTTGAAACAGTGCTAGAGCCCCTGAACGAATCTTGTGATTGTTAAAGGAATATGGCCACTGCTTCATTCCCACCTGTCAACTCTAATGCAAACTGTCTTTTGTGTCCTGCATTAACCCAGAACTACACAAGGAAGGAAAGTCAGGGAAATGTAAACTCAGCTTAGCTAAAACAACAATGCAAATCCATCACAACATCTGTGTATTCATAGTGCTGCTGGGTCGATGAAATAAAATGCATATGAAATTGTTTTTAAAACTTTAAAACACAAAAGTGGTACAAAGTAGTATTATTTCCACAAAGTTCTCTCTTTACAATGAGCTGGTCATTGTTTCACCTGCATTGCGGTCTCATCAACACAACTAGCCATAAGCATAAATGATAGATTCCTGTGCAGTGTGATTTGATGAGAATCATTAGGCCTGAGAAATGTAAAATTTCCAACTAAATTATAACTACAAATGGATAGACAACAGCTTGGTCTAATCAGTATATGGACTCTGATGATATTTAGCACAGAGACTGGCTCATACCAAAAAAGAAAGAAAGAAGAATAGAAGAAAGGAGGAAAGACAGACAAAAATACCACATTATTATGGGAAACTGAGGTGGAAATAAGAGGAAGGTGATTAAAAAATAGCAACCATTATATTTTTATTCCAGAAATCTCCTGGAGGATAGAATTTACCACAAATCTCTAACTACAAATTAAAATCCTTAAACAACAAACAACTTTCTATCTTTCTGGAGTTTTTTATTGCAGGATAAAGCAGGAACTATAAACTTATTTAAGAATAAAAATACTACTGAAGTAATAGTGCACTCCATGTAAATGACCCCAAACACAAGTCACTTTATAAGAAAAAGGGCAATTTTAATATCAGCTCCTTGAATTTTTAATAAAACACATAGATTTCTAAGTGTAGAGGAAAACCTTACATCATATTTCTTTTCAATACTTAAATCAGGGAAGTTCTGATCCATTTTTGATAAATGCCAATGTATTAGTAAGATTTTGAGACAATAAGAAAAGGATTTGGGTTCTCTTTACTCTGGAAGCAAGACTGAAGCAAGACAAACTGTTAGAGGAGGTCACCTTGAAACGTCCAATGGTTGAGTCAAACTGAGTTTAGGGAGAATTTGCAGCTCTGAATGTCAAGGCCAAAAAGGAATTTAGTCAGGGGCCAGCCCCTTGGCTGAGTGGTTAAGTTCACATGCTCCACTGCAGGTGGCCCAGTGTTTCATCAGTTTGAATCCTAGGCGCGGACATGGCGCTGCTCATCGAGCCAAGCTGAGGTGGCATCCCACATGCCACAACTAGAATGACCCACAACTAAGAATATACAACTATGTACTAGGGGGCTTTGGGGAGAAAAAGGAAAGAATAAAATCTTTAAAAAAGAAAAGGATTTCAGTCACCACTTACTTTCCAAGTTTTGATCGCTCAGTTTCTCCTTCCAGACCTTTTTTCCACAGCAGGATTGCCTTGAGTACCAACAATTATGTCCCTTTCTTAGCAGCTCCTGAGCCCCAGGTTTTGCCAGAGGTCATAAGTAAAATTCTCTAGTGGGAAGAAATGGAGCTGCTATCTTAGCTCAGATGCTGGAGGAAGCTTGAGGGAAGGAAAGTACTCACCACCTGTCACTCTCAGCCCTCTCCTGGCATGTGTGCGCACACATGCAGGCAAGATATTCTGTGATCATCATTGCTTGAGGTTAGTCCAGCTCCTCCTTTCTGGAATTCTCAGTTGCAGTTCAACGTAGCTCAAGACAGAAAGTATAAATGTATATGATCGGGGCTGGCCCTGTGGCCGAGTGGTTAAGTTCGCGCGCTCCGCTGCAGGCGGCCCAGTGTTTCGTTAGTTCGAATCCTGGGCGCGGACATGGCACTGCTCATCAGAGCACGCTGAGGCAGCGTCCCACATGCCACAACTAGAAGAACCCACAACGAAGAATACACAACTATGCACCGGGGGGCTTTGGGGAGAAAAAGGAAAAAAATGAAATCTTTAAAAAAAAAAAAAAAAAGAAAGTATAAATGTATATGATGAAAGGAAGAGTACTATTGAGGAGAAAGGGCAGTCTGTTCACTTTATAATTTGACAACATTTAGCACAGTGTGACATATACTTTTTCTTTAAAAAAGTTAAATTTGTGAACAAATGAACAGAAAGAGAGATCATATTGTGATACAAAACTGTGGACAAAAGGAAAAGGTAGTCTAAAAGCATTACCAACCATTATGTTCAGAAGCCAGTAAAGGAAGTGTTTAAATTAATGCACACAATTGTTAGCTAGGATGTGGAGAAACTAGAGCTCTTATGCACTGCTGGTGAGAATGTTAAGTGGTACAATTCCTTTGGAAATCAGCTTGGCAACTATTTAAATTTTTAAATATATATACACTATATGATCCAGCCATTCCACTCTTAGCTATTTACTCAAGATAAGTGAAAACATACGTCCATCCAAAGCTTTCTGTGTGAGTGGTCATAGCTTTATTTGCATTGGTCCAAAACTGGAAACAAAAAAGTCTATCAACAGTAAAGGGATAAGAAATTGTGGTGCATTCATAGAATGGAATAATACTCAGCAGTAAAAACAAATGAACTGTTGATACATGCTATAACATGGATGAATTTCAAAATAACGATGCTGAGTAAAAGAAGCCAGGCAAAAAAGGTTCATATTGTATTAGTCCATTCATATAATATTCCAGAAAATGAAAACTAATTTATTGTACCAGGAAACAGGTCAATGTTTGCCCGAGGATGGGATGTAGAGGGAGGAAATTGCAGGAGAGAAGATAACAAAGGGTCAGGAGAAAAAATCTGAGGGTTCATTATCTTGATCACAGTGATGGTTTTGCAGTTGTCTACATAAATCAAAACTTATGAAAATGTACACTTTAAATATGTGCATTTTATCATATGTCAATTAAAGAATAAATCTATTTAAAATATAATTGAAATAAATAATAACAATGATGTCAATGTACAAGGACCTTTCAATGAGCTTGGGTGAGAAAGAGCTTGCTTAGATGAGAGGAGAGGATTATAGTAGAGAACAAACAAAAAATACCTTATATCTATAAGTTATGCCTGGAAGACCAGATAAATCAAGGTTACAAGAAAATATTAATGAAAAAGAAACAAAATAAAATAAAAATATGAGGAATATATAGATATTTCCCTCACTCACCAAATTTTCAAGGAAGTGATTAGTTCACCCCTTGAGGGCAATGATGATATGTTGATAAATAAGAAAAAGTAAAATTCTTTATGCTATTTCGGACCTCAGATGAATAAAAAGAAAAAAAATTGTCAAAGACATTTGGAAGAGAGAAGTAAACTCTGATTTGAGAGTCTAATTGCTTCAATGGTAAAACACAGGTTTAGCTCAGTCCAACAGCCATGGGTAGGAATCCTTACTGCCAGTGCTCCCTCATGCAGATCACTGAAACTCAGATCTGCAGCTTCTTCATCTGGGAAATATAACACTCCATGCATTACAAAAGTTAAACAATATGGTACAAAGCATGGTGTTTGACACACAGCCTCCATTCAGAGGTGTTAAACCCCTTCCCTTTCCCAGCTTTCTTTTCAAATGTGCTCAAATGCCCCAAGTCAGAAAATTAGATCCCAGGGTCTTGTGTGAAGTTTCTAAAGAATTTAGTTCTCAAAGCTGATGAGCTTTAAGAAATTGTAAATAATGGCAAATCCCTGGAAAAACAATAGCAGTAAAGGTAAAATCTCCCAACCACAAATGGGTAAGCACAACATTAAATTAGACTATGTTCTAAAAGAGGGTATTAAAATGATGCTATAAAGAAAGATCTTTATAAATAAACTTAAGTGACTTTGAGTTGACTAAGTGTCCAATTGCTTGTCTTCCTAATGGCTTGAGTGATTACACCTCAAGAGTTGTGATTTATGAGCAATGCCAAATAGTGGGAAGGTATATACTATCATGTTGAAAAGCTCTAATACTGATATTGATAAGGACAGCATATTGATTGATGATTTCATTGATAATATTGGGTGTGACATGGTGTGGCAAGTGCTGAAATTAGGCCAAAGTCCTGTGTTCCATTCTGGCCCATAGAATTAGCTCACCGGGGAGGTATTTCAGAAGCCAAATATCCTGAATTTATAGGCAGATGACTAATAAATTAATTATAGGTGTTTACATTATAAATATAAAGTGGAAGAAAGAATATTTCTTTGCTAATATCATGGAGAAAAATCTGATGATTTTAATGTAAATTGGATGTGAAGACATTTTTATACTAAGGTTTAAATCCTTACCAAAGAATCTTTACATTAAGATCATTATGCAACTTGAAGATAAACAGAATTTGCAAATAATAATGGTGAAAACTCAAGCATCCAAAAATTCACAACAGTAAAAATGTAACAATTCCTGCACTTGGGTTGAACAGCTATACTCCCCACTTTTTGGATGGGGAGATATATTCCTATAGTATCAAATGTAGAAGAAAATACCAAACATGTTCAAACTCTCTCCCATGCTTTCTACCACCATGCACCTCGAACAGCCTTACTCCACACTTATTCTACACTGAGAAGTAGCAGAGGGAACAAAGAAGAAAACTCAGTCACAGTGTGAGGGAAATTTCTGTTTCAGTCTAAATAAACTTTAAAATAGAATGTTTTCTGAAGACAAATCCAGCTCAGTAAGCAGGTAGCATACACCGTTATATATCTGGTGTAATATAAACTGTCTCCTCCTTCCTGAAAATTGTTTCTTCTACTAATCTACCACAGTGCCTGGAATTTCTCCAATTAGAATTTATGTTTGTATATAACTCATGGGTTGGCTATGGCAATGAATCTCTCAAATATTCCTATTAAAAAGCAAATTACTCTGAAGATAATATGCTATGCCTTGGATCTGGACATGGATGTGTTTATATAGGGCTGACCCGGGAAAAAAATAAGTTGTACTGTGAGAAATTTTTGAGGGAAGGAAATTATAAAGGAGAGGACAGGAACTTTGGAAGTCACCCCAAGAGAGTAATTGGATAAAACACAACATTGAGAGTCCTGGAGTTGGGAAAAGCATGAGAACACCAGACCTCTGAAAAAGAGGTTTTAAAGGGAAGGAGCAGAATTCAGAGCAAGAAGTGGGAAAACTCTGAAGAAAAATCTTACCCGTATCATGGTGCAACTGCAGTATTCTGTTGTTCTCACATAGATCTTTGACAATTATATGATTTCTGAGTCACTTACAATACTCTCCTGGCTTTCTCAACAAGGATTTATTGAACACCTACCATTTTCCAGCTATCTTAAATTGGATACCCTCAAATTTGACTTTACGGCAAGGAATTAAGGGCAGATAATTTACTTGGGAAGTGATTGCAGGAACCATAAGTAAGAAAGTGGAGGAAAATAGCAAAGTTAGAAATAATATAAAAAAACATACATTAATGAGCAAATTAACTGAGTTTCAATACCACTAGGGACACTCTGAGAAACTGTGGATCATGCTTTTGAATCATCCCTCAGAGGCCAGGGAGATGGGGCCATGTTTCTGCTGATGACTTTTGCCCTTTTAATTCTTTGCGCTTCCCGATTACGCTTTCCAGCAGTAAAGCAAGCTCCTGTGGTACCAAGTTCTTCAAACATAGGGAAAAAAAGAGATGCAAACTAAATGGTCTGAGACTTGCAGAAACTTGCTAGATGATCTCAAAGATGGAGTGGGCATCAGAGGTGTCCACTACACTGGAAATCCCACATTTATAATCTTTAAGAAATAATGGAAAAATAGTCATGTTAAAAGCCCAAATGGATAAAATATAAACTGAAAACTCTAGTTTATAGAGAACAGAGAGGAGGATGTTAACTAAAAGGATGATCAAATAAATTAAAGAGGGCTTCCTGAAAGTGGTGAGATTTGACCCACTCTTAAAGGTTTTGATGTGAATTAACAGAGTCTTGGTTGATTAGTAGAGGTGGTGTGATGAGTATAAACATACAGATATAGTATATTTCACACTAATTTGGAAATTGAAGGGTAATTTATTGAATGTTAGAACCTTTATAGTTGTCCCTTCCTGGAGTAGGAATCCCAACCAACACGTTAACCCAAATTAACAAGATTACAAATTCCCAGAACTGAAAATAATGACAGAAAAATAGTCTAAATTTTAAACACTGAGTGCTTTTCGGGTTTTGCTGTACTTTACACACTTTGCATGGGAAACCCAGGTGTTACCTAAAGGTTTTCCACATTCAAAATTAGACAACCTTGAGACCACCAGCCTTGAGGCTAGAAGTGTTTAACTTCAACCTGAAAACAATTAAAGAATACGTTAACTGTATGTTCTAACCACGTTTCTGAACGACTGAGGGTCAATTTGTCTTTGGAAAGGTTGCTGGCTTCCTTAAAATGTGATTGGGAGCTCTGAACATGATATTTTTCACCTAATGCTATTCACATTTTTGTTCTTATTATGTATATATATATATTTTATTTGAGCAGACAATTCTCTGTCAAAACTTTTTTCTTTGTTTTTTTGTAACCTATATGAAAATAAGAAAATATGCAAAAATTTCACTTTCTGCAAGAAATTATGAAATATTTTTATAATTTCCTGTTTTAATTTGCCCTCTTGTACAAAAGTCCAATAGGTTTTTCCACGTTTAGATGTAAGTTACTGAAATTCAGGTAGTCAGTCTTTACATGAAGTACCTTTCTCTAGCATTCCAGGTGGTATTGCTATTTTTCATTTCTGTAAGACTAAGAGTGTTTTAATTATAACTAGTGTGCAAAACATTGGAGTAGGTATAATATTTAAAATCCCAATCTAACCTACACCAGTCTAACCTAATATCAATTTATTTATTTACACAGCATTAATTGAGACCTACTATAAGTCAGATCCTAGGCAATAGTCCAGAATTTTACTTTTTGTCTTAGGATAAAATGAAATAAGACAATATATGAACAGATAGTTATGACACATATGGTGCATACAATTTACCATGTGCACCATGTGTATTGTAGTATTATATGGTTTCTTTGGGAAAGTAAAGGGCAGTCCCCTAGGCTGGGTTTTGGCTATGGGAAACACCTGAAAATTTCTCAGTGTCAAGACAGGTCAGAGTCACATTTTGTCTGAATATGGCTGGAAGCTGTTCTGATGATAAATTGAAGGGTGCAAGTCTGGAGACAGAGAGGGATGTGGTTTAGACTGAGTATATATATAGAAATAATAGGAATGATGGCAAAGGGATGAGTGAAGGGATGATCCACTTTCTACTTATGAAGAAAAATTGTCAGGACTTGATGACTGATAATGGCAAGAGCAGAGGCATTATTAGGGGCCTGAGCAGATTTAGGATAAAGGTTCCAGCCAAGCACAAGTCTTAAATTGGTTAGCATGTATGAAGGGTGGAGGTGATGTACACAACTAGCATAAAAAATTACACTCCAAAAGAGTGTCTTTGGAAGGCATTGTTATAAGTTTGGCATTATCTCTGTACGTAGATGTTTACATAAAAATATTCAGCATATATAATATGTATTTATGTAATATAATATATATTTACAAATTCTATTTCATGTGTTATTATAATATATATTTACATATATATATGTAAAACTTCTGGATTTAAATTCATTAGTATAGTGGAGCTCTCTCAAAGCAAAGTTATAGAACAAGTGTACTCTCTTCAACCTATAGGCACTCAGACTCCAGGTACCCTACTGTAGGAACAATTTTCTGTCTGTTATTATATAATTTCCCCCCCTTGGGAAGAAAGACCATAGAATTTATAAGCTTATGGGTTCATTTGTGATTACTTTTTCTCTCTCTCATCCAACCCATCAACAAATCTAGGTGATTCTAATTCCAGATATATATGCCAAGTCTATACACTTCTCTCTGTCTTCATTTTCACACCTTTATACATGTCCATGTGTTTTCATCTGTTATGGTAAATATTGCATTTTCTTAGGATAATAGTGAACAACAAGCCAAATTCCCATCAACTGATGAATGGACAAACTACACACACACACACACAATGGATTATTAGTCAGCAATAAAAAGGAATAAAGTACTGATACATGCTACAACATGCACGAACCTTGAAAACATTATGCTAGTGTAAGAAGCCAGCCACAAAAGCCACATATTATATTATTCCATTTATATAAAATGTCAAGAATATACAAATCCATAGAGGCAGTAAGTAGTGAGGGTCTGAGAGTCGGGGAGAGGGGGAATAGAACGGGGAGTGACTACTAATTAGTATAGGGTTTCTTTTGGGGGTGATAAAAATGATCTGGAATTAAATAAAAGTGATGGCTGTAAACTTTGTGAGTATTTTAAAAAACATAAGATTTTTTTTGTTTGTTTGGTTTTTGTTTGTTTGTTTGAGGAAGATTAGCCCTGAGCTAACATCTACTGCCAATCCTCCTCTTTTTGCTGAGGAAGACTGGCCCTGAGCTAACATCCATGCCCATCTTCCTCTACTTTATATGTGGGACACCTACTACAACATGGCTTGCCAAGCGGTCGCATGTCTGCACCGGGGATCTGAGCCTGCAAACCCCGGGCCACTGAAGCGGAATGTGTGCACTTAACTGCTGCGCAACCAAGCAGACCCCAAAACATAAGAGTTCAAATTTTACTTTATTTTTTTAAGATTGGCTCTGAGCTAACATCTGTAGCCAACTTTTTTTTTCTTATTCTTCTCCCAAAAGCCCCCCAGCACATAGCTGAATATTCTAGTTGTAGGTCCTTCTGACTGTGCTATATGGGATGCCGCCTCAGCATGGCTTGATAAGTGGTGCTGTGTTTGCCCCCAGGATCCGAACCGGCAAAACCCTAGGCCACTGAAGAAAAGCACCGCGAACTTAACCACTGGGCCATGGGGTAGCCCCAGATTTTATATTTTAAAGTGATGAGTTGTATGGGATATAAATTATATCTCATTAAAGAAATCTAATACAAGTGTTCTTAATTTGAGGAGGGGGATTTTGAAAACTTTTACTACAATAGAAGGAGTAAAAAAAGAAAGAGGGGCAGTAATAATTGTATGGCAACATTTGAAGGAAGAAATAAAACAACCTGGTGACAAATTGAAAATAGAGCAAGGGAAGGAAAGCAGCCAGGACAATTGCCTTACTGGAATGAAACAATTTGAAAATGAAATCCAGTTGTGGGGAGAAGATTAATTCGGTTTTGAATATGTTGAGATTGGCATGAATATGAGGTTTTTTAAGTGTAGATGCCTTTAGGCAATTGAACATATGGACAAAAGTTTAAGCTGCTGTAGACACAAAAATGAGGCTCATCAACTTAGATGAGGAAGAGCCATGGGGATAGTGCTGAAAGAAGAACGGAAAATAAGGGGCTGGATTCTTGCGGAAGTATCCTTCATTTAGAGGATAGTCTTGCAAAGAAATCTTAGAAAAGAGAAAGTGAAAACAATGGCTGAAAAAAGCCTTAGCACAGAGGACAAGAGAAGAGAATGGTAAGAAGGAATGATGGCAGATCCTGAGGAGCAGTCAGAGGCTGGGTGAGAGAAAGTGAAGTGAAGCAAACGGACTCTTTCTTTCAGTTCTGCACACTGAAAAGTGAGAGAAAATTAGGATCAAATGAGGATCCAGAGGAGGTAAGGGAGGTTTTAAACTGATTTGAAACTGGAATTTTGAAATGAATTAGGAGAATTCTACCTGAGAGAGGCATTATGTATAGCCATGGAGAAAGTAAGGGTAAGGGAGAAGTTGCTGAAGCTTTCCTAGAACATCAACAAAGTGCATAGGACACTAGCCTGGGGAAAGTGTTAGAACATACATGGCAGGCAAGAGAGGGGCAGAAAATGATATGAGTGAATCCAGTTCTAAAAAGTGAGTTTAAGGAAGGTTAGTTTAGTGATTGTATTTGAAAATGTGTAGACACTAGCACTAGGAGAGAGTAACCTTGGTGAGGCGGGGAAATGGAAGTAGCACATCCAAGTAAAAAGAGAGGCGTGGGAGAAATATTCTGCAATGCACACCATAAGAGCAAAGTCAAGATCTCAAGTGCAGAAGCAGATACAGCATCATTTTCTCTCTTCATAAACTACAAATATCGTTGGCTACACATTAGCAGAAGCTTAATCTTACAGAAGACATTTCTACCTCTCCAATGTTAATGGCTTGCGCAAGTTTCTGACAGTCCATCCTTTTCCTATGTTCCCTCTTCCTTACTGCCCCACACGAAAAGATAGCCTGTCAAAAAGTGAAAATGATTTTGTATTTACAAGGCAAAGAAACCTTTAAATGACCTTAGAGGTTTACATGAGGTGGTCACAGCTCCAGGATGATCGGTAAGGTTGCTGTTGACAGATACACTTGATGGACTGGAAATCAATTTGATCAGATGTTTTTATGGATTATTGTGGCCTTAGCTAATTACAAAAGATTGTCTTCCTAGATCCCACAGTTTTCAGAGCTGACTTTGAGCAGACGTATACAGGATTAAGCTGCAGGCTTGACAGTTTTCCCTAATTATCTGTTGCAAGGGCAACTGTTGGATCGTCTTGACACTTATGTCAAAAACAGGTTGAACTTTTACTTCTTAGGGCACATGTTTTTTATCCCAGTGGTCTATGTTTAGGTGATGAGGCTGATCACATTATCATCATTTACCTGGGTTTGGAAGTGTGGAATAAACTTCAAATATGAAGAAATGGATATAAAGTATTTAAATATCTAGCTAAAGCAGATAATGTGGTCATTGACATGAAGGAAAATAAGGTGAATGCTGTGCAGATTCAGTCATTCAGATACAACCAGAAAACATGAGTTATAAGTTGTCTTATTAAAAGAAGAGAGAAAGCGAAAAAGATTGTGTTATACATCTTAATCAATAATATTCTTTACCAGGCCTGGTCACATTGAAGTAAATATTTTGCTTTGCACAAGGTAACTATTTCAAAAGAGAAGCATTCCTTTGGAATTTAAATTATTAAATATCAGTTAATACAAGATAATATTACATCTAAGGTAACTTAAAATTCAGATATGACTTAACATAAGAAACAAGGGTCTCTGAAACAAGAATTAATCTGCAAGTGGGTAAGCCAGCCCTTACAGAGACAGTTTTGTGTGGAAACTGTAAGGTAGAGAGAAGAGAGAAGTCGTGAAGGAGGATAGCAAAGAATCCTAGCCTTATTCTGGCTGCATGAATGAGGCCTCAAGGTTTGGAGAACAGGGAAATTGAAATCAGAAAAATTTATGGGACATGGATCCAAACATTTTTGCTGGGGCCCATGAGTGGCAAGCTATGTCATTGAATGAGGAAGAAAATCCTTCTTCCTTGCTCTGTCCAGAACCCAGCATATGCCTGGCAACATGAGGGGTTTGCCATGTCTATGTGGATTCCTTGAAGCAATTGCTGAGTAAGATAGAGAGTAAGGGGACAGTGATAATGCTTGACCAAGAAATGTCATTCATAATGGTAGACTCTTTTTATACGTGGATTTATAGGTAAACTTGGCTGGCATGGCATAATGACTTTGTAGAGGGTTAAAAGCTTATGCTATCATTCAGTCAACAAATATTTACAGTGCATGCTATGTGTGCTCTTGTTTATGTATTAGGAATTCATCAGAGAAAAATAAAACAGAAAAATTTCATACTACATTGAAATTTGAGATCCTGTGACCCTTTTTGTACTAACAATCTTGTGAAGTCTGGAGAATATTAGTTACGTTAACAAAATGTTAAAGCAGCATAAATTATATTCTTACTTCACCGACTACAAAACGATTTTATCTGTACTTTATTTCAAAAGAAAAGATCAATTCTGAAGAATTTACTCATTGAAAAAAGGAAACCTACATGATCTTTCAAATTCTTATCAAATTTTTAGGTTTTATAGCTTTTGTTCATATAATTGCTTCTAGAATTAGAAATAGAGTTACAACAGAGACCAGCAATAGCAGGAAAAAAACCCCAAAAATATTTAAAATATTATGTGTTATGAGATAGACTTAGTTAGAATGGATAGTGGTTTCATTGAGCCATTCTGGATTGTTCCCTCAGATGCTAGACTGTAAAAACAGATGACGTGTAGAAGAAACTACAACCAGTGGCCCATAAAATGGCTGCAATCCCATCAAACACCAAGAACAATTATAGTCCAAACTGATATCACTAGATCTATCAAGTTATAATTTGTATATATCTATTTTAGAAACTGCATCATTTAACCTCACTCACAAGGTGTTAAGAAGATTAACTAACTAGATAATTTCACAAAGTGCTTAGATAATAAAAGGTAAAGGGATAAATGCCAAGGATTATTGCTTTAGACCCTCTGCCAATGCTAAAAGACCAAAGTTAATGTTTTGTTTCATTTTCCACTGTCTAGGTAGCTCAAGTTCATTAGTTCCAAGAATGGGGGTGGTGGGAGGTGAGAAGTATCTCTCCAGGAGGAAAAGCACATAGACTCACATCCCAAGGGGAGTCAAAGTCATGAGATTTATCAGAGCATTTCTCCACTTAAAGAGTGTTGGAAGATGATTTTCCATGGGTGTCTTGTGCTTCTTCATGTCTTGCAAGCAGAAGCACTGATTGCTTTTATTTTGAATTATCTTTTCAAAGATATTTGTATACTTAACAGCCTTAGAAAACAGAAATTGTGTCTCCCTCCAGAGCCAAGGGCAGGTTTGCTTGCAGTCTTGGAACATAAAAAGTATTGTCTCTCTCTGGAACAGAGGGTAGGCATGTTTACTGCCTGTTTTAAAAGATTTGGATTCTCTATGCTCCTTTCCTGTAATGTAACTCATCTGGACCTCTTTATGTTGTCTGGCTCTCTGTGTCATGCTGTGGGAATTGAGGATTAGGCAATTGGTGCAAGAAAACACTGATAATCTGGCTACCACTATTGCCCTAAATAACAAAGTCTTTTGTCTCTGACCCAAAAGTTTCATGTCTTCTGCTAGCATCCATGAAATTGTGGCAGGCTAAATTGTCAGCCTGAAGTAAGATAGAATCTTAGAGATATATATATATATATATATATATATATATATATATATATATATACACACACATACACACACAAACACACATTTAAAATAAGAATCCTGTGTTGGAAAGTCTCTGAAAGGATTTGAGATTTATTCTCAACATTGTCCTTAGACCCCTATGGAGAAGTTATCACAAGTCAGGGAAAGTAATTTTAGAAGTTGAGCAAAACAACATGTAGCCGTGAAGCATTATTCCATTTGATGTGGAGGATTAGCTCATCAAGGTCTGACTCAGTCACGCTTTTCTCATGTCATTCCATTCATTTTCCTTCTCGATCCTGCATGGGTACTCACGAATGATTGTCACCCTGACCCATTCCTCTTTCACCCTAAGGCTGGTAGACTGTGCTTCCCAAGCTCATTCTCTGACTCCTGATTTATGACTCTGACAGCGCTTCACAGAGTGAGGGTTTGTGGCAATTTATGTCATTACACAAATTATACAAATTGCCATTAACTGATGTAATGTACTATAGAGAACTGGAAGCATGAAGAAAAAATTATTTGAATTCCCCTTGTACATGTTTGCAATACTTTATCACTTAATTTTTCAATTAAATTAATAAAAATATATACCCATAGAAGAAATAGCATTTTTTTTACCACATACATCTTAAATTCCCTTATTTTAGTTATGTACTGATTTTTTTTTTGTTAAAGTAAGCCTTCTTTATTAAGGATTAAAAAAATACAATGAAAATCTCTGAAATATCAAATCTACCATTATATCTAAAGTTAGAAAAGAAAGTATTAAAGGTTAAAGGCCATATGAATAAAAGAAAATTTTATGCAAGTTGATCAGATTTTGTGTTAAAAAAGATCAAGGCATTAAGGAAATCCGGCTGTGCGGTTTATCTGATAAATGATATGAGTAAAACTGAAGTTCAAAGCAAGTTTTCTCCTCATTTCCATTTCCCTTGCTTCCTCCTTGTATTAGCCCTGACTGTTGACTTCAGGACACACATGTGAATTTGGATTCTGGTCTACTTGTTTCATGTTTACTGATGACAGCAATAATTTGGAAAGGTAATCCAATTACAGTGTCTCAGAATTGTCCAGGATCACCTTATGTAAATGCAATTGTTCTTTTGTTGCTAGGTAGCCTAACATTGAAATGGAGGTGAAACAAGAAGACATAACCAGCCTATCGAACAAGCCTCACTGTGTATCTACTTCACATTACAGATGTAGAAGTCAAGGAGATTTAATAGAAGAAAGTTAGAAATGGAAGAAAGAGAGAGAAAAGGCTTTTGGAGAGAATATAGAATATAGGAAGGGGACAGGGACAGAAAGTATCTTAATACAAGATTGCTCTGCCTATGATTTCTTCCTCACTCAATTCAACTTGTCATCTCACCTTTCAGCCAATTTCACAACATACTGACCTAGTCATGCCCCTTCCACTTACCTTCAAAGCTTAATTTCCTCAGTCTAGAATGCATAATCTAGTCTTACCATATCTATGAAATCTTCTTTTCCGCTATTCTCCCTAAACTAACTTCTACCCCAGATGGACTTGTTGACTAATCTTACCATATCTATGAAATCTTCTTTTCCGCTATTCTCCCTAAACTAACTTCTACCCCAGATGGACTTGTTGACTAAGTCTATAGGTAAGATAGCCTACCAACTGTTCTTTAAAAACACCTTCCTTATCTGCTTCATACCCATCACTCAAAACATATATCCTCAAGAAAAATAGAAAATCGGACTACATTAATGTTAATGTATGACTATCTCATGAGAGATCCTTCCCTAAGGGCAGGATTAATTATAAGGAGAGAATCAAGAGCATTAATGTATCTAGAAAGGATAGGGAGAAAAGATGAAAAGTCAACAGAATTTGGGAGTGATGAGAATCAACCTCACAATTATTAAACCAGAGAATCTGGATCCTTGTTTTGAATCTTCACTTCCTGCTACAAATGTAAACACAGCTACAGGACCGAGTAGTACCAATATCATATAGAGAACAAAACCTACATAAATTTAATTTGGACCCCTATGTTTGACTGTCTGAAGGGACCCAGGATTTGGTTTTATGAACTGTCAGACGTTAGTTTTGTTAAGACCCCTGAATTGTTACTTAGGGACAAATGGTATTCTCAGTAATCAACAACACTGAGATGCTATGAAGACTGAATATATAAAAGATTGGAAAATTGAACAGGTCAGAATGAAGCCTGAGGCAGGCATTTTCCTGTTTCCACATAAGCACTACATTTTATTGGTGTTATCATTGTTTTATGTTAATAGCATAATTCCCTAATATTCCCAAAAGGGTTTCCAGAACTGAGTTGGCTTATATGCCCAAGATTTCTAAGAGAAAACAGAGTTATGAACAGGATTTGGGGTTCTTTGAACCTCCTTTAAATAACAGAATTTGGATACAGCCATGAAGCTCAACCTTGTTCTCCCTGGCAGTAAATTCCACCTTTCCTTTCTAATGCCACCAATTTAAAGAGTGTGAGAATGAATTGTAGGACAATAGGAGTTGATAGACACACACCTGGCCACAGATATGGAATAAGGGAGAAGAGAAGTTAAAGAAAGAAATATCTTATAAATCATACAGGGTTTTGTTGTTTCTTCTGTTTTCCCTTTTCTCAGTTACAGGGTTTTTAACCTCAGCATTGTTGATATTCTGGGTCTTATTTTTTTTATTGTGGGGGCCTTTCTTGTACACTGTGGGACATTTATGAATATCCTTCGCTTCCATCTACTAGTTGCAAGTAGAACTCCCTCCCCAAGTTGTGAAAAACAAAATTGTCTCCAGACATTTCCAAATGTCCCCTGACAGGAAAAATCACCCCTGGTTGAAAATTAGTTCTCTAGCTTGACTCAACTGCATCTACACAATTGTTAATATAACCATGGAGATTTTGAAGGATTGATTGTGTGCCCTTGGCCAAGTCATTTTCCATTTCTGGGCTACCCTTTACTCTTCTGTAAAATTAAATGCTCCAAAATCTTTTCTAGCTCTAAGACCAGATAAGTTTAATGGCTCTATTCCATGAAGGTGCTCTGCACATTTTCTGGCTGCAATCAGAAGATTCAGTGAAGGTTTTGTTATGAGCTGCCGGGAATAGATGTAAAACTTGTTTTGTGAACTCCTCTCTTTTCTGCTGTAACTTGGGGTTACTTAAGAAGGAAATGGTAAGCAACAATGGTATTAATGGCTATTTAGATAGATTATGAACTATAATAATAATGACTCCTTAAATGTGGGAACATAAAAGTCATTCAGAATATTAAGAATCACACAAATAGGAAGACATCAACTCAAGGAAGGAGTTTGTGAGCCAGGGAAGGAGAGCTCTGCCAAATGCTACCCAACTCCCCCACATACTGCAGCCAACCATAAGTAAGGGTGTACATCATCTTTTTTGTTTGTTAAACACTTTTCACTTTCTATTTGTATTATGTTATTAAGAGTCTTCCATTCTCTAAAACATCACTTAACTCTCTCTTTGGATTAAAAAGATATAAACAAGATTATTATTCCATTCAGAGAAACAGGAGCTCCTCAGGCCTCTGCCATATTTCCAAGGCCTGACAGTCACTATGAAGAACATATAACAAGAAGAAAAATAGAATATAAGCTCTGTCATGAAGATGCTTAAAATGCAGTTAAAGTGACGGGACAAACTCAAGGGATTCAACCTCAAGTGAAAATAAAATCCTATATGCTTAAGTGCTGTATTGTATATAAGCATCACAGGAGTACTTCAGACAGAAGGAGGGGTTATGGTAGGTGAGAGGCAAAGCCTTTTCAGCCCAGCATTCTATGCTAGAAAAGAGCCCTAAAACATATGCTTGGATAACATCTGGATAGCATTTTGCATTGTATTTGATAATAAATAGAGGTAGAATTTAAAATATATATAAATGGGTGATGCAGAGCTGCCTGACACACTTTCAAAGACTAGGAATATGGTAGCTTTCCTAGATCTCATTGACAGTAATGAATTCATTTGAATTTTTCTAGCCCTTTTGGAATCTATTAATATTTTCTGACAATTTCACTTTTCATAGTATAAGTTACATGTTTATTATGTACCATTTTGAGTAGGAATGCTTCTTATTTTCCCTATATATACTTTATTGAACTCCATTTTGTCAGGGTCTGACCTCCTCTAGAGGTCAGAAAGAAGAAGAACTTGCAAAGGTGGGAATCACTGGAAAAAAATGAGTTACATGAAATGTTTTTTTCTTAGATTTCTCTATATTTCACGTTATAGCTACCTACTAGTAATCAAAACTGGCTATTGGAGAAAGCACATTCTTCTCCTGTTTCTTCCTTAGTAACACAGAGCATTAGTTTTTGCTAACCATAAAACTATGGAAGTTGGCTTCTAATTCATCTCAATAACTAAGACACCTATTCCACAGATCTTCTAATATTTCTACATTTCATCCCTTTTCTAAAGAGGTTTTGGTCAACTGAAGCCACATAACACCAAACTTTGATGTTAAACACTGTGTGCCTCCTGATCTAAAGAAATCATCAATTTGGAAGTTCCTTTTGAACCCACTGATTGTGTCTTTGAACAAGTGTATCTATGGAATATCCCAGCCAAAAGGGGTGACAGAAGTTAATACATTTTGTTAGGTAGCTTTAAAAATGGATCATTCTTCATCATACAACAGTAAAAACACATTGACCTCTGTCTGCTTAAATGCTTTTACTGTTCATGTTACAGTCCAATGGACTAAGTTTGAAAAGTAATTTTACTTGGGCCAAAGGGGTATATTTGTATACTAAAGCAATTAGAAATGAGTCAAGTAGACTTGGAACATATACTTCCAAGTATATTCTTCCACTGAATATAATTTGAGGTCGTTACTTATATAAGATCCTTCTTCTGTGTTTGTTTCATTTAATTGCTCTGATACTTACTAATGGCATGACTTGAATGAATCACATCGTATATCTGAATATCTCATTTTAAAATGGGAGAGTTAAACTAAATAATCACTATGATCCTACCCACAACTCTAAGAATTTGTAAGTATAATTTTTACCTCTATTTTCATCAATCTTGTATGCATTAATATACATAAGAGTCTTACCATTTCAGATGCAGTGTTTGAAATGCTAATTAGATTTTTGGAATGGTTATTATTTGTAACAATTCTAATTACTATTTCTATGAACATCTTACTTCTTCAGTTAAATTTTAAGTATTTTAGGGATAGGTTTAATATCACGTAACTTTTATATTTTTCAATGCCTTGATTCATAGATATACCAATAGCATCGGATTTATTAGAACACTAGATTCCATAATAGGGTATCTCTAGGGTCCAGGGAATAGCAGAAAGGAATCAAGATTTATTTAGCATTTACTATGCCAGATGCACTTGTAAGGTGGGCAATGTGCTCTTTTTATAGCGAAAGAAACTGAAGGGAGTAATAAGTGGTAGATCCAGAATTTACCCCGTAAATGTCTGATTCCAACAGCCATACATATTGAATTGCTTTTCAGAAATAACATTTCTTGACCTTCCAATTTTGCCTACATTGCTCTGTTTTGCCAGTTTGAGTCCTGTGCCATGGCTAAATGTAAAATTAATATGCCACTGCCTTACTCTTCTTTAACATACACGCACACATACACACACATGTGTACACACAGCATACTCACACACTCACTAGAAACACCTAGATAGAATTTGTCCCCTAGGGAAAGAAAAAGAGAAATGAGGCACAAGGGTCATTTCACTTTCTCTGCCTCTTAGTCTCTCTTCATTTTACATATCTTTTATCTTTTTCTTTTTTGTGTGTGTGAGGAAGATTGGCCCTGAGCTAACATGTGTTGCCAATCTTCCTCTTTTTGCTTGAGGAAGATTGTCCCTGAGCTAACACCTGTGCCAGTCTTCCTCTATTTTGTATGTAAGATGCTGCCACAGCATGGCTTGATTTGCTACAACATGGCAGTGTGTAGGTGCACGCCAGGGATCCAAAACCATGAACCCCCGGCCACCAAAGCAGAGTGCCTCAACTTAACTACTATACCACTGGGCTGGCCCCTATCTTTTTATTTTTCTAACTGAAGTCACTTAAATCACTACTAAACAAGAAAACTCATAATGTAAAACCAAACCAAAGCTAAACAATGTTTATTGATGATAATTGACTAGCCCTTTAAATTCTAGAGTGGAGGACACTTGAGAACTCTTAAGCTGAAGAGCATAGGAGAAGAAGTAAATTTAAACATCTTTACACTTGGGGAAAGGACTAAGACCAAGACATTGCTGTAAGCATTGGAAATGGAACTGTGAACCTAGAGTTTGCACCTTGCTATGATGCAGGTAGCTGCTCAGGTATTGAACAAAACAACCACAAAGGCAACCAACATCACGGGATGGGGAAAAATAAAAGTTTAAGAGGAATTTTTCCATCTCTTTTTGGCTTGGTCCTTCCACTGGTGAAATCTCCTAGGTCTTTACACCATAAACTATTTTACTGTGACCCTCAAATCGTCCTCATGTTTTATTGATGCACCCAATTTCTTTCTCACTTCCACCAGCAACTTCATCTGGCCAGAGATTTTCATATCCCATTATGAAAATAACACTGTCAATTCTAAGCTTCCCTAGCCTACAGTTTACTTGAGGAATCACAGAGTTATATGATATTTTTAATGAAAATTTTGCTTTGCAAATAAACAAGGGGGCAGACAGGAATACAGTGGACCTGGAAAATGCCATCCTATCTGACTTGACTACTTATTATCCTTGTTTTCTACTCTCCAATTACACTTTCTTTTTGTTCCTAGAACAAACCTTTTGGAATCATTTTATTTGCTTCTCTCCCTATCCTGACCTGAAATGTTCTTCCCCTGGCACTTTGCAGGAGGGCCTCCTCCTAACTGTGATTTGACTTTAAATGCATTATCCCCAATAAAGGCCCTTTCTGACTAGATGATCAAGGTCGCTAACCCACCCTACTTGTTCTACATTCTCCTTATTATAGATCATATTTGAATTCATCTCCTGTATTTTTGTTTGACTATTGTTTGTCTTCTCTCACTATAATGTAAGCCCCTTAAGGACACAGAATTTGTCTTTTCTTCTACTATAACTCTAGGCTGGAGTTCAATGCATAGTGACTGGATGAATGAATGTATAGCTTGTTATAAAAATATATAAAACTAAGCAATCAAAAGGTTCACAAAGTCATCTAAGCTGGGAAAAGAGAAAACACGGCAGAATGTTACTTTTAAAGAGAGGTGACTCGTCAGGGAGCTATGAAAGTCTGGTATTCTCTGTGGAAAAGAAAGTTTCAATGTGGTCTTAAGAGGAAGTGCATGCAATAGAGTGGAGTAGATCAGCCTGGAAAATGTGGATTCAGTTTGAAAATGTCATCACATGACATACTAAGGAGTCTTCACTTTACTCTTAAATATTAACAAGCAAGTACAGCTTTTTACATAGAATTTGACATGATAAATCTTAAGCATAACAAAGATAAGTCGTGTCGTCATCATGAGAAAAACTAAAATTTCAACATAGTGGAGACCAGTTAGCGGCTTTGGCAGTGGTCCAGACGGAAGTGGAAGCGGACCTGAGGGGAGGTGGGGATAAAAGGAATGGAGAATCAGCCTCTACCTTGGGGCTTCATTTGAGTTGCAAAATGTTCCCATGTGAGTTTAATTTATTATTAGCTCCGGACAGCAATGATTCTTAATTTCTGATTCTGTGAACCTAACAGACGTCCCTGGTTGATGGTGAGTCCACAAATTTGAAGATATCTACAATTCTCAAGCTGAAACTATGAACTTCACACTGCTATTTATCTGATTGCACTTTAGTTTGAAACGTTCTACCAAGAAATGAAAGTGATTTAAGCAACATGTCCTAATTATTTGAAAAGAATAAGTATGGAAATATAGATACATATGTTGTATTCTATATACACATGTGTGTGTGTAAATAATACCTAAGGATGCACATCACCTATATGCATCTATATATTAACATGAATATATTAATCTAGATATAGAGAGAATATTTATCTATACACATACTAGATATGTATTGCAGAAAGAATATATATAGATATGCCAAATGAAAGTAAGTATTAAACAAAATAATCCTTTCCATCAAAAAATTTTCAAAAACTTGAATTTTGAGTAAAATGAAAAGTATGTTGTTTTTCAAACAGTTGAGGAAGAAGACAGTTTAAGTTAAGTGAACTAATCTGATAGGAGAATGAGGGTATGAGGCTTGGCAGGTGTGGGGACAGAGGAATCTGGAGTGCCTAATTATTGTTCAAGCACTGAAAACTTGCCTTAGATTATTGAGAAATGTAAAATTCTGCCTCATGAGTAATTGAGCACGAGAAATCTCTCATTTCCAACTTTCTGTAGGTGTTTAAATTGCATTTACGGTATAGACATACTTGTGTTTATTTGCTCACCTAACTACTCACTTAAGACTTGCAGAAACTGTAGTCTATAACTACTAAGCAGGAGGCTCAGGGGTAAGCCGTGAGAATGCCTAACTATTTTTCAGGTAGAATCGTATAGCCATAATAACACGTTAGAGATTAATAAACTGTATTAAACATAGTAATGCACCCTCCTCCAAAGCTCTCTGTGAAGTGATGCCCGTTCTACAGGCACAAGGGAGAGGGAGGCTGGAAATATGCTGCAGGTAGGGGTGCACCATGAAGAACACTTGCTGTATACGTTCAGAACGTGACTGACTTTTCTGGTCATTTTAAATTGCTGTTCATTCCCAACATGGGAATAAACAACTTTAAATGGTTTCTAAAGTAAGGACACGTAAAATGCCTGCTTTTCAGCAGTTGGCAAATAATTCCCCTCTCAGGAAAGCCTTGAGCAAAAGAGCAACTTAGCATATAGACAGTCTCCTAGCGACCTGCCACTTAGCTGAGAATAGGTTGGGAAAAAGCACTGATGCCAACGAAATCTGCCTCAGATCTAAAACTTCCATGCTATTAATTCTTTTCTTTGGCAAACGGAGAAATGAAAGGTGGAGGGAGCAAAAGCTAAGAAGACAGTGAGGTATGAGAAACAAAGAGCATCTCTCTTTATTCCAGGGCTTTGCCACAGCCTCCCTCATTTCCTGGGTATTGTTATCCAAGAAGCCAGGTGGAGTGCTGTGCAGGCAAATACAAGATTATCTCAGACAATGACTGGTAGTGCATTGGAGTTAATCTATGTGCAATGGATCAATAGCATGATCCTTGAGATAGAGAAGTGGCCAAATCAAATAGGCTTTCTGTTTGCTTTGTTATTTAGGCTTTGAAGCTCTGTTTTCAAAATTTCACTTTGTCTTGCTTCTTAAAGGTGTTCATGCAAGTAAAAGACCAAGCATTCCAGTCTGGTCTAAATACCCCTGGACCTAATAAAGGCAAGTCAGTGTTAATTTGTAGCCCAGCTCTTTTAGACACAAAGGCACAGTTTGACATAGACCGAGTTGTACAGCACTTGTTAAGTATCAAATAGAAACTGATTTTTTTTTATTTTTCGAGATGTGTTTGGACTTTGAAAATATTTTCACTTTAACTTTTCTAATCCACCTGTCTTTTGGGTACTATCCCATAAAGAAAAACCATATTTATATCAGGTACTCATCGTTTGAATGAACAATTAAATTCATCTAGACTAACAAAATTTAATTTAGGCTTTACCCTAATCAGCACTGACAGAATCCAACCAGAAAAAACATTTGACTTACTTTGTGTGTTTCCCTACATCTCTTATCTTAGAATTCCTATCCCTCTCTAGTTCCTTGGTGGCTCCATCAAGGCAGATTAAATAACTTGTGATCTGTAGTCACCTGTTTGCATTCCTAAGATTCAAACCATGATTCAAACCTAAGAAGAAACCATGACATTTTGCATTTCTTTAAACTAGTCTAAATTTTCTTTGAGAGATAATAATGAGTTCATTTAAGGAGATAAAGGGAAACAGAGTAGCGATTACATGTACAAAAGAGGCTGCTACCCTTGCAATAAAAGTGGAAGGTCTCCAGGAAGGCCATCTTGGCCTGAAATTCCAGAAGGGTCTTTGACTTACAAAATCACTAGGCTGGGAGGCAACAAACTCCATTCTGGCCTCAGATCTGCCATATCCTCTGTGTAATCACCAGCACGATGTGTGAATGTCTCGAAGGAAGAGGTTTAGCCGTGACTTTTAGTAATCTATTTAAACCTTGAAGAAATTTTAGTTATTACAACAGTAGAATATTTCAAACATAATATTTAGTAACATTTTTTTCTGACAACCATAACGACAGCAGTGGTTCTCAAAATGTGATCTCTTAAGCAGCATCAGCATCATTTGGGAACCTGGGAGAAATCCAAGTTCCTGGCCTGAATCCAGAGCTAGTAAATCAGGAACTCTGAGAGTCGGGCCCAGCAAACTGTGTTTTAACAAACCCTCCAAGTGGCACACTCAAGTATGAGAGCCACTAGTCTACAGCACAGGCATATTTTTAACCATGGAGTTGATTTATATTTGCTTTCATTTTTAAATATATTTCTTGTACTATCTGAGGTGTACATTCTCAATGGAAGCAATATTACTCCCAAGGAGCAAAAATTGTTTTGAAGGGGAGGGGAAGATGGGAAAAAATTTTAGATATCACAACAGTTAGTGCCCTTAAAAGCCAACAATACATATACTAACATAGTATATCTGAGGTTTTGAAATTTTATGAGAGAGGGAGGCAAGTAGAAAAAAAGTCTAAAAGTTTCCTTAGGAAGTCAGTACCGAAAAAAAGAAAGTGAAAAAAACATTGAGAATCTCTAATCTAAGGGAACTCTCTAATTTAAAAATAAATTTTAACCTAACCCTTTCTCTCCCAGATTCCATAGACAAGATACTAGAGTTTGGATTTCTGCCAAGAGTCCATTTAATTTAATGATAGGTGATTGATTCCAAAGTAAAGACATACCTACATTACATATATCCAAAAAATCATGCATATATAATACATACATATATTAAAAGTTACATACATAGAAAAATTATCATTTTCCAGAGTAGAAAATCAAAGATCTGAAAAATTGAATCCATCTAATTAATTAATACATTCATTCATTCCAAAAAAACTTGTTGAGTGTCTAGTATGTAATAAAAGCTATTTCAGGTACTGATAATTAGCAGTGAGCAAAATGGACAAAAATTCCTGTCCTTCTAGAGCTTGCATCCTAATAGGGAGATACACCATAAATAAGACAAGTAATTAAAATGCATAGATTTTTTTTTTTAAATAGTGGCTTGTTAAGGAAAAAATAAAATCGAAAGCTCAGTGTTGGATCGGGGCATAGAGGATGAGCAAGGAAGGCTCACTGGGGAGAAGATTATTGATTATGTAGAGGAGAGAGAGAGGACTGCATGGAAGAGGGAAGAGTTTTAGATTCACATCAGTGATGATGCGCTGGTCAACAAGAACCGTGGAGAGTAAATTACACATGGCATGTCTGAGAGACAAGGAATTTAATAGTCTGATGACTGCAGATTTTATGGAAAGAAAAAGAGGTGATAATGTTAGAGAGATATGTTGGGATCAAGCTGTAGAAGGCTTCAAATCCCAATCAACTGTTGATCTCTCTAAAATAGGTAAATATTGAAGGTGTCTAAAGAATGAAAGAAACACGATCCAAATGGTGTGTTGATCAAATAACCAAGGAAGTAGAAGCAAGATGTATTAGAGAGAAGGTAGGCAGAATGAGGAGTCAAATGTCCATCAGAGTTTATTAGACTATAAGCTCCTTAGAGGGTAAGATCTATGTCTATACAGCAGTTAATTTTCTACACCTAGAATTATGATTATAGGTTTTAGTCATCCAATAAATATTGTAACCAAAAGTTCGGTCTCTGAACCCGATGCCAATCCAAATAACGAGAACAGTCTTGAGTGGAAGAGGAAAGTTTTTACTATGCTAGGCACAGGGAGCAAAGCAAGGGCTCATGCCTCAAAAATTGCTAGCTCCTCGATGAGGAATGGGTAGGGACTTTTATTGGGGGTTTTGGGTAGGGGAGGGGGCGCATGTAGCTTGTGCAGGTCAGTGTGTTTTCCCACCAACCTGCATTCCGCCTTCAGAGGCTGCTTGCAGCGAGGTGGGGGTGGGGTGGGGGGGGGCGGGATGGTGAGATAGGAGGATGGCAAGAGCGTGTCCTTCGCCATTGTCTCTTCTTCCTGTTTGAGGCGGTTCGAGCGCCTGGAGTGAGGAGTTGAGGTCTGGGAAGCCTCCGCTCCTTGATGTTCTTGAGACAGCAGCTTTCCTGGCAAACTTTAAGGACACACGATTAGCTAAACTTTAGTGTGCCTCCAACTCCAGGCCACCTGGGCTTTTAACAATTTGTAACTCCCATTTAGTTGTAAAGCTCAAAGAGTCAAAGTTAAAGAAACAGGCATTTACCTGTGAGTGGAGATAAAGAAGCAGGAAAGGCGGTGGTGGGTTTTAGTTTTAACCCCATATATGCTGGGTTCAATGTGGGGGAACTGATATCAGGGCTGATGTTAAGAACCTGTAACAATATTTATACAAATTGGTCTAGACACAAAGATATAAGGCCTGGAACTAGCATTCTAGCAATGGGGAAAATATGGCTACAAGAGATCTTACAAATCAAGTATTAAAAAGATTCAGTGAATGAATGTGGGCAACAAACAAAAAATGGCTCAGGCCAGTGGCTTGAGCCTGATGGAGAATTCTGAAGAGAGTATGATTCTATTAACCGAAATGGTGACTCTTAAAGGGAGATTGGGGCAAAAAATAAATTTTAGGGTATCTTAATTTTGAGATTGTTTTAGAACATCCAAGGTGGAAGCTCCATGAATATGGTTGGAAAGGAAATAATGGAAGAAGAGAGAGTTCCAGGATTACTCGTCATTATAAATGTAGTGGTTAAAATTACGAAGTTGGATGATACATGGCCAATTGAAAATTACTTTTCTATCACTTTCAAAAAGTCGTTTCTCCTCCCTGATCTCATTTGCATTTTCAAAACAATATGTCCCTAGTTTAAAATTTGGGATTAAGACTTTATGATTTCTCATAAGAACAGAAGACTCAGGATCTTAAACTTGTAGATAAAGCCAAATATAGAAGACACAAAAGGGAAGAGGAGGTAAAGATGAAAGAATGGATATGTAAATGAATCAGAATACTTCCTTGCTATTCAAAACTAGAAGAGACTTCACAGAAATGGAAGATGATTGGGAGTAGAAATGCCAGAAACAAAGGAGAATGAGGAGCAAAATCAGGCCATAGGCATTTGGTGACTAGGAAGCCACCAGTGATCTTCGTGAAACCAGCATCAGTCGAGTGGTAGGGGGAGAAACCAGACCTCAGGGTGCAATGGAGCACACAGCAGGGTGTGAGAGGCCTCATTAATCATCCTGCTTGCCTTGACATGTATCCACCATCCACCTCTCTGAAATCTTCAAAAGCTGTATATATACTTCTTAGTAAAGACTGAGAAAGATATAGGATTTCTCTTAAAATGCAGGATATCCACCCACCTGTCTTAGGAGTCATTAGAGACCAGGACTGGGGTTCTTAAATTCAAAATAGTATGCCTTTCTTTATTTTGTGTCACTACCTTCCTATAATTTTTACACACTCAATACTTAATGCCCCTGCAGTGATGAACAAAGTGTTTGCATTTGACTGACATAAAGATGGTAAGTGCTTTGGAAGTCATTATCCTGAATACAAAAAGATTTTGAATAATCCTTCAAAATGTCAAGGCACGTATCACGTAAAAGATTGTTAAATATTTTTTGTATGGGAAGAAGTTAATTTAAACCATTTGTGATATTTAATGCCTCTGAGGACAATTGTGAAAAAATTCTAACATTCCGATGCACCTATTAACCCATATTGCCCTTTCTGATGTCATAGTGAGCCCCAGGCAAAATAATGCTGCCCTGAGGGTTCATTTTTGATAGCCTCAACTCCCAGATTTGGTATTTCCCTTCCTACCTCTGGATCCCCTGTTTTTTTTTTTTTTTACCCTTAGGTGCCTATGTGCTGCCAGCTCACTCTTAAGTAATTCCAGGAGATTTTTAGTTGATAAGGGCTTAAAATATTAACTCATAAAGGATATTTGCATTTCAAAAAGGAATTCAGAAAGACTAGACTTTGAGATCCAAAATGGAAACATACAAAGATTTCATCTCAAGCATTGGTGACATTGGGAATGATGAAGACTTCTGGCATCCCTCAACTCGTAACTTATAGATGCCCCAAGTCTTCCTGCATAGTCTGTTAAAGGACTAGAAATTATTAGTATTTGGGGAACAATATTTCACTCTCACCTGATCTTGAAAACAATTGAGACCATCTTTCAATAACTAATTCCAAACAGCTCAGCTGAGTTTACATAAAAAGTAATTTCCACCTCTGGAGATGTCTATTAAAAACTTAATGTTTTTCTTTCTGGGGCTGGCCACGCGGCTAAATGGTTAGGTTTGCGTACTCCGCATAGGCAGCCCGGGGTTTTGCTCGTTTGGATCCTGGGCATGGACATGGTACCACTCATCAGGCCACGTTGAGGTGGCGTCCCACATGCCACAACTAGAGGGACCCACAACTAAAATATACAGGTACATACTGGGGGGATTTGGTGAGAAAAAACAGAAAAAAATAAGATTAGCAACAGTTGTTAGCTCAGGTGCCAATCTTTAAAAAGAAAACAAAACAATTTTTTTCTTTCTAATAGAATAAAAACCCTCCTCAGTAAAGGTTTAGATTTATTTCAGCACATTAGGCATAGGAATACATTCAACAAAGTCAATGGTATCTCTTGTTTTCTCTTTAGAGGAGTTTCTGGCTTCTTAGATACCAGGGGAATTAATCTCCATCATGAATTTCCTACTTCATTGCTAAGAGCCAATCAGGTACAAGGTTGATGCAGCAGCAACAGAAAGTTTTATAGCTTTAACATAAAATCCTCATGTTGTCCTCACATCTTTAGGGAAAAAAAACATTCTTTCCTTAGAGTTATTTTAGAGGCAGATAGCATGGTGAAGCATTTGTTTGAAAACATTGTAACTAATTTGCTGTCACTTCATGCAAGTCTCTAAGCTTGTCTGGGCATTGGTTTCTTTATTTATAAACATAAATTTTTCCTAAATATGAAAATAAATGGAGAGTTGGGATAAATGGTCTCCAAAATGTCCTTCTGCCCTCCTGGATATGTTGCTTCTCTGAACTCTAGCAGATCTAACAATTCTCCCTCTCAAAAGCAAAAACAGAACTTTTAACTCTAGTGATCAGGTGCCATTCTCTTATTTGCTTGTTAATCTTTTGCTCAAATAGTGGCTGTGCCCCAGAAGCAGTTTAGGTAATCTAACACTACTCTAAACCTAGACTGGAAGGATAAAATAATTTCTGAATCTCCCAGGCAAGGCTAGAGCTGTGAAGTAAGGATACTGTTCCTAATTTAGCCCTCCTTTTGAAGTGGGCTTCTTCTGACACATACCTTGATGTCTACAAGAAAGCAGAAAAGAACCTAGATATATTGTGACAGGGTAAATTGGTTATGTCATGCCTCCCTTTTCCAGTGACCTTTATCTCACCATTACCACCCATCCCCCAAGTATCTAGTGCCCTCAAGGTTCCTCCCTACGTGGTCCTCCAGCCTTCACCCTCGCTCCACATGCTCGTCCACAGACAGTGCTTCCTCTAGGCCTGCAAGGACATGAATGAGTCTCTTAAGGGGACCACCTCTGTTCCATTCTCTCAAGGGCCCCGATTAATTATACTAGGTAAATAGAAATGTGTTCCCATTATAACATAAATGGTGACTGTTAGAATAAGTCTTATCTTATTTACTCACCCTCAAATGCTAGAATGGCAGCTGTGCATCACTTTGGCTCAAATGATTCAGTTGTTAAAGGACCTAACAGTGTGTCAGTGTATTTTTTTGAGCCTAATGTTTATTTGTATGGTTTATTGTAGAAGCACATGTGGCATATAGCCCTCAAGTTCTTTTCAAAGTTTATCACTTAAACTCTATGTGCTGTCTGTACCCGTTAGTCAAACTAGACTTGTCACTGCTCCCAAGAACAACTGTTGCCCATTTAAAAAGTCGGTTCTCCAATATACTTAGGTTTAACAGGCAGCTCAGATGTAACCTTCCTGAATCTTCACTTTCATAGCATTTTGTTTGTGTCTACCTCATGGGATTATGAGAATTTGATGAAATAAGTGCATGTAAGGCACTTAGCACAGTGAAAGGGTAACCATTATTATTATTACATTGTTTATCTTCTCTTTTCATCCCTTTAGCACTGAAATATTTTACATAACTATTAGTCAAATTAATAATAAATGTAATTGACCTGGAGTAACATTTGTTAATAGGTTAGCGTAAAAATATAGGAAATAGCACCCAAGAGGATAGATGGAGAAAGAAACAATAGTCCGAATAAACAAGGACAAAGACAACACAAATGTAGGGATTTCAGTAGTTCTCTGGCAGAATCTACAGAGAAAGCACCCAAAGAGGTGACAGTCTTTCTTATTTCTGGATCAATTTTATTTTCCAAAGGAATCTTTACTAATGATAAAAATAAGTGTTGTAGACATGGCTGCTTTATTTTTGCAACAGTTTTGTGCCTTTACATTTTTACAGAACTCAATCAACTTTTCAGTTTTTCTCTTAAAATTCTTTCCTTTTCCCATTAGTCTGTTAATAACCATTGCTTTCCTGGCATCCTCATTTTGTCAGGTTATTATGCATTCCTCAGCATTGTGAAAAATGAAAAGTGGAAAAATCACATATTTTGCAGCTGACTTAACACTGCGTAAAGTGCTGAAATTATTAATTGAACATCTTGATTATAAATTAGGTGGAAATAATGTTGAAGAAGCAGCCCCTAGTCATATAGGATTATTATTAGGGCTATACACTGAATGATTTGAATTTCATTCTGATAGTAGTAAATGTAGTTAATGCCAGTGGATATGAGCTCATAGATTTTGGCTGAATATCAACCAAAGCAAGCAAGCAATTGCCTCCTCAATTTTGAGGTTTACATCCTAAAATTGTGTGACTGCCACATCTTTGCCCCTCCAACTACTTGAGAACTACATCAAGAGTTTAGAGTCAAGCTATTAGCTATCTCCCTTCTGGAAACATTTAATCCAAAATCACAACATTTTTAAAACCTCAGTGAAATTCACTCCACTAATTTCAAGGAGGTGATAATCCAAAATGAAGCTTGGTGGATATTCACCTTTAAATAGTACCATGAAAAATGTGTTCATCTTGGGCAAATTAAAGCATCACCTACATTTTAACAAGTGTTTAACTTGCTAAAGATAATAAGCCAACTTCAATCCAAGAGGGAAATTTACTAGCATATTAACATTTAATGCTTAATTACGAACTACTTTTATCTATTCTTTGAATTAGGCCTGGAAAGATCTCTATCTAGCAATATTTTGTGTACTATTTGGAGTAGATTTGGTCATGAGAAAAGATCTCAAAATTTCAACGGCTTAAAATAATAAACTTTCAGCTCTTGCTTACATAACATTCTATGTGGATGCCCAGACTATCAAGGGAGTCCACTTCCACATAGCTGTGTAGGGACCCTGTGATAGTGTTACGTGTCAGCTCGGCTAGGCTATAGTATCCAGCTACTCAAACACTAATCTAGGTGCTGTTGTAAAGGTACTTTGTAGATGTGGTTAGCAGCTACAATCAATTAACTTTAAGTAAAGGGGGTTATCTTCCAAAATGAGTGTGAGTTTCATCTAATCAGTAAGAAGGCCTAAGGGCAAAACTGAGCTTTCCCTGAGGGAGAAGAAATTTTGTCTCCAGACTGTAGCATTTGCTCCTGCCTGAGTTTCCAGCTTGCAAGACTACCCTGCTAATTTTGGACTTGCCAGCCCCACAATGACATGAGCTACCCTTGAAATAAAATCACTTTATATATATATTTTCATATATATGCATATATATTCATTCGTGTCCTACTGGTTCTGTTTCTCTGAAAAACTGTGAGTGACACAGACCCCGCACCCCAATCCCCAACTCCTTCCATCTGATGGCTCTGCCATTGTCATCTTCCTCTTTTCACTGGCAGAGAAGAAAGAGCGCAGAAGGTATGTGCAAAAAGGAACACACCTGAAAGATTTTATAGATCTGAAAGTGGCACGTTGCACTATCTCTTCACATTCCTTGTGAGATACCTAGTCAGTTGGCTATGCCTGAGTGCTAGAGAAGCTGGGAAATGTCACTTAGATGGCCCCAAAATAGAGAGCAGATTTTGGTGAACAGCTAGTGGCCTCTACCAAAATTTTCAGCACTATGATTTATAAGACAATGTTTATAAAATTGTATTTATATTAAGTAATTTTTATTTTATATCTCCTATTTTATCACTTAAGGGCATTTGAGGTGAGTCTCACATTTGATTGGGGAGAAAAAACGGGAAGGTCATCATAGGCTACAGGAATAAAGTTTGAAGAAAGAGAGAAGGGGAAGAGGAAAAGGAAAGAGGGACCTGTAAGATGTGAAGAAGAGATGTACCTCTTCAGAAACTGTGATCTTATCCTCTTTGCCCATCCCTATGTGTTTGTGAATCACTACCTTGGTGAGGCTCCGTTACATATTCCTCAAGCGTGTTTGAACAGCAACAACAACAAGTTGGATACCCTGATCTGGATCTCAGAGTAAGTGAGAGGATAGAGAGAAACAAGGCTAGAGAGGTATAATTACTTCAAATGTATGGTGAAGAATTTGAATTTTACTCTTCAGACAATAAGAAGTTAACGTAAAGCTTTTGAACAAGGGTTGATGTGATCAATGCCAATGTCACCATTAGACTTACCAAAATGCTTTATTTAAAATGAATGGGATAAGGGAAAGACAGGAATTAGACAGGCCAGCTGAAAATAAGATTGCAAAAATGGTATAGGGCAGAACTAAATGCCTGCGTTGTGGCAAGTGGCACTGGAAATTGGAGTAAAAGCAAAAAGAAAAGAAATATCATGGCAGTAGTATGGACAGAACTTAATGCTTCATTACATATAGGCATAAGTTAGAGAGAATATTCAATAATATTGCTTACAATTCAAATTCTTGTGATCGGAGGCTGGTGTAGCCTAACTGAAATGAAGGATAATTTATCTGTTCTCTGGGATACACTAACTTTCCCTGAAGAGATGATCAAGGTACTAGGTCCTGCTTGTGGCACACACAGTGCTGTGGGAGCCCAGAGGAGGGGGTGAAATGTACAGGAATGCCCAGTTTCCTTTGCCATCTTAAGACCTCTTCTACTACTATCCCCTACTTCATCACTCCAGAAAGACGTTTAATGTTCATTAAGGAGATATAAATAGGTTGCTCCCTTATCAACCCAGCAACTGGGTCAATTTCACACTGAGTCATTAAATGTCTTAAGAGCTGGTAATCTATCATGTTTTAATGACAACTTTAAAATGGTATTTTAAAACCAAAAGATTTATATCCCATTAAGAGATGATTGTAATATACTAATATAAGACTTGACTCACCCATTGAGAGCTGTATTTTATGGAGGAATTGGGGGTGGGTAACTACCTTGCAATATTGAAAACAGCTGACCATTTTGGATATTCACTTTAGAGCCAACATTCACTTAATTTGTGTTTTGACAGACACATAGATAGCTGATATATGATAACTTCCCTAATATTTGAATGGAAAGTTTTAACCCACAAATGTGAACCCAAGGAACTAGATCAAAACCAAACAAACAAATAAAAAAACAAGTAATATGCCAGTTGTTAAAAAGGTAAATTAAACCCATATATAAATGATGATAAAAGAGTTACACATATATGCAATTGATAGGAAAATATGTATCACAGGATCAGTTCCCATGTAATCTTTTCTCCTCACTAAGGGATTACAACGTGTGAAGAAAGGCGTTCTCATTGCCAGCTGCCCCTATTCCCCTTGTCTCTGTTCAGCCTTGCTGATAGTCATGGGGGTGATTTTTGGAGATGGCTGTCTCTGTATGTATTCTGGTGGTGAGTTCTCAAAATCCCACAATTTTTACATAAATTATTTTCATGATAAATAAAATTCCCTCTGCCTTAACTGTTCTTGCCACTATTGCTTTTTACCGTAGCCATTTTAGTTTCTCTATCACATCTTTACAATTGCACAACAGTGTAATATATCACATTGAGGAGGACATTTATTCTGAGTTTTCAGGAAAATTATGATTCTTCTTTTGTCTTTTCACTTGTGTTGATTCACTGAATTAATCAACACAATTTAATTTGCCTATGCTATCCAAATTACTGGGTTATTCTCCCTCCAGTCTCTGGTGTCTCTTCCTTTTGGGTGCCCTACCTCTAAAAGCAGAACAAGGCTTTGAGGCTTTGCTTTATTCTTCTTCTAATAATCCTTGATTAATGACCACATAGTTTTGATGTCTTTATATCATATTTCTAAGAGTTCAACTGTTGGACCATATGGTCAGGCAGTCTGATATCCTAGAAGATGGTGCCCTGTTTACCATGATGTCTGCAGTGCTATCTCACAGAAAGTATTGTCACTCTAGTATATTTCAGTGCAGGTTTCTCCTGCTCTAGCCTTTTAATTCCTTGTCTCTTCCTCACAAAAGGCATTGGCTAGCATTCAGGGAGTCTTTGGACTCTCCTCTTAGGGGTTGGATTAAAGATATAAACATATATTTAATTCTTAGTGTCTTGCCTTCTTCATCTATAAAATAAAAGGAATAAGATCTTACATAACAAACCATTTATGTTATGTAAATAACTTCTTGACACACAAACAAAAAAAAATAAAATTCTTTCCCACTTGGTCTTTCTTTGTTTTTCTTCTCAAGAACTTGTCCCTTTTCCCTTGATTCTGGAGTAATGAATAAAATGATTATATTTCATCTGTCAAACTTTTGGCTTATATTTAAATGGTTTGTATTCCTGCACAGGGAAGCTTTAGCAATTTAGAAATCTTTAACTTATTTTCTTCTGGCTTATGTATGAACTTACAGTAGAAAGTAAATAAATTTTCATTAGATATTCTAGGTTGTGGGGACATAGTTGCAATAGATATTTGTAAGTTATAAGTGGAAGAGGACACAATTCACAATTCAGAAACTAACTAGCAATAAGACCTTAGATGACTAACTTAATTTAAACTTTAATCTGTTCACCTTTAAAACAGTCTGCTGTTAAAGTGTATTCTAGTTGCAGCATTTAGTAAGTCTATGAATTTTGTCAGATTAATGATGCCAAATAGAAATTTAATGACATTGTCATTAAAATATGTTTCTATATGTTATATTATCTCATTTTCAAACTATGTAGGAAGAGAAGTGTTTATAATTTTTTTCATACAAAAGGATTGGGTGAAGGAAGTGAAATGAATCGTTTAGGCACACAACTATTTGTGATTGCAGTAGATGTAAAAACCTATCTTTTTCTTCCTCTGTTTTTTGTCTGATTTATTTTTGCATATTAGAAAAGAAAGTCCTGTCAATTTGCTTAAGAAAGTGAACTCTAGTGATTTATATGTAATTCATAGGTCTGATTTAGTAATCAAGTAATTTCATGCGTCAGAGAGAACGAGGATCTCTGCTGTTTAGGCTCTGAGTGAAGATCCAAATGAACAAGAGCAGCAAAAACGTGGTCGGGCCAAAAAGTAATCCCAGCCTCTCAGCACCATTTTCTGTGTGTGAGTGGGTGACTAGAAAGAGAGTAGAATCATTAAACCGCTGAATAGAAAATCATAAGGGATAAATTTTAATTGTGCACACAGGATTAAGTAAACACTGTTTATCTCTGAAGAGCAATGCTTCAGCTAAGTTTTAGAGTAACAGCCAATGTGCTCAGCTACATTTGGCAGTGTAAAACAGATAAAAGTTATGGAACTAACATTCTTACTCTTTCTTATAATACCTCGTACTTCTTTACCTCCAGAGTAGAAAGTAATGCCAAGCATATAAAGAGAGCCTTAAAAAAAAATCAATAAAAACAAAACAACCCAACAGAAAAATGGGCAAAAGACTTGAATAGGCAATTAACAAAAGAGGTAAACATCAGGGTGTAACTTTACTAGACATCAGGGAAAAGAAAAACAAAAAACATAATGTGATACCACTTAAAATTGGCCAGAATGCCTAGAATGTAAGGGAGACCTATCAAATATGGGCAAGGGTGTGAATCAACCTGCATTCTCATACACATCTGGTGGAAATCTAAATTGATATAATGGTTTTGGAAAAGTCTTTGGCAAGTTTCACTTTTGGGTACATATCCAAAAGAAATCTATACATTTGCTCACCAAATGACATATTAAAAATTGTTTACAACAGCACTATTTCTAATAGCCAAAAACTAGAAACAACCCAATTCTTAATTATCCATCAATAGTAGAATAGATAAATTGTGTTATAATTACACAACAGAATACATATAATAGTAATATACAAGTACATGTGACATCATAAATTATTTTCACAAACAAAATGTTAAGCAAAGGAAACCAGATGCAAAAAGTGTATAGTGTATGATTCCATTCATGTAAAGTTCAAAAACAAGCAAAACTAATGTATAGTATTAGAAGTCAGAATAGTGGTTATCCTTGAAAAGAAAATAGTGACCAGAAGGAGGCATAAGGAGGCACCTAGACGAACGTTGACACTCTATTTTTTTATTTAAGTGTTGATTACGTGACAGCTTCAAATAGAAAAAAATTCATCAAGCTCTGATATAACTTATATTCTTTTGTCCATCTATGTTATACTTCAATAAAAAACATACATTAATTTATATGCATGTGTATGTATGTGTGTGTGTGTATTTTTTTCAGGTATTCAAAAGTACACATTATTGAGTATTTCTATCTCCAACATCAACACAGAGCCATTTTCTTTCAGGATATAATTAAAGTGTGAGCTGAACTATGATTAGATCAACAAGAATGGTTTGTACAGATACTTCCAATGCCAATCCCAGAGTTATTAGCACCCTTTACAGTTGCACATTTATTTTTCAAGAGTTAGAATTTGACATACCAGTTAATTCCTTCAAGACTCTTGATTAATGACCTCTTCTATCAGTTTTGCCTCGCTATTCTCCATCATTTACATCTCTTAGGTTGTTGAAGAGAACAGCTTTAGCAATATAATCCATTGTGTAAAACAAGCAGTTAAAGTGGTCATAGAACTTTTAATGTGAATTGATACAATTTAGGTAATCTCCCTTGTGGACAAAATCAATATTGAAGAAGAAAATATGGTATTAAAAAGAAAGACAGATATTATATACTTCCTGAAGGAAGTACGTGATACCATCTAAACAAGCACAATTTTCAAAAGATCAAACCTAAATCTGATTAAATCTCTTGATCAAAATTTGGTCAATTTTTAGAAAATGAAGGAGATAGAGAAAATGTGAAACCATGCTATGGGAAGTGTGACCATCAAAATTCAGACTGTGGGAAAATTTACAGGCTATGATTCAGTTTCTTAAATAATTTTCAATGAAAAAAATAAGGAAGCAGCAATCTATAGACTAGAAAAGAACTAAAGACATATCAACTATCACAGTGAATACCTTTCTTGAATCTAGATTAAATAAATAAAATTTTAAATATTTATTAAAATAATTTATGTATATGATGATAAGAAGGACTTCTTATTAATTCCTTTAGGTAGCATAGATGTATGATAATTTTTTATTTATTAAGATTCTTTATCTTTAAATATATATGCTGAAATATTTACAGATGAAAAGATATGCTATCTTGGATTTGCTTTAAAATAATATGGGATGAGGAAAAGTAGGGAGAATAGTATAAATGAAACAGAATTGAATAAAAGTCCATAAAAGTTGAACATAGGTGAAGTATTCATGGCTACTAATTATACTATTCTCTGTATTTTTATGCTTGAAACATTCCATGATAAATTTAAAGAATAATAAATAAGTTAAAACAGAATGGTGGATCCTCAAGTGCATTGAACTTATATAGCACTATCTAGAAAGATAATTATAGCAGCAAAAATACGAAGACAGATATTAGAGTATAGAACAAGTCTATAGATGTGAATCTTTCATGCAAAAACGTTATATTTTAAAAGTAATTATTCATAAAAGTTAAGGGGTGAGACAAGGGCAGATGAACATCCACTTGGTTGCGAAAGCCAAGAACAAAACAACATGTTCTTCACTTTATGCCTTTGCGAATTAGTCACAGTATCAAGTTGTTGGAAAGGCACTTTAATTTGATACCTTTTGTGCTTTGGGGATACTTTTTACTGGGTTAAAATTGCTGCTGTTAGAAAAATCAGTGTCAACCATGAAGTTATGTTGACCCTCTGGGCAAAGGTGAGATGAGGGGGTCAGGCTGAGAAATGAAGACAAGAGAGGAAACGTGCAACGAGGGGAGCAAAATGTCAGAGCAAACTTTCTTTTTTTAATGAGCTGGATTTTCTTCCTTGTGCCCAGGAAGGCATGTTATGCTTTGTCTCAGGAGAGGAGTAGAGAGGCGCCTCTCGCTGCCCTCTGCTAGTATCCTGATCATCAGTGCCAACAGAGGAGCCCTGCTCCACCGTTAGTAGCAACAGAGAAATGGAAAGCAGTTCCAGATCTGTCCAATTACAGTTTATGGAGCCTGGCCCCTAAGACAGCAAAAGATAGCACTTTCTCCTCTCATCTTCCACAAAGCTTCACTCTCCCAGGTACCCAGCCCCCTCAAAAGGATCCTTTGCAAGATTGTTTTATTGAGAATCAAAGATTTCAATTTCATTTCCAGACCTACCACTTTTCCTCCCAAAGTCTGAGTCTCTCATTTGCAAAATGAGAGACTTAAAATAGATGATCTTGGGGGTTTTGTTGAACTCTATCAGTGTTTAAGTTTACAGTCTTTGACTACCTCTGGTAGGTGTGGACAAGCTCCTTCAAAGCTCTTCTTTTTGAGATTGAGTGAGAGCAGAGGAAAGTAGAGAGATAAATTCTAGGATAGTTCTCATATGTGTTTAAGCTCTACAAGGTTTGTTTGATTTTGTTCTGTTTTTGTTTGCTCACTGTTTCCTTTATTCTTTTTTTGTTTTCTCTACCTTATATGTTAGATGTTACGGAAAACAGGTGATTTTCTTGATAGGGTAGTAGACCATTGCAAATCATCTTACCTTGTGACTGCGGAAATAACCCTCCCTTATTCATTTCAATGTTGGTATTCCCAGATGTTTCATTCCTTGCAAATCGTTCCTATATGCACAGAATTATACGCCTTACAGGCGAGTCCAATCACAACAATCCCCTGCAGTGCACATCTCTGGCTCTCTATTTCCTAGCGGAAAATTTATACTCACCTGTGGCTATTTGTACCTTTCTTTTTATAGAAACTTTCACAATTCATACTGCAATTGGCATAATATACTTCACTAATTTGGAATACAAAAACTATCATATCACAGTCATTTTCTCACAAGCTTTTCTTTGTTGGGTGTTCCCTATCTTTCTCTTCAGACCCCTTGTTTCTGAATTATGCCAGTCCTCCAGGGATTAGTTAGTCCAAAGGAGTAGTTCCAAAGGCCAGGCTTAAAAGGAAAGACAACTGGGATGTCCAACTGGGATGTCCAAAAGGAAAGACAACTGTGAGTCCATGACTCACAGCATGAATTTGATAGTGCCAGCTGGTATCCCTGTTAAACCTGGGTCATATACAGCGGGCTACAGTATGTCCCTCTGGTTTACGTTTCTTTTAGCACATAATTGAGCTATAAGATTATGTTCATGCTCCCCAAAGCCCAGTTTTTATGACAGTAGGGCTGGGCATACAAAGGCTTTAAGCCTGTGTATATGTTCTTTCAGAATTAGTTCAGTCTCACGAATTCTGAGCTCTTATTTACTCACCCCATTAACAGCTTTGACTGTGTTCCCTCACAATAAGTTCCCCCTTTAAGATCTTCCTCTGCCAGTGAACATTAGCCAGATTCACCTAGCCAACTCTGAGAAGTTTCTTGAATTTTAATTCCCAAAGAGAGAAGGATGATATTTGGTTCCATTTCTTCCCACCAATGTCCTCCATTCCTTAGACAAATATTGTTCCATCCCTTCCCTTGAGCTCTGTATATCAAAATCAGAGATCTCTTTAGGGACACATACACACACATACACATACACACACTCACACAAAGTCAAGATCCATTTATACCCTTTCTTCATGCAAAGGTGTGCCTGCTGGCATTGGGTTTATGTATTTATGGGAGGCCATGCAAGCGTGTTTTTATTTTTCCTGCTAGTAAAGAATATCAATTCTAAGGTCAGTAAATACAAAAATTACTGGTATATTGCTTAAAAATTATACTTTACCTAGTAGTTATTATAAATAGTTATTTGTGCAACTGTTGATTACTATATGCCTTTCCAGTAAATTAAAAGTTGTGTGCATGCAAGAACAGCATTATTCTTATTATTGTGCACCAGCGCAATGTCAAGGAATATTATATATGCTCAAAATGTGTCCATTGAATAAATTAATGAAGAGCATATGGATACCAAAGTGTTTGGTAAGACATAACTATGAATCAAAAGATGAAGAAGAGTTAGTAGGTAGAAGGAATAGAATGTACAAAATATTGGAAGACTCTGGAGCATGAAGTTGGATGAGGATGGGAAGGAGAGGAAAGGTGAAAAGATTATGAAGATACCGATAAACATTATCATGGAGTTGGGCTTTATTCTAAGGTCAATGGGAAAATTTTGTGGAACAAAAAACAGAGAAGAATATTTTAGAAATATCACTCTGGCTTTGATATGGAGGACAAATTGGAAATGACCAAAACTTGACTCTACTTTAGTAATCTAGGCAAACAATGACAGAATCCCAAATTAGGATGGTAACAGAAGAGTCGTGAAAGGACTAAATATTATTTAGAAAGTAGAACTTATAAGATTTTATAATTGATTATAGATGGGATGAGGGGAAAAGGCAAGATAAAGTTAATGTTGAGATTTTTGTTTGGACAATTGAAAGGATGGCAGTACCATTAGTGGTGGCAAGAGAGGCAATGTAAAAGGAAAGGATTAGGAGTGAGAAAGGAAAGATCAAATTCAGTTTCAGACATTAATTTGGGATGCCCAAGCAGTTGGCTCCATGTGTATGGAGCTCAGGTAAGAGATCTAGTGGAGATGAAGATTTGGTGGCATTCAATATGCATAGCACAGGAATGGCAAACAGATTTTATCTTGTGTTTCTACACTGAAATATTGTAGCATTTTCTTATAGTGCTGAGATGAAAAGGACTTTGAGGCAAAATTCTTTCACAGTGGAAAAAAGTGTGTTAATAGATTAGTGAGGTTTGGCCGGCATGCAGATAGAAGTGGGAATGGAAGCATATTTGTAGTGTTCATCTATTCTAATCTAGATGGTAATTGATCTGATGAGATATATGGGATTATATACTGCATGTATATGGAATGAAAGTGAAAAGGAATTAGGGCGGAATTCTGAAGTGCTCTAATCTTTTAGATACATAAAGGAGAATGCTGGTTCTGTTGGTTTAGAGAATAGACTGGGAAGGAGTCTTTTGTTACCAATTTATCATTGCTGCAAGCAGAGTGGGATTATAGCAGGCAAACACCAAAACGTTAAGAAAATGTTTTGGTATTTCTTAGCTTCAGTGTTCTCCTTTTGTGCTAATAACACCCCAACATTCTAGCCCTTGGAGGAATTAAAGAATCTGTAACTATGTCTGCATCGATTGTGTGTAACCTTCCACACTAATTGCCATCACTGTGCTGCTGCCTTGGTCCTGTAACCAAGCGTCCACTCATACAGCAGACCCAATGCCTGGGTCTCTATCTTTCTGCTTTGTCCAAGACCTGCCTTGGTAGTCCCCTTGACATTCTGGTTCTCCCCTGCAGGCTGCTGTTCTCATCACTGGCACTATCTTGCCAGCCTTGTAAATGAGCCACATTATTGGCTACCACATTTTCCTGTTATAGACCACTGGCTTGCCTACCTTCTTGGACCTTTCTATTAATAGATTAAATCAGCATCTATTGACTGCCTGCTGCATTCCAGGCGCTCTGTCACTTTGTTGGTTCTCTGGGTACACCAATCCTATACAGTAAGTGAGGGAGAGAGACAAATAATCCAATAATCACAATACTTCTGTAAATACTGTCACAGAGGTGATATGAGAGAACAGAGAAAAAGGCACATTGCTTGCTTTCTGGAATCAATGAACGTTTCCCAGCAGAAGTTACCTGGGTTGAGTTTTAGAAATAAGCAGGGATTATGTCTAGCTTATTCTCTGATCCCACTGACAGAATGAAATTTGACTATATTTAATTGAAACCTCAAGAATAGTTTAAATAAAAAGTGTTTATGTTTCTCACAAACCAAAGGAGTTTGGGAGGATCAGTCTAGGAATAGTGTAGTAGCTCCATAGTCATCAATAACTGAGATTTCTTCTGTCATTCTCAGTGCTTGCCTTCCATCCTTAAGTTCACTACACAGTACAGTATGGCTGCTGAAGATCCTACTGTCATGCCTGTGGTTCAGGCAACAGAAAAGGAAAAGGATAAGGGAAAGTGGGTGCATCTTCTGGATGAGACAACATAGAATATAGAAGAGCAGTGAGCTAATGGGGAAAGGAGAACACAGAAGGTGCAAGAAAGGAGGCAGAAAAAAAAGATAAGATGGTGGCCATAACAGTAATGCCGTGATTTTAGAAAGAGCAATATATACAAAGCTATATATTCCCTTGGAGTAAAACAACAACAAAACCCTAAACCGACAAGTACACAACAATATATATATGAAATTGAAGTATGAGTTTTTCATTTATTAGGAGGACAATAATTATATCAGCAATGCTATTTTCAATAGCTGTGTTTTTTCAAATTTATTTCCCCTAATTGGAAGTGGTCCAGGAAACTCTCATTCACTTAGAAGGAATTGGACTGTATTTTGTTTCCGAACTGAAGAAACTGTTCGAAAACTTGGTCTGTGTATTTATGGGTTGCTTTGCCAACCTGTAGTGGCAATATCTTTTGAGACGCTCAGCGGGGTTGACTTTGTCAAGTGTAACAAAGAATATTTCAAAATTGGGGGCTTGGCAAAATCTTCAGTGTGGTTTGCCAGGTGCTGTTCCATCAATTTTTAACACCCATTTTTTTAAGAGACATTTAATCCATACTTATTTCTCACTGCTTTACTTCTTAACTCATCAAAATGTTATATTTCAGGAGTTCTTTGATGTGTATGATACCTTTGGGCTTTTCTCCCCTTTCTTCAAAACAGGAAGTTATGTTAGCCAAGGGGATAAAAGAGGGTAGAAACCCTTGAATTTTGAAAGGGGTGTTGGTTCTGGTTGCAAAAGCATTGAGGTTTGCATCAGCACTGAACACGATTGAAATTATCATCACAGAAAATAGGAATGTGATTGTGAGCAGATTTTTTTATATATAGTCATAGATTCAGCGTTAGAAAATATCATGGATTACCTAATCCCATCCTCACTGAAGGATGGAATCCTTTATCATCATGGCTTGGTTTGAATACCTATGATAACAAGAAACTCAGTGCCTGCTATGGTTAAAATATCTTTTTTCGCAAAATATCAGTGGTTATAGCCTTGAACTCTTTTTCACTGTAACTTTTTTTTCATCCGTCTCTCTGACAGGTTCTCAACATCTCTCTCTCTTACTTCATGTTCTTGACATCCTTTCCTCTGAAGACGTTCCCCCATCCCTTCTTCTGAGAGTGTACCCATATCCCTCTCTCTGATAGCTGTTCTCAGGGTCCCTCTCTCTTACATTGGGTTCCCAGCATCCCTCTTGCAGACAGGTGCTCCCAGCATCTCTCTTGTCTGATAACCTGTTCCAAGAATCCCTCTGATGGGTGTCACTGGCATCCGCTCCTCTGAGAGCATTTGCATCCCTTCCTCTGAGAGTTTTCTTGGCATCCCTCTCTCTCTGACAGTATGTTCCCAGCATCTCTCTTGCTCTCTCTCTGACAACCTATTCCCAGAATCCCTCTTTCTGTTAAGTGTTCCCCTCATTCTTTCCTCTGAGTATCCTTCTCTCTCTCCTCCATGACTTCCATCCTTTGGCTTTAATACGCTTTGCTAGGCCACACAGAATCCATGTTTTTCTTCTGATACATGAAAATCTTTCAAATGTTTGACGACAGCTATGTGGTCTCCCTGATTCTTATGTTCTAAGATATAAAATGCTAAATTTGTTAAAACTACTCATATGACGAAGTTTTCTGTCGATCCAATAACTAAGAGAATCTTTTCCATGCACCAATGTTTGTCAATATTATTCTTGAATTTTATCATCCAGAATTAAATAAGGTAAACTAAATGTTGTGCTCCTAGTTAAAGGAATGCAAACATTTCTGTGGACATCATATTTCTATTTCCATTCATGCAGCCTAAATTCTATCCCCCCATTCATACCCACACACACACATACACACACACACTACATACATCAGGAAAGGGACAAGAACAATTTGCACAGCATATGGCATTAGGCACTGCTGCCAAGAGTTTATTTAGACCTAAACTGGATATTCCATAATTAGAAACTGATGGTGAATGAGGACAACATATATCTATATATTCTGAGTCCAAGGACTCAGATTCAGAGCAGTTAACGTCTTGAATTTACTACACAATTACAGCAAGTTTGCAACTTAATATAACAGCATTTGAAGAAAATTGGCTTAAGTGTTTTAGAAATTTATAAGGGAAGGGCAGTGAAGTTACAGAGATCCGTGGTACTGATCAGGCTGGATTTATTTATCAGATTTTATAGATGCCACATGGCCTTCTAGAACATAACCATATTCTCTTGATCTAATGTATGTTAATAGGATTCTAAAGTTATGATTATTAACAAAAAGTATGTCCTTAGTTTTGACCCACTGATACCCACTGCTGAAATCATTTTTAGCATCCTGAATTGTGTGTGAGAAGCCTTCTTGAACTTCCCCAGCCGAAAGTCTTCTCTTTCTCCCAGATAGCCCCATAGCACTGTTTGTACTCTAGCGATCATATAACTCAAACGTGGTGCAGGGCCAGCAACCTAATCGTACAGTGAAAATGACAGAATTTTGAATCTCAATAACAGTATTAATAGCTAAGTCACTGTGATCAAGTTACTTTAATGTCTCGTTGGCTCAGTTTCCTGTAAAAAAAAGAATAGTGTTTGCCTCTCAGGAATGTGTGTGTGCATGTGTGGATGCATGCATGTGTGCGGGTGAAGGGAGAAGTTAATAAAGAAAATGCATCTTAACACTCACCTTTCAAATGTTTGATGACCACTATGTTGTCTACCATGATGTCTGGCCCATAGTTACTTTTTAATGAATATTTATGTTTATCTTTTCATGCCCAATGAGTAGTTTGTGTAGATTTAGTAAGACTTACTGTTTATCTAGCAAACTCTAGAGTTAGTCACCAACCCACATATCCCCTTTTGGCTGTTTGCTGCAAAGTTCTGAAGAGAAAGAAGCAAAAATCTGATCAAGCTTCCTCTCTTATAAAGAAAAAAATACAGGCTTATGTATATTTTCCCATCTCCTGCATTTCCTGCTCATACACCCCAACCCTGCCCCTAGTAACTCCCAAGGCTTTGGGGAAATTGAAATCAGAAACCCTTAGTAATTTGGTAATGTGATTAAGAATCACCACTTAGACTTAACCTCCAATATTACATATAATAGTAGATTTCTAGAGCGAATTACATTAAAATGTATTATGATCAAAATATTTATCTACTAGCATTATTTAAAAAGTTTTTTTTGAAATTCTAACATGTGACAAGAATTTAACAAAAAAAATGTTGGTGTATAATAATTAGAGGGTCAGCCCTGGTGGTCTAGTGGTTAAGACTTGGCACTCTCACCTCTGAGGCCTGGGTTTATTTTCCGGTGAGGGAACCACATCATCTGGGTGTCAAACTGTGGCAGTTGTATGTTGCTGTGATGCTGAGAGTTTTGCTACCACTATTTCGAGTATCAGCAGGGTCACCCATGGTGGGCAGGTTTCAACGGAGCTTCCAGACTAAGACAGACTAGGAAGAAGGACCCGGCCATCCACTTCCAAAAAAATTGATCTTGAAAACCCTGTGAATAGCAGCAGAGCATTGTCTGATACAGCACTGGAACCTGAGAGGATGGCACAAAAAGACAGGGCAGGGTTCCTCTCTGCTGCCCACAGGATCACAAGGAATCCAAATTGACTCGAGCGTGCTAAGAAAAAAAAAACAGGGGCAGACCCAGTGGCATAGTGGTTAAGTTCACGTGTTCTGCTTCAGCAGCCAGGGATTCGTGGGTTCAGATCCCAGGTGTGGACCTACACATTGCTCATCAACCCCTGTGGCAGTACCCTACCTACAAAATAGAGGAAGATTGACACAGATGTTAGCTCAGGGCCAATTTTCCTCACCAAAACAACAAAAAAAATTAGAAAGGAAAAAATTTTTACATTTTAGATACAATTATCTTTCAAAAAAGTTAAAATAATCTATTGAAAAAGTATAATAAGGTGGGCAAATACAGAAAATATATTTTAAAAGATTGCGTTCATATGAATCAGGAATAACCAATTCAAAAATATAATAAAATTATATTTGTAAGTGCATACAAAAAACATAACTAAGAAAAAACTTGAGAAATCAAAAATAGGTTATCTAAAAAATACTGAACTTGACTGAGAGATATAAATATGTCCTAAATATATTGAAAATACAATGTTGTAAAGATGTCAATTCTCCTAAGTGATTAAGTACAATGAAATTTCAATAAAAATTAAGCAGGATTGTTTTGGAAGCTGATAAGGTGATTATAAAATTCGCATGGGAGGATAGATGGGTAAAGATAGCTTGGAAAGAAGAAATTTTGACTACTACATATTAAGTGATATTATAAAATTACAAGGTTTCACACATTTACATGTGATGTGGAAAAATCAGCTGAAAGACCTGGCATGTGTGTAGTTGGGACAAGAAAGATATGGAATAGGATACCTGCCTCTGGGGAACATTATGGGAATGCCAGCCTAACACCACCATGGAAAGCAGAGCAAAGAGAAAACATTTAAGATTTGGGGTAGGCAAGATAAATTCCAAAAGACAAAGCATTTAAAGCAAAGTGACTAAACTTTAAACTTGTCAATGATTGGGATGATATTTGAGTTCTGCTGGGAAGAAAAAAGAAAACGTATTTCTGGGTCAGAATAAATACCCTGAAATGGAACAGAATGTGTTGCCTACTGAAAGACAAGATTAGATAAATTACAGAAAAACAAAGAAAAGTTTTTGCCCATTCTCGTTTATGGTAGTCTGATTTATACCTCTTACACATGTATACCAAATTCTCTATAAGCATACACGTCTTTCATAAAAAATATAATAAATGTTATATGAAAGATAATTCTGGAGGATCCAATCAAAAGAGCAAATCTAATTAGGAATTTTAGACTTTCGCAAATAGAGAGATGAGGAAATACCTGTTATGTTCATAGAATAGTATCAAAGGGAGATAAGTAAGCACTTGTCAAGCTTTTGCAAATCTGTTCCTAGAGTTGTCACATTTGGGTAAATGAATTAGAGAGTGGATAAAAGGAAGAATGCTTCTCTGATACATGCATTTATTTATTAGGCTATCAGAAAGAGCTAATCTCAATGGATTTTCTTAGTAGTAGAAATTATTGCAGAGCAGAAAGCTTACATAATCCATTATGAGTTAGAATTTTTATCAAAGCACCTAATTAAAAGTTCTTTTTTTTTCTTAAACTGCTTAATGAGGAGTTGCATCATGTCTCCTGGAGCGAGTTAGGGGGTTTCAAGGATTTACGGATGAAGTAAGAAAATGCGTAGCATGGTATATCCTTAACCATCATATAGTTCCAAGGGAGTCAAAATTACCTTAACATTGTTATTTATTGCAATAAAATGTAGAAACATTGACTATCGTCATCACTGTTCTTTTAAAGGAAGCTCCTCCTTTTACTGACATTTTGCCCCCTCAGATATATATTTTTTTAATTTACTTTGGCTTGTTTTTACCATTCCGTTCCCCCATTCCTTTCCCCATTAACAATCACTTTAATAGCTAAACTACACCTTTTTGTTGGTAAATATTCCTCAAAAATGTTCATTGTTGATATATAAGCATGAGTGTATATTATACTCTGCTATGGCTCTCACTCTGTTACTTATATCACCAGGCATCCATGTTGCTTTGTGAATATCTAGTTCGTTGCCTCTAACTGCATGGTCCTCTATGCTTACCCAGTTACTCCCTAGCGGTGGATGCCCTCCAACCTCCCACTACAATGTACAATAATATTATGGTGAGTATCCACTCGCATATATATTGAGGATATTAGCTGCTAGCTCACAGAGTGTGCAGCTAATTAATTGACAATTTTCTGCCAGAATACTGTCTGGTACACTTCCACTCTAAAGCATCTAGTCCTGGCCTCATTTGATCCCTAAATGGTTGGAAGGGGGGGGCTCTCCATGTTTAGGGGCTTTGAGGTCCCAGCTCCCTGTCCATCGATCACCAATTAGGGCTGTCCCTGCCAGACTCCTCTCCTGCTTTAGGAATTGACTTCAGAAGGGTTGGGGGGGGGGGGGGTGGGTGGGTGGGTGGAGGCTCCTAAGGCTCACAGACACAGGCAGTGGAGTGACCCGTCCCAGAAAGAAGGCCTGTGCCCCCCAGGTCCAGGATCGGGGCAGGAGAGCCTTTAGTTATTTCTAGCTATGCCATGTTCCTCTGCTCAACTGCAAAAAAACAAATGCTCCACTTGAGGCCCAGGCTGTCATCCATAAGGCCCTCTCTGAGCAGCAGTGCAGCACCTCTGATTCCTCGATTATATATAAAACCACAAAAGAAAAACACTAAAATCTATGCATTGGTGCAAAGTGATATTCTTTGACCATTTTGATTGTGCTTCTCCGGTTACTACTGAGTTTGAGCATTTCTTCATATGCTGCTAGTTTTTAGGGGTTCCTCTTCCCAGACTGCATGCTGTGTCCTCTGGCCATTTTTCTTCTGTGGTTATGGTTTTTTTCTTGTTTATTTTCAGGAAATCCTTTATATTCTAGATATTAGTCCCCTGTTATTTTGAGAAATATAAAACATCTTTCCCAATTTGTTATCCATTTGCAAACTTTATCCATGGTGTTTTCCACTGAATAAAAACCCAATTTTTAAATTTTATAGTTTATGATTTGAGAATTTTTAATAAGTTTTTCCCCACAACAAGATCACAAAGATGTTCTTGTGTATTCACTTCCATTAATTTAAAAGTTTTACCTTGGATATATGTCTTTAATCCATCTAAAGTCTATTTGTAAACTGTCTTTATTCAATATCTAAATTTATTTATCCCCGTACAGTGAGGCATAGAAACAGCCTTTATTTCCCTATTGATTTAAGTATGAATTTTATTATGTATTAAGTTCCTAAAGTTCCCACACGTAAGTGGTCTATCTCTAAACTTTCTACTCTGTTCTCTTGGTCTGTCTATTTTTGTGCAAATATCACACTAATTTGTATTGCTGCATAATTGTAGTATGTCATAATTTCTGGCACATAACTGAGTGCCTAATTGGGGTAGGCACTCTCTGTACCCCAATTTATACTTTTTCAAAATTGACTTCATCCTTCCACATAAATTTCAAAATGAATTTATCAAGCTCCTTAAAAAATCCAATTGAAAATTAGATTGAGATTGCTTTTAATATAGAGATATCTAGATCAGGGGCTGGCCTCATGGGATAGTGGTTGAGTTCACATGCTCTGCTTCAGTGGCCTCGTGCTCACAGGTTTGGATCCCAGGCCTGGACCAAGCACCATTCGTCAGACCACACTGTGGCTGCATCCCACATAAAATAGAGAAAGACTGGCACAGATGTTAGCTCAGGGCCAATCTTCCTCACACACACACAAACAGTTAAATCATCTCAGCCAAGAGGATGGAATTAATTTTGATCATCTTTTATGTCTTTTATAGGGCTTTTTCTACAAAGCAATTATATATTGTTGATTGGGATAAATTGTGAGGCACTAATAGTTCATGCTGGTTTTATGAAGATTACTTTTTTTGTACCCTGATTTCTGGTTACTCCATCATTATAGCAGATCCTACTAACTCAAATATTATATTATGTTGAACAGTGGTGATAGCATCATCTGTATATTGTTCCTAATCTTAGAGAGCATCTACTGGTTTGTCTTTCCACGTTTTGCTATAGGTTTGGGCTATAGAAGCTTTACCAAATTAAGGCATTCATTTCTATTCTTGTTTGCAAGTAGTCGTTTTTTAAATCACAAATAGATGTGAATTTTTTAAGTAAACATTTAATTGAAATATAACGTACATTAAGAAAAATGGACAAATCACACGAGCACAGCTGAAGGGTTTTATTTCTATTTTGTTTTATTTTTAAATAAAATTTTTATTTGGAATAATTTTAGGTTTACAGAAAAGTTGTAAAGACAGTACAGAGAGTTCCTAAATATTCCTCTAATTTTAAGATCTTAGTTATTATGGTACATTTATCAAAATTAAGGACTAATATTGCATAACGAATAACTAGACTCCAACTTTTTTTCAAATATTAGCAGTCTTACCATTAATGTTCTTTTTCTGACCCAGGATCCAATGCAGGATGCGATGCTGCATTTAGTTGTCCTATCTCCTTTGTGTCCTCTGGTGATAGTTTTTCAGCCATTCCTTGTTTTTCATGATCTTCATGGTTTGGAGGAATACTTAGGTATTTTGAAGAATTTTCCTTAATTTGGGTTTGTTTGATTTTTTTTCTCTTGAGGAGACAGAGATTACGGTTTTAAGGAAAGAATACTACAGAAGTGAAATGCCCTTCTTATCACATCACATGGAGGTTACATAATGACCATATGCTGTCACTGGTGATACAGACCTCATCACTTGGTTGAGGATCTGTTACCAGGTTTCTCCACTGTAAAGTAACTCCCTCCCTTCTTCCTCACTCTTTTCATACTCTGTTCTCTAGAAGGAAGATACTAAACCCATCCTACACCCAAGGGAGGCAGGGAGAATTAATCTCCACCACTGAAGGGGGGCAGTATCTACGTATATCAATTGCAATTCTTCTGTTAGAAAAATTTGTCTCTTCTCCATTGATTTATTCGATTGTTTAATTATATCAACGTGGCCTCATGTATATTTATTTTATACTTTGGGTATATACAAAGTGGGTTTTTTGTGGTGGTTGTTGCTTTAAACTGAGCTTTGGGCATTGGGAGCTCTTTCAGGTTGGCTCCTGGATCCTTTTGACATTCCTTATCCTCTTATTTATTTATTTTTAATACTTCTTTACTTTATGGTCCTACAAGGTGTTCCTAGTTCATCTTATATTTTCCCTGCCTCAGCTTACATCTTTTCTTCAAGGCTTTCTGATTCATTTAATTGTAGAATGCTATTTCAAAATCAAGATCTGGGTATTGAGAATGCTTGTTACTACTGGGAGATGCTGAATTTTATCAAAAGCTTATTCTACCCTTATTGAGATAATCATATAACTTTTAAATATTTTATTCTCCAATTAAGACGAATGGTACTGACAGATTTTCTTTACTGGATCATCTTTACAATCTTTGTATAAAACAAGCTTGATTATGAAATATAATTTTAATATACTTTTAGGTTATTTTATTTAGTATAATTTCAATTTCCTTTGTAAGTAAAATGGGCCTGTATTTTATTTCATTCCACTGACTTTATCTACTTTATCTGCTAATCCTACTTATTATAGGATCAAAACTATATTGGCCTCACAGAAGAGCTAGGCAATTTTTACTCTATTTTCCATAAATATATGTATTTTTATACAGAAAGAATTTAGAATATTTCTAAATTATACGATGGAAATTATCTGGTAGACTATTTCTATACATATATGATATAAATTCTCTGTTAATTAAATATGGTAGAAATCAGCCATGCCTGAATTCAGGGGAAAGGGAAAATTTTGACTAAGATTTTGATTTCTCTAATACTTTTCACTAATTTTTTTTCATCATGATGAGCATTTTATAGTTTTCTAGGAATTCATCCTTTTTTTTTAGGTTTTCAAATGTAAAGGCATACAAATTTTTATAATGGTTCTATTATTTTATCTCTGACACCTGTAGTTGTTTCATTTATTTTTGTATTTTGTTTACTTTGTATCTTTTGCCTTCTTGTTCAGTCTTACAAGAGTTCTTTCTATTTTGCTAAACTTTTCAAAAGACCAGCATTTTACTTTGTTAATTTTCCTACCATTTTTGTTCTTTATTTTGTTAATTTATGCCTTTAAATCTTTCCTATTTCCTTTCTACTTATTTTTCTTTTTGTAAGTTAGCATTACTTTTTTTCGATGCTTGAGTTGAGCGCCTACCTATTTTGTTTCTACTTTTTCTTGTTTCTTATGCTTTTCCATCCAAGTAAAGGTTCTGCCGCATTTCACAAGTTTTGGCAGGTTGTGTTTCATCAGCATTTATGTCCATGTAGTTTTTGATTCTTTTATGATTTCTTTTAATCCAAGGTTATTTAATGATATGCTACTTAGTTTTCCCAACATATGGGATGTGTTTAGCTACTTTTTTATTAATTTTTCATTTTTTTGATTATGACTAAAGTACATGTGTGATATTAACATTTTGAACTTAGCTTCCTTTATAGCCTATTCTCTTGTCATTTTGGTTTGATACATAATCACTTGAAATGAATATGCATTCTCTTGATTGTGTGTGAGTGTGTTTGCATAGTGATAGCTCAAGTTTATTGATTGTATTAACATTCAAAACATTAGTTTCATTGTTCTCATCCTAAAACTTTAGGGCCAATATCCTATATTAGTTTTATAAGCTGGTCCATCCTGCAATCACATTCACCATGAGTGTAGTACACTTTTTTCCTAAAGCATCCTTTCCAGAGTCCTGACATTCTGTTCTAATACATACCAATTATATCCTCGGAATATGCTCAATTTTACAGGATTTCTTCTTATTGCACTTTTGGTGTAGTCTACAATTTTTTGTGATTTTTATGTCTTTCTTTCTTGAATTTTTTTTCCAATGCTAAGAATTTTTAAGTAAGTCCATGAAAATAAATCTTCTCAGTTCTTCCATATCTGACAATACATGTTTTAAATCTTACGTTTTGTTGATATTTTGGTTGAGTATAAAATTCTTGGTTCCTAGAGTGGTTCATTTGGAACATTGAAAGCACTGTTTGATTGACATTTTGCACATTGTATTATGGAGAGATATCAGATTTAAAAAATTCCTTCTAGCACATGAAAGCTGTTGTTTGTGGTTGTCTGAAAAACGGCCCCTAAAGATGTCGACTTTTGAATCTCTGGGATCTCTGAGTATGTTGCCTTACATAGCAAAGAGACTTTGTAGATGTGATTAAGTCAAGGATCTTTATTTTTATCTGCTTATTTGGGGCTTTACTTGCTCTTTTTTTTCTAGTTTCTTAAGGTGGAAATTGAGGTTATAACTTAAGATTTTCTTCTTTTCTAAAATAGTCACTCATTGCTATAAATGTCCCTCTAACTACTTCTTTAGTTGTATACCACAAATTTTGATATTTTGAGTTTCTGCTGCTCATCAGTTCAAAATATATTCTTATTTTCCTTTTGGTAAAATTTTTCACTCTTGGGTTGTTTATATATGTGTTATTTACTTTAAACATATTTTATCTTTCTCCATTATCTTTCTATTATTCATATGCATATCTAATTTAATTGCATTGCAGTCTGAGAATATACTCTATATGACTTGAATCCTTTTCAATTGATTGAGAGCTATTTTACCGCAAAGAATATGAACTCACAATGCACATTGCATGCGCACTTGAGATTCCTGTCTTGGAGTGAAGTGTTCTGTATATGTCACTTAGGTCAAGTTGATTGATAATGTTCAAATTTTCTATATTCTTCCTGATTTTCTGGCTATTTGTTTTTCTACAGCTCACTATTCCTGGCTTTTTTTCCAGTTCTTTTTCTTTCTTTTCATTTTCCATAGTTTCTATTTCTAAGTTCGCAAGTTCACCACTTTTTTTCTGCCTTATCTAATCTGCTGATTAATCAATCCTATCCACTGTATTTTCGATCTAAGACATTGTAATTTTCATCTCTTAGTGTTTCATTTGTATCTTTTTATTTCTTCCATATCTCTAATTAATACATTTAATCTTTCCTCTATCTTCTTGAACATATGAAATATAGTTATAATAACTGCTTTAAGGTCATTTTCTATCAATTTTTTCATCAGTTTAATTCCTGGCTCAGTTTTGATGGATCATGTTTTCCCTCTTTATGGATTATATTTTCCTGCTTCTTTGCATACCTAGTAAATTTTTCTATTCAGTGTCAAACTTTGTGAATTTTATCTTATTGGGTGCTGAATATTTTTGTATTTTTATAAATATTACTTTTGTGTGTGTTGGATGGAGTTATTTAAAAACAGTTTGATACTTTTTGGTCACACTTTTTAAGATTTATTGGGCAGTATCAAAGCAGCATTTAGTCTAGGCTAGCAGCATTTAGCCACTTTTATGGCAAGAACTTCTTAGCACTCTATGAGGTCAAATGAATTATGAGACTTGCCCTCTGACCACAGAGAACAGACCAGATGCCCAGCCCTGTGTGTCCCTTGAGGATTGTTCCCTCTTATCTTGTTGGTGGTTCTTTTCCTGGCCTTATGTAATTTCCTCACAAACATGCTCTGACTATTACTCTGTTGAATACTCAAGGTGAATTCTCTTCAGATTTTCAAAGTTCTCTCTCTGTGCCACTTTCTCCTCTCTGCTAATATGCCCTTCAGATTCTAGCCATGTTGGCCTCTCTGAATTCCCAGGTCTGTCTCCTCAACTTAGGGAGACAACTAGCCATTACCTCGTTTCCTCCCTCCTGCACTTCAGCCTAGAAATTTTCTCCAGACAGTAAATTGGAAGAATCATAGGGCTCAACTTCCCCTCTGCCATCTCCTAAAGATCACTGTCCTTCATTGCCTGATGTCTAATATCTTGAGAAATATGTTTTCCTTTTCTTTCTTCTTTCATCTTTTATTATTTCAGATGGGAGGGTAAATCCAGTCCTTCCTACTCCATCTTGTTTGGAAGGGAAAGTTCTGAGTTGGATGTTGATAGAAAAACATTTTAATTACTTATGTGCCAAATCTAACTAACAGTTTTATTGGGGGTCATGAAGGCTGTTATCCATATCATGTTCCCTACCAACATAATTATAATATAAATCGAGATGATATCTCATTACTCTTACCTGACTAATTGAGACAATGATGAGGATGTTATAGTTAATTGGCCTTAAATTATCCTTCATCTATACCTTTCAACAATAATAACCTTATGTTGATTGTCGACTACCCTTCCTTTTGACTTATTTGGTCACTAGAGAAAGCAGATTCATTCTATAATGGCCAGTTAGGAATCTTCCCATTGCATTATAGGTGATTAATTGAGTTGGCTAAACACATTCTGTTTTTTTGTTGTCAATTTCCCCCATTTGAGGGACAGTAAGTTTTCTTTGTTGCTTCTTTTTCTTCGTCTTCCACCTAATTGTGTCTTTCCTCCATAGAGCGCAGTATGGGCTTCAGGCTGACTGTATAATGGTTCTCTAATTACATTTCATTCTTTGCTCTCCACAAAAATAAAACCCTTGAGGCATGTTAATGGTCTTAACTGTAGATAGGAGCTCACCCCTTACAGCAGGGCTGAACACAAAGTTGTCACTCTCAGCACTGGCCGGTGTGAGGCAAGAACTGTGGGCAGCACACTAGAGTAAATCTCTTCAGGCAGAGGGCAAGGCAGGCTTGTGGGAAAAAGGTGAGATCATCCATATTTGATTTTTATTGCCTAGTTTCCTAGTAATGATGACATGATACTCATCTGAGAGGTGAGGCATGTCCCATTTCAGCACTTAATGCGCTGCCCCTTCTGCACAGGGGCAGAGTGGGCACTCCTGCGAGGAAGAGAGTTGAGAGGGAGCTTGGATGCCCTGAATACAAATGTCGTACCAGGAGCTCAACAAAGAGAGGAAAATGGATTTTTGCAGGCTCTCCATTTTCTTTACTTTTTGTTCTTTTTTTATTGTTATTTTTGAGGGAGTTGGTAATAAAGATTAAGTTCTGAAATTAGATGATTAAAAAGTATAAAAATGGACATCTAAATTATGACGTGGCCCATACACTGATTGATAAGACGGCATAAAGGAGAAAAGGAGGCAAAGCCTTCATTGTTAAAAATACCCTCTCACCTTTTTTTGTTTTTTACTAAAATTATAAGGAGCTCAGGTTCTTTTGGCTTTCCTTGGTTGTGTTAGTCCATTCTCTCAATTCCTAAAGTATTTGGTATCTGCTTCATACCCCAAAGAAAAGCAAAGTTGTTTTCACAGTTACTTAAATTAATGAATTGCTTTAGAAACATTCAAAGTACTTTAAAATACACTAATTTGTTTAATTTGTTATAGCTACAGCTATTTATTGCCCTTTCCACTACTTCAAAGGGTGAATCTTCAGTATAAATCAATGGCAAACTTGTCTAACCTATTTGGCAAAAACTAATGATTATTTTACTAAATATTAATAGCTTGGTATCCTCTATAATATAGTTATACAATTCAAAGATCCCTAGATAAAAATATAGTAAGTAAATAGTTATTTTTTTAATTTCCTACTAAAAATTATTTGCTCTTTCTTAACCATTAACCTTCCCTTAATATCTTTAACTATTTACTGCTGAAAAGAATAACTCAAAATAATAATGAAAACAAGTCTTCTATCTTTCCTTTGAAGAGACGCTGAGGATACCCACTGGTACTACATTTCATCTTTTGAATACCCTCTAAAAGCTTTGCTTGCCCACACGTATTCCTCTTCTGATTTCTATAACTTGTTGAGGACTAAATGGTGATACTTTTACTACTTGCTGATTAATACATGCCTTCCAACATACTTCTGATTTTGCCTCCAATGATTGGAGAAGGGCTTAATGCATGTAACCTTTTTCTCCTCAGCAAGAATGTAGACTCTTAGCAATGAGTAGCTATTAGGCATGATGCTCTTCCTTATCACACTGGGAGGTGGATAAATTTAATTTTTGTATGTGAAATCAAAATTAAGAGAGGAATAATAATTTCTTGTGAAGGCACTATATAAGTTTTAAGCAGAAAATTAATCCTATTTCTTTGAAATGTATCTGAAATTTAACAATTACTTAGCATGGAAAGCCTCTCTGGCATTTGTCAGTGACTCAACTAGGAGCCAAAACTTAGCCTATCCACTATTCCTGGCAGCAGAGAACATGCAGTTTATAAGATCCACAGGGTCCTGAAAAGCTAATTAATCCTGAGGAAAGGGAAGCATCCTCAAATGATTAGACCAAGAAGAACACTTCTTCAGGGAGTTAGAGTGATTGCAAAGAGAGAACATTCAGGATGCCAAGAGGGAAGAGGTAGCTGTAGAAAAGGAGAGAGCTTTCATGTGGAGCACTCCCTGGCAGCCTAGAGTCTGCAGACCTGTATCATGTGGGCTCAAAAGTGGGAAAAATGCACCCCAGAGAATATATAAGACATTTAAATGGTTGTGGGAAAAACTTCTATTTAACTCTTAGATAAAACATCAGAAATAAAGTTTTAATACATTGATTGACACTGGTGCTCTGTCTTGGTACCTATGTAAGCAGGTCATATGTCACGCATCATAGGTGAAATAAGTGAGGGAATCAAGATATCCTAAAGCAGTGCTTCTCAAAGTTTGGTCCCTAGACCAGCTTTGGAGGTGAGACCTAGCAATCTGTATTTTAACAATGCTTCCAATTGATTCTGATGCATGTTATTATTATTATCATCATCATCATATTAGTATTATCAGTCTTATTAAATGTATATACTCAGTATTCAAAAAACTGAGCAGAAGGAATCTGGGCTTACTAGAGTCTTCTGGAAAAGAAATTAAGAATTCAGTGAAATTTTTTGACATCTGTAAATTTCCAACGTTTGTAATTATTCTTTCTTTGTTGTAAAACCTTTTAAACAAAAAGAGCTGGCGCATTTAAAAGTAGATAGGCAGGGATTATCCAGAAATTATAAGGTAAGAACACTCTAGAATCTCTTTGGAGAGGAAAAGAATCCTAGAATATAGAATAGGTGGGGAGGAAAATGTAGGGCAGAGATCGATATTGGTATGGAGATGCTAATCATCATTATGATAGTTGACTCATCGTGGTTCCTTGCCATTTTTATGATTAACTTTATTTTACATACTTCAAATATGTTTTTTCTTACTTATATTCAAATTATGTCTGTGTGAATAAAGAGTTTGAACATTTTAATTGAATTTGCCTTCATTTTATTGCAGGTTGGGTTCTCCAGGAAGCAAAATTTGAGACAGAATTTAGAGTGTAGAGTATATATTGAAAGGTGTCCCTGGAATCAAAACTTCTTGTGGAAGACTAAGGAAGGAAACTGGAGGGAAAATTTCACCCATGATGCAGGCTCAGTGACAGTCTCGAACAATCCCATGGTAGGATCTGAAACCAAAATAGTCCTTCAGAGTTGCCACTAGCTAGGCTGAAGGATGGGGCTTTACAGTCCTCCATCAACCCATCATTAGATGCAGACCCCCTCTTAAAAGGCAGTTCTCTGCGGCTGGGTCAGTCCCTGAGGCACTGCTGGCTGTGGGGACTATAAAGACCTTACTGAAGACATATCTGGGAGGTGCATCCCAGTGTCGACCACATTATTGACATTTTTATGTTTATACACTGCCTCAGTTCTGTAGAATCAGATTGATATAACTTTGACCATTAGTTATGCTCTCTTTGTGACCACTCTAACTCCCTGAAATACTTCCTTCTCTTTGCAGTCGTTTAAGGATGCTTCCCTTTCTTCAGGATTAATCAGCTTTCCAAGCTCCTGTGGGTCTTATAGACTCCATGTTCTACCTTTTCTCATAGATTGAACTTGGATGAGTTATTTAACTTCTCTAGGTCTCATTCACCTTGTCAGGAAAATGGGAATAATTATCTTTTTCATAAGATTGGGTGAAGATTAAGTAAGATTTCTTTTAGTTTTTAACACAGTATCTGTGTACTTATGGTATGCACTTAAGAAAAAAATGTGTCCTTATTACCCCTTCTAGAAGCTGAAAAAGTATGAAATTCGTTGGGGTAATGCTGAGCTCAAAGTGAAATATAAAACGAAAAATACGAATTTCTCATATGACTGTGCTGTATAAAGTTGCAACAGCTTCAACACTATGGAGTATTAAAGACAACTGTCTATCGTCTGCCTGCAGAAAGGCTGCCATAGCTGAGCTACTAATTAAACTCATAGTGACACATCATAAGGAATAGATGATGCTTTTGGCCTTGGGGATACTTCATTTCATGTGGTAGTTGGCCATTAAAGTAATTTTTCTTAAATAAAAGAAATAGAATATTGCAGATAAAGTTGAAACTTCTTTTTTTTGAGGAACATTAGCCCTGAGCTAACATCCACTGCCAATCCTCCTCTTTTTGCTGAGGAAGACTGGCCCTGAGCTAACATCCATTCCCATCTTCCTCTACTGTATATGTGGGATGCCTACCACAGCATGGCTTGCCAAGTGGTGCCATGTCCACACCCGGGATCCAAATCGGTGAACCCCGGACAGCCGAAGCAGAATGCGTGAACTTAACTGCTATGCCACCAGGCCAGGCCCATGAAACTTCTTTTATTACCTTTTCCTCTGGAACAATCACTATCATAAATTTGCTGTGAACTCTTCCAGTCTGTTTTTGCGCTTTTAATAGATGAATATTCACATAAACACTATATTTTATTGTTCTGTGTGTTTTAAAAATTATAAAATTTCTGTCATACTATATGTATTATTTAGCAAATTTAATTTTCACTTAATATTTAGAGATCTAACTTATCCATCTTAGGTATATATTTAGTCCTTATTTAAAAACCTATCATATAGAATTTGGGGCTTCTGCTCCCAGGCTGTGTAAGTGGAAGAAGAGTCACTCTAACCCTTAAAAGAAAAAAGAGCCAGACTAACTTCAAATTCATGTATTTTTTTCAACTCCTTAGAGAACCAAAGTTGGAGAGCAAACAACTGGCCCAAAATCTAAAAAGAATTGGTGCCTGTGGGCACAGAAGTGATGCAAACATGTTCTTATGCTGGGAAGAAGCAATAGACAGTGGTAAGGAGTTGAACTGGAAGAGTCAATAATTTGGTGAAGGCCAAGCGTGAGTTGACAGGATAGTGTGAGACCCTGAGAGCGGCAGAAATTGGGAAGTCCACATCCTCTTACAGGCTGTTTCTCCATAAACACTGCCAGGTAGAAAGTTTGTAAAGATCTTGAAAAGTATCCTTTGTGGTGCAGAGCTAGGAAAAGTGAATAGCAGCCATTCAGGAGGGGCAAGGAATTCTTTCTAGATCCTTCTTCTCTATCTCCACAATAGAACAAGAGCCTTAAAGTGCGAGGGAAAAGAAATAAGTACTGCTGTCATCAGGATGTTGCTGAAAAATCATTGTAGCTGGGAGAAAAGAACAGGGAGGAAAAAAGAGAGGGGTGGGATTGTGAGCCGGACCCACAAGTACAGCTGCGGGAAGGGCAAGAGAACTGAGAAGGCCACACCTCCAAGATCCAGGGATACAATGTTTCCCTGTCAGAGGCTTAATCAGAAAAACAGTCAACACACTCCCTCATAGTCTTTGCCACCAACCTAACAGGCTTCAAAAACTATAGAATACTGCTGGAAGAGAGACAGGAGAGGAAAAGGAGTGAACTAGGAGACCCACTCTGAGGCACAGCACAAAAGGAAGATATAAAGTTCAAAACTGAATAGACATTGTTCTGAGAAACCAACACCTACACTAACTGAAGCCTGTGGTGGTACACAAAGGTGAACTATAGCAACAGCAAATCTCAACCCAGCGCAATTCCTATCTAGACTAGCTCAAAGTCAACATCAAAAGCCTAGCAGAACTTGTGCTCATTTCCAGGCATAAAAATCATTTTATCTCAGTCTCTACTGTTTTACAGAACACTTCTAACCAAAAATTACAGGGCACAGAAAGGGCAAGAAAAACATACTCAGAAAAGATGAAACAATTATCAGAACTAAACTCAAGTAGAAAGATGCCGGAACTACCTGGTAAGAAACTTAAGGCAACTATGACTAATGTGTTAAACACGCTAATGAAAATGCTGAACAACTTTCAAATCAGAGGGGTGATTTCAGTGGAAGAGTTAGAAACTATGAAAAAGAGACAAATGGAAATATGAGAATTGAAAAAACACAGTATCAGAGATAAGGAATGTCTTCTATCGGATCATCAATACACTTAATGGAGGAAAGGATCAAAGAACTCGAAAGAAGAGCATTGGAAACTATCCAAACCAAAATATAAAAGGAGTGAAAAATTGCTTTTATTTTTATATCAATTTTATTTATTTATTTATTTTTTAATTGCAATAACATTGGATTATAACATTATCTAGCTTTCGGATGTACATCATGATATATTTCAAATTCTGTGTAAATTACATCATGTTCACCACCCAAAAACTAATCACAGTCCATCCCCTCACTTGTGAGCCTAATCACCCCTTTTGCCCTCCCCCCTTCCCGTATGGTAACCACCAATCCAATCTCCATTGCTATGTGTTTGTTTGTCATTGTTTTTATCTTCTCCTTATGAGTGAGATCATACGGTATTTGACTTTCTCCTTCTGACTTATTTCACTCAGCATAATACCCTCAAGGTCCATCCATGTTGTCACAAATGGCCGGATTTCGTCATTTCTTATGGTTGAGTAGTAGTTCATCGTGTATAAATACCACATCTTCTTTAGCCATTCGTCCCTTGATGGGTACCTAGGTTGCTTCCAAGTCTTGGCTGTTGTGAATAATGCTGTGATGAACGTAGGGGTGCAAGTATCTTTATGCCTTTGCGTTTCCAAGTTCTTTGGATAAATACCCAGCAGTGGGATAGCTGGATCATATGGTAGATCTATTCTTAATTTTCTGAGGATACTCCATACTGCTTTCCATAGCGGCTGGACCAGTTTGCACTCCCACCAGCAGTGTACAAGGGTTCCCTTCTCTCCATATCCTCTCCAACATTTGTTGTTTTCTGTCTTGTTAATTATAGCCATTCTGACCAGAGTGAGGTGATATCTCATTGTAGTTTTCATTTGCATTTCCCTGATAGCTAATTATGTTGAACATCTTTTCATGTTGCTGTTGGCCATCCGTATATCTTCTTTGGAGAAATCTCTGTTCAGATCTTTTGCCCACTTTTTAATTGGGTTATTGGTTTTTTGTTGTTGAGCTGTATGAGTTCTTTGTGTATTTTGGATATTAACCCCTTATCTGATATACGGTTTGCAAATATCTTCTCCTAATTGTTAGGTTGTCTTTTCATTTTGTTGATGGTTTCCTTTGCTGTGCAGAAGATTTTTAGTTTGATGTAGTCCCATTTGTCCATTTTTTTCTTCTGTTTCCCTTGCCCAGTCAAACATGGTACTTGAAAATATGCTGCTAAGACTGATGTCAAAGAGCACACTACCTATGTTTTCTTCTAGAAGTTTCATGGTTTCGGGTCTTACATTCAAGTCTTTAACCCAATTTGAGTTGATTTTTATGCATGATGTAAGACAACTGTCTACTTTCTTTCTTTTGCATGTGGCTGTGCAGTTTTCCCAACACCATTTATTGAAGAGACTCTCCTTTCTCCATCATATGCTCTTGACTCCCTTGTCGAATATTAACTGTTCAGAGATGTGTGGGTTTATTTCTGGGCTCTCAATTCTGTTCCATTGATCTGTGTGTCTGTTTTTCTGCCAGTACCATGCTGTTTTGGTTACTTTGGCTTTGTAGTATATTTAGAAATCAGGGAGTGTGATACCTCCAGTTTGTTCTTTTTTCTCAGGAGTCCTTTGGCTATTCGGGGTCTTTTGTTGTTCCATATAAACTTTACAATTCTTTGTTCTATTTCTGTAAAAAATTTTGTTGGAATTTTGATAGCGATTGTGTTGAATCTATAGATTGCTTTAGAAAGTATGGACATTTTAACGTTGTTAATTCTTCCAATACAAGAGCACGGAATATCTTTCCATTTCTTTGTGTCTTCTTCGATTTCTTTCAACAATGTTTTATAGTTTTTGGTGTACAGATCTTTCACCTCTTTGGTTAAGTTTATTCCTAGGTATTTTATTCTTTTTGATGCAATTGTAAATGGGATTGTATTCTTAATTTCTCTTTCTGCCACTTCGATGTTAGTGTATAGAAATGCAACTGATTTTTGTACGTTGATTTTGTATCCTGTGACTTGACTGTATTCCTTTATTGTTTCTAAAAGTTTTTTAGTGGATTCTATAGGGTTTTCTAGATATAAAATCATGTCATCTGCAAAGAGTGACAATTTCACTTCTTCTTTTCCAATGTGGATCCCTTTTATTTCTTTTTCTTGCCTGATTGCTCTGGCAAGGACTTCCAATACTATGTTAAATAAGAGTAGTGACAGTGGGCATCCTTGTCTGGTTCCTGTTCTTAAAGGGATAATTTTCAGTTTTTCTCCATTGAAAATGATATTTGCAGTGGGTTTGTCATATATGGCCTTTATTATGTTGAGATATTTTCCTTCTATACCCATTTTATTTAGAGCTTTTATTATAAATGGATGCTGTATCTTGTCAAATGCTTTCTCTGCATCTATTGAGATGACCATGTGATTTTTATTCTTCACTTTGTTAATGTGGTGTATCACGTTGATAGATTTGCAGATGTTGAACCATCGCTGCATTCCTGGAATGAAACCTACTTGGTCATGATGTATGATCTTTTTAATGTAGTGTTGTTCGATTTGCTAGTGTTTTGTTGAGGAATTTTGTGGAAATGTTCATCAGCGATATTGGCCTGTAATTTTCTTTTTTTGTGTTGTCCTTGTCTGGTTTTGGTATCAGGATAATGTTGGCTTCATAGAAGGGGTTAGGAAGCCTCCCCTCCTCTTCAATCTTTTGGAAGAGTTTGAGAAGGATAGGTATTAAGTCTTCTTTGCATGTTTGGTAGAATTCACCAGGGAAGCCATCTGGTCCTGGACTTTTATTTTTTGGGAGGTTTTTGATTGCTGTTTTGATCTCCTTACTGGTGATCGGTCTATTCAAATTTTCTGCTTCTTTTTGGTCTGGTTTTGGAAGGCTGCATGTTTCTAAGAATTTATCCATTTCTTCTAGATTATCCAATTCGTTGGCATATAACTTTTCATAGTATTCTCTTATTGTCTTTTGTATTTCTGAGATGTCTGTTGTAATCTCTCTTCTTTCATTTCTGATTTTATTTATTTGAACCTTCTCTCTTTTTTTCTTGGTAAGTTTAGCTAAGGGTTTGCCAATTTTGTTTATCTTTTCAAAGAACCAGCTCTTGGTTTCATTAATTTTTTCTATTTTTTTTTTTTTTTTTTAGTCTCTATATCATTTATTTCTGCTCTGATTTTTATTATTTCCTTCCTTCTGCTGATTTGGGGCTTTATTTGTTGTTCTTTTTCCAGTACCTTTAGATGCAATTTTATGTCTATTTGGGATTTTTCTTCTTTGTTGAGGTAGACCTGAATTACTATAAACTTCCCTCTTAGAACCACTTTTGCTGTATCCCACAGATTTTGGTATGTCGTATTTTCATTTTCATATCTCCAGGAATTTTTTGATTTCTCCTTTGATTTCTTCATTGACCCCAATCATTGTTAAGTAGCATTTTGTTTAATCTCCACATTTTTGTGACTTTTCTGGTTTTCTTCCTGTAGTTGATTTCTAGTTTCATACCTTTGTGGTCAGAAAAGATGCATGGTATTATTTCAATCTTCTTAAATTTATTGAGACTTGTTTTGTGGCCTAATATGTGATCAATCCTGGAGAATGTTCCATGTGCATTTGAAAAGTATATGTATTCTTTTGTTTTTGGATGGAATGTTCTGTATATTTCTACTAAGTCCATCTCATCTAATGTGTCCTTTAAGGCCAGTGTTTCCTTATTGATCTTCTGTTTGGATGATCTATCCATTGGTGTAACTGGAGTGTTAAAGTCCCCTGCTATTATTGTGTTACTGTCTATTTCTCCTCTTATGTCTGCCAATAATTGCTTTATATATTTATGTTGTCCTCTGTTGGGTGCATAGATATTTACAAGTGTTATATTTTCTTGTTGGCTCGTTCCCTTTATCATTATGTAGTACCCATCTTTATCTCTTGTTACACTTTTTGTTTTAAAGTCTACTTTGTCTGATGTAAGTATTCCTACCCCCACTTTCTTTTCATTGCCATTTGCATGCAATATCTTTTTCCATCCTTTCACTTTCAGTTTATGAGTGTCTTTACATCTGAAGTGTGTCTCTTATATACGTCATATACAGGGGTCTTGCTTTTTTACCCAATTGACCGTCCTATGGCATTTGATTGGAGTATTTAGTCCATTGACATTTAAAGTAGCTATTGATAAATATGTATTTATTGCCATTTTGTTACCTTTTTTTCTGGGTATTTTAGTAGTTCTTCTTTGTTCCTGTCTTTTTCTCTTGCTCTCTTCCCTTGTGGTTTGATGGCTATCTTTAGTAATAGGTTTGATTTCTTTTGTCTTACTTTTTTTCTTGCTTATTATAGGTTTCTGATTTGTGATTACCATGAGGATCCTATTTAATATTCTATGTAACAGTCTATATTGAGTTGATAGACTCTTTAGCTTGACCTCTTTCTAAAAGCGCTACTTTTTCACTCGCCTCCTCCCACATTTTATATTTTTCACATTATATATAGTCTTTTGTTTAGTGTGTGTCTATCCATTACCCTCTTATCATTGAAATAGGTGATTTTAGTACACTTGTCTTTTAACCTTCATATTATCTTCACAAGTAGTTGATCTGATACCTTTACTATATTTTTAGCTTTACAAGTGATTTTATTGCCTGGTTTTGTTGTTGTTGCTGTTTTGTTTTTTATGATAATTTTTTTAAATGTCTATTTGTGGTCATTACTTTCCCACTTAAATAAGTCCCTTCAGCATTTCTTGTAGAATTGTTTTTTTGGTGATAAACTCCTTTAATTTTTGCTTGTCTGGGAAGCTCTTTATCTTTCCCTCCATTCTGAATGACAACCTTGATGGATAGAGCATTCCTAGCTGTAGGTTTTTTCCTTTTAGCACTTTAAATACGTCATGCCATTCTCTTCTCTCCTGTAGGGTCTTAACTGAGAAGTCTGCTGATAGCCTTATGGGCTTCCTTTTGTGTGTCACTTGTGGTCTTCCTCTTACTACTTTTAGGATTCTCTCTTTATCTTTAATTTTGGACATTTTAATTATAATATGTCTTGGTGTGGGCCTCTTTGGACTTATCTTTTTTGGAGCTCTCTGTGCTTCCTGAACTTGGATGTCTGTTTCCTGCCTCAGGTTAGGAATATTTTCATCTATTATTTCTTCAAATAAATTTTCTGCCCTGTTGTCTCCCTCTTCTTCTGGGATACCTATAATCCAAATGTTAGCATGCTTGATATTATCCCAGATTTCCCTTAGACTCTTCTTATTCTGTCTAATTCTTTTTTCTTTTTTCTGTTCTGCTTGGGTGATTTCCTCTAGTCTTTTGTCCAGCTCACAGATCCATTCTTCTGCTTCATCTACTCTGCTATTGAGTCCTTCTAGTGAATTTTTAATTTCCAGTACTGTATTCTTCATGTCTGACTTTTTTATATCTTCCAGCTCTTTCCCGATGAGCTCAGTGTGTTCTTCTCCCAATATCTGTGAGCATCCTTATGATATTTTGTTTTAACTCTTTGTCAAGTAGCTTGCTTGTTTCTCTTTCATTTAGTGCTTTTTCTGGGGTTTTGTCCTGTTCCCTTGCTTGGAAATTATTCCTTTGTCTCCTCATTATGCCTCTTTCTCTCTGTTTATTTCTATGCATTAGGTGAGTCAGCTATGTCTCCTGATCTTGGAGAAGTGGCCTTATGAGGCTCAGCAGTGTGCTTCCCTCTTGTCACCAGTCCGGAAGATCCAGGAGTGACCCCTTTGTGGGCTACTTGTGTCCTTCTGCTGTGGCAGGGTTATTACTATTGCAGGTACCCAGGGAGTCTAATCTTTCCTTCCCTGACCAACTGTTTGTAAATCCAATTTGGGGAGCCTCAGCAATGTTGGCTACACAGTCTATCAGCACACTCCTATCGTAGTTTTCCTCTTACTTGGGTTGGTGCCCAGTGTAGCTGGTTGCTAGGCTCAGGGGCTTACAGTTGTGATAGGCTTCAGGCCTGCAAGCCTACTATCAGTTCTCTTAGGAGTACTGCTGAGTTGGGCTGGCCCTTGGCATGGAGCATTCAAGTGTTTCAGGCTTTGGAAGGTGGGGCTGATCCTTTTTATGGCTATTTATGAAGCACAGGTCTTCTGGCGCTGATAACCCTCAACCCCCACAGGACCACACACACCATCAACACAGTCCTAGTCCATGCACATTTCTCAAACCCCTGGAGTGTACCCCAATGTTGCACTGCAGAGGCCCCCATCTCTCCACCAATGCCCCCCACAGTTTGCCTGGTCCTCACACAGGCCCTGCCCCACAGAGGCAGACACACTTGCCTGCCTATAGAGGATCAAGGAACCCAGTCAATGCAGGCTGAAAAGTAGCCTGAAGGTTTAGTGTTAGGTGGGGCCAGTCCCTAGGGCAGGCTGAACTGGATTAAATCTGTGCTCTAGTGGGTGTGGCAGAGCCCTGGGCTAACAGGCCAAGGGATGAACCTCAATGGCGCCCACCAGGCATCTGTGTCAGCATGCCTAAACCAGTTCAGAACAATGGCCCCCACTAATGTCTCAGTCTCCTGAGAGGTCCCTCCTCTCACCAAGATGCCCCCTTAGCCCACCAGGTGAATCTTATTTCACCAAAGGGCTGTCAGCCTTCTCTCTGGTGGTTTTAGGTTGCTGCAATGAGTGAGTTTGTGTGTGGGCCCTTTAAGACCTGGGTCTTTTCGGCTTTCCACCAACAGCTTTTCTAGGGGTATCTTTGCTGTAGTTAATAGCCAGCAAAGCCAGACAGTGAGACCCTCATCTCAGTTGGGCTGAGTTTGAAGGATGCTTATAGCAGTATTGGCCCACTCCAGACCTCACTCTTTCAGGGAGGGTTGTGTACCTTAGGGTGTCTCCCACCTGGCCAGCTGAGAAGCTCCACTGTTCCCAAAGGTGGCTTTTTCCTCTCCAGCAGGAATTTCTGCCTCTTCCACCTTAGTCAGGACTGTCCTTTGTTGTGGGGGTTCTTTTTATCCAGTTTTCAGTTTTCTCTGCAGGTGAATTTTTCCAAAGGTAGTTGTAACCTGGTTGTGTTCTTGGGAGGAGATAAGCTCAGTCTGCTTATGCCGCCATCTTGATGAGATCCCTGAAAACTTGTTTTTGAAAAGGCAAAAAGACCACCCAAGAGTTGTGGTACAAAATCAAATACTCTAATAGACATGTGTTTATATTCTCAGAAAAATAAAGAAAATAGGTCAAAAAACATTTGAAAGTGTGTATGAGAATTTTCCAAAATTAATGATAGACCCCAAATTACAAAATCTGGAAGCTCAAGAACACAAAGCAGGATAAGAAAAATACCACTCCAGTCTCAAAAAACCTCCTAGGCATATCTTACTCATTGTTGAAAACAAAACATGAAGAAAGTGTCTTGAAGGCAATCAGAGCATAAAAAGGAACATTGCATTCAGAGGGACAAGGCAGGATTTACAGGCAACTTCTTCTTGGAAACAAAGCAAGCAGGAAGACAATGAAGTAATGTTTCACTATCAATTTATTTTCTCTCAGTTTCAAATTGACTTAATTTCTTGATCTATGAAAATAGAACTGGATCCTTTTTTATTTTTTCCTTTGCTAGTTTGTATGATGCTAAGTTTGTCAGTTGAAGGCACCAGAGAGACATTGCAGAAGGAAGCAATTTTGGAACTCCAATGAGTTCTTAACAGGTTTTTGCCAGAGCCCATGGCTTTTCCTGTGCTCATCTCCTGAAGTGTGAGTGGCTTCTCCAGCATATGGCTACCGATATGAATAGTGAGCGGCAGCACCCTGCAGCCTGGAGCTTCTCCCAGAAACTCCCTTGGGTGGTTTAATAGCAAAGTGCCTTCAGTGAGATACTGTGCTGTGAATAGCCTTTCCTGGCCCCCTAGAGAACATCTTTCTGGCAAGGTTCAAATAGTGGATTTCCACCACATTCTGCCAGGGCAGCATCAGAGTAACATCTCTAACATTCAGTGAGCCAAAGTCATGACCTTTCCTGTACTTCTGGATCTTAGTCCTAAGAGGAAGGCTCTTCCTTGGATGGTCTGTCTCAGCCCTAGGGATAGAAGCTACTCCCTATATTTGCTATTCTTATATTCTTTATAATTCTCTTAATTCTTTCTAACCAAACTCTTGTGTCTCTGATTCTCTGTTGTAAGTTAATAATTCTTTGCATTAAATTTTACCTGGTCATATTACTGTGGGGCTTATGCTTTGTTTGTGATTCTAATTAATATAATATAGCATAAATTCAGGTGGTCCTCCTGAGTGTCTGTCTTCCATAAGGACCTCTGCCATACTTTGTCTCTTCCATAGTGAGTCTTTCGCTTCCAGGTGTTCAGAAGAGAGACAAAGAAACAGAGACACAAAGATAGACAGCTCAGAAGTGGCTTACATCACTTATTCTCAGATTTTATGGTCTCAACCTAGATGCCAAAGAGGCTGAATAATATAGTATTCCTATGTTCCTAGGAAGAAGAGGTGGGCTTGGTGAGCATTTAGCCAGTCTCTACAACAACATATGAAACTTTCCATGTTCTAAACTATGTAATGACTATAAAACTATATAATATCTCACTCCACCACCCACAAATCTTTCCCATCTTTCATCTCTTCCTCAGTAAATGTTACAATCATTTACCTATTCATCAAGCAAAAACCTTGTAGTCATCCATAATGCCTGGCTTTCTTACATTTCAAATCTATCAGTGAATTCTCTTGCAAATATAACTACTCTCATCTTGTCTGAGCCACATGAATCTCTGCCCTGGACTACTGCAATGAATTTCTAATTCCTAGCTTGCTTCTCTGCTGCCACTCTTTTCCCTACAGTATGTTCACCTGAGAGAAGCCAAAGGCATCTTCCAAAATCTAAAAAGGTCATGTGATGATCCCACTCTCATCCCATCAGTCATTTCCCATCACGCTTCAGACTTCGATTTAAAGTCCTTTCCATGGCCTGCCAGTTCCTTCATGATCTGATCCCCAGTTACATTCCCTAATCCTTCTTATCTGTGTCCACTCTGCTCTGACCACACAGGAATTCTTGCAGTTTTCACCTCTAGGTCTCTTCTCTTCTTATTTCCTATTTCAGGAATGCTCATTTCTCTGTTATTTTAATTGGTACATTTTCTACATTCAGACTTACATGTTATCATCTCAGAAAATCTGTCTTGGTCATCAGTCTAAAATATCACCTTCTATTTTGATTGATGTAGGTTTTTTCATATCAGTAATCACTACCAGACATTATTATATTAATTTTTTTATTATATCAATCCTTAATTACTAGAATATAAGCTCTATGAAACAAGGACTTTGCCTTCTGGTCTCCAGTGTAAAACCAGGGCCTCTAAAAGTTCTAGGAAATGAAAGGCTTAATTAGTATTAGTTGAATGAATGCATGAATATCAGACTTGGAGAGAAAACATCCATGAAACACATTAGGAGGGTGGATGTGAGATGCAAAAGGGAAACAACATTGACAAAAACCTTGAATCATTTATGAACAAGAAAAAAATGTATGACACAGTTGGGAAACTGTAAGTGTTTTATTAAGACAGGAAAGTACAACGAGAAAGTCCTAATGATAAAAGATGAGGACCAGGAAGTAAACAGGGATCAGTTACAAAACTGAGGAGTTTGGATTGTATTACAAGCAGAGCAGGAAGCTGCTGGAAGTGCAGCTTTAATAGGGAAGTTGCCCAATCAGATTTGTGGCTTAGTAACCACATATAACTTAGAGAGAAGGGGCACTGAAGGAAAAGACACCAATTTTAACCAACAGCCTAGGTTAGATATGACTGGCTGGGACCAAAATGATGGCAGTTGGAATAACAGGGACTGGAAAGTTCAGAAGAAGCTTCGGAAATAAAATCAAGAGAATGAAGTTTTTGTTATTGTTTTTTAACGTGGGGATGAGAAAAACTTTCTTTTGGTCTTCAGATAAAGAAAAGGTAAATTTTAACTCCCTTACTTAAAACAAAAATCAGTTTCTTTACCCTCATTCACAGAGAAAAATGTTAATAATTGGGTTCTTTAAATCTGATAAAAACATAGTCTAGGTTGACAATGAAAGTGACTTTCCTAGAGTCATGAAAATAAAGACAGTCAAGTGATTGCATTTGTTATTTTCAGTGAATGACGTCTGGTGTGTTTAGTATGTCAAGGAGCAACTCTTCCCAAGGACTCCCCAACATTCCCACATCACGCTACCTAATGTGTTCTTAGGTAGAACAATACTCACAAACTCTTGAGAATAAAACAGAGATAAATGTCTGCCAAAATCTGGGAGCTATTTACATATTATTAAAACATGCAGTGTAATTATAACAATTCAATCTTCTAGAAAACGCAATAACCAGTTTCCCTGCTTGGTAGAAGGAAAGCGAATGTAAACTGTCCAGGTTGTGTAACTTTATCTCTGGTATTCTGCCAGACAAAGAAATGCTGCTATTCAAAGTTTAAGGGGAAGATTTGAATGAAATTTTACATTCATAATTTCTGTTTTGTTTTTCCCCTCATGCACGAATCAGAAGAACATAGTAAAAATAAGCCCAGGGAGTTCTTTACTGTTATAAGCATATTTAAGTGGCTAGGCCTGGGAGGGAGTGGTATAGATTTTGAAGTTGACTCTATAGTTTTAGAAACTGTAATTTGAAATTAGACATGGCTTCAATGTCAACATCTTCTTTTCCCATACTTCCAATAGCTCCCTTCTGCAAAACCAACTATGGAAATTTATGGAGCCCAGGGCAAAATGAAAATGTGGAGTCCCTTGTTGAAAAAGTATTAAGAATTTCTGGAGTTCATCCAGTGGTGTACTGGTTAAGTTTGTGCACTCTGCTTCTGCAGCCCAGGATTCACAGGTTTGGATCCCAGACGTGGACCTATGCAGTGCTCATTAAGTCATGCTGTGGCAGCGTCCCTGATACAAAGTGAGGGAAGATTGTCACACATGTTAGTTAAGGGACAATCTTCCTCATACACACAAAAAAGAAATATTAAGAATTTCAAAATGGCAATAGTAGAACATTAAACCAAGTGTGAAACCCTTCTGAGTGTGGGGTCCTGTGTAAGCCCACAAAACCAGTCCTGCTCCCATGGAACAAAAAAAAGAGTTCCTGACTTTGATCAGTATTTGTAAATGAGTGACAGCTCAGATGAATTTCCTTTTGATTTTGATAGCTCATCCTATAGCTACGCTTCTCCTGTCAGGCAGACTGTGTCTCTGGGTACACGATCTGATCTAATGTGTTTGACCGGAAACCTGGGCATTCCTCCATCTTACTCTAAAAGCAAATCTTAACAGAGTCTTACTAATTGAGTCTTGTAAAAATACTCTCATCTCTTTAACAAGACTCATTTGTGGTACAAATCTGTCATACTGAGATATCCACAACCTCTCTCAAGCTTTTGGAAAAATTTGACCATCGTTGCTGGTTCAGCAATTTTAACAGACACGACCAGTCACTCCAGCTAAAACATTGGTCAATTGTGGTGGGGGAGTTGTTAAAAGTCAGATAAGCTAGTGTTGTATTGAATTTGCTGATCAATGCAGTCAAAATAGCTAATCCAGCAATCCTTTGTTATGCCAGAGCTGGTGAGGTCATTGACTGCTGCAGCTCAATGAAGAAGGGGCTTGGTAAACGTGTCCTTGGAGGTAGCACCAAGGCGACACTCAGCAATGCCATTTCCACCAGTTTGAGTTCTTCCTTCTCGCTTTTCTCTTGCTGCTTGTAATTTCACAGGAAACCTGGAGGGCTCTGCTTCTGTCTATATCCCAGGCTACAGAACCTCTTTACCCTCGTTTCCATTTCTATTTTCCTTCTTGCCATGTCATACCTCACCAGCTGATCCTCACATCAGTTCCACTCACACAACCCCTTTCAGTGTGCGTGCACACACACACACACACTCTCTCTCAAACCAGTCCTGCACTAAATTTTCTAATCTAACCAGAATTAAGTGTATTAGTGGTTGACAGGCAAGGACTCATGAGAAAATTCAACTATAATTTCCACATAGCCACAAAGGACAGCTGGTGGGTGTAGCTTTTATTCAGCATGAGGTAGAGTAGAGAAAATCAGCCTATGTATTACCTTTCTGCTCCTTTATTGTTGAAACCCCAAATAGCAGCTTTGACCACTGTTATTTTCCTATAACAAGCTTCATTTAACCAATGTAATACTGCGTTTGAAGCCAGGCCTATTCAATGTGCGATGAAGTGATGTGTCAGTTACTTAGTGTCTTTGAGTATCATTGATAAGACATCTTACTATTTTAAAGTAAAATTATTCAGCAGCTTCTACTATGCAGATCTAACTTACTATACTCCTCTGTCTTCTCTTTTTTTCAAAGAAAGTTTTGTTAACTTCACCCTGTCTCTGAGCCACCCTGTCCTTGAATCACAAAAGGTAATCTCTGTGGTCCAAACTGAATTTTCTTCTTTTTGAAACTACTAAACATGCCAAAATAATCACTTGCGATCTATGTTTATATTTCTCTTATTCAAAAATATGTTACAATATCATTCTAACTTTAAGATAAATCAATTAATTTAATTTTAACTTGTATCATAATTGCTTAAATATATTTGCTTGACTCAGTTACTATAATTTTCTTTTACCCTTATTTATGCAAAATTCTTTTGTATATATTTATGTGTATCTATCAAATAAAATTCTTTGAAAATGCTAAACCACAAATCTAATTACATCATCGTTTCTGTAGTCAAGCACATTGCACATATACCCTCAAAACAAAATGGAGAATTAATTCAATTTCATGCTTGTTTCAGTTAAATCTGAGCATAAAAAGTAACATATCTTTTATATCTCAAGTACTTTTGAATTCCTCAGTTTTGATGGTAAAGGGACCAGTTCTATTTCTTTATTTTTAGAACCAAAATACAGAGGATAGGGAGGTTAACAGATGTGGTAGAATTTATTAAGACATCTGTGTCTCAAAATCACTAAACAGATAAAAATATTTATTTATAAATTAATCAAGTAATGAAGGATTGAAAAAGTCTCAAATCATTTTCTTAAGGGTCAGTATTATGTCCTTAGTTGAAAATGCTGTGGGTTTTATAAGAGGTATGGTCACAGATGAAGATGCTATCACACAACAAATGCTGATTTATCTTGTCACCTAAAAAGTATGCACAAAAATTTCCTGTTGTTTGCTAATCAAACATTCATGGAAGTTGCCTTCTGCTTATATTTTACTAGCTGGGCCCGGAAGGTTTTACTGGTGATATTCTTAAAATTTTCTTCACTCAGTCCTATCAACTTATTACCACCACATTATTATAATTTGATTCAGTCAATTGAGATAATTTATACTTCAGTTCATTATTGTATCAAAGTTCCTTTGTGAAGAAAAAACTTACAGTCATGTTTGAGATCTATCCTCATTTTAGGGCTGAATACTTGGGGCTGAGCTAAGTAAAAACAATTAAATTTTACCTGTAATATTTGCCGCACATTTAATTATTGTTTTTGTCTTCTGCCAGTTTTTAACTAGGATATTTCCAAGATTTTAAGTTCTTGATATGATATGGCAGAAATAGCCTTAGTCCCTTTGGACTACTCTAACAAAATACCATAAACAAGGTGGATTACAAGCAATAAAAATTTATTGCCTATAGTTCTGGAGCCTAAAAAGTCCAACATCAAGATGCTGGCATATCTGGTGTCTGGTGAGAGTCCACTTCCTAGACACCCATGTTTTTGCTATAACTTCACGTGGTGGAAGGGGCAAGAGAGCTCTTTCAACTTTCCTTTATAAGGACACTAATTCTGTTCATGAAGGCTCCACCTTCATGATCTAATCACCTCTCAAAAATCCCATCTCCAAATACCATCGCCTTGGGTATTAAGATTTCAACACATAAATTGTTGGGGGCAAAGATGCAAACTATAGCAGAGCCCAAGAACAACAATAAAAAAAATGTGGTGTGATTCCAGGCTACGGCACAGAACAGCTCTGTGACCAAGGGTAACATGTAAACTTTCTGATATTTAGGCCTTATTTCTGACAAAAAAAGGGGTATTTGTACCCACCTCACTAGCTGGTTGTGAGAAGGATTCAAATGAGGAAACTGCATTAAGGTGCTCCTACCAACTCTGAACCTAATATAAAAGGTCTCCGAGAGGCCGTTATTAAAATATAAAGAGGGGACAAATGGTTATTTGGGAGAAGGGGACTACTCATAACCAAGATTCTCCATTAAATACATTAGCACCTATGAATCCAACTGACTGCCTGTCCTCAGAATAGGAGTGAGGATGATCTCAACATCAACTGATGTATTAGTAAGGGAATGAATTTAATCATAAAAACTAATAGAGAGCCACAAAACCTGGGTTTGAATGCTGGCTCTCTCATTAGCTGTGTGACTATATGCAAATTTTTAAGGCTCTCTTTGCCTCATTTTCACCATCTGCAAAATGGTGGTAATAAACCTACCTTATAGGATTGTTAGGAGAATTTAATGAGTTAGTATATTGAAAATGCTCAGAGTAGGGTTTGACACCTAGTAAGTGCTCTGTGCTGGCCATTACTATTATTACCAATTAGCACATGTTATGGAGCATTTGCCATCTGGTTGAGACCATGATTGTTGAGAATCAAGGCACAGCTAATGGGACAGTTGAATATAGAGTTTGTATGTTTCACGCTACTCATTTTCCAGTGCTATGGGTAATTTACTTAATAGCTGTGGACAAACCTAAGTGGTAATATCATGCACTGGAGTGGGTGTTTTAATCCTGGGAGTAAAGATAAGAATTCAAGAGTTGAAATCAAGATGATTCATCTTCAGATTTTAAAATCTTTGTCTCTATTGACAATAGATAAGATACAGAGAAGGTATGTTGGGAATAGAGAGGGCTTACACTCTCTGACTCTGTTCTTTGAGCATTTCCCTCAGATTGATAGAGCCTTAAAGACAGTATAGATCCAGACATTAATGAGAAAAATTACAGAACATATTAATGAGATGATGACCATAAAGGGCTGAAAACTTTAATGACACTTTGTCATTATGTTCGTGCAGATGATCATTGTCATTTGTACCTCAAATTCCATAAGGTCAGGAACTGTGTCTCTTCTACTCAAAGCTATTAGATCTGTATGGTGATGCAGTAATAAAACACAAAGTATGACTTCCAAAAAATACTGAGATACAATGGAAATCTTTGTGGAAGTCTTTTAGAGGCATATCAAAGTGGGAGTTAAATTCAACACACAACAAATGCCCCAAAGAATGTTTTCACATTTCTGCCTACACTTTCTCACAATCTACTTCCGCTCCATCTCTTATTTCTCTTCCTCAACTCTAGTCCAAGTTGGCTTTACCTCCCCCTTATTTTTTCTAACCTAAACCAACATAGCTTTTCTCAGCATTTTATATTTTCTCTTCTATAATTCCCCTTAGAAGATGGAAGAGGAAAAGCTTTAAAAACACAGGCTTATATGGAACAAACTGTGAAATGAATGAAAGTTTAGAGGCATAAAATTCATTCAGCAAAGACACATTTTGGTAGTTTGGCCTGAATGTTTGGAAGTGAATTAAAACCCAACGCCTAGCCCAGAAAACAGAATGCACAAGTGGATTAGATAGGAACTCAGAAGATTATTTCTCACTGCAAAAAATCTGAAATCAAGAACCAAAGACTTATTAGCAGGATTTATTATTTTAACTCAGATTCAGATTCAAGTGACTTTTTCAGAGCTCCTTTCAATCTTCTGGCCTCTGTCCTCCAGGTCTCTTACCTCTTTCAGATATTTTCTGACTCCTCACCTCTTCCTCTGACAAGCTCAAAAATCCCAAATTGCTCTTTAACTTTTCAACGGTGATTGGTTATTTTTCTTTTCCTTTTGGGTGTCTCACTCTGAGGGAATCATTCTAAAGCTCTCCTTCTTATCGAATGCTTTTCTTTTTAAATATAATAACCACAGATACATTTTATGTTAAGTAACTAAATTGTTACAGAATTTACTACAAAAATTAATCCAGGTTTTAATTTTCTTCATTATAAGGCATTATAAGTTTCCTTCCTGGAATAGCATATTACAGGAGGGCCCTCAATAACCTTAACTGAATTTTGAGAGGAAGGAGGGAAGAAAAGCATGAAGAGAGAGATTTAAGGCATCACAAAGTGACCAATACACAGAGAAACACTTTTTGGGAAACAAGATCTCTCATCTCATGCACTAAATGTTAGGGCCAGCACTGAAGAGGACTATCCCAGCTTCCTAATTATTAGCCCTTGGGCCTTTCCTAATGAAGAAAAATAGACTCTGCCCGCTTCCTCACATTTAGTCCTTTGATCAAGTTTAGTTACAGAAACCTGCATGCTCAGTGCATCCTGAATGTTTGTTTTCATTTCATTTTCAGCCAAGACACTGGACATTGATTTCCTCTTGCATTTTATTTGAAGTGAATTCACGATGGTGGATGGGAAAACTAGAGCCAGAAATCTTTGCCCTGAGCACAAACCAAAGCAAAATCAAAGCCTTTCTGAGAGTGTGAGTTGTTCAGTTAAATTTGCTTAAAAAAAAAAAAATCATCAAGCAATTGCACTGCTGAAATGGATCAGACATGGAGGCAGAAATTAGACGAGAAACTCTTGGTGTGCCAACTTGTGCAGTATAATTTTCACATCAAAGAACTTCAAAATAGGATTTTTGCAAGTATTTTAAATTTTAGCTAGCTGACTCAAATCCTTTCTGGAAGTAAGCAGGTTATAAATTATAACTACATAAATAAATAAATTTCATGGTAGTATCCATATATCACCCGCTTCAAGATTTGCCCACCCCATTCCCATCCCACCCTGTGCAGCTGGCTTCAGAGCTTTTTTTGCATCACAGGTCATTCTTTCATAAAACTGGCTGCATATACGTGAATGTCTGTCCAGAGAAGAACTTCCCAGAAGAAGGACAGCACGTGCAATGGCTTGAAGGTTTTTAAAACAGGTCTGGGTGGCTCAGTAACACTGAGAGTTCATTGTGAGAAAAAGGTTGAGTGTGTTGAGAGAAGATGAGACCAGAAATGTAAATTCAGATGAATTTGAGAAGAGCTTCTACAGCACTTTGAGGACTTTTTCCTGTGCACAATGCCATCCAAATCTGGATAATTCATACTTGGTTTACAGCCTGTTTTTGTTGCTGACTACCTGTATAAGTTTGTATAAACCCCTTAATTATTCTGACATTAATTTACCCATCTATAAATGATAGAATTCATATTAAAACTCTTTCTCTCTCTGTTTTATGTGTATATGTGTATAAAATATAACATTTATCTACCTACATACATATACACACATTCACATATATATACACACACACAGATATGCAGACATATACATATAATGGGAAGGAAAATAATAAGTAAATTTTAATATGACCATAGATATAAATTCCTAGTAATTCTTTTGAATATAAACATCTCTACAATTTCTGAGCTTTCCAGGTGGATCTATCACCATTGGTCTCACTTACTCTATTTATGCAGTGTATTCTAGGCTTTCTTGATCTTTTTCTTTTCTTCACTTAGTGCACTCTCTCTGCAACTATTCTGACCCCATAACATCTACTAAAATTATGGCTATCCATGGCCTAGTGGTTAAGTTTGGCACATTCCACTTCAGCGACTGGGTTCAGTTCTCAGGTGAGGACCTACACCACTTGTTGGTGGCCATGCTGTGGTGGTGACCCACATACAAAATAGAGCAAGACTGGCACAGCTATTGGCTTAGGGTGAATGTTCCTCAAGCAAAAAGAGGAAGACAGGCAACAGATGTTAGCTCAGGGCAAATCTTCCTCAGCAAAAAATAAAAAAAATTATGGCTATCCCTTAGATTACAGCATAAACTGTTTCTCCTCTAAGAAATCTTCCATGTATCCTCACAATGAATTTAGAATCATCTTTCCTCGAATCCCCAGAGTACCTTTATGCTGTTTGTACTTATTCTGTCTTCACTTAGAGTTCTCTGTGAGTTAGTATTCCTTACTAGACTATCAGCTACTACAGGAAGGGATAGTTCCATACTCATATTTGTTACTTTCTCATACACTTTCCCTAGTAACTTCAAAATATTTTGTACATAGAAGTTGTTTAATAATATTTTAAGAAATTGTATTGAATGTATAATTTGGATCATTTGGTGGAGAAAGCTATACCGTTATTTATCAGTGCTTAAATATATGAAGGGCTTCACTGAAATTAATTTTTACACATAAAGAGGAAAATATAAATAAACAATGGCTATGTGGGAAAGGAAGAAATTCTCAGCAGATTGCAATAGGGAGAGGGTGCATATTCTTCTCTAGAGATTTCTCAAAAGTTTGTTCCCATTGTACAAACTAATCATCCTGCATTCCTTTATCATAGTCCATCTTCCTTGTGAAGTATAAATTTGTACAATGTAGTGTGTGCACAGAGTGCTAAATGGAAAACCTGAAGGCCACTCTTCTAGGACCAGATCTTCCTGTCCATTATAGCTTAATTTGAAAAAGTAACTTAGCCTCTTGAATTCTCATGTCCTCTTCCATAAAATGGGAAAAAGAATGCCTGTGCTTTCCATTTGATAGAGCTCTTTTAAAAATCAAAAATGGGGCTGTCCCCATGGTTAAGTTTGGCATGCTTCACTTCGGCAGCCTGGGTTTGGTTCCTGGGCATGGATCTACACCACTTGTTGGTGGCCATGCTGTGGCAGCAACCCACATACAAAATAGAGGAAGATTGGCACAGACGTTAGCTCAGGGTGAATCTTCCTCAGCCAAAAATTAATTAATTAAATAAAATTTAAAAAGATTAAATATTTAAAAACAAATCACATATTTTATTCTATCTGATTCTTTTAGTTTCCTAAATATGTAGTGGAGATCAATCCTCCATAACTACAGTCATGCACGGCATCATGATGTTTCAGTCAACAGCAAACTGCATATAGGATGGTGGTCCCCTAAGATTAGTACCATATAGCCTAGATGTGTAGTACACTATACCATCCAGGTTTGGTGTAAGACATTATGTGATGTTCGCACAACAACAAAATCACCTAATGACACAGTTCTCGAAATGTACCTCCATCGTTAAGTGATGCATGACTGTATAGGCATGTTGTTTGCTGTGTGTAAAAATCCATTCTCTTCTCTTATGCGATTAACTCTAATTTTCATTATAAAATACAGCACGGTAATCATCTTCTCCAGGAAGACTTCAGAGATGCCCCACTTGCAATATGCTCTACCACAGCCCTTCTTGTGTGGGATCATAATCCTTGATTTAATTTTCAATCTCCATCATGATGATGCAAAATCCTTGATTGCAGGAACTAAAACTTATATAATCACTAAATCTTCAACACATTGGTATTCAGTAAATGTTTATTGGCTGCATAAACTTTGAGTGACATCTCAGACTTGACTCAATCTCCTATGAGTTGGGTACAGTGATCTCCTGGTTTGAAATTTTGTGAAAATGGTGATCCAGTTTCATAAATTTGACAGTCGTAGACATTGAATTTGAGGTCTAGTAGAGAGCCCAATGCGTATTTATGAGGGCAACTTACCTCCAGAAGGCTTTTCTTTCTCTATTTTGTTCTACAGACACTTCACAAAATATTTCTTATGAATGATGGAGAAAAAACAGAAGCTTGGACACAGGGCCTGCTTTGTATAAAGGAATGCTTCACTTGGTAATTTATTTTTCTTAAATTTCTCCTTAATCCTGTTTCAATATGCTAATCTCCCTTGTTTCTTCATCAGGCCTGCTTTAGAATTGTTTTATATACAACAGCCTCCCACTCTGGAGAAGTGACTAAACTTTAATGGTGCCTAAGTTCCCCTTGCATCAATTTATTCAAAGACACAAAAATATGGGAATGAAATAGTCCATAAACATAAAATACGTTATTAAATGGCATTATTGTCATTGTTATTATTCTCCCATCAAACAAGGAGATGAAGACCTGAATTGCACACCATATGGTAATTGCTTGGAAGATAACCACAACTTACGGTCACACCTTCAGCATCCAACGACATTGTTTGCTGCATTTCAGGTGCCAGTGTGGCGGAGGGCCAGCCCAGGAAAGATGAACTGGCAGAGAGAGAATGACAGACATTAGGCATAAGCACTTTTCATGTCAAGCCTTTGGCATGCTCATTGTCGAAAAAATCTGTTCTCAGAAATGCCTTCCAAAATATGCAAGTTATGCTATGAAGGCATATGATAACTTCTGCCATCCAGGGATATGTTAATATGGACCATCCTGGGATATGCCAAATCATAGCTAAGATAACGGGTGATTCCAGATGTCTGTCCAATTCTCTTCCTACTGCCCAAGGGAAATTCAGAAATTAAAAAATCAAAGTTTATATGGAATTTTTCAATGAGCAATGACTTTCTCTACCAGTAGTCAATTTCGAAGGAGAAAAAAACAAGTTGAACCTTTACATTTTAGTATGTACAAACTTCCATTTTTAGGATCTGTATTTAAATCATAGATTGAATTCTTTCCCTTCCCAACAGTAACAGGGTAACAGCATCAGTAACAGTATTAAGGATATTGAAGGTGAGATTCCTACTTCAGATGGCTTTTAAAATACCTTAGTTTGAATAGCATTGTTCAATTTACTAAATGTTATTTCACACATTATGTTAATCATTTCCCATTTTCTTTCCAGATACAGCATCTCAAGGAAAGAGACAAATGACTTTCTCAAAGTCACTCAACTGTATTTTAATAAGGATTTCAATCTGTTTCCTGTTTTCAAGTCAAACCATCTCTAGCAACTTTGGCTACGTTAATGAACTATCATTTATTATCATTTTCTTCTGGGAACCAGTTTGGTAGCTTCAATATTATTAGATTTGGAAATCTAACAAATGGTATGCTCTTTATAAATTATAAAATATATTTATGGGCTCATGCTATATCTGCTTGATTTAACAAATGATAAGGATGATTCTTCCATATTTCGAAAGTGAAAAGATTTAACTCTATAAAAACGCTCAAAGCGTAAAACATGCCTATAACACAACTATTTCTCCAGAAGATATTTTTGACTTAGCTTATGTGCCTGCCTTAAGAAAATGAGCAAATCAAGCTCTCTTCTCTACAGTGAGCTAGACTTTCAAGATGTATTAGAACCTTAAATGTAGAAATACTCTTGGGATCTGTTCAGAACAGTAGAAATTTCAATCCAAAAGCACAGCTGAATATTCACAGAGCATTTTTATTTATCCAAACTTGTCCTTGGAAAACACAATTTTGGAATGATCACCATAATATCTTGGGCAGCAAAATTATCTTATATATAAACGTTTTGCTTCTGTCATAGCTGTTTTTGTGTTATATGTACACACAAATGTACATGGGAATACGCATATATGAGACTCAAAACACATTTAGAGCTTTAATTGTATTTTATGAATATTATACTATATCCTGGCTAAAAAAGCTTTCCTAATGAAGAAAGGCACAAGAAGGTATCACTATACTAAAGGCATTTATTTACCTTCTACTGTGAACTAAGCCCTAGCCTGGGCACTGTGGTTGTTAGGAAAAAACCAAAAAGTATTTCTTAAGGACTGTGCACTTTGGCAGGGAGAACCAAGGAATACGTATAAGAAATACAACACAGGAGTACGTGCTGGATAAGGCACTATAGGATCAAGCTCTAACCCTCATTGTGATTGTATTTGGAGACAGGGCCTATAAATTGGTAATTACAGTTAAGTCAAGTCATAAGGGTGGGGCTCTGATAAGATAGGATTGGTGGCCTTATAAGGAGAGAGGCCAGGGAGCTCTCTCGTGCTTCTTCTCTCTGCCATGTAAGGACACAGTGAGAAGGCAGCTGTCTGCAAACAAGGAAGAGAGCACTTACCAGTATCCGAACCAGCCAGCACCTCGATTTGGACTTGCCAACCTCCAGAACTGTGAGAAAATACATCTCTGCTGTTTAAAACCCCCAGCCTATGGTATTTTGCTATGGCAGTCCTAGCCAACTAAAACAGACTTTATCACTGAGAAAATCACTCATTGACTAAACTCCCCTTTGCTTACTCCACTCCAGCCATATTGACCCCTTGATTTTTCTCATATGTGCCAGCCGGACTCATGCCACATGTCTTTGGTGTTGCTGTATCCTCCTTAAATAGCATGGCTCACTCCCTCACCTTCTTCGAGTCCTTTTGAAACTGGCACCTTCTTAGTGAAGACTTCACTCAACACCTTAAATTGCAGGCCCCTTCAAAAGCCCCTCTCCATTTTTCCTGTTTTCCTCCTTTACATTTATATTCAGCTTATATACTGTATATTTTACTTGCTAATTTCAACTTTTTTTCTCTCTCCTCATTGGAATGAAAGTAACGTGATAGCAAAGGTTATTAACTGTTTTGTTAATTGCTATGTCCTCAGTACTTGTCACAGTATATGTACCCAATAAATAGAAATCATGTTAAATATAAAGTTCTCATAGAGCTTATAAAATTACAAGGGAAAAGAAGAGGTTAATAAAGGTTGGAAACCAATTGCAAAGGAGCCAATGGGATGTTACAGTATATAATTCATTCCCTGATTCAGCAATCAGTTCTTGAGCATATACTATATAACTGCTACTGGGATTACTGACCTTTAGAAACTCATAGTCGCAAAAGAAAGAGAGAAAAATGGGATGAGAAAAAGGTGGAAGAGAGAAAGAACAGAAAAATAATGAAAGGAGAATGAATGCTTGGTAGATAATATCTTCTCATTCACTAGAGTTATAAAAGTCAATTAAAAGATCATCCCTTGCTGTTATTGTTTTCTTTTCAAAACCGTATTAAAGAATATATGTTGTGTGTGGATAGAATGCCAAAGGAAAGGGAAAAGGGGAAAGGATGAAAAAGAAAATTATTTTTGTATCACTTACCAAGTTTAGATTTACTTCTTGATATGTATGCAAAATCATAGCTAAAATTGCAGCAAATGATGTTAGGAGAAGGGGGAGGGAATAGAAAACCCTAAATTATGTACATAAGTAAACAGTCAAAATGACTAGCCAAAATTAATATAAAAAGACTATAGAAACCAAGAGCAAATTGAACATCTGGTATATCAAGTTAATAACTATGTTCTCACCCAAATGCATCCCAGGAAAGACAACTTTCAGAGTGGGAATTAAGGTCATGAAGTGGATGCTCTCAAAATTTCATTTCATTCACTTTGGAAAGGATAAACTAAGATTAGCATAAACAGATTTAACATACCATATACTCTCCTTCTTGACATATATTTGTTATTATTCTTTCAATCCTTGTCCTTTTGGAAATAGAAAGCTTTATGGAGATATAGTAGGAAGAAAAGCTGCTTAATGGGGCACACTACAGCAAACATTATTGATCAATTTTGTTTTACTTGTAAGAATGATTGAATGAGCAAGTAATTGAGATGTCATTTTGTAGCTTGAACATTTTATTTTCTAGAATGTGTGTTTTCTCCGAGAGAATTTATTTGAGAGAAAATAAAGAGCCAGAGATGATGTATTGAACGGGAAAAACATACCATTTGACAAGAAGATTTGTCTAGGTCACCCTCTTGATTTCACGGCACCATTTTGTATTATCAGTGGTGAAATTTTGCCAGCTCAAGGCTAAAGCAAAGAGTCTCTTCCAGCGTCTCCCATTTTCCCTTCCTTCCTAAATATTTTATTCTATTCCATCAAACCACTTCTTTCTGCCTCTCCTGGTGCTTTGTAACGTCTTCCTCACAACTTGCTCTAATAGAAAAATTTAATAAACTCATTTGTATTGTGGTGTAAATAATTGGTGAGATTTACTTTAAGTGTGGACATTGTCTGCCTACATCTTATTCACCTGCAAAAACACATGCAAGCATCCTCAAACAGCTATGTATTTCAAGAGAGGTAAAGAAGATGAAAGAATGATGCTTAGTAGTAGGCAAAGTTTATCAGGGAGGAGATCTGCATTCAGGCGTTGACTCTCCTTTACCAGCTGTGAATCCTTGGGAAAATCAAGGATTTGTAACTTCTCTGAAGCTCGGTTTCTTCATCTAACAAAGGGTAATAGCGTATTACCATCAGGTAAAATGTATTGTTTAAATAAAATCTATATTTTTGTAATCTATAAAGCAGTATGTAGTAGGGAGCTGTTATCACATAAAAAAAGCATTAACTACTTGTTTTGTCACGTATCAATGCTCAAAACCAACCATCAACATTATGTGTCCAGAGATGATACTGGATATCAATTATTTCCTGTAGGTTAACAGTGTGAAACTAGGGCAAGAGAGAATCATTGCCATAAGAATTCAAGGGATTGAAATAGTTTTCTTGGATGAAGTTCCTTATCAGTAAAGACTTCGCTTAATCAATGGAAAAGGACTTCAATTTGCAGAAAGATATAATTGAGAATATTTTCATAAAAAATAAGAGCATGTGGGTTTCTTTAGGGTTGGGACAGATTTGTATAAGAGTCATTTTGGAAAATGTGGAGAGGAACAATGCACCTTAGAAGGATTTGAATCCAATTTATAGATTTTAATTTTATCTTATAAGCAAGAGAATCCTCTTGACAAGAGTAATGACATAAGGTACATAAGCTGGTTTAAATAGACAGAGACTAAAAGAACCAGGGAATCCAGTGTGGAAGCTAATTTAATTTCCCAAGGATGCAATAATAATAGATTCAATTTAATAAGACGTAGAAACATGGGGAGTCAGGTTTGTAGACAGAGAACAGGAGCAATGAAAATGGAAGAGAAACTTGATTAGATATACATTGAATTAAAAAAATGAGAGGTCTGAATGAGAGTGATGAAGCAATAGTAACTCTAAATTTAGCACTCTTAGTACCCATGGTATAAGTCTTGTATTTTGATTCTTCATTATGTAGATAACAATAGTGAAGTTCAGAAAGTCTAAACAATTTGCCTGGGTAGCAGGACAACAATTTTAGGTAGGTTTTCCACTTTTCAGCTTATGATTTTTTACATTTCCACAACAACAAAAAATTCAATCCTGGAATAGTAGGAATAGAGAACCACTTTCAACTGAGGTAGGGTCATACAAGGACATTGTTAATGAGTTTATATTACACAGGTTTATTTTGATGTGAAAGAATATTGAAGTGGAAATTGCCCACAAGCAGATAGAAATAAGAGATTAAAACTCAGAAGAGAGATTAGCAATAAGAATATGTAATTGAGCTTAATTTAAATAGGCTTTGGATCCCAACCCTCAAAATATTCTCACTGGCATTTAAGGAAATTATGAAATTGATCATGATAATGTAAGAGGAAGTTGGAGTACTATTGCTGGAAAGTTCCTGCCTCCCTTAAAACCATTCAGTGTCTTCCCACTACTCATAAAATAAAATTCAAATTTGTTAAAATAACTAAAAGCCTATCTATTATCTAGCCCCTTCCTATCAGTCTAGGTTTATCTCTTACCACTCTCTTATCCCCGCTCTATGATCTAAACATAGGAAAGTATTGTATACATGCCCAGCATGGTGGATAAAGGACAAATTTCTGGAGGTACTGTCTGAATTTTGACTGATATGTGGAGTGACCTGGGAAGAGTTGTTGGGAGTAGGATGAAGATAAGGAAAATAGCTTCCATACAAAAGAAGGATCAGAGGCAAAATCAAAGGACATGAGAATGTCCTGTTCAAGGACATTCTAGAGACTCAATATGACTACTAGTCTCAAGCGAAAGATGGGTGGTGATAGGCATAAGAAAGATCATGAAGGTCATGAAGGTGCATCATGAACCATTTTCAAATGATTTGTATTTCTCCCAAAGAACATCAAACCCACAGAGATTATGTCATATGTTTCTTTGGGCTCTATTCCAAACCTAGCATTTTGCTGTCCACAAAATACTTCTTATTAAATGTTTATTAAATGAGTGGAAAAACATAGATTATTTTAAGGTTCCACAATTTCTAATTCTTTCAACAATTTAAAGAATCACATATTCAAAACACCATGATTTTGATGATTTGATGATCTATTCTGCTTGGGGTCTAGTATGGACACCATGTCCTTATGAATCATGTATTCCATTTTCAAGGTGTTCTATTCCCAAGAAAACCATCCCACATTGATCGCTACCACATTTTTAATGGATATTTTTATAATCAGCTCAAGTAATTAAAAATTGTATTCCTAGGTGATGTTTATATGTTTTAGTTCTTCCCTAGGCTACGAACTTCTCAAAATCTTTCTCTGGTTTTTATGTTCTTTCATCTTTTTTTGCACAGTGCTTAGAAGATAGTGGGAATTGAATAAGTGTGTGTTGAATAGGAGAATTTAAGAAACTATGTGATCTCTTTCTGGAATAATGGTAGAGCCAATAAGTGGTATATGAGAGAAAAAAATGATCAACTAAATAAACATTAAAGAAACATTTATTGATGACATATCTTGCACTCAGTCTTGTACAAGTCACTGAGCACATTAAAACACAATATCACAACATCACAGGCCTCCATTAGCTTAACATTTAGTGAAAACTAATGAAGAAATTTAAGAATACTGTGAGGATATTGGGTGAGATGTTAGTTACCATAAATTACTGGGGAAACTTAAGTGAAAAAATTAAATAATAATCAAAGAGTGAAAACATTAAAAGGAATACAGCTGCTCAGCCTGAGAAGGAGATTGTACTCATGGGAATTTATATGGAAATAGTTTTTCAATAGAAGCTTAAACAAGACGAAACTATCTAAAATTTAATAATTTCATATATTTTCAATCAAACTGAAAGAAAAATAAATAGTTATCAGGAAATGTGATAGATTATTTTCAAAAATAACTTCTTGGAAGTCCCTGAACTCCAATTTTTCTCCCCACGAGTCTGCAGAAATATGTTCAGCTTTCTTGACCACTCAGCTGTACATTTAGGAATTAAAAAAATGACTGGAGTGAAAAGGCAATGCCAGAAGCTGGCCTCACCTTTCTAGGTTTTACTTTTCTCCAAGTTATTGGATCCCCAAATTGTTGCTTTTTGGATATTCCCTATGTTTTCCTACAGATTTATTCTTAATATTTTTTCAACATTTCTGGTTGTTCTCAATTAGGAATCATAGGAATCATAGTTCAAAACATCTAGTCTGCTACTGCTGGGAGAGATACTCCTCAATGACATTTTTAAGCCCTTGAATTTCATAGAATTCTCGTGCTAATAGTTCCAGGGACCAGACTCAATGCCTCAGGATAAGGGCATCCTACCTTTGGGATAAAAGAATCAGTTAGTGGCTCTAAGAGAAAACTAATTATCTGCAGACAGAATCTTCCCCAAGAGTTTATTCGGAATCATAATTTACTTTCACAGCCGTTGTCAGTGAGTAGTAATTCTATTTAGATTTCCATCAGTCTCTATCTTTAATTCTGTTTTTGCCAGAAAAATCTTTTGAAATCCAAACTCCTAAACCCTCTCTAAATTCCAGGAAGCAAAACTGGACTGGAGCAAATGTTTTGTCTTCAACGCCCTGATAGCTCAGGGTTCTAACGCCATGCCTTTGGCTCCATGTTTATATCCTCAGGCACGCTTGCTCCATCTCCTGAGTGTCCAGGACATTTTAGTGCCCATATTTTTCACCCGTAGATTCCATGTTCTTGAATTTCTTGAATTTCTTCCTTTCCTTCTCTAAAAACTGTTCCATCACCTAGTAATTTGGGGGTTTGATTTGCTTTTCTTATGAGTGACTATTGTACAAAGCGCAGGATGACTAGCATCCTTGACTTCTGGGGGCTAAACAACAGTAGAAATTTTCAGACATTCTTTATAGTAGATATTTTGAAATTGTCTACCCTTCTAACTTGAAATGCAGGTGTATTTTAAGATGATGTAGTGTTGAAGGTGGGGATTAGATACAGTTAATTAGACTTTCTAAAATGCATGGCTTTTTAACTGGGATTGCATATTTGCTTAAGTTTCTCAAAGTAATAATGTCTCTAAACTCAATAAAATGAAAGGAGAAAATAAAAATTTCAAAGTTCTTCTTCAGTGTTACAGTTATATTATACACTGTTAATTCCAGCACTTGTACAACAGCCTTTAGACAATCTCAAGTATAAAATGACCTTTCTTAATAGGAAGAAAAGGTGATGCACCATTGCTAAGGCCAACTTCTTGAAGCATGGATGACTAGTGATCTATGCTAGCAAGATATGCTGGGCTTGCAAATATTATTCTAGCCTTTCTTTATTCGTTTACATTTTCATTTATAAATGTATACAATTTGCTTGGTAGAGCAGATCAAAGAGTGTTTCTTGGCCAAATTCACATCTGTTTAAAAATAGATCCAGTTTCCCAGGAATTTAGTTGAGGTCAGATAAAGTACTAGATTGGTTTAAAGTAGTGATCAAAAGAAATAAATAAATTTAACGAGTAGGTATATCCATTCAGCTTGATGTCCAATTTGTTATACATTATGGTTATATGAACAGGAAAGTAATAATTTAAAGACTCCAATATGTACTACTGGCCAAAATGGATAAAAGACTCAGCAGAAAAAAAGATTTGCTATATCAGCAATATTTTGTTTCCTTTCTCTGTACTGAAAACAGCTCAGTGCTCGTTGGCATAAAGTGAAAAAAGGCCTTGAAAAATATATTCCAACTTCAAGAATAATTAACGATTTAAAATTTAGCCACACAGTAAGTAGAATTTAAGTCGCTTTATTAAAACCAACAAAGAAACAGGTATTTAAAAGGTTTAGTTATTATTGGCAATGTAAGGAAGTAATTGGGGAAAGGAAAGGATACCCTTTTTCTCAATGGCAATCATCAAAGGAGTTGCTCATATAGGTGGATACAATTGAAATTTGCCAATCTACACTTAGAAATTAATAATGAAATTTATACTAAGTTCATCACGAACCTCACTATGTTTTTAAGGTAGAGCTTGCTAAACAGCATTTGCTATTTTTGTGCAGGGCATGGAAACATTGTTAAAAGTATTCACGATTGCACATTAATGCTTATGTATGGAGGTAGGAGAGACTGTTTATCCTTTCATTGCTATATTATTTTGAATTTTGACTAACTCTTCCTTGACAACATTACTTCAAGCTGCAGTTAGTATGTTTACCTCTAGCAAAGTCACTCTGCTTCTCGTTCCCCTACTGAATTTGTTGCTCTGCTCTTTGGTAGAATAGAGAACTAGATTGCAAATTTGTTATGTATGTGTGTGATATTATAGTAAGTAGTCTGAATCACAACATGGTCTGAGGCTAATCTTCTATGAAAAGAAATGAGTGTGCACACTTTGTGATATTTACTTTAGATGCTTATAGACTTTAGGTTGAGTTTCTGATTTTTAGAGGGTGCAGTTTATGAGAGAAGAGACATTTGGAAAAGTGGAGAAGGGAGAGTTTCCTTTCTAGTGATAGTAGACTAGTAATTCATGCCAATATTCCAGCTGACTACAGCTAGTAATACTGGACAAAATTCAAATGTATATGATGTGTGTATGTTGATGGTGTGTCTGTAAATCAAAAAGCACCAGAGAGCTAACAAAATTGTGAGAAATTCTCAAATTAGTACCAGAGAAGAATGGAAGCAGACAAGAAATTTGACTTCAGCATTTGTGTCTGCTTTTCATGTAAAGAAATGTAGCTTCCAGAGATGGAACCTGGGAGGGAGAAGAGCACTTTTGACAGCCCAGAGAAGCTAGGGATATGAATATGCTTAGAGGGAAATTTATAGCCATAAATTTATGGCTATAATCAGTAATCTATAATACTTTTAAAATTCTTGGTTCACATGTAGCTAACAAGAATCAGAACACAACTTTCACAAGTTAAAAATATGACTCCAGTACAGATAGACCGTATACATGTCAAAGATTTCTTAAGTCACTAATGAGGAAACCAGCAAGCTGATAAAGCTGATCCTAAGAGCATTTGAATAACTGGATGTTCTAGGTAATTTTTAAAATAAATATTAGAAATAAAATTGCCAGATTAAATACAAAATTGGTTAATGTTCTACAAGGCAATAATCATTAAAGTTCTCTTTTCTGTTAGACAGAACCTGCAAGTAAATACATAGCATCAAAATGTGTCCGCTTTAATTAAATGGTTAAAAGCAATGTGAAAGGCAGGTACATTTTCCTAGAGAATTAAATAATCCTTATCTGAACATGATAAATTACGCCCCCAGAATGACATCAAAAGTACAAGTTCTTTTCTTTTTTGCCTTATATTCAAGCTTTGTATGACTTTTCTCGACACAAGTATTTACAAAAGTTAAAGTGCTATAGCAGAGGCAACAAAGAGAGCATAATCCTGCCTCCAGGCATTTTTCAATGTAGTTTGTAAGCAAGACAAGAATCAAGCACAGAACAACACAAATTGTTTTAATTAATGCAATGCATATTCAATAGTTAAATAAATTCTTCAGCTGCAGTGAAAAAAAGCAGGGGATTTCTAGCAGACCATCAGTGAGAGAGAATTTTCAATTTGTCACAATTCTATATAGATGAATCAATGAGATCTCAAATCAATATGTTCAAATCTTAAAACCACCTTCCCCTGCAAAGTTCTCTTACATTTCTACCATAGAGTCTGTCCCTTGGGATTGAAACTCTTGAACCTTAATTGATAGGGAAACTATATAATTAATTCTTATATACCTAGGACAGTTCCCAGATTAGAGCAGGTGCTTTGTACATATTAACATAATTATTAATCTTTTACATATGACACTTTTGTATTCTTATCTTTTGACCTCCACACATTGTAAGTTTCCTATATAGCTGGTCTCTCTTACCGTGGGTCAGGCACTATTCTGACTTACATGTGTGGGTTTCCTTAATCTTCCCAACAGCCCTATCAGGTTGGTGGCATTTTTCACTCCATATTACAGATGATGAAGCTTGGGTTCACTGTAGTTAAGAAATTTGATCAAAGTTATCTACATTATAAGGGGCAAAACCAGAACTTACCTCAGGTATTCCTACTCCTATGATTTAATCATTTTTTATATGAACTTGAATTCATCACATGGCAGATGGAATAAAATGGATAGAGATTGGAATTTATTTGATTTTTGTTTGTTTGTTTCCAGTATTCTAGGTAGAAAACATACATACGGCTTAAACAAGGATGGTAGCCGCATGCAAAGGCAAAGAAAATGGAACAGGGAAATCTTAAACATGTCTTCAAGAAGATGAAATTCAGAAAACAGACTCTGGGAATCCTTGACTAGCAGAAGTCTGTCTGTCCCGCTCAGCTGGAGGTTTCAGAAGAGTTTATGTAAGAAAAGATACTCCAGATAAATAAACATTCTAATCTTAGCCTGAATATTTGTTATGGACTGAATGCTTGTGCATCCCTCCCCCCCAGTTCATGTGCTGAAGTCCTAATCCTGAATTTGCTGGTTTTCAGAGGTAGAGCCTTTGGGAAGTAATTAGGTCATGAGGGTGGAACCTCATGAATAGGATTAATGCCCTTATAAGGAAACTCGAGAGAGCTCTCTTGCCCTCTTTCTGCCATGTGAGGGTACAAGGAGAAGACGGCCACTTTCACTCCAGAAGAGAGTTCAGAAGCTAACCATGCTGGCACCCCAATCTCAGACTTCTAGCCTCCAAAACTGTGAGAAATCAATTTTTTTGTTTATAAGCCCCCAGTCTATGGTACTTTGTTATATTAGCCCAAACTAAGACAATCTTGGCTGGTTATTCTGTTTTAAAGTCCAAGCAAGATAACTGTAGTTACCTAACTAACAAAGAGCTAACTTTAAAGATAAACCATCTATGTGGTAAATAGAGAGCAAGAAAAAGAAAAAGAATTCCAAGGGTGCCCAGCCTTTCTCCCTAAAACCAAGTCAACACTTAAGGTGTCAAATCTATGCCTCTTTCTCCTGGACCCCAACATGGGCCTGCTAGGAGTTCTAAAGTGGAACTTGGCTCTGGGTCTATATTAACATAGCAGCTACATAGAAAAGACCCCAAAGAAGAGGAAAATAAAAATATTAAAGGAGAACATAATCCTAGATGAGGAAATTTCCCAGAACTACCTTTCTAACTGAAATCACTATCATCAGCCTTTGGGCCCATAGTGTTTTCCTTAGAAGTCTTATGGTTTTGACCTGTTAGAAAGAGAACAGTGAATTCAGGGATTGCCATTAAAGTTAGGTGTCGTCACTATCACTACATAACAAAGAGGTCCAAAAATAACTAATGTAAAAACACCATTTTACTATACTCAAAAATTCTGTAAAGAATTCAGGCAGGGCTCAGTGCAGCCAGCTTATCTGTGCTCAGCGGTAGGATGATTCAATGGCTGGGGGCTTGAATCGTTTGGCTGTGTCCTTACTCATAAATCTAGTGGTTGATACTGGCTGCCAGCAGGGATCTCGGCTGTGCTGAAAGTTGGAACTCCTGTGTGGGACCTCTCTATATAACTTCTCAATGGGCCTGGTCACAGCAATGGTGGCTGGGTTCCAAGAGTGAGAATCCCAAAAGAGCAAGGGAAAAGCATGTTCCATTTACCCATGTGCTAAGGCCATAATTTGAAGCTAAGAAATATAGGTGTTTGATTGATCAATTGACACAGAGCATCAGTTTCACTTCCTCCCTATTCTATTAGTTAAAGCAGTCACAGAACTCAGCCCAGGATCAAAGAAACGGGTCACAGGTCCCATCACTGAATGGGAGGAACATCAAGGTCACAAGGTCAAGTAAAAAGAGTATTTGAGATATCGGATATTATTGTAGACAATATGCTGCAAGTTTGTAGGTATGGAGAATAAGGAATCAGTCAATGCATTCTAATGTTGTGAGTCTTGATGTCTATGTATCCCTCTAAGGAGGGAGAGAGCTGCTAATTCTCAGTTATCTCTCTAAAATATTGAGCAAATTCTAAAAGTGATGATTAATTTAACTCAAGCTAGAAAAATTTTTTAGTGTTACATTGGCTTTAGTATTCGGCCACAAGTTAGCATATGGCTTAGAGGCTATTGGTTCTTCTTCTTCATACTCGAAGTGTTCTGAATTTGAAGGATGCTCAAGAGCAAAGCAGGCAGAGATGGAACAAATCCAGGGAGAAGGAGCAGCCAGTGTAGAATCTTGGGGTAAGAAACAAAGAGGAGAGCAGGAAAGAGTCAAGGAAAGAAGGCCAGTGTGAGTGAGCACAAAGAATGAGAGGTTATGCATAGGGCAGCTGAACTCAGAAAGTTACCCAGGAGCCAGGGTTGCAGCCTTGATTAATGATAAAAGGCTTTATCCTAAAGTCACTGGAAAGCCACTGGACTATGTATACAGGGTGGGTGACATAGTACGTAATGATTAATTCTGGAAAAGAATAGATAATAGATGAGAGGTAGAAAAGACAGTGTGGAAACAGCCCAGTTAAGGTGTGTTTGTAATGGTCTAAGTGAGAAATTATGGCAACCTGGACTTAGGCAGTTACTGGGAAGGTCAAGGGAGGTGGAGATATTTAAAGCTACTTTAGATAAATTGATCCTTCTGGGCTTAAGAGGACAGGGGAAGTTTCTGTGTGGATATGGAAATTGAGCTGAATCTTGAGAAACAGTTGAAATCAAGTGCATGGTTGGGGGTCGGTAAGAAAATCTCAAGTAAGGAAAATAGCTTATGGAAACACATGCACTTTGGAAGGTGCTAAGACCACATTCTGGACCAATAAATAGAAGTGCTTGATTGTGTTCATGTGACTTGAAAGGGCTTGAACATTAACTTAAATAGACTAAGACACGCCGTGAATAATAGCCTAAAAATATTCTGACACAAACTTGGTTCAAAGTCTCCAAAGAGGGTATTCTATTCTGTGTAATACCACAGCAATTAAGATTTGGGTTCTAGAATTAAATAGAACAGACTTTAATTCCACCTATATTATTTACCAGATGTATAACCTCAGAGAGATTACACAATCTCCCTAATATATATATATATCTTAAATGTAAGATTTTTAATCTTTAAAAATAAAGAAAATAATAATGCTATTCCACAGAATTGTTTGGAAGATTAAATGAGATAATGCTTACTTAATATAGTATCTGGTATGTAGTCCATGCTCATAAATGTTAATTATTGCTATTGTTACTATGAGCACACTTACTGCTATTGCTTACCTTAAACCATTTACTTTGGGAGTTCATAAAAGGCAGGACTAATAGCTCATTAGTGTCATCAGACATGGCTTTTGCAGGAGGTAGAGTTTGAACTGAGCACAATGCAATGAGCTTGGTGGTTGCATTGCTACCCAGTAGGCATCAAATGTACTGCAGGCAGCAGCAGATGATCTGTCCTGTCTGACAGTACCCCAGTGCCGCCATATCTATGAGCCGTACTAAGACAACTTTATTTCTTGGCATTTCCCTTCCCTCCCCCAGGTTTTCTCAGTGTACCATATGGACCTAGTAAGTCTTGTGATCATTAATTCAATTCCATAAATACTTATTAAATATCAGTGCCCCTGGCACCATGGGGAAATAAGAACTAAAGTCCTCATCCCTGTCTTCCAGGAACTATGATCACATTTATTCATGTTTAAAAAGAAACCACTAAAAAATAATAAAATATAGAAAAGTAGGGATAACATTCAGTGGAACACCAGGAAGGGAAATGCAGTGATGTGAAAATACCGGGTATGTCCAGTGAATGGCTAGCAGTTTTGTACCCCTGAATCATAAGATTCACATAGGAAAATAGAGGGAGGTTGGTTAAAAAGGGAAGGCAGTGGTCACAGAATATGGTTCTTCCTCTTAACAGGCCATTAGGACTCACTGCAGAAGCAAGTGAGATAAGACCAAAGCTGATTCACACTATTGCCTTCAGTGAACCTCAAACAACACATCACACCAAGAGCATGGACAAAGTTAACATAAAAGTCGAAAATAATTTCTTTCCCTGCTCAACTTACGATATGTTTGGGGAAATAAGTTTGCTGTTGCTGCCTTTGGCAGTCATCTTCCTTATGGAAGACAACTGAGATCCAAGAAAAGAGGCTGCAAATGACTTTCTAGCCCATAGCTTAACAATTTTAAAAAACTGATGTTTGTCAATATTCCAAAAAATCTATGTATTAAAACAGTAAAAGTCTTTGGATGTTGTTAATTTTTTTTTCACTAATTTTTTCTTAGAGCTTTCTAAGCAGTGCAGCACAGACATGATCCCTTTTCCACAAAGATGGCTGCCTCAAGCACCTCACACAGAAAAATGCAATTAAATGAAAATCTAATTTTCAAGTACATCTCGCAGTTTATTCAAAGTAGAGAATAACTCACATTATGAGCTTTCAGACTCCAGGCAGAGCATGTTAATGCTGCTTTCCTTCAATAATCCATTTCTGAGACTTGATTCTTATTTTATTTTATTTTTTTAGAAAGGCTTGGGAACAGGAAGAAGCCTATAACTAATATGACCAAGTTTGGCTCCTCTTTAGAAAACGTGATGAGACCAGCAGATCCAAAACACAATCCTAGAGAGGGCTAATCTCCCCTCACTTTCCCTTTATAGCTTTCACCCTGATAGGATAGAATCTGACTTAAACTCTGCCACTTTAAATCAGCTTTAAATCTTGCATCTAACTCTTCTCCTGGGTTTTAGTGCCATATTGCAATGTTAAAGTGTAAAACTCTGCATCTGCCGAGGCATTTGGCTGGAAAAGCAAGTATGTCAATGGCCGTCCCTCGCTGCCATCACACATATGGAATTTCTGTGTTCAGCTCTGCCATCTGGTCGTTAGGTCTAGATTCACTCTTCATTGAATAAGGACCATCTACCATATCAGCGCCTCCTACAATATGCTATCCTTTTCATGGTGTTATTTTGCAGTTCTTTTGATGATATTTTCTCTCCCCCACACCCTGGTTTTTTCCCCACAACCGTTCTACAAAGAGCAACCTTTAATGCCATTTGGGAAAAAAAAAAGCATGCACAATGCAATGGATGTAATTGGAACAAGAGCAATCAAAATTTCGAATAGCTGCAAACACAATGTTAGAAATTTCATAATTACATCTGTTGTAGATTGTACCTTCAAAGTGTGCAAGATAGTCTATGGACATAAAACAACCTTAACCAGGAAAAACCACTCAACATTAAGAAGAGAATGTGGGTTAATTGTCCCTGCCATTCTCTCTCCCTTATTCCTGACAGTAGTAATCATGAGACTGGATGGCATTTTCTTTTCTATCACAAGGACAGGGTCCGAGGATGGTATACAACTCTTTCCACTATATATACTGTTACCACTGAACCATTCCCACTTTCTAGTTCATTTCCTTCTCAAACAGCTCATCTTGGGAGAAAAAGCCAAAGTCCTAGCCTGAAAATAAACACCTTCTTAATTCAAAAGTTCAAAGTAAAACCCTCAGCAACCGGTCAACATGATTCACTGAATAATCGCAGATAGAATTGGGCTGGAACGTCATTAACTTGATGGTAATAAGAAAAGGAATTTAAAACCTGTAGCCAGATTCTGTGAAAAAGAAGATTTTAGCTTAGGGCTGGCTTGAAGGAGAATTGTATATAATTGAGGCTTAAATTTTATGTTCTAAAATCTTTCAAAACTCCCTCCCTAACTCCACCTCACGCCCAACCACCAACTTCCCCATATGTCCCATCAAAATTTAAGTGACATGTATTTCATCCTATCATAGATTTGCTAGGACACCTGCTTAAACTTTATTGCACATGCAAATCACCCGGGCTTTTGTTGAAAGACAAAATCTGGGGTGGAACTCTAGAATCTGCATTTCTAGCAATCTCTTAGGTAATACCAAGCTGCTGGTCTGAAGAGGATGCTAAGTTTATCCAAATGTCTGTTGTTCCTGCTCCTCCCATCTCCCTTACACCTGGGAGAAAGCAATTTCATAAAAGAAGACTTGGAGCCATGTTAATTTAGTTTAATAAGCATCTTCTTCACAGCAGGCACGATGCGTTAGCTATTTTGCATCATTTAAATCTCACAGAAATCCTAGGAAATGGTTATCATCTTCTCATGTTATAGGTGAAGAAATCAGAAGGATAGGCAAAGGCAGGATTCAGCCAAATTCAGCCTGACTCCAAATCCTGAGCTGTTTCCTCCATTCTTTCTTGCTGAGTCACAATGTGGTACTAGACCTTTAATATGCCCCCCAACCCAGCACTCTGCCCACTTGAAGAGAAGCTCCTTGGACTTCTGAAGTCTTTGTGCATGTTATTTTGTTCTTTTAATTTTTGCATATCTGAAACCTAGTATAATATCTCCTTATAATCAAGGTGTTTTTTAAAATTAAATAAATGAGCCCATAAAAAGCAAGACTCACACATATAAGATGAGAAGAGATGGAGTTTAATTGCTAAGAACAAAGGTTCTGGAGTGGCAGAGGCTAAGTTGGAGTGTTTCTTTTTCCACTTATTGGTTGTGTGGGTTGGGCCAAGGTAATTCTTTGCCCTGAGTCTCATTTCCTCATCTGTTTAGTGTAAAAATACCATAAATTGCAGGGAGTTCTTGTGATAATTATATTTAAACGCAAAGTTCTTAGCACCATGCTAGCACACATTACGGCTTCAACAAGGTATAGTTGTATCGTTATTATAAGGGAGGAGCCTTGTTATAAAATAATGTATTGTGAGGTATAGAAGAACCCAGAGCACTGGTTCTCAAACTTGCTGAACATTGTAATCACCTGGGGAGTTTTTAAAACTACTGACGCTGGACCCAAGTGCTAGAGTTATGTAGAGTTTAATTAGGATAGGGAGTGGCCTGAACTGGGCATCAGTGGTTTGAAAATTCTCCCAGGTGATTATAATATTTTAAAATTATAACGCTCATCCTGCATTCCAAATTAATTAAGGCAGAATCTCTATGGCTGAGACTCAGGCATTAGTATTTTTTAAAGCTCCCTAGATGATTACAATGTGGAGCCAAGTTTGAGAACCACTGCCTCAGATAAAATCCTCCAGTGGTTTTAAACCCTGGCTGCACATTAGAATCATTTTAGGAAATGAAAAGGAATGATGATGAGGCTCCATCCTTTAGCAATTTATGTCTAATCTCTGGGGGTGAGACTCAGGAATTAATAGCTTTTAAATGTCCCTGTAGGTGATTTTTAAAACACAACCAGGATTGAAATCCAGTATTCCAGTGATTCTTAAATTTTTGCGTGCATCACAACCACCAACAGGGACAGTTAAAACACACGATTGCTGGGCCCCACCACCAGAGTTTCTGATTAGGTAAATCCAGAATGGAGCCTGGAAATTCACATTTCTAATAAGTGATGCTGATGCTGATGGTCCCATTTAATAGAATAACAAACCATGAGTGCATACAGATACAAATAAAAAATCGATGTGAAAGTTTGATGAGGAATGGCATATTTACATTGTTAGAAGTACCACCTCACAAAATATTTATTAGTTAAAAAAGGGAAAAAAGTAACTTTACTTGGAGAAATCTGGATGACAGCACTGTAATAAAGTGATCAAAATGAACATCATCCGCTATGGGACAAATGACAATCATGCACCATTTGATAGGGCGCAATGAGAAGTTGGCAACACTGCTACGATCCTCCCGCTAATGAAGAGGAGCCTGAATCCAATCACAAGAAAGCATCATACCAACCTAAACTGGAGGCAATTTTACAAAATAATTTCAAAAATAATCTTCAAAAGCATTAAGATTCTAAAAGTGAGAAAAGAAAAAAAGACTAAAGAACTCTTCTAGACTGAAGCAGAGATATGACAACTAATGAGCTCTCTATTCTGAATGGACCATTTTACCAGGCAAGACATTACTGGGACAGTGAGAAAAATTTGAATAGGTCAAATTCTGAAAAGAAGATGGTAGGAATGTATCAATATTAATTCCTGATTTTAAATGCTGGTTGGAAGATGTCCTTGTCTGTAGGGAATACACACCAAAATATTTAGGGGGGATGGGGTATCAGGTTGGCAACTTACTATCAAAAGGTTTAGGAAAATACAAACTTTTTTCTTGTTCTCAACTTTTCTGTAAGTTGCCTTTTTTTAAACAAACATTGTTTTCAAAAATCTAAACCAATTTTTACTGTACAGCATCCTTTCTTGGAAACAGGAGTGCCAACCAAGGCTAGAAATCAGTCTGTATCTCAGTAGGGACTTCGAACGAATTACTCTGAAAAATCCTAATCAAAATTGGTCTAGTTGCTTTTTAAAATCCCTCCACTTAAACTCTTGTAACTCAGGTATCCTCTCTTGATGCTGTTGTGTCTTCCCTCACCCCACACTCAAGTTTCAAAAAAGTTTAAAAACAAGCTTAAAGTAATCTTTGTTGTCGTATTTTTCTGTGCCTCCCTTGTATATTTCTTTGCGGTTTCATCATGCCTGTAACTTAACATTTTCTTCACATTCCCTTTCTCTTTCTCTAGTTTCACTTTTGCCTCTTTCCAATTTCCAATTATAATTTCTTCCTACATGTCACATGCTATAACCTTTCTGTGTGATCAACCCTTACCACTCTGTTTTCTCTCACCTGGTAAAAGCATTAAATTCTCTCTGGACTGTTTGCTTTTATTTTGGTCTTGATTTTAACCACTGATAGGAATTTCTTCACATAATGAATCTCATTTTTACAATTCTCATTATTTTCTCCATTCCTTTCATCCAAGTAATATTTAAATTTATTCCTAATTCTATGATTGCAGTCATCTTTCTTCATTCATTTTTCCGTTTGTTTATTCATTCATTCCACAAACACGTGTTATCAACTTTTAAAAGGATAAAACACTGTGCTATGCACTATTAAAAGTACAAATAAGATGCAACATGGTCCTTCACTTTAAACAGCCCATACTCTAATGGTAATTCAACAATGAATGCTATGCAAAGTTGGTTGTTCTTTTCTCTATGACTCCATGGCAGTCTGTACTTACGCTGACAAGGGAAGGAGTTCCACAGTAAAAGTCACATTTGAGTTGTCCTTGAAATATGATTATGCATTTGCTATAGGATGAGAGCATATATGCATATTCAGAAAGGAATGAGTGGACTTGAGGGTTCTGGTAATATTGGGCCTCTGGTGTGGTTTGAGTGAAGAGAACAATGGAAGACAGGAGAGTCAGAATCCAAGGCTAGGACTGTAAGGTGAAGCTTGTCCTAGAGACAAGCTAAGGTGTTTGGACTTGAGCCCATATGAAATAAGAAACCATTAAATACAATTTTAAACTTAGGGTTAATGTAATAAAATTTATTTATTAGAAAGACTGCCATGGAAAATGGATTAGAAACGGGATAAATGGATCCAGTGTATGTACTGGATGACGCTGGTAAGAGTCCTGGATGGAGAAGATTCAAACCTACACAAAGGCAGTGACATCAAGGAGAGGGAGGAGGGGGCTCCTAAAGGATGTGCAGGAGATACTTTGGGGATCTGCTGTCTCTACATACCCATTTACTGCCTCTGATATATCTTGGACTACTTTGTGGATTCTTTCTTCTTGAGCTTTGTTTCCAAAGTTGAGTCTTGAAAGCTCAAACGGCTTGTTAAAGATATGATTGTGAAGGGCCAGTCTAGATTCAAAGGAACAAGAGTAAAGCATGAATGCTACTGAGACCAGAGAGCTGATGAGTGCCTGAACTAGTGCTGTTACCGTAGGGTTGCAAAAATGCACCAGGATTCAGGAGGAATTTAGGAGAAACAGTGTAATTTATGATTTATTAGATATGGTGAGAGATTGAAGTCCAAATGAATTTCATGTTTGGGTTTAGACTGACAATTCCTATTTCATTTTCCTGAAATTGTGATAGAAAATAAATGAGAAAGAGTCAGTCTAAGGATGATGAAAGAATTAATTCTCTTCTGGATGTTTGAATTCTAGTCATCCATGGGTATTCAAATGAATATGTTCAGATGAAAAGCAGATGTATATGACAGAAGCCAGAAGGATGTCTGTCTAAGAGATTTAGATTTAGAAATCATTATGCTATCGGTGTGTGCTAAAACCATGACCTAGGTGGGATTTTTAATGGATAATACATGAAGAGAGAAAAACAGCATTGGCCTGAAAACAAAACAAAGAAACCCATGTGTAAGAGTCAGGTGGAAGGAATCAACAAAACAGCTAGAGATGTTATCAGAGACCGGAGAGGGGTGCCAAGAGACAGCCACACTTTTCTCCTTCCTATCAGGACTTCCCAGAACAGCCAGAGTAATCTTTAAATAACAGGCACTAGATCAAGTTATTCCTCTGTTGAATGCTGTTCAAGGATTTCCACGACCTTTATAATAAAACCTACTTATTTCCCCAAGCTCACAAGATCTGCATAATCTGGCCCTGTTTATTTCTGCAGCCTCCTCTTATGCCAAATCTTGGGTCCTTTCCCACACCCAGTTAGCGTGTCATTCGTTAGTTCTGCATCCTCAGCACCTGTAGCTACCCTATACCCCCTGCCAAATGAGTTTGACTCCATGTTCTTCACCAAGTGAGATCATCATGGTGGTGTATGTTTTATACCATCCTTCCGTTCTCAGACAGGACCTCCACAGCTGCCAGATCTAAGCTCGTCCACTCCTGTCAACCTCTCCTTCAATATCGTGCTTGTCTCATTCATAGAATTTGCCACAAATAAGAATTAGTTGCCAATTCATTTATTTATTATATTATGTTTTTTTCCATCCATTTGAATATGAGTTCCATGTGGGAAGAACCTTTCTTTTTCATCTCAGCATGCACATCACTTAGCACAGTGCATAGGACATGGTTGTAGCCCAATACAGCTGTGTTAGACGAATGAAGTGGATTACTGAAGCAAAAGATATAGAGAGTTTCACAGATAAAGAAAAAGGAAATAATTGTAAATACTATTATAGCTATTATAAAAGTCCAGCAAAAAATATTTAAAAATTTGAGAAATTTCCGCTGTCTTTTGATACATGAAGTCATTACTAATATTTGCCCCAAGAGATTCAGTGGAGTGGAATAGACATAAACTGAATTGCAATGGATTTATGTTTCTACCAAAGTAGGAGTGGGACACATTGGAAACAGAAAATTTAGATGCTCTGTATAGACACTTAGTGGAAAAATTCCTCTTCCTTTTAGATCTTCATTGGCTATTGATCTGTTCCTTTGTACACAGGCACACATACAAACATGCACATAACTTTTGTTTTCAGCAGAGGTCTATTGAGTGCCTACCCTGTTGAAGACACTGTACTGGAGGGCCTTGATGGGCGCAGGAGTAAATATGATCCAGTCCTGTCATGAAGAGGGCGACAACCCAAACAGAGGAAGTAAAAATATACAGAAAGGAGTAAATTAAAATCTAAAGAAATGTGGATCATTACAGAAGCACCAAGGTTTGGAAGAAGTGATAGTTAATAGCACAGTGTCAGAACATCTGTTATGTCTGGACTTCCTTATTCACTCTATGAGTATTCTGGGACAAATTTTTCTGACAGTGAATGTTAACTCAGGGATGAGAACAAAGAAGAGAAAGGACGAGAAAAGAAAATTTAAAAGCAATTTTTAGCTATATTTTAGGAAAGTTGATGTTTCCCAGAATTTAAACTTTAATGAGTTTCCTTCGTAATCTTAAAATTATGGGACTAGAAATCAGAATATGTAAGTTCTGCTCAGGTACTACTTGACACTGACGAGTTGAGTGGATTTCGTTCTCTTTTTCTCCACACACCAAATAGTAGAATTGTTATAATAATACCATTAAAAATAGTAGACACGAAAGTGGTTTTAAAAGCGTAAATTTTTAACACAAAAAAGCCATTGCACTCCACTAATTATTTAATTAAAAATCAGCACACATTTATTTAACACCATGTTGCTGCCAAGTTATATGGTAGTTTTGGGAAGAAATAGGAAAGACTAGACAAAGACCTTAATCTCAAGGAATTATAATTCATTCAACATTGAACACATATTTATTCATTAAGCATTCAGCAAACACTTAAAACTCAGTTGGAGATAAGATATATAAATGGAATTGCTAGAGAACGTGGAATAATATAATCAAGCATCTATTTTAACAGTCATATTTTAATTGTTTTAGGAATTCAGACGGGGCAATCTCCTTGGGCCTGCATTTTCTGAGAGAACTCCATGGAACAAGACCTGAGAAAGATTTTAAAGAAGTAATAGAATTTGTATTGACAAAAGACAAAGTGGCACAATTCTAAATAAAATGAATAACATAAATGAAAGCTTGAAAGTAACGTGCATATCATCCCATATGCTGCCCTGCACATGGTCAGTATTTAATAATTATTGCTCAGTATGAGCAAACAATGAATGTTGGGTCAGTTAATGGAAAACACCAAATGTAAGGCTAAGGAGTTTGAACTTGTCCAAAAGATAACGTGGAATGTATACAATATTGCACCCTAACCTTAAATATCTTTAAATTTAAAAGTTTTGGAATATAGCTTATATTTCTTCTGTATTACAATAATTGCCTATTATTGTAAGATCTCTTTCAACACACTTCAAACCTATTTTTCCTTTATTCTGGAAGGTGTCCTTTGGTTTCTCTTAAATTCAAAAAAAATCTATAAATTAAATTTGAAATGATTTACTTAAAGGACAACCAAATTTCATTGTTTGTATAAAAATTATTTCATAGGGAATTATAGAGGCACAAATTTCAACAAGTATGTAATAAAACATATTTTAAAAGATTCTTCCAATGAATGAAATTTCACTTTCCTTCCTGTTATTATTAAACTGATTTAAATGAGTCTAATATCTCAACTATTTTAAAATTATTGCTTTTCAATGACTATTCTCATTTGTTAGAAGACCTATTTTTCTACAATATTTTTTCTTCAGTATACATTTCCAAAATCCGTTTAACATTTTTCACCTTTATTCCCCTTCTATTAGCATTATCTCGCACTGTTCTCTTCATTTTTCTACATGGTTGTTCCTACATTTGATTTTGTGACATATGCCATTAATATATTAGATTGAATTTTCAAAGCATTATCTCTAGACCAACAGTTTTCTAATTATTTTTTTAGCCAAGAAAGCATTTATTTGAACAAAATCATATGCTTATGTCTAAAATATAAAACAAGCACATGGAGCTGTTTTGTTATAGTAAATGTCAGGAGCTCAGCATTCTGCACATGCTCTCTGTTCTTTTCGCCCCTCACTGTCCCCAAGAAAGCTCCCAAGCTTTCTGGAATTTTGTCGACCACAGCTTGAAAGGGACTATTATAGATGCTAGTTCCTATTACTGATTTGCCTTCAATTTTAGTATCAGTGAGCAAGTGGCAATATCTTTGGTTATGGAACAAATCTATGTTTTCATTTTCTCCGGAAATAAAAAGCAGAAAATTGAGAAATGTACCCTCCCCAGACCACCTCTGCACAACACACAGATTACAGGCATTTTGTTTGGTGTTGTTCTATAAATAAAACATTAAGATACCAACATGAAGTAGAAGTTCTCTTAGTAAACATATTTGAGATCTATATTTGGTCAATAGCAGAAAAAGTTAGGATAAGCTTGGAATCATGGAAAAGATACTTGTATTCCTTGCACATTTTAACTTTAAGCATAGATATAGCTTATTCATTTAACAATTTCTCGATGTACAACCACTACCTTTTCTTAGATTGTGTTTGCTGACTGAAGTTGTGTCTCTTTATATATACCTCACTAATCATTCACTGTTGACAATTATCAACGTTTATTCCTCTAAAATGGAGAGAAAATTTATAAGGTGACTAGATTCTTTCCTTTTCTTATACAGTGTCTCTCCCACAATTAGTCAGACAGTACGTTTTTAAGACTTGAAGTTATTGAGCACAACTGGCATAATTAGGACTTAGTACAAATTCAGTTGACTCTGGCTTAGTAATATAGTGTTCATCTGGGGGAAAAGATATGTTTTGGCTCCTACTCGTCACGAGCAGTACTGACCCAAGTCATCCCCTCCTTAACCCCTGGCAACCACTGATCTTTTCACTGTCTCCATGGTTTTGCCTTTTCCAGAATATCACATAGTTGGAATCATACAGTAGGTAGCTTTTTCACACTGGCTTATTTCACTTAACAACGTGAATTTAAGTTTCCGCATGTTTTTTCATGACTTGATAGCTTATTTCTTATTATCACTGAATAGTATTCCATTGTATAGATGTACTACAGTTTGTTTATTCATGCACCTGTTGAAGGGAATCTTGGTTGCTGTAACCTCACTTTTAATCTTAAGTTACGGTCAATAGATCATTTATATTTTAAGAGCTACTGGTGTCCATCACTAATACTAAACTATGTTCACTTAAAAAAAATTGTGTAGAAACCATACATTCCCCTTTCTTAAACTTCCAAATATATTTTGGACGTCAAAAAAAATTTCAACAAGAATTTTAAGCTAATCCTTACCATAAATAACAGTAATTCTTGATCTCATTCTTCTTCTGGCCCTGAGAATAGTGAAGGCACAATGCATCTTACAATATAATTAAATCATTTATTCGTGCAAATAGTAATAATTGAGTAATTGCTACATTCTTGTCTCTGAGCTAATAGAGATGCATTGGTGAAAAAATAAGCATATTTTCAATCCTCATGTTCAGGAATTTGTGTCATTAGAATGGAGATGAGAAGGATATCAACATTTACTTTAATTAGAGAAGAATGTTCCTTTCCCTTCTATATTCTTATTGTTAGTTTGAATTTATATTATTTGAAATATGATTTCACGTTAAGCCACACGATTTCACTTATTCACACATCTCTTTTCTTAAAAAACACACTAGCAGTTTGCCAATCTCTTTTTAGACAAGTCATTGTTTTGTATGTTTCGTAAATATAAATATTGCTGAATTCTTGTATCATTTTCAATTCCTCATTTCCTTCATTTTTTAAAAGAAGTAGTTATTAAGATTTCTACTTTCCCTGTTTGGTTTTGTGAGGCACTAAATTTTTATCTTATAATTCAGAATTTTTAAACCTGCTTATATAGCTCTTCTTTATAAGTTGGCCTTTAGAATCATAAAAATGAAAGAAAGAAACATCACTTCCACTTCCAATGCGTGATGATCTCTTTATTTTCTCCCATCTCCTAATTCAGACACTTTCTTAGACTGTGAGAAAATTAAAGCTGCTCAACAGCGTTCTTCTCTCGTATGCCTTAGATTTCAGATTCACGTGGTATGATCGACACTAACAACATTTGTCCTCTGCACCCCCTACCAATCCTCCAAGCACATGCAATCAATAACGGCCCCTGCTGCAAGGGGGTGAGAGAAGGATGCCTTTCTTTTTCTCACAATTATTTGAAAATGGCCTAACTATAACGTCCTGTGCTTGCATGCATTGAGAATAGCCTTCCATTTAGACAAGCAGAGAGATACACAGGTGGAGAAGTAGCTAGTTAGGCAGATTGAACAGAATGTTCCACTGAAGTGTGTAACTGCAGAAGCCATCATTGGCCTATATTCAACTGCATAACAACAAGTCCTATTAAAGGAAGGTGATGTCAGACAGAAATCAATGGTACAGAACTTTGCCGCCTTTCCGCTATCACATGTGCGGTTACCTTCCTTTCTGCCTTCCTTTCTTTATGTTTCTCCCTTCCTACTTACATCCCTAGTTTCTTCTAGAAATTTCCCTGCTCTCCTCTCATCTTTCTCTTCACTTCCTTCCTTCTTTCTTCTACCTTCTTTTCTCCTTTATCTTCTTTTCTTTATCTTTCCTCTTGGATTTGGAAGTGACATGACTGGGACAATGATTTGAGGTGATCAATCTTAGCGCTAAGAAGCATGAACTTCAAGGAGATTAGCCTGGAGCATGGAAAGGATTAGAAAAATACTACAATTTTCCAGGCAAGAGAAGACAGGGCTCTGAAATGGTGGTCAGGGGAAAGGTAAAGAGAGGATAGATATGAGAGGTGTCATAAAGATAGAGTTGACAGCTTCACAATGATAAAGGAGAGGAGAGCACACCTTCAGAACACTCAGGGAGTCATTTGCACATCATAACCGTGAATTTTTCAACTGCTAATTCGGTCATTGCAATGTGAACTTCAGCAATCTGCCCTTTATATGCATAACAATATCATAAATAAATCAGGGGAAAGCTAATGAGAAAATATATATCAAAGAGCCAAGTAAGCTCCATGCAGAAAATCAACAACAGTTTGTAATTCAGTTCAATCATGTGCTGGGTAATTGCATATTATGCAATCCAAAAGCATGTGCACTTTCTATTGTAAAATCATATTGAGCCCTGAATGTAGGCTATCCGTGAACGCAGACTTCTACATAGGGACTTTAGTGGGTTTGCATGTTTAGATGAGCTGAAATGTACACTCGAAAGAGAAAAAAAAACCTCCTCTCTCCTATGACCTCTTTGGAAAAATAATACCATTGGGCATCATGCCTTGGAAACCCACATGGCATAGTTAATGAAAAGCCAGGAGTTTGGAGAGAATATTGAATTTGAAAGTCTCTGAGAGTGTTCCCCAAATGGGTTGTTAAGTCCCTGTGACAGAGAACATTAGCGCTAGATGATGACAGTCATTCGATTCTAAACACAAACCATATTGTCTGTGATTAAAGGCAGATGCCGGAGGAGGGCACACAGAGCATTGTGACCAGAGTTGCGTTCGAACAATCCCTTGGCAATTTCAAGGCTGTGACCGAAAGTAATAATAATCATCATAATAAAATAAGACAAAATTTGCCTTCTTGTCTGTGTTGAAGGGTAGATATCCATGACTTTTCTGAAAGCTTCAAGTCCAAATTTTCTCCTCATTTAGAAAAAAGACACCAAAACTCTTCTTTATATTTTTTTTTTATTTCACCGATACAATGACCACAAAATAAACAAACTGCAGGGCACAGCAAGATGTCCAGAGCAATGATTTAGAGCACATATGTGAGTGAGGGCCTGCTTGCCTGTAGATCTGTATTGTGTCTGTTTGTCTATGTGGCTTGTTACATAGGACTGGGGAAAGGACACATAATTAATCTGCTTTTGTCTATACTATTTTGATACAGAAAAACATAACTATTATTCTACATTGATGGATTTTTCCCCCTAAGTGTTGTTGGTATTTTTGGTGAAATATCCTTTCCTTCTTTTAAACTCTCTTAACAGCTTCATTGTGTCACTTATGGAGCATATCACATTAGATTTATCAAAATTATTTATATACATCTTGCAACTATCCTGCTAGACCATAAATCACTGTGGGTGAAAGGCTATATTTATCCATCATTACTTGAATTCTTATTTATACATCCAGAATTTTCTATAAGCTTAACATGTGTTATCACATTTAGTATAACAACCGCGTCCGATAAATATACCGTGTTCTCAATCTTACAGTTGAAGCACCTAAGGCATAGAAAGGTTAACTTGCCCAAAGGCACATGATTAGTAAGTAGTAAAGCTGAGATCTGAAACTAATCAATCTGACTTTGGAGTCCATGCATTTTATGAAGGACCTGAGGAACAGAAGACAAAGCTTAAGGCCTGCACAAAGTAGGGAGTCTAATTATACCATACTTCCCTGATAAAATTAGATTCTATAGGGTTACACTCTCAATTTAAGGGTGAACCAGAAGTAAGTGCTTCTCACTCCCCAGTCCACATACACCTAAGGGAACACAAAACAGTCTTGCGTCTGAGAAAATCAAAAGAGAAATCATATCCCTAAGAGTTTGTAACCACAGTTATCAGTGCTGAGAATGGAGCACAAATCTGTATCTTCTAGGTGGTCCATATAAGCTCTAGCCATGAATTTAGTTTAATGTGACTGATGGTCTCAAGCAGTGTCCTCAGTAGTTTCTTGCTGCTCTGTGTGTCCCTTTACAGTTAGAGGTGGATTCCCTGATACCAACATATACCAGAATGGCTGCCTCCAGAAGAGTTGGAATCTAGAGTGAGATGTAGCAATTTTGTTGTCCAGCAATGATTATTAAAAAAAGAAAGAAAGAAAATGAGATTGTAATACAAGGCATTTGGTGTTAGGCTTATGATAACCTCATAAAATAGTTGGGAAATATTTTTTCTTCCTCTATTTACTGAAAAAGCTTTTGTAATAATATACTTATTTCTTCATTAGAGATTTGTAGAATTTACCAATAAAAACATCCAGTCTTGGAATTTTCTTTAAGGAAAGGTTTTTGATGACAAATTAAATGTATTAAATAAATATAGGGATATTTCATTTTTTGTTTAGTTTTCTATCAGTTTTGCTAAATTCTAGTTTTCAAAGAATTTGTCATTTATTCAAAGTGGTCAAATTTGCTGGCATAAAGCTGTTTATAATAATATTTTATCATTCTATTAGTGTTTTTAGAATCAGTTGTGATAACTTCCCTTTTATTATTAAAATTTATAGTTTGTACTTTCTCTCTTAATCAGTTTAGTTAGGATTTTCTAAATTTTTTTGGTCTTTTTGAAAGAATCAATTTTTGACTTTGTTAGTTTTCTCTATTGTTTGTCAGTTTCCTATTGTGTTGACTTCCTTTCTTACATTTATTTTCTTTTACTTTGGATTGGTTCTACTTTTTCTAGCTCCTTACAGTAGAGGCTTAGATCATTGACTTTAGAATTTTTTCTATTTTATAATAGACAAATTTAAAACCACAAATATATCCCTAAGAACTGCTTTAGTTCATGTCACAAATGCATCACTCAGTTCAAATACTTTCTAATTTCCCTTATGCTTTCTTTCTTGACCCAATTTTTAATTAGAAGTGTGTTAGTTTCCAAATATTTGGAGATTTTCTCCAATTGTTATTGTTATTGATTTTAGTTTAATTCTATTGTGGTTAGGAAACCTACATTATATAATTTCATTAATTTCTTTTAAATCTATTAAGACAGGTTTGGAGACACAACACATGGTCTATGTTGATAAATGTTCTTCGAGCACTTGTAAAGCATATGCATTCTCCACTCCTTTGGGATATTGTTCTACAAATATCATTTAAGTAACTATTTAATACCGTGGTGAAATCACTTATGTCTTTACTGAATTTTTCTCCCAATTGTTCTATCAAATGTAAGAGATTTAAAAATCTCCAATGATGATTTCAGATTTACCTATTCCTCTTTTAGATTCTCTCAGTTTTGCTTTCATATATATTGAAGATCGACTGTTAGATATATGAGCATTTATGTTTATGATTATTATGTCATTTTATTGAATTGACTCATAATTATAAAAACTTTCCCTTTGTCTCTACTAATTCCCTCTGTTTTGAACCCTCTTTTATTTAACATTAATACAGCAACTCCAAACTCATGTCCTCTATTCCTCCCCTATTATTTTAAACCTTTCAGCATTTTTTTATAACAGCTGTTTTAAAATGTTTCCTGCCACTTCTATCGTTTCTACAATTTTGGGTGTGTTTCTATTGACTAATTTTTCTTCTGGCTATGAGTAATTTTTTGCGTTTCTTTGTATGTCCAGTAAGTTTTCACTGGAGTTGGACATTGCAAATATTATGTTTTTAAATGCCTTAATTTTATCATATTACTTTAGATGGTGTTGATATTTGTTTTGGCAGATGGTTAAGTTACTTAGGGATATTGGTTCTTTTTGAAGCTCGTTTTTAAGATTTGTTAGGGTAAGACTACAGTAGATTGTACTCTGGGGCTAATTTAGCCCTAAACTTAAGAAATATATTTTTGTTTGATATTTCTACCCAAATTCCTACCCTCGATGTTCACTGAGGTCTTTCTACTCTGGCTGGTAGAAACTCAAATATCCCCCAGCTCTCTGTGAGCAATTGAAATTGTTCACCTTACAGATCTTCAAGAGTAATTGTTTTCTGTTCTGTCCTTTTGTTCTTTTAGTCAATATCTTAAGGGAACCCTTATCCAGATCAGATTTTTGAGGCTTTTCTGTGCATACTTCTTTCCTTTCCAATATTCTGTCCCATAAATTCAAGCCAACTGCACCTCTCTGAGCTCTGACCCTTCTATATTCAACTCAATAAGATGGCCATTATTTTTGGGGGATTCCCTTCTTTGCACCAAGGTCTTGAAAGTGCCTCCAAGCACTATGCCAGGGTACTCATAGGGTTCATTCTATTTGTTTTGCTTCTCTAAAGACATCAAAGTCCTATGCTGAGTGGTATCCAGTGTCTGCAAGCAGTTGTTTCATATATTGTACTCAGCTCTCTAGGTGTTTAATATTGGAGGACAAATGTGGTACCAGTTCTTCTTTCATGGCCAGACCAGAATTTTCTCTGTACTATTTTTATCTTCATAATTTATTTAATATGCTTGACTTTCTGTTTTGTAATTATTTTTCATACCTATATCTAACTATTCAGAGCCTGTCATATAAGAAGAACTAAGCAAATATTAATAAACAATTAAATTAATAAGTAAATACATGTCTTTCAAAACACATTTTGCCTAATGCCCATAACTATAATATAGTCAGTGGTTACACTATGTGACAGGCATTGTGATAAGCATATTTCAGTTATCCCATTTATTTCATATGACCAATCCATAAAATATTTATTGTTGTAAACCAGGGGTCAGCAAATTACACCCCATTAGCCAAATCTGGCCAATCTCTTGCTTTTATAATTTAAGTTTTGTCAGAACACAACATCATCCGCTTGTTTACATATCGTCTGTGAGTGCTTTCACTCTATAACGTCAGAGATCAGTAGTTGCTAAAGAGACCATATGGTCTGGAAAGTCTTTATACTAGTTACTAAAAGGTAAATAGCCTAGTTACTATCTTGCCCTTTGCAGGAAATTATTGTCAAGCGCTGTTATACACTCTTTTTCACAAAAGGAAAATGAGACCAATAGAGATTAATTTAAACAAAATCAAATTAAACACATATCTGTCATACAACAGAAGTCTTATTATTAATTCATATACTCAATGACTTAAAACAAAATAATTCTATTTAGACTTTGGTTCAACCTACAACATTGTGGAAATGTTGCACTCAAAGAAATGCAAACTGTTGAAATAGTAGGTGAAATTTCTTCTCCTCCCTGAGGAATGTTTTAAAATTTTTTCTTCTATTCCACTTTTTTCGATCTTCCTGTATTCATCTCCTATCCTTTCTGAGAAGCCTTCTTTGATGACCCCAGCCTAAATTTGCATAATTCTTAAAGTTTTGAAAATAATATAACTCAGTCTAAACTTTAATCCAAACCTAGTAGGTGATATGTATATAACCTCACCTCAAGGAGTCAAAAGCCTTTCCCTAATTCATCCATGTCCCCATAGTTCACACTGAGGCTCATGGTTATAGTTTATAAAGTAACTTAGAAACATGCATACAGATAGTTAACCATTAATCAAGAAATGTTGATCAAGCACCTCCAATAACTCAATACTTGATAGGTGCTAGTCGTAAATCATCGAGGAGAATAAGCATTGTTTCTCCATTCATGTAACTTCACAGTTAAGTGGAAAAGAGAAAGCTTGAACAAGTAAGTTAATTAGGATTCAGAGAAAACTACGCCACCTGTCTCATTCTCAATAACTCATATATATGGCAGTTGCTCCAAAATCTTTCTTCCCATTCCAAACTGCCCCCAGACTCTATCTACAACCTAACAGCTTGCCTTGAAATATGCCTCCCTCACTCTCAGTGGCAATAAATTTCACTTCCTTTTCCAGGAGTAAGTCTGCCCTTTGCAATATGAATCAAGCTCCTTCACCCACTTCCCCAATTCTCCACTTCACCAAATTCTACCATCAGCATAATACAAGTGCAGAAGCTGATGAGCAAGCTAAACTGTAATTTGCTTTGGTGTGTGAAAGGAGATGAAAAGGTTGTGCATAACCATAAATTAATTAATTATTTCACTCTGTTTTTAAATAATTTAATTATCCTATGATGATGGCTACAAAGGAAAAGCAGAGAATATTTGTGAATGAATAACAGATAGATTCTAATCTAGTCCCATGGTCAGAAAGTACTTATTGTAGAAAGTCTATTAGATGAAGAGAAATGGAAAAGTTTAAATGTTGAGTAGACAGTTAGGTTTAAGAACTGAGGCCAGATGTAAGAACATGAGTATTGTCAACATAGTAAGTGGTAATATAAGCCCTGAGAATGCATTTTATAATCTAAGAAGAGACTGTACAATGAGAAGAAAAGAGGGTTTAGGGAAAGAAGTAAGAAATTCCAGTGTGTAATATTTGAGTAGAAGAGAAGAAAAGAGCAAGAAAAACAAAGAAATACAGCCAAAGATTGTGAAAAAATGAGTATAAGACCATGGAAACCAAAGGGGAGAGTAGTTCAGTAAGGGGGGAGCTAACTGTGCAAGTGCAACTGTGTCTGTGGGAAGATGCTCACAGACACACCCAACACCATCACTCACATGTGCAAGTGCACTCTCTCTACTTCTTTTTACTTTGTTCCATACTTTCTTTATCCAAAAATATAGGATTTTAGGGGAAGTTGGGAGAGAGCATTTCATGAATATTGTCTTTATGCCCTGCTAACTATTTTCAAGCAAAACAAAACAAACAAGCAAAAAACTACATTGAGATACCTGCAAGAGAACAGAAAATACCATTCAAGTGAGTCAAATCAAAAGAAAAGTGAAAGAGAAATTTTAGGGCATCTATTTTGGATTAAGACTAGCTGTTCTATACAACAGACATAGTACATGGTCAAGTGAATTTTTGCTTTGGTTAATAACGGTGATTGTGATATTGAAGAATTCTGGCAGTATAGTGGCTAGGGAGCAGAAACTGATATTGGCTAAGATTTGATCTACACACAAGCACATTCACAAACTATTCTGGTCTCTACTACTAAATAATGCTTAGCTAATGGAAGCATCTTAATTATATATGCTTGATAAAAATTCTCAGCATTAATTTTTGAATTTGATCATCTGGGAAAGTCTATAGCGCTCCTCTTGGTGAGTACTGTTCCATCCTATGAACCACCAATCAGACACTGATTATATTACATTTGCTCATTTAATTACATCAATCTAAGTATAATCAGCTATTTTCAATGCTTGCTTCTTATTCTTTTTTTTGTCTTTTTTTCCTAGTAGGACAAGTATGACAGACATCAGATTTTAATTAAGTTTATGTGAGAAAAAATGAAATGAGAAAATTCTGTCTATTAATTTATTTGCTTCTGAAAACCAACAAAACCTGTTCATATAGAATTTGATGGGGGGACATCTGGGTTTAAATTATACAACATGGGATATTTTTAAGCAAGCACAGCTTCCGGAAACACTATCGCATTGATCAAATAAATAGCATTGACCAAACATATTGGGGTTTTTAGTTTAGTATTCAGAGAGCTGGAGTTGCTGTCTCCTGCATATCCAAAAGTAAGACTGTCTTCTTATACAGAGAGAAGAAAGGCAAAGGTTCAGTTTCACAGATGTTTTACTGGGTAGTCTTCTGCAGATAGTTACCAACTCATTACTCTGAATAGTGTACAATTTCAAAGAATTGTCCCAAAGCTGTACTTAAGGGGAAGTGGGGAGTATCACATGTTGAGCTTTTGGCCCAACCTTTATGAACTTTTTGCACTTCACCAGGCAGAAATGCATCCCACTCTCTCATCTTTCTCTTCCAGCAGTCTTTTCAGAGTTTTCTCCATCCAGTACCCATGCCCCTCACTTTTCCAGGTATGTGTCATCCTTCCCTACAAAACAATCAATAGAGAAGTTCAGATGACTTCAGTGACAGAACCCATGTTCTTAGTCACTGTATTTTGTGAATTCTATGCCTTCAGGTGTCAACTGTTCATTTTAATTAGCTTCTACTGGCTCCAAAGAAGAGCTCCATTGTCTCTCTTCTCTGCAGTCTCTCCTAAGACTGAGTGGAGAGTTTTAGTTCCTATGAGAAGTTTTAGTCAATGATTTTGAACATGACTTATCTTTTGTTCTAGAGGAATAAAATATAAAAATATCCTAAAAAAATGGATAGGTCATAATTGTTAGTGACTATCTTGTAAAAGAAAAGGACTGAGATCTTCTCATTTAATCCTTTGCTATCCATAAGCAATTCAGCATCTCGAGAATTAGGAAAAACACGTTAATTGTACAGTCCTGACTGACCTTAGTCTTTTCCTAACTGGTTCCCAACCTCTGCACTCACTGAATTCCAATTCTGTGATATAATGATAATAACAATAACATATGCTAAAGATGTTCAGAGAAGGAAGGAGAAATAAGACAATGTAAGTTTTAGGGAAAAAGTGTACTTGAGATCATTCTCAAGAAATTAAGATAAGCATATAGCAGGAAGAAGATCATTCTAGGGGAAAGTAAAAGCTCAAAGATTCTCAGGTCAGTACAAATGGGGTGTGATTTCATGACAACGACATTGGACTGAGGTTTCATTTTAGAGTACTTGAAGATTTGGGGTGGGACCAGACAACAGAGGACTTGCAAAGTCAGGTGTGTTTTCAACTTGATGTCAAATAAGGTAGATAATCACTATAGTCTCCTAAGAAATGGAAGGACAATAAAAATTGTTTTTAAAGAAGAGTAGCATTCCTCTATTCCCCTCTTTGAGGGTGTAGGTTTATTTACTTTGTTTTGTGTTTTAATTGTTTATGTATTTACTTATTTGGTAATTGATTTTATAATTGTCTCAGATACCCACTTTGTGCCACTGTGTGAATGCCTATAAAATTCTGCAGTGTAGATCAGTGGGGTTTCCTTGATGGAGCTACTGAAGTTACCATTTACAGATGCCTCCCAGCAGCCTTAATGATTGTTGCCAAGAAAAAGCTCAGCTGTCCCCCAATAGCAGCCACAGGGCAAAGCCAGAAAGGTGAGCAGCGCTGGTATAGAGAAGGACTAGTTTTCTCAGAGTCTGCATTAATAGCAAAGCAAAAACTTCTCCTGTGCCAATTCTGAAATGAATTAATTAGTTGAAGACCAATCTTAGGTGAATTTTTCTATCCTTCCTTCTCTATCATTTTTTTTTCACAATAGTGCATGTGGTGAGACCCTCGGGGAGCAATAAGACACTTGGATAAGCCAGTTGTAGATTAAATATAGACTCCCTGTGGCAACTCTTATCTCCTGCCTTCCCGCTTTCTTGCAAAGATGCAGAGACGGGATTATTGCCACAGCTGTGCTTCCTGGAAGACTAATCAATGCAGCTATAAGAAGGTCTGAAATGCAGCAGGATTTTCAATTCTAAGGATAAAATTTTTAAAAAGTGAGGAAGAAAACTGTTCTGAAAGTTATAATGCTGTTAAATCCAAACAACCTTTAAAGACAGAAAATAAGTCTATAAAAATTGGCCCATTGTCCTATTTTGGGTGCATATGGAGCTGAGATTGAGAAAACCTGTCTATAGGAGACTGAAAATGAAGGCAAGTTCCTAGAGAACATCAATTCTTTACTAGAACCTTGTTCATTTAAGCCAAATTGGAGCTGGGGCATGGTCACTGTCAGAAGCCGTGCTACACCACTAGAGATGTCAAATTCACACTTGCTGCCTCTTCATGAACTCTTGGTTGGGCTGTGGTGTCATGGAAGCATTTAGGACAAATCCCAAATCAGTTGAGGTATAAAATCATAAGGACAAGTATAGAGAATCTAAAGGGAGCTCTGGGGAGGATACAGTCTAAACCTCTGATAGAGCAGGAGTAAGGATTGTGCCCCTGTATGGGGTGTTTGTCACTGCCAATGTTTAGGGTTTGGAGGTTGGATCCCATTATCCGACCGCATTCTCCATTCCTTGGCAAGTTGGGATGAGGCCATCCAGGTGTGATGGCAGTGCAAACTAACCTTAAATTTGGGGATGTTATGTAGGTGGACAACAAGTTACTCAGTTTATTCTTCTAGTCCATGTTGGTCAGTCAACATATATGCATTGAGACTCTTGGATGCTACGCTGAGCAAACAAGACTTGACCCTGTCTTCTTGGAGCTTACTCTTTAGTTGAGAATGTAAATATTATACACATAATTGTAAGTATAGTAACTCCAACACAAGAGAAGTAGAGGCCAAGATATAGGGCTAGCAGAAGTTCTGGCCTCCTGAGATCATTGCTATGCTCCCTGTCTATCCACTTTTGGAAAGGGCAAGGGGGCAGCTGCCAAGTGATTGAGGCCAAAATCAAATAGAAAACAGGAGGTGACCTCTGATTAACTCATGCTGGGTCAGTGTACCTTCCTGTGTGCAAATACTTGGAATGAGGCAGCCTGCTGTGCTTAACTTGGTAAAGGAGTAATTTGAAAATTTCCTTCCAGTGGTAGTTTTGCTCTAGGCCTTTGCTTACTAGAAGTTGTAGAGGCAGGAATTTGGGTTCCTCAGACCTCAGTTCCCAAACAGATTTTTCCCCCCTCTGTACAATTTGTCTCACAGTTGTCAGGTGCAACTATTTCTACCTTGCTATGATTACAGTACACTGATAAAAATGTGCAGGATATATCTTAGCAAAAGTTTTTTAGTGAATTTAGGATCCCACTGGTTTTAATAGAAATATATGTGTTCAGGATTTTTTTTTTAACTTAACGAACAGCATTAATAAGAAGTAAAATGTTTTATATATTTAGTAAAAGACATTAATGGGGAGGAAGAGATTCATTATGACACTGCTCTGTACCAAGAGGATGCCAAGTGAAGGTTGTTCTCTGAGCAACTAAACAAGGGGCCTACTTACTTTAATGGCCATATTAAAATAGCACAAGTGTAAAATATTGCATAGAATATCCTTAGAAGATCAATTGTTTGTTTAAGTTCTCACTTGGTGTTTACAATGTTAGTTTATTTTTTGTCTCCTTCTTTCTTGGCTAGGACAGTGAGTTTCTACCCTTCATGTAGCCTAACCTTCCACACATGAATCCATCCAGACAATGAATCTAAAGAACAGTGTGAACTAAAGTGATTCTGTTACACATTTTAGATCAAATCTGAGAGACTGACAAGAAATTTGGATTTGCATTCTAACTATCCCTGATCCAATTTGTTTGTTGGTTGGTTGGTTGGTTTATAATATACCAGTGTCAAAATTGGAAGAACCAGAGACTCATTACTAAATTAGAGAACTCCTCTGAATTCCAGTTTACAGATGAAGTAGATAGGGCTAAAACATATAAAATAGAATGAAATTTATTACCGGAGACTGATGAACCTTTGTTTGCTATTTTAAAACACTGTGCTTCCTGGGTTAAATCAATCTCCAACATGCATTAGTGTCAGATTGCTGGGTGTAGATCCCTCTAAAAACAAGTGAACCATTTGAAACAGAGAAAATTCTAGCTGTAGACATAAGAAACATGACCCCCAAATTAAGAGATTATCTTGAAGTCTCCCTGAATCAGGTTCTCCAGCTCTAAAAAAGATTATCTACGTAAATACTGATAACACAAGGAGCAGCATATTGCAAAGAGTCTGAACACCAGAAAGGGCAGCTGCTACTAACCTCACTTCTTACTTATTGAGACTTAGTAAAGACAGGAAATATTATCTTTTCCTTTAATGTAAATATATTGACAATAATCCCAGAATATTCTTACAATTTTTATCATTGCACGTTTGATATACACGTTTAGGGAAAATAGAGGCCATCAAATGGGTGACCCCTCAACATATCTGCTCTTTTATATATATATATATATATATATATATATATATATATATATATATATATATATATATAAATATGTATATACAATTCACTTCTCATAAGAGTCACCCTTTTAAAGGATTCAGTGATTTTAAAAATTCAGTGATTTCTAACAAGTTTACAGAATTATGCAATCATTACCACTAATTAATTTTAAAAACTTTTTCACCTTTCCCCCAGAATAAAGCCTGTACCTGTTATCACTCACTCCCTAATCCCTCTGCCCCTAGCTCCTGCAACTATTAATCTTCTTTCTGTCTCTGTGGATTTGTCTGTTCTGGATATTTCATATAAATGGAATCATATAGTATGTCATATTTTGAGTCCCGCTTCTTTCACTTAGCATAACATTTTCAAGGTGCATCCATGTTCATCTGTGAATCAGTACTTCATTCATTTTTATAGCTGAAGAATTTTTAATTGAATGCATATACCACATTTTTTAATTCTTTCATCAATTAATGTAAATTTGGATTGTTTTCACTTTTTGGCTATCATGAATAATGAGGCTACAAAAATTTTTGTAAAGTTATTGTGTAGACATATGTTTTCATTTCTTTGGACGTATACTTTGAAGTGGAATTCCTGGCTCATACAGAAGCTTTATATTTAAACTTTTGAGGAAATGCCAAAACGTTTTCCAAAGAACTGTACCATTTTACATTCCAATTAGCAGTATACGAATGCTTTTGTTTCCCCACAACTTATCAAACTCTTTACATCCAAATTTGTCAAAGGCGTTACCTTTTCCATCTCAAAGGAAAATATATTCTTCAGTCTGTACTGGAATTTCATCTTTCATCACCATGATTTTCAATAATTCCAATATGCTTACCCTTGCTTTATCTTCAGGATCTCCCACACTTTTTTTTTTTTCCTGTTACCCTAAAAATATGCTAAATTGGTAAGAAGAGAAAGAAAAAGAGAAAATCCTCACCTCTCTCAAATTCTCAGAACTGAAGGTTAAAGAGGTGCTTATTAGATTTGGTATACTAAATAACATCTTTGGTATTTCCTAATATGCAAGTTGAGAAATAATTATAGAAATCTCCATCTTTTGCATAGCCACTACCCCAATCTAAATCCTAAGAGTCTACCTCAGGAATGTCTGCATCCCTCTCTCTATCCCCAGTACTTCTTTCTTAGTTAAAGCTATAATCTTTCTCTCCCTGGACTATTATAACATACTTGGTTGTTTCTCCACCACTAGATTTCTACTCTCCAACTGCTTTTCCATATTGCCTTTAGAGTTAACTTCCTGAAACACTTTTAATAGTTTCTTGCTATCCACAGGAAAATATGACAACTTCTTACCATAGGATACAAAGTCTTACTTTAGGATACACTCCGTCACTATGTGACTTTTCTAATAACCCAAACACTCTATGAAACAACTTCATGGAAATTATCATTCATCCCAAAACTTCTTTTCTGATGCTGTCTCCCTGCTTTCATCAGTATCTCAACACTGTCTTTCTACCCACTTCTCTCTTCCTCCCAAAACTATCTTCATTCTTCCTCTGGTAAATCCCTACTAATTAAATATTTTCTCCTTTGTTAATCTTTCCCTGTGTCTCAATAGCAATCAGAAGCATCATTCTCTGAGTCTCCAAAGCATTGTGGTCATTTCTCTGTTACAGCTATGCAAAACATTATATTGCAATTCACTTTGGCTTATTGTATTGTGTTGGATTTTTTCCATTTGTATACCTGTCTTCCTCACTGGTCTGTTTATCAAGGCAAGGAACCATGTATTATCACTTTTTGAATCCTCAACACATAACCCAGTGCCTAGTATATACTCTATTAATTGAGGTTCAATCAGAGAAACAGAACCAGAAGTGTAAATAGATAGATAGATAAATAGGTCAATAGGCAGACAGATAGATAGTTATGGATTGATGGATTGATTGATTGATTACAGGGAATTGGCTTACACATTATGGCTGCAGGGTTGCTAATCAGTCTTCATAAGGCTTGTCATGTCTAATGTTGGAGCCGAAAGTCCAAAGGAGAATGAAAGATTATGAGCAGCCTGAAGTCTCAGAAGATAAGCTGGAACTCACAAGGATGGAATGAAACCCATGTCTACTCTTACTAACTGTGACTTTGGTGAAGAAGGCATCCTACAGAAATCAGAGATTTTAGTTATGGAGCTTAACAAAACATGACTGGCCCAGGAAGCAGAGAAAATAAAGGAAGATCCAGGGAGAATGCAAAGCAATTCTGTGTTAGCATCTATTACTACAAAACAATATTGTCACAAAGTAAGTGGCTTAAAATAACACATTTATATCTGACTGAAGCCCTCAGTCCTACCAGAAGGAACTGATTATTTCCAACATTCATGTGAGTGGGGAAGCAGATCCTTCCATGGCTGAGCCTCGGGTAAGAACACAGACCTAGACAATACTGGACTATATCTTTGTGAGATTCTGAAATAAAGAAATCAGATAAATCATGTCAAGACTCCTGAACCACAGAAATAATGAGATAAGCCAACATAGCTGCTTGCTTCATCAAGTCAGCAAGAGATAAAGACTCCAGCAAGGTGGGCACCATAATTTTACGAAACATAACCATATAATCACACACATGTAATCATGTACATCCTATCACCTTTGCCATATTCTACATGTTAGAAGAAAGTTACAGGTCTTATCCACACTAAAGGGAAAGGATCACACGAGGGCTTGACTACGAGGAAGTAAGAATCATGAGAGTCTACCCTAGAGTCTGTCTGCCACAGTCCACCCTCCGGCCCCCCAATGATCCATGTCCCCCATATGCAAAATACATTTATACTCTCCTAAAGTATCCAAAGTCTCATACCATTACAGTATCTAGACATGGTCCAGAATCTCATAATCTAAATCAGGGCGAAGTGAAGATGAGACCCTTTGAATATAGTGGCTAGCATGTAGAAAGGCTTAATCCTGGCTTAATATTGAGTTGAACACATTTTGTGGATCAGATACAGAATCTTCTAAATTTCCTTGATAAGGTTGAGAAGTGAACTTTAAGTATCTCATCTACTTAAGTGTGAGTTCCTAGAGAGCAACCTTTTGTGTTTAACGTTGATATCTCCAGTAACTTACTCAATGACTTGCAGGTAGTAGTGGTTGCTAGATAATGTCGATCAACTAATGTACTTAAAAAGCTGACTTGCTGATCACAGTCAAAAGACACAGTTGACTTGAAATTATAGCTGCATTTCCTCAGTCCATTTTCACTTAATATTCTGTTATATTTTTCTTGCTTGGTTGGTGTCTGCTATTTACTGAATATCTTCTCTGAAATTCAAATCCCAACCAAGGTTTAAATGATGAGAAAACATCACGCTCAGTTGATTCCTCAGAAGTGCTATTAAATTTTTCTCTAAAGGTTTTGTGCTTCTTGCTAAAAGAAGGTATCAAATTAGTGTGACTTTATATGAGAAATATCATTTCCAAGGTTTGAGAGTATTTTCTTCTGATTAGTTTACAAGTCAAGCCAGATAGGTTAGGGTCTAGAGAGTAAGCATCTCCTATAGGCATGAGTTGCATTTCTTACTTCATTAACCATTCATTAACCCAAAATATATTTACTGAATGCCGGCTCTGTATCAAGGCTTGTGCTGGGCACTGGGGATATAGCAGTAAGTAAATCAAATGAAGCTCCTCCATCATGGAGATAACATTGAAATACAGCAGAGAGACAATGAACAAATGAAGAAAAGAGATCATTTTAAATTGTGAGGAAGTGTTTGAAGGAAACAGTAAAATGGACTGAAACAGACAACAAATAATAACTAATTCTTCTAGAGATGATGATTGAGGAAGATCACATAATGAATGACATCTATGCTGAATGAAGCCTCAAGGATGATGAAAATGAAATCACATACCAAGTGTGAACGTGCTGGGCATTGGGTAGAAGCCCATTAAACAGAAAGAAAAATATGTGCAAAGGCTTTACAGGCAGGAAAGGAGCTTGGCTTGTTCACGGGATCAAGAAAAGACCAGCGGAACAGAGGAAGAGAGGTGCAGAGGGATAGGAGCTGAGTGGCAGAGGCAGGCAGGCACCAGGCGTGCAGGGCATTATAGGTCTTCGTGAGGCGTTTGACTTAAAGCAAAGGGGAGTTATCTTACGACATAAATCATTAGATCTGCCTGATCTAATTAACATTTAAAAATCACTATGTCTGCCATGTGGAGGAAAGTTAGGAGGGTATATGAGTAGAAGAATGGAGACCATTGAGGAAGCTGCTGTAATAGTCCTGTGTGACAAAGAACAGTAGGCTGGGTAGTTGGGGGGGGGGGGGGCGGTGTCAAGTTCTGGGATAAGAAACAAGAGTTTCAGTTACACCCGTCAAATTCAGGAATCATGTGAGAAATGCACAGGGAGATATCAAAAAAGGCAATTCTATAAGCGAATCTAGATTGGATATTATAGGAGAAAATTGGGCTGAATATATACACTCAGAAATCAGCAGGATATAGACAGTATTAAATATCGTAAGAATGGATAAGGTTCCTTTGGATTATCTTCCCTTAGAGCAATGCTTCCTTAATTTTTGTATGAAACGACACCTATCCAAAATAAGAAATTCTGAAAAGCACATTGTGGTAAACTTGGGTAAATTGAGACTATATATGGCTTAGTAAAAATAAGTTCACTACTTAAGCTTTACAGTGTACAATTGTGGTAAGACTTACAGCTTGGGTTCCCTAGGAAACAGACTTTAAGGTGGAGAGCTTCATCCAGTAGGTTTATTGGGGAATGTTCTCAGGATCAATACCTTCCGGGGAGTTAGGGAAGCAGGATTGGGCGGAGTGAGAAGTTAAACAATGAGGTGGCCTCGAGGTATTCTATCTGTACAGAGATTTGGAGCTGGAGAAGTCATTCAGAGTTTTCCCAAATTATGAAAGGGGGCTAGGCTTCTATACCCCCACATCAGCTAGGTATTGGATGTAAATTCTAGGAAGAGAATATAGCCTTGGCCAAGGCAAATCTCTTTGGAGAAGGACAATTCTTGCCTTCTGTCCCTTTTTTTTTTTTTAAAGACTGGCCCTGAGCTAACATCTGTTGCCAATCTTCCTACTTTTTTATTTTTTTTCTTCTCCCCAAAGGCCTCCAGTACATAGTTGTATATTCTAGTTGTAGGTCCTTCTACTTCCGCTATGTGGGACGCCGCCTCAGCATGGTTTGACGAACAGTGCTAGGTCCACACCCAGGATCCAAACCAGGGAACCCCAGGCCGCTGACGTGGAGCATGTGAACTTAACCACTTGGCCACAGGTCATCCCTGGAGAAGGACGATTTTTAAGAAAGGACTCAGCTAAGAGCTATCAGCAGGCAACACACCTGGGCAGGGGTGCGGGTGGGCATCCTAAGAAGAGAAATAACACATCCATTAAAGTAAAAGAATTAAATACAAAGTATAAGGAAAGATATTAAATATTGAATTTGTATAAAAGTTCCATATAAAATGTTTTCACATTTTTAATGAGAAGCTTGACTGTGCTTCTGGGGTTGTAACTTTTTATGTTAGGTTATATACTTGTAATTGTTACATGTAATTATCTTTTAATGATGATCTCTCCAAATTACTCACAGTCACCCCTGATGAGAAACTTTGCACAACTAGTGATAAAAATGTTAAATCATATTTTTTACAACCACAGAAAAATTTTCAAGAGTTGAAATTATATTTATATATTGTATAATAGTTGCTTTTCTCATTGACAAATGTAGTGTTAATGTCTACATATGAAAATGTGAATGGATTCCAAATACAACCGAACTATTACCATAAAAAGAATTTCAAAATAATGGCGATGCTCTAATTTCCAGAAAGTATATCTGTTGTTAGTAGTCCCCTGGCAGCTGGTTTGGTCGTCTCTGAAAGCAGATGCTGAAGCAGGTGCCCATGTGGTAGAGCACATCTTTGGTTGTGCTCAATGTAGTGAGCCCAGCACCTGAGGGATGGTGGGACACACATTCTGAGCCCCATTCTATTGAAATCACCTTCCCAGCAGCCCTAAATATGGCTGCTCATTGCAGGAAATGACCAAACAACATGTTCATGACAGCCCATGCCTTGAACAAGCTCTTGAGGGCTAAAAGAATTGCTGTCACATGGTATGGTTAATAAGTCATTGAGAACTGAAAGCAACATCATTTACTGTCCCTGTATTAAACAATACTGGGGCAAGATATTGAAAGAAACACAGCAAAAAATAAAGTTGGTTCTCATTATTTGCAATACTTATATAAAGTCTGAGAATACTGAATAAGTGAGTACTGAACCAATGTTCACGTGGGAAATACAAGGCTAGATTTCCCGTGATCCTCTGGTCACTCCATTTTTGTAACCTGATCAATTGATAACCTTGTTTTATGTGTATTTCTGTTTAAGAACATCATTTAATGTATGTGTAGTTGATTCATTAACAGTAAACTCACAGCCCATAGCTCTATACCTCATGCCTGAATGATGTGTCTCTAACACATGTATTTTCTTCATAAGGCACATCACAGCCTTGTTGTGTTTAGAAGCACTGGATAGCACTTCAGCATCATGCTTAGGGGCCATTTTAAATAGCAAAATCACCAACAAAAAGCACAAAACTGTGGCAGTAAATAGACCACAAAAAAGGCACTTGCTTACAATGCAAGAGCAAAAACAAGAAGGCAGAGTGTCATCTAGTTCAACCTTAGCTGGGAACATGTGCATTGAGCAAATCAAATTTGTTGTCACTCTGCACATGTCCACAAATTACCATTAAAGCACGAGAAATACTGATTTGGGGTTTATGAATAAATTTTAGCCACTAGGCAAATTCGCGAATACTGAATCCGGGAATAATGAGGATCAACTGTACTTACTCCTCGGAAATGAAAGTTCAAAATAATTAAAACAGCTTCTCATCCAGGCTCACTTGCAGACCCTCACCTTGCCGGGCCCACCAATCTGAAACTATTATGTCATAATCTCTGCCCATTCCCAGCCAGTTCACCTTCAAGACCACCTTCGAAATCACCCCGTTGAGACTCTATCATTACCTTTCCTTAATTTTTCCATTTTGAGATACTACTAAGCTGGTGTTTTCCCTTACTGCAGTAAGCCTAATAAACAGCTTTACTCGATGAACTGTTTCTTTCTTTCCAATGGTCTTTTGGTGAGCCTGTAGTCAGCACCATTTTCATTCACCGTCCTGGAATGTACGGTCTTAGCAAGCTTTTCTGCAGTTGGTGGGAATAAGAAACACTAACAGTGTCTTTAAAATTATTTAAATCTAATTTGAATTGAAAACTATGACATTTAAGTGCCACTTTCTCTCTGAACCGTCCTTCACCAGAATAAACTAGACTCCCTTATTTTCTTCTTTCTCCTTTGGTTGGAGGATAGAAACAATTAAAAATACCTGTGGTGGAAAATTGGCATAGTGCTGAGCAATGGAGGCAATGTGCTTAATTACTGTGAGATGGGAAATAGGTGGTAAATGATTCTTGTGTCAATTTGAAGACATCAGCACTCATATTTCTCACGTGATATGGACTGTGACCTGATCTCACATTTATTCAATTAAGCCAAGGAGTAAAATTCCAAAATGTTTTTTTCTTCCTTTCACATCTACTAAGTCAGCAAGATGTTTTGATTCATTGAAATAATTATTATCATTACAAGCCCAAATTCCAAGGGGATGATCTAAAAGGGGATGAGGTAAAAATCCTATATTAAGAAATTATGATGAAAATATGGACCAAAACTAGATAGCAGAGTCCTCTTCTGACACTAACATGGGAAAGTTACATGCATTCTTGAGACCTTGAATACTATATCCACACCATAAAGAAATAAGATTAGATATTGTGAGATTTCCTGCACCTCAGACTTTCTACGATGCATATTGACAAATTCTACATCTTTCCTTGAATCCTTGGAGGTTGATTTTTATGTGTTTTCATCTTCCAAAGAAAATGGCTGGGTCTGCTACAGCCCTGTTTCCTTACATTCTAGGAATTTGAGAACTAGGAAATCTGTTACATGTAGGTGTTGATAACTAACCATTATCACTGGGGACCCTGGACATGTTTCAGAAATAACTTGATAATTTTCTCTCATAAGTTTTATGTTATAGAATCACTTCAATATCTTTAAGCTCAGTAGAATCTCAAGAGAATGTCTGGTTTTCTCTGCTCTCTGCTTTACAAATGAGGAAACTGAGGCCATGACGAGGCAGCCTGGGACCAGTTGTTATTAGTAACATTGCAACCATACACATAATTGACTTTTATGAGGAAAAATCACTTTAAGAACTAGACAATGGGGGCCGGCCTGTGGTGCAGCGGTTAAGTTCACACATTCCACTTCAGTGGCCTGGGGTTCACTGGTTTGGATCCCAGGTGTGGACCTACACACCACTTATCAAGCCATGCTGTGCCAGGCATCCCACAGATAAAGTAGAGGAAGATGGGCACTGATGTTAGCTCAGGGCCATTCTTCCTCAGCCAAAAGAGGAGGATTGGCAGTAGATGTTAGCTCAGGGCTAATCTTCCTCAAAAAAAAAAAAAACCTAGAAAATGTGATAATGATCTGATTGGTCTGGTTGTCAGTTTGAAGAGAAAGGTGACAAGATGTCTGGTTGGAGGTAACAAATACATTTTATTTCAGAATAAAACTTTTTGGACAAATAGAGAGTAACTGCCAGTGTGACCTCTGGGGATGTGGACATACGCATTTTCAAATCTCTCCTGTTTGAGAAGGTTGTCAATGAGGAACTAGCCATTAGTCTTGGAGAGGAAGAGTAAAAGCAAATCACAGATACCATGTCCAAAGCCAGTGTTCACACCTACCCCTTCTCACGAGCTCCTTGCATTCTTAGCCACGTTTGAGGCCGGATGTCTGATCTCTGTGGCACCCTCCCACTCAAATATAAAAGATTGGTTTCTTCCTGGTGACACAATTAATTTGTGGCCTAAGAGCAATTTTCTGCTCTAAATGGAACTCTGTCTTCGGACTAAGGTTCTCAATAAAAGATTCTATTAACTTGCAACTGTGCCCAATTTGTGAGTGTTTAGTGCCAGTTTAAACAAACAGTTAGAGAAAACCAAAGGAAAATGCCACCCAAAAAAGAGATTCCTGCTCACGGTGCCAATAGAGCAGGTACAATAGGTACGTAAGGCTAAATGCCAGATACAGGTTGCAAATATTCAGCAGCAGCTTTAAGAGCCCCTGGTGTTCAGTTAAATTATGCCATGCAGTGACATGCAACTATTTTCCATGAACAGGCCTGTGTTTCACCAGAGCTTGATCCTTATTTTCAGGGTCAGAGATGGAAGAGGAAACTTTACCCTCTGGGCATTTACCTGCGACATTTGGCTGCTTCCCATGCTGTAGACAGTCTATTTTAACCAATTCCCAACTATGTTTCCCCTCTTTCCGTCTTGTGTCTATATCCTGGATTCTGAGACAGACATAACGTTATTTAGCTAAATTACTCTGGATTCTTAATAACTGCCTGAGTGTTTGCATTTTTTTGTTTTGTTTTGTTTTTCTTCCTTCCCATTTATTCTACACCGTCATTTGCATCCCACTTCCCATTAGACAATCACAGGGAAGCTGGAGAGATCCCATCTGTGCTTTTCAGGGGGTGAAATCAAACAGCCCTGGGACAGGTGGAGCAGGCAGCAGGAAGGTGACCCCAGGCGCGCCGCAGGTGGGGTGAGCAGCACAGGAAATCAGCAGGCGGCAGGCAGTCTGAAGGGCAGAAAGGCCCGTGCTGCTGGCGTCCAGGCAGCAAATCAAGCAGAGGTTAGCAGGTAAGAAGGGTGACAGGAGGGCAGAGCAGGCATGTGACCAATGGGGAGAGAGAAACAGAAGGCAATTAGCCAGGGGGAGAGGGCAGATGGAGGGCATCCACCAACAATTATCAGGGGAAAGGGTAGCAGGAGGGTAATAATAGGAGGCAGTTCTGAGAGGCGAGAAGACAGCAGGCAGGTGACATGCAATAGCATTGAGAACACCACGCATGCCTTACCTGGGAAAAAGCATTGAGCCAAGAGCCTCACTACCTTTGGAGCAGGACCAAGGAGTTAGCGGGGCTGTCGGCAATCAAGAGGTACAACCCCAAGAATATGTGGCCTCTGGGCGCTGGGTGCCTGTTACAAATTGCCACCTTAGGGAATATTTATACTGCACACATTGATCATTTCCTAAGGGACCTCACAAAAGTGCTGTCTGGTGACAACAACAGAGAAAGTGGAGGCCAACTGCAGAGCAGGCCACCACCTACTAGCTGAAATTTTAAGGAAAGGGGAAAATGGAGAGAAATTCCATTTTCTAGGTGTTTTCCATGGTGCAGGCACTGTCGGACACTTTATATATGATAGTTCATCCAATCCTACGGCAACACTTGCGTGATACTGTTATTCTCCTTGTTTTCAAGTTGAGAAAATTGAGATTAAGAGATAATATGGAACTGTCCCAAGATCACATAGCCGGTAAGTGAGAGTTAGGACGTCAACTTGAGCCTTTCTGACACTTAAACTCTTCCATCTTCTTTGGCACAGTGGGTCTCAAGGTTGGAAAGCCCTCTTTTAACTACTAACAGATGGTGGATCTTCATCCTTGAAGATAAAGGCTTTGGATTCTGTTAAATATAAATTTCTTCTAGAAGACACATTACAAGATAGTGTTTCTCAGATTTGAATAATGGACAGGTTCCTATCAAAGATACAAAAAGCCTAACATATTCTCAACTTCCAGAAGACACAGTTTAGGTGGCAGCACCAGAAACTGTTAATAGGATCTTCAGCAGCTCAATATGAAAAGAAGACTGTTGAGAACATATTACATTGGTGATCACTGCATTACCAGCCTCTCTATTCCATATACTCATTGGGCCTTTGTATTACTTAGGATGCTTTCACCTGCAATGCATAAAAAGCCCTAATCCAGACTGCCATGATCCTTAGGAATTTTATTTCACATCACAAGAAGTTTAGAGTGGAACAGAATCCAGTGTCCCTCCCAAGGCTTGTTCTGTTCTCTTCTGTGGTGACTTCCTCTTCAGCCCAGTAGCAAGATGACATTAACAGCTCCAGGTGTTACATTCCAGTAGCGATCTATTCTGGGAAAAGATAAAGGACTGTTACATCTTGTGTCTCTTTCTTAGGAGTAAAGAAGGGGACTCAGAAGCCCCTTAATCCAAACACACTTCCCCATCCAACTCATTGACCAAAAATAAACGTATACGGGTTCCAAACCAGTTACCGGCAGGGGAATGGGATGATAATGATGGATGATTCTATCAGGATTTACTCTTCCTCTGAGCTATGTCTTGAAAAAGGTAGATACCTGAATGTAATGAAGATCCTTTTAGAAATGAGGGAAAAGATGAATGTTGGATAGGCAACTAAGAGTCTCTGCTCCGGTCATCAATTAATGATTGCTTAAAAAACAAATGACTGAGTGAATGACCTTTGAGCGGGTTTGGTTGGGAAAGGGAATAAAAGCACTGGATATGGAATTGTTTTGGGGATCATTACTCGCCCCACAGCAGCAATGTGACCTTGTAAGAAGCACCTCATCTCCGCAGCCTTGGTTTCCTCATTTGTAAAATGGAGAATGTAATGCTTGCCCCATTTAACTCACAGTGTTGTTATGTTGTTATGAGAATTAAATATATATGTGTAAATGCTTTGCGTATGACAGAGGGCTATGCAAATGTGAGGCATTATCATTATTAATATTCAGAATTTAATCAACTTGGTTATTCTGTCAGTGAGAAAATATTTATCATTTTCTATGAGCCAAGTACAATGTAAATGTGAGCTGTGGAGATCTTGGAAAAACACACTATTTAGGAAATACATAAAACTCACTAAGGTATCAAAATATTGCATATCTAAGAGTACGTAGCACATCATTAAAAGAACAACACAAAACAACTTAAAATTGGGTATATATTAGAAAAAATTGTTGGTACCCTACATCATATTGAAAAGTCAATTTTCAATAGAATAAAGATCTAAATATGGAAATCTATAAAAATGTTAAACAAAATATGAGAAAACATTTATTTTGAACCTTATGGTGGGAAAGACTTCCCAACCAAGTTTCAAAATCCTGAGGCAATAAAAGAAAAAACATTGATGCATTTTAATGCATAAAACTTTAAGCATCTCATAATATATCATAAGACAAATGACAATCTAGGATAAAATGTTTGTAACATTTATAACAGATAAAGTAGTAAATGGAAAAGCAACTAAATATAAGACTGAATAATTTTCAGTAAAAGAGTATTAATTTCCAGTATCAATATAAAACGACTTGTTCATCCTAAGAAACAGTGCAAAAAATCTAAAAATTAAAACAAAATCATAAGATAATACCATTTTTTCCCATTAGGTTGGCAAAATTGTTTAAAGGTTGATAAAACATGGTACAGGCACGGTGTAGGCAAATGGCCACATACTACCCCGTGGGTGGGGTATAAACTTGTTTAACTCTTTTGGAAGGCAATTTGCCAGTGAATAACAAACACTTAAATGTCTATGGTCTTTGAATCAGCAGCTCATACTTTAAGGATCTATTCTGCTTGACTTATTCACAATGTGCACAAGAATGTATAGATACAATTCATTTAGTTGTGGGAACCTCAAAATAACTAAGACCTGTTGACAGAGTATTTTAAATAAACGGAAGAAAAGACATATCATTTAATGCTACCACTGAAAAGATTAAGGTAGATTTCTATGTAGCAAATGGAAAGATGTATAGGTTGTATGGCCTGGGGACAAAAGCAAATTAGAGGACCATAGGTAATCTATGATCCTATTTTTTTCTTTAAAAATACTATGAATATGCATTTACCTATATGCTCTCTCTCTCTCTCGCACACACACACACACATACACACAAAGATACACAGTATAGCCAAAGGATTCTGGAGTCCAGAGTGAAAAGTATGATGCACTATTCTGAAAGAATTGGGAGGTGTCTCTAAAGGAAATAAATGTCGATTTTACACTTTGATTTGATAGCTATCTTTCAGGTCTTACCTGCTCCACTGACATGGACTGATTCCACATCTTCTGGTGCAGAATCTAACTGTACCAGCTTGACTCATTATCTTCACATTTTCTGATGTTCTGTTTCCAGGCCCTGCTCTCAGAACCCCCATCTTTTAGATGACTGCTTTCCAGGATGGGGAGACACTCTCTAGGCCTTGCACTATTCTCCATGGCAGCCGCTAGTCAGAGGTGGCTACTGGGCTCTTGAAATGTGGCTAGTGGGAACTGACATACGCTGTAAGAATAAAATAATTGCCATATTTCAAAGACTTAGTATGAAGAAAATAATTTAAAATACCTTATGAGTAATTATATACTAACTACATGTAGAAATGATATTTTAATATATTAGATTAAATAAAATATATATTAAAATTAATTTTACTTCCTTTTAAATTTTCTTTTTAATAAGGCTACCATAAAATTATACCCGCACTGTATCTTTGTAACTCACATTGCATTTCTGTTGGACCGTGGTGCTCTAGGTCCTGAAATAATCTCTTTTATTCCAGGAACGTCTACCTAGGAATGTGCCAGTGTTTGGAGACTGGGCTCTCCGTTCCACCTCGGGTTCCTACACTTCTCCACTCTAAAGTTTCTGTTGCTTAAAACCAAGTCTCAAGTAATGAAGAGGAATAATCTTAGAATCTATGAGTTGGGACATGGATGGTGAGTATAAGTTCACAACGAATCTGAGGTTTCAATGCTGAATGAATGATTCAGTTATGTCAGTGCCATTGACAAATAGCAAAAGAGAAGCAGGAGAGGGTTTGAGGATAAAGGCAAGCTTCTTGCTTTTCAACAGGGTGAATTTGGGAAAGTGGCTATGCCCAGAAGCCATTTGGAGTGTGAAAATCAAACTGCACATAAAAGTTTCAAATGGTGATTTAGGATGGAGAGATAGTCCTAGTCACTACATGTCAGAAAACCATCTACTCAAATTGATTTTAAAATATTCTTTTATTAAAGTTTGCCAGAATTCATTTTGATTAAACCATATTTAAAATAAAATCTTATGTAACAGCATGTTTATATTTATCTTAACACATCAGTGATTATGTAGCTTCTAAATAGTAGGAAAATAAACAATAAACAAGTGAAATATATATATTCCTAGACATGCCCATAATATTTGCTATTAAGAAAAAAGTATGATTTTACATCCTCATATCCAATCACAATGTTTTTTCCTTCATTTTTCAGTTAATTAATCAGAAGTTTGCATGTATTTAGTAACAGATACTGTACTTGGGGGGGGATGGTTAGAGATGGGGTTCAGGTCAGGCCGCCCCAAGATGTGCCACTTTGGTATGAAGATTATTTCAAGCTGAAGACAATAAAGGCTCAGACTCATCAAGAACGTTTGACTTTTCCCCCCTAACTGCCTAAAACAAACTTAAAATAAAGGCCTGTCTCCAGGGCAGTTCGTCACCGTAGAAAACTTTGGGTTCTGGTAGACTGGGAGGATCCTTGCTAAGCCCACTCTTATCAAAGTTCTATTTAGCAAACATTTGCTTTTCCATTTCCATGCGGGTTGCCTTCCTCCTTTTTGAAGCCCCAAATTGCTACCCCAAATGTCCTCCTTGTCTGTAGCTGATGATACTTTAGCAGGCAGCCTCAGCTGGTTGGCTGAGTTGCTCAGTTTGCCTGAGCCTCTCCCATGTATACATGTTATAAAGCTTTGTTTAATTTTCTCTTGTTATTCTGTCTCGCGTCAATTTAATTTGTTGTCCTGCCAGAAGGACCCAGAGTGGGTAGAGGAGATGTCTTCCTCCCCTACATATCCAAAGTATTGATCACAGAACATCATATCTACCAGGTTCTTAATAATTTATTGTTGAATGAATACATAAATTAATCCCTTAATTCAGAATAGGAAAATTGCAGGCTTTAGATCATAAGAAACGTGTTACTTAAGTATAGATTCCTTTGCCCAATCTCACACCATTGCATATTTGGTCCAGTGTGCACTACGATCACCCAGTGTTGTCTTTCATCCCAGAGAAGAACAATTCCTGTTGGGATGGATGAGGAATGTTAGAGAAGAAGAGGGTAATCCATGTGGTTCCTAGGAATAACGAAAAATAAAATGCAAACGAAGAGGGCCCGGAGACAAAATAATAATAACAGCAAAAGCAGCAAGGACTTCAGTTTCCAACGTGGCATATAAGGAGCTTAGTAGTGACCATTTTGTTCTAACAAGTAAAAACATGAACACCAGGGCAACCTAGGGACAGAGCGCCCCCACATGTTTGTGAGTTATGTCTCCACCCACTCTACCAGATTCTGACATAGAAGATTGGGGAAAAAAAATCCCCTTTGGCTCCTGGCAGGGGTAGGGAAAAGGAAACATTTTGAAATACATCGGAGCATTCTGTTTCTCCTAACAAGGACTTGGCTCAGGAGAAAAAATTTGCCAGAATGTAACTTATTGGGGTTTTACCAGAGTTTAAACCTGCCTAACAGAAGAGAAATACTCACCTCCAGCCCTCTCTAGCCTTTAATGTGGAAGAAAGAAAATACCCAACTCCAGGTCTCTCTATCATTCCACATAAGGGGAGGGAAATGCAAAACTCCAGCCCCCTCCCGCCATCCTGTCCCACCTAAGTAGAGGCACTGAGAAGTACTGGTAAAGTTCACAGTAGAGGGACATAGCTTATCAAAACACTGAGATCTAATCACAGGACTATAGAACACTTTCTCTTCCACCATACTTTACCACTACTTTATTAAAGGTCTCTTTACTGAAATTCTTTTTAACCCAATACATCATAATCATCTTTCAACAAAAATTACAAGGCATGGGGCCAGCCTGGTGGTACAGCGGTTGAGTTCATGCACTCTGCTTCAGCAGCCTGGGGTTCACTGGTTCGGATCCCAGGTGCAGACTGTTTATCAAGCCATGCTGTGTCAAGCATCCCACATATAAAGTAGAGGAAGATGGGCATGGACGTTAGCTCAGGGCCTATCTTCCTCAGCAAAAAAGAGGAGGATTGGTAGCAGACATTAACTCAGGGATAATCTTCCTCAAAAAGAAAAAAATTACAAGGCATATCAAAAGGCAAAAACACAACTTGAAGAGACCCATCAAGCATCAGAGCCAAAGTCAGATATGGCATGAATGTTGGAATTATCAGACCAGGAATTTTAAAAAACTATGATTAATATGCTAAGAGTTTTAATGGAAAAAGTAGATCAAGAAGATGCAAAACACATGGATAATGTAAGCAGAGAGATGGATATTCTAAGAAAGAATCTGAAAGAAATACTGGAGAGCAAAACCACTGCAAGAGAAATGAAGAATGCCTTTGATGGATTCATTAGTAGATTGGTTATGGCTCAGAAAAGAATCTCTGAGATTGGGGCTATGACAATAGAAACTTCCCAAACTGAAAAGCAAAAAGAAAAAACACTGAAGAAAGGAACAGAATGTCCAAAAACTGAGAAACAACTACAAGGGATCTAACATACACATAGTAGAAATACCAGAAGGAGAAAAAAGAAAAAAACAAGTAATATTTGAAGCAATGAAGTTTATTCCCCCAAATTAATGTTGGACATCAAACCACAGATCCAGGAAGCTCAAAGTACACCAACCAAGATAAATGCCAAGAAAATACACATAAACAAACAAAAACAACACCTAGGCATATCATATCAGAAAATCGAAGTGAAGTAAAAATTTTGAAAGAAGCCAGAGGGAACAGATATCTGACCTGGAATCATATTGGTATTCTTCTAAAGTGGATTGTAATCAGTTGAGGTGCATATAGTAATCCTTAGAGCAACCACTAAGAAAATACCTTGAGGGCCAGTCCTAGTAGCCTACTGGTTAAGTTTGGTGCGCTCCTCATTTGTGGTCTGGGTTCTCTTATGGGCACAGACCTACACCACTCATCCGTCTGTGGCCATGCTGTGGTGGTGGCTAACATACAAAAAGAGAAAAATTGGCAGTGGATGTTAGCTCAGGGGGAATCTTCCTCAGCTAGAAAATAAGTAAATAATAGCTTGAAATAATAATACAATCAACAGAGGAATTAAAATAGTATACTAGAAAAATATTTATTTAACACAAAAGATGGTAGTAAAAGAGAAACAGAGGAACATTAGAAAACAAACAACCAACATAGGAAAAATAGAAAGCAAAGAACAAAAAGGCAGGCATAAATCCAACCACAGCAATATTTACATAAAATGTGACTGGACTAAACAGAACAAGCAAAAGCCGAGACTGTCAGGTTGAATAAAAACAAGACTCAACTATATGTTGTCTATAAGAGATAAAACTTACATTCAAAGACACAAGTAAATAAAAAGTAAAAGAACGTAAGAAAATAAAACATGAAATCAGTAACTCTGTGAGACCTGGAGTGGCTATATTAATATAATGAAAAATAGACTTTATTACAAGATATATTACTAGAGAAGAAAATACATATTTTATAATGATAAACATTTAAACACTAACCATAGTCCTTCAAAATACATGAAGCAAAAGTTTGCAAAATTGAAACCGGAATTAGACAATTCAAAAATAATAGTTTGAAATTCAAATAACCCATTCTCGGTAATGAATAGAACAACACAGAAGATTAACTAGCATAAAGGGGACTTGAATAACACTATAAACCAAGAGTTTGATATTTTTAGAACAGTCTGCCTAACTACAACATAATACACATTCTCCTCAAGTGAACATGGAATAGTCTCCAGGATGGACTATATTTTATGCCGTAAAACAGCCTCAACAAATTTAAAAGGATTGGAGTCATACAAAGGATATTCTCCAACTACAATGGAATTAAATTAAAAATCAATAACACAGGAGGAACTTTAGAAAATTTACAAATGTATGGAAATTAATCAATACCCTCCCAAAGAATCAGTTGGTCAAATTAGAAATCTCCAGAGAGATTAGACTGGGGCAAAAAACAATAAAGAAACACAACATGTCCAAATTTGCAAGATGCAGCTAGAGCAGTGCTTAGAGGAAATTTTTATCTTTTAATCCCTATATCAGAAAGGAAGAGAAGTCTTAGATCAATTGCTTAAACGTCTGCCTTGAGAAACTAGAAAATAAGAACAAATTAAAACCAAAGCAGGCAGAAGAGGACATAATAAGGAAATTATAAAGATTGGAATAAAAAATAATGAAATCTATAGAGAAATAACAGCCGGCCCAGTGTTGCAGCGGTTAAGTGCACACATTCCACTTTGGCAGCCAGGGGTTCGCCGGTTTGGATCCTGGGTGCAGACATGGCACCGCTGCTGTGGACATCAAAGGCGTCCCACATATACAGTAGAGGAAGATGGGCACGGATGTTAGCTCAGGGCCAGTCTTCCTTGGAACAAAGAGGAAGACTGGTAGCAGTTAGCTCAGGGCTAATCTTCCTCAAAAAAAGAAAAAAATAGAGAAATAAACAAAAACAAAAGTATAGTCTTTAAAAAATCAACAAAGTTAATAAACCTGAAGCTGGATTAAACAAGGAAATAAGAGAAGATAAAATTACTAAAATTAGAAAAGAAAGAAAGAACATCACTATCAAAATCTTCAGAATTAAACATATTTTAAAGGAAAATTATGAACAACTCTATGGCAAGAATCTAGATAATGTAGACAAAAGGTGCATCTATACTATATTCCCTAAAGCAACCACTAAGAAAATAACTCAAAAGTAAAAAAAAAAATCAACAAAAGAATTAAAATAGGACACTAAGCATTTATTTAACGCAGAGGGGGTAGTAAAAGGTTTAACAGAAGAACATCTTTCTCTTTTGCTGAGGAAGTTTCACCCTGAGCTAATGCCTGTTGCCCATCTTCCTCTATTTTGTATGTGAGCTGTCACTACAGCATGCTCAGGACAGACATGTGGTGTAGGTCCATGCCTGGGAACTGAACCAGGTCACCAAAGTGGAGCACACCAAACTTAATCACTCGGCCACAGGGGCTGGCTCCAGAAGAGCATTTTTTTTATTTTGAGGAAAATTAGCCCTCGGCTAACTGCTGCTAATCCTCCTCTTTTTGCTGAGGAAGACTGGCCCTGAGCTAACATCCATACCCATCTTCCTCTACTTTATACGTGGGACGCCTACCACAGCATGGCTGTTGCCAAGCAGTGGCATGTCCGCACGGGGGATCCAAACCAGCAAACCCCAGGCCTCGTAGAAGTGGAGCGTGCGAACTTAACTGCTCCGCCGCCAGGCCGGCCCCCCAAGAAGAACATTTTTAAAGTGAGAGAAATGGAAAGCAAATAGCAAAATTACCAAAACTGGCTCAAGAAGAATTAGAAATTCTTTTTTTAAAAATTATTTTATTAAACTCACATTAGTTTATCACATTGTGTAAATTTCAGATGTACATCATTATATTTCAGTTTCTGTATAGAAATTCTTAATAGAACTGTAATAACAACAACAAAATTGAAATAGGAAGTAAGATTTCCCCACCACAAAAAGCTCAGGCTCGGGGCTGGCCCGGTGGTGCAGTGGTTAAGTTCACATGTTCCGCTTCTTTGTGGCCCAGGATTCACTGGTTCTGATCCTGCGTGTGGATGTGGCACCACTTGGCATGTCATGCTGTGGCAGGCGTCCCACATAGAAAGTAGAGGAAGATGGGCATGGATATTGGCTCGGGGCCAGGCTTCCCCAGCAAAAAGAGGAGGACTGGCAGTAGTTAGCTCAGGTCAAATCTTCCTCAAAAAAAAGAACAAAAAACAAAAAACCTCAGGCTCATATGGTTAGATTTTAAGAAACTCTTTCAGGAACTAGAGGAAAAGAAAATACTTCCCAGCTCATTCTACAAAGCTAGCATTACCCAGAAATGTAAGCCTGGCAAAACATTAAAGGAAAATAAAATGTCAGACCAATTTAGAGATGAAATACGCTAAACAAAATATTAGCGAACCAAGTCCTCCAATGTATAAAAAGAATTATATACCATGACCTAGTCAGACTTATCTTGGAATGCACGGTAGTTTAACATACAAAAATCAATTAATGTAATACACTATTTAGTAGAAAAAAGGACAAAATCCATGTGATCAACTTCACAGATACACATACACACACAAGCTGAAAAAATCCAGCACCCATTCACCATGAAAACTTTAAGCAAACTAGGGAAAGAATGGAACTTCTTCATCCTGATAAAGAGGATCTTTGAAAAACCTAACATTCTATTTGTTGGTGGAAGACAATTCTTTCCCACTGAGACGAGAAACAAGACCCAGGATATCTGTTTTCACTACTTCTATCCAAAATTGTTCTGGAGTTTCTAGTAAGAGTAATAAAGTCAAACAAAAAGAAATATAAGGCATCCAGATTGAAAAGGAATAAATGAAATTATCATTATTGCTGTTGACATGATTGTCTATGTAAAATTCTACAGAATCTCAAAAAAATGCTATTACTAATAAATGATTTAGTCAATGTTGTAAGACAAAAGAACAGAAAGCAAAAACAATTTTATTTTTAGATGATAGTAATGAACAATTGGAAATTGAAATTATTTAAAAATGCTATGTGAAATAGCGTAGAAAATATATAAACTTAGGAGAAAATCTGACAGTTGTGAAAGACCTGTAAACTAATAACTGCAATATATTCCTGAAATAAATTAAATAAGACCTAAATAGAGAAATATACCATTTTTATGGGTTGAAAAATTCAATATTGTTAAGGTGTTAATTCTTCCTAAATTGATCTTCAGATTCAGTGCAATCTCAGTCAAAATACTAGCAGGCTTTATTTTAGAAACTGACAAGTTGATTCTAAAATTTTTACTTGTAACTGCAAAGATCCTAGAATAATCAACTTTAAAATAGGAGGATAAAATTGGAGGACTTAAACTATCTATTTTCAAAATTTAATAGAAAGCTATGGTATTTAAGGCAGTAAGGCATAGGCAAGACAGAAAAAAATAAATGGGAAAGAATAGAGTTGAGAAATATGCATATATATGTTTGCATATATATATATATACAATCAATTATATATATGTAATTTTTGAAAATTGATTTTCAGAAAGGATGCAAGGGCAATTCAATGGAAAATGAGAGTGTTAAAAAATAATGGTGCTTGATCAATTGGATATCCACACATAAAAATATGAACTTTTATCCATACTCTGCTCCATATAAAACAAATCAAAACAAAACAAAACTTCATAATAGATCTAAATGTGAAAACTAAAATCTAAAAGTATACAATTTTAGAGGAACATACAGGAGGAAAATCTTTGTGAATTTGATTTAGGCAGAGTTCTTACATGTAACACCAAAAGTATAATGCATAAAATAATAATAATAATATAATATAAAATATTATAAATATAAAAAAATAATATTAAAAATAATAATAGTAAAATAATAATAATCATAAAGTTGACTTCAGTAATATTAAGATCTTCTGTTCTTTGAAAGGCAACATCAAGAGAATAAATAGACAAGACTATGGAAAGTATCAAACATCTGGTAAAAGGACTTGTACCCAGAATATATAAGCAATTTTCAAAATTCAGTAATAAGAAAATAGACAACCCACTGAAAAATTCAGAATACATTTTAATATTCATCAAAGAAGATACACAAATAAGCACATAAAATATGCTCAACATCTTTATTCATTAGGGAAATGCAAATTGAAATCACAATTTGATACTACTTATCACATTTCAAGGTCTAAAATTGAAAAGACTGACCATGTTAAGTGTTGCAAAGGTGTGAACCAACTGGAATTCTCCTAAATTGTTCTATGTAAAATGTTATAACCACTTTGGAAAACAGTTCTGCAATTTCTTAAAAGTTAAACGCATACCTACCATACAATTCAGCTACTCTACTCCTAAGTATTTACAGAAAAGAAATGAAAACGTTAGTTTATAGAAAGACTTTAGATTCATAGCAGAGTTATTTGTAATAAATATGTCAATGTTCATAGTAGGTGTATTTGTAATCACCCAAAACTAAATCAACACAAAAATCCATCTACAGAAGAATAGATAACCAAATTGTGAGATACACACACACACACACACACACACACACACACACTGAAATACTTTTCAAAAATAAATGAAATGAAGTGTTGATAGATCTAAAGACATTAGTAAATCTCAAAATAGTGATGCTAAGTGAAAGAAATCCAATAACAAGAGAAGTACATACTGCATGATTCTATTTATATAACATTCTGGAAAATGGAATCTAATCTATAGTGATAGAAAGCAGATCAATTGTTGCCTAGGGATGGGAAATTAGGGAAAGACAGTAGGGAGGGATTATAGAGGGTCACAGGGAAACTTCTAGGGGTGATAGTTTGTTATCTTGATTTTGTTAATGGTTTCACAGGTGTATGCAAATGTTTGAACTTATCAAATTGTATACTTTGAATACATGCAGTTTAATGTATGTCAATGACACCAGCATATAACTGTGAAACAAAGACACACACACACACACTGAGGAGAGAGAAGAGAAGTGTGTATTTAATTCACAGGATCATCATGGACAAATCTATGCTTCCAAGTTAGGAAAATAATAAGAACCAAAGGAAAAATACTCCATATCTAAGAGAAAAACAGAGAAAGAAAGAGAAGATATGTGTATTTGGCGTTTGACGTAGTACAAATTATTGAGGTCTTTCTGTCCTTTCTTTGAGCTCCCATAACTGTAACCGGAATAGGTCCAGTTAACTGGAAAACCTTAAATTCAGTAAAGTTCTCCAAACAGCCATGGGAGATATATTGCAGTGATCCAGACTTACTATAAACAACTGCCTTGTACCTAGGTAAACCCAGCTTTACTTTAAAGTTAAGTTAAATATGAGATGCAAATCAATATCTATTTCCAATGTATCAGAATATTTGGATGTAAAATATATTACTATAATTAACATAATGAGTAATTACCTCCAATTTACCTTACTGTAATTTTTTTACTTGCTGTAAGGGAGGGACAACTGTCATCAGATATTTGTCATTTGTCCTTGAGATTTTAATGACTTTTGAGAATGTTCTTCATTACGTCTTTGGATGTCAGTTTCTCCATTTGCAAAATCAGGTCTTGAAGATATTTCCATGCAGCCAGGATGCTGTAGGATAATGAATTGCTTGATAACTCATTGTGATCTTTGGCACAAGCACAAAGCATTATTATTGTTATTAAATATTATTAGCTAGGGCATGGTGCTGGACTGATAATTACTTCAAGGAACACTTCATAAAATGCTAACTATAAAGTGTACATAAATTTATATATCCATTAATATCAAACCTGCTATGAACAAATATTTTGGAAGACTGCCAACATTATTCCTTTCACAGTGTTAGTAAATTTCAATTTATATTCAAACCCATCCCCTCAGTTCCTCACATGCGACTCTCTTCAATAGCAATTTAAGTTCTTTGGGTTGAATAAAACTAATTTATTTACCTCTTCTATTAGAAAGATAACAGCTTATGATACAGTATTATGAGGAGTACTCCCACTCCCATAGTTTAGTTGTGGCTTTATGTCGTAATGTTTGGTAAGAAAAAAATGATTGTAGAAATTAGAGAAGTTGGGAGTTAGAATTAGGGAGAGTGAAAAATATAAATAAATATTGCTATGTTAACAGAACTGGTCATATACGTATTGCTGAATTTACCAAAAGCTGTTCATCAGAAATCAATTTTATTGTTATTTCATATGACATCTCACCAATGCTGCAATCAGAACTGTGAGGGATCAGCACGAGGCAAGAGGTGCGGTCCCTGCCATCAATACATACAAATGTTATCTTCCACATATCCCTGCGCATCAGCCAGAAGTAATGTCTCATTTATCAACCATTTAAGGAAGCCCTAGTAGCTACTGGGCCATTCTAGTACCAAGGTTGCTTCCCTTACCTTCACCCCCTTTTTCTTTTGAAGACTTTCAATTCTACAGAAAAATTAAAAGACTAATATAATGAATTTTTATATAACCATTATCTGAATCCACTAATTATTAATATCTTGCAACATTTGTATGTACTCTCTTGCTCTATCTCCCTCCATATTTACAGAACAATTTGAAAATAAGTTATATATACTTCTAAAGCTTCTTACATGGTCTGAATAAGAGGAGGTACTTTTAGCCATTGATACCAAATTTCATCATCCCCCAAAAGAAATGAGTGCAGTTTATACTTTTGTGTAGGCTAATTAGATATGGACACACTTTAAGAAACTCACGTAAAGAGGCGTCTGTCTAGGCATGTACAAAGTTTCCTTCTCAATCTTTGCTCTTCAAATGGGCACCTAGAATAACAGTGATCACATAATTTATGTCCTAAACCAGGACATTTCTGATAGTGAAAGGAGGCACTGTTAATAATCAGTCCAGGATGGCAGGTATAAAACAGGACTGCCTCAGGTATACCAAAACCTTTGGTCATCCTATCTTGAGTGCACAATGTAAATATAGCTACTGAGGAGTAACTTTGGCACTAATCTGGGCTCTTATCTTGTCTCTAATGGACACAAGCCCAGAGGACAATAGGCTCCTCTGCCAGCTCATGAATCTGGCATACAACTCCTGGTCTGAGTTTGTGTGATTCACCCTCCAAACAATGTAGACTAACTTTTTGATCTTCTAAAAGAAAAGAGGGAATTCATTTATTTAACAGCAATGAATGTAATGCAAATGGGATACAGTATATGTTAGCTGTTGTCAGGGTGATGTTCAGGGTCAGCTAGTCAATAAGTTGGACTTGCTGAACACTCAAACTCCACCGCTGCTGCCAAGTCTCTAAGTAATTTGTCAGTGGTCCTTGAGAAAGGATCAAAGGTCAAGTATCTGATTGCTGGGCAATGTAAGAGTTTTTTCCCTAAACTAGGTATCTCTTAGGAAAGTGTTTATGCAAATCGAGTCTTATTTGTCCACCTGAATGCAACTTTTCAAGTCAAAATGACCATTTCCTTTCATGTATTACCTGGTCTGGGTACACCCTACAAGTCACACCTCCCATCAGTAGCAAGCAAGTGTGAGTATGCAGTCAGTTACTAGAAAAAAACACGGCAATATCAGAACAGTTGGCAAACTTAGATGAAATTTTACCAACATCAAAGTATCAGTAGAAAGGACAGAGTGAAAAAAAGCACAAAAGAGGGGAGTATTTTAAAATAATATAAGTCCCTATAGACTCCATCTCAAGTCAGTATGGACTAGTCTAGCAGAGCAAAAGAGGAGCTGGGAAGCATGATTGCATGTAACTAGCAGAAAGACTATCTTCTAATGACTGACGTTCTTCTCCCTGATCTCACAGAACCTCCTTTTAGGTTTAGGGCATTCCACTGGCTGCTATTCATACCACTTGGTCACTAAGGCAAGAAGCCAGTGAGCATCATGCCCAGGTGAATACAAGGAGAGAAAGGCCAGCTTTTCTAAGAAATAGAACAAGCAAGGCATTACAAAAAAACATTTAACAAAAGATGACTGATAAGGTACAATAACTACTAACATGGTCTCATGTAAGCACCCATCTGAGAGAGAAGACTGGGCTCTGAGCTGCTCAGGAAGTCTTCAAGGAAGGGGTGCTCATTGAGCTGAAATTTGACATGTGGGTAAGAGGGATGGACAATGGGGATAACTAATCTTTTAACTAATTCTTTAATTGGAGCTATGGAGGCAAAATGCAATTCTACAATGTGTTGAGTGGATGAAAAAACATATAATATGTTATGATTTTCAAAGCATTTTTATTTGTATCCTCTCATTTAATCATCATAACCAATTTTGGAACCAAACTGGGCAATATTATCATTTCCAAGCTATAGATAAGGAAACTTAAATACGGAGAAAATTAACCTGCTTAAGTTCCTTTGAGTTTTAAATGGCAGAATTGTAACTAGTGACATATATTTTGATGCATTATTCTCATATTCATTTTAATTGCATAGATGAAGAAAGTGAAGTTCAGAGAAATCAACACACAAGTGGCAGTCAGGACTCAAACCAAGGATCTCGGGTTCCATACTCCAGATTTCTCACTACATCCTATTGACAAAAGAAAGAGAAAATGAGGGTCAAAAAATCCATTAAGACGGTCTCAAAGCACTAACTAGGGAGAAAAAAATTTGGAATCCTTGATCACTCTAAGCAGTAGGTGCAATCTCAAGGAACAAAGATGCTAGGCAAGTATCCAGGGATACCAGTCAGAATTCCTAAGGCTTCCAATAACTTTCTTCAGCTTTTAGTCAATCCTAGATACAAATATTATGTTCATTCCTCTCTCTTGGCTTTCTCTCAAGTTCTCTTGTGCTGATGGAGTTCTTGCTCTCTACTCCACCTTCTCCATCCCTCAGTCTTGTTCCATGAATGTTGCTCAGAATCCTTATTCATCTTTCCATGATCTGAGCTTCTATGGCACTTGTTTTTGAAACACACATTAGTATGACGTTGTTCTATGTACTTTGAAGAGGTCCCATGTTCTGCTGTTGATACTTGTACCAAAGCAAAATAGAGTGTTGCTGTTTGGTTTTGCTGAGAGCAGACTGTTTCCTGGAAAATCATGCTGGATTCGTTCCCTTCCTCCTTTACCCAAATGTGGGAGTCATTTTACTCTCCAAATTCTCTGCCTCCTGACTTCTAGTGATAGTTATTTTATATGTTAAATAATTTTGAGGGTGGACAGATGCATTTTGGAAATACTTATTTCATATTTCAAAGCTATTTTCAAAAGCGAAGGTAGGCACACCAGTTTATTGCATGTGGGAGCCTGAAATCTTGGCTCACTAAGTCCACCTTTCCCTCAGACCTAAGCACAATTGAATTTTCATCCAGCACCACTTTTGACTTCACACTGGAAGAGCACAGGTGTTTGGAGACTTAAAGCTCTAATTTTTTCACATGCAGGGAATGAACAATGTCTCATGTGTCCTGGCACCCATCACCATGACCCTCCTAGTGTCGAAGGAACCAATTGACATGATCACAGCACATTTTGTCTCCTTTCTCGTCATCCTTCTTTTAGGCCAGACACCTGCCAAGTTTCTCATTGTTTGGCTTTTCTCTTTGCAACTGGAGTAAATTAAGTATAAGATATTCATACTTTGTTTCCCAGTCACTGTAAAGGAGAATGCTGTTGTCCTGATGCCACTTGGAACAACAGCCCTGATGTGTGTGCTCTGGAAATCTGTATTGCAAATGGAGCTTCTTGGTTTGGTGATCTAGGTATTTTAGAAATGAGAAGAATCAGTTGTAATTCTTAAAGTAGTCCTAAAAGGCCCCTGTTAACTTGTAAGCTGCAGGCGTATTGTAAGGGATAGGACTATACAGTCAGCCAGATGTGGATGCAATAATGACAATGACATACCATGTGACTTGGGACAAGTTTTTATTTACTGATTGAAGCTATGATTTTTTTTTCTACTACATGCCTTACCAAACACTTCAAAAACATTTTTTAATTTAATCCTCACAAAAAATCTATGAGATTGGTATCATTATTACTCTCAGTGTACAGATTATGAAATAGAGACTTAGAGATTTGAGTAACTTGCAAAAGGACTACACATACCTAGTAAGTGTCAGCTGAAATATAAACCTAAGTCTATGTGATTTCAGAGTCAAAACTCTTAATTGCTACCCTACATTATTTTCACCAATATGTAGTCATTTCACCCTGTCAAGAAGGCATAACTCTCTTCTATGTATAAGGTTTTTGCTAAATAGTCATTGTTCAACTTTATGAAGCTACAATTTAAAGAAAGCTCTACTCTATCTAAAAGCATTCATTCACTCAATAGCTTTATTGAGTAGCTTCTAGTCTGAGGCACTGTACTGGGAATAGAGTGATGCATAAATTCCCATTTCTGACTTGAAGAATAACATTATTTATTTGGGAAGACAAATAAATAAGCATTAAAAGATAAGTATTTTGATTGGGGTCTACCCATTGTGCTTTAGAGCACTTAAGAAGAGTACCTAATATAGACAGGAAGGGAGATGGAAGTAAGAAGAGTCTTGCTGGAGGAGGATCAGACTGATAGGATGAGAAGAAAATGACGTTCTAGGCCAAGGGATATCATGGAGTTAAGAGAAAGAGGGCATAAAATCATCCATCACCTACAACATTCAGTGAGCCCTTTGCTTTCCAGTGTATTGATTTTAACACTCATTGACTTAGTTTAGACCTCTTGTTTTGCAATAGATATTTTTTTGTGTAAGTTCTCTCTCTCACCAAGATGTATAGTCCTTAAACGGATGAAAAGACCCAGTCTCATGACATTTTTCATGCCCAGATTCCTAACACACTGCAAGAATCAGCATGGTGCTAGTGGTGGTGGTATAAAGTAGAAAGAGGAGGAGAAGAAGGAAGAGGAGAAGGGAGAGATGATAAGGGTACACCTTGAGAGGAATAATGTATTGGGACAGATGCAGAACTATTAACAAAATATTGAGTCCTTATATTTTTATGTCTAGGATGAAACTTAAAGGACCACAACAGATATTGAAGAATTTCATCCTGCTGACTGCTCTTCTCTCAGATACAGAGGCATAGTTCTGGGTATAGTGACTAATGTATTGGTTCTGAATACTTGGCACAAAAGAAAAGATCTATTTTTTTCAAGTGCTAAAAAAGCACTAGGAATTAAGGGCAGTTAACCAAAGGAAAAAAGTCCATCTGTTACTCATGGCATCATTTCCCTGTGTCTCTAGTCTGTGTTTCTTCACTTAGACAGTATGCTTTTTTTTCCTCTGGAAAAAGTAAGCAAGGTGAGCAAAAGCTCATCAATAAAAACCTATGGGAGTTATGAATCTGTGATAATAAAAGCATAACATACGAGCAGGTGAATTGAAAGAATGTGATTTTTATAGCCACATATTTTGATGATGCTCTGAGAATAAATTCAAGAAACCTGAAATAATGAGATTTGGGAAAGTTGTGCTGATTTCTTCCCATGATCTTATCACTAAAGAAGATGATATAAATTGTAGAAACTTGGTGCCCTATTTGAGCCATGATCACATAAAAACACCAGATTGTTTAGAAATCAAAAGTGAGAATCAAATTCATGTTTTTATGTTCTATAGGAGTAGCATCAGCCCTGGGATACCCTTGACTCTAGTTCCATTGGATTCTGCTCTTCCATAATCATTTTATTCACAACAACAGCAATAAAAGCATATAATTTTGCTCACTTACTTTGTGTAGGACACTATATCCCGAGATTTACTCAGATATCCCTAGACTTTCTCTAGAACACCTGCTGTGTCTCTTCTTCCAGTCCAGAAGCTGCCTATCCTTCATGGCCCAGTTCAGGCTATGGTTCTTCTTTGAACTTCTCTTGATCCATTTACTTCAAATGACCTCCCTCTACCTCCAATATTTATGAAGCTTCTTACCCACATCATTCACTTGAGCTTTTAATGTTCTTTAATTGAGTCATATATTCTCACCCAAACTAAATAATGAGTTCATGAAGTTCAGAAAAATAAATTGTAAATATAGTGGCAAGATATGAGATTTTACAGAATATTTCCGATATCAAAGCCAATGCTTATTCACCCCATAAACATTTTTGTGTGTATCAAATAAGTTGGAGGTGAGACTATAAGGGCATCATATTGGATAACTTTTTACTCTCCATTACAGTTAACATTGCAATGACCCTAATGAAAGGATAGGCAAACTACCTCCTGTAGACCAAATCCAGATGTGTACATTTGTTTACATATTGTCTACATATAAAAAGCAGGCTGCCTTCCTGCTACAATGACAGAACTAAGTAGTTGTAACAGAGACCATATGACCTGCAAAGATGAAAATATTTACTGTCTTGCCCTTTACAGGAAAAGTTTACTGATCCCTGCTCTAAAACCTATCTGGTAAGATGAATCTAATTAATTGGCCCATTTTGTGGTTCTACAAACCTAGCATAAAAAAGTGGATAATTTGATTTGTGTCTAAGACTCTGTTTACTTTCTTGATCAAATTAACTCCTGATATATTGACCTTACCTCATCAATTATACTAGTAAATTGATTGATCATTAAAACAAGTGGATTTAGCAGGTCAACTGAGAAGAAAGCAACCAACCTGGTATTTCCATTGTATTCAAACAAATGAAATTGGATATTCTGGAATACAAAGCTCTAAAGGTAATACACTTTAAAAACCATCAACTGGGGGCCAGCCCGGCAATGCAGCAGTTAAGTGCACATGTTCCGCTTCGGTGGCCCGGGGTTTGCCAGTTTGAATCTCGGGTGCGGACATGGCACCGCTTGGCAAGCCATGCTGTGGGAGGCATCCCACCAACATTTCTTCAATTATTGCCTTTTTTCTTATTCTCTCTAGGTTTTCCTTCTGGATCTTCTATTAGAATTATGCTGGAATTTCTCAATCAGTTCTCCATGTCTTTTAATTCTTTTTCATCTTTCCTATACCTTAATTTTCCTTGTCCCGCCCTTTGGGAGAGTTTTTCTCTTTTATCCTCCAATTTACCAACTCTCTCTTTTGCAGGGTCAGATTTGCTGTTTAATACCCTTATGATTTACCCTATATAATGGGTTGCTTTTTTATTTCATTTATAATATTTTCTAATTTCCAAGATTCCTATGTAATTCTTTTTTATACCTCTGTTCAAATTTTTATACATAACTTCCTTAACTTTACCTCTTTGAATATTTCAAATAAAATGATATTAAAATTCCTTTCAGATTGATGTTGTCTATAGTCACACAGGAATTAATCTAGTTAATAAACTGTTTTTAATGGTATTGCACTGCTCATGAAATTGTACTGTCTAATAAATTTCATATTTTTTCATCTACATTCTTATTTTCATAAGGGATTAGCATAGGCTACATACCCAAGTTTTCACTACATTGTAGAGGCATTTCTATATCCCTACAGGACCAACTCATGTTTGTATATACCTGGTCTTCATGAGCTTCACCAGTTCCAATCTGAATTTCACATTAATTTATTAGAGTTTACAGTTTACAAACCATCCCACCTCCAAGACAAATACATTCCTGACTTGGAATTCTAATCTTCAGTTACTGAGTTGTTTAATAACTATAACATAGTACAGATATCTTTACTCTGACTATGATCACGGGCTGATGAGCAGAAATTATAAGTTCCCCAATTACAGAAGAGTTTTTTCAGTGTCTGTATTAATTTACAAAATTCTCTCCATGTGGTATTTCTATGTCATTTACTGTCATCCCCAAAGGGGCCATATAAACCCTAGCACCTAAGGTTGGTGTTTGATCCTGGTCCCCATGTGGCTTTATCTTCAATTTATACTCACTAGTGTGGAATACCTCATTATTTCTGGGGCACCACTATTTCCATTTCTTGCTTCCAAGCTTTACTATGTATACTTTATAACTATTTAAAATATTTCATGTATTATAATTGTTATAATGTGTTATAATTTCATGAGTATTTCTATGTGTTAAAATTGGAGGAGGATGTCCAGTATTCTTAGTCTACCTAGATTCTCTTTTCATCTTAACTATTCCTTTGTCCAAAGATTTCAGTTTTCTTGCATTTCTTTAAAAACACAGAACAAATAAATTATAAAATAGTTTTTAATGGGAACAAAATATTTTCAGTTAACTTTTTCTTTCCACTTTCAGGATAGATATTATCCTTCTTTAAGCTATGCAATTATTTAAAAGACTTTTTAAATTTTTAATTTATTTTATTTTTGCTATTTAGCAGTTCTTAAGTTCAAAATGGTTATCTAATATTGTGTGTTTTCCAACTAACAAAATGTTTTATTGTCCCTTTCTTAAAATTTATCTAAAAATCGGAAATAAAGCAAAAGTTCGGGTGACATCTTCTTTCATATAAATGCAAAAGCCACTCATTGACTGTCTAGGGGGAAATATACAGAGTTTATCTCATTGTTTACTATTGACTGAAGGTTTTAGACTTAGTGAAGTGACTTGTTAAGTTGGAGAATTTTGTCCAATAGAGATGCATTCATTTCAGTTTGGTGGAAGAGATGATTCCAGTAATTTATGGCTTGTTGGACACTAACCAGTTTATATCTACCTCAGTAATATTATCCTAACATTCATTTGCTGATTTGCCTCTAAATATCTGAGATTCTCAGATGTGCTTCTAGTGGTTTTAACATCTTCCTTGTTATCACATTAAATAATGATTTAAAGAACATATTTGACAAACATTCATTTTGTATCTACTCTTCCAAAAATTACCTTATAATACTCCTATCTGCTCATCCAAGTGCTACTGGATTCTGCATCTCACATCTTGTAAGCAAGCTGGAGGATACAGAGTATGACTCATTTTTTCAGGTTCTGTCAGCCTTTTCCTAGACTAGATCCATCATTCTGAGGGTATATCATCTCCAGCTACCATTGCCTTATTATCTAACTATGGGATAGTGTATTAGTTTCCTGTTACTGCTATAACACATTACTATATAATTAGAAGCTTAAACAACACAAATGTATCATCTTACAGTTCTGTTGTTTAGACGTCCTACATGGATGTCCCTAGGCTAAAATCAAGTTGTCAGCAGGACTGCATTTCTTTCTGAAGATTCTAGGGGAGAATTCCTTTCCACCTCTTTTCTAGCTTCTAGAAACCACCCACATTCCTTGGCTTTTGGCTTCCTCCTCCATTTTCAAGTCAGTAACACTGCATCTCTCTGACCATTATTCCATAGTCATATCTCACTCTAACTCTCCTCTTCTGCCTCTCCCTTCCACTTTTAAGAACTCTTAGATTACATTGAGTGTATGTGGATAAATCAGGATAATCTCCCTATATTCAGGTCAATTGATTAGCAACCTTAGTTCCATCTGAGACCTTAGTTCCCATGTAAGTAACATATTCACAGATTCCGGGGATAGACTTCTTTGGTTGGCATTATTCTGCCTACCACAGATAGTAATTATTTTCTATCAATAACTGAGATTTTTCTGGTTTCTCTTTTGTTAGATCCAATGTTTTAAAAGATATATATATATAAGGATCCTGAGAGTATTCTGGGAGAAGTGGACCTTATAAGTTTATCAACATGTGCTTCTGCCTTCACAAAGAGTGTGTAATTCATTTCACTCAACCTCGTTTCAGTGATAGTCTCTCAGATGGATTTAGAAAGAGTGGCCAATGAGATGAAAGGAACGAGTGTAGCCCTTGAAGGCAATAGCTAATGAATGGTAATGAAGAGAGGAGAGGACTACCAAGCTTTCACTATGGCACATGTTCCAGTATCTGATATAAGGAAAAATTGAGAAAGTTTTTGAAATGGGCATAGTGATTACTGGATAACTTTTTAGTGGAATGCTGAGCATAGTCTAGCAGACCTTTCAAGGTTATCTGAATCTAGAGGGGATCTATTGCTTTCATCATCTTTGACTTATCTTATAATTCTGCAAATTGTACAAAACTGAGAGCAATGCAAATGAATTTTGTCCAACGGAGATACAATTGATTTTAACTTTTGTCAAAGAAAACTAGAGCTAGCCAGTAGTTAAGCCTATAAAAACAGATTTTAGTCAGAAATTATTTCAATAGGGGAATAAGAACTCAGTATCGAAATGCGCAAAATTCCTTATAAAACATGGATAAGTGAGGATTATAACCAAAAAGCAGGGTGTGCAGGGACAAGAGGTCTCAGTGGATGAAGAATACTAAGAAGAAACAGCAGGAGTAAGGGGAGATTCTGGCTAAAACCAGAAGGGATTCTTTCTGAAGAACAACCAGGGTGATCAGATGCCAGAAATGATGCATGACGAACTCTACCAGATACTGAGGGCAATCATATATCAAGGGTGAGGAATGTTCTCTAAACTAAGTCAACAGGATTCTTGCTAAAATTAGGTGACGTATACCCAACAATGACAGACACAGAAGCCCAATGCTGAAACTTAATTGAGAAGAAGGCTTAGAGGAGACTGATTAACGTTTGATCAAGAAGAGAATCTCTGTCATTTCCCTTTGAAAAGACATTAAATAGTCTTATATTTACAGTCATGCATTATTTAATGACTGATATGCACTGAGAAATGCATCATTAGGTGATTTTGTTACTGTGTGAACATCATAGAGTGTACCTACCCAAACCATCTAGGTATACTACACATCTAGGTATACTAGACTACTACATACCTTGGCTATATGGTACTAATCTTTGGGACCATCATTGTATATGCTGTTGATCATTGACTGAAATATTATAATGAGTCACATGACTGTATTAGGAAATTCTTTCAGCATTCTTGATTGCCTGTACTATACATACAGTTGTTCTTCACATGTTCCTTTGAACTAGTTTTAAAATCTTGCTGATACCCTCAGTAATTAATGTGTTGAATAAAATCTTTGGCACACATTCATTTTATATTTCTAGGACAGTCATGATTTGACTTTTCTTGAAAATTGGCCTTTAACACATGTAAGGGAGGAAGACATTTCCTCTATCCAAAGTGGATTCGTCTGGCTGGAGAACGAATTAAATTCACATGAGACAGAATAGCAAGAGAAAATTAAACAAAGCTTTATGAGGACCATGGCCCGGGGCCTTTCTTCCCAAAGGAAGTTAGGGCACCGAAGAAGTGGGGTGCACAGAATGGTTATATACCCCCAAACAGGGTGTTTCACATATGATTGAAATGTCCCTCCCACAATGGTCACAAGATTGCCCTGTGGGCACAGCACTTGAGGGACACAGCAGGGGGCAAATCTATTGTCTTGAGCTGGGTGGTCACAGGTGAGTGCAGCAATCAGTTCCTAGCCTAAGGAAAGATGCTTAATCCTTAAAGAAATGCCAGTGTTGGGAGGGGGAGTCAGTCAATCATGGGAGATTACCACACAAGTACAGTAAACAAAATGCAGATGTAACTCCTTGCCTTTGGCATTGATTGTGAGTTTCTAGAGAGAAAGTCATCCCCTTTCTTCTTCTTGGTACAGAGGGGGATATCTTTACAAATGGAGATTTCCTTTACAATGTAAATATCCCCTAACAAAGGGCAAGCAAGTTCCACTCCTCAGAGCCTCCTTCCCTGTCCCAGTTTATCAAAAGCAATCAGCCTCAAATAATCCTGATGCCAAAGAGACATATCTTGGGGTGGCCAATTCCAGTCCCCACACACAGATAAAAGAATACAAAGCAAGATTCCTACGAGGCCTTTTCTCTGTTGTATAAGTCTGCTATCCATCACTTTCAGTTGGCTTTGAATTTAGAAGCAATTTATTCTAGAGATTGACGAATCATCAATGAACATTTTTGGTTTCCATTGCAATTAGCTACAGTGTTCCTTGAATGATTTTCAAAAATAAATTTGATGATATGATTTTAAACACCTTCAAAGTGATACAACTACTCTTATAGAGATGAACAATTAACTTAAAACAAGATCCTCTTCTCAAGGAAATTTCTAGGCAGGAACTATGTCCACAGAAAGAAGATAATACAGAAGGAGAATTGTACAGAAAGTACAATACAATGAAAATTTTTGAAGTTTGCATTTTTTTACACACAACTCTGCACAAGCCCAGAGGTTTTATCTCTAATAAGGATTGGGGCGGGAAGAAAGAGATGAAGATGAGAGAACCAAAGTTGATGACAACAGTGAATTTGTGTCAGAAGCTGACTGGTTTCTTCCCTCTTAAAATTCATGTTGGGATTTTGCTTAGTTTATGTGTGTGTGTGTGTGTTTTCTCTTTCCACTTGGATAACAATAACATCAATATTTTCTTTAGGATGTTCCACCCGAAAGCATGGTAGGATGTAAGGCAATTGGAAGTCACGCAAAGTGAGGACCCCTCAGGTTTCCTGCAAGCAACTTAACCAATTGCAAGCCAATGTTACTGTTTCCCTTCAATTATGCTTGTTCTTCTTTGTTTTTTCTTTTCAAGCCTGTTTTGGATTGTAGAACCTTGAATTGGAAACTCAACATTAGCAATTCAAATTCCAAACTGAGCTTTTTAATGCTAAATACTTGTGGATATCATTTGAGAAGATTGTCAAGTTAAACAATGTAGATTTTTCATATGTACAGCAAAGTGACTTTGCAGATATTACTCAGTTAAGATCCAAGCCATGATATTCATCTTGTGCTTATGCATAAAATCCAGAACCAGCAAAGTATTTTGTAAATTCAGCATTTAGTTGTCTGTTACCCATTAAGAGGAAGAAAAGCAAACATTCCCCCCTCCTCACTTTTATTCATGCCTGAAGCTAAGCAAAGAGTAAGGGAAAAGGATTTTAGAATTACAAACAGAACCTTTAAATTGTAGAAACTTGCTAATTTCATTTATGAAAGCACTGCCTAACTTCTGCTTTCTCTCTCAGTTGTTATTCAAATCTTTGTCCCTAGCCAAAGAGAAAGAGAAAAATAATCCTACTAGGAATTTAATGAGTTTTCTTTTAGAGATCAGACATAAATGCCGCATATTTGAATATGCAAATTTAATAGAACAGATTGACAAGAAATGAAAAATGATTGTATGTCTAGCCCTAGGAAGTTAGCCCAGTTTAACAGAACTGATGAAGAGTTAAGGAGCACCCACTTGCAAAACTCAGACAGGGAAGAAAGTGCATATGATTTGCTTACCTAACAAGAAGTGACTCTGAAAAATGAGCTGGATTGTAGAGAACTAATCTCCCAAATTAGCCATAGCATTCTTTTAAAAGGCCTCACTTTCCCCCTTTGTAAAATAGGGGGTTTTCTTAGGAGATCTCTGAGATTATATCCATCTTCAAAATGTGAAGACATCTTTCTCGTGTATCCAATAAGTTCACTCTATAGGGAAGGTATCTCATGCCATGACTGAGCATACATGGGTCACATTGTTTTGTGTAGCTTGTGTACAAATGTGGAAAGCGTTCACTCCTAGTCCCTATAGTCATCATTAATATGCTAAGTTTCAGTCTTCTGTAGTTTGCCCTTTTTAAGCATACCCAATGAGTTTAACAAAAGGAGAGGTTTCATCAAGTTAACTTATATTTTTAAGCCCCCAAATGTTCTCTATTTGTCTGCTAACTAATCAAAGGTTTTCCTCTTCAATTCTTCTTTTTTGTGTGATAAATTTCAGCTACCTAGTATTTGGAGATTTGAGAAATTGAAAATTACTTGCCCTTTTGGATTTACAGTAATCATTTGGGCAGATTGTCAATATCAATTTCCAGCCTACATGACTCTTCCATACCATTCAAGGAATTAGGTCAAAACTGTCCTTGGATAGAAAATTGGGCAAAATAAGCCACAAATGGCAAAAGAAAAAGCAACCCCCTCAATCAGCTTGAGATGGAATGGGTAAGGGAAATAACAATTTACCGGTGCCCAGTTTGAAGATCTAGAAATATATTCACATTTTGATAATGTTATACATCCTGACCTCCAGGACAGGGTTTAACTAAAGAGTAGGTCTTTGGGTTATTTAGCATTTCCTTAATTCCATCATTTTGTAGAGTGGCAGAATATGCCACCTCAAAATATGACTTTTGGGCATAAGGATTATTTTGAGCTGATTATTTTGAGAAATAGCAGACACAGGAGAAGATCTAGAAACAGAAGAAGCTATGCTTTTGGAAGGGAAATTTACATTTATAAAGGAAATTTCCATTTGTATGGGTGTCTTCCTCTCTGTATCAGGAAGAGAAGGATGACTAAATCACAAGAAATTCTTGTCAATGGTGAATGCATGGCCCAAATCTGCATAACAAAACTTATGTTTCCTTGACAGTACTTTTCCTGATCACCTACCCATAGCTGACCTATCCCACACTCCTCTCTCTTTTGACTTCAGGTAAAGAATATATTTAAGTCTGAATTCTAAACCCTCTCAGAGTTAACTCATTTTTCCCTGGGTATCTTCCATGTATATATGCAGCATATGTGTTAATAAACTTCAGTTTGTTTTTCTCTTTTTAATTTGTCTTTTGTTACAGGGGTCCTATCAAAGAACTTAGAAGGTTAGGAGGAAAATTATCTTGTTCCTTCCCTGAAATTTCACAATAAAGATTCTTAGAGGACACCTTTATACTTGCCGTTCAGCAATGCCTTTTTTCAACATAATAATAATTGTTATAGTCAACGTTTATTGAGTGCTTACAATAAGTTTAGCTCTGTTCTAGGCAATTTATGCACATGAACTCATTTAATCAAAACAGTAAATACTATTTTTATTCCAATTTTACATATAGAACTGAAGTTCAGAAAGGTTAAGAAACTTGCTTAAGGTCATAGAGCTGTTAAGTGGAGGAGCAGGAATTTGAATCCAGGTTCTCTGGCCACAGAGCTAAGTTCTTAAAACTTAATTCTGCTACATCTCATGATATTAGAAACTAGAGATGATTCCATGTATAATATGAACATCTTTTACAAGATAATACCTCAAGAAGACTTAAATAGAGGGTAAAGGGCATACAAATTTTGCAACCTATGTAGAGTGAACTATTTAATAAGTTGATTATTTCTCAAGACAATTCATTTCCTTTGAGTGAACATTTGCTACAGCAAATGGGTATATAGCAAGTAACAAGTAATAAAATTTATTACTAACAGTTTCAATACATAAGTACGAAATTTTTGTGAGCCAAGTAGGTTGCTGTGAAAAGCAAAATGATTTATTTGTCATACAACTTTATCCTTTCCATATATTGCTAATTCTTACTTGTCCTTTCCAAATACATACATAGCTTGAATGGTGCTTTTATTTTTATGTAAAAATGCTTTCTGTATTACTCTCAACAGTGTTAAATTTATCTGAATTTAATGTAGTGACTTTATAATGATCGTTAGCAACACAAGAGGTGGTTTTGTGGAATCTGCAGACCAGCTTCATTCCAATTCTACTGAATAGAAACTACAAGGAGGAAATTAGAGTGAGCTGTGGAATAGTGAGAGAGAACATTGTACCATACACCAAGACAATATGAATATGAAAATATGGGGGTGGATTTTCAGGAGTTTGAGTCAGGCTCGTTGCCTCTCCCAAAAACAAAAAAGATTTGACCAGAAGGGAAAATTGGGAAGAACATTTTTTCTCCTCCAGTTCTGTAGGTCTCCTTAGGTAAAACGACACTTGTGATCTGCTCTTCTACTGATCTACCATCCTTGGAATCGATTCCAGTTCATGTTGGTCAGTGAAACTGGCCCCAGTAGAATAAGTATACATATTTGAAATGAGCAAACAGTTAGCCACTGATGATTAATTAGCTAGTAACTAAAGTTTTTTTTTTTTTCCTTTTTGCATTATTGATTACAGTTTTTAGCTATTTAACCCACCCATTGTTAACTGTGCTGTTTAGGCAATATGCTATCTGACTCCCACTAGGTTCTTATAGATAACATCTCTCTGGAGCCTGGATCATCATGGTAGTGGGTGTGTGAGCTGTTTTCCAGGAATTAGAACCCCTTGTCCACTTCAGGCCTGTTGAGACCAGTGTGGGGATATGGAATTGGCCACCCCAAGATATGTCTCTTTGGCATCAGGATTATTTGAGGCTGAAGATTGCTTTTGATAAACTGGGACAGGGAAGGAGGCTCTGAGGAATGGAACTTGCCCTTCCTTAGGACGCATTTACATTTGTAAGGTGAATCTCTATCTGTAAAAGGTGCCTCCCTCTCTGTACCAGGAAGAAGAAAGGAGATGATTTTCTCTCTAGAAACTCTTAATCTATACCAAAGGCAAGGACTTAAATCTGCATTTTATTGTGCTTGTCTGGTAACCTCCTGTAACTAACTTCCCTCCCCCTCCCAATGTCGGCATTTCTTTAAGGATTAAGCATCTTTCCTTAGGCTAGGAACTGATTGCTGCACTCACCTGTGACCGCCCAGCTCCAGACAATCGACTTGCCTCCTGCTATGCCCACCGAGATAGCAGACCACTACCTGCTGTGTCCGTCAAGCACTGTGCCAACAGGGCAATCTTGTGACTATTGTGGGAGGGACATTTCAATCACATGTTAAACACCCTGTTTGGGGGTATATAACCACTCTGTGCACCCCACTTCTTCGGTGCCCTTTCTTCCTTCGGGAAGAAAGGCCCCGGGCCATGGTTCCTCATAAAGCTTTGTTTAATTTTCTCTTGCTATTCTGTCTAGTGTGAATTTAATTCGTTCTCCAGCCAGATGAACCCCCATTTGGGAAGAGGAAACGTCTTCCTCCCCTACAGTTTTGGCGCAGTTGGCAGGATAAAATTTCACTGGCTGGACACTGCTTGCTCCTGGACTGCTGCGGCCGAGAGATCCCGGACCCCTGACCAGAGCCGGCAAGAGGTAAGAGTTCTTACCATGTCAGTCTCCCGGATCTCTGCCTGCAGGCTCCAATGGAAGCAAGAGTGGTGAGTTTTTTGCTCTTCTAAATTTAGATTAGCAGGAGAAAATGTTGGTGAGGCTAGCTTCTTGGAGTCAGCGACTCTAGGATTTGAGTACTCACTGGTTGTAGATCCTTTTCCTCCCAGAGATAGACTTTTCCTTGTCTCTGTCTTTTTGTTTGTCATAAGACACAGGCATCTCTATAAGCCTGTTGTCTGGGCTTTTTGTCTTCTTCTATGTCTTGAGAGCTTGGCTTTGTGACCTTTCTTGTCTCCGCCATCGGAGGATGCATGTACCAGAACACATCTTGGCGGCCAGTCGAGTAGACTGGCGTTCTGGGACACACTCTTTGTCCGGCTGTGTAAGCTCTCAGGGGAGTTTGTCATAAGAGGTCCCAATTGCATAAGGGGCCTTTGTCATCTCAACCTTTGTTGCTTCCTGTGCAACGAAGGCCTTTACTTTCTTAGGCTATTTTTGGGAGTGAATTTTCTGGATCTCTTTTGGGGTCGCCTCTTTGTCCTTGGTTAAGCTTTGGTTGAGTCGCAGTTAAGATCCTACTCGTCAAATCGGCCAGACGATGGATCATTTAAATTCAGAAAACTTCTAAATTGGGGAAAAAAGTTGAGTGCTCTCATCATAATTTTTATTGGTATCTATGAAAAAAGCCTAATTGAAAAAGAAACACAAGAAAATGATGACTAGGTTTAAACGCTGACTCAGGTTATAATTGAATTGGTAAAATATAAAGGTCTAAGTGTTGATAAGATTATAAAAGTTGGAATGCTTGAGCTGATTTGCTTTATAAAGAGGTTATATCAACTTTGCCTGAGTATGTTTTAAAACGTCTTTCTGGGAATGCTTCCTTATGCAATATTATAAGACTAAGACCTGTTAAGTCCTGGCCATGGGTCCTGTTGCCATGCTGCAGCTCTTCACTGCCCATAGGCCCTGTCCCCATGCTATCTGAATAGAGGAGCGCTGCTTCCAGACCTTGAGCCCAGGAAGTCTTTCTTTTGACTCCTTGGCTTGCTGAGCCCGCTTGCTTCACTAGCTTGTGAGCTGAAGTTATAGTTTTCCTTGTGCCTTTCTCTTTTTCAAGGATGGATCTAAATTAACTGCTGCATCGGGAACCTTCTTGGACAGCTGTAGGAATCCATGTTTGCTGCCCATGGCTACTCTATGGGGCAAATTGTGGCATTCAGCCTGAAGAGAATCAGTACCTTAAGCCTGAGGGTGATGGAAAATGCATTAATCCATTCCTTCCTGACTCCATCTCTAATAGACAAATTTTACAGGGGCACGGGTCGGCCACTTAAGTCATTAGGACGGCCGCCAATCTCCAAGACTCCTGTGGAAGGTTTCTTTTCCTAAGGCTGGATTGGGATCCCTCCCTCTGGCTCCTGAGCACTCGAACTGCAGGAATGTCCCAATTGGGACTCCAGTTCAAGGCAAGTACCAGACTCTAACCTTTGGTTGAGTATGGGAACCCCTTCTTGGGAGAATGGCTCCAGGACGCAATTGGGTAGAATGTCCCCCAGACTGGCGGAAAAATTCTTCACTGTTTTTCTCTGTTCTTTTATCTTTGGGACAATTCACCTGGCATTTATGACTGCCAGGCATAATAGGGAAGGTGTACAAGGGATGCAATGCAGAGGGACGCCCCCATCGCCCCCTGCTGTAGGAAACCCACAGGCAGAATGGGTATGACACTGCCCTAGGTTCAGGAGATTTTCAAGGTAATGGACCCTTTTCTTTCCTCTCTCATAAAATTACAGTGGCCATTTTGGAATCCTTCTGAGCTTTGCAACTGAGAAGGGAATTTTTAAGGTGTTAAAGGCTCCACCCCTGGGAGCCCCCACTCTGGTTTCCAGGCCTGATCACCCCAGCAACCACGTGGGGTGCCCTCTCTTGGCGATTGACTCCTTAAGCATTTTAGGTGGCCTACTGAGTCAGTTATGAGGATAGGAGACCTGTGATTTATTCTGTGAACTGTCCTGATGGTGTTGTGTGCCCCGGCACGGGCACTGCTGTGTGACCTCTGTCTCGATAATCCTTGGGGAAGAGGCCATGAGGGTGAGGCCTGATCTCTTTTCCTTTGTTTGTCACCTTCTCTCTTGTCACCAAGTCGAGGTTAAGTTCAGGCTGGACCTAACCAGAACCTGGACCTTCTGTACTTAACTCTCAGCCCCAGACACAGGGAGCCTCAGCCCCCAGCCAGCTCCAGGCCTTGGCCTCCTGCTTCCCTGCCTGGCTCACCTTGTGCTGGCTCAGGGATTAAGTGCCTGGGCTAAGTGGGATTTGACTAGATCTTATAACTATGTTGATGTCTGCAGTCAGGCGCCTTTGCACCCTTTCTCTGGCCTTGTCAGTTGGACACCAGCTTTACCACCGTGAGGAATGCCTCAACCCAGAGACTCACCCCCTGTGTGCATTTTAACTAGTTGGAAACGCTTTCAGTTGGATGGGTTATGCCCCAGAAACTCCGGCTTGGAGAAAACTTGAGGAGTTTCTCTGTGCCTTTGTGATGTAGTTGTACAGGCAGGTCAATCTAGAATGTCAGTAAGTTAAACCCAGTAACTTCCAACTGTCCTTGGAAAATCCTTGCAAGACTGGAAATACTGCTCTAGAGGCAGTTCAGATTCCATCCAGTTCCTTTATCTCAAAAAGGATTATCATCTCTCCTCTCCAGGAACTACTATCTAGCCCATCACTAATTCCTAAGACCGAAGAAAAGAAAAAAAAGAGAGGGGAAAGGTTATAAGCATGTCCTTGCCGAGAAAAAAATCTAGCATCTTGAGTGTCTTCTCCAAAAATATTAGTAAAACAGCTCAGAACAAAATTTGGATTCATAACTGGGGAGTTTTGTATTGTACCTGATTCATGGAGTGATTTTTTTAAACAATAGGTGTGAAGGCTCTGTGTCTGTGTGTGTCTATATGTGTGTGATATTTTTACCCCTGGTGATATGGCCAAAACTAAGAGCTCTGTTTAATTGGCTTAAAGTAAGCCTTTACATAAATTCTAAATGCAATGGAAATTAACCCAATGTCTTTTAAGTTAAGATGATATGGATTAATCTTTGGTTAATGACAGTTTAAGTTTGTTGGTTTGATTGAAAAGGCATGTCCTAAGGAGTTGTCAGTATTTGGATATGATGCAAATATGCAGCCCGGGTTTTACTAGTCAAATAAGTTCATGTTGTCTCTTGGAAATTTGTCAGCATAATAGCTTTAAATGATAGCTAAAGTTTGTCTAATGTCTCAAAGTTTTTGTGGGTAATCTAAACATCATTATTGGGAACAAATGATTTAGATATAAATGAAATAAGCATTTATAGATAACATCTTTTAGCAATAATTATAGTTTATGGTATGTGTATTTAAAATAACTTCCAAAATCTTTTTGGTAACTTGAAATTTTGAAGTTTTGCTAGGTTAATTTGAGGGATAAAATTCATTGAGTATCTAGATCATTTCCAAATAAGACATTAGACATTAATTATTAAATGTAAGTTTATCTACTTTTGGCTTCTTATTGCAAAGAGGCTAAAAGCATTTGGGTCTATTGAAAAGTATGCCTCGTGTTTTATTGTAAAGTGGCATGTTTCTAGAAATTATGAAAAGTGTTTAGAATGTTCATATAAAAGACAATTCGTAATTGCTTAGTTTTTAGTTTTCACTAGGGTCTGTAAAGGTTAAAAGTTCTAATTAACATGTAATTAAAGCTACTGGAAATTAATAAGGAAAATGTTCTGCATTCAAGGAAAGTCAAAATGTATATTTTCAGTAAAGACGGTATAAAGAATGGAAATATTTTGTTTGATTGGTTAAGAAAGATAAATTTGTCCTAATATACTAGAAAGTAAGAAAGCAAGCATGGAACAAATTCTGAATGTAAAAGAAAGTTACAGAAATTCTGAAAAGAGTTTTGTACCTGGTCAAGTTGGCTAAGATTGAAATGAATCTAATTAGGTAAATGGGTTTCAATATGAAAAAGTAAACTGGTACAAAAATTAGAATTTGGTTTTCTCTCAAAAGGATAATTTTCTTGAACTTTCCCGCCTGGTCTAAGTCTACATAAAAGACAGTAAATCTGTTTTCTTAAAATGATTTCCCATCTTCAGAAAGAGGTCTCTTAAGATTTTGACTGTCTCAGCTGTTTACCCTTGACTATTTGTTGTCATTTTGAGTATATACCTGAGCATTGTTTCACAGTGAATGTTGTTCCTATTTGAACAAGTGTTTAAAACCTTTTGATATTTTTGACAAGCTTCTCCCTCAAAAATATTCAAGTCCTGAATAAAGGCTTTCTTTTGACCTGGATGAAGGAAGAGAATTTCTCTGGGGATATTCAGAGGGCCACTGACACTTCACAGAGAAATTTGCTCTCTTCCTATAAGGTGGAAATTTCTAAACTAATTAGGCTTATTTGGTCTGTTAAATTACATTGGAAGCATTGTCAGATAATGTGATGATAATCTTTCTTAAGTGGTATTATGTGGGTAAATGTTATTGATATAAGTGTTTTGAAAATTAAATAACATTCCTAAATTCTGATCTGTCCTGGCTATCAGCCATAATTCAAAGTATTATTTTAAGGTGTTGCATATCACAGAAATAACCAAGTTTCTCTGTCAATTGTCATTTTTAACTCTTTTGTTGTTTATGGTCAGTTGTTTTACTCTGATGCTTTTTGCTTTGGCAAATATGTCTCATCTTCGGAGGGATTCATGGAAAGGACTCTGACACTTACTCTGGAATACAGGTTTCTGACAAACTTTCAGATCATAGAACTGAACTGGGTAAGAAATTACAGAAATCTAATGGAGAAACTGATGACCCCATAAAACTGCTAACAGAAGATTAAGACCAAGAACAGGTTATACAGGACTGAATGAACTGGGGATGGTGATAAATATTTTTTTACGACTTTTGTTTGAAATATTTTTTTTGATGTTTTGCTTTGCTTTTTCAGATTCAAAAAAATCTTTTTCTCTTTTTTCTTGTGCTAACTAAGACTTAGTAGCAATTTGGTGAAATTATACCTTTGTGAGCAAAGCTGAAACATTTATCTTTTTCTCCCTACCTGATCCCTCCAGAATTTGGAAACTCTTTGTGAGTATGGTTATTTCATGGCAATATAGTTATTTGCGTAAGTTCAATAAGAATCTGTTCTCCTTATAACAGGACACATTTGGAAACATTGGTTATCTTGCCAAAGCTTTGACTGGAATGACATATTTGAGAGGAACATACAGACTCGGATATGACAATGCTGCCTTTGAGGAATAAGGTTGACTTTGTGGAAATAAGTAAGCCACTTGGAAATATGGGCCTGGTACCTTGCTTTACAGAGAGAGATTCCAGCAATCTTACATGGTAAGTAAGGAAGCTTCTTTATCTGGCAGATGTAAGGAACCTCGGAATATTTTGGGGGACCTCAAGAAGAGAGGAATCCACCCAAATTTGTAGGGACTGCAGGCAAAATCTGATGGCAAATCCTTGGCTTGGCTTTCCTGGCCTCGAGAGGTCTTCAAAGTTCAATCTGAGATTCCTCATAAAAAATTACAGCAAAGTAATTTAAGAACCTATATGATCGATTGCTATTCTTGCTGCACTTATGTAAATAATTGGGACAAGTTTCTTGAAACTAAACTTATGTTGCAAACCAATTAGTCTTAATTTGGCTATCTTTGGTAAAAATGAGGGTGATTTTAGAGAGAATTGTGTTTCAGTGAAAACCTATAATACACATTTGTGGATATTAGATCCTAGTTCTGTTAATTGTCTTTGAGGTTTTTTTTCCTACTTGTGAACTGGACTGGATCCTGAATTCTTCTACTGAAATATCTGGTTACAAATCTGCAAACTAATGTTTTCAATGTTTTACCTCATTTTCATTTGGAATCATTGAGAATTGAACCTGCTCTTTTTCCTGAAGCCTTGCTAACTAAAGCTGAACAACTTGATAAAAACTTGAGAGATTTCTGTCTTCTGTGTAACCTGTAGGCCACTCAGAAAGATACCTGAATGCCTGATGACATCATCAGAGACATTTCACACTGCAAAAGATGCTTTGACTCTGACATCTAGAAGTCTTCTTGACTGGCTGCCTCCTGGACTCAGGAACTAGTTTATAACTTGCTCCAACCATTAAGCTTGTTTTTCTTTTATTTCCATAGAAATACTTATTAAATACCTGATTGCTTGCTTCTAAAATATAGGCCTAACTTTGGGAGCCCACCTACATCACTGCCTTCTAAAATGACTTTAACTGGACTGATCTATTACCAGGACTAAGAAATGTGTTCAGTGAGATGAAACAATCTAGCACTCAGCTTCTGGATTGTGAAACTTCTTAAAATTTCAAAGGCAGGACAGTGGGGACGTGGAATTGGCCACCCCAAGATATGTCTCTTTGGCATCAGGATTATTTGAGGCTGATTGCTTTTGATAAACTGGGACAGGGAAGGAGGCTCTGAGGAATGGAACTTGCCCTTCCTTAGGACGCATTTACATTTGTAAGGTGAATCTCTATCTGTAAAAGATGCCTCCCTCTCTGTACCAGGAAGAAGAAAGGAGATGATTTTCTCTCTAGAAACTCTTAATCTATACCAAAGGCAAGGACTTAAATCTGCATTTTATTGTGCTTGTCTGGTAACCTCCTGTAACTAACTTCCCTCCCCCTCCCAATGTCGGCATTTCTTTAAGGATTAAGCATCTTTCCTTAGGCTAGGAACTGATTGCTGCGCTCACCTGTGACTGCCCAGCTCCAGACAATCGACTTGCCTCCTGCTATGCCTACTGAGATAGCAGACCACTACCTGCTGTGTCCATCAAGCACTGTGCCAACAGGGCAATCTTGTGACTATTGTGGGAGGGACATTTCAATCACATGTTAAACACCCTGTTTGGGGTATATAACCACTCTGTGCACCCCACTTCTTCGGTGCCCTTTCTTCCTTCGGGAAGAAAGGCCCCGGGCCATGGTTCCTCATAAAGCTTTGTTTAATTTTCTCTTGCTATTCTGTCTAGTGTGAATTTAATTCGTTCTCCAGCCAGAAGAACCCCCATTTGGGGAGAGGAAATGTCTTCCTCCCCTACACCAGCAACCCATCAACTTGGCCCATGCAGATGTCTGATAAGTGACCTTTTGATGTCAAGAAGCTAAAAACTCCACCCGCAGGTCATGCTCATGCTGCCATTTCATGAACATGTGTCCTGTGAAGATGCACGGAGTCTAAATATGCTTGCGCATATCATCAATTACTTCACCTCTCCTCACCTCCAATCATCTATCTCCACATTTCAGACCACCTTGCCCCCTACCCCATAAATACTCCTGCATCCGAATTTTTGAGGAAGCAGATTTGAGACTCATTCTCTTACTTCCTCCCATGGCTGCCTTGTCATTACAACCCTCTCTCTGCTGTAGTTTCGTTGTCTCAGAGTTTGGCTTTCCAGGAGGCAGGCAAAAATGAACCTGGTGCAGTAAAATATTTACATGAGGCAACCAAATAAAGGCTAAGCTCCCCCTTCTATCCCTCTAGCTGGCATTTGGACAGCGCTTTCCCTTGCTTGAACTTCAAGTCACCTATAGCAACAACAAAAAGTCTTAATCAATTCTTACAAAATAAATGTTCTAAACTGAAATACTTACCCAAATATCAAAACGGATTTCTCACATAAAAATCTATGAATATTTATCAGAAACCCTTAGCTCTTATGTATTCACGTATATTTCCATATACAATTTAGGCAGCTGGATTCTGGGGCACTGAAGAGAAAAAGACCTAATTAGCAGTCATCTAAATTGGAGAAGAAATGCAAAGGAAAATCTAAATAATTCTAGGATTGCATTGCCTTCGAGGAACAAATAGAAATAGAGTTTTAAAAATAGTGAAATAAGTTATAAATACGACACTCTGTAATGCTTCCTTGTGGTTTGAGTTGGAGAACACTGCAGGAAGGTGAAATGCACTTACCAGCAATACGAGTATTGTATTTTATACTGTATTTGCTTTTCTCATTTTGAGCAGCCTTTTGGTAACCCAATAAAATCTTGAAATCCAAGACTGGAAATATATCAGATTAACACTCAAACAGTGGGATACAAAAGAAGAACAATCAATAAACCTTCCTAATAGACAACCCATCAAAGGTGCTAGGATCTATTAAATGAATAACACGAATGTGAAAACCAATGTTCCTTTTTCTTAACTGATTGCACACTCATGTTTCTCTCCACAGTCCTTCTATTGACTTGTCTTTAGATTTTTCATGATTCTGGGAAATACCATTGTCATTATATCTCAGGTTATACCTCTCTCTCAAATTTTTGTCCTTCCCTAGGACTACATTCTTCCCTAACTGTCCCTCCATTCTAATTTACTTTTTTCCATTTTCAGAGATTTTAAAGTGATACAAAGAACTAAATAGGTTGGGACACATTGACCACCAGTTAGAAAACTTTGAACCTAACCTAAAAGGAATTATTGAACAATCCAGCAGTACTGGTGAACAGGAAAGAAATGAAAGAATGTATGATAGAACTTGTACTGTGTGTCTCACTAGAGAACCTCGTTACAGTGTGATCGCTCTCCAGTTAGGGGGAGAAATAAAATATTTCTTCCAGACAGTTCTTAGCACATTAGAAGATCAATTTTAAGTCACTCTTAGTTTTAGACGATTGAACACAGGTGGAATTTTTATTTTGAAAGTAAGACAGATATCATTTGAGCAAAAAAGGTGAGGATAATGGGTACACTGGTAGATTTTCCTGCCTATACTTTCTCTATTACTCCCACTTTGTGCACTTATGGACACTCTGTAATATTAAGACTGAATCATGGCAGAAAGTCTAAAACTCCATAATATTCACCAATGGGGAGTGGGGTGAGGCTAATAAACACTGTTTTTGAGTATAATCAAAGGAGGGAAGCCACCATGGCAACACTAGAGCTCAGGTAAGGAATGCCAGGACTAAGGGTGTTGAGTGGTTCTGAAAGTGAGTCTGGTTCTTTCCACAGTCATTGCCTCTAGAAAGTACCCCCACCAAATGATCCAGCCATCTCCAGTAACTCAAATCACTGAAACAACATCTGCTCATTGGGATTTATTTAAAATGTAATGTGGGCTAATGTAAAAATTATTCCACTTGTATATTGCTGCAAAAAAGTAGTGTGGAAACACTACTTCTATATTTTAGTTAGAGTGTGTATGGTCACTTTCTGATATCTCAGCTTCGTCAACTGTAAATAATGGGCTGGAACCTCTAGGTCGTTAATCCTCTATGACTGCCTATAGTCCAAAATCATAGGACTTTATTTATAAAGGTAGCCACTAATTGTGTTTGTTAATAATGAGACAGTGATTTTTAAGAATTCATTTTTAAAAGTTTAAAACTCCATGTGAATATAAGGTATTATTATTATTCAAGCATTCTTAAATATCGAATTACCCTTCCAATGCCAAAAGATTCTGAGGTTTAAATTTCTGAATGTTTAGGTTGTTCAATTAGGGACATTTTTGCTGTAAGGAAGGAAACCCTCATAAACCAATTCAAAAATTGTTTTTAAAGTTTTTTGCTGAAGGACATAGGAATTAAGCTCATGGACATACAAAAATGGGAAGTGAAATATAGCTAGACCACATAAGCAATGAAATTGGAAAAATCTAGTATAGGAGTATTTGAGCAGGAAAAATATCTTTTACTTTGGTTTTTGCTGACCACTCCCTCCCTCCCCAAATTATGGAAAAAATTTGCTTAAACAACAACTTTTGCTGTTATTATTTTATTATAATAAGTGCATGGTATACCAGAGGGGCTATCTTTAAAAATAAACAAGAACTGTCAACATTGGAGACCAAAATGCTAACAGAGCAGCAAGGGAGACCTCAGGAGCATTGAGATAACAGGACAATAGTCTCAAAATTATTGCCCCATGGCAAAACTAGACCCAAAGAAGAGGTTAAAACCTGTGGTCAAGCCAACCCAAGAGGGACAGGTCTACTTGAAAATTCTACTATCCACCTCTGAAGGACCTTCCTGTGGTCCAAATACTTCCTGCACGTAGAGTGGTCTCCATCCCTTCTCAGCTCAGGAGATTATGCCCATGTGCCTTTCCCTTTCTCTCTTTTTCCTCCCATCCTCTTCTTCCTTTATTTTTTCAGGATTAAGGAGAAGGAACAGAAGATGCAAAAAGAACAAACATTATATGAAGATTATGACCTCCGCCTCTTGAGTTTTCAATTTACTCTATATTAGTTTCTAAATTATGCTTTCTAATTTATTAGGAAAAATCCTAAAAATGTATTAAATATGATAAAAATCCAAGATATAAGGAACCAAAGCTTCTTTCCAGACTCTCACTGGGCTGCTTCGAATTCCATTGTATGGCTATGCCATTCCCTGCTTACCTCTGAAGTCCATCTTCTTCTATTTATGTATGGTTTTTCTACCCAGCCCTGGTGGTCTGGTGATTAAGATTCGGTGCTCTCATTGCCATGGCTCAGGTTCGTTTCCTGTTCAGGAAACCAAACCACCCATCTATTGGCTGTCATGATGTGGTGGCTGCATGTTGCTATGATGCTAAAAGCTACGTCACTAGTATTTCCAATACCAACAGGGTCATCCATGGTAGACAGCTTTCTGCAGAGCTCCCAGACTAAGACAGACTAGGAAGAAGGACCTGGCCACACACTCCTGAAAGAACTGGCCATGAAAACCCTGTGAGTAGCAGTGGAGTATTGTCTAATACAGTGCCAGAAGATGAAGAGATTGGGCAGCATTCCACTCTATTGTACACAGGGTCACTAAGAATTAGAATCGACTGGACAACACTGACAACAATTAGTTTTTTTCTCCTCTCATAACGTTCCCTGGCTGTGGTACTATTTCACTATTTGGTTTTAATGTCTTAGAAACTTTCTGTTCGAGCATGGACCATCATGTGATAATAGTCTATTAGTTCACTTTCAAAGGGTAGAATATGATGGGTACCTTTGTTCAATCATTTGTGATCTAAATGTATCATTGATCGTTGGACATATGGAATGGAGGCAGTTATGTGGCCTTTTGAGTACTCAGCTGGGATTGTGGGTAAAACCAAATTCTCCGAGAAATACTTAGGGAAGTAACTCCACTGTTTGCCTACCATAAGGGTCATCTATTCTAAATTCCCATCTCCCTGTTATATACTTGCCAGATGGTCATCTAGCCTTTATTTGGACACTTCTCATGATGGGGAGTTCATTATCTTTGAAGTAGCCTATTGCACTTGAGAATATTACAAATTATTCAAAACTTCAGTTGAGCTGAAGTCTACTTACTTGTAAATTTGATCTATATATCCTACATATGCCCTCCGGGGCAATAAAATCTCATTATATCTTAAAATGACAGGACTTCACATATTTTAAAAAGTTATATTTCCCCTAAGCCTTTCCTCTCTAAACTAAATATTCTAATCATCGTTCTTTGGACAAAAGTAAAAATACAGGTGGACTGACATTTTATAAGTTAGGGACATTGAGGAAAAAAATCATGCATAATTCAATTTATCATAAGTACAAGGAGCTGTAGTATGATACACAGAGCCTTGGTGCATTTGATATCAGAGGCCCTGAGAGCAAATCCTGACACAGTCATGTAAAGACACGGCATTTAAATCCTGTGATCCATTTTAGAGTTGAAGAAATAGACGAGAACAGTTAAATAATTTGTTCAAGATCTCAAGAATTATAAGAAAGTGATATAGTGCTATACGGACTTTCATAACCTAAATTACCCTTCCCCTAAATTTTCTTTCCAATCTCATTTTTTCCTCTTCCTTTCCCTACCTGCTCTCTACACTCCAGCCACAATACATTTCTCTAAGATCCTATAATAGTCCAGACTCTCCCTTGTTGCTGAGCCATCACATGTGATGTTGCCTCTTTCTGGAATATTCCTCCCTCAAATCTTCACTTGAATAACTTCTACTCATAATTCAGTTCCATATATCATCTTCCTCAGGAAGTCTTCTTTGAGTTTCTGGAACCAGGTTCAGTGCCTCTGCTATAAGCTCTCATTGCATCCCACAGTTTCCTCATTGAAGTATATTATATTCATCTTTTGCTTATTTGTCCATTGTCTCCAAACACCGTAAGCTCTATGAGTGCTGATTCCACTTTTCTGTATACCAAGGACCTAGTTATAGTGTTTAGCATATAATAAGCATTTAAAATTATCTGTTAAATGAATTAATGAATGAATAAGTAAGTAAATGAATGAATGAATGTACTCAAGGAGCTAGAGGACATACTTCTCTTTCTAAAGGACCTCAGTTTGTTGTGTGTGTGTGTATACATGTGTGTGGAATGAGACTTTGACTCCTAAATAAAATTGTGTGTCTAATTAGTCCACATTACAAGATAAATGTGACAGCTCTAATACAATAAGTCACATTAGCTATATTATGTCAATAAGTGTTTTAGATAGGTAGGCAGTTTACAGTTGTGAGAAGTAAAAATAGTACCTTGTTTGTTCAAGATTGATTAATATTTAGCCTTACTTATGTTTGTGAAATTTAAGCATCTTCCTCCCAGTCGCCCTTAGAGTAACATTTCCAGAGCAGAGAAGAAAGGGCTCATAGGTCTTACTTTTGTTACGACTCTCTTCATGCTGGCCTTGAACTATTGGTTCCCTCTAGCTGAAATGTCAACAAAACTAAGCAATGCTCTTCTCATGGGTACCCCTGCCTCACTGTTCACTATTCAAAGTCTGGTCATACACGCAGCACCTGTCTTTATCCATTTGACAAAGCCAATATGAAAGAGTCCCTGAGCTATTTTAATTTCTGATTTCTGAGCATCCTACTTAAGGGAAAAAGCAAGTGAATTCAAGTGTTTCCCTCTAGGCACCTTTCCCAAAGGAATAAATTGCCAGCTTTTCCCAACATTAAACATGACTCAATGCCCCAGGTCCCTCAACGCATCCACTTCTTGGAAACCACCTCAGCCTCTGCTTGAAGATGGTCATTCTTAGTGAGTGTTTTAACACATTAGTAAGAGGAAAAGATGATGAAATTAAATGACACAGTTGGTTTTCTTCGAATTTGAAATTGCATCATAATCTGCTTTTTTTCTGAAATAAGATACAAGCAAAGATTCATAAAGTAACTTACATAAAACAAAGAGTAATGACAAGCTAACTCTGGGAAAGTAAATTTGTATATCTGAAAAAGAGTGTGCCTCTGGAGCATAGATAAATCAGTCTTAATAACCGACCCCTCAATAACTAGATCAACATTCGTAGTCAGCAAATGCTAGAGCTCGACATCCTCTTCTTTCTTAACATCCTCTCAGAGACCCAAAAGCAGCAGATGGGTCAGGCAGGGCAGGGGAGGATATCTCACTGACACGGTTGTGCGATCCCTCTGCTCCAGCTGCCAGTATTCCCTCTCTGGGCTGCCATGGTTTTGAGGTAATTTTAGCAGTGCCTAAAACACTGCTTCTCTGACAGGAATACCCACAAGTTGAGACTGGGGCTGATCTTCCAACATGACCATGTCTTTTCTACTATCATCCTTGTCTTCCTATCTCCAGATCAACATTCATTTTTGTCTCCTAGTCCAAAAATGTCTTACCATGTCACCTGCTTCTCCTGGGCTGCCCACATAGTAATGTTGGTCTTTCTCACCATCGACAGTTTTTTAGGCCATCAATTCTCTCCAACACCAACCCCTAAAATGCTACCGCCACCTGTTTTGGGATAACTGGCACTCTTTGATGAGAAAATACTTTGCCTTTCACACATACTGCTTTGTTAAAGTCACTTTGTCGATTTTCCTCTCAGTTTTTTCTTTCTTGAAATATTTGGTCGACTGGTGTCTGGGTCAGAGAGGATTCAAATACAGCTTCAAAGTTCCATTGGGAACCACTAGCCCTCTCATACTTAAGACCTATTGCTAAGTCTGTCTTCCTTCATCTCTTGTAGGTCTCAGTTTTTGTTTTTATCTGTTTTTTCCTTTCTAGGACAACTTGGCTTCCGGGGAATTTCTCTTATCTCCTAAGTCCATCTATATCATATCTGAGCAAAGTTATAGATGTTCATTCCTAGGGGTGCTTGGGCCCCATAAAAGTCAGTGGGTATGAATTTTTCACATGGAATTCATTAAACACACTCATACATAAACAACATCTTGAATAGCACCCTTCTAAATGCCTAAGATGGCATACCTATCCTGTCCTTGTGACCAGGAAAATCACCCTAACGGACACTGAGGAAACAACTTCAAAGTAGAGAACAGAGTTCTATTCTTCCCCAAATCTCTTTATTCTTTGTTCATCTTAACTATTCTTACCTCAAGCCTTCTGATGACACTCTCAAATGTGAGACTTCCTACAATTAACAGTTGACTTCACCAATACCCCTCTGCCTTTGCTCTCTATTGGTTAATCACGGGCATCACACATTTGTACTGACCACTGAATAAGTGGTGAAGCCTCACCGTGAGAGAGACACCGCCACTTCTGTAGCAGCCATAGAGTTGACTCAAATGCTGTAATTTGAGGGGCCACCGTTCCATCAAATCAGCCACCTGTGATTTCCTTTCTTTGCTACATTCCAAGGGTGAAATGCTGGAACCATTGGTGGCTCTCAGCAAATGGCAAGAAAAGACTGGTAAAAGTAGGATAATAACAGTTTGAAACCACCACAAGCTCATCCTGTCTCTACTGGAATATATCTACTATAAATATTACCATTTTTGTTGAGAACAATAAATCAATCCCCTAATAAGTAAATCTGAATGGTTGCTACTTAGTGTTTTAGTGTACTAATAAGAACAATTAAGCCCACCTGGTCTAGAGGGAAGAAAATTCATGGAAGATGAAGATTTGGAATTTATTCTTTAGCAGTTAGGCTGTTGGACTGAATACTAAGACAAGAAACGGTCTCTTGTCTAGGAAGTGGTAGAAGTCATATCTAACTTGTTAAACTAGTCAGTAACTGATTGGAGTTTTAGCTTTAACTCAGCTAGATGATACATATTCCTCTATATATGATATTTCAAACCAAGTTTTTTGTGTTCCTTTCCTTTCCTTCCATTACATGTATCATATCATCTTACTACAATTTTAATTCTTTAGCACAAGAGTAGCTCAATTTTATTTGATATTGACTTTTGGCATGTCCTATTCCCTCCAACTATGCAAAAAAGACCAGAGGTTGTTAATTTGGGAATATTGAACTTGTTCTATGAGAAAATATGAACTAGGACTACAAACATTGTGACAATCAATTGAATCCACTATTCTCATGTTATTTATCATATCAAAATATTGGTATTAAAAATAATAAATAATATCCTTGAGGTAAAAGGAATTTGACTATCGTGTTAATGTGATATTGGACATCTTTGAAAAAAGACCAAGGTGATACGACAGAAAGGCCCCCTTCCCAAGAATTCAGGATCCAGGGTTTAGTCCTACCTGCCCTCCAGAGTAACTCAGTGGCCCATAGCAATTCGTTTAACCATTCTAGAACTCAGTTTTCTTTTGTGGAAAATAAGCAGCTCCATCTATGTATTGATCTGTAAAGTCTCTTCTTTACAGATCTGAAATTATGTGATTCTATAGCTTTTTATTATTTGTCAAAGACATTTCCCATTAATTTTCTTGTATGACAAATGAGCTTACAAGTTTCAAAAATTTGGTGAGGATGACCTTTTAATTCCAATTTTATAAATAGTACATTTGAAGTTCAGTGAATAGCATTGACTCGCCTAAGTCGCATAGCTAGTTTAACAACATGACAGAATTTAAGAGGGAGATTTCTGGATTTTCCTGGCCTTACTGTGCAAACATACAAAAGGCAGGTCTAGACAATGAGATACTTTTGGCAAATAATTAAACTGTTCCAGTCATTGCTGTTTTGTTTGTTTGTTTTTCATCTGAAATATCAAGATTATACTATTACTCTGGCTATTTTATCATGTTAATATTAGATTCAAATGAGTTGATACACGGGAAGGAATTTTGAAAGCTGAAAAATGTTATTCAAATACATTAACCAGACTGCATACTGATGCTGAAAGCACCAACATCATTTTTAAGTGAGCTGAATGTATATTCATCATCATAAAAGGGTAATTGGAAATTCGTTTTCTTTTTTTTTTTTTGCTATATGGAAAAAGTAGACAATATGTAAATGTTGTATATTTTGTATAAGGGTAACTTGAAGTTTTTTGGCAAAGGCAAAACTCAGATTTATTGATTCATTCAGCGTACATTTATTGAGCACCCTCTATCTGCCAGAGGCTATTTGAGGTAGTGAGAATACAGAAGTAAATAACACAGGCAAGCTTCTGCTGTCATGAAATGTATAATTTAGTGAAAGACTAAGAAAAATATTGTACACTGATAAGTTCTTTGATGAAAAAAACAATGAGTGTAGTTAGGTATAATGAGCTAAGAGTTAAATTAGAGTAAGACCAGTTAGGTGAAGACGGGGAAGAAATGCAATCTAGGCAAAGGGAATTGGCATTGCATACTAAGAAAATAAAAAGCTTGTGTTCAAAGAGAATTTAAGTAGGATCTGAACTGAGAAGTTACTTGGATTTAATCATATGGGGCCATTGATGATCTTGAGAAGGATAACTTAGCAAAGTTATTAGGAAGAAAGCTGACTTGGAGAGATTTGAGGAGTTTGTGTGAGATGGTGAGATGGAGATTGTGAATATATGCATTGTTTTCAAACCAAAGAAGAAATATGGATTACATTGCGCTAAATATACATGCATAAGTAACTAGCTGACTTTGGAGATCTAAAAAATACTAATGAACTAAAATTAACCTACCAGAGTGATTATAGAGACAGAGGTGAGTTCTGTCCTTAATCTTCTCTCATTTAACAACTACACCAATATGACAACTAATTCATTTTATTGGAATATTTATATTGTTTAAAATCTAACAAACAACTAATATTATAACAACAAAAGGCAAAATAATAAAGGGTGATACAAAAGAAAAATACTATCAAAATATTCACGCAAATAAAAGCTATAGGTAATTACTGCAAACTTTTATTCTGAGCCTTCTAGCAACGAGGCAAAAGGGGAAATTCTATGAAGTCTAAGCCTCTCATTTTGTGATTAAAAAAGAAAACAATTTTTTTTTTTCCCTCAGCTTTTCCTTCCCCTCAACTCAGAGAACCATTTGAAAAGAACAAAATTTTTGTGGAGACCTTATGCAACACAACACGTAATGATCTTGTAGTGGTCTTACCAAAAATATGTGTTCTACATATAGCTATTTGTTTACCAATGAAAGTCAAACATATGGGTAATCTATATCTTTATAAGCCAATTTGGGAGTTGTGTAGGGTGCATGGAATGGGGCAAGGAGAGGATAAAATGATTTTTGATATGCATCTTTATGATGATAACCTAACTTAATAGAGCTGGAAATTTAAGGAAAAATTTGATAGAAAATAATGATTCTGCAATTTTTTGATGGATTGAAGATGAAAGAATAGAAAGTATGTTGGATGGCAGAATTGAGATTCACAGAAATCTGAATATATGAGCTGAATATAATGAGATAAAATTTAACGGGGCTAATGATGATGCCTAAAAGCTTGAACCAATATCCAACTATAGAAATCCAGGAATAGTTAGGAACGTGGTATACTAATATGTAATATTGGGGAAAAGTACTTACTAAGAATAGTTAAAATGCTAAATATTAATCAACAATATAATAAAACATCTCCAAAATCATAAATCAACACAGGTTGGAATTAACATCCATACAACATTAGATAAAGGATAATAATAATCCCATTCTATTCTTTAGTTATTGGCCTTCAATTTGCATGTTTCACATAATTCTGAGCCCTAAATTTTAAGAGTGAGAAGCTTGAAATTGTTCTACTGATGGACTCTGGGAGCAATTGAATTCATGACTTAAAATATTCCATCAAAGGAATTGGCAAGGTTTAGCTTGGAATAAGGAAGAATGGTGTATTGTGATATGAAGACTAGTTTGCCTCAAACAAAGTTTTAAAAGATTTGCTGACAAAGGTTCGCTTATTCTGTTTGGCCACGAGAGGCCTTATGAGTAGAAGATAAAAAGAGACTGATTTTAGCTCCACAAACAGAAACTCATCAAAGATTTACCATCAGATATGCTGCCTTTGGAGGCGGGGGTTATCTTTTCCTAAAGGTCACTTGAGTGTGTAGTGGAGGGAGTTTGAGCATTGAAAAGTAGTTAGATTAGGAAACTATTAAGGGCCAAATCAATCTTTGATATTTATGATTTTTTCATCAAATACAGATTAATTTTCATCTTTCTTGTTAAAAACAGAAAAAACAACCTTTACAGGAAGAAAGTGAAACTTCAGGAATCTCCAGGTTGAATATGAAGGTGTTTTATCAGAAACTTGTATGTCTATGACCTCCCAAGGGGGAGATGATTTTAATTTTTACCATCAACCTCTGGAGTTTTATTCTGAAAAGCAGGATATGTATGCATCAAAATGCCTCAGCAATGCCAATATTAGTGTCCTTCTTTCAGAAAAACAGTTTCTAAAATCATTTTGGTTTGCTTGTAATGAAATATGCCAATGTGAGGTAAGAAAGATTATCATTGTAGCATCCTCTTTTGGATAGTACACATTTCACTTGCTTCCCCTGTTTCGATCACCTGGCGATACTGCTCTTTCATTTCTCTCCCAGCAAGCCTGGCTTTCTGGAGGGCAACTGTTGGGTAGTACAGCAGCTGATCTCAGCTCTCAGAGGGTTCATGCTGAGCAGCTGGTTGGATTTTGCTTTAAACTTGTTTGCACAGAGCTGCTGTGTACAGCTGTTCACCCCATCATGTTTATCTCCCAAACACAGCACAATATAATTTATTTTTATAGGGAATTCTTCATAATAGGGGATCACAAATGGCTTCTCAGGGAGAGTCAATCATAGAATAAAGAGGAACAGAAGGATTGAAAGGGAGTTGTAATGTGAGAAAGTGACACATGAGAGGTGAATATTCCAGGGAAAGTGAGAATTCCAGCAGGCAAGACAAAAGACTGCAGGGAAAAAAATGGGAAAGGTGATGGAAGAGAGTGAGTCAAGGTGGCAAGGACCCAGGCATCAGAGGAGGGAAGGTAATGAGAAGCACCTGTGAAAAATTCTCAGCTCTACATTTTCACTGGCTTATCTTAGTGCTGCATTGACAAACACCAAGTGAAGAATAGAGCCAAGTTTCTAGATAATTGACAATACTTTGTTTTCCCAGTATATTTCATCATGAAAATTTGGGAAACATTGACCTAAGGACCACCTGGAATGCTTGTTAAAAACATAGATGTTATAGATGCAGAGAACAGATTCGTGGTAGCCAGAGGTGGAGGATGAAGGGTGGGAGAAATGCGAGAGGGGGTCAAAAAGCACAGACTTCCTCTTCTAAAATAAATAAGTCATAGCACGTAATCTACAGCATGATGACTGTAGTTAATAATACTGTATTATATATTTGAAAGTTGCTGAGAAAGTAGATCTTAAAAGTTCTCTTCACATGAAAAAAATATAATTATATGTGGTGATGGATGTTAACTAGACTTATTGTGAGCATTTCACAATTTATACAAATATTGAAATGTTATGTTGTACACCTAAAACTAATATAATGTTATATGTCAATTAAATCTCAATGATAATTTTTAAAAACCCACACAGATGCTGGCTTTGCCTACAAAACTACAGTAATGGAATTTCTAAAGGAGAGACCTATAAAACTGTATTGTGAACAATAATCCTGTGATTCTTTTGAGCAGTCCAATTTGATAAACAACGACTGAGGAACACATCTGATTGCAAGCAACAGAATAGCTAATTAACAAAAGTTCAATCCTAAAGGTATTATTTTTTTTACCCAAGGAGTCTGAAGTAGTTATCCACTGACACTGCTCCCATAGCTTAGAAATGTCATTAGAGATTCAGGTACATGTAAACTGTCCTCTCCATCATCCTAAGCTAATGACTTTTTGCCTCATACACTTCGACTCACAAGCTTTCACAAAATGGCTACCACAATCCAGACATGGAGCCCTCATTCACGGCAGGGAAGAAGAGGGCAAAGAGAAAGTAAGGGAGTCTAATCCCTTTTCTCAGGAAAGCCAAAGTTTCCCCAAGATCTTTTCCAGCAGAAAAGGATTAACTTAGGTCCCATTGGTTAGCACTGTGTCATGGAGCCACTACTAAATTAAGAGGAGGTCAGGAAAGCATATATTAAACTCTCTCTAGTAAAGACAAGCAATGGAGGAGGGAATTGGGAATAATATTGAGTCAGGCAAATTATAGTGTCCATCACATTGATTTAGGTCAATTCTAGAATTTTATAAAGAATATCAGGTTCACTAGATGATGTAATTTGTTTGCGGCATGGAAAGCATGGGAATTACACTCGGTTGGCTCCTACTTTAGTGAACTGTCCTCTGAGCTACCTTGATACACACCTGTTCTGAAAGGTTTTTAATAGTATCTTACAAGATCTGAGTTTTCATGTTTCTTATTCTGATTCCAAGTTACAAGTTTGTGAATACATTGTAGCTTACTGCTAATAGAGATTCCCAAATCCAATGTCAGATTAGTTGTCATAAACTTGGGAATACGAGCTGGATATATTTAACATGTGATTATGAGTTTTCCAAATCTTTGGATGATTTAGCACCATGAGAGTTTTACACAGAGAAGGCAGTACGAATCAACCTCTATTTTGCTTCCATTATTGACAACGGGAAGAATGATCTTCACACTTAAAAGGATAGGATAAATTTGATTAGGAGGAAATTGAAATCTCAGAAACTTTGGAAGGGAGTTATGAATGATGGTTTTAAATAGTTTCAAAATTCCAAGTCCAGGTGGATTACATGATAAGGAATCTGTAAATAATCAACATTAGTAATTTGGGGGAAAAAAATCACAGAGAATTGATAAGGTGACTGAAAAGCAGAAATGGGAAAATACTCCATTAAACAAAATTTTCCCAGAACTTAGTACTTCTCATTCTACCCACTTACAGTTTTGAAAAATATTGGCCTGGAATTATAGGGAAATTACTAAAAGATGGTGTAAAAAGACTTTAAAAAAGTGATGATTATAGGAAACCCCTATAGTTCTCCATGAAGATACTATGTTCTTCAACAAGGCGTTTGTGACAGGATCTATGACATGCTGGGAGAAGACTGAGCTAAAGGAGCACGGAAGAACACGACAAAGCAAAGGACATTAGTCATTTCTTCATTTTCTTTTTAAAGATGACCCAGAACAAAATGTTTACATTCTAAGGAATTTTAGTTTTTATAAAGTACCATCCTGTTTTCTGTGTGTATGTAATTTAAAGCCACAAAGCTCAATTTCTCTTTAAATCTTATACTTTTATTAGTTTATAACTTATTATTTCTAAACTGTTTAGTTTGACCACAAATTTTAAAGTAATATTTCTGAAAATCTTTTTTCTTTTAATATATCTCACATATGAATTCCAGATTTTAGAATTATTGTGAAGCATGAGCAATGAGTGAGAGGGGCAGCTGTGCCATGAAATTGGGCACAGTTATGTTTTCTTTATGATATTTTAAACCATTCCTCATTTACCTCTTTCTAAAATGTGTTGTGCTTATTCAGAGGGAAGATGATATTTGAAGCATTCAGTACATTATTTTTGAGAATGCTCTTTAATAATACATGTTCTGCTCGGTTATAGGGAATTAGATCATGTCTTTATTCTGACAGGATTTTGTTTTAAAATTAAAGAAAAGTCTGAAATGTAAAGATACAGGTTCACAGTTAGCAAAAGGATAATTTTAAATTCCCTCTTAATTTCAATACAAATTTACCAAATATTACATATATTTTTTCTTTATTGTTGCTGTCCATAGATGTGTGCATAGATATGTGTAGAAAAGTGAAACTGAAAGAGTATGGATTATATTCAGCTTCTTTGCTTGGTTTCAGCTTGGTTATATTTAAAACAGTTGGGTAACTATTATACCAATTAGGTTAATGACATATTAAATTTCTTTGTTCTGTTTCTTTTTACTTTTTTCACTGGGAGAAGTAGATTTAATATTTTTGATTCTACTGCTTGAAAATTTGTGAAGGACTAGATTGATTTTGATCGTGTGTTTACTTTAATTTAGGATTCCGTTAATGAAGTATACATGTGTAATTTAAAAAATGCGTGGAGTAACAGAAAAACTAAAGGAAGAAAACAGAACTTAGCATGAACTTGCCATCCAATGTCTAACTTTGCTAATGCTTTTGTGTATTTTCTTCTATTCTTTTTGCAATGAATATAAGACTCAAGTGTTTATACTACCAAATACCGTTTTATCGTTTGCTTATATCTTTCTTTCTTTCTTATTTTCATTTTTAAAATAATTTTAGGAGAGATAGGGATCCTGGGATGCCAGATGCAGAAACGTTGAATAAGGACATCTCAGCACCAATTCTATTTCCATTCCTTTGATGAGAGGTGGTCTTGCTGGTGTTGACTTCAGATCAAGACCAGTAGGACCCAGTAGTGTAAATACCACCTTAAACAGAAGGTAGATTATTAGTCTAAGTTCTTCTTGAATGGTGACAGAAACTGAGGTATACAAAGTCAGTGGCAAAGCAAGAATTCAGGTCATTTTTTTTTTTTTTTTTGAGGAAGATTAGCCCTGAGCTAACTGCTGCCAATCCTCCTCTTTTTGCTGAGGAAGACCAGCTCTTAGCTAACATCCATGCCCATCTTCCTCTACTTTTTTTTTTTTAATATAGGGGACGCCTACCACAGCATGGCTTTTGCCAAGCAGTGCCATGTCCACACCTGGGATCCAAACCGGCAGAGCCCCTGGCCGCAAGGAAGCGGAACGTGTGCACTTAACCGCTGCGCCACTGGGCTGGCCCCGAGACTTCAGTTTTTTGATCACTCTCAGAATGGCTTTCCTTGTAGGGAACCCAGAGCAAGTGACAAATTGTACGAAGGCAGGCTGTGCCTGCTCCTTCCCTGTGCTGTGGCTTCACTTTCTGTAAGTCCTGCATCCTCTGGTAAATAGATTGTATCCTTGTAGCAGGCATTGTCTCTTTTCTCAGCTCTGCAACCCATTTGCAATGCTGCACAGTGTACCGTGAACACAGTTTCATGAATGTACATATATGTTGGCCTTGCTGTAGAGATGCATACTGCTGATAGACAGTCAAGTAATTTTCAGGTTTTCTTTATTACAAACAATTCTGTGTGAAACCTTCTTGTACATATATTTATGTATCTTCAGAGCAAAGTCCTAAAGCAGACTTGGTTATATGTTTGCAAATCATTTTAAATTTGAAAATGAGGGATGCTCATTTTAAATTTTGATCTAGACCCAGTATTTGATTTGTACACCATCTTGAAATAACGCAGTTTGCAAATCCTTAAAAGAAAACTGCTTTCTGATATTGCACCATTTAAGTGGTATATAGTTACCAAATTCACATTTAATAAAAATTATGAACAAGCTGAAATGTTCCACATTATTATTAAATATTCACCATTAAAGCCCACCATTTATTTGCATTTTAAGTGCATGTGAGACACATCTCTAAGCCCAATTAATCAGCTGGCATCTTTGGTTAATGTTTATTTTAGCTAAAATGTGAAATTCCTTCATAATAGCACATAGCCAGACAAATAGAGAAACATGTTTAGCACCACGCAAATTAATGCAAGGTCATAGGCAAGACCCACAAAATAATTAAACCAGGTTAAGGGAGCCATGCTTTGGGAGACTAAGAATTTTAATTAAAACTGTTATTGAGTTCAAATGAGGGGGTTCTGTCTGCAATTAGTGAGTAATATCTTTTTGCATTAATCAACGTCACCAAAAAATGCCTAAATTAACACTTTGCTTTTCTTATATTGCTTCAGGTTTGTGGGGTTAGTGGGGAGGAAGTTAAATAAAAAAGTAATTAAGATTAGAAGGACACTTTTAAAAATCTTGCTTTTCTACCTGATTTAATCTTGGGCACCATACTTGACAGTAGTGAATTAACACATATTTATCAAATACTTACTATAAAAGAGTCATGGTTGGAACTGCAAAGAAGGTTCAGCTGCCACTTATAAAGGACATATGATGTGTTAGGCACTGAATTAGGCATTTTATAACCATTGTCTTATTTTCTTTTCCTCACAGCAATCTTTTTATAGTTGAAAATACCTTTTTTTTTTTTTTTCTCAGAAGAAATGAGTGATTTAGCCAAGGCCTTAGCAGTAAGTTACAGAGGAGACCATGAAAAGGAGATTGGAGAGCATGGCTTGAGTTTGCAGCCATAATAGACTCTGCTAATGAGACGTTGGTTTGCCCCACTCAGTCGCTAGCGTAGGTGGACCACCACAACCCTCCCTCCCCACCTCATACTTACGAGCAGACCAGAGCACATCCTCTGAGAGCAAGTGGCCCTGAGAGCAGCAGAGAACCCTCTGAGGTGAGTGCACCAGATGGGTCTTTTTTCACCAGACGGGTAAGTTGCACACTCCTTGGGGAACATTGTGTAATAGGTGGAGGGGAGGACAGGAAAGTTGCTCTCATGGATGCTTGGATTCAAACTCAGTAAACTCCAAAGCCGATGTTCTTCCTGTGTACTGTTCTCTGCACACAGAACCATGGGGTCCTCCAATGGGAATGAAATATGCGCACACATCTTATTCTAGATTCTTCTGTTACACAATATACCTCACCTTTGAACCCTTGCTTAGTCTCCAGCCTGAACTAGGGGGCAGAGGCTGAGGTCTTTGGGACATGATGAGGAAGAACTCTGGTGGACTATAATGGACCGGAGTTTCAGGATTCTCTTACTGACAAACTATTCTTGAAGGTTTTTCTCCCAGAAGCAACACTTCACATATTGAAACAGCTCACAGGAACTGAAAACAGAGTCTTTCCCTCTCTCTCCCCCTCCTCCCTCTATGATCCTCCCTTCTTTCCTTCCTTATTCACATCCATTTACGCAAGAAATATTCACAATATGTCTGCCATGTGCTGGGACCAAAACATCTATTATAACATTTCTAAACACTGCAGCCCATTTTTTATGATGGCGTTTGTAATTTCTCATGGATCGTTGCATTTCTTCTCTTTCTCCTCTCCACAACAGTCTCACCTTTATTTCATCAAGACACTGGTTTCTTTTGACAGCTGTTAAATTGTTTCAAACCCTAGAAAGAAGATTGCAAAAATGGATTCACATGAGCCCATTTCCCTCTGTTGAAGATTCATATTAATGCTTTGTATGAGTAAAATGAAATTCCAACCTGAGAAATATTCTAACCACTTTGTTATTTGGGGAAATTTTGCTCTGTTTTGCTTTTGTTTTGTCAATCATGGGGTTATGTGGCATTTATGAAAACAATTTTGGGGACAGATTTTGGACATGTATATTAGAAAACTTGTAAATGGAAGTATCATACTCCTCACTGGCTCTATCTCTCTGCTTCATTAAGGTTACATTTCTTCCTCTTTGCCCAGGAAAACTGCTCCTATCTCCAAAGGCAAGTTTGAAATTCTATTAAACTTAAATTGCTCAGTTACCGCAGGATCCAGACACACACACCCTCTCTCTCTCTCTCTCTCTCTCTCTCTCTCACACACACACACACACACACATACACAGACACACACTTATTTGGGGAGAAAATGAAGACTAAATGGTCAAAAGGCATAATACATAAAAGAGGAAATGAAATTTAAGAAGAAGAGATACAACCTGAGAAAAGAAGCGGCAGAGAACAAGGGTGTGTTAATGCACAGTCAGCTTTTGAACTGGGGAGTCTGAAAGAGCAAATAGCTTCTGAAGCAAATATGCATGACACGACTATAGATTTCTGGATAATTAGGCATGAGAAATGGTAAGTGATATGTTCACCTACTGCATTTATGTTCTTTATAAGTCATCCAGCAATTTTTTTTTTTTTTTTCCAGTAGATGGTTTGAGGCTTGGAAGTCGGTTGAGGGCAAAACTGAAAAGAACGATGGAGTTTCTTCTAAAATAGTTTTTGGCCCATCAGAAGTCAATTAACTTGACGGCTGTGGTTGGCCTCCTGAGTTGCACGGAGTACCAAACGCAAGGTGCAGAGCTCTTAAAGAGCTCGGTTATTTCTTTCTTTTAGTTTCAAAAACACGGCAACAAAAAGCACAGAAGAAACAGCTGGGAGGGATTGGCCTCATTGTCTATTAGAGATTGGCTGATGTCAGGGAATGGAAAGCTGGTTTGTTTTACACTTTGGGGCCCCCGCACCCCATGTGATATGACTTTTTTATACATAGGAGGGAAAGATAAAGAGGCCTGCTCCCTTTGTGAACTGGTCATTGGATTTTTTGGCCACTTGTGCTCTGGAAATATTTATTTCTGCAAAATGCCCCTATTTAAGTGATCTGAATAAACACTTAGTGACACACTACAAAATAAATATAATAAATCAACCATGCTTTTATAAAATATTTATTATTAATTGTCCGTCTCCATCCTTGGAGCAGCTTCTATAATCTTAACAACAGGTTAGGAGCTCCAGTGGATAAAAGAGAAGCATAAAATCTAGTCTTTTGCAACTTCCAGATCAACTCTCCTTGGAGGGAGCTAAGTAACACACATGAGGCAAAGTACGCTATCTTGTAGTGAAGAATTTTGAACAAGCAAGTGGAGTAGTCAGAGGACACAGTCTGGAATCCAATAAATATCATCAAGTCATTTTCCTGGGAGGCCTCTAATAGTACCAACCCAGACAAAGACTTGGTCTGAATGCTTTTGTTCAGAGGTGGTAAATGAGGTTCACCAGCTGATTCTTGTCTTTAGTGGTTTTATGGGAAATTAGATTTGGAAGTGAAGGCCTGTGTTGACACATTCATGAGGAAAAGCAGGCATTCCTTCCTGCTGACCATTCCTCTCCTCCTGCCCATCAAGTCTAAGCCTGATTCCCTACTGCCCAAGCCTTTTGGGCACATTTTCTAAGGTTTCTCATTCTGTTGTCTCCTTTTCATGGTTCTGTGGTTTCTCTGTATGGGCAGAGATCATCCCTCATCATAGGGGAGTGATTTGCTCCTAGTAGAGTACTGATTATCTCTTTCTTCTCCCTCCCTTCATGCATGCATGTATACATTCATTCATTCATTCATTCAACAAGCGCTTACGAAGAGCCTGCTATAAGCAGGCTTTATTCTAGATTCTTGGGACACATCAGTAAACAGCTAAAGTAAAGAGCTCTACCCTTGAAGATTTGATATTCTAGCAAAAGGAAACAGACTGTTAACAATAAACATACGAAAGGATTTGTATAGAGTTGAACCATTCAATGGAAAACAAAAGGAAAAAAAGGAGCAGAAAGAAGGAGAAAGGGCTACAGTTTGCACATCAGGAGAGGCCTAATTGAAAAGCTGAGATTTATTTAAGAGAAGAGAAGCTGCAAGAGACCAGTGGGGCTGGAGTGAGGTGAGCAAGGAAGAGCACAATGAAAGATGAGGACAGAGAGGGAACAGAGGGGACAGATCAGATAGGACTTTGTAGGTCATTTTAAGAACTTTGAATTTTCTTTTCAGAAAACTTGCTTAACTCAGTCTATAAATCCAAATTATGAAATAAAATGGAAAAAAATCACACTAATTTGAAAAGGACTGACTGACCTAAATAAAAATATATATGGCATTTTTTTCCTTTGATTCATGACAAAAATTGATTTCAAAAACCTTTATTCTGTATCCAAATTAAAATATAATATTCACACATATTCTTAATCTTTTGAATTTAGGGGAAAATTAACCCTAGAACTATCCTCAGAAATGTTCATTCCTTCATCTATTTAACAATGTTCAAGAGAAGGACTGATTGTATTAAAACTGTGCCTGACCCTGTCACTCTCCAGCTTAAACTCCTATGACAGTTGTCATAACTTATAGCTGTATGGCTGCACAGCTGAAGTAGAAACAATGGGTAAAAGTTAAAAAGACCAAAAGTCACAGATGAACAAAAGACAAGGTACCTCAAGTGGTCTAAATATGGGATAAGAAGAAAGTGTCTACCCAGTATTGAATATATTTAATCAGAGGTATGGTGACTATCTAAAGAAGATCTGTTAAGGAGCATGCCTGTCTTGCCAAATGGAGTGGGAAGACCACTTCTTAAGAATTCTAGAACTCCAAGGGACTTTTCTTGAATATGTATTATGAGCTAGACATTTCTAGAAACATTTTATATAGATTATCTCATATAACCTACACTACACTCAAGACTTTGACCTTGGATTTTATTGTGCTCCCTTTATAGAAGAGGCAAATGAAATTGTCCAAGTTCATAAAGCTAGAGAATTAAGGGGGCAGTATATAAATTTGCATCTGTTTAATTCTAAAGACTTTGTATATTCTGTTGCTGTTATTCCTTCCATCCTAGCTCTCGGAAATCAGAATCTGAAAATAGTCTTATAAACCAACATTTATCTAATTATTGCTTTACTTATTTCCAGAATCCATCGATTCAGCAGTCATATATTAAGTTCCTCACACACTCAAGGCATTGCTCCAAGTGCTAGTGAGACATAGGTGAAAGACACAGGCCTGGAAGGTAATAAGTACAATTAGATGATCACAGAAGTAGAACTACCCCTTGGATACTGTGATCTTGATATGGATTCTATTTCCTCAGTGTCTTTGCTTCTTTTATCATGCCTATAATACTAACATCTAATAATACAATTGATAAATACCTCAAAATTTTATTATTCAGTTGTAAGGAATAAAAACACTACTGAAACTAGCTTTAATGAAAGCAAACAACAAAGGACATCTACTGACTTACATAACTAGAAGGACAGATTTTAATTAGTCCCCTGCTCACTGGGTCCACCACCTCAGATGATGTCATCATGTCCCATCTGTCTCATGTTCACTTTCTCACTCTCTCTGATCCAACTCATCTCCTATCTCTCTGCCTGACTTATCTCTACTTAGCGTAATTATCTCTTATTATCAGAAAACATTTCTTAGGCAGTGCAGTCCAGGACTGCAACAGCTTAGGCTTCACCTCCTTTCAACTCCTTGACCCTCAAGGTAAGGCCTCTGAGCTTCCAGTTCTAAATTTTGAAAATTTCCGAAGGATGGTGAAAAGCCCAGCCTGATCGGCTGAGTAGGGCACTATGAATAGTTGAGCATGGATCACAGAGCAAATGTGAATGCAGGGCCCGAGGGACTGGAAATCCCACCAGAATCACACAATTAATCTTACAGAGAAACAGCTTCTCCGAAGAAAAGGGGGTGTGATTGAAGAGCTCAATTAAGCAGCAGACGTTCATCACAAGAATCACACTAAATGCTGTCTTCTTCATAGTCTCTCCTGAGCCAGCCATCATGTATGATCTTTCCCTCTCCTAAAGTACCTGACACACTGGCCATCTAGAATTCCAATTATCGTTTACAGCCATATTCATCCTATAAAAGTGATTTAGATCATTCACGTGAAGGCTTGGGCCAAACTCATCACTTAATTCTCTGAAACCCATGAAAAAAGTGCCTCTCCCAGAAGCAGTGCTAAGAAGTACATCTTAAAGGAAAACGTAGAAAAGGGCTTGAGCTGGTGAAGAAAGACAGGAACTCTTTTATTGGTCCACTAATTCATTTACTCAAAAATCATCATTCAAGTTCTACCATTTACCTGGCATTATGCTAGAAGTCAATGAAACAAGAACAACAAAAAACCCAGATAAGGTCCCTATTCTCCTGGATTACACATACGCATGGGACTAGACATTTAGAAAACAAGAAAACAAATACAGAATGCTGAAGTATCTTTGGAACTAAGAAGAAAATTCCTGGAGCGCTATGTGAGGAGTAACTGGGACATCTGACTTGGATTGTGAGGTGAAGGAAAGCCCATCTGAGGAAGTACAATTTGAGTTGAGGTCCCAAAACAGAGTAGCAAACACACAGGTGAAACATAGGAAGCAAGTGGTTTACGTAAAGAAGGAGCATTGTGAAAGCTTGCAGCCTCTCAGCATTTTAAGGAAACTGCAAAAGAGCCCGTGCGGTTGGAACTCTTGGGAATAGAAGCACATTACATTTCTTCATTTCTTTACCCTTCCACATGATGAGTTTATCCAGTCCTTCCCTGGCTTGCACAGTGAGAGATTTTGAGAGCCAGGGTGGCTTGAGAAAGGGTCCCTGTGGAAGGTAGGAGAGGACAATAAAGTCAAGGCTGCCTGGGGGCACCAAGGCTTTATATTTGCCAACTTCAGGTTATTGCCACAGGCAAAATGACAAATACTAGAAATAGCACTAAAATAGGTGCAGGAGAGTTGGTTTGGAAATTTAGATATCTCACTCACTCCATTTAGAGCTGGGACAAGTTGCTACCTATGTTTGAATTTTCTCTTCTTGTCCATAAATTGGTGATGATCCTTTACAGAGTAGTTTTCAAGCTTTCCTTGACATAGCACACATGAATTTAAAAAATCTAAAGCAATATTCTAATGCAAATATATGGGAGTCGGGGCTGTTTTTTTTATATCCAGTATTCAGTTTACTCTCTGCATATAAGCAGTCCTTATAGCAACATCCTTGGTACTCCAGATCTGGTAGTGAAGCAGAAGGTCTCTTATTGTGTGTGTATGTGCACGTGTGTATATGATGAGTGTGTAGTGTATGTGTTGAGTACATGTGCAGCTCATGTGTTGGCTTGTGTAGTCTGGATGGCATGTGTTTATATGCAGTGTATGTGGCATATCTGTGTAATTTTTTGGTGGGTGTGTGGTGTGAATATGTGATATGTATAGGTGTATGTGCATGTGTATGTTGTATGAAAACATACGATGTTGGGAGATACATACAGGCTGAAAGAGAGGAATCATTATCTGAAAATAATCATCCAACTTCATTCAAATTCCCAGTGGAATCCCAGAGATGGCACATTACCAAACCCACAGATTGCTAGCTTCAAAATAAACCTAAGCTGGGCTGGCCTGGTTGCATAGTGGTTAAGTTCATACAGTGCACTTCAGCAACCGGAGTTTGCAGGTTTGGATCCTAGGCACGGACTTACACAGGGCTCGTCAAGCCATGATTTGCCAGTGTCCCACATACAAAATAGAGGAGGATTGGCACACATGTTAGCTCAGGGCCAATCTTCCTCAGAAAAAAATTAAAAAAATAAATAAGTCTAAGCTTTTGCTTTCTAATGGTTTGGCAAGGATCAAACCAGAGCACTCTGGGAAAAGGAAAACAGGGGTTATACTGCTCAGGCTTGGCATTGTCACCAGCCCTCCTAAAAGGCTGCAAATGCTTAAAAGGCTGTAGAGGGAGTGTGAAGCCATTGGCAGGTGCATGCTCAAGCCTGCACTGTAGCAAGGCCTCTCTAAGCCAACCCTGGGCACCACCCGAAGCTGAGGAGAAGAGACCAAGGGTTTACGAATACAGCTGTTGTGATGCAGTCAGATGGGAGGCAACTGTATTCCTCAGGTTTTCTATAATCCCCCTTTACTCAACTGTGTAGCAATCAGTAAACAGTTGTGTCCTAGACACAGCAGCTTGTGTCACCCCCTAGATGAAGGGAGAGCAAATTGGGGGAAACTAAGTGATGCATGGAGCCTCATGCAGCATTTCTTTGATTCCTTGTCCCCTGAGTTGTATGAGGAAGAAAAGGACACTCTAGGAGCAAAAGTGATGAGTATGATCTCACGTATTCTCTGGACATATAACTGCACTGATTGTACCAGCAGAACACGACAGAAGAGATTTTTAAAGCCAAAACAGTACTCTGAAGTTCTCTTCACCATACACTGGAGCACGAGTCCATCTCTGCAGGGAAAAAGGAGAGAATGAAGCACAGTTCTTGTTCATAGAAAATTCACAGGCTAATGGAGGAAACAAAAGCACTACCTAGAAAACAATTATAGAAAAATAGGCTACTGGATTAAGTTCTCAGATTTGAAGTTCAGAGATGGAGGGAATCCATAAGAGTTTCTTTATGAATGAGGCTTGAGTTTGACTCTATAAACAGGTGGATTTTGCTAGACACACTTTCTGAGGAGGAGAGAGAAGGGCAAGGAGAGGGAATGCTTGGGTAGTATGGAGTCTATATTTAGGAAAATGTGAGTATTTGAAACAAGGTGTTTATCCTTTGGGTTCTCTAGTTACAGTGTCTAAAATCTATGAGGTTTCTAAGGGGCTCAAAAAGATATGAAATAATAGTGCTTGAGAGAAAAATAATAATGACAACAAAAAATAATATTTGAGACCTAAAACAGTAAATATAGATCCGAGATCTAAAATCAAAAATTAAAATTAAAAATTGAAATTATAACTATTTCTTGACATCTGTAAAACATAGCATAACTTCCACTAATCAGCTGCATTTCGACTCATATAAACTTGGTGTTTGATATGGACGTTTGGCGTGATGAGCAGTGAGACCTTCAAAAAATAGAGTGCTCAGGACCCAAGATGGTCTCCAATCAGCCCTGTTATAAAAGACATAGACTCCAAGGAAGGACCTGGAGAATATCAACTCCCTAGACCTTACTTACTTTATCTGAAAAAGACAAAAACAAAACAAAACAAAAATTAGGTTTCTAAATTGGGCTCTCCAGAGGCCTGGGCATCATAAAACTATAAAGTAGAGGAACATAAATTTTACAAATTTAGAGGGAGATAATTTAATTGAAGTCTTAGAGTAAATCAGTAAGTAGTATTTGAGGATTGTTTATGATTTATGAGAAAGTGGGACATACACATACACACAGTGATTTAGTTGTGTATAATTTGTGTTAACATATTGTCTAGCAAATGTCTAGGTTTTGTAGCCAAAGCTAGTTTTTTGTTGTTGCTGTTTTGATTGAAGGAAAATCCACTAACCGGAAATGTTTGTTATTAACTCTGTGAGTTGATTGAATAGTGGGAATCCAAAGTATCTGGATTATAATCAGGCACTTCTGTTGACCTGTTGACAATTTACCCAATAACAGGCCTGGTAATTTGGAATGCAGACTTTACAATCCCAATCTATGAAGTAACATCAATCATTACACGTTTTTCTAAAAAAAAACCTTAAAAAAACAAGGGAATGTGCCAATATTTTTCTTTTTACAGCCCTATGTGTCAATTGATACAATACAGCTGCCTGTTATGTCATGAATCTTGATTTGCCAAGAACTTGTTCTCTTCCTTCAAACATCAGAAGTGTATACTGTAAAAATCAGATATAGAACAGTTACGCAATTAAAGGGAGTAAATTCTTTCACCGGGATCAGCATCATAAAGTAGCTACAATGTACTCAATCAACACAACCTGAGGGTAAATCTTGTATAATGTTTAGCTGAAGATGCATTCAATTTATACTTCTGGATTTATTTATATTAATAGTAGTCTAAATTTTGTAAAAGCAGAAAAGATCCTAGCTAACTTATTTAAGCACAGTCGACAGGACCTAACTAGCTAACTCTTGTTTCAGTAAATGCTTTGTTATGAAGATGGGGGTTGCAAACACCGGAAGAACCTTCAGTGATATATTTAGTATTGTGCTGTAGCCAAGATCTGAAGATGTAAAAGCACTTCACCTGTATACATTGTTCTTAAACTTTAATGTGTTTTCAAAGCTATTCAACAATTACTTTTTTTTGCAAATTCTACATTTTATCTGACATGGTAAGTACTTTTACCTGAGGTTGGCAGATAAGTAAACTGAGTCTGAAAAGCGAAATTGAGCCCAAGGTCACAGAGCTAATATTAGAGGAGGAGCTAGGTTCCTAACGCCAATCCTACTTGTTCCCATGGTGTCCTCGTGTCCCAGAGTTCTCTGGGGCACTAATTCTCTTTGTTAGAATTATGTGTCATCAGAAAAAAAAACTGCATTCAAAATCACTGAGGAAATTTTGTCTTAAATATAATGAAGTAAGCCCCTTTATGACAGGACTGCTTGAAACATTTCATTTTCTGGAGTGGTTGTAAATTTCTAAGAGAGATCTTCAGTATGTTTTATTTCTAAGAGTTATTTAACCAAAGACCATTTTCTAGATATTCAAAAGAAAATGTTTTGAGAAACTTACATTCCTCCATGAAATCTCTACCAATCTCAGAAGAAAATAAGCCCCTGCCATGGGCCTTACTATATATTGTATATTTGATAATATTGTTGACAATGATACACATTCATTTCGAATCTTGAATATTTTCCATAAGAAATTTGCAAAACCAAGTAAGGGATGCCTAATGCAGTTTGTTTAAGAAACCCCGGTTAGTGGTTCAGACAGATGCTTTCTAGAATAACAACCAGTGAGCTGTGACTGGAACGCTATGAAATGTTTTGCACATGAAATGAAACCTTATGCATGGAAACTCAATATCTGTTGTGGGTGGTTATCATCTAGTGGTTAGTTTGTAGAGCTGGGAATTAGAGTTGCTCATTCCAGCTGAGGCTCTCACTCCTCAGTGAAGAAGCAGGAGCAACGATGTTTACACAAACCCAAATGCGTTGCTTTCTGGCTCTTTCCCAGGTTAGTATAAAAGGCACAGCCCATACCTTTGGAGCACATGCCATATCCAAAATGTAGACTTGGCTAGAAAGTGAGCAGGGTTTCTCTTCAAAGGCAAAGAATGCTTTACAGCATCTTCCAAAAGAGTCTTGATATGTCATTCTGTATAGAATATGGAATAGGTTAGCCACTCTTTAATGTACTTTATTAATTGAGTAATGTCAAGGTCCCTTTATTGAGAAAGAAAAGATGCTTATGCTATACATGATTCTTTTATATCTATGGGATATATTTTAGACCAGAAGCTCAGAGAAGGCAGAGACTATGGGGTCTTCCTGAGATCAAGTCAAGTACTAGATTCAGTTAATTTAGAAAAAGGCAGCAAATTCATTTATATGAAATTTTGTAAGCCAGAAAAGAAGAACTTCAGCCTTTGGGGCTATTCAAATCATTAGCTTAACTTTTCAGACATGAGTTAGACATGATGAGGAACTTACATGTTTATAACTAAGCAATTCCACCAAGACTTTTAATATCTGTCTAAAATAAATCTCCTCCTAAATTTTTATCGGTAGAAATACAAGGGTTGTTTTCTTGTTTTTGCACTCCTTTTAGCTGGTTCTTCTCTTTACAATTTTTTTTTTTAATCTCCCTGTGAAGTTCTGCTGTCTTAGTGGTTTTGTCTCTCTCTTTCTATTCCTCCAAATTTTTGGTGATGGTTAATGGCCAATCATCGTTGGGTTAATAACTTGAGAAACTTGCCTAGGAAAGTAGAAAGATAAAAAAGACTTAAGAGAAAGGTAGCTAATGTGTGACTCCCCTGTGGTCCTGTGGTCATGTCCTATTGCCCTTATACTCCATGCATTCACTGAAGGAAAGCCTTAGCTTTCACCATCATTAAATGCAAGAAGGTGCTCTGTAGTGCTGAACCAAACCTGGATAGAATAATGAAAAATCACAGAACCAGAAAGTAGCTGACTTTGGAGGAACTTTAGGGCACATCTAATCCAGTGTACGTGGTATAACAGTTAAAATATGGCCTCTTAACTCAAGTTCAAATCTTATCCTGCTATTGCTAGCTCTGCCATCCTTTCAAGAAGACTACATTTTCTTTGCTTTGGCTTCATCCGTAAAGTGCAGATAATCATAATACGTATCTCAGGATTACCTGGGTTGAATAAATGGGTATGACATCTGACATGTGACAAACATCTCATAAATGTTAGCTGCTATTTTTATTATTTTTTAATAAGAATAACCATTGCTATTAATGGTAGTAGTCGTAGAAGTATTTGTCATAAGAAGAAGCTGAGATGGAGAGAGATTAAATGGATTTTTTGAAGTCGTAAAAATAGAGCAGCTTAACTTCAAAAGCCATGAGTAATATCAAACTCATATCTGAATATCATCTGTTGGCATTACCCAACTCTACCATCCATTCTCTGCCATACAGGGGCCAGGCCTGACTTGTACATTTGCCATCCCCTGGGTCTGGGATACTACCGTGACATGGCAGGAGGGACTCAACACGTATATGAACAAACGAATAGCAACTTTGGAATTACACACTCGTCATGGGATCGAGAACGTAAATGATCAAATAGATGGTGAAGTTGTACCTAACGTACTCAAAAAATATAATACTTCAAATTCTGAGGATGACGATTTCTGAAGATTTCAATAGTTTTAGAGAACTAAAGATAATGCAATTGAGAAATAAGTTAAAGAGAGTGATAGAAAGAGAAATAACTTTCTGAGGCCAGAAGCAGCCAGGCAATAGCAATAAATACAAGAAAAGAAAATGTATGAATTTCAGGAAAACCAGTCTTAAAGTGTTTATGTTTTTATATTGCAAATACTGAAAGCATGTATGTAATTTGTTTTTGCATATAAACTTTCCTTTGCTAGTGTTGTTTGTTTTACACTTAAGACTTTTAGTTTTTCTTTTCTGCTAATATATGAAAATCTGCTAATAAAAATTTTTCCTTCACTTCAAGCAACTGTCAGACTTGAACAGAAGCATCTATTTAAGTCAGTTTAGGACTACCAAGTATTTTATTTATCTTTTAACATGCTGATAAGGAAGCATAGTAACAGATAATCAATTAAATATGTTTAAAGTCAATTAAGCAAAAGTCTATACATCTATTAAATTTTATTTGCTTTTTATAAATACCAGAAAAATCTTCAGTTACAGCTAAAAGAATAAAAAATGTAAAGATTAAAGATTGTTGCTATTACTCTGGGCTCTATATATTTGAATAATAAGTTTATTTTCTCTCAGCACATATATTACTCTAGAACTTGCATTCTTCACAGGGGTGTAAATTGGTTCTTGAGAATGAAAAAAATTTACTCTTTCTGTATATAAAGTGCAGATATACATACAGCTCACACAGAAATACAATATATTGTGAAATGAAAATTTCATGGGAAGGGCAATTAGAAAAAAATTTTCTAAAATGGCTCCATGGAGAGGTAGGGGGAAAATGAAAACAAGATTGAGAAACAAATAAATATACAAGACAGACAAAGATCAAAGAAGTGGAAGACTTTGGAGAAAGGTGATTAAAAAGGAAATTTAATAAGCAGTGTTCAAAAAAATACCTCGGTATGCAGAAGGATAAGATTAACTGCCTACTTTTCAATTCTGAATAAGAGTATACCATGGAAAGAGATACTAATCATACTTTACTTTTGCAAACAAGGCAAAAAATTCAAATTATTTAGTCTCGTAATGACTTTTTTCCATAAACCATATTCACCCTTGGCATGAGCTGGAGCTAACAAAACAGAACAAAAATCTATCAAACGTTTGTAGAGTACTCATGTTCTGAAGTGACTTCAGAAATGGAAAGATGTCATTTGATATAGCTAATTCCATATTTCTTTCTCACCTGTAAGATTATTTGTTTATTATAACCAGGATTTGTATAGCATTTTATTTTCCTAGTAGAGTGGCAATTGAATGGTGATAGATGGAGGCAAGGAAAGATTAGGAGAGTTGACTAGTAATGCTTGAGAGCAGACACTAAATTTGAAAGAGCTGGGCTGGTATGGAGCTGGAGATCTCACCTTTTCACCTATGGTTCTAACAAAATACACTCCTCTATTGATTACTTTTTTTAAAAGGCAGTAATTAAACAGTAATTAACCAATAAACTAACAAGTATTTTATTTTATGAACAAGCAAGAGAGAAACCATTTACTATATAATGTCATTAATTGTAGATTATTTGTTGTGACCAGATCAACAAAATTCTATTACTGTGGACCATTCCCCCTGGGATACAAGAATGACTTTGTTATGCAAAATGTCTCTCTGTAAAGCTCTATGCCAGAATCAGATTTTACTATGACAGCACTTTATTCTACATAGCTAGCAGCACAGAGCCCTGCTCTCTGACCTGTACTGAGAACATGAGGGAAAAGAATACTTATTGCTCCCCTTGCAGCTCTTAAAGAAAACAGAAAGGTGTGCTAGCAGAACTCTGAACTAGGAGCCTCAAGTTCCAGCTTCATGATTAACCTTGGACAACCCGTTCACCATATTGTACTTCATTTTCCGCATCTGTATAATGTAGATGATAATTCCTGATTTAACGAATTCTTAGAGTTATTGTAAAGAGCAAAAGCATTGAATAAAAATGTTTTCTCTCAAGGTATGTAGTGATAGACACGTGCAAGGAGCTAAGGTAATTTTTTTTTATTGAGCAATGACATGGATGGGACAAGGATAAGGACTAGGCTGCTCGTCGGAGTTGATATTAAAAATACACAAGTGGCACAGATGTCATGCAGGTGGAATGGATGCTGGGAGCGTTGCATCCGTGAGTATCATTAGTATCCCAGATCTGGCATCTTTGCCACTGTAGCTAGCTCATCCAGGACATATTCTGAACTTCCCTTGAATAATCAGTCTCTCTAGACATCCCTGTCGTCTTTTCTCCTTTGGGTGGGGGAGTCATCTCCTTCAGTGTCTGCCAGACAAGAGAGCTTATTACATTACCCTTATTAAATTTCCTTTTGTTCTTCAACTCTCATTGCCTATGCCCTCTCATTTCTATCAGGCTTATAACATTTAATTTCTCCTTTCCTCTGCTATTATTGAGTCCAATTTCCATCCCAATTGTAAGGCTACAGGATGTAGCTTCCATTCCAGTGGGAGTTCTCCATGGAGGCTTTTAGAGTGACAACCCGACTTATTAATATCATTACTGATTAATCATTTTAAGCACAAGAAATATGTTGAATGCTCTTGTTTGAACTTTCCAAGTATACTATGGCTCCTGACTTAAATGAGACATGGTTTTACTCCTGATTGGTGAAGAATTCTTTTTTTATCTCCCTTGGCCACATCTTCCTAGATTTGTGATCATCCACTGATAATGAGTTCTATAGTAGATTGAACTGTAGGTTAGTCCTTTTTGGAAATCTGACATAGCTCTCCCATATCCTTTAGATACATTTCAAGATCCTCAGGCTACATTTCAGGGTTCTATAGTATCAGTTCAACAAGACAATAAGAATCTCTCAGGGATATCTCTGCTCTGTTAGTTTTACTTGCCACTATCCTTCAATGCTTACTCATTAATTTAGCTAGGAGTATTCTGCAGGCTGCCTTATTCCCACCTTAGCATATTTTCACACGCTTTTTTTCCTAATTTTTATATTCTCTCTTCTCTTAAAATCTACTTACCACCCAGGACATTGTTGAAGTCTCATTCTTCCCTGCCTGGTTGAGGTGTCCTCTCTCTGCACATATTTGTTGTACTACATTCAGTACCTAATCACTTAACATCTTACTACATTATCTAATTTGTCCATTGGTTTTGCCTCCCTCATCTAACCCTGAAAATTCCTTTGAGGTTAGAAACCGTGTAGTGGAACAGTCTTTTATCCTTTCTTACAGGTCTCACAGAGATGGGCAAATAACAGACACAAGGATGCTAGACATAGTGTTCAATAAAGTGTGAACACCAAACCTTGTGTAGTACGTGCTTTACAGGCTGGCTCCATATCTTTAACCATTAGGCTATCCTGCTGCATAATCACCACATGTTGATTGAGTCTATATGAAACATTTACACACAATCAGTGAGCTTGTATATGTCTACAGCAGAGGTCTTAACCTCACATCCAAGAATCTTTTGGGTGTTAAAGAAAGGGTTTCAAAAATCTTATTAACACATTAAAATTGAATGCAAAATTTTGTGTGCATTTGATTCTGTCACTTATCCTTTGCTCTTCCTACCTAAAGAATTCACAGCTTCACACGTACTCTTAAAGGAGTCTATGACCTCCTAGAAGATTAGGAACCTCCATGCTGAGCCTAAGAGGACACTGCCAAAGCCAACCATTGCATAAGGAGTAGAGAGGTTGACAGGCAGCAAAATAGATTGAAAAGAACTATCCCTATTTTCTTCCAAACTTTCCCCTTATTTCTTAGCGATTCAAGCTGTTATATCAGGAAATACCCCTCCAGGTCTCTTACAACAGGTTTCTATAGTGGTCTAGGCAGAAATGTTCTTATTTGCTAGCCCCTGTCCTTCCTACAGGGAGTCTGCATCCCACTTCAGCCCACTGCCCAAAGCTTATTAGTAGATCTGTGCCCCAGGCTGTGCACTGGTGGGGTGGAATGCCTAAAGCAAATCCAGAATTAAGGAGTTCCATAGGGAGTGGCCCTGGGAGGGATTAAGGAAACAGGGCTCTGATTTCCCCTCTAGCAACGATCCTGTTTCCCCATCAGCCTTCAGGGTAAGGAGTGAGGCTCAGCGTGAATTAGTATCTCAAAGCAAGCCTGCCAACCAGGTCCACAGTAATTGTCTTCCTTCTTGTTTTAGGAAAAGAAAACCTCATTTCTGATTTTCCCCTGGACTACAGCTCTTGTTCTGCTTCTACCATCTGGACTAATGCAGTCCAAAATTGCTTTTTTCTCACACTTCTGATGTTCGTCCTTTACTTGGCTGCTCTCTAAGTTAACACTGACTTTCTGAGGGTCTAGGGTGGGAGAGGGAGTGGATGCATTATGCTAATATAGTTCTATCTCTCTTTCCTCTTAGAGTGGCAAATCCCAGTTCTCAGGGAGGCTCTTCTACAAGGCTTTAAACGCCTGAACGGCTCCTTTGAGGATCAGTGAATGTGGAACACAGCCTTAGACTATAAAATGATGAAGTAGAGACAAAGCAAAGTTTGCAAAATGTATCCTGTTAAACTTAGATTGGAGGCTTGCTCAGCCTTATTTACACCTAGTCCTCATTTTACCTCTAGTTCTCAATACCTCACCTGCTTCCAAGTCTGAGTTTTAGGTCTCATGAAAGACTGACTGACTTTCACACTATGCCATGAGCAAGGACACAGGAGAACATTCCAGTAGAGCATGCTGTTCTGGGTCATGCCGTCAAACGTGCACAGTTCCCTTATGGGATCAACAGGTTGACAACTCCCTAGACTCCCAAGTCTGAACATTCTAGATTCTCCAGTTGCTCTACGGTGTGACGTAGAACCATGATTCAGAATCATTTTTATCAAAACCTATGGGTAAGAATGATAAATTTTAGAAAAAAAGACAATCTCTAGGAGGATGAGCACTTTTTAAAATCTGTGACAGTTAATAGGTCAGCTAAACTTCATACCCAACAGTATTCCTATTTGCTTCCCCTGGGTCTATTTACCTCTCCCCAGCAGGTGCCTGGCAGGGGCCCCCGGACTCATTTGGCACCTCAGTATTACAGTTTGTGATATTTGAAACCATTTTCCACATAAGGAGATACAGAGTCATTTAAAATATATGCAAGTTTATACTTTGGGGAACATAAAGAAAGCAAAATGTCTACAGTGAGATAATACTATTGGGTTTTCAAGTGTGTTCTCATCAGATTTGTTTGAATTAGAGGTATACGCAATTTGAATATGAGTTGTGACAAAATAATCCGATTGACTGAAACACATTCCACACAGACAATGTTTTTGACCCCAGTTTACTTCTTAAGTACTTACTGAACCCTTACTAAGGCTCAGCTCTGGAATATTGAAGGAATCCCAAAATCTGCAGGCATCATGAGTCTTCTCCTCAAAGAGTTATCTCTCTACTAGAGAAAAGAAATTATATAAATAATGGCAAAGGGGTGTACTGCTCAGAGGAGTCAAAATTATTTCCAAGGATATGGGTACCATAAATTCAATTTCAGCATCTTCTTAAATTATATATAAACATATATATTACGTTGATTTATGACCACACCCTCAATGGCTGGAGCTTCTTGATTAAACAGAAAACTGAATCAGCAAATTTAGAGACTGCCAATAGCTCTATTTATGTCTACAAGTCTCCTCCTAAGTCTTTACACCTTATGGAACAGGTAGGAGCACAAAAAAGTCGTATATAATAGGCTATGGTATTTTTGAGTATATTGCCAAATGACTCAAATACATTTGAAGTCACATCCTTGTTCATCTGTAAGTTATTTCTTGACGTCCTTTCCCAATTTAATGTGTCATTGGGACTGATATAAGAACTGGAATGAAGAGGTGACCAAGGACCAGCAGTCATCTTCGTAATGTGCAGCATGTAATGGGCTCCTAGGGCAAAAAGCTCCCAGAATGACTGAGGTTAAATTTCCCACCAGCATGACAAAATAGTGGCTTGAAATTCTTACTAAGTTGAATTTTAGGGGAAAAAAAGCACTGCTTCCATACTACTGAGTTTGTGGACTAAGACCATGCTATTTATTTGAGTTATCTTCCAAATCTCTACGTGTGGCAAACTTTAATGCTGCTCTTGACAGAGAGTATTCACATCTCAGTCAGCCTGAGTCTTTAATTTCCCCTTGCCCAAACTTCCATGTTGTAAAACAGTCTTGTGTCTTTTCCTCTTCCTCTTATTGGCTGAATACGAAGCAATGTTGAAGAAGTTGACTATGAAGAATGCTATAAAAGTTACAACCTTATCTCAGGTGAGAAAAAAAAATAATAAAATAGAGTAATTGATAATTTCTTATCCAACCTCCCAGTTGAACAAAACTACATTTAGAACAACAAACTAGTGCTGAGAACCATGAGGGTCTCTTCTGTATTGGCCCAGTAAATAGGTTGGTTCATTGAGGGAAAAGCTGAGCTGAGCCTAGAGACTGTAATACCTGAATGTGACTTCATCACTCCAGATGAGGAGAGGAGGGGGAGGTAGGGTCAGACCAGGACCACGGTCCAAGCCTCCCTGGGAACATGTTAGACACAGGGTAACCTGCTACAGCTTGTCCTCTTCATCACCCGCTGTCACTGATTCATTCTCAGACTTTGCTAACAATTAACAAAAAGTTTTTGCTGATGTGAAACTGTGAAATGAGAAGTCTCCTTTTTACCCACCTTCCATTTGTACAACTCCATCTGCCCGTGTGTTCTTGGTCTTTTGAGGTCTTTTGAGTCTATGAATAAGTTATGGAACATGTCTCAGGCTCTTAATATGTGCTCAACCTTTTGATATGTACTATGTGGATACAAGTAAGGATAGGGCACAGTCCTTCATCACAGGTAAATGGAGACATATATACTATTTAACAATATTCCTGGTGCCCATTTTGAAGCTGAGTTGAACTGAGAGGATGTGCTACCTGGAGGGAGGGAGCAGGAGAAGTTACAAGAGACTGGAGGGAACAGCACTGCTCCAGAGGGTTCCAGGACCTGGTCATAAGAGGAGGAGCATTTACCTATGGCAGTGGAGTTAGCGTCACTGAGGGGAGAACTGGGAATGATAGTGCAACACATCAAGTATAAAGGGTGAGGCAGGGTGATGCTAGAAAGGAGAGAATGAGCAATGAGGGCTGAGGCTGAGATGATCAAAGGCAGGCTGGAAAGCGGCACAAAAAAATGGGTCAAGACCAACGGTTCAGAACTAAGGCTGTGAACAGCAAGAGAGAGCCCGAGTTCTCTTTTTATGTGGTGCCCAGTGTGTGGCCCCAGTGTGAGAATGGAGGCTTACAGCAACCATTAAGCGCTGAAGCAGAGCACATTTATGCTGTGTGTGTAAGGAACAGAACTTATTATAGGGCAAATAGTCATTAGAAATATTAAAGCATGGTATTGTCCTTTTTCTAAATAATTTACCAAGAGATTCGTATATGAGTGCTAAGTGGGAAAAACGTTTTGGTGATAATTAAACAATTCAAAGATCTTCATTTATTTGTATGTTTTGGCGGCAGTAATTAGCCCATTAAGGCTTCCCTGTCAATCAGAAATCATATTCCCAGGACTTGTCCCAAACTACCTCCTGCTTCTCTCCACTGCAGGGCATTTTCTCACTCTGTATGTTACCCCGTATACAAACTCCTATGTGCTCTAGCCTTTATAATTTAAGATTTCAATTCATTGGTGTCTTTGGGTCAGAAACCGTAGCTTTTTATCAATCTATAATGTATTTTACTCCTTGAATGGTTCTACATTGAAAGCCTGGCAAATAAATTCCTTTAAAGGAGCATGGTAGATCTAGAAAGCCCTAGAGTCCTGTTGAGCTTTGCCTAGTTATCAACGCCCCACACCTTCTTGACTTGAGCTTTCTTCAAAATACTGGACCCTTCCTGCAACTCCTCCTTCACAAAGCATCACTAAATCTCCACCCATAATTTAGATATTCTTTGTTAGATAAAAACATTCTCTTTCTCTCCATCAATCTGGGCAAATAGGGCAAATCAGAAGCATTTTCCACATTTTAAAATCAAATTACAAGGCTATCTTCATTAAAGAGACTCTAAATCATGAAGAGCTACAAGCAATTCTATTTTCAGGTGGGGCTGCCCCACTGGCTCAATCAAATAGTATATTACCAACACAAGCATTGTACAGTCTGCAGTGCACTAAATAGAATTGCCGTTGTAAAATTACTTTTTGAACACCTTTCTAGTGTAGAAAGATAATATATATGCATGAAAAGTTAAATAATAATACAAAGAAATAGTATGAGCAATGTAAGTAGTATATGATTAATTAGCCAGCGAGCCCGATAAGCGATAAGTCTTATAGTTTAGAGGAGAGATTAATCAGGACAGGGGTGAATTGGAGAGGCTCCTTGGAGAGGGTGGGACATGACTAGGTCTTGAACAGTCGTAAGATTTGTTAAAGATGGAGGCAGAAAGGAAGCATTCTGGGAGGGAAGAGCAGAGGACATTCAGAGATAAAAAATGATGTGTAGAGGGTGCTGACTAGCTTATAAAAGAAGCTGTTAGAAAGGCTGCATCAAATCTGTCCTCTTCGTTCATGAGGATGATTGGCCAGGGTGCCTCTGTAAATTTTGAGGGTTTTTCCTCCATAGATAATTCTTCTTAGACATCAGACGTTTCTAATTAGAACCATCTCACCAATGTAGCATGGTGACCAGCAGCTGCTTAGCCCCTTCTACTGCTCCTGTATTACTTGGCTTTTCTTTCCTCAAATACCTGCTCCAATCTACCCCCTTCCCAACTGTTCTAGTCCTAGTCCCTTAAAGAATCTTTGTTTCATATGAAAAGTAACTTAATTCTGGTGGCAGGTAGTAAGAGAAAGAGGTTTGATCTTTCAAACTCTAAGAAGATTCATAGGTTCTCTTTAAAAACCCTAAGGTGCTGAGTGCTTTTTAAGGAGATTCTAAAGCAAACATACCTCATAAGAAATATTTTGCAAGAAGTCAATTATATGATATTATATGATAGAAATAAGGAAAGAGAATATTTATTCTTTCACTTGAGTAATAAAATGAAAGTAGCATTTAGATATACAAAATTAAGGAAATACGATAAATCCATCTAAGAACAAGAAGTCTTGAATCATGTGCAGTAATTTTACTGACTGAGCAATAAAACAAGACTAATTGAATAGTGCTAAGATCAGTGCAAGGCGGAGTGAGATGTATTTATTGGGTGGTATGAGTAGGTATGTGGTTTTGAAAGGAGAAAAGGCAGGGCCCATCCCTGGGAATCCCATCACATATGGATAAGAATGTTCAAGGAAGAAAATCCCAAATATCCCAATAGACAGCTAAGGATATAAAAATAATACCATGCATGTTCTGAGTATGGAAAAATGATATTTCACCAAAAACATAAAAAGACTTTTCCATCTTCCACAGGCAAACACTTATTCAGCAGTGGTCTATAAATTTTACCAATTTGGACTGACTAGAAACTGCCATCAGGATGAAGACAGTTATTAAGAAGATGTAGAAGGTGAGGATGGTACAGACGTTGCACAGAAAGTGTTTTCCATCTGTTTGGGGAGAATGCAGCCACTGCTAGATGTCAAAGGGGGCAAGAAATCTTTGAAAAAACAGCCCTGGTTGTCTCTCTGCTCTTGCCCTCTGATTTTCTGCTTGTGCTTCCCATTGGCTAAGTCCAACCAGAAGGGAGCAAGACAAAGCAAGCCATCTAAGTCAGTCTCCTGGGACACAGAACCAGGGAAAGAAGTGCAGGAAATGAATGTGGAAGGTCAAATAGGGAGATGGCATTGTGGAAAGAGGGGACACAAGCAATCCACCTCTTGGCCACCAATATATTTAGGAAAGTCAGAGAAGCCATATGGGACATAGTATCCTTCAAGGTCAAGATGCTGTCCTATAGACTGTGAAACTGTCCTTAAACAAACAACTAACACATCATATCATTATCCCCAGTAGCCAAATGACTCAAGAACTTTCTTTCAATTCCAGCCACATTGGACTTAGTGAGCTTGGTAAATTGTATGGATTGTATTACTGTTTACAAATATTCGCTGTACTGCTCGGGGTAAGGATTATGCTTTCCTGCCCTATTTACATCAATCTTGGTCATGTGACTTACTCTGGCCAATTAAATGTGATCAGAACTGGCTTCCAGTTAAGTTAATGGGAGGCATAAATAGGGAATCAAAGGCAGGAGGAGGGACAGTTCCCTTCCCTCTTTCTTCTGTATTCAAATCACATCTCCAGCAGTCACTGCCTCCGTCCATGACTGTACTCCCTTCTGGGTGGCCTATTCTCCATGATTCCAGCTCTCATTGGGTTCCAGTAATGCTATTTCTTCCCCCTCATTCTTCAGACCTAGAAATGGTATCAGCTTCCACGAGTTGTTAGCCCTTATGCGCTTTAACATGCCTTGTTGGTCCCCTTAACCCCAGCTACACTTCTGTAAGCACCCACTTCATTGAAATCTTTTTCTTCGAGTTCCTCGTTAAGAAGCCTCCCACCCTTGGCTCCCTATGCTTGCCTAACACTTCATATTTATAACATTATGCTTCTAACGCAGAACCAGAAACACTCATTTACATGTGTGGTTAAGGATAGAGACTCTATTTTACCTGGCATTGAAGAGTTCAACACTTAAGAGTTTTTTGCTTGGAGGTAAACACTAAACCTAGTAACTTGGATTGAAATCCTTACGTTTCTTCCATAGAAATTTTCTGAACTTTAGATTATTTCTCTAATTATGTTCACGTTCTCACAATCTTCCCTCGGAAGACAAAGTCAATGTCTTAAATAACAATTTATAGTTCTTTAGGAATAGATTACCTGCCAGCTGTCTGATACTTGAGGTGTTATTTTAATTTTTGACTCCTGACCCTTCATTATATCATCCTCCTATCAAAGTCCAGTCAAAACCAGAAACATAACCTCAATTTAAGATATAATTGGTGAATTCAACTATTTTAATCCATTAATCAGTAATTCAATGGATTATGGATTATTTGTGTCAATTACATTCCTAAGATTTTCTTGGTGATGGATGGTAAAAAGAGAAAGAAGAGTTTCTACCCAAGAGGTACTAACAGTCAAACTTAACAAGCCCCGTTCACAGGAAACAATTAGTTAACAGTACAAGATGGTATGTGAAAGCATTCTTAATGGGGTGATACAGACTTTAAGAGCTTTGGGAGCTCAGAGAAGAGGGAAATCAATAAAGCATAGAGTATTCCAGGAAGGCTTTAGCTTGAGGGAGCATGCAGTTTATATTTTGGAGTGGAAAATTTTAAGGCTGTGTTTATCCTCAGGCATTGGCAGTGTCTCTCTAAATATATGCCACTCATAGGATAGAAGAGGCAATAATGCATAACAGTGTGTACTAGCCATCCGTTTCCCGTAATTCACAATGTCCACACTGTTGGAACTTGGGGAGTTTCACAACCGGCATCCATGTGAGTTAACTGCAGAAAAGTCACTGGATGAGAAACCAGGAGAACTCTCTCTTCTTTGTGTCCTTCTATACACATAATAAGAACAAACGGCAGTGACCTTCTTTTGCAGGACTCTCCTTATAAGGTTTTAATACAAATCTCGTTACAATGAAGTCCTGGCAGGGTATTCATTAGAACACTGCTAAAGTCTATGTGGAGGGTTTAACAGCTAAAACAAGCAATAGGAATTAGCTAATCATTCCATAGTTGAACTCACCATGAATCTTTTTCTAGATTTAGGTAAAATTTCTCGAGACATTCTCTTTGCTATACAATAGAATACCACCTATTCTTGTAAACATGATATATCTTGTCTACATTTATAGCTTCCAAACGCTCCTCTGGTAGATACTTAACAAGTATTTACGTATAATGATGCAAATATAGACAGATTAACTCAGATTGGAATTAAATAGCAAATACTATGAAACTTGGAATAAATGAGATTTTTTGAATTTCTGAACAATAAAGTGTTAACCAAAATCCTCTTTTCCCTTCTTTCAGTTTGTCGTTGGAAAGTAGCGATCCTCTTTACAAACAGCTCTCTCTCTCTCTCTCTCTCTCTATATATATATATCTACCTATCTAATATTTATTGAGCAATTATTCTAAACACTCTGCCAGGCCCTATTTCTGTCAATCGAGGAAATTAGATGACTAAAATTGCATCATTCTTTGATAATGGTGTAATCATTGGCTCATTCTGTGCATCATAGCCACCATTTGTCATTGTCAACTAAAAGTGGGTGGTAATAGAGAATGGGTAACATCTGAAGGAAAATGTTCCTGTGTGAGGGCTGTTTTAGGCAATGAAAGATTGAGATGATCATGCAGTGTCTTTATCAGGGGAGGTTGGATCTGTGAATAGTGCACCCACTGCAAGGAGGGGCAGGGGAATATACCTGCTTTCATGGACAGGGAAGCCTGTCTTGAAGGCCAATGTCCCGCTCTCCCAGAAATACAGCAAGTTGGGTGGCTATTGTACTCAGTGAGAAAGGACATCATGACAGCAGGCAGGGTGGGAATCAGTTAACATATGGAGGTTTGTTATCTCAGGCATGTATGATATTTCTTTCCAAAAAATCTGGTGTAGATAATCATCCAAATCAGTAATGACCAAAGCCTACAGCCAGAAAACATGTTTAACAAAAAATACCTTTAAATCCCTAGTGACATTTCTTTCTTTGCAACTTGTCCATTTTTATCCTGAAATTGAACCATTAGGGAAAAAAGAATAATTGAAGTTTCTTTCTATAGTAGCAAGAGTATGATTACTGTTGATTAAAAGTTGCTGGTGAGTGCTTCAGTGAAGAGAAAGAAAACCATCAGGCCTCTCTATAACACTGCCTGTGGTCCTGCTGAGGATAAGGGAGTCTTCCTCAGGTCAAGGCCAAGAGAGATGACCACTGAAAGCACACCTCTTCCCCTCCCCCTCAAAAAACCCACGTAAGTCCTGTTTCACCTGTACTGTTACCTTGAGTCACAGAACCTGAGGTGATGGAATAAAGCTCCCTAAAACAGATTTTTTTCTTGCTTGTTTCAATTATTTTAAATTGTTCTACATCTGAGAAAAGACATTTTAATCAAATCTCGAAAGAATTTGGGGGCTGAGAAATGTATTCTGAAATGTGAAAATGTGGACTTCTTTTGGAGATTGTCATAAGACATATTAAAACTACACTTATAAAGATTTTTTAGTTTTTTCCTTTTTGTCACCAAAGCCCCCTGGTACATAGTTGTATATTCTTCGTTGTGGGTCCTTCTAGTTGTGGTATGTGGGACGCTGCCTCAGCGTGGTTTGATAAGCAGTGCCATGTCCGCCCCCAGGAGTTGGACCAACGAAACACTGGGCCACCTGCAGCAGAGCACGTGAACTTAACCACTCGGCCACAGGGCCAGCCCCAAAACTACACTTATAAAGAGGAAGATGACTGCTATGACTCGCTTAGCTATACTTTGAATTCAGAAAGTGGATTTTCTACCAAATTGGCCATGCATTTCTTTATACATATGCACACACATGAATATATATGTATATATTATATATCTGTCTATGTGTATATATATATAGTATACCTTTGATGGTCATATACCAAATTATATATACACATGCATATACACACAGATATATATCTAACTTAGATTAACACAAAATAATTCAATATCAAGGCCATCAATGCTAATGGACATCATCTATTACATCTCTCATTTCGAAGATGAGCCACAAAAACATCCAGAAAATATGACTTCTGCAAGTCACCAGCTCTCTGCATTTCCAGTCTCATACTTTGTCTAATATCCACATTGCTCTTTGTTATTCTGAATTATTCTTTTCCCTACCTTTTCTGGGATTTTTATATGGAATTCATACATGCAATCATGAATCATGTTATTAGATAGTTTTTGGACCAAGTAAATAAAACCACCTGACTCCTCTTTATTTTTCCACAATTTCTTCTGCCACCCTCATTGTCTCTTAGCTGCCAATGATTGCTTTAGACAATTTTCTGGTAGTGATGCTTAAGGAATAGAGAGTGGCTATCTGAGAATATTACTATTTTGCCTTTAATTAGGCTTAGTGGAGTGTATGTCCTCTACATATTAGTTTCCTATGAAGACAGATAGTCACCCGAGTAAGGATGTCATCACTCGGATCTGGCAATGCTCATCGTTGTTACCTTGACAGCTACTTCAGAATCCACCCAAGAAAAAATGAACACAATTGCTTCTCTTCCACTTCTCCTCCTTCTAACTGCTATTGTTTTATAATTACATCTCAACTTTAATCAAGCTTGCTGTTATATGATGTTTGGATCTACTAATTTTCATTAATTTGAATTTATTCCTTAAATATCTCAAATTATCTCCCTATACATGGAAGGAAATCTCAGTATTATGAAACCATTTCTCCTTATAACTGTGAACAGATTAGTAACCTTCACTTTCAAAAATATGTTTCAACGCTTCTAAATATAATTAAGATTCTTAAACTCAGCTATTTGTTTCTTTGGTACCAGTTTATGGTTAATAATTATATACTGGAAGTTGTTGGTTTACAGAAAGATACCTACCAAATTTTCCATAATATTCTTTGGATGGTGCAAAACAATTCAATTATTACAAAAAATGTTTTATCAACTTTGTTTTTTTTTCATAGGTTATTTTTGCTGAGTTCCCTCGTTAAGAAATGAAAAGTAGGTAGACCCAACAGAGAAACTGAGAGCTTGTTTTCATTTTGGCTCAGCTAAGCTAAAGCTCCGTAGTGGACACTAAACCTGTAAATTCTTCTCTGTAATTCCACACTCCCAAGCTGTCAGGTCACGCCTATTGGAATTGAGACAGCAGAACATCAGCCCCTGCATTTCCTGAAATTAGGATATCAGAGAAGGATCTTTTGATGTAATATGTTGGGTGGAAAAAAAATCCACTAAATTCTTTTGAAAATACATATAGGAGCTATCGAAAGCAGAATAGTAATATATTTATTCATAAGTTAGGAATCCAAAATCAACTCTGAATAAAATAGATGAATGTAATTAGAAATTAGTTGTTCAAAGTGAAGGAAATAGGATAATTAGAAGGAAGATTTGGAGGCAAGCATTTAAATAGAAAATCCTGCTCCAGCAAAGGGTCATCTCTGTGCAATGCAAGAACTCAAGACTAGAGAAATACCTGAGTTATTACAATAACAAATCCAGCTTGGTCAGGTGTCCCATTCAGATTGATGTCCATTAGAAGCAACGCACCTAAGCAGCATACTGCTGCCGTGATGCAACCCATCTCTAACATCATTATTGCATAACACCTTTGATGTTAATTTGAAAGACCCCAATGGAGCAAGGAGAGTTGGATTGAGAGAATGTCATCAAAAGATATTGTGCTACCTTGTCCATTTGTCTGTCTTACTTTTAAACTCATTTATCAGTGAAGGAGACCTCAGCCAGAGGCCCAGCTGCTGCAGTGTGCCATCCACCAACATAAACATAATGCGTCCAGTTGCCTGATGGGGGACTCTGCTAATTGGAGAAGTCTGCTCTGGTCCCCTGTCACCAGTTGGCAGACAGAACAGTCTGGGCCGAAGCTGATTTCCAGAGTCAGGCATTCATTTATCTCAGTGATAACAGGGTATATGTAGAGAGAAGGAGCAAAGAAACCAGGGGGCAGCTAGAGTTGAGGTGGGGACACTGCTAATGCCCCAGCATCAAGGACACGCTGCGTGTAGGGGCCTGGCAGTTTATTCCTCTCTTCAAAGTTTAATTAGTCACTAATTATAAACAACTTTCCTTTATTATGAATGCATTTGGCCAGTGCTGTAATTTTTTTAAGAAACATGTTCTCATCTCAACCAAGTTCCAAATGCTAACGTATCAATGTCAGAAACTGCAGTCAAGCACAACCTGTCCCCAAATCCCAGCCCCTTGAAACACGATGGCTCATTAATAACTTAAAAAGGATGATGACACTGATACTATTTATAGGGCCCTGCCAGGCAGTTCTGCCAGCGTTAAAGAAATTAACATGGAGAAATTGTCAACTGGAAAACATTAGTGTTTATCAACAAATCAATCAAACTTCAACAACTGTAAACTGTGCTTTTAGCTAAGTGAAACGTTTTGACAGTGACACCCACTTACCCACCTTGCTGGAGAGCCCTATATCCCCCTGTCAGCCCCAAAGCAAGCAGACTGTCCCCTTGACACTGCAGCCATGATCCCACTGCTGCCTTTTACGGAAGAGTTGGCCTGCCTCTGTCCCACATCCAGGGGCAAACTGGCATGACTGGGTGGTGGTCTTGGTTTTGTATTAATTAGCTTTGACTGCCAGTTTGCAAAGTCTCAAGCAGACTAAATTAAATATCAAGGTTAGTGGCTCCAGGAGCCAAATTCTAGATTTATGTATACTTTGTGAAAGGAAGACTCTGATTTAAGGAGTTTTTCTTGGTTCTCTCATCCTTTTAAAGCAATGCTTGACTCTCACTGTTGTATATTTAGAGATGATTCTATTTTCATTTCTGGGCTACATCGGCAATGATGACATGGCTTCGGAACCTGAACAAAGCTGGAGAGCTCTGATAGGCTGCTGGTGATGTCATCCGTGTGCCTCTAATGCCCAGGAAAAGCACCAGGGACTGACTGTTTTCCTGACTTTTCTTTTCTTTCTTTCTTCTTCTTTTTCCCTTTTGCTTTCTTTTTTTTTTTTTTTTTTTTCAGATATGAAATCCCACTTTCAGACCAACAGCGCGTTTGGAGTTTCATATCCTAGCAACGTTATCACTAAAGGTAGCCTGTGACCGCTCCGCACAGACCAACGCTGCTTTGGCTTGGTGCACAGTTTCAGCTCTCACGGAGAGGATTTTGTGCTGCATCACACTGAATATTGCTGCTCTGTAATTTCTTGTCATTTTAGCAAACCTTTTCACATGCTCCCTTTCTGTAACCCGGATGATCAACACCTGTCAAATTCGACTGCTCACACAGATCCTAACCAGAGGACCCTAACAGGGGTAGGATGGCTTGAAAATGGATAAAGATAGAAAATATGACCAGGGCATCTAGCTTCAAAATTAGGATAACCCCAACTCATTCCACAGGATTCTTCTTAGGTTTCAGAAAGCCTCACCAACTGCCATCTTTTGTTCTTTTTGTGCATACATTCCTAAAACTGCAGGAGAGTGGAAATGGTGTTTCTTTTTCTGAAATTGGGGCAGAAGGACTTGGGGACACCTGGAGTGAGATAAAAGGAGGTCTGTTTAGAGGAGATAATATTTTTTTGTTTAATAGGTAACAAATTCCATATTCTTTGAAAACAAAACAAAACGCCAATCCTGCAGTTTTACTTTTGACATCCTAGGTTACACCTTCTCTGAGCTCCAAGTTCTCATCCATTAGGTGAGACAATAAGACACACCTCACTGAGGAGTTTGTGAGCATTCAGTGTACTACTGTATCTGCAGCATGCAGTACGGGACAGGACAGAATTAAAATCTCCTCCTGCCAATGAGAATCCATGCTTTGTGACACAAGTAAATAAAGATAATTTGGAAAGGTGAAAAGTAAACAAACTGGGAAAAAAGAAACTTGGGAACTTCTAAACAATCTCCATGGCAGGCCAAGGAGTCCTAGTACATTCTCAACCCTAGAGTCATTCCCCTTCCATGTCTCACCACAACTTGTTTTCACCTAGGAGTAAAGCCTACAATGCTAGAATTTGAGAGATGGTGGAAGGATACTAAAATTAAATTTAAAACCCAAAATCCAAAATTAAAAAAAAAATTGGATGTGTCTCTACCTTATACAAAAGGGTTCAGAGAGTTTGATGCAAAATCCTCCCTATAGGATTTCTGTGCAGGAAATTTAGCAGGTCCAGGAGCCTCCAAAAATGGAAACTAGAAGTTGTAAATGGATGTTTGCAAAACACTGTACTGAATTTTGTGAAAATTACAAAATAAATATCAGTTATGGGCCTTGGCATCAAGACTTGCAATCCAATTTTACTATCTAAAGATATATTTGTGAAAAGTAAATAATAATTTAAAATGCAAATAGAAGTTCAACGTGACAGTGGAAGACATGTCAAAAGGCTACATGTGATTGATTGGCAATTGCAATGTACATATAATAATTTTATAGGAATTCAAAAGAGAAAGATTTTAACTCTAAATGAAATGGCCGGAAAAGCTTTGATTAAAGGATATGAGCTACCCTCTGGGCCACAGATGACAGGTTTGATGTGGACAAACAGTTGGAAGAGGAGGAGATGTCCAAGACAGGAAGAAGTTGGGTGAATGCAGAGAAGGGGTGCAACAGTCTTCAGCAAGTTGAGGAAGAACATAATTTGTATAAAGCTGTGGTAGAAAATAAGATTGCAAAGCTCTCAGTGTTTCAATTAGGGACAGCCAGCCCTAGAATGTAAATCTATGGATTGCGCATTTTATGTGGAAGATATTTTCTCTTAACGTCACTTTTATTTGCGGATCTGAAATGTTCCATATGAGCAGAGCACACACTGGTTCCTTGCTGTCTGCCCCCTCCCATATTTTTGACACTATACATTGTTACTTCCCTCCTTCTGGAGAGTAAGGCCTGGCCCAGATTCCAGTAAAAACTCATCGGTTAATCATATGTTAAAGCTTTGGCTTTCAAAGTGTTCGATAATTACACATTGTAGGATTCACAGATTGGTATAATTTTTTCAGAATGAAAGATGTCCTTGTATCTGTTTATTTCAGTGTCCCATATTGTTTTGATGTGAAACAATGTTATTTTAAATGTAAAAAAGTTCACTCAGTGTATTACTATTTGATTTATGTATATAATGCTGAAATAATGGATAGTTTTCTTTAATTGACTTGATTAGGAACTCCAGCATCATAATTTCTTTAGTTCTGTACTCTCTTACATTCGTTTTCTAGCTAAATTTTATTTATTGTCTTATTCCTAATGCAAGTTCATGTTTCCTTTTAGAGGAAAATAGAAAGGCCAAGTTTTGCAGGTTGCCAAAAACACTTCAGTGCAGCCTAGACAATGACGGAAACCTTGGTGACCAGAGTGGCATTACACAGATCACAAAGGAGAATATCTTCCCACTTTGTTTTCCTTTCAAAATTTTCTGACTCATTCTGATATATTCACTGTTTTGACAAAATCTAGGTTTTATTCTTTGTTGCTTTTAATTTTTATTATTTTTAGATTTATCCAGCTCTGATAATGTCTCACTATCCCATTAGACCACTGGGATATTTAAAAATATTTCAAATCTATAAATGAACAAGACGCCATCCCACTAGGAGGAAGATACCACAAATTACAGGCGCAGTCTCAGTCTCAAGGGAGCAATTGCCAGCTGCCCAAATATATGCCTGGCCAAATAAGTTCTATTTTAAATGATTGTTCTTGTCACATTAGACAAGTGGTTTTGAATCAGTATCTTCATTTCAGGATTAACTAAATATAACATCTGCACTGACACATTAAGTGGTTTCAAGCATAAATTTTCATGTTCATTAGAGAAAAAGTGCCATGATCTTGGGGACAGATAGTGTCTTTAAGTAACCTCTGCTTTTTCCATATCACAAACAGGTAGTCGCTGGCCTGACAAAGAGAGAACAGTTTATTGTTAAAGTACCTACAAGCCACAAAAGCTAATTTATTCTATAAACAAAGCCATGCATGTGACTGGAAGAGAGGCCTTTCTAGTTTACTCAGAAAATTTCCCCTCTTCAAGTCCACCTTCTAAAGGAGCCATTTCATTAGTTATGAAAGGTTTATCCATTCCTTCCTTCTTTTTCTAAATTTCTTTCTTCAATACGTATTTATTAAGGGACTAAAAGTAGCAGGCACTGTTAGACAGAGTGAATACTTGATGAATAAAACAAGTCTCTGCTTTCCTGTATTGTGCTGTGAGAGCAAAACAGGGGCGATGGTATAGAGAAGATCAGAGAGGAAACTAGTGATGTCTGGTGGTCAGAGGTGACACAGAGTTGACACTCAACTTACATATGAAGGCTGAGAAGGAGCCATTCTTGGGAGAGAGAAGGGAATAGCATATTCAGAAATCTTGAGTTAGAAAGGAATTTAGCAAGTGTGTTCAAAAGAAGTCTGAGCAGCTACTGTAGTCGAGTGAACGAGGGGCAGACAGGCATGAGATGGATTTGGAAAAGAATGCTAGGACCTTGCGGACTCAAGTATGTAGGTAAAATATAATTCAAAGTGAAAGAGAAAAATGTCAAGGAATTTTAAGCACAGATGCAAAATGATCAGGAAACTATTTTAAAAGATTATTCTGTTATACAATGAATGGATTGCAGAAGATAAGAACGTAAATAGGGAGAATAGTTAGAAAACTTGCAATAGTCTGCATGAGAGATGATGGTGGTGAAATATATTCACTTATTATATTTATTTGAAATACACATATGCATGCACACACCAGGACATGCAGACGAAAAGAACTGAGTGATGAGAAAGAGAGAGAAATCAAATTGAGGAGACAGATAAATCATGGAAGCCTTTCTAGATAAAGTTTAGGGGGAAAGAGTATGAGGGAAAAAGAAAATTGAGAATGCCATTTGGGTCCTCTTAACTTTGAAACATCTGTGAGCCATCCAAGTGGTGACATCAGGTAATCTGTTGCTATATAAATCGGGAGCTCAAAAGAGAGGTCAGGGTTGGATTGAAACATGAAGGTCATTGAAGTATAAATGTCCTAGGGGATGAAAAGTTCTTTTTCTTTCTACCCTTGAAGGTTCTCTAGCTGAGATTCTGTAAATTGGACTGACCAAAGACAGATTAATAAGAGAAAAGCATACAAATTTATTTAATATAATTTTTATGCGATACAGACAGCTTCATAAAGAAATGAAGACCCAAAGAAATGGTTAAACCTGAGAGTTTTTATACTAGGTTTGATAAAGAGTGGAAAGTGTGGAAAAATGTGATAAGACAAAGGTTATGAGCTAAGGGTAGTAAACTGGAGGAAACTTAGCAAGGCTTGTTTGTCCTGATTCCTCTGGACATCCTTCCATCTTCTAATATAAGGATGCTCCTTTGCTACAGCTATAGGGAGGGCATCCTTCACATGAGGGTCTTATGACCTGCTTCAGGGAAGATGGGAGAGGTCAGAGAGTCCTTCTTGCACCTGCTATTTCTCAAATACCTTCAACTTAAAATATTCATTATGTAGGGTCCAGCCCTGTGGCATAGTGGTTAAGTTCACACTCTCCACTTTGGCGGCCAGGGGTTCCCTGGTTGGGATCCTGGGTGCAGACCTACACAGGGATCATCAAACCATGCTGTGGTGGCATCCCACAAAGAAGGACTTACAACTAGGATATACAACTCTGTCCTGGAGCTTTGGGGAGGAAAAAACCTTAAAAAAAATATTCGGTATGCCAAGGTGCCATATTTTGGGGTAGTGTATCCTGAACTCTGTCAATGCCATTTAATAGTATGGCAATGGATGAGATAACCTAATGAGAAATTGCAGAACAGAAGCACCCATGACAAATACTGATGGAATTCTAATATTTAGATGCTGGAGAAAGAAGCAGGAACAGAAAGAAGCTGAGCAAAAGTAGCCAGAGAAGTGGAAAGAAAATTGGGAGTGTGTAGAATCATAAAAGTCAAGAAATGAAATGTTTTGAGAAGAAAGGAGTCAATTTGGGAGAACATGTGTCCAGTAACATAAGGTTAAAAAGTTGCCATGAGCATAGGCCACTCCCAGTGTAGGGGTTGGGGGCATAGGCCAGCCTGCAGTGCCTTGAGGCTTATAGATGATATTACATTTTGGCATCATCTTAGCTTTAAAGTCTAACGGAAAAATTTCTCCAAATGAATGTCATTACTTTGTGATTATGTAATGTCCTACACAATTGGTCTGTTGGTTAATTTTGTGACAAAAATTCAAACTGGTTGTTTAATCAAACTTTGCAGTCCTTCCTACATGATAATTTCTTTGTGTGTCTAAATATATACTCAAACACAGACTGGGGCCGATGTACTCAACAAACAAGCAAACAGAATGAACAGGAACAAAACATCCTGTTCCTGAAAGGAAAAGAAAGCTTTGTATTTATTTATTTCATTTTTTCATTATCCGGCTTTTTGAACTTTGGTGCTCAAATTCAGAAGATAATTGTTTAAGTCTCCACAAGAGTCACCCTGGGGAGTCTGAGTGTGAAGCTGGCTGTTCTAAAAGGTGCAAAATTTGAACTCCTGAGGAATATTCATTCCCTCACATCATCAGACTTAAAACATCCAAATGACGAGAGGTTTACCTTTGTCTGTTGAACTGCTCACTATGTCAGTGAATCTCTCACTTACACAAAGTAAGCAGGATTCTGAAAGTTGAAATATATACAGATCACATAAGTTTGGAACATTTGAAACATAAAAGCAATTAAATGCCCCCAACACACACACAACCACACATACAACACATCGTCCCCTAAGACAAGCCGTCCAACTTCTAATAAAAAATTTTGCCAACACACAAGCTATGAAAGCAATGCACATTGTCTGCATAAAAGCCTTCTTTTGACAAGAAAATGACTATTAATGAGAACATGTTCATTTCTGGCATCAGGCTTGAAGAGACACAGGTCATAAATCTCTTTTGATCTTCTTGCTAAAGCTAGAATCAAGGAAAGAAGCAAGTTCATTCATTTAAAAAAATTGCTTTTGATTGAAAGGATTCCATTTGTTACAAGTAATTTATCATGTTTTTCTTTTCCTTCCTAGATTTGGTTTGTTTTCCATTCTCAACTCCGCCATCATAGTTAAATCTTTGCCAAGGTCCCAGCTAGACGTTACTTTAGGGTTTCTTATTTCACGGGGGTCAGGCAAAACTTCCAAGAGAAATGTGTGTATGGGGGGGACACATATAGTTTGGGAGGTAAGACAAACAACAATAAGAATTCATAAATTTTGAACAAAAAACTGTCTCTCACAGCTCAGCCTGTAAGGCTCCACGACTTGCTTTAGATGTGCCAACACTGCCCTCTCTTGCTTATTCACAGCCTACATTGAAACCTTGATTTCAGCGCAAAGCCTTACAAATCCAGCATCTCTCTTCACGCTGCTCCCTGCAAGTCACCAACAAAATCAGAATGCAGAGTTCTTATAAGATTGATTTCCAATTGAATTTATTCACTTTTTTATTAAATGTGTTTCCTTCTGTATTTCTGTTCCCTGTCTTCCTGGGTGGCTGCTCATGTCTTAATACAAAGCACCTTGAAGGAGCAAGCCTTTCACTAGCAAAGTTCTTTTGGAATATAATGCAAGCAGTCCTGACAGGAGAATCGGTGTCTCTCCTTCCTGTAAGGAGGTCTAATTCTGTTTCCAATACCCTCTGAGAGTGCATTTACAGATTGCCATCCTGGAGGCAAGGTGAAATTAGGAGCCCTCTATTGATCATTTCAACCAAACTTACTCTCCTGGCCTCTAAGCTTCCTTGATGGGAGGATGGAAGGCAGAAGTTCATTATACAGAGTCAGAGGAGTGTCTGCATGCCTTCACTACACAGAAAAGGCAAAAAGTGACCAAACACTCATATCTATGACCTCTCTTTAATTTTCAACAGGAAAAATTTGAAGGAAGAATTTTTCTCTCAATCTCTGAAAAATTCAGAGAAAATGGGAGATACTAATGGTCAGGTCACTGATCGACACAGTTAGTCATCCCTCTTTCTCTCCTGCTAGCATTTTTATTTTGGTTCCACAAGTGAGAATCACAGGATAGAGAGACGTATCAAAAACAAAATGCTCTTTGGAGTCATAGATTCTTAATTTTTTACATGCAAAATTTAGAACTGTCACCCATTGTTTGCCAGGTATTCTTTTAGTGCTTCTGAATATACTAGTCTAAGATGGACTAGAATGACACAGCTAATAAAAGTGGAGTAAAGCCTGCAACAATTGCTGCTTTCTAAGTCAAACATGTGGTTTGATTTGGGTTGGAAAAGGGGTTATGGAAAAGTTTCATACCTGCTCCACTCATAGGATATTTGCGTGAACAAGGATATTAAACAGATCCCATCTCTCTTACCATTTCTGACTAATTATTGGCGCCTATATAAAACACTGGGTAAAGAAGGAATTTGATACCCAGACAGAGCTCAGTAGGAAAAGAAAGTTCTGGGATCTGTTGATGGTTCACGCCATAGGAGTGAGAATAAGGAAGGTCAATATTCATGATGGTGATCACCCAAAGTCAGTTTAGACTTGGTATTTCTTCTTAGGATGCCAGCACATGACCCACATCACATTTAGAGTAGACCGGCTCATTTGTTTAGCAAGATGAAAGGGAAGGCTTTGAGGGAGCGAGATGCGGAACTGGTCTCTTCAAGGGAGAGGGAGGCAGGGCAAAATTTAACTCACTTGAAGGGAGAGAAATAGGTTTTTGGGCTTCTCAACAGCCAAGAAATGGCAAGAAGATACAGAAAAGCATCAGTAAATGAGAAATGGCTGGAAAGGATTGTAGGAGGGTGAGGCAGGTGTTCACTGGATCAGAATGTAATATTGAGAAGTATTTTTAAGTATTTTGATTTCCATTTACTACTATCAACTTGTCCTCTTTTTCTCTTCCTGCCACTCTCATATTTCAGCATCCAATGGTTCCTTACTTTCCCCCTTTATTGTATACCCAAATCGGCTCTTGGGGAAACCTCTCACATTGGCCATCCAACTGAGATATTTTGCTAGTGCCATTGTCACAATACCCGTGTTTCACGTTTAGGCATTTGGAAATGGCAAGGGAAGAGAAAAATAATCTTGTCAAATGCCTACAACATTTTTCTGCCTGACTCCATAGTCTAGACTTTTAGAACCAGAAATGACCAACAATGTAGCCGAATAGATATTATCAGCTTCTGTTTGCTTGTTGTAATGGAACAAATATTGAACTTGAAGTCGGAAGGTGTATATTCAAATCCTGTAATTCTGTTGTATGCCATCTGGGTGACCTTGGCCAAGTCACTTAACCTCTCTGAGTCTAGTTTCCTGTTCTGTAAAATGAGGATAATAGTTCCTGCTTTGCCAACTCCACAATGTTGCTGTGAAGATCAAATGAGATGCTGTATGTGAAAGTTCTTTGAAAGACTACAAAACACTACACAGATACAAGCTATTGTTATAAAGCTGAATCCCAGTGGGTCCCTGTGGTTTTTGAGCCATACATGCGCATGCTGGGTCTGGTCTATCATTATTTCTAAATATGGCTGGTCTATTGGCTTCTGAAGTTTCCACATGAAATATAGTCTGTGTATTTGCTTGAAGCCTCTGCTCTGTGTCCTCAAATAATGGGCCATTAAGTGTTACATTCCAACCCAGCAGAACCAGCATTTCTGACCTTGTACCTGTGACCTGCAGAAGTACTATTGTATCTCAGAGATAAACGTACCTGAGCTGCAAGGTGCTTAAAAGATATATTTAGTGCGTAGGCATTTCATTTGTCACTGAGCAATTTTACAGTGTCTGATATAAGCTGGAGATTTTATGATCTATAATCAAAGGCTTTCACAGACACCTCTCCTTAATTTGGATTTGTGACAGTATTAAAAAATGGGACTTTCATCTTTGGATCCATTTCACTTACTTGGATGAAACAGCCATGTAGGCTTTTAAGTGAAAGTCACTTAAAATTTCAGACTGTCCTCAGTAACACAGGAACACTTGACACAAACTTGTACCATTGACTTAGAGAAGAAATGTTCTATTTTCAGACCCTTTTGATTGCCCTGGAACCTTCCTTGCACCAGACTGTTTTCATTCTGTTAGACCCACTGTGCTAAAGACTTAATGGGCAAGGGTGGAGGGGGACATTGCCCTTGTTATAATTGTATACAGAGGTTCTATGACTAAAAGATCCAAGACATAATGGAGACAGAATCTCAGAATGTTAGAACAAGTCAAGAACTTTCAGAGAATTTCTTTAAAGAGTCCCCTTTTACTTACGTAAAGGCAGAGTCTCAAATACATTTAGTGGCATACACAAAGGCACACTTGCACAATTGGCAAAATAAGCACATGAATCAATATCTGTTTAAAGTATCCTCTCTACAGTACTAGAGAGAATCTTTCTACTACATGACTAATATATCCATCTCTGCACATTTTCATAAATTCCTACAGATAATTTGAGCCATGGAATCTTGCAATATGGCATATATCACCTTTTCCTGACCTACTGGAAATGTCACAAAATAATGATGAAGCATTCTTTCTTTCCTCAAAGCTGTTTGAAGAAGTTAAAGGGCTCTACCATATTTTTACCACTCATTCTATGAATAGATTCTGAGGAAAATCAACTGACTTCAATCACTAGGGCCATTCCTCCTTTTCTCTCACATTTTATTACATTTTTGAGCTATAATGTAAAATCTTGTGATGTAATCAATTTTGTGTCCATCTCCCAGCTTTCCAGGACTCTGCTCCATGTTCTGAACCTTGGAAGGGGCTAGAAATTTTCTTTCCACTTTGCCTTAGTGAAATGATCACCCCTCCTCTCTATCCTCTCATCTCCGGTGGCTCTGGCCGTACTTTGTTTGTTATAAATCTGTGCTGTCATGGCTTCCTACCTCTAGGAAAACCAAAGGTCAGCCGTCAACAGTCATCCCCGCATCCCCCCTTATACAATGTTGGAGGGTACTACAAAGTGTGCATATACCAGGAGATGAGGATTATTGGGGGCCATCACAGAGTCTGGCTGCCACAATTAATAAGGTAAAAAATATACTGAGAGAAATTGATAGATTCAAGAAATATCTGAGTTCTTTCCAGAGACCTGAAAAAAATTATGTCTGGTTTTAAAACAAGTAGAGATGCTTTGTATTACAGAGTCTGCACCACATTATGCTCTCAAGTCCAGCTCAAATATTTATTTGGTTTTATGTTGTCCCTGGATTGTATCTAAAAACATCAGGATGGGGAAAGGTGGTAGGAAGAAGAAGAGAAAAATGGCTGGCACACCAATATCAATCCTACTCCTGGGAGAGACCTGCAGAGCAGCAACTGATAAACCGCTGGTATGTATCACAGTAGATAAACATCTCTGGGTCTTCACCTTCTACTTCTCAGGCTAAGCTTCATCTACCGATATCTGTGCCTATGCTGTGCTCTCATTGGTGCTTATGAGATGTGCTGGCCTTCCCTGAGCAGTAACCAGCCTGAACTACACCATGTCAAGAAACTAAGATGCCATTTTCTCACAGAGTTTTACCATTCTCTCTGCATCTTACGTGCCTTCTCATTGACCAGATCTTAATAAGTCTTCTCTTAATATTTATTAGGCAAATCCAGCAAGAGACTGGTTGGCTCCCTGATGACTCAGAAGCTGGACTCTGTTTTCAGGCACAATTTTATTCTCAATAGCATCTGAATCACCTGAACACAAGGGAGGTTTTCCCTTGAATTAGTCTTAAAATTGGGTCTTGAGCCAGACTGTGACCAAGCTGATTGTGTGTAGATACTAGCAGGGAGAAGGAAGATGTCTCTTCTCTATGGGGATCCAGGAAAGTGCAATTAAAATTGGATTTGGCACAGTATCCCCTACTCCTGAGCAATCGATAAACATATTAATGGGAGACTGAATACAATGGAAGATGGGATGTAAGGCCCAAGGAGAAACTCTTCAGATGAACAGATTCTGTTAGAGGTATTTGGGAAGGTGAGGTTTTTAGCAGGTATTTTCTTCCTCAGCATCCTTAGGTCCAAGACGATTTGGAAAAACATCAGAATAAAATAATTAAGAGAAGAACTGTAGAGCTGTATGTCGGAAAACATAATTCAACTGGCTTAATGTAAGTGGAAGTCCTGCAGCAAATCAGCCTTTGGGGCTGGGTTGATTTAGATCTGGCTCAGTTCTACCTTCCCATTTGTCTTTTTGGTGCCAACCTCATCTTATGACTGAATTCCCCAATAAGGACAAATTTGCTACTGCAGTTCCAGGCTTCATGTCTGCATGCCAATATCATCCTGACAGAGACAAAGACAATGTTTGCGGTAAGAGTCCTGAAATGTACTCTGATTCCATTGTTTAAAACAGACACCTATTGAGGGTGGCCAGGAGAATAGAATATGCTGACTGGTTTATGCCAACCAGGTCTTTGAACTGAAGCAGGAATGGGGTCAGAGTCCTTTAAAGAATAGGATGCAAGAGGAGCAGTAGACACCCCCGTGAAAACTAGGTCTATTTTCAAGAGAGGTGATTGGTAAGACAAGAGTAGGCAATGGATTCTCGGTATGCAGCCAATAATATCTAATCTTACCTTTGTTGTTATTAAAAAAAATTATAACAAAATAACTTATTGTGGAGGAGACTTTGATATCTATATCAAGGTTTAAAATGTTTATGCCTCTTGCCACAATTCTACTTCTAGCAATCTACTCTACAGGAATGCAAGTGTTCAGACATTTTAATTCAAGACTACACATTCTTTTATTATTTGAAACAGTAAAAAATAAACCCAGGATACAACCTAAATTTATTCATTCAACAAACATAATTGATTACCTACAATGTGACAGACACTGTTGGAGACTGGGAAAGCAGCAGTTAACAATAGAGCTATAGTCCCTGTCTTCGTGGAGTTTATATTCTGGTAAGCTCAAAGGATGATTGAATTCATAATAAAATATATTTTTGGGTACTGACTTAGAAGGACATCTGTTATATTTTAATAAGCAATAATAGGTAAATTGAAAAATATAACATGCTATAATTTTGGTTTTTAAATGAATAATGTGTGTGTGTCTAAAAATATCTTAAAAGATAATACACCAAACTGCCTACTAATGGCTACTCTACAATGATACAGAAGAGGTGAACTTTCCCTTGTCTTTTACACACTCCACTGGTTGGCATTTTTTCAATAGGTATATACAAATTTTGTAATTTTAACGTCTCTAAAAGAAAAGAAAATATTTGATAAATCATATTTGTACTGACTTTGGTGTAGAGCATACTAAAGGAAGAAGAAGAAGAAAGGGGGAGAGGAGAAAGGGAAGAGACAGAATATACAAATGGACAATGCTCAGGCCATACGTAACAATAGAACTCTGACCCATGCCTGCAGAAACCTGCACAGGAAAGCAACCTGTTATCCGGAGTAAAAAAGTCAGAAAGCCAGCCTGCTGTAAATCAGCCTTGGAAGCCAGATTGTTATCGGTATTGACAATCCAGGAAGCTAAACAATAACTTCTATAATTGGCCCAAGATAGCCAGGACTTGATTATTAGCTGACAGCTTCCTTAATTTTTGGCCCTGCTTCCAACTTAGAACTAACTGTAGAAACCCAAATATGTACCACTAACCAGTCACATAGATGCCCCATTTATCTTTAGCCCAACCACAGCTTCCCCACGCCAACGGACACCAATCAGGACAGACCTGAAGAATTTCCGTTTTTCCGCTATAAAGATTTCCCACTCCTCTGCCTGCCTTTGAGTCTCAGCCCTAAGCAACTATTGGTGGCTGACTCCCTTGCTATAGTAAGTTCAAAATAAATAGCCTTTGCTTTTCTCGTTTGATTGGTCTTCATTAGCTTCCACAAGAATAAGAAAAAGAAGGAAAAGGAGAAGGAAAAGAAGATGCAAAGAAGGAGGAGAAAGAAGCCACAACACTTGACTCCACATAATGTGTAAACTTACCGAGAGCACTAATCTATGAGGCCTGAAACAATGAGAGAAATATAGAGGATAGGCTCGAAGACTAAATAGTTATGTGGTACAGATTGTAACTTCTTTGAAATTCAGAGAGAAAGTTCTGAAGACCAGAACAACCATGGACTAAGTCAGGCTTTCATCTAAAAACAAAAATAAAAATAGTGCTTTCTCCTTGGGCTATGAGGGGAATCCTGTCTTGATGGTGGGAGTCCTGTATTGGAGAGACACCATAATCAAGACCTGATATTCACGCTCATTGCCTACCAAAGGAAAATAAATGAAATGTTTGACTCCTGGTTTATGGTCTTTCCAACCCTCATTTTTTTTTTTTTTTTAACTAAGTCTGACTTTATTGCAAACTCCATTTACTTTTTCAGGGAAAAGCCTGAAAAAATAAAGTTCTTGACCCAAGGGATTGACTAAAGATTCTAAGTATTTGTATTACTTTTTATGTAAGCCTGAACTATGAGGTGAGGGGGCCTGAATTCATGTGTTCCAGTCTGTTACAACGTTTTCGTTTGTTATCAACATTCAGAAGTGACACACTATGGGGGAAAAGTGGGGCCTTTGGGTTCAAAAAGCCCACAGCTCCTTGGTCAGGAGCTCATATCGCACAGCTCCAGGCAAGGAGATTCCTCATAAGAACATTTACTCTGTTGAGCCAAAAAGGTTGTCTGGTGGTCCACATCTTGATTCTAGAATACCCATCAGGGGAGGTGCCTTCTTGACCCTGCAGCATCATATCCAATGTATAGGGCACCAAACTGGCCACGTGGCATCTTTACATGTTTTTCAAATGAATGAATCCTTGAGTCAAATCCTCACTTCCATTTACTAGCTATGATTGTGAGAAATATATTTAACCTCTTTAAGCTCAATTTCATGATCTATAAGATGAATTTAATAACACTCAGCTCAAGATTGTTGAGAGGATTGAATGAGAAAATATAAAGTAAACAGCACATTAAAGATTGCTTCCTTTTCTCCTCTCCTCAAGAAGAAGTTGCTTAGTTTCTTCTATTTCTATTTAAAAAGGGAAAAGCAAATATATTTAAATTACTGCATTTGCACATGAGAATTTCCTGCCATCAGGACAACAAAACCAAAAATGTGCTATTGAGGAAAATTGTAAAAATTTAAAGAAGAATGAGAAACAGTAGGAAGAGGGGCCAGCCTGGTGGTGCAGCAATTAAATGCGCATATTCCTCTTCTGGGCTGCCCGGGGTTCGCCTGTTTGGATCCCGGGTGAGGTCATGGCACCACTTGGCACACCATGTTCTGGTAGGCGTCCCACATATAAAGTAGAGGAAGATGGGCACAGATGTTAGCTCAGGGCCAGGCTTCCTCAGAAGAAAGAGGAGGACTGGCAGTAGTTAGCTCAGGGCTAATCTTCCTCAAAAGAAAAAAAAAAAAGAAAGAAAGAAATAGTAGAAGAGACCTGCCTTTTAGGGCCAATGTCCTGTTTTCCTCTTGGTAAAAGCTTTCTGAAGTAAAGAGGTTGGAGGAAATTTCTCAGACTCTCAGGCCACATAAAGCTAGTGGCCATTTCTTATGCTAAAGCTAGTAAAAAGATAATTGATGCTGGAGAAATAAATTCTCCTAAGAGTATTTAACACCTGCCTGCAGCTGATCTCCAAAACTGGAGGAGCATATCTACACAAATCTGATCTTTCCTTCTGTGAAAAAGTTGGCAACTGACTGATGTGGCAACTAACTGATTTGGAATTGCCATCTTGCTGTGACGCTTCCCTATGATGTTACTTTGGGTGAGGGTGAGGAAAGAGAAAAAGAAACCTAACATTTACATAATTTATTTTAGTCTCTCTCTTCATAATTTTAAATAGGAAGCATTCTCCTCGTTTTTTAGAGAAGCAGCCTGAGGCTTAGTGAAGTGACTACCCAAGGCCACACAGCAGACAAGGTTTGACACCAGGTCTGTCTAACATAACAACCCTCCTTCCCCAATTTTTATTCTTAACTATGTCATGTGGCTTCTTGAACTTGACATTTCTGGCTCTCTTTTCCTAATTTGTTGATAAAGTGATGGCATTACATACTATCATTCTATTTTCCTTGTAGCAAGAAGGTGCTATTCTTAGCTTGTAAACCTATATATTTTAGCGCTGACTGGTCTAATATAAATACCAATCTTGGTTGTGTTAACTAAATTCAGTAATTAATTCAACTAGGAGACAGTATCAAAGGGAATTTGAAAACAAGAACATGCTAATCAACCATTGGCAAATGTTTATTTAGTGTCTACCATTTGCCAAGCAATATTCTAAGTAGTGGGACAGGGAGCCTTGCTACAAGTATGATCTGTGGGCCAACAACACTGGCACCTCCTGGAAGCATATTAGAAATACAGAAAATTGGGTCCTACCTAGGACCTCTAAATCAGAATATGCATTTATAACAAGATCTCCAGTCCATTCGTATGCACGTTAAAGTTGGATAAGCACTGTATAAGAAAACAAGACAGTCACTGGCCTTTAACTAAAACAAAAAAAAATTAAGAAAAATTTCCTACAGTATTTTATTTAGGTTATATAGAAAAATAATCATTTATATATTTATTAATATGTTATTATAATATGATTGTATTGTAATTGGACTAATTCTCAACACTGGAATCTATTTTGGGGGAAATTGAGTTATTGTTTCTCTTATCATGAACCTCCAAGATTCCCCCATTCATTCCAATTTATCTTTCAAAATATTTAATTACTTCTTGTTTACCAAATATTTAAACATTGGGGGAAAATAGTCTTACGTAATATGTGTAGCATATTAGAAAATGACTAACTTAGCCAGAAAGAATTATTGGAAAATATGGCAGAGCTATCAAAAGTGCCAGCTACTATGATGTCTAGGAATGGTATCTACCATTTCTTATTTGGAAAACACTTTCTTCTGGCTTATATATGACGAGGAAAAGCAGCCTCTTCTGGCTTTTCATAATGAGGCTTTGGATAGTTACATATTCTGGAATACAGCTGGTTAAATGAAATATTCATTTTATCTTTCAAAATACAGACTGGAAATGTACCCAATGCCCACTGGGAAGTATCAAAGAAGATAAATTATTGGCAAAAGCAGATTTTGCCTTCTTTTTTTCTCTGGTCTCTACGCTTTCCAGATCCAAGCTCTCTTTACCTTTTTCTTCCCCTTTGGGAGCATTTTAAGAAGATAAATACAGATTTATCATTTTTAGCCCAAATGAATGTTTTCAAAATAAGTTGTGGTTCTGTCTGCCAGCACTAGGCACCCCTGCGTTCGCTAGTAAAATTCTGCCAAGACCTCAGTCCTCATGGGCAACTTCACACTCTAATTGCCAAAAAGGAAGGGAAAAAACCTCACATCAAGTATGTGGCACCCATGGGATAGAAAAGCAAAGAATATGCACATGAACAGTAACATTTGTCAAAGAAGAAACATAATTTCCTGGAGCAATGAGAGGTGAATGGATTTTTCTACAAGTATTCTCTAAACTTTAGGCATTAATAGCATAACTGCCATGGATAGAAACTTTCACACATGGGGCCTCAAAATGGTCCTAGTGGTGACACTCAGATATCAACCCTAAGATCAGACCCCGGCAATTAAGCAGGATGACCTTGCAGGCTGTGTCCTGCACAACTCCACGGCCCATCCCCAGGGAGCACCATTCACGTGGACTCTGATATGACTGGCACCTCAGGTTATGCAGAATGGCCACCTGACACCTAGGGTCCCTTCTCAGCAACAGGCCTGTGGTTCATCAGAAAATCTTTAGTACCTCAGCCCAACATTCCACCTCCTACCACTTCCCACCTTCACCACAAGTAAACTGGGTGAAACATTCTAAAATTTTGTAGCGTAACTCTTTTCCACCTGTGTCTTCTTTTGGTCAATTCCAACTAAATTTTACCTCAAACTTTTGACTAAGCTGTGAAAGACATCTAAAAAAGAAAATATATATATATAATACTTGAATACTTTCTTTGCTTATTTATTTTAAATAAAATAAAAATAGTGAAATGATCTGTAAATAAAAGCGATACATTTGGTAAACAATGTGAGTAACCTTGGCTCTCTGCACATCTCGACCAATGGCATAATTTGCAAACCAGACTGTCTTGTCAGTTATAAATGTCATGTGAAACTTCCTGTAGTGTTTGGAAGACTCTGCTAATATCTGCCATGACCATGGACAAAATTGTTTATCAAAGTTTCTCCTCTTTCTACCCTGATTGGGGGACAGTTGGATTCATTCTGTTTTTTATTTTTGTAGATTGTATTGCTTTAATCTCTCATTTATGTGTCTGTAATCACTTACTCTACATTCATAAGCAATGAGAATAGGTCCTCCATGATGTTTGATGAGCAAATAAGTGAATGAGCTAATGAGTGAATGAGGCTGTGAAACACTGTGCTAGGGATCTGTGGGAGCAGGAGTTTACTAAAGGAAAATTCAAGACCAAGTTGCAAATCATTGAGGAATTTAACATTTAGCTGAAGTTTCAAAACCACAACTAGCTAAATTAAGATCTAAGCCTCTGCTAAGGTCCAAGTAGATAGTAAAGTGGACAGTAGACATAATGTTGCTATAAGAATTCAAGGCAGAGGTGCACAAGTCATGAGGGGCTGATTGGTCAGGAAATTTCCCCAGGAAGTGAGATTTGAGCTACCCTCTAATGAATGTATAAAATTTGCCATAAACCATGCTAATTTATACATATCTATTTATAAAGATGGATGATCTTAATGGCTGAGGAATATTCATCTAAAAGGGGCCAAGAGAGCCATGATTTTTATGTCACCATAATGTTTACCAACATGAGCACAGTCTTTGCTTTACAAATCTAAGCTGTAAGAAGCCATCATTTTTTAGGATGAAGCAACTCTCTGAAATCACAACTCTGTAATTCTCTGAAGACAGATTATGCTTTTACCACCTATCCTTGCTTTGATTTAGAACACATGATGGAAAGTTTAGTGGAAACTTGAATCCAACAGCACCTCAGGCAAATTTAAAGTATGTGTGATCTAATTAGCAGAGGAGAAAATGGTGTCAGGATTCAAGGAAGATGGGAGTGTTTCTGCTCCGGATTCTTCTTAAAATTGATGTAGCCAATAGGCACATATGTTGTGATCTTCTTAAAAGCGGTCTAATCCATGGGCACATATGTAGTGGTTGGGATAGCATTCTTAAATGTAACATTGGCATAAAATGAATGCATCTCATTCCAGTCCATTTATCTCCTCTCCATCCATTTTAAACCTGCCTTTGATCCAAGTCTCCAAACAATGATAAGACTGAAAAAAAGAAAAAAAATTAAAAGTTTATTTAAATGTATTTATTTCTCTAAAATAGTGGCTTTGAAGCCTTTATGTGTTGCCCAGGCAATACAAAAAGTATCTAAACACTCTGAGTTCTAGTAAAATAAAACTGTAAGATGTTGTGTGTGTCTTTTTTAAACTTCTGTCTCTTTAACAACAGTGATTTTGTAATGATTTAATGATGGGTGCTGATGGTTGGGGGCTGCCTTTCTCCCTTAGCAGTATGAATAAAGCAACAGGGCATCTGTGATACGCGGACTTATAAATCTCAAGACAACAAGGGTCGTTTGGATTTCCCATTGCTCAGACAGCACCATTTATATTTCCCCGTATGTTTTATTTATTTGTCTGAGTGTTTCATTGTGCTTTTTTCTTTTTCCTTTACTTTTGGGGGCATTGATCCATCTCTTTCTTAAGAGCATAAAGAATGAGAAGAGAGATTAAAAAATAATAATAACTCAATGTTAGGCCCTTTACTTCCTCTCAGTCTTTGCTGAAAATTTAATAACATTTGAAACCTGATTCTATCCGTAATGTCCAAGAGGGTGTTAGTAACTTAACCTTTTCTTTCCCCATCCAATACAACTTCTTACTTTGCTAAGGGAAAATTAGCCAAGAATTGGGCAAAACAATTTTATTCTGCTTCAGAAATGACCCCTGGAGAGTACTCTGGGAGAATTTTCCTTCAAACTGTCCTGATCCTCAGCCTGGTCCTTGGTAGGGAGGTATGAGCAAAGAAATAGATCCAGGGGGATGTGATGCTTTTCTCTATTCCTGCAACCCTGAGGCTGAATAGAATTCACCAAATGTATCTTATCTTTGCCTCATTGTCCTTCACACTCCCTACCTTTCATCCTTTGCTGTCTTGGGATTTTAATTCTGTAGTCATTATTTGTTTGTCAGTCTCTGAAAGGATACACAAGCAAAGCTGCCTTCCTGATAAACTAACACCCTAAGAGTAAGGTTTTTTTTATCAGGAGCCTCAGTTTCTTCATGTATAAAATGGAAATGATAATATTTGCCCTGTACTGTTGCTGAGAAGATCTTAAAAGATTCAAAGTCCTGACAGATGTAAGACATACAATTGTTCTTGACATTTAGTAGACTCTCAAAAACTTTAGTTTCCTTCTCTTCCTCAGACCCCATTACATTTCCACCATAATACTAGCCATGAAAATCTAAGTAAATTTGGGAAGTTCTTTGGAATTAATGGAAAATGTTAATATTTCTGACATGTGACCAATGATTCCTCTTCAACCAAAGCTGAGATCTAAAATCCTTTTGCATCTCCCTCCCTCCTTGTGTGTTATTACAGCAGCTCATACCGGAGCATCCATCAAATACTGCAGTGGGACACATTTGGCAGTCACTTACCCCCTCATTCATTTAACGTTATCAATTAAGCAAATAATCAAAGAAGCAGTGGTATGAATGAAGATATTGAAAAGTGAAGTTCAATATTTTTTTAAAAAGTAAAATTTATCTTGGTCATTGTCCAATGTCTGTGAGATGTAACCCCTCTCATTAGAGGATGAACTCAAATTTGTGGTTCAGTGTATTTATCATGGGTCCCTGAATTGTGATTTTATTACTAGAAATACTGAGAGAACCATGCAGTACCATGGGATTAACTGTAACTAGGTCATCAGGCATGGACCCCAAGGATAGTTTTGCAAATACAAATGTGCAAATGGATTTCACTGTTCATGGTGCATTAGATCAGTCTTGTCTGTAAAACTTTAGCAATTCTGCCATTTTTTTTGGGAATGAGCTTTTCAGAACATCCATGTTCTGTGGTCTCTAAAACAACTTCCCCTTCTGTTCTGTGAGTGAGTCTGCTCTTCCACGGGATGGAGCTAATAAGGGCAATGACCTAAAAAGCATTGCCACCTAAGGTACCTGGGTACATTATCAGACTAGTGAGAGGGAGAAATAGTCACATTAGATTCATTTCACATCAGTTGTATTTCACAGCATGGACACTAGCAGCAAAGTGAGAAGAAGGTGGCTCTGCTTGCCAGCATCGGGGCTGCAGGGGGCATCCTGGGCTGTTGGGAGGCAGCCTCATGTTATGCCCACCTCTTTTTCGGAGACTGTACTCTTCCCACTAACAGCACCCTTTAGCACTAATTCAGATGGTAAAATAACACTGCCTCTGTCCTGCATAATCGAAGAGCAGAAGGAACGTGGCATCAAGAAGCCCGAGCATGAAGAAGTAATAAATATGTTTCAAGATGACAGTTTCAAGGAGCCTGAATCTGCACAGCCAAGTTGAAGGCAGACAGCTCCAGATGGCAAAAGCTGCCGAGGAGATGTCTTAGAGACCAGCAGCGTCTGAAAGGAAAAAGCAGAACACAGGCCAGGTCTGGATCTGAGGAAAAGCCCCAGAGATGTGTGATGAGATGTACCTTTTGAAAACAGGTGGGAGAGAATAAGAAATAAGGAGGGAACTGAGCCAGTTCAAGTATTCTCATAATAGGATGAGGTTGCTTTATTTCTGTATTTGAAATCAGTTCCCTTTCAAGACGTTTCTTCTTACTCCACTTTGCTTTAGCCTCTGCTTCCTAAGTCCCATTTCACAGTGCACCAAAACTGCATAAATAAAACCACCTTGGTAACTCCCTCCTCAGTCATCTTCGGGATATACACAATAGGCAGTATTGGTATAACTCAACCTTTTATATATTTTTAACTACTCGACATAAACCCACATTTAAATGTCACCAGTAGCAAAGCCAAGAATAAATTCACAAGCATGCTTGCACTCAGGCACGGTAGCACACACAAAACACACACACAGTGGTACTGAAAACAAACTTGCCAATTTACAAACGGCACATCAGAATCCATTAGGAGAAAGGTGGCTCTATTGTTTAAAAGAGTAAATAATTGGTTTCTGCCCCGTGTCGTGTTTTAATTAAAGATAGCAGTGTAATGTACAATATATCTGGAAATTATTAGAAACCGTTTTTTCCAGAGGCAAAAAGGATCAATACCTTTTTGTCTCTGTGGCATAAAACATCTCGAGTTACTTTGCCCCTGTTTATTCCAGCCACTCAGAGTGGAAAGTAAACATCAAAGTGATGAGGGTGAAATCATATTTTGAGAGTAAATGAGGCCATTTTGAAATTAGCTAAATTCTTCGCTTCGATAACTTTTGAGACATCAATCTGAAGGCTTTGCCCTAGGGATGGAGACAAAGAAGAGGTAAATGATTCAAAGGGGGCTTTCTGTTTTTCAAGCAGAACAGACAAAACTATTAGACAAAGACAAGAGCTGAGGGCCTATGGAATGCATAGTAATAATTCATCCCATCTCTGGGACGAAGTGGAACAATTCAGCAAGCTCTGTTCGTGTTTCTCTCCATAAAATGGGTTTTCAAAATTTCCTGCTTCTTCTCAGGATGATGAAAGCAAAATATCCTGTTAAGATCCTGAAAGATAAATGCTGCTTCTGTGGAAAACATTGTGAGAGGTCACCAAATGCAGAGGCGGAAGCCTCTTTTCAGCTGCTGAAGAAAACATTTGTGTAGAGCTTTCCCATGGAAATGTAACCCTCCCAATAGCATTTCAGCACTGGGAATACAGAAGTCTAGAAGTGAAGAAAATAGAATGGTCCTCCAATCATTATCCGTCGGACATAACACTGATAAATGGTGGTATTAATGAACCCAAATGAATTTGAATCCTCTCTCTCTGCAGCTATTTTGATAATACTGGAATCAACTAAAGTGCATGGAATTAACAATTAAAGAGAGTTAAGCAGACACTTAATACTTGTTCTATTTTGCACAATTTGGCAGTAATGCATCTGCTGTAATCAGGATTTTTATTTCTCTTTGGGGAAAAAAAAGGAAATGTTTCTGTTTTGGAAGCTGCGCCTCCAGGCTCTGCGGCTCCAGGGTGCAGACCGGCCTGTGCACGTTTGCGTTGTGTGTTGGGGGCCCCCGCGGGGCGCGGCTGTCCTGCCTGGCTTTCTCCTTTTGCAACAGCTCCACCTTTGGGCTTCTAAAGGGAAAGCTCTTTTTTGCTAAAGGATATGAAAACTGGCAACAACTAGAAATATGCACGCCATCCTCAAGCTTTTGTTCAGTGAAACTAAAAAGCAAAATTATTTTCCTCATCAGAAAGAGAGACACGAAGGAAAAAAGGCGAGAAATGGAAGGACAAAAGGAGGGTAACCAAGGAGATAGGAGGTAGGAAGAGAGAGAAATAGAAAAGGGAGGGAAAGCAGGAAGGGAAGGGGAAAGCTTCTTGTTTTTGACCAGAGGAAGGAATTTGACCAGCACATGGAATTGTTCTTTTTTGATGCTTTTCTGCCTGGATTGCAGACTTCTGTAAGGCTCTGATTGACCGGGTCCCAGATTCCTGTTTCGGACTTCCCCAGCTGTGCCATTTTCCTATCGCTTCTTGATAAACTACAGCATCAGTTTAATGAATGAGAGTCTAAGAGAGGATTTGGATTTCTGTTAAGCCCATTCTTTTTTTCTGTGAGAATTAAATACACTGTGGGCGCTTTGGTAAGGTTCTGACTATTTCTTTCTGAATGCTCAACAGTCTTGGATTCTTTCCAGACAGAGAGAGCCTCACTCCCAGGAAGCAAGAGCTTGGCTAACCAGGGATGAGGGAATGAACACAGAGAAACTTCTTAAATCCCACTGTCAACTGCAATCTTTAAAAATGCGAGGTTAGAAGTTAGAGAAATATCCCAGGAATAGACAATCCACAGCTCAGTCGGCAGGGCTGGAGATCTAAGCAAATCTTTGTTGAGGGGAATTGGTTTGGGTCTTTTAGTATGAAAAAATCAGGAAAAATGTATGCCCAAAATTCTGCGTCGTGTCAGAATGTAGATTTTTATAGTCTAATCGACGAGGCGATGAGAAAAAAAAAGTGTTGCAAGTAGAATGGAAAAGACATTCCGATGCCTCAGATTAACTCCAGGATTCAGGTAATTCCATGCACTTTGCTTTTGAGCCTTTAATTCTGACCTTTGTAGCTTCAAATACGGGTTAGTTATCATCATCCTGACTACTTGCTATCTCTTCTCTGAAAATCACCTAGCATAGGTCACCCAGACCCAAAATCCGAAAGTGCCTCCTTCAATAAATAACTCCCTTCTCAAAATCCTTTAAGTTCTTTGCATTGTTCACAAGTTAAAATTCATATTTCTCAACCCTAATACCAAGATCTTTGAAGATGTGCTCCTAAGCCCCTCTCCCAATAATTCCATATACAGACTGTCCTTTCCAGTCAGGGTAGGCATTTGATGGCTTATCCCCAAGACCACTCTGTGCTTTCTTTCCATGATATTCACCCTTAAGATCCACCTGCAATCTCATGCCTTGTAGAGGGCATCCCTGACAAACCCGTCCATTAAAGCAGCCACTCTCTCTTATAAACCTATAGTGCTGATTGTGTAAACACTCCCTGAGGGTGTTTACTCTATAGGGGATGATGCCGACTTATCTCAGTATATACATATGTATGTATGTCTCGTATTTCATCTCAGCTGGGTTATAAGCTTTTTAAGGGCACATCGTATGCCTATTTGAATTTACTTGTGACAATTAGGATGGTGCTTTGTACGTATGAGGTGTTGAATTTAAAAAATATATATCGATTGGTTACATTGACAGTAAAATGAGTGTTCCAGGTTTAGTGCATCTGAACACTTCTAACGAACATCTTTTTTTATAGTTTAAGGAGCCAGTAATTGAATGTGTGACCTGCAGAAAGGCAGTTATTTTTACTTTTAATCCTTTACTATTTAATATTTACCCAGTCCCTATTGCAGAAATAACCAGGATCTTTATATTATCTCTTGTCTCACACCTCCCAGTTATATTTACATGCTTTTTACATTTACTTTAAGTATCTATAAATCTTACATAAGCTAAAACCAGGAAATAGAAGTCTTCTTTTTTGTGGTGCATAATTTTTCATCTACCGTATTTTACTGGAAGCAAACTAAGCTCCAAGAACTCTTATAACTCCTAACAATCACTTAGCCAGGAATGTACCCAGTGTACCCCTATCTCTCCCTACCAAGCATATCCACATTTTATTATTTTTTAATTTGGCTAAAAATAATGGGTACTGAAAAATCATTATTTATATAGTCTCCATTTAGAAGACATTTTGTGTTTCTTTGATATCCTAAGAAATGTTCTTTCCTTAGCCACTGGACAGTAAGCTATTTCTTAAGTAGGGCCCTTATGGCTCTCTTGGTCACACAGATGATCACAATGGACTGCAGACACCGCTTGGATCAAGATGGATACTGCCCTGAGGGCATCTCATAGCATGAACAGTGAGGGGAATCTCCTCATCCCTCCAAGGATCTTTTCATGAACACTCAGGAAGGTAGGCTTTGAATGTTTGTGTCATGGAGGAAAAACCATCTTTATCAGTCAACTGGTGTCTATCCTGCTCATTTTGTATGAAACTTCGTGGTGAATGTAAAAGACATGTTAGTCACAGCCTCTGCCCTCAAATTCTGAACAAGGCTGTGGAGACTTAAGACTAAGCACCTATGAAGCAACAGTGGTTTGTAAGAGGTAAATTTTACATAAAATGTAAAATGCTATGCATACTGAAGGAGTGTAGAGAACATCTTCCAGGTCTGGATTTAGAGGGTGTATACCAGACCCTTAGAGGATTGCCAAACCTTCCTTGCTGGGATTGGGTTTAAGCAACATGGCTTTTTTTTCCTGCATACTGTATGCTTTTTGGTAAAAATGTGAATTCTAGAAAGGTGCTTGATTCATGAATATACATCTTCTCATTCTCTCATCTTAATATTTTATTTGTAACCAAGTCCATCTCCTCTTTCAGCCTGAATCATCCACTCCTCATTATGGCCTCCTTGTAGATACCTCTATTTTACACAAATTATTTGTATTGTGTGTCTCTCCCTCAGTAGGTATTTATCAAGAACAAGGAATGTGTCATATATATCTGTGCATCCCCTTTACCTAGAACACAACTTGGCACATAAGGGTGATCAATAAATGCTTGTTAAAATGTTCCAGTGAATTGTAAGCTGCTTTGAGAGAGGAAATTATATCTTGATCACATTTACATCCTTAACATGCTTAAACAATGCTTTGTAAATAGATGGAACTCAATGACAATTTGTTGCTTTAAAGTAAGGAGGAAATATATGAGCTAAACTCTAAAAGATGAATGCTAAGTTAGGGCAGAGCATACTTAATTTCTAGGTTCGGGGCTCAGATACAGAACTCAGGCAATTAGCTGATATGAGAAATATGTCAAACAACACACATTTATCTTCTCCTTCATCAGAATAGTGTATCTCAAAAAATTTCTTTTAAAGAAAGAAGTTGTCATTTATTATCGTGGCATTCCAGGTTTGCTTTCCAGTTCTATTTCTCAGCATCAGACTCAGACAGCACTGTTTCTCTGGTAACTTGTGCCACTCTCGTAAGTGCTAACTGCCTGCCGATGGAGCAGTTTAAAAGCGTCTGAGGAATAATTGTACTTGGCCTTTCACCCTTATGCCTTTAAAATGATCTCTGCTTTGTTTTTAAAGGTGACTAAGACAGTTTGATATCATAAAGGGCTGAGTAAGTAGCCAAGGCAAATGCATTTCAAGTCAGAGATGGGCTGGCCCCCTACTGTTCACATTATAAATTCATCTTGTGGGTCTCTGCAAGAGAAAAACAGTTGTTTCTTGGTGCAGTTTTATTCCTCTCCCCCAGGCTATTTACTTCATAACTGCTCAGTACATGTAAATAAATATGTCATTATCCTTTTTATTTTCAGAGTAACAGCAGTAAGGTAAGAATCGGTGAAAACATCAGGACATAAGCCTGGATTTTGTGAGTCTTTGATACCTGGAAATGCAGAAAATCTCTCTTTCCCTGTAATCTATGAGAATTTAGCTTATTGGCAATGTTACAAAGGGCTGGCTTATTGGTCAGGATTCTCCAGAAACAGAACCAATACTATATAGACAAAGAGAGAAAGAGAAAAAGAGATTTATTATAAGGAGTTAGCTCATGCAATTAGGATGCTGAGAAGCCCCGAGATCTGCAGTCAGCAAGTGGAGACCCGGGAGAATCAATGCTGTTGTTCCATTTTGAAAGTCAGCAGGCTCAAGATCCAAGAAAAGTGGATTTTTCAATTCAAGTCTCAAGGCAGGAAATGACTGATATCCCATCTCAGCAGTCAGGCAAAAGGAATTCCCTCTTTCTAGGCCTTTTTGTTCAACTCAGGTCTTCAACTGATTGGATGAGGCCCAATCACTTTAGGGAAGCAATCTGCTTTACTCAGTCTGCTGAATCACATGTCAATCTCTTGAGAAAAACCCTCACAGACATGCTCAGAATAATCTTTGACCCTATGATCCAGTCAAGTACATAAAAATAAGCAACGCATTTGGTATTGCTTGACTGTGATTGGTTCTTGAATGTATGTGTACAAATATTTATATATATAATTTCTCAATTTAACCACTCTTTGTCTTATTGTAGGTATTTGTATCAATGCATTAAAAATACAGTAAACTGTTTGGTGTTTAGCAAATACCTGGCACTCTGCTAAGTGTTTTACATACATGACCTCTTTTCTTTCTCAAAGCAATCCTATAGGTGAGGTATTTTCATGACTCCAATTTTACAGATGTAGAAACTAAATCTGAGCCAAGTGAAAGAAATTTCCCCAAGTTGCAGAACTTGCAGTTCATATGCCAAGGCTAAAATTCAGCCCTACTTGACACCAAAGCTCTGCATTTTTTTATCTATTTTTCACAACATACCTGAAAATCATGACACTCTGAAAATCTGTATGACATGCAGAATATGAAGATTCATATATAATAGTCTTGTTTCGAGGATTAATCTTTCTGCCTTAGAAGCCAATTTGCAAGAAAATATCATTAGAAATAACACTACTTAACCCATCATACATGTACAGGAATAGCAATGAGAAGGAGGCGTTTCTGAGGTATAAAGCTTGGAATGCCATGTGCTGAATTAAACTCATAGACACTGGATCATTGCTTTTTTTCTGGAAGAATTAAATATTCCCAGTAGTAGAGTATTTAACTTTCATTTCTTTAGAAGACTTCTGGGTCAGGTCTAATTCTGGACTCCCTATGGAAAGTGCAATTAAACAGATATGCTATGATAAAATTATTATGATGCTAAATGTTGCTATGACAAACTAAACAATAGGTTTAGCTACCTTTCAAATTTCAGAGGGAAGAGCCATATAAAAGTATACATGAGAAAGTTTACGTGAAACAGATCAGGTTTTGCTGTCTTCCAGACCTTCATATTGCTCTTCCATGGTAGTTATAAAAAGAAACTCATCAGCACACGATCCTTATGTGATAATGATTCCAGTCAGCATATTTTCCATCAAACTATGCATTACAAGTTCACTTTTGCACCCACCAAATTATTTATGTTTGGTTACTTTATTTACCGTAATTCTCTAGCCCTAGACCACATCACTAGTCTTGACAGGACATTCTATAAAATTTTTCCTTATAGCTATAATGGAATAATTGGTACCCAATTAGCCTTCCCAATTATAAAATTGATCAAAGCATATGAAACATACTATTCCAGGTGAAGGGTAAGAGGTAGTACTTGACTACAACCCTAAAAGAAGGTAAACAACGAAAGAGCTTCATAATCATCCAGTGTTTCTGCCTAGACGTATTTCTGCCTACACAGCATATGTGGAGCTCAAACAAAGCATAATGATCTTACATCATGAGACAAGAGACAAAGATCATAATTGAGGCTATGAACATGGCTGAAATTTTCAGGGCTGATTCCAGAGAGGAAACAGCTCCAGAAACCTGCAAAGGGCCTCTTTGAGTCTTTGAATAAATGCTAATCAGAGCCTGTGCAGCATGAAACTCTTCAAAGCCAAGCAAAAGCCTTACCATGGAAAGAATAACTACGGGGGAGCTGTGACCAAAACAATTCCTGAGACTCACACAGGACTGGGAGATTTTGAGCTCTGATATCCAGAGTAAAGAGAATTTACTGAATAGTTAAAGCATTCAGTAGAGATCCCAGAAAGACCAAAACTTGGGAGTAGAGCTTATTTGATCCTAGAGTAAAAGCTAATTCAGACTCAGCCTATTTAAACTGAAAACAAGTCTTTAAAGGGGCAAACTGATCTACATGTAAACTAACTTCCTGCCTGAATAAAACTTAGCCTTCTTTGAAAAAAAATAACAAGATCCAGATACTCAACAATGTAGAAATGATAATTCCTGACACACAATCAAAACTTAATAGATGTGTGAAGACTTAGGAGAATATGACCTATAACCAGAAGGAGAAAAAAATTAAAAGCCAGGAGACGTAGACCACGGAATGGTGGAACCAGTAGACTAAGGCTTTAGAAAGAGCTATTCCAATTATGTTCAAGGATGTAAAAGAAAAATAATAAATATGATGAAGTGACAAACAGAATATCTCAATAGAGAAACAAAAATCATTTACAAAGATCCAAATAGAAATTCTAGAAATAAAAACTATGACATCTGAAATAATGTATACAAACACACACACACATACACGTACTTATTAGCTTAAAAGTTAATAGAAACTACAGGAGGAAAAGATCAGTGAACTTGAAGACAGAGTAACAGAAACTATTCAAACTGCAGAAACTAAAGGACAAAGGAAATACTTTCCAACTCATTTTATGTGGTGAACATAAACCTGATACTATATCCAGACAAGATCGTTAAAAGAAAACAAAATTACAGACAAATATTCCTCATGAACCTGTACAAAATTTACTAACAAGAGGACAGCCTGGTGGCTTAGTGGTTAAGTTCATGTGCTCCACTTAGGCAACCCAGGGTTCACAGGTTTGGATCCTGGACGCAGACGGAGCGCTGCTCATCATGCCAGGCTGTGGCAGCATCCCACATAAAATAGAGGATGATTGGCAACAGCTGTTAGCTCAGGACCAATCTTTCTCACACACACACAAATTACTAACAATATATTACCAAATTAAATCCAGCAATATTTATAAAGAGTAATGAATAATGACCAACTGTAGTTGATCCTAAAAATGCAAGGTTTGATTAACATTCAAAAACATTGCCAATGTTATACACCACATTAAGAAAGATAAGGAAAAAATCACATGCCATCTCAATAAATGCAGAAAAATTTTGGAAAAAATTCCACATTCATTCATGACTAAAAACTATACAAACTATCAGCAAACTATAACAGAGGGAACTTCTTCAACTTGATAAAGGGCATCTATGCAAAATCTGCGGCTAACTTCACATTTAATGGTGGAAGATTTAATGCTTCCCATTTAAGATCAAAGATAAAGAAAGGAGTTCACTTCCTACCACTTTTACTCAAAATTGAACTAGAGGTTTAATCATATTCGATAAGACAGGAATAAAAGGCATATAGATTTGAAGGAAAGATGAAATAGTGTTTTATTCAGAAACAATTGATAACATATGTAGAAAACTCTAAATAATCTATAAAAAACACTACTAGAACTAACAAGGAAAGTTGCAGGACACAAGATTAATATATAAAATTTAATTGTATTTCTATGAGTGTTTTAAAGATTAGAATTAAAAATTAAATAAAGAATATTACATATCATAGAAGCAAAATCCATGAAATAAAAATGGATAAATTTAACAAAATATGTGCAATATCTGCACATTGAAAGTTACAAACCTTTGCAGAGAGAAATTTAAAAACTTCTACACAAATGTTCATATAATGAAAGTCACCAAATCATTAAGATGCCTCTTCTCCACAAATTATTCAATGGATTCGATGGAATCTCAACCAAAAATCAAACCAGATATTTTGGAGAAATAAATAAGCTGTATCTAAAATTTAAATGAAAATGCAACAGACCTAATATGATCAAAGTAATCCTGAGAAAGAACAAATTTGGAGGATCTATGCTAGCTGATACTCTGATAAATTATGAATCTACAATAATCTAAAAATGTGGTATTGCATAAAGAAACACAAATAGATAAATGGAAGACCATGATAATTTCAGAAATAGACCCACTGGTATTTATTCTATTGATTTCAAATTGTCAAAGTAATGCAGTGGAGAAAAAAAACATTCCAGGAATATCTGGGAACAATAGCATAGCTGTATGGAAGAGAGAGACAGAGAAAGAGAAAGCCTCAACCTCCACCTCATACCATATAAAAACTAAATCCTAGATGGCTTTTAGTCCTAAACTTAAAGTTAAATCTATAAAGCTCTAGAAGAAAATATTGGAAATTGCAGGGTAGGCAATGATTTCTTATACAGAACATAGCAAGCATTAACCATAATTAAAAACCCAATAAATGTTACCTTATCAAAACTAAAAAGTTCCACTCATTAAGAAACCTTGTTAAGAAAACGAAAAGGTAAGCCACATAATGGAAAAATAATATGTGTGCTACATATATGTGACAGAGGACTTGTTCATAATAAACAACTTAGAAAAGTCAAAATAAAAAAACAGCCCAATTTTTAAAATGTATAAAAAACCTTAACAGGCATTCAGAAATGAAGATATACAAATGTATGAGAATGAAAAAGCACTCAACGTTATTTCTTACCAGGGAAATGTAAAATGAAATCCCAATGAGACACTACTACTATACACCCACCAAAATGGCTAAAATGAAAACTACCTGACAACACCAGATGTTGGTTGGTAAGAATATCGAGCAACCAGATCTCTCAGACATTGCTGGTAGAAGAGTGAAATTGTTCAAACTCTGTTGTAGTAATAGGTCTGGCAATTTTTCATAAAGTTAAACATGCATTTATTCTATGACCTAACAATTGCACTCTTAGGTACTTCCCAGAAAGAAATGACAAGTTTACCAAAAAACTTGTAGAAGAATGTGCATAGTAACTTTAGTCATAATAGCCAAAAGCTAAAAACAATCCAAATGCCCATCAGTAGAAAAACAGCTTAAAAATATATTGTCTTATTCACACAAGGAAATAATGTGGAACAATGAATAGGGACTACTGATATGTGAAGCAACATAGATGGATCTCCAAAACAGTACACTGAGTGAAAGAATAAGACACAAAACAACACGGTATGCTTCTATTTCCGAAAAATATTAGGACAGACAAAATGAATCTATGGTAAAAGACATCAGATGAGTAGCTGTATTTGAGGCAGGATGGGAATTTACAGTTAAGGAAAACTTTCTGGGGTGATAGAAATGTTCCATATCTTGATAGAGGCATGGGATACACAGGTACATGCATTCATCAGAACTTATGAAACCTCACTCTTTAAATCTGTGCATTTCATTGTACATAAATCGTACCTCGAACAAGTATTCTTGACCAAAAAATTCAATGGAGAACATAATGCCTGGTACATAGTAGGCACTCAGTAAATACGTGTTGGCTGATATTATTCCCAGAAAGAATCCCAGGTAGTAATTTTTTCCTGCAAAGAACTACAGCCAGTATTGAAGAAACAACTCAAAGAGATTGTCAGTTGCATCATCTCTGTGAACAGCGGATATCAAAATTATTTTTGCAATATTGATTTCTGTTCCGAGTGAAACTAAAACAGACCAATTTGTTCAATCTGCAGAGATTTAGAGAGTGTTAAAGTGGCTCATTGGGAAAGTAGAAGCCTAAGCAAACACAGATCTCTCAGCCTGACCTCTACCTTTATCAAACCCAAGCCAAAGACGGTGGTTGCATTCCTCAAAGGCCATTTGACAGACAGGAACTGTCAGTAACAGTCAGACTTAGCAGAAATTCATTAACCTGCAGACCTTTCCCATTTGGGGAAATATTTTCTCAGTCTATTGAAAGCATACTCATTTCTATAAGAACAACCTCACATGCACTTCCTCCTTGAAGTTTTTTTCAAGCTTTGCAGCCTGAAATGATCTCTACATCTTCTAGATCTTATGGCAATTTCCTAGTGCCTCTATTATAAAACCCATCACCTTCTACTTTATATTACAGCAATTTGGATACCTGTTTTATCCTCTCTTGGATTGCAAACTGCTTTAGAGGAGAGAGATTGCAATTTATTTTATATTTCCACAGAACATACCACACTGTAGTTTTCTAGCCACATATTTGCCAACTAAGTGCATGAATAAGCGGAAGAGTGGAGAAATATTTGGATAAACGATGACAAAGAAAAAATATAATTACAAATAACAGAACATAATTTTGTAGTTTTTCAGTAATTTTGCTAATTTTTTTTCAAATGTATTTATTTATTTTTTTTGAGGAAGAGTATCCCTGAGCTAACCACTGCCAGTCCTCCTCTTTTTGCTGAGGAAGCCTGGCCCTGAGCTAACATCCATGCCCATCTTCCTCTACTGTATATGTGGGATGCCCGCCACAACATGGCATGCCAAGCGGTGCCATGTCCACACCCGGAACCCAAACCAGAGAACCCCAGGCCTCCGAAGTAGAATGTGCAAACTTAACCGCTCTGCCACCGGTCCAGACCCTCAAATGTATTTATTAACACTATCATTTGACAGACATTGTTCTAGCTGGGGATTGTGAGTAAAAGTTGAATTAGACACAGACCTTGACCCTCAAGGAGATCCCAAATAGGAATGGGAGATGGATATATAAGTAATTGTAATGCAGTATATTGGAAGATCAAATGGAGGAGAGTTCAGGAGAGTGTCATCACAAAAGAAAAAATTGTCATATCAAATGGAGTTTTGGAGAATTTATGAGAGAAATTTCAGATGACTTCACAGGGTAATAATAACGACCAGCTCTATAGAGAGCAGACTAGGCTATGTTCAATCCTTTAATCCTCTCAACAATTCTGAGAGGTACTACTGTTATTCCTATTTTACAGATGAAGAAACTGAGTCACTGTTAAGTATTTTGCATAAAGCCATTACAGTTAATGCTGGGATCAGGATTTGGGTACAGGAGGTTTGAACCCAGAGCCCACATCTTCAGTCACCATGATCTGGGTCTTAAAAAATGAGTTGGCATTGCATCTGCTTCACGGGTCTGGTTTGTGTGAGGATGTTCATGTGAGGTTAGAATCTTTTTATCAGTCAAGGTTCTTCATTGTTTCACTCAGGCTGAATTATTGAATCTTGCTACCTCTTGCAGCAACAGAGAATCTACCAGAAAAACATGAGGATTTCTCAGAGTATCCAAGCAGATATTGAATATCCAAACCTCAGGAATGGAAGAACTATGGCAGATTAATCAGTTTTAGCAGCTGGAGATAATGGGCCTTCTCTCTTGGCATCTTTCAATTCTTGAATCGTGTAAATTCTAGATCAATCAACAGTGGTCAAGGGTAGGATCAGGTTGTACCAGGGCCACCACTTGCATAATTATATGGGGTACCATTCATTATAAACTATGTACAGGAAATGTGGAAGATGTCACCTGGAGTTGTACAGTATTTACACACATGGCATTTCCAATGGTAGTCATGTAACAGGTGGAGTGCAGCAGTTTCCAAAAGAGAGGGAAGATTTGAACAGAAACAAAGCAAAACAATACAATAGAGGTATGCTACAGGGATTTCAGGTTGGGGAAAAATTCAGAATTCTCATATACATATGAGTCTCAGGTATTTTATAGCATCTAAATCAGGCCATTTTTTTTTCTTAGTCTCCGCTTATATCCTATGCACTGTAGCATTTCCAACAAATGAGGCACCATTTTTTGTGATTTTGCTTTTTCTAAAGTAAAAGATATTTTAGTGATTTCACCTGTATTAAAATATAGTATATTTTCCCCCTGACTCAGCTCATTACTTGGAACTGTACTGAGCTTCACATTCTCCTCTATTTTGCATCATGGTGCAATGGGGTGAGTAACTAATAAACTGCGTAGCCCATGACTTGAGTTGATTGGTGGAAGATTCAAGATTGGAGCAATGCATCCAAAGGCAAGTCTAGAAAAGGGCTGTTCACTCACACGAATGGTGTCAATGATTCTTAGCTGCTTCACCTGCTTTGTTTTTGTGGAAAAAAGTAGAATGCACAGAGAAAATAAAAGTAATAGTATTATACTATCATGTATTTATTAAACACTAAGTCCTGTATGCGGGTTATTTTACTTATCTTCCCACTGACACAGGTTTTCTTTTCCTTATTTTACAAAGGTGAAAACAAGTTGAAGATGATTTAAGTAATTTACTTATATTTACACTGTTAGAAAGTGGCACAGGTGAAACTAAACCCCATGTCTATATTCGGACCTTCTATGTCAGGTTCACTTGAAAAGAAGTACAATCACTGACGCAGACTCCATGGCTGCCACCACAAGCAGGAGGGCACTCCAGGTTTATTGCCATGTGTAGCACATTCCCCAAAACCTAAATCAACCGGCGCAATCACCTCCTTTCAAACTCAACATTTCCTTCACTTCAAGGGTGTATTGTAATATTGATAATCAATCAATTCCAACTTAGAAGGGAAATTGAGGTTATTTGGTAAGCTCGGTTGCTAAATGCTGCATTACTTTTTTTAAGTGATAGAATTCTTGTTTACTAATTACAGAATTTCTGCCATTGGTAGCTTTTGTCCAGCATCCTGGTGTTATCTTCCTGAGTCTCTTCTTCCTTCAGTGGGGGCCATACTCCTCATCTTAGTGTTGGGTACAACTGGAGTTAATAACAACTTACATGAAGAGTGACTTTTTCAATCAGTAACACTTGACTATACTTGAAAACAGAGAGGCACCACCAACATGCGGTAAATAAATCCCATTCAAGGACCGAGGAAGCTCTATCCGTGTTGTTAGTTTATCAGTAACTTATCAGGTGAAGCTGTACAAATAATGCAACCACTCAGAGCTTCTTTTTCTTCATATATCAATTACAACATATGTTCTAATCTGTAAAAGACAGAGCAAAGGCTAGCATGAGCTAATGTCTGTGCATGTGCTTAAGCTAAATACGAAACACACTGTTAACACATTGCTGTGCTTTACCCTGACAGGGATTTTAAAAGAATCCACTAATTCTTCATATTTTTTAAAGTGGAAAAATTGGGAAACAGGAGGGTAAAAATAGAAGTCATATCTTCCAAGAGGCTGGTAGAGGAATTAGAGGCTGGAGAGGGTTCTAGGGGCCAAACAGCCAAGTGGGATTTGTGCTAAAGCAGGCTAGCTGTGGCAGGCGCTGACTTTCCAAGACAACAAAAATAAAACTGCAAGAAACCACTAACTTCAGCTCATAATGTCAAGGATTACATACCCCAAAATGCAAAGATCCTCTCTTTTGCCTGTCCATTGGCCTTTGTCACATTTTTTTGCACACTAGATGATATTTGGCAAAATCCTCCCTAACTTTCTCCCTTAATGTAGCTCTCAGGAATGTGAAGCTATGTTGAAAAATGTGCAGTCTAAAGAATCAGAGGTCAGAGGCAAGAATCTCTTCTGGCCTGCTAATAGAACTCCAAACCAAAGGACTCACTAGTCCCTTTGAGATTTTGTTTTATGTAAATGTTCCCACCTCCCGGAGAGCCCTCCCTTATGACTTTGTTAGAAAGGCCATATATTTCTAGATTTCATTTAGGGAAAGCATTTGTTCATTCAGGGAAAGAGAAAAACTAATTCCCTGGGGCGCACTGACATTGATGAGAAATAAAGCCAGAGCCCAACAACAGTGCGAGACCAGGAAAATGCCAGCAAAGTAGAATGAAAGTCACAAGATGTTTCAACTGTGCACAAAGGAAAGGGCGGGACCTTGTGAGAAAGTAAAACCACCCACTGGAAAGTTCTCTTTAAATGTGTATTTGGGGGACAGAAGGAAGGGGAGGTCATCTCTGGAAAAGTAGCCCATAGAATCTTCAGACCCAAACTTTTGGTCCGGCCATTTTGTTGAAGAGGGTTAAGTCTGTCTGAAACGGCGTCAGCTGGCTGGAAAACTATTTGACCTTCATTGGATCGTCAGTCACTCTTTTGCTTCAGTGGCTGAATGAAGAGTATGTCATTCTGTCATAGCAAAAATCTGGAGAAAGGGAAAAAAATTAAATCGATCCTCTCCATCTCGGAAAGGCTTAGTTTCATTGGTGTCTAACTGACACAAATACTCTTCACTGGGTTTCTGTTTGCTGGTAGTAATTAAATAGTCCTGTCTTTGACTTCCCAGTCAAATGCCCTGGCTGATGAGTAGGATAATACTCTCCACTCTTAAATGATGGAGTTGGAATCATGAGCGTTTTAAATGCCTCTGATCATAGACATGTGTCTTCCTGGTTTCTTTCTCTTTCCCTTTATAGATTTCTATTCCATTCACCAAATGTGAGAGACTATTAAAATTAAAAACAATAAAATCTATAATGTGCAATACATTGACATTTGTAGCCCTGTTGTGACTGCTAATTGAAATCTATCCACATAAAAATCTGGATTGCAGATGAATAATTAAAGCAATTTATGAATTTACAGGTTTTCCGTTATTTATTAAAACATTGAAAAATAAATAAAAAAGGGAGAAAAGAATAGGGTGTCATTAAGGCACGCAAGAGACCTGGGTGACATGACCCATCATCATTTTGCCACAAAGTGTACCAACTGTGAGACCTTGATCGCCTTATATTTTTTGTCCGTTCGTTTGCCTGCTTGCTTTTCTTTGTAGCCCATTGCTTCCCTGAAGGTAGATGGCAGTGAAATGGTACTGTGATGGACCATGATTTTTTTCCAAGACAATGGTAAGATATGGAGTCCTCTCTCCCTTAAGAAAAGAGTGAATAGCAATTGTCCTGGGTGGCTTTCAATAACTAGTAAGATTAACCCCAGAGAAACCTCTCGTAGCTAGGACATTGATTGTTCTTTCTCATCTGGGACAGAGTCTATTTGAGGAGCCTCAGCCCCATCTTTACAAGGGGATGGGATGAGGTGGAGGTCAAGAGATACACAGTTTCATTTTCTTCTTTAGAATTCCTGTGCTCAGGACAGGTCTCTACACAAAGTCTAGTTGGGAATTGGGGGCATCACCTAGAGACTTTAGACCCTAAAAATGCTTTATTTAGAGAGTCATATACTTTAGAGAGTGTTGCTCTTTATTTTTTGCTTCAACTTATCTGAAAATTACCTGAGGATTCCATTCTGCTTTGCTACAATTGATCACACCACAATCTTCGTACCTTATCTGAGAAACCAAAGGTCAGAAACTATATGGCAGGAAGTAAGGGATAATTTGGCAAATACTTGATGCTAGATAAATGGAATTAAGATTGTCAAGGTCTCAAAATGAGGCTTTTTTCCTCCTTTTTCCTTTTGTTTTCCTGATTTAAACAATTTGACGAACTTCGTTTTTATAGACAGTGTGTGAATTAGATTCTTGGAAGGGCCGACGTGTGTCTTTTGGATCATCTTTCTTGTCAGTATTCAAATAAAAAACTTTACGCTGAACCTAGTAGCATTTTTGAGCTCTTGTTTAACTTTAGTACTTACAGTAATGCAAATCAGTAACACAAGCATGCATGATGCAAGCCATTGGGTTCAGAAGATTTGGGATCTGAGCTGAGCTGGGAAGAAACTGGTGAGAAAGAAAGGAGGCGGAGGCTGTGTGTGCAGTCTTTTCCCTTAGCTCAGGTAGCCACACACCTAAATTTTCTGGATATGACCTTATTTCTTACCTGCTGTCCTCATAAATTGATTGTATTTATCAGATTAAGTTTTGTCCAGATCCTATGCTAGACATATTGTATCTTATCTCTGATCTTCATCACAGTCCTGAAAGTCAATATTCATTAACCTAGCTTGCAAAACATGTGACACTTTGGAACTGATCCATCTTGCTTTAAAGTCAGTACTAGTGGGATGCACCATACTGCTTCTATGTGATCAATGGTATGGAAATGGAAGTAAACATGGGTGTTTAAAGAATGCCAAGGATTCTGTGGTGCTAGATTGAGCATATATGTTGGGGAGTAGGTGAGCTAAATTTGAGTAGATGGATTTGGGTCAGTTAAGGGAGGCCCTCAAATACCAGAGGTAAAGACTGAAGTGTATTTTGGAAGCTACGGAGGGACAGGGCATAAGTGCTACTGACATCATAAAGAATATAAGTATTTTCACTATGACTCTCGTTTTTTATATATAGGCTGCTACATAGAGCCAAGAATATAATAGGTATTGTTCAATAAATTTTTTATGAAAGAATAAATGGAATTCAGTTATAATGCATTTACTGAACTTATTAACAATTAAATCAGGAGCCACAATCAGTTTTATTCAAGGACTAGACTTCATTGATTAATTTTGATGCCAGAGGCAGGATTTGAACCTGTTTCTGTCATTTCTGGACACTCATTGAACAATAATATATTAAATACTGGCTACTTGCAATAAATATATATTGATCACCTGGTATTCACAGCAAATATATATTGAACCCATGCTATAAAAAGAATCAATTTAGTGCTTTGCAGATACCAAGAAGTTTACAATAATGCCTCCTTTTCAAAATACTTAGAATCTTGCTACAGAGATTAGACTTAATATTTTGAAAGCTTTATTAATAATAAAAGAGCAATAACAGTTCACCAGTAAAAATATAAGGACATACATGAGTATATAGCAAGTAATGGCTCAGATAATATTAAGTAATTCAACCCCTATAACAAATTATCTCCTAAGTTTAAAGGCAAGTTTCTATCCACCTGTTAGGAATATTGAAACATTAAATGTATAAGCTGTGCAGACTTATTTATGAATCGGGTGCTTAGAGTGTTTCTTACCAATATTTTACAACTGTACAAAACCAAATCTCAAAATTATAGATTTACTTGGTGAGCTCCAAGTAAGGAGAATGTTAAATTTTCATTTAGCCACTGACGATAACAATCAGATCACAAAGGAAATGATTTGAGGAAGTGAAAGAGATGACTTACTTCTACCCGTGTGACTTGGAAACCACACCCTAAATAAAGAACAAACGTATTCAACGAAGCCAACCCCATGGCCTCTTCTAGGAGGCTCCTTATTGTTCTCTTCTCTTCCTGCCTCCAGATGTTTTCAAAGTCCATATTTTTTCGTTTGTCGACAGGCTCTCTTACTGATATTTGGACTTCTTAGACAGCCATATATAGACTGAGTGCTGCTAATTTCTGCTTCCGGTTTCCCCTTCAGCTTCAGTGTAAGCATTTCCATTGAAACTACTCCTACCTGGGTCTCAGGCATCTCTATTACATGTGCCTGTGGAAGCCAGCTTGTCCTCCATCCAGGCGGGAAGGCCATCCTTATTATCATGGAGGAACAATCACTTTACCAAAGAAAAAATCGAGCAATGAAGAGACCACTCCTGGCCACTTCTCCGTATATTAAAAATAACATATAAAAACAGATTATCCAATTCATGTCCTATCTCATATCTAAGTCTGGCTCTACATACTGGCTGAGAAGGTGGCTGTGTATCCTGAGAGATTTTAGAGACATACCCACATTCCTAAATGATTTGCCAAAGTGTAGTTCCCTGCAGTCAGAAGTCCCTGAATTAGTCAGTTCTGCATAAAACACACATTCGAATGTAAATGCTCTCCCTGTAGAATGACATCATCGCATACACCAGCAGCTTCAATTTCTGGTTGACATAAAACCTATAACTAGATTTAGCCTATAAGTTAGATAAATTTTACCAAGGTTGAAGGATTAGGAAAGATGGAGCTGGAACAGACAGAGCTCATTTGGAAGAGCTACAATGGAAATCAAGAAAGGCTCACAAGACCATTCTATGGGTATTTGGTAAGGGAGGTATTTTTAAAAGAAGTATTTAGTACTGCAATGAGTTAACTTTTTTTTTCTCTTTTTATTCCACAATCTGGCCAATGGCCTGCCTATGCAGTTTGCCTGAGATAGCTGAGATTTTATAATATTTAGAGAGAGCTGAGTAACTGAGCCCCTTCCATTTATCCACCCTTCTAAAGGTTAAGAATATTCTGTTATTTCTAGATTCTAGATATTCGTCCATCATTCACAACATTAACAAGACACGTTAGTTCCCTTCAATGCAGATAGAACTCAGTGAAGACCATTGACTCTGCTATGGATGAATGTTGGTTAAAGGATTTAGACCTAAATCTGTCTTTTTATTTTAATTCATTATGTAAATTCTGTAACACTTCTTCAGATATATTCAAACGGTTCTTTATGTTGTAATCTATATGATAATGCTGTGAGAATCCCATCAAACATTTTATCCTGCTCCATTCTTTGATGATTTACAAACTGATGGTACCTACTCTGCCAGAGGACACTTCTTTCCAGCTATCATCAAAATACAGACACTTTCAAGGTGGTTGAATTACATGTCTCTGTTACCTGTCAGCCAGCAAGAAGTGTGACAGTATTTGTATATGCCAGTAAAAATATGTAAAAGCAAAGAGGTTGACATAATCATTCAATTCACGAAAAATTTGTGGGACTAATTTTTGCATAATGCTGATTTACAGGATAGACTTTATTGTTAATGGAAGAGAGAGAGGCTTAATGATAGCTACCATTTGCTTTGTTCCAAGCACTTTAGAAAAATTATTTTAATTTAAGAATCTCAGCAACCATATGAAATAGAAATTATCCCAGTTCTTTTTTATTTTAAAGATGAGAAGACTGAGGCTAAGTGAGATTAAGCAACTTTCACCAAAGCCACATGTTTACCTAGTGTTGGAGCTGGAATTCAAAGCAGGTCTGTAACCCTAAAGCCAGCACATGACACTCTATCATAGTTCCTCTCTTGGTAGCTCTCTTACCACTGCCATAGTTCAAACACTCTCAATAGACTCGAGAGCCCTCTCTGAAATGGTGAAGATATAGAAGTGTTGAGTGGTCTTCGGAAGCCTCACCCTTCCAGTCTTTGTTTTTCACATGAGCTATATCAACCAAATGCCTTAGGTAGACCCATACTGCCATAGTTACCAAGCCATTGTCAGGAAAGAGGAATTGGTCAACAAGCTCAGTCACAAAGTAAAGTTTAATAACTTGGTCCTACAAATAGACATAACAATTGGATTTCTTGGAGGAACAACTGTAGTCTTCCCTTCTCCAAACCCCCTTTGCCACTCAGCCCCCAGTACTATACTCTGCTAAACTAGTACCTATGGCATGTCTGCCTTGAATCTCATTTTATTACTCTCTCAATTCACTCATCTTCCTCTCCTATTGAGGCCATACCAGGAATTTTAGCCTATACAGCTAGGATAAATATGTCTGTCTAGCTCTCACTAGGACCTCCAAATAGAGCGATGCTTCTCACACAGTTCATCAGAACCACAAGGGAAAATTGCTGCCTCGCTCTCTACTGCCTCTCTCTTACCCTTCCCATTCTGATTGGTTGACCTGTGTTGGGTTGCAGTTTTCTTATGATGTATCAAAATTTAGAACCAAGTCCTAAGAGATTCTAGTTTCACACCTCTAGCTACAGAGTGTGATCATGTCATGACTGGAAGAACTCCTGCAACCTTGACATGTTTATGCCTGATTATATTACCCATCAAGTGGAAAAATTCACTTTGCAAAACTATTTTTCCTGTGGATAGAGCCCATCTGTCTTGTTTACTGGTGTAACTCAAAAATTACTTACAGAGCTTGGCACACAGTATGTGCTCAATAAATATTTGATTAATTTGAATCAATGTTGGAAGGCTGAATGGATGAATGAATGGATAAGTGACATGCCTTTGGCTGGACTACACTCTTCTTTTCTCCCCACCAGACACACCTTATTTTCAAGATAATAATAAAAACTCTGAACTGCTCCTTAAAATTAGGGGCTTATTATGCCACATTAAGGGCCTTATTACACAAGGACCCCTGGATAAAGTATCTGTAGATGATTCTACCAACTAGGAGAGTTTCAGTCAACCTAGGTGAAGTATCAAGTCCTTCTATAGCTCATCTTTATCTTCTGGGAAAGTGAGTATATAGGTAATACAATGATTTATCTAGGTGATACTCGACCACACATTTTCTTATCTCAGTTCTAATTGTTTTCTTTTTGTTTTTCCATTAAAAGTCCTCATCCATATTGACCCAGATCAATTTTGCTTAGTTTATAAAACCTGATAGGATTTTAGCTGGAAAGTGGCATGGCCACAGGTCAGAGTGTATATTCATAAGAAACAAAATTAGTTAGAATATGACTTTGGTTTTTATGATAAATTTTGAATCAGATTTTCAGCGACTTAAAAGTTTTCTTAAAATGTGTACTATGTGCCTAAATTTTTTTGACATTTATAAAGAAGGTTATTCTACGCCTGAGCTCTTTGGTTATCTGACTACTAGAGAATATGATGCAGAGAACACTTACTGCAGGGAAAATGTTCTTTTATAGCATCCTTTAGTATGCATTATAGCTCTAAAAGAAATGGAAGCCAAGACTTCCAAATATATTAAGTTCCCAAAGTTATCACTCAACAATATTTGACACAAAGAGAGACGATAGGTGAAGTTTGCACAGTCCTTGTTAAACCCTGGGTTTAATGATTTTTTTTTTTTAGGACAGTCGTATTAAAATGGGATCGTTAAAAATATACTGCCATTCCAGCAGCATAAAAAATGCATACAATAAGTTCACACAATGCATACCGATAATGACTCAACAAAATAAATGGTGAAATGAAACCAGTATTGCTCACAGTGTGTTTAAAATAACCTTTAGGCATTTGGGATTTTTATTGGTAACAATTTGGTGGCAAACTACTCTGTGTAAAAGAACAGTTTAAAAGCTAATAGGAAATATCTGGCATTAATAATGTGGTAGATTACAGGGAGAACAATAGTGAGGTTACTGCAGAGAGCAATGTATCTAGATAATTAAAGTTAAACCATTTTGGTCCGACAGCAGTGCAAGATACGCCTGCTGGGAACATGAGAGGCCCCATATGCAAAGCTCACTCTGAGAGTGAGAAGTTGGCTTCCCAGTTACACGAGTAGATTGAAATTGAGAGTCAAACAATGCAGAGAAGGAAAAGTAAATCACTGCGATTCACTAATTATCCTCTCCCAGCTTTATTTTCTTTTAACTCCAAAGGTTATTATTATCATTTTAATCCTGAATTATGATGGTAAACACCATATTTCTGTCTTAATCTGTTTTAGAATTATGAACAAACAACTTTAATGTGTGAAAGATCTTGGAGATTCAAGCCTAGATGAGCTATAAATAGAATTATCTATAGTTTGAAATTAAAGTTTAAATCCTGGTGCAGTCACTTCTTCCAGATCGCCATGAAGCGTCCAATAGCATCTTTGTGTCAGTTTCTCAGTATGCATGATAAGGAAGCAAATGTTAATCATGGTCTTGTGACGCAGAGTGATTAATTAATACGTGATTAGGTCTTACCATATCTAAATGATTTTGTTGGCAGTCTTGGCTATGTGTTTCTTAGAAGTCTACTGCTGCCTGAGGTTGATTCTGACAAGTAGTACAAAAGAATAGAAGAATTATAGAGTTTTATCAATAGCCAAACCACATAAAGGGAATCTAAGCTGAGCCAATGCACAGAATATGATCACAGTGTTTACATGTCAATGTAGAAGACACAGTTGAAAGCCACTGAATCACTGATATGCAAAAATAATGATCATTCTATTTATTTTATTCCATTTATTCTTTTGAAGTGATTTTTATTCAGTCATCTTTTGATTTTTGCTTTCCATCAGTTTAACTTTGTCAAAATCCTAGATGAAAGACAGACTGGGTTGGACACATTTTGAATTGTAGGATGGTAGAACACAATATTCAAGAAGAAAAAGAAGAGTATATTTTGATTCAAGTTAGTCTAAAGATGCCTTCAAAATCCTGAATTCAGAATTTGTCAGTCTCAATAAATCCTCACACCTGAAGATCACATGAAACTTCCCCTTATATATTATTCACATTTAGTATTCCACTTAGTAATCACAACAGCCTTATGATGCTGTAGGATAAAGATGCTGAACCTCTGTGGGCTAAAAAAGAAATGTAAGGCCAGTTTACTCAGGAACTGCATGTAGAAACTCAGGGTCTTGGACACTGAGACCCTGCATGATTGAATTAAACAAGTAGACAACCATCGTGATAGAAGGGAAATTTTGAGTTTGGGTAATTAGTCCTTGTTATAGTTTCATAAAATAGGTACAAAAATATTTCAAATATTTTCAGAGAAATCTGAAAATAGGAGTCAAAAATTTGGATCCTGAGCCAGCCCGGTGGCACAGCAGTTAAGTTTGCACGTTCCACTTTGGCAGCCCGGGGTTCGCTGGTTCAGTTCCCAGGTGTGGAACTATGCATCACTTGTCAAGCCATGCCATGGCAGGAGTCCCACATATAAAGTGGAAGAAGATGGGCAGGGATGTTAGCTCAGAGCCAGTCTTCCTCAGCAAAACGAGGAGGATTGGCAGCAGATGTTAACTCAGGTCTAATCTTCCTCAAAAAAAAAAAAATCTTGGACCCTAGATACATACACACACACACACACACACACACACACACACACACACCAGCAAATCTGGACCATCCCAGGCAGGAGGCAGAACTTTGGCTCTGCTTCTCTTTAACAAAGGACCCTGAATTCAGATTTCTGTTAACTTTCAGTAACTTTATCCACAGAATTACAAGCTAGAGAAAATTGTCTTTACCTCCTGGGTGCTATTCTCAAATAAACTAAGTTTATTTTATATCCTAGGTGTCACCCCCAAAAGATCAATAAATGGCAAAACAAAGAAGAAGAGGAAGAAGAAAAAGAAGCAGCAGAAGGAAAGGAGGAGGAGGGAGAACTCCTTCCAGTCCCCTCTGTGCTCATGACCTTCTCAGCCACAGACCTAGCGCCACGATTCTCTTTAGATTCAATTCAATAGGGTTTGGTCATTAACACAAAGGATCCAGAAAGTTCTATGCTTGTCCAAGATGGCAACTACATGTAAGGATCACTTCTTAATACCCTCTTCCCTCTTTTATTCTTTTCCTCTGCCTTTGCTTTCTTAAAGCAAGATCTCTGTAGGAGTGGGTGCTGGGGCAACTGCTCGATGGGAGAAGAAGCAGAAAAAAAGTAGCCTGACTGCAGCTTAGCTTTGTGAATTCAAGAAGTGTGTGTTTGAAAAATGAAGGTGCATAAGTTAGCGTAGCTCCAGGGCGCCGGCTTCCCTAGCGTTAGCATAGTTGACACACTGACAGTTTATATGGAATTTATGTGCCTATTTCCTCTGCTTTTTATGGGAAAACATGTTGTTACCTTACAGCTGCCCACATCACATGCCGCCAATCCGCCTCTGAGCCATAGAGCACCTTTCTCAAGGAAATGTACATACATCAAGGGCTTATGTATTTTTTACAATGTTGTAAGGGGAAAATAATAAAATATGGGTTACTGTGTACACCATTCCATGGTTTAATTTTTTTTTTATTTCACTGGTTTAATTGACTCTGACCATTTTTATTGCCCTTTTTCCCACCTCATCTCGCCATTTTAATTGTTTATGTGTTTGTGTACAATTGGATCGCATCTGGAAAAGGACAGGAGCTGTAACCACAACTTAAAAGCCAATCCTAGAGCTTTAAAAAGTAAATAAAGCATTTAAGCTGCCACATCAGTGGGAAGATATATGCAGATGTAAACAGAAGGAAATGTACGTTTTAAAGTAAAATGCTTAAAAATCAGCTCTTCTTTTCAATCACCTGCAGAAACCCTGGATCCTTTGTGCTCTCTGGCTGGCGGAAGGCGATACACAAGGGAGCATGGCAGGGGGTGTCTTCTACCTCTTCCCGTGGACTATGAGGGTCTCTGTATGACCCAGAGCCAGAGTCTTCACCCGAGCACGGCTGAGATGCCCTCTTGCCCATATTCCTGGTGCCTGCCATCAGCCACCCTGATACCCTCACTGTGGCAATTGCAGCATTTCTTCCAGGAAGCATCCCATTTTCTCTTTTACTCTCTATTCCCATTCTTTCAATGAGATGATAGGAGAAAAATAAAGAATTCCATCCAAGTTATATTTCCCAGAGTTATGTACACTTTGAAATATGACTTTACTATTATGAATCAATCTTTAATTGGGAAGTGATGAAAATAATGCAATGAGAGAGAAAAAAATGGAGACAGATTCATGAATCCAAAGCACTGGAGGCACCTTCCTCTTTGCAATACACAGGACTGGCTCTGGCCCCTTCAAAAGGCAATAAATGGAAATACGATTCAGCATTCATCTTGTCAAGCCCCCCTTCAACTTGTCTGCCCATGCTTCTTGGGCTACCTCTGCTTATGGGTACATCACTAGGCAAGAAAATGTGAGGGAGATTTTTACTCAAAGGAAAAAGATAATGCATGTGAACTTAGTCTTCTAATGGTTAGATTGGATCCTGAATGACGTAAACAATTCTCTCATTTCTCCCCTATGTGTGTGGGGGCGTGTGTGTCTGTGCGGTGTGTAGGAACATCTTGAACATCCCGGCTTGATAATCTTGCCATAGTGAGTTCCCAGAAGATTTTTAATTGGCTAATTCATTGGGGAGATAGAAATTTCAGTTCCAAATATTGCACTCCTCCACCAGACTATCTTTTGAAAGAATGTTATCTAAGTGTATAGAAAGAAAAGTCATAACCTAAGATGCTGGCATAGCAAGAAGCACTTTGTAGCGGTGAGAAGCACATGATCTGCCTGCTGATAGTCCCTTTCCTCTTGGGGTGCCTAGTGAATTATGGCAAAATCAATGATGTCTTCTAGCGTTTGTTTCTCGCTCTGTAATGCTCTCTTCTCTAAAATGACACATCACTTTCTTCAGCACTCTGTACCAAAACTGAGATGAGGCTAAACTATTTAATTAAAACATATATAAAGGATCTACAATAACAAATAGCAAGTGAACACAGATATTTTCATGAATTAAGTTATCTGTTTTGCAAAATATGGCTTATTTATCTTTGTGTCCAGCCCACTCTGGGGTTGGCCATGTCTCTAACTCCTAACTTGTCTCCAAATGACAGGGTCTGTCTTTAACCCTGCCTGCCTGGAAGCCTCAAAGTTAAGGTCAAGAAAAGTCAAGAACTCCAGGTCAGTCTGCTTCAAATATATGAGAGCCTATCATATGGAAGAGAAATTTGAGGTGCTCTGTGGCATTGTGGTGTGTGAAATTGTGATCAATGAAAGTGACATGGAGACATAGTTCAGCCAAAGATGAAGAGGAATATTCTAAAGAGTAGCTCCAGGTTACATGGAATGAGATGCGTTAGGATACTGGGAGTCAGACGTAGAGCTTGAAAGACTAGCAAGGACATAGGACACTTCACATCTGAGTGCTGGGGAGGCTTATAAAGTTGCCTAGGGCAATAAGTCCCTCTTTATCTGAAGATCAATGACTCTATCGTGGTTTCAGTTTAATGTTAAGATTCTTAAAGAAATGGCTCCAAAGGAAGAGGCCCCGCACTGATGTAACTCATTCTACTGTTAGGTAGACATGGCATTTGCCAAATTCTAGGTCTGAATACATGTCTAAGGTGGGAATAGATGCTAACAGGACTCAGTTACCTGCAGCACATAAGTCTTGTGATATCAGAGACAGAAGAGGAGGTATTCCTCTTGCAGTTATTTAGATAATGTTTGGGATAAGTTCTCAGTCTGGTTTTATCTATTATTAGTTTTAGGTTTCATGTATGCTTATCCTATTTATAAAAGGGTTGTGTATGTCCTAGCTCATGGCCCTCTTAGCGTTGTTTCTGAGGGATAAAAATATATTCTGCATTTTTCCTGCCTTACAGTTGTTCCTCCAGACCAAGAATATATACAAGAAGAAATATGACAAGTATAATCTGCTCTCATGCCAACCTGCATTTATTTCAAGTAAAAAGCCAACGAGATCAGAAAGTTTATGCACCAAAATTTGTACAATCAGTGCCACCTGACACTGAACACAGAAAGAACAGGAAACAACTTCAACTTCCTGAAACAGGAAATGTGATAAACAAAGAGAGTGCCGTTCATGGCATTTGGGTGCGTGTGTGTGTGTTTATACTTTCATTGAAGGGAGGCATTCCACAAGCAACTCATTTTGCTAGGTTTTTTTTCCCTATATCCCTTAAACTTAGTCTAAAGATGAAAACAATAAAAACACAGAGAGGCCAATCTGAAAGGAATAATAAAGATCCTTCCATCCAGCTCCCTTATTTTACTCATGGGAAGCCTGAAGTCCAGTGAGGTGAAATGCCTGGTCCACAGTTGTACAGTTTGTTAATGACAGAACCAGAACATGGCAGCAGCCCATTAATCTTTCTCTCATAACAAACCACTGATGGGTTTCCCAGTGGCTGGAATAGATTAGTGGTTTAATAAAAGATCTCTACTGATGTTAATTTTCATATCTGCCACCGTGAATGATGGATTTTAGGACACTGAGGGTCACACCAAAAAAGTTGTTTTCATAGGCATCCTAGTGTGCCCCTGGTATGAAGCATGCTAGTTTTTATTTTTTTTTATTTTCTTTGGGGAAGAGGGGTATTTCCATTTTTTGCTGAGGAAGATTTGCCCTGAGCTAACATCTGTGCCAATCTTCCTTTATTTTGTATGTGGGTCACTGTCACAGCATGGCTGCTGACAAGTGGTGTAGGTCTGTGCCTGGGAATTGAACCTGGGCCACCAAAGAGGAATATGCTGAACTTAACCACTAGGCAACAGGGGCAGCCCCCTGAAGCACATAAGTTTTGATTTTTTTGGAAGATTAGCCGTGAGCTAACATCTGCTGCCAATCCTCCTCTTTTTGCCGAGGAAGACTGGCCCTAAGCCAACATCCGTGCCCATCTTCCTCTGCTTTCTATGTGGGACGCTTACCACAGCATGGCTTGCCAAGTGGTGCCATATCCACACCTGAGATTTGACCTGGCAAACCCCAGGCCACCAAGGAAGCATTCTCGAACTTAACCGCTGTGCCACCAGGCCAAGCCCATGTTAGTTTTTTGATGAAGGGTGAGGTTTAATAAAAGAATTACTTGTATAACAAAAACTGCTAACATTTATTGAATGCTTGCTCTGCAGTTTCGGTTCTAAGTGTTTTCATATATTAACCTTTTGTAATCTTTAATACAGAAAAATGATGTAATTAACATGATTATTCCACTTTACAGAATGAGGAAACTGAGACTCAGGCTACATATCCAATATCACAGTTAGTACGGACAGAAGTGGAATTGTAGTCTAGGCAATACGGTTCCAGAGGCTGCTTTCTTAACTACCAATTTTGTTTCCCTGTAGAATCAGTGTACCAAGGATGGTTACCTATGCTGAGTGATTTGAAAAGAGAGAAAAGTCCCAAGATGTTTTCCCCTTGTCTTCACCACTTCCTGAACCTTCTAGTGAATCTATGCATTGTTCTCAGCGGGGCTATATATATGTAAAGTTGAAATATGTTATATAAGAAAAGTACCATTTAGGCTTATTACCACAACATAATTCATTAAAAATAATTATCACTTTGGAAAACAGAGTTCTAGAAGAAAGGCACTCAGGACAGCTAAGTTTTGAAATGTGTTTGGCAGCAGCACTAGAAAAATCCAGACTCTACAAGGACTTATCTAGATAACCGGAGTAAGATTAAATTATACCAGTAAGAAGTTTCAGGAATGTAGGAACAAAAAGAAGGCAGTGGAATTAGAAAGGGAAAGAAAGCAAGAAAAATGAAAGAAAAAGCAAGGAATTGGCAAATATGAACAATAAATATACATGCATATATATGGATATATTGCATATGTAAATATTCTATCTCACAATAAATACACATATGTAATCTACATCATGATTTATGCTCCCATGTGCGGTTGTTCAACTCTTAGAACCGAGGTTGTAGTACATGTCCACCCCTCCTATTCTTCCTTGACTAAAGTCCCAGTTGAAAATCAGTGTCTCTTCAGCCTGTTCTTTAAATTAAATTTCCTCTACCTTTGTTGAGGTCCTTAACCCCTCAGCTCTGGATTGATCCATTAGGTTGGATATTGTACTGTGAATTCCTCTTTCAAACACTGCCTCTTTTTTCTCCAATCTCTCCTATTCCATTTTAATCAGGCTATTTGCTAGCTCAAAACTTTTCCTTAAGTTTCCCCTTTCTAAAGCATAAAGCTGTTTATTGTAGCATTCAAGCCCATCCACAGTCTAACCTCAACCTGTCTTTTTAGTCCACGGCTCCTTTGACAAGTCCTATCAAATGTATCCATTGGCCATTCCCAGAATATGCTCTGTCTTCCTGGCTTTGAACTTTTGCTGTGGCATTTCCTCCTCTTCGAGTCCTCTTTCCTACCCTTGACTTCAAAAGCCTACCTCTTTTCAAGGCCCAACTCAACTGTTGTCTCCTTTTGGAAGTTATTTTTTATTGGCACAATCAGAAAAGTACTTTTTGGTGAATTCTAAAGGACCTGTAATGATGTGACACCAATTGCATGCTTCCTTGAATTGTAGTGATTTGCATGTAAGTTAGGAATATGCAATAGTGACTGAATCAGTTCCTGTCTTCAAATCCCCTTGATAGCTGAACATGTTCTTCTTGAGCCCAAAATACCTCTTTTTTTACACTCCAATCCTCTCTTTAGAACTTTGCATGGAATTAGGCTTCAAGTACACAGAAGCTCTAAATGAAGCTGTTTTAAATGAATAGATGATAAGTGTTTCGTGTTCTGTCTGCTTACCAGCTTTCTGACCTCATCTCCTCCTGGTCACTCCCATATTCACTACTAGTTACCATGGCCCCTTTGACATTCCTCAAAACTTCAAGAGAAGTTTCCCTCAGGGCTTTGGTCTTATTGGGATGTTCTTTCCACAAATATCAGCCTGACTCACTCCCTCACTGGAAGCAGGTCTCTACTCAAACGTCACCCAATCAGAAAAATCTTCCCTGACCATCATATATAAAATAGTCCCTTCCCATCATCCTTCTCAATCTCCCTGACCCTGCTCTGTTTTTCTCACTGACTTATCATCACTCGACATTTTAGTCATTCATTTGTTTCTTTATAGTGTCTATCTTTTCCCAACTGAAAATAAAATCCATGAGAACACGGAGTTTGTTTTACTCTTAGGGATATGAACAGTATCTCATAGGAGCTTAATAAATATCTGTTGAATGAATAAAGCAGTGAATTATTTAATGGTTAATTTTTTATTGTTTTTGGCAGGACATGAAGAGAACACAGAAAACATAACTGTCTCCAAATCAAGGTAGTTTAAAATAAAAACTGTAAAGCAAAGGCCATATATTACAGTTTAGATGTGTTTACCTCAATTGTTAATACATGCAGATATAGACACATGCTTCAAGGGGCTCAGACTCAAGTCTGATCCACTCTCTGGATCCAGCTACCAATGTGCAGGGAATTATAAGGACAGAAGGACATGTTGAACTACACCATGAGTGTGCACTCAGCAGCACGAAGACTATAGACTATGGGAAACTCTACAGCTTAAATGAGCCAGATTTCAACAGATAAATTATAAAGAGAAGACAGAGATGGAGGGAGAACTTGAAGACCAAAAGAGACACATTGAATTAAAAAAAAATAGGCAGGACTAAACTAAACTAATCTGGAGATGCACATTCAGGTAATAAAATCATAAAAGAATGCATACAAGTAATTACTAAGAAAGTCGTGAAAATTCTTACTTTTGGAGGGAGAGAAGGACAGAATTAGGACTCAGACCATAGAGGGGCTTCTGGGGTAGATGGCAATGTTCCATATCTTGGCCTGAGTGATGAGTCAGGATATGGCCTTATAATAAGTAACTAAGTCATACATTTTGTGTGTATGTGGGTTGATGTATCTGTTTTATTTTACAATAAAATGAGGAAACAAAAGGCTTGGCTCCCAAGTAGAGGTTCCACACTTTAAAATTACAATGCACACTCCTGCATAATCTGCTCAGTATAATCGGCCTGGTGCGTTTTTCTTGAAATCTTCCATGAATGTACTGAATGATGAATTTGGCAAATTCTAGAACTTAATCTCCTGCCTTACCACCTCCACTATCCTCCTTTTTCCTTCACTTTCTATTTGTTCACTGAATTCAGGAATTGGTCTGTGTGCTCAGTGCCCTGTCACTTGCTGCTCAGGGAGCCTTAAGAAAATCACCTTCTAATTTTCTTATTAGGAAGAGAAAGAGAGAGAGAGAGAGGACAGGAGGCAGGGAGGAAGGAAGAAAAGAAGGAAGGCAGTTAGGGAGGGAAGAAGCAGGGAGAAAGAAAAGGAGAAGGGAAGAAAGGGAGAGGACGAGAGAAAGAGGTGGGAGAGGGAAAAAGAGTCAACATAATTCTCTATCTATGTTATTTCTTTGTCCATAGCCCTACCTTGGTAAAAGGGAGAGTGAGTGGGATCTTAATGAAGACCCTGTTTATTCATTTATTTTCCAAAAGCAGGAAACTTTGGTCCCCAAACAGCTTTAAGGATAATTAAAGCAAGGATGAAATGTATTGATCAATTCCAAATTTTCTCACAGGCGTGAATAATTGCAGTTTGGACTTTGAAAAATTCCAGAGGAGATTGCAAGAGAAGAAAATCCTGATCTGGGCTGTGTCTGACTATTTTATTTTCCTTTTCCCTTCTTACGGTTATTAAAATTTAGCTCCAGACACACAAAGACAAGAAGAATGTGCACAGTGCTTAAGAAGATTTAAAGAATGACCCTACTGTGTCTGTGCACATCAGTAAACATTTTACAGTATGCTGGAGACACCCAGTCAATAATTTAGGAGAAAACAATCAATATGTGGACACTACATAAGCCCACAGCCACAGTACCTTATGGAAATCTTGGCAGTTTCTCTAATGGCATGAAGTGATGCGATTGAAGGGATTTTTTGCCTCTTCTTGATACTGCAGTGGCATGATTTAATTTAACACGACCAAGGTCTCAATCTTCTGCTGGTAGCCCATCAGCTGGATCACAGAGTCCAAAAGCAAGGGGGATCACTTAGGAAAGAGAACCAAGTAGAACGCAGAAGGATGGGTTTTCACTCCTAAGGATCTGTGACCCTTGTAGCTCCTTTAGCTCTTTTCCCTGGCCTGAAGAGAGTGTTGGGTCACATCCCAAAGCAGGCAGACTCGATGTGGCCAGGCAGCTAGGACTCTTCTCTGTCTCATAAGAGCAGTAACTTTGTTCTAGCACTCTAATAAAGCTAGACACTGAGCTAAGGCCTCAGAGTTAATCCTGCCCACCATCCCAAGCATGTGAGCCTGCTGTAATTATTACATGTAGATGAAGCCCCATGGGCTTAGAGGGTTTAAGAGACTGGTCTTAGCCAGAAACTCAGGAGCTGGAGTTTTCAACCCAGTGGAGCGCTCCAAAGCCCATGCTCTCAAAACCACTCTTCCTCCCTCTTTGTAGTCCTTCAAAATTGCAAATTTTTCTTCAAGTCGTCTAACATCACATATGTGAAATCCTAACGTGTTAGCCTTTGAGATAATACTGAAGGGGGTAAGATGAAGGGGAAATTCCATAGCATCTGGCATCAGAAACCTGGATTTCAGGTCCAGGCATGTAGATTTACTGGCTTTGAGATCTTGAACAAGTTTGTCGTCCTCTCTGAGCCTCAGTTCAGGCTCATATAACATGCACACTTACCTTACACAATCGGACTGAGAAAGTGGGATAGTACATTTGGAAGCTTATCATACACTCTGATGGGTCACAGGAATATGAGTTGTTTTCTATGGGGAGGAAACTGCAGACCAGAAATATTAAGTGGCTAGCCCAGAGTCACACAGTTGGTTAAGTTAGTTAAGGCTTGAGCTGAGAATCCAAGTCTCTTGACACACTTACAAAATTTCCCTCAAAAGGCATGCAAAATTAAATTGAATGAATACCTATTAATCTTAGTGCTTTTTAAGGTAAGGGGTGAATATTAATTTGTTAGCACTGTGCTTGGCACACTGTAGTTATTTATTAAGTATTAAGTATTATAGTTATTAATATTACTTTCAGTTTTGTTGTGAAGAAGACATTAGATGAGAAATATAAAAAGATTTTAAAAAATAACATACAATACTAATAATAATGTCAGGTAAAGTTAAGAGATTATATTTAGTATTATGTTTAAATTCAATAGCTCTTGACTCCCCATCTACACATTATCCAGCATTGTTTGATCTTGATGCTATCAGAAAGGAAATAATTGATCCCTTCTGTAAAAGGACTTACCTTCTGGTCCAACCCCATTTTTATTTATGTATTTATTTATTTTTTGAGGAAAATTAGCTCTAAGCTAACATTGCTGCCAATCCTCCTCTTTTTCTTTTTTTCTGAGGAAGATTGGCCCTGAATTAACATCCATGCCCATCTTATTCTATTTTATATGGGGGACACCTGTCACAGCACAGCTTGATAAGTGGTACAGTGGTCTGCGCCTGGGATCCCAACTGGCAAACCCCGGGCTGCTGAAGTGGAGCACGTGAAGTTAACTGCTGCAACACTAGGTCGGCCCCTGGTCCAATCCAATTTTTAATCTGAGCATGTCTCATAACCCCAATCAATACAGATATCCAATATCCTTTCCCCTCCTCACTAGCCAAGGTAGACTTAAAAGTCTTAGAAGGAAATTCAAGTATTTTCACATGTTGTCATAACCATGCTTATGTCTCTCTTTAAACTCTATTTCACACTCTGGGAGAGGGTGCTAGTCCAGTCTGCCTTCATTTCCACCAAAACTAACCACTCCTTCCATGGTTCCTTGAGCTAAAGGCCACTTTCAGAAGTGAACTGAATGAATCATTCTGCAGACATTCATTCACGCTCCACCTGCCCCAGTTGGCATCATTTTTGTGCTGGTGAAACTGGGTCAAGTAAACCACATAAGTAGACACTGGGGTGTTGGTAGAAGGTAGGCGAGAAAGCACTGAATAGCAGTGCAATTAAGGTAAGACTTCCCATTGTCGTATTGCAAGATGCTGGTGTGAGCAGGAGGCAGAGCCACAATGTGTTATTAATCCTTTTCAAGTTCTTGCCACCTCCTCATGAAGTCTCCTATGGTGTCTTGAGTATCCTTAGTTCTGGTTCCTTGCATGGACCTTACCGAGCTTCAGACCAGAGTTGAACTGTGGCTGGGTGACTATCTTCTCTGGGCTGCCCGATGCTACACCTGAGCTCCAAATAGCTGCTGATCTTGTGAATCAGATACACACGAGTCTGAATTGGCCTGACTTCTCTGTTTATAGTAGGAAGTGTGCTCTCTCTTTCAGCTTGCACAAAACAAAAGCCTGTATTAGGCGTACAGCTCCTCTGTAGTCAGGAGATGGCCATGCAGGGGGATGAAGCCAATGACAGCCTCTCCCTAGAGCTGGGGGCTTTTCCCACTTGTTTTCTTTTTTAATTTGTCGACCTAAGCTGTCTCTCTACCTTTTGAAAAGGACATAAGAAGTCTGAGCCCAGGGAGCTTCTCACTAGTAGTGCCTTCCAGGAAATGAAAGGGCCAATTAACAGGGTCCCCTATCTGGGATCTCTCCTCCTCTTGCGGACTTGCTGGGGACTCATAAATTACCCATGCTGAGGCAGATAGCGAGACCCTAGGCACCTGCTCACAGCTCTTCAGACACCACAGACTGAAAGCAAGCTTCCCTCTGAGAGGGCCTGCGGGACTTTTGCTAAACTTGCCTCAGTGGGAAATCAGTGGTTAACTAGGTCATAGGCAGCCGATGGAAACTCTAAAGGAAGTGAGTCTGCTAGGACTGGCTTTCTTTGGAGAAAAAAGTTTGTTCTTTAGACAAGGGTTGGAAGAAGCTGGAAAAGGTGCTGATGCTTTGAGGAAGAGAAGAAGGGGGAAATGAAGAATGGAAGGAGGGAAGTGAGAAGGGAGTGATGGAAGAAGGAAAGGAAGGAAGGAAGGAGAGAAGGAGAGAAGGAAAGAGAGAAGGAAGGAAGGGAAGAAAGATTCTACACATTAGCTGCTGCCTGCTTCCCAAAATAAACAGATGTTTTGTGGACTTGACATATCAAGATCTGATATTTGTTTGTAAGAGTTTAGCTGTCCTGTTTTTTTGTTTTGCCTGCCTTGCCACAAGATTTTGCTGGTTCCTTCTAAATATCTAGATCTCACGAAGCTGAACTCCTTGTGAAACAGGTAGACAGTCAAGTAAACAAGCAAACAAAGAAAAGAAATGCAGAATGTGCTAAGAAGTAAATGAACAGAACAGGATGAAAAAAGTAACAAAGGTGCCTACTTTAGACAGGGCAGAGAGACAGACCTTTGAAGGAAGTGATGTTTAGGCTGAAGTCTGAGCCGTCAGCGGAAATGAATAGAGGGGAGGGTAGCACTCGAGGTAGCTGGTGGGCACCAAAGATCCCAGGAAGGTGGGAGCAGCCTAGCATTTGACGGAAGGGTGGGTGAGTGCAGGGCACTGAGCAAGGAAGATGGCTCAGACATTGGGACATAGTGAGGAGTTTAGACCATATTCTAAGTGCACAAGAAGTGATCAAATATCTTGAAATAAAGGATTGCATGTACTATACTCATCTTCTAATAACGCTTTCAGCTGCTGGGCCAGGTACAGATTGCAAGAGGACAAGGACGAAAGTGGAGATTTCTAGAGAGATGATGGTGGTTTGGCTAACAATTATATCCTCATATCTCTGTCATGTTTTAATTGTTCTAATTTTATATGACTTTAATGCCTGACAGTCTAAGTCTCGATTATTCTTTTTCAAAAATATCTTGGGCATTTTCAGCTATTTTATTTTTTGAGATATATTTTATAATTATTTTGTTACAGATCACATTCTCAGCATTCACTGAGATTCTTGGCAGAATTACATTAAATATTTTAATTAATTTATAGAGCATCTCTCTATAAATAACATTGAATTGAGTCTGCCAACCAGCAGGAATAGATGTCTCAGTTTACTTTCGTGTGTGTGTGTATGTGTATGAGAAGATTGGCCCTGAGCTAACATCTGTTGCCAATTCTCTTCTTTTTGCTTTAGGAAGATTGTCACTGAGCTATCATCTGTTCCAGTCTTCGCCTATTTTGTATGTGGGATGCTGCCACAGCATGGCTTGATGAGCAGTGTGTATGTCCATGCCTGGGATCCGAACCTGTGAACCCCGGGCCACAAAAGCAGAGCACACATCAGTTTACCATTTTTTTAACGTGTCCTTCAGTAGTTTCTCATATAGATCCTAGACAAAGATTCTTCATTCACATTTCTTTCTAGGTATTAAGCAATTCTTACCAATTATATTTTCTCCTTATATTTTCTAATTATACAACGTGGTATGAAGGAATAGTACACAGTTTTGTATGTTACTATTTTTAATAGTTTTCAAATTGGTTTTCTAAATGTGCAATTCCATCATCTATCAATATCAATAACTTTCCAATTTTCCATTACTAATCCTATTTTTCATCTTTCCACTTTCATTCTACTCTTATTTCAAAGAACTTTTTTTAAATAGTGATAATAGTAGCCACCATTATGGATATTTTGGCCTTGGTTTGAAACAAATATTTTGTATCATATTTAGGAAATATTTTATTTTTTATTTCACAAAGCATTTTTGGCTAATATTAAACTTAGGTTATTTACAAATTGTGTATATATTTAGAAGTGAATTTCATTTATAGTTTTCTTTTTTCTTACATTTATCTAGTTTATCTGGTCAGTATTATATTAGCATCTTAAAATGAATTAAAAGACTTTTCATCTTCCAACGTCACAGGGAAGTTCTCTCTTCAGTGAAAGTTAGGAATAATTCACAAGTTGAAACATTTAGTTAGGCCAAGTAACATTTTAAAAATAATTATTTGATTGTTTCTAAAATTTTTTATAAATTCCAACTACTAAGATTTTCTATATCTTCTCACATCTATTATAATCATATTTTCTGAAAACTATTTTCTCCATATATTCAAATATAATTGTATATCATTTTCTCTTAGTGTTATTTCCATCTTGTATATGTGTGCACATATTCTATTTCTTTTGCTAACTTGAATATTTATGTTTTTTTATTGCTTATGTTAATAAGCATTTTACCTCTGTGCTATTTTTCAAAGAAGCTAAACTAACATATTAATTCCATTCTTTTTCTGCTTTCTTAGTTATTAGTCTCTTTATTTTTAGCTTCATTATTTTCTTCTTCCTCAAAACCTCAAGAGTGCATAATTTGACTCAAGGATTATTTATAAAAATATTTTATAAAATTTCATGAAGTTTTATGTTTTCTGCACTTACTTTCATTATTTATTGTGAGTTGTGGATTTGGGGAATCTTAGAATAAGATCCAAACAATTTCTTGCTTTTTATATTCTAACCACAAATAGACAGTTTGGCAAATATCTATAAAATCAGTTTATAATTTTGTCTCCTTAATCTATTAAAGACTGAGAGAGCTATATTAATATTTTCCACTACAATAATTTTTGCCTTACATAATTTACTTATTTTATAGTAAAGAGAAAATCCCATGTAAATTATACCTTTTGTTTAAAAAGAAAACCTTCTTTGTCACACAAGATAATTTTCCCAGATTTTTATGCGTCTGTTTGCAGAGGGATCACTGTTTTTTCTCTTGTTCCCTGGCCTCCTTCTTTTCTTCCTCCCTTCCTCCCTGTCTTCTTCCCTCTCCCCCTCCTTCCTTCCTTCCTTTGTTTCTTACTTTCTTTCTTCTTTCTTCCTTTTCTCTTTCAATCTTTCTTTGTTTCTTTCTTTTATTACTTACTGAATATTTTCTTTCTGTACCTCCTGAGTCTCCTTGTAGCTTCTATATGCATCTTGTCAAAGCTTTATTTTATTTTACCTAATCTGAAAGTGATAATCTAATAAATCAGATAAAAGTCTTATTAACTGTATTGTCCAAATGGTCATGTTTAGTTTACATCAGTTTTCCTCTGTTATGCATTGTGCTTGTTATGCATCTTTGGGACATTCTTGATTTTCCATCTTTTGCTAAATGAACTATGTTTTGTCTCCCACACTCTAACTCCTTTTCTTAATTTGGGAAGTACAAATTTAATTTTAAATTCTACTTGTAGCTATTTTTAAGTTTTGAAAAATAAATATGTACTTTAACCTGTGTTCTTCTCTATTATCAATTGTCATATTGATAATGATTTTTTGTTGTGAAAAATAAATATGTACTTTAACCTGTGTTTTTCTTTGTTATCCATTTGTCGTATTGATAATGATTCTTAAAATTTATTTTAAAATATAGATGCATGAAGTTTGCCAAAAATATTTTGTAAAAGAAAAATTAAGAAGGAAGGCTTTTCCCAACAGAGATCAAAGATATTAAAAAGTGCAATGACTTGAAAAATGTAGTTCTGTTGCAGAATACATATCTGACCAGTGGGAAAGAGAAGCAAATTAAGAAACAGCCTCAGGAATTCAAGAAAATTCAGCAGATGAAAACGTTAGCATTTCAAATAGAAGGGGAAGTGATGTATTTTTCAATAAATGATATTGAGGAAGATAATTATATATTTGGAAAAGGTAAAGTCTAGGCCTTATTCCAGCAGTATGTATTCTAATGGGAAAAGACAAGCTGACAAGTAAGATAATTTCAGGCATTTCTAAGAAAAGACTGAAAATTAAAAGGGTAGATAATGCTGACCAGAATAGGAATGGTGGAGAATTTCAATAGGGTGATACCAAAGACTTTTTAGGAGAAAAATCTATTAATCAGCTATGTAAAATTTGGGGAAGCACATTTTAGGCTAAGGGCTTAGCAAGTGTAAAGGCCCTGGGGTAGAAATGGGTACAGAAGGCTTGACCTCTGAATTAAGGCCAGTATCACTGCAGCTTAGAGAAAAATAAAGAGAAAGTTAAAATCAAATTAAAACAAGAGGAATAATTTTTAAGCTAGATTGGCAAATTTTATTTAATAGCTACCTAGTTTGGCAAGTGTGTGGGAAAACAATCACTGTTATACTTTCTTAACAAGATTGTAGATTGATGAAATCTATTTGGAGAACAACATCTGTATCCATCAAAATATGGAAATGTACATCTCTTTACACAGTCGTCCATCTTCCTAACATTCACCTGATAGAGAAACACACAAATAGGCAAAACAATATCTGTTGCAGCGTGTGTAGCAGCAAAAGAAGGAGACGAACATGTCATGGTACAAACCACACAACAAAATATAAGGCAGCTGTTAATCAGAAATCTACTGATTTACTCCCATGGAACACTTCCCACAATATATTTATTATTGTTGTTGTTGTTTTGCTTTATTTAAATTGTTTTACACAATGTATTTTTTTAAGTGTGAAAAAATTGCAGGGAACAGCATTATGTGATGAACTGTTATTTAAAACATAATTTTTGTGTTATACGTAAATGTATGTGCAACACTGTATATTTAGACAAGAATTTGGGGGTTGAGGGAGCCTGGGAATCTGACATCAACATGCACTGTAACAAATACACTTAGAAGTATTCTCTTCTGTATCTTGAGTGTATTTCTATGCCTTTTATGTTACAGAGATACTTTATGTCCTTAAACAAAGCCTGGGCTGCCCATATTTGGAAAGAATAGCGTCGTCTTATTTCCGTGGCGGGGTACTGCTTGCTCTCAGATTTCTCCTCTCAGCTTTTAAGGTGAAGAGTTGATTGCTGTGCATTCTTGTTGTCGGCACACCTTCCACCAACCTGAGGTGCGTGGGAAGGAGGGCACATCCGTGTGCGGGACAGTCTTCATTGTGCTATTTCTTCTTCCACGAACCAGTTTTTCAGCAACTGAGTTTCATTACAGCACTCTTCAAATTGTATTATTATCATTATTATTATTGTCAAATAAAATGACAAGGTGGTCATTATCTTATAGTTTCACGATTAACACATTTCTCCCCCCCCGCCCCCCCCAGGACTGGATTTCTCCATTCCTCTCTTTAGTACATAAAATATATTTCTGAAATTCTAGAAAAATGATTTCTCTCTAAATCCACGTCTCACTTGTTTGTTCGTTCATGAAGAGAAAAAGCAGAGCATTCATACATACATTTTCGATTAGCTTTTGGATCCTGAAATAAGATTTCATTTACTGCTTCATGGCAGTGTACGTTAAAAACATACTTACATGGCAGGATAAGAACCCAACAAAGCTTTATGTTCGGAACTCGGACTATCAGCTTCTCAGAATGGACAACTCCCACCTCCACGCTTACACCAGTTCCCTCTATTCAAAAAAGGAAGCATAGTGCTATAAATACCACATCCATTATTCTCATCAGATAATCTTCACTTCCAGGTAAATGGCAACTGGTTTTATTGACTCAAGCTACAAGAAACAGAGTAGACAGTATCTGCGTTTGAATTGCATTATTCTAGGCAAACGAGATGTATCATGCCCCAATCTCCCACTAGCCAAAATGTCCTATTTGCTGCCATATCATTCAAATAATCAAGGGCCTTCATAAACTGACTTTGTGTTATGTATGTCCCCCTGCTTCCTAGTATATCTATTTCAATTCTGTTAAACTTAGCTTCTCAGCTCTGCAAGCACACCCCTTCACACACCACCATTTCTATGTCTTTGTTCACAATTTTCATCACTTCCAGAATGCTCACCTTTTCCTCCTCAACTTAAACAAATTCCTCTCATCTTTCAAGTGCCCACTCAATTCTCCTCTCTGTTTTGAAGCCTTCCACACATCTTTATTCATCTTCCTTCATCATAATTCCTGCAGCACCTATAGTTTGTACCATGCTATCTAATTACATGTTGTCATATTATGCTGTTCAACTTTGCTTTCATAGACTGTGAATTCTACCAATGCATAGATAATACACTTCTTTAGAATTACCTACCAAAAAGAGACACATAGTAGGATTTACTATTAAATAACAGGGAGATTAAGTGATTACATAACTGATCACAGGAAATGATGACTCCTCAAGTCTGGCTGTAATAGTGACTACTCTGGTGTGGACAGGTGCACCAGCATCACTGGGGTGCTTTTGAAATCATACACAACCTCTGTACCCTCTCATTCCTCGTCATACCTCCACTGTGTCAATCTGGTGTTCCCACTCAAGGGGACATTCCTTTCTGTGAGAATCATCATCACAGTGAACAAAGGGCACTTATGGAAATGTGTCATAATCTTCTATATGATAGACTTAAAAAAAGCTTTTCACCGCTGAGCTAGGGCGCAGAGTAAAGATATAAATACTTGAAAGATAAGTTGTATCTGTTTCCCTAAGGAGAAATGCTTACCTGTGAGTAAGCTGAAAACAGAGATAGGTCAGCTTATGGAAGACCTCGGAGACCATGTGAGCATAATGGCTATATTTTAAAAAATTATTTCATTCTGGCATTTTTCACTGAAGAATATATCTTTGTGCTTCTTTCCATATTAAAGTATAAGAGTTATGTCATTTTACCACTTCACATCCATTACTTGCTATTATCAAAAAAAGCAGAAAATAACAAGTGTTGGCCAGGATGTGGAGAAGTTGGAACCCATGTGCACTGTTGGTGAGAAGGTTGATGCCACTGTGGAAAATAGTTCAGTGACTCCTCTAAAAGTTAAACATAGAATTACCATATGATCCAGTAATTCTACTTCTGGGACTATATCCAGAAGAACTGAAAGCAGAGATTCAAACAGATATTTGTACATCCATGTTCACAGCAGCATTATTCATAATAGCCAAAAGGTGGAAGCAACTTAAGCATCCATCAATAGATAAATGGACAAACACAGTGTGGTATAGACATGCAATGGAATATTATTCAACGTGAAAAATGAATGAAATTCTGATATATGTTACAAAATGGTTGACTCTTGAAAACATGATAAGTGAAATAAGCTAGGCACAAAAGTCCAAATATTTTATGCTTTCACTTACATGTGGCACCTAGAATAGGCAAACTTACATAGACAGAAAGCAAAATAAGAGTTAAAAAGGTTAGGAGGATGAGAGAATGAGGAGTTATTATTTAATGGGTTTAGATTTTCTGTTTGAGATGATGAAAAAGTTCTGGAAATGAATAGAGGTGATGATTACACAACATTATGAATATACTCAATGCCACTGAATTCTACACTTAAAATGGCTAAAACTGTTAGTTTTGTGCTCTGTATGTTTTACTACAATGAAGAAAAGGAAATATTTCATTTTAAAAAACAATTTGTTGTATGGATTATATAGGTCTAACTTTGATGTATCTATTTGTTTATTTTTTGTTTTGTTCAGAATTATTTTATAGGAAACACGCATCTCTAGTTGTATATTTTAGGTTCCCATGCGTGAGAAACTCAGTCCTTCAATCTGCCCGTTTCCCTCCATTTAATGTGCTCACTTGGCAATCTCAGTCAAACCACTGTCTCACTCCTTTGTGCTGCTGCCCTTGGAATCTTCTCCCTCACTGTGAACCACACAAGCCAGATGTCCAGTTATAACAGAGTGGCCACCTCATACACATGTAAAGCAAACAAAATTTTATCATAATTAGGAATCTGAGTACCTTGCAAATGAAATGAGACTCTTTCTGTACTGTTGCTACCTCATAAAATATATGTTTCTATTTAATTTGATCAAACTCTCATAGGTTTAACTATGCTTCCTCATTTTAATCTTATCTCACTATTTATAGCCAGCTGTGAGTTTATTTTTTTAAACTAATTGTTTTCATTCCAAGTCTTCTTTTCCATAATTATCTAATTAATCCAGAGTTAGGTCTTCTGTGACTCAACTCAGACAAGTCTACTCAGATAACATTGCCTGACAATCTGACCAATAACCTTCTGTCACCTGTTTGTTTCTCAGGTAAACATCCACCACTCATTTTCAGGTACCATTCATCATTCTAGGCAGTTCCAGTATATTCTCCTTATGACCAGGAACTGAAGTAATTATGCTTTAGGCTTAGTTACCTCAGAGATGTCTCTTCAATGACAGACTAACAGCTCTTTATCTTTCGCAGAATCTTCTAGACTTCTGTCCATCTTCTGGAAGAAAAATAGAATCAGTACTCTCTTATCATAGTCAATGCACTTATTGCATTTTCCATTGTTAAATACTATTCTAAATCTTATGGCAGAAGCAAAACTGATTATAAAGCCAAACTTGTTATATAATCAAATTTGACTTTAGCTATACTGGTATTGATCCATAGTGTTAATTTTGAAATTCTATTAACTTCATATGACTCTAAGGAGTAACTATTAAGAAAATATATATTGATAGTAAAAAAAGTGTAAGAGCTCATTTTAGTAAATAAAAAGTTTTGTTGTGATAGGAAATCATATTACCATCAGCCACAGATACATAATGTGAGAGGAGACCTGGAGAAGGAGGAAAGGGGAACAGTTCAATTAAAAAATCAGCCCTAACAAATTAAACAACAATACAGTAAAAAAAATCAGTCTGTAAGTTTGTGTTATTAGGTATATAATTCATAGAATCTACCCCAAAGTCTCTTAAAACACAGTGGGGGAGATTAAGTAATCTGAACCAGAGGCTCATCCTTTATAATTCCTATGGGATTCATAAAAGAAACCTCTGGGAGAGTAAAGGAACAGAAGTGTTAGGTACTCTGGCGCCATCTTGAAAGGTGGATAGGATTGGATAAATGTGGAGGAGAGTAGAACATCCAAGAAGCGGGAAGATCCACAGCAGTGGGACCTGTGGCAGATGTGACTGGAAGCGATCAGAATTCTGAGCTAATAAGAAGAACTGAATTGATACTGGATAAAGTAGCCATAACTCAGATGTAACCAATTGGCAGGTGCAGATAGCCAGTGGATGGCTTTGAAGACCAGACTCTGTAGGTGAATAGTGGAGGTCCCACTGTGGAAGGGGCATTTTAGGAATACAAACCTGGTGACAACATGTAAAACATTCTGGAGGGAGAGAGATTATCAACAAAAGGGAGAGGGAGAAGAATGAATAGAGGTTGTGTCCTCATGACCGTGACTTTTCTGTGAGGTGAGGTAGGTAGAGGAGGGTGCATCAGGTGCCTGCTGTGTTAGGGGCGGGGCTTAGCACCTTATCTCACTGTTTGACTTGTTTTAAATCATACCATTTACTGTGAGATTTCATAAACATTAGGGTTTCTTATATTTTACCATGAGGGGTTTTTTTAAAGGTTAAGATCTATGTTAAGATAACGCTTTGAGTTTTCTTTGTTTATTTTGTCCATCTGCTCTTCATTTTATAAGCAAGAAGGAAATTACAGAAGTACAGTTACAAATAAACCTTTGCAACTGTAACACATGTATTGAGGATTAAGTAAAAAAAATATACATAAAATAATAGTAATAACATAATAGTTAAACTTTATTGAATGTTTACTATATATCAGCTAATATTCTAAGCTCTTTCTCTATGAAGTCTTTTTAATCAGCACAAAAATCTCTATAAATCAGATACTATAATTATTCCCATTTTACAGATGGAGAAATCAAGTCACAGAAAGAATACATTTGTAGAAGATCTCAAAGCTAGGAAGTGATAGGATCAGTATGAGAATGTGGGCAGTCTGCCTGCCAGCCCATGCTGGTAACCACCAGGCGAGGTGGCCAAAAAAGCACTAGCAAAGGAAATCTAACACCAAACCTCAAAACATAGTCACTCTGCTGCACATCCATTAGCTCTCTAGAATAGCAATTAACGATATCGTATTGTATGCTTGAAATTTGCTAAGAAGGTAGTTAAGTGTTCTCACCATAAAACAAGAAGAAAGAACTATGTGAGGTGATGGATATGTTAATTAACTTGAATGCGGTGATCATTTCATAATGTATACATATATCAAAACATCAGGTTGTACCCCTTAATTATATACACTTCTCAGAAAAAAGAAGATAATAAAACAAAATCATTCTATTAATCAATAACAATAATAGTGATAATTAGGATGCTGTAGAGCCTTTTAAAGACTGCTTTCAGCACTCTATTATTGCATAAGGTTCTCATCACTTGACAGGAGAAACTGAGGCACAGAGAGATTATTTGAGAGACTATTCTAGAAACACTGGGTTTAAGCTTGAAATTTTTTCAGGGCTTCAATACTTTTCTACTTTACATAGCACACACGCAATTACCACTAAAGTTTAGCAAGTAATAGAAAAAAGTAAAATGTCCCCAAAGAGAAGAAAGTCACAAGCAATCAAAACTGAGAGAAATGTCAAAATTAACAAATAGCACCTGCAGAAAATGAATAAATTAAGTATTATAGTGCTTTATTATTTTAAATTATGACACCACTAGCTGAGCTGGGAAGGCTTCTTTTTTCCTGGTTATTGTATCTTTAAAAATATGAATTCCATCTTGACTGCCTCTTTAAATAAGATTAATTCATAGCGTTTCCCATTTAATTGCTTTATCTGTTTTGGTCCATTAGATTCTATTCAAGAGTACAGCTTTTATGATAAATTAAATTCTAGGGTTTTATTTTGACATCTAAGTTAATTTTTAATTCTCAAAAAAGTTCTGCCCTGTGCAACTTAGTTCTTTCAGAAGTGCTGAAAAATGATATTTGGATCATTGTAAGTTATCCATGAAACAGGCATTTCACAGCCAACCTGGCTGGCCTTTCTTTGGGTTTTCTTAGGCCTGATCTTCTCTAATGAAAGGCCTGTTTGAGAGATGTTTGTGTATAACTTTTCCTGAGATTTCTAAAGAGAGATTTCATCCCAGGAAGGTGCTTGCTTGGTATAACACCTGGTTGTCAGGATGAAATTGAATCCACATGCTGTCTCACTTGAGGAGCTGGAAAGGTATTTGAGTCGTCCATGTGGGTAGTTTCCTATAAGTTAATCTAGATTTGGTGATGGAATCAGAGGCTCTCTAAGAATTACAGAGATAAAAACAATTAAGATAGGAATTAGGGCTTACACACATGTAAGAAGAGCATGAAGAGTGAAGATCAGGGTGCTGTAGTCACAAAATTGGCAAAACAGTCCTTGACGACTTCAGTCTAAAGCAGTGAACCGGGTGGTTGCCTGAGAAACTGCTTTAATCCTCAAGTTTATGGGAAGATTTTACTACTGTCCCAGTCTACTTCATCAGAGTGGGAGTTCATAGATGAGTCTGAGAACCCACCCCCTTTGGCTTCCACAGCTTCCCAAGAACAATGCTCTCTGTTCCCTTCCACCTTCTAAATCTGGAGCTATAGAGAAAAGGGGATTCTGGGCAATGTATTTCCGGGTTATCCTTAGCAATGCAGATGAGATGTTAGATGTTGGCGGTGGTGATGCCTGAGTGATGACACTGCAGCCTCTTCTATAAGAAACAGGATGAAATGGGTCATCATATTACACAACAACAAGAGTCCAATATTCTCCCATGTCATTAATGAGAGTTTATCTTAAAGTATCATACTATATTGAAAATCAACCCAGTCGTCAGTTTGGACATCTATTATGTAGCTGGCATTGTGGTAGGCACTATGAATAAGGTGGCTTTCTTTTTTTAAGGCACACAATCAAATCTTCCCTGAAAAAAAATTTTTTTTTTAATTCTGTCTAGGAGTTTGACACAATTTGACTGTTCAAGTGTAGCAATAATTTATAGGGCACTTTAATAGTTTGTTGTAATAAGAAAACCAATTACCTGAAATCAAGAGGGACCCATAAATTTAAAGACCTTTGAAATCATGATTGTTTCACACCTTGAAGACATATGATAGGTATGCTTTCTCGGGGAAACAAGAAAAGAAAAAATTCTACTACTTATATTCGGACTATTTGCACTTGAACAGCTCATGGAAAGTTGGCCTTATAGAGAATATGACATACAATTTTGTGCCTCAAAATTCTTTTTTAAAGTTTTGCGTATGTATAGTATTGTACAATAGCCATCTGTTTCCAGAATGTCTTCACTGACAAATAATCTAGTAGACTTTGATGTCTTTCGAGGCAGATACCGTATATAGGATGTCTTCTATTCTGATTGACTAACAAAATGTTAGGTACATAGTAGAGACTCAACAAAACTGTATGGAATTAATATTTATAGTAATTTAAACAAGCTAGTCCTAGACTATATTGAGGATGTGCGCATGTGACTCCAAGGAAGGTGATAGAAGTGTCTCTTCCAAGATACTTCACAGAATGGCATTTATTTTCTTGGTACATTTTCTCACAATGGCTCAGATTGTGGCCCCTTTCCTTGCAGCCTCAGTAACTGCCTTTGTCAGCACATTGTGACTGCATTCATCTTTCTCAAACATATTCACTTTAACCAAACTTGTGAGACAGAGGAATAAACCAAGGATACAAGTTTACTCATTTACTGGAAACAATGTGGTTCTACTGTGAAAATAAACTCCACTCATAGGAAATGAAACATGCAAAATCTACATGACCAGTTTTTTTCTTCTTAGGGGGCAAGTATATTTGGGAAACCAGATAACAATAACGATTGGTGAGTATTATAGACAGAAAAAAGTAGTTTATGGAATTAATATCAGTCTGAAATTGGAATGGTCTTGTCAATAGGACCAGAACACATGAAATCTATTGGGTATCTCCTTTAGCATCCATTTCCACAGGATGGCTTTGCCAAAGAGACCAGAACATACAAAGTCCTTTATCTAAAGTTCTCTCCCCTCCGAGCAGCGTGTTGAAAATCACTGCCAATGTAGGTCCATGTGGTTCTTATTTTTCAACACTATTCCTTCATGGCTGACCCAATTCCTTGCAATTTCTGTATTCTTTCAGGCGACAGGCAATGGTTGCAAACTTAGGAGAGACTCTGTCAGAAAGCCTTGGTCTCTCTGATCTCGTCCACAATATATGGATCTTGCCATTCAACTCTCGGTAGGCATTCTTATTTTCCTCATAGCTAAATTCCCTAACATCTAAGTATTTGCTACAATATTAATATCCATCATTTATAAAGAGGTACATTTTGTGTCAGATGTCATTAAGGTGCTTTATACTGTTTCTTCCTCCCAGAACCCTTGTAAGGTGGGCAATATCAACATGATTTGTTGATGAGGACAATGATCTTCAGATTTGTTAACTCTGAACCAAAGTTATGCTGTGTTGTGAGTGAGCAATCAAGATCGAGGAGTGATCTGTTGACTCTAAAGCCTGTGCTCTGTAAACTCCAACAATCGGCACTTCAAACACTGCCTTCCATTAGACATAAGTTGTAGTTTTCTCACTCTTTCTGGAGTCACATTTTATTGAATCTAGATTATATTAGATACTACCTTATCTATTTCCACCTTTAATATCTTCCATTCGTATCTACAACAAAAGTTATTGTAAAATGGAAATTTTCTAATCTGGCATCTTTTCAGAAGGAAATGCTAGAGTTTTCCTGGTTTATGAAATTGAAAATTGATTCCAAGCCCTTACAGTCTTCTTGCTGGATTCAGCCTCCAAAGCTCAAATAGTGCTACCTACGACTGTTCCCATAGGTTCAAGGAGTGGTCCAGGATGGCTAGCAGGAAAGGAAAACTGGGTATCCATATATAGTGAAGGAAGCGTATAGAACTCTATAAAGGCTACTCATCTCACTAAGAGTAAAGGTTTATTATAACTTACTCTATGTATTACAACTTACAAGTCTCTACATGAACTGTTACCCGCTGCCTATATCTCCTCTGCTCTCCCCTTTGCTCCATCACCCTAATCAGAGTAGCCTTCTCACTCTTCCTGGAACTTGCCAGGTATTCTTCCACTTTAGGGCACCTGAAATTTTCTCTGCCCAGAAAGTTCATCTCCAGGATGTCCACATGACATTCTCTCTTTCTCTTTCTCTTCGCCTCCCACCAGCCAATCTAAAATTTCTATTCCCTCCACCCAACATACTTTATTCCTAAAAGACTGCCTGATGTAATAGAAGCTCAATGAATATTTTTGAATGAATGAACTTTATATTTCAATTAACTTAATATTCTTTCAATAACAGTGAGTGAGTGTGGACACTATACCTGATCAAGAGTCCCCTATGACAGCTGCAGAGTGTCACCAATGAAGGAGTTTTCTGCCTCTGTTTTCAGTATTAAAGGAATTGGTATATTCTGGAAAAGAATGCGTGATATGATTTTATTATTGAGAAGTGTATGCCTAATTTTAAAGCTCTGGAGGACTGGCATATTCCTATTTGGCTGAAACATATCTGAGGACACTAGGCTTCAGAACTTTTTATAGTCACCTTGAAATTACAAATAACTTTTCAGAAACTCATCTTTTTAACTCAGTAGACATTTAATCCTATACTAAATTGTGAGTTCTTTTAAATTTTTGTCTGGTGTTATTATTCCCTGTGCAACTAATTCATTTTGCATATGGATGATTTTTTTTTCCCCCAAGAAGATCTTAAGTAAATTGAAGTTAGTAATAAAATATAATTATGTCTTTGATATTAGGTTATATCCAGCTCAATTCAATATAAAGAGAGAAATATCTTTGAGTCAATTCTTGCCTTATTAATTCAACTCATTCAAACGAAAGTTGTTTTAATGGTTAGTGTGTGTTTGGCATTGTTCTCTGAGCTATAAGGTCAAGAATCCATGGATGCTTAGCATACTTGGACAAAGAACAGGGATGTTTCAGAGTTTCTCATCTGGGGTCTGTATCAAACACAAGGAATAATTTGGAAATATGTGCAGTGCTTTTGGTTTTCATAGGTCTGGGTCACATTGGTACCATTAAATACTGGGCATTCAGAAATCTTCAGTAGCCTGCAGTGTGTTGGCCAGTCCCACAGAAGCAAGAATCATCTTGCGTGGAATGCTCGTAGCACACCTTGTTCAGAAAGACTGGTTGGGCATTGTAGGAATTAGGTCAGGAAATAGTAACTTATGCTGAAGAAATTGGACGCTATCCTCTAGGCAATGGGAACTATCAAATTTGTTTAAGTATAGGGGAGAGTTGATTAGCTTGAGTCTTTGGAAAGGAAACTCTGAGCTAACATAGGCACAAAGAGGAAGTAGGGAGAACACATAGTTGGGAATTGCAATTGTACAGCTAAGGAATCATATCTTGTTTTTCATCTTTAGTATAGCTCTGTCAAGGGCACTGTTAGCAATAAAATTACGAAAAACAAAGAAAATTCATGAGAGTAGAAGAGTCGGTGACCTAGAAATGCTAGCAAAAGTGGCATGCCCATCTCTAAGCAGATCAGCATGCCTAGGTAATGGGACATGATGATTGGCTTATTAAATCAGACCTACTTCTAGAGCTGGGAGGGTAGACAATCTTAAACAAACCACCTGGCTGAGAATATAGTAATATTATAAGGAAATTCAACATTCTTTTGGATATTCAGAAGAAGAGGGAATAGGAGCACACAATAGGAAGATACATGAAATAATGATAGAATAGTACACAAAAGTATCTATGGGAATTTGGAAATTTGTCTTACCAAAATCCCTTGTAGTTCTTGCAATATTTCTCATGGAACCAATCATTTAATGAACAGCCAATGAAAACCTGTTCAAGTGTATTGTGATATATGTGATATATTTTAGTTTCAGCTTTTACAAAAGAAATATCTAAAATTGTTCAATCAATTGATTGCCTAAAATATATTAAGATATCTGTGTAACTAACAATGTACTAAATATTCTGTTATCTGTAGAGAAATTATAATAGTAAAGATGTTTACATACTATATGGAAAGATAGAAATGAAACACATGAAAAAAAGAAGAAAACTAGTGCTAAATTGGAGGTATCTGATGACAAGGGAGAAAGCAATTCGGAGAGGAGAGATTGTTACAGACTGGTGTAATCAGGGAAGCCGTCACGGAGAAGAGGGACCTAGAAGAGCAGAGAGAACTTGGGTAAAGTGGTAAAGAACTGGTGTAAACCAAAGTGACTAAAATAAACAAATGGAGTCAAAAAAGATGAACCAAGCTTAGTTCCAATTTTGGCTTTTACTTCTCTGCAATTGATCCCTTTTGATCTCAGATTTCTGATCTGTAAAAAGTGACTGATGATGCTTATCTTCCAGGACTGCTATGAAGATTTGCTAAGATGATATGTGACACAGCTTCTGGAACTGTGCTTGGAATGTTTATTCAGGTATTCTCAACCACTCGTTCATTCATTCGTGGAAGATGTATGTCTCTCTTATATATGAGAGATGTAGTTAGGTTATGAAAAATGAGAAAATCAAGGTAAACTTTTAGCTTTAACTGGGACAAAAGTAAGATTGTGAAACGTGTTTCAAGTCACTTTCGGATCAGCCCTGATCATTTCAACCATCTCCAGCCAGTTAGCTGAGCTCTCACACTGTAAGACTGGGTGTTGCCATACCAAGAAATGTATCTCATTTAGTTATGTGTCTATCTTTTCATGAAAACTTGAAGGAAACAAACTCTTACTACTACTCCATAGACACTGCCATTATCTAGAGTCCTTGCACAGAAACCTCTGGTCACAAATAGGTTCCCATAGCTAATATCCAAAATAGGTAAAGGACTCATACAACTCAACAACAACAACAAAAACCAACCTGATTAAAACTGGGCAGAGGATCTGAACAGACATTTTTCCAAAGAAGATATACAGATGACCAACAGGCACATGAAAAGATATTCAACATCACTAATTATTAGAGAAATGCAAATCAAAACCACAATGAGCTATCACCTCATGCCCTTCAGAATGGCTATTACTCAAAACACAGGAAGGAACAAGTGTTGGAGAAGATGTGGAGAAAAGGGAACTCTCATACACTGCTTGTGGGAAGGTAAAGTGATAACACCACTATGGAAAACAGTTTGGAGATTCCTTAAAAAATCAAGAATAGACTACCATATGATCCAGATATTCTACTTGTAGGTATTTATCTGAAGAATACAAGAACATTAATCACAAAAGTTATTTGTATCCCTATCTTCATTGCAGCAGTATTCACAATTGCCAAGACGGAAGTAATCAAAGTGCCCATCGATGGGTGAATGGATAAAGAAGATATAGTAAATATATTTTGTATATATATATATATATATGTACACAATGGGATATTACTCAGCCATAAAAAAAAGATGAAATATTGACATTTGCAGCAATATGGATGGACCTTGAGTGTACTATGCTAAGAGAAACAAGTCAGATGGAGAAAGACAAATACTCATATATGAAGTATGAAAAAAATGAACAAAAATCCCCAAAACAAACATATAGGTACAGAGGACAGATTGGTAGTTAATAGAGGGGAAGGGGGTGGCGACAAGGTGAAATGGGTAAAGGTTGTCAATTGTTTGGTGTTGGATGGAAACTAGACTTTTGGTAGTGAGCACACAGAGGTTGAATTATAATGTTGTATACCTAAAACTTATACAACGTTATAAAGCAATGTTACCTCAATTAAACAAAAAAAGAAATAGGTTTCCATTCAGGACACCCAACCCACCTTCGCCATCAAGTATCCTTAACTAAGTTGTTATGTTCTGAATGTTTGCATCCCAGTAAATTCAAATGTTGCAGCCCTAACCTGAAATGTAATGGGATTAGGAGGTGGGGCCTTTGGGATTTTATTAGGGTTAAGATGAGTTCACAAGATCTTCGTGATGGGATTAGTACCTTTATAAGAGAAACCAAAGAGCTTGGTGTCTCTCTTTCTCTCTCTCTCTCTCTCTCTCTCTTTTTCTTCCCACACCCTGCTCCCTCCACCCTGCTGCCATATGAGTATACAGGAAGATGGCAGACATCTGTAAACCACGAAGAGGGCAGTCACTAGCAACCCAATAGGCTAGCACCTTTATCTTGGACTTTCCAGCTTCCAGAACTGTGAGAAATAAATGTCTGTTGTTTAAGCCACCCAATCTATGGTATTTTGTTATAGCAGCTCCAGCTAACTAAGACTAAATTCTTGAGACAACCACAGGGATCCATGCCATGGGACTATAGATAATTGAAATGGAATCTAACGCTAAAACTTCTGTTATGTATCCTAGTTATTTAACTTGACAAAATCATTGGAAGGCATGCTAGTAAGGCTTGCTTTCTTCTTCCAGTTGAATAATTTATCTTCTACATTTTTTTATCCTTTTACAAATTTTTCTAGCCACAAATTATAGATGAGTTCCAAAATTAAAAGAAATGGCCTTAATTCTCTCCCCTCTGCCATGTACTACTTCGTATTCACTTACTTAACCCACAGTTTTCTTTTTCTGAATCTCCACCCTCCAACTCTCTCCTCATAAGACCTGTTTCTTTCCATTTTTTTGTTTAATTTTTTTGGTGATTTGATCTTTCTTTGGTTGGCCCCAATCATCATAGGAAGAATGGCAGCTGAGTTGGGATTGGACCAAATTCTAGTGACATGCACAGTTCTTCAGTCAGAGCAGGTGCACATACAGCCAGAGGAATGCTTCGTGTGGCAAAGCCATCAGCTTACTTAGCATCGAGGTAGCTGCCACTGCCTTGCTTAGAGCTCATTGCTTTAAATGAAAGTCGGCTTTAAACATTCATTCAGATCGATTTATTCAAAAGTGTTTAAGGTTGAGCTGAGTTTATTACTACAGATGTGGTTGAGGCCCTTACAATTTAGCATAACGTTTCATGAGTTGCAATGCCAAACACACCCAGATGACACGTGGTGCCTGTTTACTCGAGTATGGGGTCTTTTATGGAAAAGCAGAGATTGGAGAAGGTTTACTGGAGAACTTGTTTTCATAATACTCTGAGGGGGTTAAAGTTTATGAAGATTTTAAATCTTTCCTCTTGGCTTGAATTATCTTTTTTTTTTCTCTTTTTGCCCATCCCTGTCTCCAAAGAAAGCAATAAGCCTGTCAAAGCAGGAATTAATTAAGCAAATCAATCAGTCAGTTTTATTAAGGAATTACAAAGCCCAAGTGGAGCATTAATTATTCAGATAATGGGACATCTCTGAGCCTTTCTTTTCAATTATTGATAAGCTGCTATCTATCATCCAGACTGCTTTAGTACTGATTTAGTTGTGAATGAAGCCAGGTCATTCAGCCAGAGCATATGCTAGTTATGAGCTCTGCTGGAAGGCTGAGGCTAAAGGAATGGGCCGGGACTTGTTCCCCCAGTGCGAGTGCAAACAGTAACCATTGAGAGACAAGGAACAGGACTGCACCACAGACATCTCAGGGGAAGTCTTGCCATGCTGATGTCATCCCACTGATCAGTGATGGGCACTGAGGCAATGGTGCTGGGGTTTCTTTCCCTTTACCACACCTAGATTTCTTGTTGGCCTTGGAAGAACAGCTAGATAAAGTAGTAATATAATGAAGCCAATGCCATTGCCTCACAGCTAAAAGAAAAAAATGCCCTTCATTTCACATCTAGAGAAACTTAACATTTTTTTCTCTTCAGCATCAGGGAGAAAAACATTTCTCTCAGACCCAGAATTATCTCTAATACCCTTGGTTTTAGTGTTTATGTGTGTATTAATATGAGTAGACATATAGATGTATAGTATTAAACTCTTGTTCTGTGTTCAACTCTTTTCTGATTTGTGTCACCAGTTTAATCACTAATTCTTTCTTTCATCAAAGATTTATTGAGTACCTACTATGTGCTGAATCCTGACAATACAAACACTGAGACTTCAAGGTAGTCTCGGTGCTATAAGAAGGTTCACTAATAAAGGATAATTTTTTAATCAGATAAGCCATCAGCCCCTCAAAAGTAACTTCAAAATAAACAGGATCAAGGATCTCAGTGTAGCAAAGAGGATCACAGCAATAAGCAAAATAAACAGATAGTTTTCTCCTCATAAATCACAGAGAATGTATAAAATCCAAAGTGTCCACCAAAACTTTAAAGAAACGCCTGTGGAATAAAAGGATATATGGCTGGCAAGGGGAAGAGGTACGGGGCAGATCTTGAGAGCTTAGGAACATTCTTGGCTCTTCATATCACTAATGGCTTTGTTTAGGGCTCACTGGCCACAAATAGATACATTTCTTAAACTTTATATGCTCAAGCCAAATCTTGAAAGATTAACAATATATCTCAATACTTAGAAAATTCAGGAGTCAGCAGCAGCTTATTGGAAAACTGTTAACCAATTTTGCAAAACTATCTGCTTGTAAGTGACGTCTTCCTTCCCTGAAATCTGACAGAACTTTGTGTTACTCACATACCATTTAGCATATCCTACAGATATTCAGGCAAAGGCTTTACGTAAGATGCCATATTAAAAGCTCTTTAAGGCAACACCAACATGAACCAAAAGATAAAACATTGATAAATTGAACTTCATTCAAATTAACAATGCTTATTCCTGTAAGCAAGGTCTTCTAGTTGAAGGTGATGGATCAATACTCTTGCTCATCTTTTGCACATCTCCTCTCTCAGCATCCCTCTGAAATTAAAAAGGCTTTTTAAAAATGGCAATAAAAATCCAACACAAAATGTAAAAACTAACAGCAAATATAATGTGAGTAAAATCATTAAAGAAATGTCTGTAAATTTCTAGCTGGAAAGCAAACAGAGGAGGTATAACCGACACCAAAGGACAGAAAACTCCTCTGGTTTGAGAGCACATGAAAAGATTTAAGGGCAAGAAGAGAAATCTTTATTTTACTTCTCATAGAACCTAAAGAAGTTCCAGATTCAGAAAAACAGTCTGAATATGGAACAGTTTGCCTCCGACTCCCTCAACTAGCTTCCCCTGCATGCAGTGTGCCTGCCTATATGATTCACCCTTCTTTCTGATTTCTCATTCCAACAGTTTGGCATCCCTTTTAGCGACTATAGTGATTCTCTGCCTATTGTGACTTCTTTTAAATATTTGTTCAATGAAACAGGCCTATGGACCATTCATCTCACATACTGAGCCACCTTCAGGGCCCCACCTACTTTGATCAGATCATCTGACCGGCATTTAGAAATACTACTATGGGTTAGCCACCATGCTCAATGGTTAAAAGAATTCAAATTAAGCCAATTAATATGGAAAGAATTTTGGCAACTTCACCTGTAATTCCATTAGAAGTTCAGTTGCAGCACCACTGGGTTTTGCAATTTTACGTACAGCAAGGAGCCTGAGGGCTAAATGACAGGGAGACAGCAGTATATTGGTGGCCTACAGTAGAACAGAGCCACCCATCAGATAAAACTCAAGTTCATGCCCTTATATTCGTACACTAGTTCCTGTTTCCTACCTCTGCCCCTGATGACAGATCAATAGCAATGCCTTTTGAGATGGAATTTGACTTTTATAAATCAGTTTGGTATAGAATTTTAAGATGTGAAAGGACTGGGTGGAAAGGTATCTTGTTGAGTTCTTTGCCTTTTACTTAGAAAATGACTTTTGCATCCATCCCTCCCAATCCACCAGCATGGCATTCTAAGCCTCGGTGAGCAGTACGGCAACCCTGGCAATACTGTTAAGCTTTCTTATCTCTCTAACTCTGGCACACCTCCTTTAGAGACATCCTCCTTCAGCCTCTTACCTCTTGTTCCTCCAGATGATAAAATCTCTCTGCCTCCCTCTCCAACAGCACTGATTTCGGCTTTGACTGCAAAAGGATCTATTATATTTAAGAGAAGGAATAGTAAAGAGAACAGAACATTTGGCCTTTGTTCTGAACTTAAAGATTCTTGGCAGAGTAGTTGAGTCTTTTGTAAGCTCTGTTTGGTAGTTTTCCAGATCTGGGTTCCTCATTTCACTCTTTGTTAAAAAGGTGAGAGTGAGGTGGTCTTGGTATTTGAATACTTTTCAAAGCTAATTTTGTATCAAATGCTGGGTCCCCAAGTATTACAAACACAACCTCTTGAGATGACAAACCTGAATTTATTGCTTACCATTGGGAACATCATCTTGCAAAGTTTTGGCAGTGTCTTATGGGGAGAAGGTAAAGTCAAAATTTATTAACTTCAGTCAGGTCTTTCAAAGTCGGGGTTTGATTAGGCTTGGGTAAGGATTATGATATAACAGCCCAGGATTGATGAAAACAACAAGGTAAGTATTTTGAGGAAAGGGATTCAAAGAATTTTAGGGCATAAGCTGTTGATGTCTTCCACTGAAGAGTTGAGGCTTTCAGGAACTTCTTGTAATGAACAATCAAAACATTTGCCTAAGCAGGAGACTTCTGAAGGGATTAGGTCATGCTAAGGAAGCCCTAGCAGTAGCAAAGGTATGCTAACAAAAGCAGAGGAATAGCATAGCCTTGTTAGTGTAGAAGGTAATGTGTGCTTTCCTTCTCAGTGCCAAAACTGTCTGGAGATTCATGGTTTGGGTTCTCACTTGTCACCAATATATTCGTCAGTATTCAGATAAGTATTAAATTTTCTGATTATTTTGCCCATTTGTTCAGAACTTTCTTGATTGCCTCTAGATCATACTCATTTATTTCACTTAGAGCCATTGAGGACATTGGCACTTGGCAGGCCCGAGTGTGAATCTACACTTTACCATTCCCTAGCAATGTGCCCTCACTCAAGTTACTTCATCTCTCTGAACTTCACAGTTTCTTCATCTGTAAAACCAGAATATTATCTACCTCCAAGAATAGTATCCCAAATTAAGAGAGAGGGATTTCACAGTGTTAAGATCTCTTTGCGTCACTGCTATGTATGTGCGTTTTTACTGTGTTTTATCCTTACTCCTTCAGTTTGTGTTGAAGTCTTCATCTCTTGACATTTGTTTGCCTGAAAATTTGGCTAAATTTGCTGCCTCCCCCCCCAAGTGTTGCCACATTTCCAAGGCACTGACAATTTTTTATGAACATCTCATGTATTATTTGACTCATTCTTCTGATATTTATGCAGCCTCAAGCATGGTGAATTGGAAAGAGCACTGGAGTTTAAGTCAGAAGTTCTTGACTTAATCCTTAACCCAGCTACCAGCTCTCCCTAAGACCTTAGGCTACAACAGCCATGCTGAAGTTCAGCTCAGTTAGAACTTAAGTTCTAAATCAAAGCCTGCTGAGTGTCTGGTCTTAGAAGCACTTCTCCAAAGAACTGATCACTGATCCAAGAAATTTGGCCAGCAATCTCATAGAGTTTCCTGACATACCTCCATCGAATTTTTGGACTATTCAGAGCATGGTTTGAAAACTATGGCCATGAAACCATGACATTGACTTAACAAAACTCATTTATTTTTCTATTCATTCATTTATTCCACAAATATTTACTTTCACTGAGTAAATGCCAAGCTTGATAGGAAGTCAATAAAAATGATCCTAGGGATAAAAGATAATTGTTTCTTTGCCTTAGAAGTCTTATGATTCTCAAGTCCTCAAAACGAAAACAAAGCTTCTGCCCCTTTCCGTATGACCCCGTAAACACACACACACACTTACATCACCATCCATAACTGCCAAGCTTCACAAGTTCCTCCATCTCTGTGCTGCTTGTTTATGAAAAGAGCACCCCTCCAGGGGCACTGAGGCTGGACTTCAGCTGCGTAGTCACTCTCAATTTATCTCTGCTGTATTATTTCTCCTGATAGCCATTTCAGAGCACAGTGCAGCCCTCTGCTTTTTCTCTATCTTTCTTCCAGTCTCATTTATTTTTTAGTATTTTCTCAACTGTTTCTCCAGACGCTCTCATTAAGCGCTGAGCTAATTAACCTCCTGTTTCTGAGCAATGGAGCTATGGTGAGCTGCATGACCCTGCAGGAGGGCTCCCCATTCATAGGAGGAAATCGGCCCAGCTCCAGTCAGCTCACACACCTGCAACAGCTCGCAACTGGACCTGGCACCTATTCAGCAATGTTGTTTTTCGTATTTTAAGCTTCTGCTCTTTTTTCCAGGCAAGGATACACCATGGCCCCAATCGTCCCCACTCACTGACAATACCGGTGATTGAAATCTCTCAGCCCCCAGAAGCAGAAGCTCTCTATTAACTGGCAGACATGTTTTCCATGCTACAGACCCAGTAGGCACTTAGCAGATCCTCTCGGAGATGCTCTGGTTCATGGCTAAGAGCAGCTGATGCAGCCAACGCCACAGAGAGCCGTGCACGGAATCAAGAGCGAAGGATCACTGGGGCTGTCCTGGAAATCTGAAGCATCTGAAATGGCACCCCACCATAACATAGTTTTTCTCCCCAGTTTTATAGCCAAGCCAAAGTATATTTTAATCACTTCTCCTAGATTCTCGTCCAGCAAACTTTTTGAGTCACAGCTGTTGGAACAAGTATTCAGTTCTGAGCCACACTTTTATAGGAAGAGAAGCAGTAAAATAAAATTCTCTCCCTGACCCATGACTTGTATAGCTAAGACATGAATCTAATATTTTGTCCAGACCTGGCTGAGTCTAAGCTGAGTTAACTGATGGGCTCCTCTTTCTTCATCTATCTTTGTACATCCTGTGGATAAACATTTTACAATAATAACATTGTACGTTGTTAGATATTTTCTAAGTTTCCTTCCTTGCTCTTAAATAATAGTAGTGTAACATTTTATAGTTAGAAAAACACTTTCAAGCCCACCAGCTTATTTATTCTTCAATTGAGTGAAAATGTTACTATCATATGAGACTTAGGATGATTTGTCCGAAGTCACCCAAATAACAATGAGAAAACCAAAATTAAAAGACTGCCTTCAAATTTCAAGTTTCTTATTCTTATACCAAGGTTCTTATACTTAGGTTCTTACTCTTATACCAAGCTTCCTCCTCTCTCCTCTCTATAGAAAGATGTTTTAAATGTGTAATATTTTCTTCACACACATTTCAGAGCATCTTCACACACATTTTTGCCGTGTCCCACTCAATGCAAGAATCCCTATCCTCCTGTGCCAGAGAGACAGCTAGCCCATCTTCTGGTGGTTTCCAATGTGGATCATGCTACTGGATCTGTCTCACTAATCTTCACAGTACTGCACATTATCTAATGTGAGTCTAAAAATAACAACCAAACTAGTACCTGTGGCCATGATACTAATTTCAAAAATAGGAAAAGTCAGCTCCTAAGTTTAGCGATTTCTCAGCTGCTACTCATCAAATGGCCACGTTGCTGCCTCTAATTGTTGCTCTTGATCAACTTTTCGAATGGAAGTATAAGAGGGTATAGAAACAAAACATTCTTATTCTGCCGCCTCCCTGGCTACTACCTCCATCACGTGGCTCAATTCTCCTTGCTGTTTTGCTGTCCACACGGAATCTGATGAACTTTGTTAACCAAGTGGAAGGACTGTCCCCATTTCTTTCACAGAAACTAGTGAAGTTTTCTCCAAGGAAGTTTTCAGAACTTTCATGTCCAAATATTTAAGTGTCAGATTCAAAACCACATGAGCTAGGGTGAGTGACAGAATTTTGTTCCTGCTCTGGTTACTTTATTTTCATGTAACATTAAAAAGGAGAACGAATTTACTGCTTAGGTCTCTGGAGAGTCCAATGGATGCTCCCTAGGCCTCTGGGTTTAGCCTCATTGTTCGCTTCTTCCATGCCCAACCCTTGCCTTCTCCTCTCCACACTGCAGCCCTCTCTCTTCTATCACCAGCCTCTACTTGGGTCCCTTGCCCCCTTCCCAGAGCATGACACAGAAATTTTCAAGACCTAAATCCACTTATATATATGATGATTTACTTACTCTCCTCTCTCTGATAAATGCCAAAGCTATTCTTCACCTGGTTTCTGACAAGAAGAGGACAAAACTTGATTCTCACTATTGTTGAGAAGTTACTTGAGAAGTGATATGAATGAGAAATTAATATTATTCCTGCTTACATACTTCTTTGCTTTTATTACAGATGAACCCATAAAGCTAATATTATTAGGATATAAAAGCATCACCCTGCTCTGGTTGCATCTCCAAGTTTCCCAAGCCACACCTTTGATTAAGGGAAGTGGGCTCAAATCTCATCTCTTGAACCCCTTGGCTTCTCTTGGGACTACTAAAAACAGAACATGGGAAATAAGATTTCGTAGCTAGAGAATAATGGAGCACAAACTCAAGTCAGGTTTTCTGCTTCTATGTCCCTCCTATGTGACTCTGTGAAAGTCACTAAACCCAATCTGGCCTCAGTCATCTCACAAGTCGATTGAAAAGAGGAGCTAAGATAATTTCAGAATTTCCTCTAGCAATAAAATCCACAATATTAGTTTATAAGGTAGCCTGTTCCATTGCTGAATGACTCACAGTATAAGAGAAAGTTACTTTTTCCACTGAGCCAAAATTCCCTCACTTTCTACCAGTTGATACCAACTACGATGCTGCTCTCCTTTCCCCCTCCGTCACACAATAATGCCTCAAGTGCTTGGAGTAGCTTCCACTTTTCCTAAAGTTACCTCCTCCCCAGACAAACCAATTTTCCAAGCAGTGGACATGGCTTGGTCTTGATACTTGTGTTTATATCTTGAATAGCTTTGAAACATTCATTAAAATATATTATGGCTGCTTTGGGTTGGACCTTCTTTAAAGAAAGCATAATTACAACCTATACTCTGCTCTGCTTCTTTTGTAACATTATTCCTCCTTCCAGAGGATTAATTTTTTTTTTCCTCATGACATTAGAAGCACAGAAAGATGTCATCAGTCAATCTATGCTATGGAATCTCTGACCACCCAGGACCCCAGCTTCTCCCCACTCCAGACACTTGCATCAAACCCTTTGAGCAGCAGCATATGAAAGACCAACCTCTGGCAATACTGCTGATGTCTTGGAGAAGAGAGATGGAGAAAGATCTCCTTCTGGGAATTTGGAGAATTGGTCATCTCATCTTTGGGCAAAATAATAAATACCTCATCAGTGATGAAAGTGGGATTAAACCTTTTACCTGTCTGACTTCAAATTCTAAGCTTTAATGATTAGACTATGAAGGGGGATGAGGAGGTCATATCTGAACATAAAAATAAATTCAAAAGTAGTATAGCAATATCTCTGACTCCAGCTTAAACTAAATAAATGAAAACATCCCAACTCTGAGCTAAAAGACTAAGGATGGATTGAGCAGGTGACTCATGGTAAAGAAGTGAACCAGAGATATCTTTGATTGTGATGAGGATGGAAGAGTAAGAACATATAAACAACTTTCAGCATGTCGTCCTTCTGTCTGCAAGCCCAAGGGCCATTTCCATCTAAGCAGGTAGAAACGCGGATATGGAGTGAACTTGTGCATCAATATCTTGATTTTCCGCCAGCCTTCCTGGCTGCTTCTTCTCAGGTCCCTTCCCCATTTCCTGATTTCTAAATGCCTGGCTGTCTAGTCCTCTGTACTTAACCCTCAGCTCTCCTGTGTCTAAACTTTCTTCCCAAGTGTCCTCCAGCCAAAGCTGAAATTAGCCTTCCAGTCTAAATTGGAGGCCAAAATTTGGGAATAATACAGCCTATACTCATCATCAAACGATCAGTCACTGATGCCTCATATTTTTTCCTTTCTTGCTATTAAAAGTCCAACTCTTCATTTGCTGCCTCCTACTAAAATGAAGCTATGTTTCAGAGAATAATATTAATTAGCTTTTTAATTATAAACATGGTGATGTGAATTTATTTACCCAGGACCTTCCTTGAGATAAGAAAGAATGGTGATAGAAAGTTCAGCCAACATGTAAAGCACAGTCTCAGATGTGCAGCTCTCAACGGGATGCCCTCAGAAAGCCAAGATGCAGAAGAGGAGAGATATGAGAAGGAGAGGAGAAGCAGCACATAAGGCCAGTAAGGGAACTGGGGAGGTGTAAACTCTAGTACATATCTTTGAGCAAGTACTCTGCTAAGCATCCTTCAGATTCCACCTTACTTGATTGTCACAAAAACTCCTACAACATAAATATTGTTATCTGTATGTCACAGCTTAGCGTAGAAACATTCTCAGAGAGATTCATTAATATATGCCAGATTACTGAGCCAATCCACAAAGATGTAGAGATTAGAATCTAAGTTTCCCTCCAAAGTCCATCCTCTTTCCCACCTTTCAGCTTGCCTCCATAATAAGAGCAATGCCTAGCACCTTGGAGTAATATATTCAAGTGGACTTGACATCTATTAGATGACAAGAGATGCTACTAAGTAAACCTGTAAACTACTGTTCCATCACTGTGTCTAACAGACTCATCTTTGGTAAATTGTGAAGCCGCAACAGCTTGTTGATAAGATTTCCACCTTTTTCCTTTCCTTTCTGCTCCAGGTGCTCACTGCCACCCTTTTTCCCCCTTGCATACACCCACATTTAGTTCCCTTCTTGACAGTGTGATTTCTTACTCTCTCTGCATCAACTTCTCCCTAAAATTCAGATATTCTCTGCCCTCAGAAGTTGTGGAAACATTTGACAGTCCCTGCCATAGTGAACCACACCTCTTCACACAAGTGTGGCATATTTTTCAGACAAGCTGAGCAAAAAAAAAAAAAAAAAGAAGAAATCTGAGAATCACTTGCTGGATGTGACAAGCTTTTGAAGAAGAGTTTGCATTTCAACAGGGATTAGAGCATAAAACTAAGGGAATAAAGCTTGAAAAGCAAGTTTTCAGGCAGATGGCATTGAAAAGAGTGAAGGATTCACGGTGGCATTCCGAGATCCCTGAGATCATGCCACAGAGGCGTACAGTTAGTTCTTGGCTTAAATTCTGATTCTTAAATATATTTTCTTGCGTTATAGAAATCAAACTTCTTTTCCAGTCCTTTAGGCACTGTTCTCTAAAGAACAAAAGACAGGTTTCATGTCCTCCACATTGAGCCCAACCCCAGCACCCTGGCCGCTTAGTCCATGCTCCGCAGCAGAAGGCTGTATTTGGAAAAGCTGCAGTACATTTTTAACTCCAAGTTTTTATGCCACTTTGCTTCCTTTTTTTCTCAGTTGATGCACTTGACCCGTGTCTGTATCTATGTTGACTGTTTTTATTTTCTTTAATAATTTCTTTCACAGCTAGCATGGTTCTGGCAGCCACTTAGAATCATCTGAGACTGGCTGCATACCAAGCCCCTTGGAACTTTGGTCTGCACCCAGGGAGAAGATCACTCTGGGGGATTTCAATCCTGACTTGGCAAGTTGACTTTGGACCAGTTATTTAACCTTTCTGGGATACATTTCCTCATCTATAAAATAGAGGTAACAGTGCCTTGGAAATGTCCCACATCATGTCTGTTCCTGCTGATAGCATTTTCTAACTTTCCAGGCGCGGCTCAATGAATTAAACCTTTTTTTGCATTCACCCCACTTTGGATACATACATGGTCTTACGAAGTATTCCTATACCTTCCTATAATATTATCTAAGACTGTATTTGCAGACCAAAAAGTCTTTCCACAGACCGTTTTAAATCGAGTTTCAGGTACAAAATTGTGCAACATTTCTATGACAGATGTTGGCAAAATCAGCTTTACTCTGTTTGGATTTGACCCAAAAGTCCAAATGTGAGGCACATTCACGTGTATTGTTATATAATCCAGCAGGAATCTCTCTTCTATTTTTTTTTTTTTTTTTGCATTAAATATAGGCTTCTCAAGAAACTAACAAAGTCTTTGGAGCTTATGACTTCCAAAGTCTTGCTCAGAACATGAAACACTATGAGCATCCCATTCCTCCCCAGTATAGTGTGAAGCACATGAAAGTGAGGACCGCAGTGGGCAGAGCCTAAATGACAACTTGGCTGATACCAAGGATATGAAAATTCTACTCTCCCAGATGCCTAATCTCATTCACCTCAAGACGTTACTTGTGTACAATCATTTAGATTTTGTGTTCAGATAGAGAGTAACGTGGGATATCTATTATGAAGTCATTCATATAATGAAGACTACTATAAAAGGATACAAATACTTCTAGATTTTATTCTTAGTAAAACTTATTTTTTTCAAGAGTAATTATACCGATTTCTTCTCTTTCACGAATAAAGATTAGTGTAATTACTCCATTCTTTGAAATAGATTCAGTGAAATAAATCATTATTTTCCTTGAAAAAGAAATAGAAGTAACAGTAGTAGCTAGCTGATAGAATTGAGGATTAAATACAATAATAAATATAAAGAGCTACTTATAGCACCTAACATATAGCACATATTCTATATTTGATTAATGTTAGCTATTAATGAAATCCAAACTTCTTAATCTACCATTCTTCCTTGTCACAAGATTCTGCTACCCTCAGAAAGAAAGAAAGAGCCTTTCCTTTAGAGCATTATAAACATTTTCAGAAGTCCCTTGTCCCAATATCTGCTTACTGCAAAAATAAATAAATAAAATTGAAAAGTCAGTATAAACTAACTACTTGGTATTTGTTTTGCAATTTACATGCTGTGAAACAATCACTGGTTATTGAGAAGGCTTTCAGCTGGCAGGTTGGAATTCTCTCCCAAGTTATAGGCCAAATTGTTGGGGTCGCAGATGTCAAATATCTGACCCACTTCCAAGAATAAGTCAAAGGAAACAATTCTAGGCACTATAAAGGCATTTGCACCAATGAGGTTAACTCACTCTGAACCAGCAGCCTCATTGTTTAAGCCTAGAGAGACTCTATCATCAATCAATTGACCTAGATTGTCCTGACTACTCTAGGATGTGTATGAAGCCATCACAATAAAAAGTATCTCATCCATTTACTGTGTATATACCGTGGGAAAGAACCAGGCAGTATAGTTTCGATTTTACGTGACCACCCCAATTTTGTAAGAGCTTAACCTAGAAAGTCCCCTGTACTGTTATCTATGTCATCTGACAGTCTGTCCCTCAGGAATGAAAGCAATCTGATAATCTCATTACACTAAGGTGTTAAGGACCTCATGTTTTAGCCTTATGAGAAGGAACTATTGCCTTTTAAAAGAGGAACCTGGACAGAGCAGTGGCTAATCAAAAGCAGTGAAAATTGGTAAACTTTCAGACATCAGTAGGTGAGATATTTTAAGATAGGGAAGGACTTGGCATCCATGAAATCATACCACTTAAATGAGTCCTCTGAAATACAGAGTATTTTTGTAGCTATTTATTCATTTACAAAAATGAATTTAGTGAGAACTTAGTGTTGTCAACTTATAAAGCTACAGTCGTAAGCAAAGAAAGCATGATAGACATTCAACAATAGATCAAAGAATTACTGTAAGCACAAGGGGTAATGAGAGTATGTAATCAGACCTGAAGAGGTTTGGGGAATCATGGAAGACTTCCTGGAAGGCTTCTTACTAAGTTGTAGTAGAAGTTATATATGAAAGGGAGTTTGAAAAGAAAGAAGAAAAAACATTCAAACAAAAAGACTAACAGATGTGCAGGCCCTGAGGTGAGACAAGCATGCCCTCCACAAAGCACTGCCTGAGAGGAGATGGATGAATAGAACACACAATGAAGGAAGGGGCTCAACAAAAGATGAATGAGGTAGGCAACAGACAGAGTCCCCCCAACCCCCAGCCCTGGCTTTAATTCTAACTAAGGTCAATGGAAGCCACAGAATTTAAAGCAAGGGAGTGATTTGATTATATATGTACCTGTAGAAAGATATCTCTCGCTTCATTGCGAAGAAAGGGTTAGTGGAAAGAGGAGAGTAAGTGCGGAGGGATCACTTAGGAGGCAACAGCAGAGGCTTGGTGAGTGATGACAAGAGCTTGGACCAGCGTGGAGATAGGAGATGGAAAAGAATGGGAGGATTTGAGAGGCAATTACAAGGTAGAATCAATAAAATTTTGTGCTTGATTGTATATGGAAGCTGAGGGCAATGGAAATATCAAGAATAACTCTCAGTTCTCTGACTTGCTGGATTACTTCTCAGCTGGAGGGGTGATGGGACCATTTGCACATGCAGGACTTTCAGGGAATTTCAGGTGCTTCTGGCTCCAGATGGCTCTATGAGTTCGTACTCTGATCACCCCCCTTCTTTGCCACATAGTAATCATGGACAAAACATATAATGAGAAAACCCAAAAACATATAACTTAGGAAAAAATAAAATAAATATTTCCATAGACCACAAATAGAACAGAAACACAAAATGAAGAAAGAGGTTAATGAGACAGATTTTCTCATCCTAGATTTAAAAACAGATAATGATGGCCAGCAATTCTGCTTCTCTGGGGCAAAGGAAACTAACTGCCCTGCATTTAGAGAGGTGACCGAATACAGGCTCTTTGTCTGAAAGCACAGGAGAGGACCCCCATGGATACCAATAAGCTATGAAAACAAACTGTTGACTCTTAACACCTGGTTTCAGTCAAGTGAAATGAAAATATACATGCCCATTTATATCAAATGTTCATAGAAGCCTTATAAGTAATTGCCCCAAAGTGGAAACAATCCAAATGGTTGTCAACTGAAAAATGGATAAACAAACTGGTCCATTTATACAATGGAATAATGCTCAGTGATAAAAAGGAATATAATATGGATACACACTACAATAAGCATAGAATTAAAATTCAGGAAGCTAAGTGAAGAATCCAGATTCAAAAGACTGCATTCTTTGTGATTCCATTTATACAGCATTCTGGAAAAAGCAGAACTATAGGGATGGAGAACAGATCAGTGGTTCTCATGTTGAGTGGGTGGAGGATTTGGCTATAAAAGAGCAACAAGTGTTGGTGAAAGAATAGATAAATAGTTCAGTGGAACAGAACAGAGTACAGAAACATGTCCACATAGATATAATCAACTGATCTTTTACAAATGAGCAAAGGAAATACAATGGAGAAAAAGTCTTTTCAACAAATGATGCTGGAACAGCTGGACATCCACATGCAAAAATAAATGAATCTAGATACGGATCTTACAACCTTCACAAAAATTAAACTCAAAATGTCTTACAGATTTAAATGTAAGATACAAAACTATAAAACTCCTAGAAGATAACATAGTAGACAAGCTAGATGACCTTGGGTTTGGCAATGACTTCTTAGATACAACACCAAAGGCATGACCTATGAAAGAAAGACTTGATAAGCTGGACTTCTTTAAAATAAAATGTTTCTGTGGCTGGCCTGGTGTGGTAGTGGTTAAGTTTGTGCACTCAGCTTTGGCAGTCCAGGGTTTGCAGGTTTGCAGGTGCGGGCCAACACACCACTCATCAGGCCATGCTGTGGCAGCATCCCACACATAAAATAGAGGAAGATTCGTACAGATGTTAGCTCAGGGCCAATCTTCCTCACACATAAAAAAAAAATCTGCTCTGCAAAAGACATTGTCAAGAGAATGAAAAGACAAGCCACAAATTGGAAGAGAATATTTGCAAAAGACAATATCTGACAAAGGATATTATCCCAAATATATAAAGAACCCTTAAAACTCAACAATAAGAAAACAAAGAACTCAATTAAAAAGTGGACCAAAGACCTTAACAGATACTTCACCAAAGAAGATATACAGATGGCAAATAAGCATATGAAAAGATGTTCCACATCACATGTCATCAGAGTAATGCAAATTAATGCAATAATGAGATATCACTACAAACCTACTAGAATGGCCAAAATCTGGAACACTGACAACGCCAAATGCTGACGAGGATGTAGGGCAACTGGAACTCTCATTCATTGCTGGAAATGCAAAATGGTACAGCCACTTTTGAAGACACTTTGGTGATTCCTTACAAAACTAAACATACTCTTACCATATGATCGAGCAATATTGCACCTGGATATTTACCCAAGGAAGTTGAAAACTTATGTCCACACAAAAACGTGCACACATTTGTTTACAGCAGCTTTACTCATAATTGTCAAAACATGGAAGCAATTAAGATATCATCCAGTAGATGAATAGATAAATAAATTGTGGTACATTTGGACAAAGGAATATTTTCAGTGCTAAAAGAAAATGAGCTATCAAGCCAGGAAAAGACATGGAGCAGGCTGAAATGCATATTACTAAGTGAAAGAAGCTAATCTGAAAGGCTACATACTGTATAATTCCAGCTCTATGGCATTCTGAAAGAGGCAAACTAAAGAGACAGTAAAAAGATCAGTGGTTCTAGGGGTTAAGAGGAGAAAGGGATGAAAAGGTGAAGTACAGAGGATTTTTAGAGTAGTAAAACCACTCAGTATGATACTATGACGGTGGATACATGTCATTATAAATTTGTCCAAAACCCATAGAACGTACACCACCAAGAGTGAACCCTATCTGGGTGATAATGATGCATCAGTGTAGATTCATCAATTGTAACAAATATACCACTCTGGTGGGAGATGCTGATGATGGAGGGGGCTATGCATATATGGAGGCAGAGGACGCATGGGAAATATCTGCGCCCTCTGCCCAATTTTGCTGTGAACATAAAACTGCTCTAAAAAAAAAAAAGTTTAATTTTTTTAAAAAAAGGCAACACGAAGGGATTTGTGTATGTGTGATGGAGTTGTTCTGTATTTTGACTGTGGTGTTGATTATAAGATTCCATGCATTTGTCAAAACCTTGAACTGTACAACAAAAACAATTATTTATTCTGTATGCTAATTTAAAAATAAATGAAAATTAAACCTGGGTTATGGCTCTGAGAATGATGTGCAGAAAGGTGCAGACAGAGACTCCATATTGGCAACTGAGCCAAGACACCCACTGTCTGTGTGGCTGGACATGCAAGGCTTTTAATATCACCATGAGACAGGAAACCATACCTGCACTTCTGAGACCTGGTCCTGCAAGGCCAGTGGAAGTTGTTGCAAAACTACTGGGATGAAGAGATGAGCATAGGTGTAGAAAGAATTCTAGGAAAAAGAAAGAGAAAAGTCTCCACAAAAAATGTGCCTATAATTCAAAATTTAAAACACATGGGAAAAAAATCTAATACTGAATAAGTAAACAAACAAACAGAAAATTCTACCAGAAATGCCATTTCTCCATATAAAATTAAAGTTATGGGATAGTCAAATAAAAAAATTTAAGATAATTATGTTTTAGGTGTTTAAGGATAAAAATGATGACATTTCATTACTTTAGAAAAAGAAATTATGAAAAAAATGAACAGACATAAAGCAAACACATGTACCATGTATATAAAAAATAAATAACTAGAAAATCCTGTTTGACCAAAATATTTTCATTATATAAAATATTATATTAGTAACGTAAACTCAAAATAGATCACAATCACAATAATACTTAAAGAACTGGAAAAAAATTGAAAAACTCATCCCCAAAATACAGCACAGAGAAACAAAGAGATAACATGAGACTAAGATATTATAACAAGGAGAACAGCAGGCCCATTTAAGTCATGAATTCAGATGCAAAAATTCTAAACAAAATATTCTCCAGTTGAATCACTGTCACACATAAAACATAACACATCATGACCAATTTGGGTTTATCCTAAAAATGCAGATTAATAGATTAAAAGAGAGTATCCATACAATTGTTTCAACAGATTCCATAAAACATTAAATAAAATTAAACATAAAACGATGTTAAAAGTTTCCAGCAAACTAGGAAGAGAAGGAACTTTCTTAACATGAAAAAGTGTGAGTGTGTGTGTGTGTGTGTGTTTCTGTGTGGGTGCACAGCAAGCAGCATTATAAGCAGGAAATGTTAGAAGAATAAGGAATGAGATGATAACCTTGAATTGAAGATCCTAGCTATTACAATTTAAACACAAATGTCTTCAAGTTTGGAAAAGAACAATCAAAATCTCATTACTATACATGATATGAGATTTTATATGAAAAAATCTAAAGAAATTGTGAATAAATTTTAGAATCATGCAGGAGTTTAGCAAGATGGCTGGATAAGAAGATAACTAAAAACAGTGAACTGAATTTCCAAACACCAGAAAATAACTAAAAAGAAGACAATATCATAAAGACCAAGAAACTAGGAATAAATCTAAAAAAAGATAAGCAAAACCTGTGGTAAGAAAATTATAATATTTAGTTAGAGTTATTAAAGTGGAGAGAAACTGTGTTCAAAGAAGGTAAGAATCAGTATTGTAAAGCTGTCAATTATTTCTTTATCTATAGATTTGATAAACTGAAGTTTTGGGGGTTTTTTTTAAGATTTTATTTTTTCCTTTTTCTCCCCAAAGCCCCCCAGTACATAGTTGTATATTCTTCGTTGTGGGGCCTTCTAGTTGTGGTATGTGGGACGCCACCTCAGCGTCGTCTGATGAGCAGTGCCATGTCCGCGCCCAGGATTCGAACTGGCAAAACACTGGGCCGCCTGCAGCGGAACACGCAAACTTAACCACTCGGCCACAGGGCCGGCCCCAAACTGAAGTTTTACAAATACGTATTAAAAAAAAAGCTAAGAATAGTCAAGGTTCTTGAAGAGTAAGGAGAGGAGACTGGTCCTGCCAACATCAACCTCATTACAGACCTAGAGGAATTAAATCCATAGAAGCCTGCCATAGGCAGAAACAAAGTGACGAAAAGAAGAGAAAAACAGCCTCAAAATAAAATCACGTATATACGACAAAAGTGGCCAGCCACACAAGTGGATATATATGGTGATATTTATGAAATGGAGTTTTTAAAACTTGCCTATACTTGTAGCAAAAACTGCTAATGGATTTCCCCCCTTACACTATATACAATAAATTAACTGCAGATTTGTGGGGGGTGTGTATGCGTTTGTGTGTGTATTTAAAAGTGCACTTTGAAATGACTTATGTGTCTAAGAAATTGTTGCAATGGAAATTGTAAAATAATTGGAACTGAATGATAGTTAAACTATAATGTAACCAAATTTGGGAGTTGCAGCTAACATAGGACTAGTGGGACCTTTAGCATTAGAGGCAATAATTTAGAGAAAAATTTTAAAAAGAAAGAAAATAATAAAGAGCAGCAAATTAAAGAAAATAGGAGAAAAAATAATGAAATTAAAAGCAATTTCTAGCCAAATCTCCACCAAGACTGACGGACAAAAAAAAGAAGAAGAAGAAAGAAACATAAAAGGAGAGAACCAGAGAAGGTATGTGTTTACAACATTAGCATTAAAAAAAGGAATAAAATATAGATAAAAAGGATTCTGAAAAACAACAGAATGTAATATGAAAAAAAGTGTTAATATACAATTTAGATAAAATGAATAATTTTCTAGAATAATATATAAATTTCCAAAGTCTCTCAATAAAAACTCAATAACAACTTACAAATGTAAATTATAATAAAATTCTTTCAAAAAGAAACCAGTCCCAAATGAATGTACAGCAAAGTTTTGCCACACTCTTAAAAAAAGTATCTGATCTTCAGAATTTCTCAAAGACTAGGAAATGTGACTACGTTTAAATGTGGCTAAGTCATTTTTCAAGGCTAGTTTAGCCTTAATCTTAAAACCAGGCAAGGGAAAATATAAGAAAAGATGATTACAGGCCAATTGTATTGATGAACCTATTGACAAATTTCTAAATAACATGTTAGCAAACCAATTTCAGCATCATGTTCATGTATTGTTTATTTTAGGAATGCAGTGATTGTTTAAATGAGAACACTTATTAAAGTAATCCAAATGTAATGCAGCATGTTAATAATTAAAAGAAGAAATGAAAAAATGGACCTTCTCATTCATACTTTTTTGTCTGTAGAGGCAGGAAAAAAGTTGACTGAATTTTAGATTTGTTCATGATAAACTTTTAGCCAACAAAAATAGCAGAAAACCTCCTAAAATTCATAAAGAGTACTATATGAGTTTTCTAGAGCTGCTGTAACAAATTATGACAAGTTACTGGCTTAAAATATACACCTTTATTATCTGACAGTTCTGTAGGTTAGAAACTTGACTCAGGTCTCACTGGGCTAAAATCAAGATGTCAGCAGAGCTGTGTTCCTGCTGGAGGCCCTAGAGGAGAGCCTATTTCCTTGCCTTTTCTGGGTCTAGAGCCTGTCCACAGTCCTTGGCATGTGCCTCCTTCCTCCATCTTTAAAGCCAGTAATGGCTGGTGGAGTCCTTCTCGCACTCCATCACTCTGAGCTTCTCTTTTACGTCCTTTCCTACTTTTAAGGACCCTTGTGATTACATTGGGCCCATCTGATTAATCCAGGATAATCTCCCTATTTTAAAGTCAGTTTCAAGTTAGCAATCTTAATTCCATTTGCAACTTTAATTCCCCTTTGTCTTGTATTGTAACATATTCACAGATTTTGGGGATTAGGATGTGGACATCTTTGGGTGGCCATTATTCTGTCTATCCTAAGTACATATAAGTTAGGCTTGTTTTTAGCTGAGACTAACCAAAATTCTATCAGAAAGTTTTCATTTGTTTCATGCTATAAGTCTAATAAATGGCAATCCAGGAGAGTATGACAATACAAAAATGATATTAAGGTCTCCAGATCTTTCTACTTTTGTGCCACATAATCTTTTTTTTTTTTAAAGATTGGCAACTGAGCTAACAACAGTTTTCAATCTTTTTTTCCTTCTTCTTCTCCCCAAAGCTCCCCAGTACATAGCTGGATATTCTAGTTATGAGTGCCTCTGGTTGTGCCATGTGGGACGCCGCATCAGCATGGATGGAATGAGTGGTGCCAAGTCCGTGCCCAGGATCCAAACCAGCAAAACCATGGGCTGCCAGAGCAGAGGGCATGAACTTAACTGGTCGGCCACGGGCCGGCCCCTGACACATAATTCTTGGTGGTGAAAAATGCTGTTCATCTTATAGGAATCATATCTGCCTTCTAGGCAGGAAGAAGGAAGAGGAAGGGGGAAGAGGCAGTGCCTATGTCAAGAATGCAAAAAGCTTTCCCCGAAATGCTCAATTTGCTTATCATTCTCCAGAACTGTGTTTTTAGCTGCAATGGAATTTGAAAAAGCAAGATTTTTTAAATTATTATTCTGGACATATTTCTGCCCTTTTAAAAAGCAATTATCTATTAGTAAGATGGAGGATGGGTAATAAATATTGCATAGGTAACTGAAGTGTCAGCTACTGGATTACTACCATCATATTTAATGGTGATACTTTAGAAGCATTCCAATGAAAGTCAGGGATAGATTAGGGATGTCCATATCACTGCTTCCCTCATTCTTTTGAAAGTTCCAGTCAATGCAAGAACAAGAAAATAGTGGATAGAGGAAAAGAAAGAAAGAGAAAACCATAGAAGATGAGCATATTGGCAGTAGGACATCATAGATTCAGTTTTGCACAAGATTCTGAGGCATCTATGAAATGTAGAATTGGACATACCACTTAGACAGTTGAATATATGGGTATGAAGTTCAAAGGAAATCCTAGAGTAGGGATTCAAATTCGATTCATTAGGGAACAAATGAAAAAGCTCTATTATTGAATGTTATTGCCTGGGGAAAGAGTAGAAAACAAGGTTAAAAAAAGGGAGAGTACTTAAGATTGAACGTTTCAAAAATTATAATATTTAGAGGCAAAACTGAGAAGGATTTTCCAGAAAAGTAGGAGTAAATACAGAAAAATATGGTGTTGATGTCAACAATAGAAAGAGAATTTCCAGGGGAGGAAGCTAAATTTTTTTTCAGATGTACATCGTAAATATATTTCGAATTCTGTGTAGATTACACCATGTTCACCACCCAAAAACTAGTTAGAGTGCATCCCCTCACATGTGAGCCTAATCACCCCTTTTGCCCTCCCCCTCTTCCCTATGGTAACCACCAATCCAATCTCCATTGTTATGTGTTTGTCGTTGTTTTCATCTTCTACTTATGAGTGAGATCATACGGTATTTGACTTTCTCCCTCTGACTTAGTTCATTCAACATAAAAATGTTTGATTTGACTGGGAAGTAAAGGAAAAAAAATGAAACAAAAAATGTTATGTTGATTCTAGGACATGGTGGACTCTGACAACAAGGGCATTGGCAGGGTAGCAAGGATTTTGATGCAAGTTTGATCAAAATGAGCTCAAGAATTCACGAGAAATAAAGAAAGTGAAACAGCATGAAAATCACTTGAAACTTTTAGTTTTAATTTAAGGAGAAATATGGGGTAATATTGTAAAGTAAGAGTAGAGTTGACAGAAAAACTTTATTTATGATGACTGGAGCTTGTTTAACTGCTAATTCGGATGATGCTATAAAAGGCTCTGTCTGGTGCAAGTTCCAACAGAGGGAACATATGACCAAGAATATGATGTTCCTAAAGATGTAGGAAGGAATTGACATTATAAGAAGATATATACCTCCTCTTTTTTAACAAATCAGAGAGGGAAAAGAATGTGTATAGACAGACATGGAGATGTAAAAACAAAGGCGCTCCCAAGTGAAGGCTTCAATTTTCCCTAAGTGAGAAATAAGATCATCTGCTGAGAATGGGGAGGGGTAGATGGGGAAAGCCAGAAGATTAATCAAAGTGGAATAGGTTTGAAATAGCCATTTTCTACCCAAAAGTTAGAGCTGAATTTGTCCCTAACGAGAGTAACAAAGGACAAGAGGCATGGAATTTATTTGTGTAAGGTTTAATTGTAATGATAGGTCAAACGATCTAAAGTAGACAGGAAGGAGAGTGAAAGCAGGTTAAAAGCTCATGGATAGCTAAAAAAGAAAACAATAGGAGTCAAAAGTCTGAACGTTCATGATAAGGCTACTTGGATAAGTAAGCTAGAAAGAAGGGAAATTGAGGTTAGAGATCAGTAACTTTGAACTAGTAATTTTAGAAGTGAAATTGTTTCCTGATTAAGGTAAGGGATTGGAAAACACATTTAGGACAGAAATTGAGACTATGAAGAAATATGCTGACCATAGGCAGCCATTTCAGAGAGGAAAAGAATAGGTTTGGGTAGAGTCAAGGCAAGGCAGTACAGAATATTTGGGCAAGATGGTGCAGTTTCCAATGTGGGGCGAGAGCAAGATGGACTTGTCCCTTGGATATTGACCAATGGCAGGACTGAACATTGGGTGATGACATGAACTAAGGACTCCTGCTGGCTATAGTCATGAGCTGGAGCATTGTACAGTATGCTTTTCTGTGCTTACAGAATATTCCACAAATCACCAAATGATGTTTCCTCTGGGATGAATCTTTCCATCTGAATGAAAAGCAGCATCTTCTGCTATCCATTAATTTCCTAGGAGCCTATACATAGAAAACTGGGGAGCGCAAATAATGCTAAGTGACAGCATGATAGCAAGATATGTGGTTCTAAATCTGACTCCAGAGACAGCCTTTGAGACACCAGGGGCTTGAATGCAGTTGACTTCCCAGACCACCACCCCCACCCACCATGTTTGGCTTGGCTATCCTGGCTCTAGGTTTTTCAGACCTTCCCCCTATTGCTTCCCAGAGGCCTTAAAGCAGATCCCAGTTCTCTGGGCTCTACCCTTTCTTGTGCTTAACCCTACCAAATGTTGATGACCTGTCTAGATTCTTATTCCCTTTGGTTCCTGTTGGTGACTGATGGGCTAATCTGTCAAAACAATTTATGCAGAGGCACAAATGGCTGAAGGTAACATGGTGCATTGTAATGGCCTTGCAACCACTTCTTAGCTCAGGTTGTCAGAACTTTAGTCTAAAAGACTGATTAATGCCATGAGTTTCAAGTACTGTGTGAGAGACAGTCAGAGAGCCTTTTCCACGCAGGAAAGATTTTTAAATTTCCCAAATTCATTCTGTCATTTATCCAGTGTCTAAAAGCCTGCTATTTCCCAGATATTACTCAAGGTGCTGAACATAAGAAATGACTAGACTCATGCTCTGCACCTCAAACAATTCAAAGTCTGGAAAGAAGACAGATATGTAAACAAAATTTTAGGGTAATATGGGGGCTGGTCTGGTGGTGCAGTGGTTAATTTGTACACTCTGCTTTGGTGGCCCTGGGTTTGCTGATTTGGATACTGGGAACAGACTTAATGCTCCACTCCTCAAGCCATGCTGTGGTAGGCATCCCACATGTAAAGTAGAAGAAGATTGGCACAGATGTTAGCTCAGGGCTGATCTTCCTCAGCAGAAAGAGGAGGATTGGCAGGAAATGTTAGCTCAAGGCTAATCTTTTTCAAAAAAGAAAGAAAGAACAAAAGAAAGAAAGAAAGGAAGGAAGGAAGGAAGGAAGGAAGGAAGGAGAAAAGATTTAGGGTAATAGGTGCTACAATAGAAATCTGCTGTGTGTGCGAAAGAGACATGAAGGGGAAAGTGGCTAATCCTCATTCTTTTATTTCCTCTGGAAATTTGTTCCATTAATGACCCTTTCTCCTCTGCTTCCCTTATGTTTCTTCTCTACTAGCCCTTTCTGCTCATCCGTTGACTCAATTCTCTTTCACCTAAAAACAAAATAAAAGAAAACACCACCAAATTATTAACTCTGGATATCCTTCCATTTCTCTATTTCTCTTCTATTTTATCCAGAATGTTCTTAATTTTGGTTGCACATTGAAATCACCTGAGGAGGCTTTAAAAAATGCTGTTGTCTTTTCCCCACCCACCTGAGGTGCTGATTTTATTGATCTTGGAAGTGGCCATCAGGATTTATTTTTTTTTTGGTGAGAAGTATTGGCCCTGACCTAACATCTATTGCCAATCTTCCTCTTTTTGCTTGAGGAAAATTGTCACAGAGTAACATCTGTGCCAATCTCCTCTATTTTGTATGTAGGATACTGCCACAGCATAACTTGATGAGTGGTGTGTAGGTCTGCACCCGGGATACGAACCAGGGAACCCTGGCCTGCTGAAGGGGAGTGAGTGAACTTAACTGCTATCCCACCAGTCCAGCCCCCACAGCAGGATTTTTAAAGTCTTCCAAGGTGTATTCTAGTATACAGCCAAAGGTGAGAGCCACTATTCTAAAGGATGTTGCAGAATGAGCAATGTAGCATAAGTACAGTGCAGTCCATATTAAGTACTCAAATGATAACTATTATCCTTGCATTAATCAATAAACACTAGTGTGCTTTTTGTGCAAAGATGACACAATCTAGTTAACAGAAATCTAGTAGACAGATTTTCCTGACAGAGGTCGAAATGGCTAAGTAATTACTGGCTGTTTCAAACTTGTTGCATCTTCAAAGCGTTGACAGCTAAAAGGCAGGACTACTGGCACTCAGTTTCTCCATCTATAAAATGGGAAAAATCACTTTGCCTGAAATCATTGGGTTGGTGAAAGGATTAATTAGTTCATCTTTGTAAAATGCTCTGCAGAAGGGAAAAAGCATCTACAAAAACTAAGGATTATGGTCTCCTGAAAGCATCTATAATTCGGACAGACATTTATAGCCAGTCTGGGCAGTGAAGCCTGCAGTTTGAGCCTCACCCTGGCTTCTCCGCCTTAGAGCACAGATTGTAGCTAAATCATCAAGCCTCCATTAAGCGCCTGGCAAAATGGCTGTGAACTAGTTGCTGTTGAAAATGTCCGTGACCTTTGCTCTTTATGCTCTGGAGTGGAAGCTCAGTCCTACAGGCTCCTAAAATGTCAGTTTTTACTCCTCCTCTTGGAAAGTGGGTAGAGGAGATGGAGAAAAAGAGTAAATGGGAGCCCTCCCTGAAACACATTAATGGGATGATGTTACTTGACAACTGGACCTTTACCTATTTTCCTGGAGGACTTCCTAGCGGTTATTTTCATATCCCATTTCAGTGATATTTAACGTCTCCTCACCTTCCTATTGTGCTCAGAGGTCTTCATAAGGACACTAAAATAAAAAGGACAGTTCCTGGCATCTGCGCAGAGTGAAGCAAGAGAATATTACAAATGAGAAAATGGAACAGGGGTCTGCTTCCTTTCTTTTGGCAAAAAACCTGCTATAGAAACTAATGTAGATGAGGGGGCACTGAGCCATATATAAGTGAGTAATTATCTACTGTTACAGGCCTTATTATCTCTCCAAATGTTTGCTAAAATTCTGTTGGGCAACCATCTGGACCCAGAGATTTACCCATGGATAGAGAGTGGATTGTTGTTTTAACTTGAGATGGGAAATGTCTTTCTCTAATTCTTTTTTGTCATCTTCTGTTAAATAATTTAATGGAATGTCTCTTAGATAGCTCTCTGTGAGTCCTCAGAGTAAGTGGATTCTGTGTGATATACTCATATAAAATATTCTTTGAAAGTTTTTTTCCCTGTTCCCCCGCAAGAGGATCCAAGGACAGTTTGCCATCTGTTGTAAGAATTTCATTAATGCACCTATTTTCTCCTCCTTTTTGCAAGAGTGGTCAGTCCAAATAATTTGTAGCCCTTTCCTGTTACAGGCAGGATTCACTGCCCAGAAGCCTCACCCCATCATAGCTAAGTCCCTGTTCTCTCATTACAGCTTTCTCTCAGGTGGCTTTGTTAGCTCGGAACAACAAAGCCTGTGTCCCAAAGCCTGGCTTGGTATCAATAATTTAACATGTCATAGACAACAGTGAACCATGCTGCTAGGGTTGAAATATTCCTAGGGCTCACCATCTATTATGCTCTGCTTTCTCAGTGCGTGGTGAATGGAGTACAGGTGGGCCCAGCATTTTCCCAACTCAGAAACTTACAGGATAATATAATGGCACAGGGGAGGGGTTATTTGCATTACAAACGGATTCCATGCTTTACCAGAGGGTTCATTTTAGAGTTTCTTTAAATTAAGACCTCCTCTTCAGCAATTAAAGGTTTATGAGCTTAATTAGTGTGGAGCTTTCAGGAAAACATTCCCAAAGAAGAAATGCCTTATTCACACTCAATAGTCTTCCTTCAAACTTGATTGGTCAAAAGCCTATGCACAAAACATTTGAAACAGAACATCCCCAAACCAGAATTTTTGCTTCAGATTTCCTCCTGGTCCAGAGTTCATCTCACTCATCTACATGCAACTGTAGCTCCAAATACACTGCACCTGATCTGAACAGACTCACCCCATGTCCTCGTTGCCCTCAAGATTCAGCTTAGCCACAAGATTCAGTTCCTCCCTACAGTGCCCAGAAAAATGCCCAGGCAGGAAAATCATCAGAGAGCAATTTAGAATGTTCTATGTTCTAATCCACCTTGGGAAATGGAGGAAGGTTTTGCTGTACGTACTCTATAACACACAACCACATAGATACCCAAAACAGACATTTATCTTCCCTAAAGTCCCTGTCCAAATGTCACAGGTCCTCTCCTCTCTGCCCTCTCCACACAGTGCCCAGACTCTGGTCTCTGGTCTCCATCCTCTTGGAGTCTGTCTCTTCACCTAAATTATGCAGAGAATTCTGCTCTGTTCCGTCTAGCTTCTACCTCCTTACTATCATCTATCACAGTGATACATAGAAAGATGACAGATAGATAGATAGATAGATAGATAGATAGATAGAAAGAGCTTTCCAGACACCAGAGAACCAGCATCCTATCTTGCCTGCTTTTTTTCTTTTATAGAAGTGAATATTTTGGTCTCAATTAAACTGCCTTACCTTCACTAGGGAAGTCTACTCCCTTTGAGACTGGCATGGTCTGAATATCAAATAGAACAGGCCCAAGTTTAGAGCATGGCACACGGTCATTCGACATAAATGTTCAGGGCAGAGTAAACAGGGTGCAATGATCATACACCCATGAAAGTCAAAGAATCATTGCAGAGGAATTATTTCTTACGCAGTCCTGGTTGTTTATGCCACTTGCCTTAGATCAAGTCAGAGTGATTAGGAGCGTCAACTCCCCTTCTCTGGATGGACTAGAGTTGGTTCCCTGATCATAGGGGTTTCTGTCAATAAAGGGTTGTGATTCTACACAGGAGTTGTACTAAGAAGGGTTTGAGAACTAAGTGAGCAATGTGAGGGGTCAGGGGTCAGATCATGAAGAAGAAAGTGCCCCTTTCCTCCTGGGCCCTGCTTTTGTTCCTAGGATGTATCTCGAGCTCTCCTCTCTCATCTCTATCACTGTTGTCTGTGTCTAGGGTGCTATCAGTAAGAGCAGCTTCCCCACTTTTCTCCCTGCTCTTCACTGTAAGCCTTTTGGATGCCACAGACGCAGAAATCTTCCTAGAACACTGCTTCCATCCCATCATTCCTCCTGCTCAGCAAGCTACTCTGCTCTTTATTGTCCTGCATTGGTGATGAGATATGACTATATAATTTATTGGCCAAATCAGAACATATTTGAGAGTGAAAAAAATCACTTTCAATATTTATGTCAGGACCACAGGTGTAAATGGAGAATGCCTTGGGTAACAGAGGTCTATGGTCACCTTTGATATAAGTTCCCTACCTTGTATTTGAGACTGTATGCAAGTAACCATATCCCATGCCACTTAAAATCAATCTAATCTTATTGTAAAGGTCAGAACACTACTGCTACTACTAAAAATTATATCAGCAATGGAAATCGTAATACTAGCAACCACTCATGGATTACCTGCTTTACGGCAAGCACTATATCTCACTTACACTAACTTTTTCACTCTCCACAAAATTCCTATGAGATGGGTGCATTATTATTGCCATTTTAGAAATAGGCAAACTGATACAGAGAGGTTTAAATACTTTGGCGGAGATCACTCAGCTAGTAAGTGGTAGAGCTGAAATTTAAGCCCAGGATTGTTTGACTCCAATCTTACCACTGTTTTGGCTAACACCATGTCCATGTATTTTTAAAGTATTTTTGTAAAGCACACGGAGAATATTTAGAACTGTGATTGATGGAATGTTCTCTTGGTCTGAATGTTGTCTCAGCTGTATTGCATAAAGTCAAGTATGAATATCATTATTAACTTTACTGTGTTCGTTCCCAACCCTGCATCTTTACTTAGGCTGTTGTCTCTCAATTTATTGCCCTCCTATGTTCTCCATGTCAATCCATAGTCGATCCATCTGGCAAAGCCCACTTTAATTTCACACCCTCTGTGAAACCATAGCTAGCTACTCAATTGACATTAATCCCTCCCACCTGTCTCCTCCCAGCATAATTATCCTCGGAACTACACAAATTGGTGCTAGGTTATAATTCTTCTCTTCGGTTCTCTAATTGTTTTCTGTTTGTTATTCTCTCCTCAACCGGTATGCAAATCCATCACAGACAGGGGACTTCCTAGAACATCATTTAACTTGAAATTTGGCCAGATTGATATGGCTTGAGCATTTTTTTAAAGTGAACAACCTCACAAAAGATTAAATAACTCATCCACAATTCCATATTAAAAACGATAACCCTAAAAAGAGTGTTAAAAATTTAATATTGTTTTCTGCTCAAAAAATGAGATATTCTTAGTAGCATTATTAAGAGAATTTGAAATAAGATTTTTATTTTAAATGAATGGAAACATCAAGAAACAGTGATCTGAAAATGAAATACTATTGGTTTTTTAACAAATATTTCAAATTGGTTTGAGTTGTCTCATCTTGTGGAGGAAAAGAAATAACCTCCAGCATGTTCCACACACCTGCAATGGGAAAGAAACAAAACCAAAAGAACCCAAAAAAGTCACCTTATCCTCCTGCCTGGACCAGAGAATAAGGGAGAACGGCAGCGATGTTTCGTAGTCTCAAGTTCACTAGAAACTTATCTGGGAAGACCAAGGGGGAGGCTGGCCTCAGAGAGCTGCTTTGGCCACCTGGCCCCAACCACAAGGCATTGAAATTCCCAACGAAGCTGAACAATGCCCATGCCATTAGCTTTGTTCTGGCTTCATTCCTTTACTAATAAATTGGTGTGATTTTTCCTGGCAGTGATGGGGTCATCTGCCAGCCTATGACTGATAATTCTATGAGGGGAAATAACTCAACAGATACCACTCAGATGGTCAGCAACCCTACCAGTACCTCTGTCCCAAGGCCCAGGGCAGCATATGAGCCTTGGCTGCATGGGAGTAATGGCTTCTGGCCTGGTGGAAGGGGCACTGGACACACTACTTTCCAAAGATCCTCAGAAACCCATGAGGAGAAAAGGGACAAAAGGGACAGGAGGTATTTTAGAATATCGCAGGTTCAGGATATTATGGTTACCAATTTGCAAAGGATTATATTGGTAAGAAGCCTTGTGGCCCATTCACAAAAGCCTTCTCTGAGTTACTCTGCAGTGCCAGTCCAATAAATTACAATGTTAGCCAAAGTGTTCTTTCTTTTTCCATTTTTTTTTCTTTGCCCCAGCATCCTTGGGACATTTCTGTTGCCTGAGTCCTTATGCCCCTCACTATTCTTTCTATAGCTCTCTATCAGTTCTCATAATAAAAATAATAATAGCAAATATTTATAGATTGCTTCTTATGTACCAGGGACTACATTAAATACTTTTCATAGGTTACCACTTTGATCCTCACAAGTACAATTTGAAATTGGTTAATATTTTGGTCTTGACTTCAGAGAGTCAAAGAAACTAGGCTTAAAGTGGTTAAGGAACTTGCCCAGAGCCTCAGAGCTACGTGAGTGGCTGAGCTAAGATATAAAGCCAGGCCGTCCACCTGAGTCCTGAGCTTCTGCAGCCTATGCCACCTGTACCCAATTCACTCATGCAGCTATTTTTCTGCCCAGAAGGAAAGTGATTTTAGAAACTGGTTTACTCTGAGATTACAGACATAATTGATCCTCCTCCCAAAGTTATTTGCATCAAAAAGAAACAAAGTTCAGCGAGAAAACACTACATAAACAGTATCTAATGGAATATTGTCGTGACGGTAGGTTAGAATTTTCCTGTGTATAGGACCCATCTTCTTAATCAGTTTGTGAATTATTCTAGAACAATTTTAACTTTTGTTGATCACAAGAGTAGAGGGTGAGGTTCTCTTCTGAGCTGCCCAGAAGCTCAGGAGACTTCAGTAGATTCTCTACCCTCTTTCTCAATCTCCACATTCCAATCCTGATTAAATGAGTTCTTATGTGTGTGCAGCTCCCCTCTACATACCCACCACCAACTCCTTTAATCTATAAAGAATTCCTCTAGTTCAAGACTAATATTTTTTCTTCATGTAACGATTCCAACTCAATCATATATTCCTTCTTTGAATTTTCCATACACATACATCCCGTATCCCATATGTAAGTCTTATACTGGATTAACTCTATTATGATGTTCTTTAGTTAATTTGTGTATCTTATTTTCTGTCAAAACTCTGTAGTGAATGGAAGAGAAGCAGATTGGGACCACTATTTCTATTTAATTCCAGCAGAAATTAGATATGAAGGAGAGTCTTAGCTGAAATAATGTATGAAAACTGCCTATGAGTAGCTGGACCATAGAATGTGTTAAAAAAAAAAATCATTTACTTCTCCCTCTTTTGTCCTTAAAAAACACTTTTGAGTACACAAAAACCTAGCTTTTTGATAGATAAATCCAAATGTGTATATTTAGTGCAATTGATAATTATATTTGCCTTACCACCCTGTTTATAACCAGGAACTGAACAGATGGCTAAAGGACTCCTATCAGGCACATCTTCTTTTCCTTAAAATAAAATGGTCCTTCATTTAAGAGAAAAAGCTCCTGGAGGTATAATTACATAAGTGGACTAGTCTAATTGTGCAAACTCAAGAAGCTTCCAAAATGTAGACCAAGATAATCAATTGTCCTCACCTGGCCACCATCACCTTTAGATCAGTGGAGCCTATCTCAGTGCAGTTTGCTACAGTACGTCTGCTCAGAAGGCACCTGGCAGGACAGCCTAATTACATATTTACCCTGTCAGCCAAACTAGCTCTTTGGGGTTCATTGTGGTTTCTCAAACAACTAAAATTAATTTCTTTAACGAAATAAAGAAAGGATATATTTTTTACAAAGTCTTACTTGGGCATAGTGTTTGGCCTCTTAATTGAATCAGCTACTTTTTTTTTAATTAATGAATATCACTTTATCTCAAGCATATGTTCCTGTTTTTATGTCAATGTACTCATGACTGGTCTGGGATAAAACAGTCATCAGGAGCCCCTGGCAAGTAGAGACTCCACATCTGGGTGACTTCACTTGTCCTCGCTTTATAATTCATGAACAAAAGTGTACACTCTAGAATTCTTCCATTGCCACACCAGTTCAGATCCTGGGCGTGGACACGGCACCGCTCATCAGGCCATGCTGAGGCATGTCCCACATAGCACAACCAGAGGCACTCACAACTAGAATATACAACTATGTACTGGGGGATTTGAGGAGAATAAAAAGAAAAAGAAGATTAGCAACTGTTGTTAGCTCAGGTGCCAATCTTTAAAAAGAATGTATATATATATATATATATGTATATATTTTAGATGTTGACATATTTAGTTATATTATTGAACAGTTCTTAAGAGAGAATTTTATTATAAAAACAAGTATCTTCCCCTCTTTTATTTATTCCCATTTTAAAACCTGAGTCTTCCTGGGCCTCCGAAGCAGAGCACGTGAACTAAACCACTGGCACCGGCCCCTAAAATATATTTTAGGGAAATGAAGAATTAGGTATTCAATGTGATATCTTTCTTGCTAATTCCTGAAGAATTTTCTCTCCTTGGTGCTTTGTACACATTTTTCTTTTAAATTCAGGAAGAGCTTAGCTGTATCTTCCAAATACCACATAATCATTTTTATTTATGATTTTGCAGTGGCCATAGGACTTTAAAAATAAGATAGCATTACTGGAAACCAGCATGGATTCACTTATGTCAATGTATAGTAAACCAGATGCTTTTTAATTCTTACAAGTGGTATTAGACTAGCAAATCACAGGAGAAAACAGCAATTTTTAGGAATATATTACACAGAGCTTGATTTTCTTCCTGATGTTCGATGATTTTGTTTCTTATAATAAAAGATTTAGAATAGGAAGGACCATTATTTTTATGCCAAAGTTATTATTCAGTCAGGTATTAAGGTTACATTTAATTGTCTCCATTTTTAACTCCTCTTCAAATGAATATGTAGGCTTAATCAATTTATTCCTGTATATATTCACAGCTACCTTACCAAAAGCACCCATTCTCAAACTATCCATGATTTTATTGACCCTATGATTTCCTTACTTCAATAAGTAAGGAAATAAATACTTCAATAAGACCTCTCATTCTCATATTACACCATAGGCTTTGCCCTGTCAGTGACTTCTTTCCCTCCAAAATTTCAGCTTTAAGCCTAACTTCAGGAATCCCCAATACATTTATGCTACTACCTCCAAGGTAACAATTCATCAACATGTTTTCCAATCCATAGTCCATCTATTTTTCATTGTCCAAGACACATTTAGTGTCTTCTCTTCCCTTCTCCCCCAGTTTAGACTCCAGGGTCAATCCCTTACTCATTCTCATGCATACGCTCTCATCTCTCTTGCCTTCCCCTCTCCTCTTACTGAAATGTATTTCCTTACCTAGCCCACACGTGCTCTAAAGCTATGCAATGTGGATTGAAGGGGAAAAACAACAACATGATAATGTTGATTGGTTTCACTCTAGATTTATAACCATCCATGTCGTGCAGGTTCTCAGAATGTCCCTGCATTCTCCCTATATTTCCCTAATTCCTCCACTCCACAAATTTCTTTGAGAACACTGTCACCACTTTTCCTTTGTCCTCAAACTTACAGCATTCCCTCATCTTCCTTACCCTGTTGATGATTTCACATTTCATTTTAGGGAGAAAACAGAGAAATCATAAGAGAACAACATCCTCATCTCCCATCACCAGTGTCACCAATATACCTATACTCTCATTTTACAATGCTTTTCTTCTGCTACAGTGAATGAATTTTTCCTGCCCATCTTGAAGGCCAAACATTCTCTTAGCACACTGGATCCCATCTTCTCTAGGTACTCACAGGGCTTTTGTTCCTGCAATTTTACTTCTCTCTCTTTACTGTGCCATCAATCTCTCGCTCTACTGTATTGCTCTCATCAGTCTAAAACATCTTTCATTTTAATAGCTTCCTTGGCCCCACATTCCCCTCATACATGTCTCTCCTTTCTTTTATAGAAAAACTCATAGAAAAAGTCATTTATACTCATTCTTTCCATTTCCTCAACTCCAATTCTATCTTGAAACCATTCCAATCAAGCTTTCATCCAGTCACTCCAATGTTGCTGTTCTTGTTAAGTCACCAAAAACTTCCATGTTGTTAAATCATTAGGCAGTTCTCAATTCTAATCTTCCTCTTCTCGTAGCAGTATTTGGCACAGCTGATCATTCCCTTATCCTTAAAACAATTTATTCACTCACACTCCTGGTCTTTCAATTACCTCAGTGGCTGCTTTCTCAGTCCCTCTGGATGGTTTGTCCTTATCTTTTCAACCTAGGATTAGATTTCTCTCTCTTCTCTTCTCAACAATCATCTCTGCCTTGAAGATCAATCCAGTCCATGGCTTTGAGCATCATCTGTAACTAATACCTTCACATTTATGTCCCTAACCCATGCCTTTCTCTTCAACTCTAGAATTGAGTGATTAATAAACATCAAACTCAACATGGTTGAATACAGAACTCTGAGCACTCTTTTCACCACTTCATACTCCTATCCAAATCTGGTTATTCCCTCTCTTCATAAATGGTCCCACAATTCAGTTAGTCTCAAACCTAAGGATCATTCTTCATTTGCATCTTTACCTCACACCAGTGTCTCAAAAGGTATTACATAATTGTTTATTTTCTTCTTTCCAGTCTATAAACCCCATTAGGTCAGGAGATTTTTATAGCTCCTTCACCACTGTATCCTAATGCATAGAAGAGTATCTGTCATCTGATAGTCAATATTGGTTTTCACAATGACTGAATGAATGAATGAATTGTTTCCTCTCATCTCTAAACAGTTTTGTTTTAGTTTAACATCATTCTGTTATATAATTGTTTGAAGGATATGCATTTTCACTCTGTACAATTTTATTTGGCATATATCCACATAATCTGGCAGCTGATCATAAAATGATGTATATTGCTTTATAGGTGCTGTAAAAATGCATGAGTCTACACATACACATACACATATATGGATCTTTTATCTCATCTAAATGGTAAAGTCCTTTGAGGACAGAAACCACATTTACTTTCCTATCTCTCTTAGTTCCTTACATTGTGTTCAGAACTTTTAAACGAAAGGAAGACAGTGCTTCTAAAGCATTAAGGGCTCCTTCCCATTATTTCTGATCCCAGAGTAAGAAACACTCTAATATTATCTGAAATAGCTTTCCACTTACTTGGTTCTGGGGCAAAACTTATGCACCTGGAGGCTGCAAAAGGCATCAGCCACTATAGATGGCAATGCTACAAAAATTATTCTGATAAGGAAAGAAGATTAAGTGAAGTGCAACATTAAACAACAGCATTTGCATATCTCATTAGGTACTTCCAGGATGTTGAATTCTGATATTCAGAAAATATATGTATGGATTTAATATTGGAAATTATAGAAAATAACAACTAGAAGTTGTTCTGAGGGAAAAAAAAAAAAAGTCTTGTTCTGGATAGCTAACATTTCAGAGTTTCCTTAGTATACTGAGAGTATCTTTCCAACCAGCGTCCAGAGCCGTGGAGAGGGGCAGTAATCACCTAGGGTGAGGGATCAAGAAGAGGAGGAAAGAGCTGGGAGGAGGGAGATCTACCCATGTACGGAGAGGGGTCACAGTTGTTTATGTCGCTGTATGTGTGTCAAGGAGCAAACTCTTCTGGAAGTTATCAAGGAAGACATAATTGAGGAAAAAATTCATTAACCAGATGCCAAAATAGATTAACCACATTGCCAAAGAAGGCAAACCATGTGCAAACTCTAATTCCTCTAGCACACAAATGTTTGGATCTATTGTTACCATACATTGCCAGAAAGTAGTCATAAAACTCTTCTCTCCACATCCCTCATTTAACTTGAGTTTGTCTGATGGAGTTTTGCATAGAGGTCACCTATGAAACTGTGAATAGTACCAAAGCTTCCCCTTTAGCAATAGGGGCAACCGCCACAGAAATATATCCCTCTCCCCTTGAGGCTTCAAGTACAAAGTCAATGGGATCCTACCAGCTAGATCCTACCAGTCCTCAAAACACATTATGTTTTTGCTTTGGTGAAGAGTGTATTTGTGTGTGTCCCCTCATGACATTTCCAGTTGTACATAGCTTTCTCTTATGTCTTTCAAATCTGTTTTTCCTTATCTGAATTTCTTTTGCTAAGGAAACTTCCTAAATTAATTCAATTGATTCCTAATTAGTTTTTATTCTACTTTCCCTATGGTTGTAAGAGTGATCTTTCTAAAATGAAATTGAGTCAGCTAATCCTTGCTTAAAGGTTGGTGAGAATCTCCATCACCCACAGAGGAAAATCCCCTGCTTCTAGCATGGCACTCTATGTCATGGCATGACTTGTTCCAGACCATCTGCTCAGCTCCATCTCCTGCCACACTTCCAAGAACAACTTATGCTCTTATTATATTAACCCACTTGTAGTTTCTTGGCTTGAGCATGCTCTCTTCCCTGTGCTTCAGTGTACGCCAGTGCCTCTGCAACACTTTTTGTATGAAACCTACTCTGGAAGGTCCGAGCAGAGTTAGATTTTCATACAGAATCCTTTACATAGCACTCACCACATTGATGAGTGATTTTGCTTTTGAATTACCTGGCTCCTCCACTAAGCTGACAACTCTTAGGGGCAATAAAATATCTGGGTCATCTCTACTTCCCTATCATTTATAACAAGGAGGTGGGGAAAAGTTGAGTGAGGAACAGAGATAGAAAGTAATAATTTCTGAATATATTGTACTAAATTCTTCATATAATATTTTATTTAATCTTCACAATAGCATGATAAATTAATTATTATTATCCTCAGCTTACAAAACAGGCAAACTGAGTCCTGAGAAGGGTAAATAATTTGTCAAATGAACCATTAAGAAAGCGAATGCTCAAATCTAAGTAAGTTTGTCTCACATCACAGCCTGCATGTTCACAGGATCCCGTTGTTCCTCTCAATAAGCATTCATTAAATAAATGAACTTACAGATAAGTGAACTTTTTCAGGCTAAAATTATTTTCATTTTAGCTCTTCAGTCTTTCATTTGGGAACTTTACTCTTTGGCAAAAAGTGACTCAAAGCAAATTTATTTCATTAGTTCTCTCTGAAATTTATGTAGCAAGAATTTCTCATTCTTGTCTCTGGAAATTCCTTCCTCCACATATCAATTTCTCTTTCTTCAGAGAATAAGGCACATTGCTAATTTTCAAAGTGAACCAGTGTGATGACTATATCTAGATGAAGTAAAACAGGCTCCTTTTTGTAAACTCTTATGTTCCTTAACTTATACCTTAGAGAGTTTGCAGTCACTTCCTTCCTGGATTTGAGATATCTAAAAAGCAATTCCCAATGGTCTGAGTCTGTTTCTTCAAAGGGCACATTCTGCACTGTTTTATTGGAATTATAAGAATATGTTTCTTCGTGACTAGAGCCGAAGTTCACATTAGGGCTACAAACATGTGGATAGGCCCCCAGACATCTAAACTGGAACTGAACCATCTTAAAGCTAAGAAAAATGTCAGATGTAATGATGTTTAAAATTGAAAAAAAGAGTGGAGCCAATTAAAATATATAAGAATAGCATATATTATCAGCTTATCATGTCAATTTTTTTTAAGGAATGATTTTGGTGAGAAAGATTGACCCTGAGCTAACATCTGTTGCCAATCTTCCCCTTTTTTTTCTCCCCAAAGCCCCAGCAAATAGTTGTATATCAAAATTGTAAGTTCTTCTAGTTCTTCTATGTGAGACGCCTCCAGAGCAGGGCTTGATGAGCGATGTGTAGGTCCGCATCCAGGATCTGAACCTGTGAACCTTGGGCCACCAAAGCAGAGCACGAGAACTTAACCATTATGCCATCGGGCCGGTCCCCTCATGTCAATATTTCCTTTATCATGAAAATATTTTTGATCAACAAATTTTTATCATGTGTGTTTTGTTGAAACCTGTATCAATTTTACTCTCTCTCTATTTCTTGTTAGCTTTCCACATAAACTTCTGTTCACTCAGTTATCCTTGAGTGAGTGTCTCAGTTATTCACCCCATTTCCACTGTTTTCTTAATGTAGGATAATTGGGTGAACTTATGAAAGTTCTTGTTGGTCATCTTAACAAATTTGAACTTTATGTAATAGACAAATTGGAATCATTATTTTCAAGCAGGGGACGATGGTTGGTATGTGGGAATGAAAGTATATCACAGTCCTCTCTTCCACCAGTTTTGAATCAAATTGAAAAAAGAAACAAATACACAGCAGTCAAGCAGAGGAGCAAGTACTCACTTTATATCTGACAAAATTGGATCTGAGAATGTGGCACAGATGGAGGGCCATAATCAGGCTGCCTTGTAATTTCTCTCTTGGTCTAGACTTCGAGACAATCCACCCCAAGGAGAATTTGTGTCTTCAATTTTGATGCACTTACCAGAGATCACCACCCCATACTCTGGTTAGTTTAGTCATTCATTTATACAACAAATATTGATTGAGTACCTACTATGTGACAGGTTCTCAATGCTGTAGATACTATAGTGATAGCATAATGGCCCAAACAAAATAATTCCACTCAAAGTTTCTCACTGTGGAGAAAATGAGGCTGAAAATCTATGACCGTCCATCAGTCAGGCAGACCTGAAAATGGGGAAAGAGGATGGGTTGAGACAGAAGATCTTCTGTCAGTTTCACAAATTACTGAACAACTCACCTTCCTCATTCAGGAAGGAGTAAGTGAGAGGGTGTGGAGAAAGAAGACTGACATGTTTTGCCCATGACATTCTCTCCTGAGGAGCATAAGTCTCCTCCACAACATGGAAAAAAGAATACGATCAGCTTTATGAATTAGAAAGATCATGCTATTGGCAGAATGCAGGATAAAGTGAAAAGAAACATGTTAGTCCCAACAGCTTTTGTAAAAGATCCTCATAAAAATCTTTGGTCAAGTTGTCTTAATTATGGATGCATAATAACTATAACATGAAGTGACTTCTGTCTAGAACTGAGTGTCATTGATAAAGGTTAACAAAAATAGCATTTGTCCCCAATTTCCTTTGCATGATCACCTCTCTGCTGGACTAGATATTTTTTTCTAGAATTGCTTAAGAATGTGAATATATTATTACATTAACAGGCCTTAGCTTTACATTGCAATCACTGGAAAATATGGTAGGAATAATGAACAGAATTTACAGTGATATTACTATAAATGCTGAATTTCTTCCTCACTTTATGATTTTCTTTTGAAACTAGAATAACTGCCAGGGAACTTGCAATTTCATTTAGTCACAAAAATGTTGTTGCTCTTTCTATGGTATGGTTCTTGTACATCTTAAATTATGAGAGAATTTTCTAATATCTTTTTAAATCGCTAACAAAGCTTGCTCTCATATCTCCAAACATTGTAAGAGAAACACTTTTTATTATTCAAAAACACTGTTATTTTCATTTTGCATGCACTTTTTCATTAGAACATAGCAGTACACTGTGTATCTGAGGAGTGCTGTTTTATCTCTTTTTCAACTTGTTTTGCAATCTATATTCTCACAACAAATTTTAAGAAAGAGAATGAGGCTGCAATTCCCATTTTATAGATGAGGCAACTGAGGCATACAAAGATTCAACTCCTCCCTAATTTCACATGGGTAGTTATGGATAAACAGCAAGACAGATGCCCAGTTTTCTGAACTCTTAGCCCTTATAGTGTCTTCTATAACATGCTGCCTTCGTAACTGTGGTCATTAGTCTGTGGCTGGGATTGCGATGGTGTCATGTCAGTGGGGCCAGAGCAACAAATTTAATGACACAGCTGGGAAAACTTAAAAGCCTGCTTTCGGCTGGGTCATAAGTGGAGGTTAATACAATGGTGTCATTACAGCCCTTTGCCCGCCTCCCCAAACCACAGCACAGTTCAAGAGAATCAAAAATGTTCCTTTGAGGGTTGGCTCAGGTCTGAATGAGCAGCCAAGGTCAGGATGGAAATGTGGAATAGACAGGGAACTGTTGAGCCCAATGCAAAGTTCAAAACTGCTCAGTGAATCCCACATGACCCAAAGCCTACCTTCACTTGCCAATTAAACAAAGGAGCTCATCCTTAGAGTTTAAATCAAGGCAGCACACTGCTTCTTGGGCTAAAGACCTGGAGATTGAATGCAACTTATTTCTAAATCAATCCTTTCCAAAGTAACATATTTGAAATAAGGCTATATTATCTGCACAAACTATTTTTAAAAAATATCCCTGTTACAACTAGATATGCCATTCCCAGGTCCCATTGTATGCTTTGTACCCCTACTGTGTACTATACCTTTAATTTCATAATATATGCAGTTTTAAATTCAACATTTATTTTTAACACCTATATTTTAATGAAACATGAAATATAAAATGAAACTCCAGTCTGCCTTGTATGAGCATGAAGAAAAATCCTAATTACCTGTTTCAAAAGTGTGAAGCGCTTTCTAATTTTCCACCAGCCAGTTTCCTTAGACAGCACTCAGTATTATAACTATTTATGCCAATTGTGCTATTTCATGCATAAAATTACCGCATTATTGTTGGAATAGATGCCAGAGAGATATCTAAGCAGGGTGCAATCACTTCACTTTCTATCAAATTGGGCTCCTGAAAGGTATCATAAATTTTATTAGAAGGCAAGGGGCTAATGGCAGCCAATCAGTGTTAATGCTGACAAAATTGCTGTATTTTACATTATAAAAACCAGATGATATTTTTGTCAGAGGGCCACCTTTTGTTTTATTAAGAATGCATCATGAAAACTATATTGTAATCACATAAGATACTTAGAAAAGCTGACTACTTTCCCTGGATTGGGGGTGACATCTCTCTCGGGGCACCCTGGCAGCAGTTGGTGAGGCAGCCTTTGCTCTCTGCTGCCTGATAAATGGTGGCATAAAATGAAGCAATGCAAAATGCATCCCCACGCTATGGGTACCGTAATTCAATTGCATGCAGCTTTATTCTCCCAGGGTCCACTCTTTGGGAAACAAATATTAATGTTCCACTGTTCCAAGGTCCTTTATTGTGCTATAAAAAAATTGTTTTCGATTAACCTGCCAATTGAATCTGGAGAGCTGGATGGTTTTTAAGACTCCCTCGTTTCTTCATGAGGTACCACAGTAAAGACTGGCAGATTATGATGATACTGGAAAAGGAAAAAGAAAGTTTGGTGCCCCTTGGAGCAGTGCTGAGTTGTACTTTACCAAGAGTAACAATGATTTCCATGAATTGAAGGCTAAAATGTGTGATTTTAGGCAAATCACTTAGCCACTCCAAGGTCTTTGGGATCTTTATCTCCAAAATGATGGCGTAAGATGTGACAGTTTCTAAGGTGCCTATGAGCTCTAACAGTCCAATATTCTCAGTACACACTCCTCACACACACGCTTCTGGAGAAATAACTTCCCATCTTACCTTTGCCTCTATCAGCCACTGCTCACCTGAACCGGTATCTGAGAGAATCACTATTGTTACTAGAATTGAGGGAGCATAGATGGGCTGGATGATCTGGCCTTTTGCTGCTGTCCTGTTTCAGGAAGGAAACCCCAGGACAACGCAGCCCTCTATCTTCAGCATCTAGCAATAGTAAAAACAAATTAAATCATCATTCAAATTCTCTTTCAGACATCCAGAAACTTAGCACATTTGGATGTCTAATAAATGACTTTGATCTCCTTAATTTCTAACAAATAGATCAAGAATAAGATGCAATTTAACTCTTGATTACAGTAAGATTTGTGTTGTGCCATCATGGAACCAACCATATGTAAATTCTTCAAGGAAAGGAGCCCATTTTCTACTTCTTTTGGATACTCTTACTGCTCAGTGCTAAGCAGTCACTCACAAGTTCCTTTGGGACTCACTGGTTGATGGAAAGTGGTTGTTCGAACATGGGGAAACCACTGGTTGGCTTCCATGATTGAGTTCATCAAATAAGTTGTATATGCTAGAGGAAGTTCCTTCTTCAAAAGGAGGAATGCACGCTAGATACCAAGCAGACAGGCTGTGTTTAAAATTCCACATTCTATTCCTATTTGACTATCACTGTAAATCCTTTTTTGAAAAAGTAAGTTGCATATTTGTTTACCTCTCTTTAGGTTCATTGTGCTATTTTCCCATAGAACTGCTCATGGCTGCTTTGTTCCATGGGCGTTCTGTCCTTCCTGCTGGAGCTAGTAATTATAACCCTGCTACAAGTATTCCTAGAAGATTGGAGGTGTGTATTAACAAAAAACCCACAAATTTATTTGGTTAAATGATACATAAACGTTTATATAAATCAAGTCACACATGTTGTATATGGTAATAAATTACCAATGTTCTGTGACTGACATAACATTGTACTAACCAGACATGGCTGCCATGTATGGTTGTGCAGGTTGTGTGTCACATAAGGGTACAGCCAAGAGGGTGAGTGGTGGTTCACCAAGCTGTGCATCTGATTAAGGAGAACGCATACTCTTTTATTCTCAGGAAAGTATTACATACTCTCCAGCCATGCACTCACAGAGGGAAAGTGTATTTTTCCAATTCATGCAAAAGGCCATAAATCTACAAGGCAATAGTAGAGCAAATGATTTTAAAAATCCACTAAGAGCCCCCTACATGTTGAATCTCAAATGATCTGAATTCAATCAGTTTCCACAAGCAACAGCAGCTACAACCTGAGAAATTTTATATCTTCTGAAGACAAATGCTCCAGATCCTAGACCCCACTGCCACCACATGAAACAAAGCTGTGCCTCCATCCTCCAAAAAGACAAGTTTTACTTGGGCAGACCTGAGGTCAGGATGAGGATTGAAACAGACCCACACAGAAATGCTCAGAAACAAATGAAAAGATGAGTTCAGAGAACAAGAGGGAGCCAGGAATGCACCCAGCAGCCTCCATGTGCGGTGGAAAGACACACTGTTCTCATTAGGTACACATGGTTGCCCCATTCTCAGAAGATGTCTTAACGACCTAGGAAGATTTTCTCCATTAGGGTTTTCTTAATTATTTGCACATTCACTGTCACCTCTATACCCAGCCTCAGAGTAGTTTAAGAAGAGTGTATGAATGATTCTGAAATGCATTAACTATAGCTGAGCAATTGCACCGTTCAACCAGAATACAAACGTAATTCAAAGTAATGAATCCTTAACTATGAGTACGATGGAAGAATTGCCTCTTCTAGAAGACCCTATAGTCAGTCAGTTAATACTCCATGTGATACATGGTTTTAGAGGAAATAGTTATTATTTATTATTTGAGAGAGTTCAAAAGGTTCAGGGCATGTTCCAAAGCTGGACATTGTGACTGGCACCATTTTTACACATCCCATTTATAGCCAAGTAATGAAAGTAAAATATGCTACTTACCTAATTAACCATGCAAGCGACATGAACTCATGACAATTGTCTGTTACATGAATCACATCTCATTCCTAAGCCCTGCCGCCATCCCTCATACCGTTCTTGAACCTCATATAATTTCTGAAATCGATCATCTCTCGTCCAATCTTAGGCCAGCTTCAACCATAAACCCCTCCTCCCAGCACTTTGACATTTTCTTTTAAGTTGCATCAAAAGGTGCCTGAAATCAAAACAGATGCTTGAAAATGCCATGTAATCAACATAGCCTAGACCCTACAGGTGTTTAAAATATAGTTGGGAAATTGTAATTAAGCCCATTGGAAATATAAATAACAATGAAAATTTCACAAACATTGCAGTGGAAGAGTTGACAAAAGCTGACACGTGACTAATATCAAATAAGTGCATCTGAAAATAACTGATCTAGGAGGCCAAAGAAGGAAAGTCTTGGGGTTGGTATGAAGATGGCGGTGTAGGCAGACTCTGAACTCACCTCCTCCCACAATCACAGTCAAGTTACAACTATTCTTGGGACAATTACCCCTGAGAGAGAACAGAAGAGAAGTCTTATCATGGTCTGTAATCAGCAATATGAGACAGAGGCTCTTGCTAATGTCAAGAAAGAGAGGCACCCAGATTCCCAGTGGGAAGTAGGAATTTTTAAGACCTCCATCTCATTCTTTCAGGACCCAAACATGGGTCTTTTGATGACATGGAAAATTGTCCAAGCCACCTCGTATGTCAAGAAACCCCATTATATTCATCTTAAAGAAAATTTACTCATGGGTCAGGTGAGCCCCTGCCCAAGCTGTGGTCAGAGCATGGGACCAGATGAAAAGACCTAGTAATTTGAACATGTGCAAGTGTAGAGGAGCATAAAGGGGCTCTTTGTCAATTTTTTGGTGGTGGTTATTTTAAATTTTTAGATTTGGAGGGTGGATGGAAACATTCTCATTCACATGGAGGAGAAGGTTAATGGAAGAGAAAAATGAAATGGGCAACAGGTGGGTGAGATGACGGAAGCCTGGAAGTTTTACCTCCTTCTATAAACAAAGGGAATTCAAGGAAAGTTTTAGCAAATGAATCTTGTGATAAAAGTGAGTTTACAGAATCAAAATTGGAGACGTGGACAGATTATGTGTATGTGGATGATGACACTAGGCATATTTATGTAGCCTGCAGCTGGTATTTCTATAAAATTATTTGTAATTTCCTGAAACCTCAGCGGTAACAGTAACATAATATTTGAATCTTCAATGGGCTAAATCTTTCAGGATTCCATTCACATGCTGATTACATGAAACCTTGGTAATGTACTCATGCACAATATATCTTAAAATCCTGATTGGTTTATAACCCTGCGATCTATTTGTACCCAATTATTTTATCTTTTATACAAAATCAGACATCTTGAATTGTCTCTGATGCTGGATCTAAAGAGTTGAAAGAACAGGAGTTTAGGCCACAGGAGCCTTTTTGCAGAGAGGATACAGTGCAAGAGATCAGCAAAGCAATAAAAGGGTCTGACTGGCCCATCCATTAGTATATGAAATTCAGTTAAAAATATAACACCAGGAGTTTTTAATAAAGGAATGGAAGTATGCAGCTCCTGTCCTTGAAGATTCTAGTGCCAGATAAGCCTTTACAATTCAGACCTTGGGAAGGAGGGAGAGAGAGATGGGAAAAAAGGAACTAATAAATCTCTAAAATTTGACAAGTGACAGATCTTTGCCTGGTTAACTGGCTATGCAAAGATTTTAGTAGATTGGGGCTGGCCCCGTGGCCGAGTGGTTAAGTTCACGCGCTCCGCTGCAGGCAGCCCAGTGTTTCGTTGGTTCGAATCCTGGGCGCGGACATGGCACTGCTCATCAGACCACGCTGAGGCAGCGTCCCACATGCCATAACTAGAAGAACCCACAACGAAGAATATACAACTATGTACCGGGGGGCTTTGGGGAGAAAAAGGAAATAATAAAAATCTTTTAAAAAAAAGATTTTAGTAGATTCTTCTGTCATTCCCAATTCCTCTTATTCATGAGAATTTTATAATATTTAAATGACACAAGAGAGGGCAAGACTATATTTGCTTTGCAGAACATTTCAAGATGTGCAGTCACAGCGTATTGTGCAGTCCCGTTTCTACCACTTTGCAAAGACAAAGTTGATTAATCAGCTCCAAATCAGAGGGAAAAAACCCACACAATTATTTTCATTGTTTCAGGATATAGTAATATCACTAAAACAATGGTCCATATACTTAGAGCTGTTTTTAGCTAAAATATCTAAAGTGCATCCGTCATTGAATTGCTGGTCTCCCTTTCCATCTCTGTTGCTATCTCCTTCTTTTCCCTTAACCTTGTGTCTGTTATCTTTATCTCCTTCTCCATTCTCTTTATTCATACCCGTTGTTCTCTTCTCCCTTCATGCCCCTCTCCACTCGCCACCCCAAGAGACTTTTCTCCCTTAGCCCTCATAAGTCTTCATGCTTTTCTTACCCTGAAAAAGGAAAATAAATGCCTTTGCTGAGCCATTTAGTTTGTACTTCCTTCTAATATACTTTTAGAAAACATCAAGTAAAACAAGACATTCAAATCAAATGCAAGGGAAAAGTTGCAATCAAGTGGCACAAATTAAAGCATGGATGAGAAAAAATATGGTAAAGTTAATGGACATTTTAAAGAACGTTATAAGTACAGAGAAGGACAAACGAATAGGTTTTAAGAAGGTGGCACAATTTTTGTGAATGACTGAAATTGAATCCTTCCCAAAAAGGCAATTAACTTACAGATTGAGGTGCTCACTATGGGATCACAGGTCTGAACTGAACCCTGACTCTGCTTTTTCTGGTCATGTATCCTCTCTAAGATTCTTCCTTATTGGCTCTCTCGAAGACTGTTTACTCATTAACAAAACTTAAAAAAAAAATAGTATGTACCAGAACTAAGATAATGTAAGGCACTTAGCACAGTCTCTAGCACTTAGCATATGCTCAAAAATATTAAGGCATTATCATCAATATTATGGTTTTCATTATTTTTATTGGCTACACGAATAACAATTTCCCGATTAAATATTCCATTTCTTAAAAGCAATTATCCATTCAGAGTTTCATGTTCTTTTCTTACATGAAAGTTTAGCTAGTTCTTATTTTAATTTAATTTGTATTTGTATAAATGTGTATATCTATTAAGTTTAATAGGCAAAGTTTTCTCAAAATTCATAACAAAAATAACAGTATTCAGCCTCTCCCATTTGCACTCTAAATTCCCACTCCTAGAAGTAATTACTTTGAATTCTTTTATAGTTTTCTTAGTTTCTCCCCTCCATACATCTAAATAACTTGCTTATTCTATTCTTTTTCAGGTTTTGTTATTATCTATTGAATTCCTGCTATGGAAGATGAGAATCTGGCTCTTTTCACCATTTCCCCACATACTCAGAAACACACTTCTGCTTTTCTCATCCTCCAGATAGCTTAAGTTAAAGCAATGTTCAGAGTTTATATAGTTATGATTATATAAATATTACTTGCAGTTCAACCCATTTAGTGTATGATTAGATTTCCTTTCTTGTAGAACTTTACTGGGTTTTAATATTTACCTGGTTATTTTCAGTTGCTTAGCGTTCTATGTACTTACCACTAATTCACCCTGAACTTGCCAACAGAAATTGAAATCTTGTCTCAATATGTGTAAACATATGAGGAATTGTATGTTTCGTTTCTTATTTGTACACAACCCTCCTAGTGCTTTCCGTCTTCCTGCTCTAGCTGTTCTCCAGGCCACTGCAACACGATCATCCTGAGACGCTCCTTCACTACCAACATGGGAATTGTGTTTGTTTCTCTCCTGTATTGGATCTTCCACTTCCAATGTTTTTTTTTTCCTCTTTATTGGTGTCAATCCTAATTTTGCTGGGTATATTTATGCAATATCTCTTGGGAAAAGGGTACAAAAAAGCAAGATTTTTTTCTACGGTTTTGTTTGTCTAAACATGTCTTTATTCCAGGGGTCAGCAAACTACGGCCTGTGGGCTAAAATCCTCCCATTTGTGTAAATGACTTTTATTGGAATGTAGATAGCCATGCTCAGTTTTTTTACTTATTGTCAGTTGTCATGTTACAATGGCAGTGTTGGGTAATTGCAAAAAAGATTATTTGGACTATAAAGCCTAAAATATTTATTCATTGATGCTTTACCAAAAAAAAAAAAAAAAAATGCTGACCCCTGCTTTATTCTATGCTTATGCTAGATTGATAATTTGATTAGGTATAGCATTTTAAAAACATTACTCCTTGTCTTCTAGCTTCTACAGTAAATATTTAATAGTCCAGTGCCATTCTTATTTCTGATCCTTTATGTGACAATTCTGTTTTTCTATATCTGGAAGCTTCTGGAATATTCTCATTATTCTTAGTGTGGGCACTTTTTAATCTAGTACAATGAGCACTCAATAGATCCACTCAGTTGAAATCCAAACAATATCTTTGATAATTTCCTCCCTTCAATTTTCTCTTTTCTTTCTTTCTGAAATTTCAGTTAGTCAAATTATAGATGTCCAAGACTAACTCTAATTTTCTTCTCTTTTGTTATGTTCCATTCTGCTGGTATTTAGATCTTTCTGGAAACTTTCCTCAGGTTAATCTTCCAATCTTTCTATCATATTTTAATGTTTCTGCTCTCATTTTAATTTCCAGGAGCTTTCTTTGTTTTCTTTTTTTAGCACCCTATCCTTGTTTCATGGATGCAGTCTCTTTACTATTTCTCTGAAGAATTATACCTAGTCAAATTATCTTTCAAAAATAAAAGCCAAACAAAGACTTTTTGAGACACACAAAAGCTCAAAGAAATGATCACCAGCACTTCATTACGAGAAATGTTAAAGGACTTCCTCAGGTAGAAGAAAAATGATACCAAACAGAAATATAAATCTATGCATAGGAATGAAGAACACCAGAAATGACAACTACATAGGTAAATATGCAAGAGTTTTTCTCTTATTTTTAAAACAATCTTGTTATAAGGTAATTTCCCGTTTAAGCAAAAGTAATTATAACATAAAATAAAGACACAACCATAGCACAGAAGGGTTTATAATATAAAGTAAAATGCATGACCATAGCACAAAAAACAAGAGAAGAGAAAAGGAAGTATACTATTGTAACATTCTTATAGTGTATTGAATTTGTACAATATTGTTGGAAGATAGACTGTGATAAGTTAAAACATGTACTACAAACCCTAACACAATCACTGAAATAACAAAGAATAACAGATAGTAGGGCAACAAAGGAAATAAATGAAATCATAATAAAATCCTCAATTAATGGAAAAGAAAGCAGGTAGAGGAAGAAGAAAAGAACAGATGAGACAAATAAAAAATAAAAAGCAAGATTAGAGATCAATAATCACATTACATGTAAATGTTCTAAACAACTGAAGTCAGAGATTGTAAGATTAGATAAAAAGAGTAAGACTAATCTACATGTTGCCTATAAGTTCATTCTAAATAAAAGACAGAAATAGGTTAAAAGTATAAAGATAGAAAAAGATATACCATGCTAACACTAATCAAAAGAAAACTGGAGTAGCTCTATTAATATCAGACAAAATGATTTCAGAGTAAAGAATATTACCAGAGATGTAGAAGATCATTTTATAGCGGTAAAGGGGTCAAGTCATCAGAAAAATGTACCAGTCCTGTGTTTATGTACCTAAGAACAGAGCTTCAAAATACATGAAGCAAAACTTGATCTAATTGCAAGGAGAAAGACAAAAATCCATGCATATAATGAAAACTTTCAAAATCTTTTTATTGTAATCAGTAGAACAAGTGGACAGCAAATCAGTAGTATATAGAAGTCTTAAACAACATAATCAATCCATTTGATCAATTGACACTTATAGGATGCTCTATTGAACAACAGAATAGGCATTTTTTTCAAGTGCACATGGGACATTTGTCAAGATATAAAATATTCTGGGTCATAAAAAAAACAATACATTTATAAAAATATAAGTCATGTAAAGTATGCTCTCTGATAAAATGAAGCTAAATTGAGATTAAATAACAGAAAGATGTTTGGACAATGTTTTGGAATATTTGAAAACTAAATAACATACCTCTAAATAGCACATGTGTCAAATAAGAAATTAAAAGTGAAATTAGAAACTATTTTGAACTGAATAAAAATAAAAAGACATCAGAATTTGTGGGATGCCCCTAAAGCAGTACTTAGGGGAAAATTTATAGCACTAAATGCCTGTCTGAAAAAAGAATGGTCTCATATCAGTGACCTCAACTTTCACTTTAGCCAACCAGAAAAAGAAGACCAAATTAAGTGCAGAATAAGTAGAATAAAGAAAATTCATTTAACTTCTGGATTCAGATTTAACAGGAAAATACATCAGAAGATAAAATATTACAAATATCAAGAATGAAAGGAGTGACTTCACAAGAATTTCTGCAGATATCAAAATCCCACAAAAACCTTACATGAGAATACTGCAAACTAATAGGGATAGTGAGATTATAGAGATATTGCTAAACACAATTTTGATTAATAAAATCCATTTTCCTCAAGTGGTCCCTGACCATTTGTTCATATTTAAGAGTAGGTGACTGAAATACTAATTGGACAAAGCTTGAGAAATGGTGAGCTTCTCTTTAACCTTCTCTTTAGGCTACTTGGTCAAGGACTCGGCTATTTTATTTTATTTTATTATTTTTTTTTAAAGATTTTATTTTTTCCTTTTTCTCCCCAAAGCCCCCCAGTACATAGTTGTATTTTCTTTGTTGTGGGTCCTTCTAGTTGTGGCATGTGGGACGCCACCTCAGCGTAGTTTGATGAGCAGTGCCATGTCTGTGCCCAGGATTCGAACCAACGAAACACTGGGTCTCCTGCAGCGGAGCATGCGAACTTAACCACTCAGCCACAGGGCCAGCACCTGCTATTTTATTTTTTTATAGTGAATCTCAGCTTTCTGTTATGGGGAATCCTTTTCTCTTCGGCTAGTCAATATATCCAAAAGGAAAACTCAAATCTTTTATGTGTAATGTATAAGACTAGCTGTCGTGTTTTTAGAAAACTTGGGGAAAGTGCTTATGGATTTGATCATTCATGATAGGGTAATATGTTCCAGAAGTATTCTGCAAATAAAACAATGGGATAGAGGAAGGATGTAGTTTATCAACTTATTTAAGTAATTTGATGGTACTTAACATCCTATATCAGAAATGAGTTACTAAACTTAAAATATATATACATAGGAACTTATTAAAATCTGTCATAGCAAAGCTTTCACTCCAACCACCTTAGAAACATGAACCCTTAATCGAATGGTCAGATATTACTAAAAAAATTCTGAAGCTCCTTTTGGATTTTTATTTGGACTCAAAAATACTTCTTATGAATATTCTCAACACCCTAAGAATGAATCGTTTTGGGAAGTAGGCAGAAAGCAAATTAGATGATCAAGCTGGGGATACAATTCTGACCTCAAAAAGATGTTGTTGGAACGTAGTGGGACTTGCATGTTAGTTAGGGAGAACATTTCAAAAGAGAAATTCCAAATATATTTTGAATGCGGACAGCCTCATTAGAATAAATGCATGTACTCCCAAAATGACTACTTTGAAAGACAGCTTTCACTAGGATGTATAAATTTTGGCGTGTCAACCTGGGTGGGACTAATTAGGAGGTCCAATTTATTTCTTTGCAGAAACACTTGGGGTAAGTATGCCAGGTGAGGTCAAGGAAGTCACCCCATTACTCACCTGCAAAAGCCTATTAAAGTTGGACTGCCTCCTGAGAATGTGTGGCTGATGACAGCAGAAGACAAGAAAGCTACTGTTTTGATAAATACCCTAAGGGTCCACAAAATGGCAGTGCTGGGAGGCATGTGCCAAATCATGTTTGGCTTTGGCCCCATAACTTGTGATTCTGTCAAGGACTCATCACGTCAATTGGTGGAAAATGGATTACTGTCATTCTTCAAGGCACGGCACATCATTCCCCATTGATTGGCATGCCAAATCCTTCACAAAGTAATGAGTCAGGGACGATTCAAATCATCATCCAACTGTCAGCTTGATTGCATAGCCCTCTATCAATGGGATTAAACTGGTGTGGCATCCAAAATGTAATGAAAGGCATTACTTTACTTGAAAAGTTGACAGGAAGACCGGGATGCTGGACCCAGGAGGCCTAGGCATATAGAAAAGAATAACAATAATAAAAATGAGGAGAGCAAATTGATAGATGATATAAATATATTTTTTCAGCCTCACAGGAGATGCTGTGACTAAAGGGAATTATATTTCTCTTCAAAGAGAGTTAGAACTGAAAGGGACACTGTAGAAATCATCTAGTTGATGCTCATTCTCTAACAACAGAAGAAACTGAGGTAAAGGAAGGAAAGTGAATCACCAATATTAGTTAATGAGGAGACAATGGGAGTACAATGCAAAGCATGTTCTTTGGAGGGAAAGAAACCTGGTTTCAATCTTGGTTCTTCTACTTACTAATTGTGTCACCGTGGGCAAGTCTCTCAGCCTCTGTCTCTTCACTTGCCAAAAGGGGACAATTATATTACGTATATCAAATATATCAATATCGATATATATACATATATACCACATATGAGATATATATATACACACACAGTACAGGAGGATTAAGGAAGCAAACTATTGAAACAATTAGAATCCCATTCCAATGTTTGCCAAGGAAACTATACTATTGTGTTGTTCAATTTGAAAGAAGTACACCCTCAAAAAACTGCCTGTTATAGAGGCTCAAGCTGAATCTCTTAATTTTATTTTGCCTTGGTGATAGCTAGCATTTTATCTTGGAAAAGGACCATCACTTGCACATATCCTTCACATACATTATCTTATCTAATGTGATTTGGAGAAATCATGAAGCTTTCCAAGTTCACACACCTAGTAAGAGGTTAGGGTTTTATTAGGATGGCTCCAGACACTTCTTACCCATGAGCTCTGATGCTACCACGATGATGATGCTCCTGGTTCATCGGCAGCGGAAGACATTCTCCCAGTGTGTTTTTAGGAATTGCACTGGGATCATGCTGGACCATCTACATCCTGCTGTCTCACAGTCTATGACCCAGGGGGTTGTGTTACAAGAGACTTGCCTTGCATGTAAGTAACTACCTGTGTGATGTTAAAGTGGAACTTGCCCACAGATTGCTCCAACAACATTTATTAAGGTACACTAAGCTGATTAAAGTTACATTATTTTGGATCTTAGCAAACATTTTTTGGGAGTGTTACACCTCTACCTCTATTAGCTGAAGGAATTATTTTACAAGTGACTAAAAAACTAAGCACCTGAGGGATTATTGGGGTGTTGGAACCTGAAAGGAGAGGCATCATTTTATGAATGAAAAGTGTTCCCAGAGTCAGGCATAATGACCAGGGTTGGGAATGTGAATCAAAGTGAACCATTTAGGCTTTTATTCCAGTTTTAGAAGTGTTACCATATTCTCTGCCAGATTTTTAGAAATGGATGCTGTGCTAAATTCTGGAAATCACATCTTTAGAGTGGCATTGACAATTCAGAGTGTATCCAAAGAAGGGAAAGTGACCTTTGATCAGACAAGTTGAGAAGATCTTGTACACGACGTCCTTCTTAAAGAATCCCAAATGCTTACTGTCATATTAAAGGTTCTAAGAAATCCTGTGATAAAGAAATCTAACTTTGTTCGGTCCAGTATTTCTACAGCTTCTTTGACAAGAGAAGTGCTTTTTTTGTATCATGTCTAGCATAGCTCCTCCATCAGGGCCTAGAATATAGGAGGGACTCAAGAAATACTTGTAAGAATATTGTGGAATAAAGTTCCCAATGGACTAATGTCTCATAGTTGTACTACAGAAGAAGTAGATTTGATGAATATATATCGTACCGTGGCAGGCACTGGGGAAAGAGTATAAAATGATAAATGCGACATATGCATTGGCCTCAAAGGAGTTTAGAGTTTAGTGGATAAGGCAGAAATGTTCATAAATGACAAAAGGGAGGCAGTATCACATAAATATTGAGAACGCCAGCTTTGGTCTTGGACAGAACTGAGTTCAAATTTTGATATTAGCACTTACCAGCTGGATGGTCTAAGGCAAGTTATTTAATCACCCCTAGGCCTCAGTCTTCTTACCTGAAAAATGGAGAGATAACAGTGTCATATACCTCATGGGAACATTATGTGATGTGATGCACACAGGGAGGAAGAACTGTATCTTGTCTCACTGTTTCCTGCACCAAGCAATGTCGGAACATAGACATCACTCAAATATTTGCTGAACAAATTTGTGATGGCTTAATTACGTATTTGTAATTTCTATCTAGTACCGTCCCCTATATAGAGTAGATACCTAAGAAGGCTTTGTTGAATGAATAAAAGAATGAATCAGGGAAGCATTTTCTAAGCTCAGCACATACAACATTCTCACCTCTTGTTGCATAGTTTTCCTGCCTTATTGCATTTGTAGCCATTGCTCACAAATGAACATTTGTGAATATCCACCTTTTTCTATAACCCCCTCTGGCAGCTTTGTAATGTGTCAACTTGGCTAGGGTGAACTACGTTTACCATAACTCTCTTCCCTGTATGTTTCCAGTTAGGGTGGGCCAAAAGTGACCTTTTTTCCTGATATTTGCAGAATGAAGGTAAAGGAGCAGCCACTTTATAGTTCATACATGTTGTCACTTACTTTCTGGTTCCCATATTCATGTGGGTAGCAGACGGGCCTGCAATTGTTCCGTCTTCCCCTGGATCCTCTTTCAGCTGCTCAGACTCCTGATCAGGTGTATTTAGGTCCGTGATGAAGAGCATCAACCTCACTTGCCCCATCAAGGTTGAAAGCAGTAAAATCGACCATGAGTTTTAGTCCATCCTTGAGGGTTTTGGCTTAAATTCCATAAAATAGTTCTAAATAGCCTATGTTTCCCCTTTGGTAAGGAGAATCTACGGAAATTTCTGTGATTCTTATGAATGTAATTAGGGTCCTGAGGGCTCTCCTTTCACGTATCACTTCCTAACCAGAGAGACGACCAGGCAGTTTGAAGAACAGCCAGAGGCATGGGATCTGGTCCCAGCTCTCAACATACCAGCCCTGGAGCCCTGGGGACATCAGTAATTCTATGAGCATCAGTTTCTGCTTTACTCAATGGATAATGTCAATTCTTACCCTGCATAACCTACACAGCTACTGTAGAGATACACTATTACATCGAAAGCCGACACACCTTGAAAAAAATAAACCAATCTCTAGTATTTACAAATGTGAAGTATTATTTTAGCATCATTATTCTTACAAATCTATTATTTAGTGACTACTTATTTTATACTATGTACCATACTGAGAACACGTTTCATTTTCTCATTTATTCTCTGTAGAATAGGTCTTATTCTCCCTATTATACTTATGAGAAAATAAGCCAGAGCTCAGGTTAAGCCTGGTCTAACTAACTACACAGTCAGAGTGCCTAAATATTTCTTTATAACGTAGTGAACACATAGAAAAATTGTGCAAACTTTGTTTTTATGTTGAAAATATGGTGAATTACCTCTATTATTGTATAATAGTTGTGTTACATGAAGGTATTTACAATATACTTTATTAGATTATATAATGATGTAATATTAAAATGAAAAAGGATTGCACAACACATGACAGTCAATTCAACCGTAGGCAATAGAAATTCCGAAATCACTTGGCTCACATCAGAGATATTTCAGAATTAAGAAAGGTTACCGTGACTGAAAAAATACTTGAAAGAACTACCCGTGAGGCACCAAAGACCTATCAACCGAAAACTTTCAGTTAATATTTAAGAGCCTCTATTTGACTTCAAGCAATATTATTATAATTAGAGAAAATTGAAAGCAGGAATTTTAATATGGTAAATAGTAAATGTGGATTCAATCATTTGATACGTCTTAAAAGGTGATAATAAGGTTAAGATTTTAAGTTTGGGTTTTGAAAATCAGCATGTCATATTGATATATAATTACCATTGGCCAAAAGTGTTTGAGAAAAATATTTGGAATCGAAGTTTGATTGGGATAATGAAGAAGAAATTATTTATGGAGATAAACATATACTATTTTCTATGTGAATATGAATATATGTGGTGTGTGTATGTGTTTATACAGAAAATATGTGTTGTGTGTGTGTGTGTTTATGTGTTTACTCAAAAAGCTATTATCAAATCAATATGTGTTTTATGATGACTGGTAACTCAGAGTTGAGGGAATTTGGTACATGTATTTAAGCTCTTGTTAATTTTAAATCTTGCATATTTAAGCCAAGACCCAAGATAGGTAAAATATTCTAGGTAAACAGTTGAAATAATAAACGTGAATAACTGCAAGGAGCTCATCATGGTAAAAGATCTGCTTCATTTTAGGATATGAAATCTAAGATTTCAGAAAGTTTAAGTTAACTAAAATGTCAGTAAGTAAGCTCCATAAATGGTGAATATGAAGGTAGAACAATAAAGCTTGATATTGAGAGCAAGAAAAAGATGGGAGTCAAAGGGAGTAAGCTAAAATCATTAATTTTTTAAAAGTATTTGAATGGGCAAATTTTATTTCCATAATAAAATAAAATTGCAACTCTGGGATAACTAGTACATAAAATATTGTGAAGTAATTGCAGCAATCAGAACAATGAGTCTATAGTCTGTGAAAATAAGTAAATGATGTGAATTGCAAGCCTAGACTGAAAGAGTAACCAAAATAGAATATAAATAAGCTCAAAAAGCAAAGAAAAGACAAGAAGAAAAATAGTAAATACACGTTAATGCAACAAAACAACAAATTATACACAACACACAATGGTTGTTTAGATAATTCATTTGTTAGAGTTCATGACTTAGCAAAATTGGAGGAATAATGTATATGTACATGGGCTAAGATACATTTTGGGGAAAAAAGTCTAGACCAGGATGAAAGAAATTTATTTCAAATTAAAAATAAAATACTTCATGGAGATTTCTAATAAAGAAATAAATTCTAGTGAAATTATGCTCCTTACTGAACAGTCGTCAGGCTTCAGGGCAAGTATGTTTATGTTCTAAATTACCCAACACTGGTATATACGGCTATAGTAATACAAAGTGTACACAAGTTAAATTATGGTAATGTAAACATTGAAGTAACTAACAGGAAGCAATCAAGTGGATGGAAAACACGAGACTTAATCTGTGACTGAATTCTTAGACCTATAAAATAAGTTTGGGAGTGTACTGTTTGCATTGCACAAGTTGAACGCATTCTTATGTTCTCTTTGGTATGACAATATACCCTCCATTATGGATCATAGGACTTCTTTTGATTATCTATAAACATTATCTCTTTCCAACAGAAGATAGAAAACTTTTTGGGGACTGAAAGCTTGGAGCTTGGCCTGGATAGAGTTCCATCTGGAACCAAAGTTTTTGCTCATGAGAATCTGGATTGCAATCCAAAGAAAGATAAATCTGAAAAAGCTGGATACTACTTGCCAATAGTGCCAGTCCAAGGTCTGGTGAGAAAAATGAAATATCTATTTCTCATTTACTCTCTTCCATCCACTTCTCTTTATTTTCTATTTCCAAACTCCTAAGGATCTTCCCCCACAGCTTCTCAATAATGTTTCTAATATTAGAAAAATATACTTCAATATTACTTGAAATTACCATGATACAGTTCTCAAGTAGAATTTTCATTTTTTTCTTCTAATTATAAAATTAAACTTTTCTGTTGGAAAGAGTTGATGCACAGTCAGCAGAAAGCTGAAGTTTTACAGGAGAGAATGTAGTCTTTACCTTGTCCATGAAAGCTTCATATTTGAGCTATGCTGAAGACCTGTCAGATCCTATAGTCAATCCCTTGCTCACCTAGGCACAGCCCTACAATAGAAATGGCTCCATGGCTCCATGTGCAGACGTGGTGCAAGAGCAACATGCAGTGAACATTATCAAACTGCAGGCTCCAACACTGCTAGTTCTGTGTGCCCAGCATGTTTTTAATTTAATCAAATAGTACTGGTAGGATTGGTCACAGTGTGAAGTAGATGCAAGGTCTTCCTATCAACCTCAATCCCTCTCCAGGCTGATCTCCCTGAGTTTTCAGAGGCCCCACACCACATAGCAGCAAGGTCCAGACAACCTGGAATTCTGGATGCATTTTTTTTTTTTAACCTCTCTCCTTAACCTAGTCTATGACCCATCTCCTCAAGGGCTTTCTTCTGGTGATAGAAAGATGTATGAGTAACTATTTTCAGGGTGGGGGTTATGGGTAATAATGGATTAATAAACTCTACCCTGGAATAACTTCAAGACCAAGAGAGAAATAATACATTAGTTGTATCTTATATGAGAATTTATTTTAGAGCAGAGGTGGATGCAACTCACACCATATAATCGGATATTTACTTCACTTATGTTTAAAGCTGGACCAGGTTTAATATATACAAATAATCAAAGCGTACAGTTCAAAGTCACTTTGTATGTCCATAGCTCTCAAAAAATTCCCCTTTCCTTTGCCTGATGGATAAGAAACAGCCTGCTACATTTTTCTTAACTAAGGGTCTCACACATTGGCAATTTTTTCAACCTAGATGTAAACACCATTGCCACGTCCGAATCATAATAAATTTTGTTTACTGTAGTTAGACATTGGGTTTGCTTACATTTTAGTTAAAACAGCCGAAGATTTATCCTTCTGTCAGAGCCACTGGAAAATTGAGAGTCTTGTGCAAGTTGTAAGCTTTCTGCTTAATCTTCTGGAAACTTTTCCAATTTTCCTTTAATAAAACCAGGAGGCCAGTGGTGTGCCACTTATGGATGGAGAAGGAGGAGCTCTCCATCCCAGTCCCCCCTCCTTTACTCAGCCGACAGGCTTCTCAGAAATGAAAACACAGTAATATACATTAGCACTAAGTTATACACCAGGCTGTCACCATCAAGTAAAATTGATCACAAATTACTGATTACTGAATCAGGAAAGTCATCAGTTATATTGTACTTGATTACTTTCTCATAAGAGGAATATATTACTGAATATGGTGAGATTACTCATGCATAAAAATTTGGAAGTGACACCCAGCAGCCTGCAGTCAGGAAGGAAGGAGAATTGTGCTGAGGAAGTAGACTTTAAGTGACCTTTAAAATTGCTTTAAACCAGTTATTAAATTATGGCAAACACTCTGATGTGTACTTGCGTAATTTTCAACTCTTTTCAGGTTGAAAACTTGTTCATCACACGTTCTTCCCTCTAGGAAATGCCATAGTCACTTACACTAGCTACACTTCCCGGTAGAAAGAACTCTGATACTGGTCAAAATTACAAAATTAGGCCAACATGGTTGACGGAATTCTTGCCAGGACAAGTTAAGAAATAAAGCATTCTTTTCTTTGTGACTCTCCTAGAAGACCCTTTTTCATTATCTTGACTCTTTCTTTTCTCTCCTATGCCGTGATGGTTTTAAGACATATTGGAAACTATCTCTCATTTAAAAGAGGCTCTTCTGTCATTGGAAGATCACATGGGCCAAGATAGGGGTCAGGAGACAGATCTTAAACCAAAAAAAGAAGTGAAGGAGATATTAACATTCACACACTGTCTAATCAACTCACCGTGAATACGGATCTGAAGCACCCTCTAATGATGAGGAGTGTACATTTGCCCACATATACACAGTGTTATCTTTGGCAACTGATAGCGACTGATTGAAATTCAAGCTCTTGGAAGAGAGGTTGACCATACAAAAGAAATATAAAGTTAAATTGGCATGTCACACCCTAAAACAAAATAAAATACAGCTGATTAAGGCATGGATTTTTTCCAAATTAGGGTATACAGCATGTCTCGGGGATAAGCAAAGGTGAGGAAGGAAGGATGAGAAGTCAAAGGATAAGCAGAAGACATCTTCTTGGATTGTCCATTTGATGCTGAGATTTGTCATTCTTGTTATCTTAAAATATTTAGGCTAATCTCTTATTTTTGTTCAAGTTCAGGGAGCAATATTCTTTTATGTTCAGAGAGTGATTGGAAATATTTTACTTTTGTGTTATCTGCCCTTCAACCTCATCCCCCTCACCAGATTATCAGAACATTTGGTGCTATGTGAATACTGCTTGCTCTGTTGAGAGAGTAGATTATACTAACAGCACTAACCCTGCTTCTGGTGGTAGTCTGCAAGTGATATTTAGTTCTGGGTGTTCACCTGGAGTCATCAAGGTCTGGAAGCTGCACAGAAGGAAGAGCGCTAGGAAGCCCTTCATCCACTAGTGGGAGCCTGAATGCCTTCATAGTAATTGACCATGCTCTTCACTGGCTATGGCCAGATTTTTTCAGCTCCTCCCAGCAAGTGTGAACTTATCCTCAGCGTTTCCAATTTCTGGTCAAAGTTTTGTTAACAAATGGATGGACACCCAAAACCACAACGCATTTGACAGAATAGGCTCACTGCCTATAAACTTCTGATTTGATTTCATTCATAAGTTTGGATTTTTTTTGAATATTGACAAAAGCTAGAAACAATCCCAAGCCTTTATTTAGTTCCAAAACATGGATATTTGACTACTAGATTGTCCCTGTGGGCCCCAGTTCTAGCATCATACCCTTACAAATAACAATGGCACACTCCATTCTTACTTAGGAACAGGTGTCCAGTACCAGATTACTGCAACTTTGATATCTGTGAGATCCACAGACCACATTTTCCCAAACGGAGGGAAGACAGTTTCTTTTCAGATCATGTGTCATATGGTACCAAAAAAAGAAACTATAATAGATGTTTATCTAATTTTTTAATGGTAGAATTTGAAAGGAAATTCATCATAGTTTGGAACATTGGGCTGTCTCCTTGTGATTCATTATAAATGTGTCTGGACAGTACTTCATGAAAAAAAGCAATAACCTCAACCATTTAATCATCAAAGCAGGTTGTTTATAACAATAGGATATTTAATGTTATAGGACAGAAAACAAATGTCATGCAATGCACTTTTTTTCTTTCCCTGAGCTTTAGTCTTCAGGAAGAGCTGACAAATATTGGCATTATATGTCACTAAGAAGTAAAAGATCATGCTCTGACCTTCAAGAATCCCCACAATATGTACATTATGTTGATGTGCCCTTTGTTTTGTCTATCTTGGTTTGCTTTGGCGGCCTCTGCAACTTCAGGATGAGCGAGGTTATTTTACCAAGTATCCGATGGCATCATTTTAACCAAGGAATTAACTAAAGGCGAAGACTACTTCTTCCACTATTTATTTATTTCACTGTGATACAGCTGGGAGACAAGACATTTTGAGAAAGGCATAAGCCACAAATGGCTCAGATGCTCATTTAAGATTATTTGAGGACCAGAGTGCCTTCACGAAAGCAGGTATAAACTTTTCAAAAAAACAGTTTGGTTTTAAATGAGAGTCTCTTGAGAAAGGATTTGTGAGAGCAGGTCAAAATTTTTGTTTCTTCCTTTTGAAATTGCCATCCACTCACAGGTCAAAAATGTATACCATCTCTAAGGTTCCAGTCACATTCTTCCTAATCCATAGAGACTTTCTCCCAGTGGAGACCTCCATTGCTATACTCACCTCCTCTTTCTTTAAAGTCCTAAGTTGTTTGAATTTGTCTTGTGCAATTTATCATTTAATTATATTTTCCTTGGTTTTATCTCATTGGTTTTGTCTCCCCAGCTACATGTTAAGCAAATTAAGATAGGTGACCATATTTCTTCCTTCCTGGTACATGTCATGGCATGTGGCATACTCTTAATAAAACAATTTTAATGGGTTTATTACTAATTACAGATTGGATTTAAAAGAAGACAGATAAAAAATAAAGTATATGTATTATTAGGTCCCTACTTTCTCTTATGAAGTCGGAGAAATTTCTCTCTAATATTAACTGTACATTTTTACTTTTCAAAGTAATTTTATTTCTGATATGACTAATCCTCATAATCACCTTCAAAGATAAATAGGACTGATATGTGTGTGTATGTGAGCATGTGTTTATACATGTGAGTGGAAGAGTCTAGAACTCAAAACTCATGATTCCTAGATGATTTGCTCAACTCCAAATCACACTGACAAAACTTGCTGTACACTTAAGGAAAATAAACTTTAGGTTCTTCCAGCTAATGACATTATCAAGACAGTGTTGCTGAAATGCAATGGAAAAGAAGAGGTTCCATCGAGTTTGGTAGACCAAAGAAATTACTTCCTTCACATTCATAAAGTAGCAAAATAAAGGATTACACAAGGGTTAAAGCAGAATTATTGAAAGAAAACTCAGTGAAGGAAAAGAATTAGTCTTAGTTTTGCAAATCTCTGCACTGGGCATCTGTAGCCTCAAGAAAATGAAGGAGTTGATTTCAAACATCCCTTCCAGTCTAATACTTATAACTGACCTCCCTCTAGCACTGATAATTAGGAGTGACTTCTCTACTGTTCAGCTCTATTATCTGTGTCTACACTATTATCTGGGCCTTGGCATGATGCTATTTGAGCAGATATTTGAACAGAGGCAGTATTTATTATCAACTCTTGGTATAGCTCACCTGGTTTTCAGTTTGTTTGGCTCATTTATTTATGCATATTTGAAGAGTTAACAAGTGATTTTACTGTTTGTTTTAGAAATCAAAATACGGTTCCTGGAGACATGTGGCAGGTTTAATTAAGTTCTACTGAGAAGAAAAATGCCCATTCCTCTTTAAACTTTGAGAGTGTTTTGATCAGTTAATATTTACTAAGCACAAACTTATTGCTCTAAAACATTATGTAAGCCATGTTGAGAAATATAAAAGGTGTAAGGAAAGGATCTTGGCCTCAAATGCCCAACAATCTTGCTGAGGAGTAGAGCACATGGAAATGAACAGTTAGCTGACAACCCAAGGAAATGCATAATAAACACCAAATTCTTGGTGTATTTACTGTCTTATGGTATGCCAGCGAATTTGTAACAATTTACTCTCCAGGGAGGAAAATAAGCAGATTTTTAGTATTTGTCAATTTCCATGGTGTAAATATTCTCACACTGGTCAATTTCAAGCTACCAGTGTGGGGTCACTGAGCACTGGCTTAGGGAGAGATACACAAAACAGGTCTAGCAAGCCAGTTCCAGTTGACTCCAGCATGTTAACAGTCCTGTAGGAGTTCAGATCATGCAAAGATCTCCTGAGCCAAAGAGGTCAAGTATGTTCTATGGAGAAATATTGTTTATATCTCTGAGAGACAGTGGGATAAGAATGGGGGTTAGTTGATATGAAAGCCTTCCTGATGGAAGAGATGATATAAACAACAGTACAGGGACTCAAGGACCAAGATAGGCTTGGGGAACAAGAATATATCTAACTAGCATAGACTATTCATTTAGAAGGTCTTAGAAAGTAAGGAACAAAGTGGGGAAGAACTATTGAGTGGTTTGGATTGTATCTTGTAGGTTTGCCTTCTCAAATATGTGAATACTAATTGCATCTACAAAGAAAAATGAAAAAACATAGTGACAAATAGCAAATTCATTTTTTCAAAAATCAATTTGATGATCATAATGGTATGATTAAGAGTATTTTGGAGGTGGAAACTACCAAGAATAGTCTTTCTTTTTTTCTGCTGAGGAAGACTCACCCTGAGTAACACCTGTTGCCAATCTTCCTCTATTTTGTATGTGAGCCACCACCACAGCATGGCCACTGATGCATAGTATAGGTCTGTGCCCGGGAGCCAAACCTGGGCCACTGAAGCAGAGCATGCCAAACTTAACCACTAGGTAACCAGGGCTGACCCCCGAGAATATTCTTATAGAGACCTCCTCAAATTACAGGAAATCCTAGAAAGACAAAATTATTCTAGGAAAAGCAAACAAATCTCTTTTCAGCCAAACCAGATTAAACTCGTATAATAGTTACATTCAGTATCACACTGGATCCTTGAAGATTCATGTTTTTCATTTCCCACCAAATAAATCCGTGTTCTGCTCTAAGAAAGCTTAACTTCAACACTTCTTCACAGCAGAATCCACTGTTGTAGCACTCTTCCAAAATATTTCCATTCTTGTCAGAATCCCTGAAAATAAGGCTTTGTTTTGATAATTCATGTGGCTGGATGTCAAACAGATGCCAGAATATCTACCAACATCTGCTGTTTAGTTTTTATCAGTTTGTCCCATCTGGCCTGCATTCAACAGGACCCAAATCAAGACTGAACAAAATCACAGGACCTTCAAAAGCAATTTCATGTTATTTTTGGAAGCATCAAGTATTCTTTCTCAGTTGTTAGAGTCAGGAACTATATTGTCTATCATCGTGTACACAGCTCTGAAACTTTTCAGATTAAACTTTTCAAATCTCTTTCCTTTACCACATGTTAATATTTCTAAAATACATGTTTAATGTTCATCTGTGCTGGCTTCTGTTGGCTCAGAAACTTAAATATGATAAGAAATAGTAAATTATTAGTACTTGTGATCACTAAAATACATTTTAATCATTAATTTAATCTATACACATAAATCCAAGAGGATTTCTCATCTTGGGTATTTCAAATTTCTTCCCAGGATTCTTTGCATCTATCCTTTATTCTCCTCAGTTTCATGGAGCAGATTTCTGATAATATCCTTCCTTTATGCCTCACAGTATAACTTGTTATTAAAAATCTTCTGCTTATGCCCACACCTATCAAAAAAAAAGAAAAAGGATCAGTACAGTGAATATGGCACATACCCAGAAACATAAAAGTTCGCTGTGTCTAGGACTTCACCATCTTTCAATTTCTGGGTTAATTCCTCTCCTGTGAGCCTTCATGGCTCAGTCCCAGTGTCTCCTCTATATTTAATACCTACCTGGCATTCTACCCACTTAAATAAAATAAGATGTACAATCTCATTTCAAATGAATAAACAGTTACAAGGAAGCAAAAGCTCTTCCAAAAGCCAAGTAGTAAATCAATAGCAGAACAAAGAGGAAATCAGAAAAATTTGACTCAATAAACCCAGCTCTCCCAAGAACTTCCCTAGATATCAGCAGTAGCACCGTAGTTTTGCCAAAGCAAAGTGGAAATGTGTTTTTCACTTCATAGAGAAAGTATGGCTGGAAAATCAGAAGATCTGGGCATGAATGAATTATTTTATCCACATTCTTTTTTCACAAAATCATGAGGAAAAGAAATAAATATATAGTTTGAAAAGAATAGCATTACAGTTGTATCATCTCTTTCCTGGTAAAAGTTCTAGTGTCCGTACACTCAAGGTCGAGAATGGAGACAATTTTCTATCATAAAGACCCTAAAACAAATCCCATTTTCCCATAAATATTTGCAAAGTATTGTTTTCGATGCATATGCAAGTGAATTGTTATCGTTTTTTCTTCCACTTTGTTTGCACTAATGGTTTGGTGGAACCAACAATTCTCTTTAGGTTCTCCTCTATAAGTGATTATGCGTTACAAGCCAAGGACCATTAGAGTCAGGCAAACTGAATATCTGATTTCTCTCACCCTAGTAAATTCCCTTCTAACATCACCTGCAGGTAACCAGCACCCAGGAATTTTTTTCCCATTGACCCCAAACCCATTTCCAAGGCCTGTAAATGCCTTTTCCTCAGATCTCTCCTCCCAGGGTCAACCATAATCCCAGTGTGCACCCCATCTCCCTCCTGGCCCAGGACACTCCAGTGCTGAGGATGGAGTTTGGATATGCAGGATGAGGTATCCACATGAGGTATAAGCATGAGGCTGTTTACAGTGTGGGATAGAGCTGAGATGGGAAGAACAGGAACTAGATTGAAGGTCAATATCCAGGGGCCAGGGCCAGGTCTTCCTATGCCATGGCATTCTACATGGATGGAAGAAGTCTGAGGATTCTACATTCAAACTTGGTGCTCCTGGTCTTTAACACATTTACCACCTTGTTCCATTGATTTACAATTTTTGAATATTTAGATATGAGGTATGAGGACCTCCTTTTGTGCCCTTTGGCCAGCCTGCAAATGTTAGATACGGGCCTGGTCTCTTCCTTCAACTCACAATAGACATGAACTTACATCACAAAGAAATGTCAGGCGATTTGGTCAACATAATCAAGAACGCACTAGAATTCTTTTTCAAAATAATTATTATCGCTTAAGGATTTTTACCACATATTTACGCAGAATTCAAATTTATGATTACAGAGCACTTTAAACCCCATTTTCTTTTACAATTTTGCTGTCAACACTGATCCATTCGTGGACATGATGTCAAGTTTCTATTTCAGTCATTCTATAGAGACTCCAGAACAGAATAATTCTTTAGTTTCTTTCTACTATGTCTATTCCAAAAGAGTAACAAATTTAGCCTAGCTCTCCAGTTCTCTCTGTAGAGCGATGGTATTTTTATTAAAATGAGAAATTTACATGCCCATTTTGAAGCGCTAATTCTCGCTCAAAATACCTTTGGCATAGTATCATGCAAGATTTCTCCCCAGTAGGAAATGTTGAATCTACAGATCCAGTGTGGGGAATTTAGAGGTTGTGTCAGTAACTTTACCATGTCTGCTAGGGAAGTCCCTCTCTCCATTCAAGAGCAATTTCATCTTTGGTTTGAGCAGAACTTTTGTAGCTTAATGGGCGATCATTTTCCCCTGTCAGACATCTCATATTCTGCATGCCCCTCATCTGGCCTGTGTCACATAAAGAGGAGGGAATGTAATTTCCACCCACCTGTAGAAAACAGCTAAGTTTTATTTCCTATGTGATTTTTTAATACACTGCCCCGTGAAAGGAATTCATTATCCTCAGATGAGGTAATTATCCTCAAGTAGAGTGGAGTTGGAGCACATAAACTTTTAAGTCTGACAGGGATGGGTTTGAAGGCTGGCTCCCCCAACCCTTACATGCTATATGATCCCTGGCAAATTGCTTAATGTCTCAAAGCTTCAGGTTTCTCATCTGTAAAGCAGAAATAATATACCTATCTTATAGAGTAATTGTGAGGATTAGATGAGACAATATATATAAAGTTTCTGGTACCTGGTGGGCACTCAATAATTACTATTATTATTCAAGCATCTAAATAATTACCATCTCCCTGCTGTTAACTTTTTACTGTATCAGTCACTTCTATGTGAATGATTCCTATGTGACTTCAAGCCTTTTATCTCCACTCAGGAACCTCTACTCAAATGTCTCAATTATCTTAATTCGATCTATGCAATACAAAACATCATCAGTTTTAAAAAATGCATCCTCAAATTTCCTGAAAGTAAAAAAGATTTGGATACTCATTGTTTATTTTTCAAAGCAGTAATAAAGAAGATATGAAATTTAAAGTGAAAATCTCTCTTCTCCCACTTTTCCCAGATTCCCATGGCGAAGCATGATTACAGTCTGGTATGTTTCCTCAATGTCATTTTTGACTCCCTTCTCTTTCATTTTTCCAGTGTATAGTAGTCCCCTCTTATCCCTGGTTAGCTTTCTGTGGTTTCAGTTACCAAGGTCCAAAAATATTAAATGGAAAATTCCAGAAATAAACATTTCATAAGTTTTAAATTGCACGCCGTTCTGAGTAGCATGATGAAATCTCTCACCAGCCTACTCTGTCCCACTGGGGACATGAATCATCCCTTTGTCCAGCATATCCACACACTACCCACCCTTAGTCACTTAGTAACCATCTGAGTCATCAGATTGACCATCGTGGTACTGCAGTGCTTGTGTTCAAGTAACCACTGTTTTACCTAGTAATGGCCCTGACGTGCAAGAGTAATGATGCTGGTAATTTGGATATGACAAAGAGAAGTTGTGGTTAATCTCTTACTGTGCCTAATTAGTAAATTAAACTTTATCATAGGTAGATATGTATAGGAAAAAATATAGTACATACAGGGCATTCACTGGGGGTTTTGAAACACAGCCCCGTGGATAAGGGGAGAGTACTATACTCACCCATCACTCAACACTGGCTTTCATCCTTTGCAAATGCCTCTCATGTCTGTTACTGGTCTTAATTTCCCTTCTCTTAATACTGCTTTAGGTCCTCATCATTGCACATACACCTAAACATTCCCTAATACCTAATTCCTCTAATTTTCCTCCTTCTGCCCCCAGATTATTCCTCTGTGCAGGTTTCTAGTGTCTACTGCATCCAGTAAGTAGATTAATTCACTTGATTTTCAAGACATTACAAGAACCCTCCCATTCTTATTCACCTCATATGTTTTAATATCAGATAGATAGTAGTTTTACATAAAGTAGGTGTTTAGTTGTTTTGTTTTCTAGTTTTGTTTTCTTTTTTACCTCAGAGACTTTGTTTATGCTGTTCCTCTTATTATGGGTGGAAATGTGTTCCCCCCAAATTCATACGTTGAAATTCAAACCCCCTAGTACCTCAGAATGTAATTTTATTTTGAGATAGTGTCTTTACAGAGATAATCAAATTAAAATGAGGTTATTAAGGTGGGCTCTAACCCAATACAACTGGTGTCCTTATATAAAGGGGAAATTTGGAGACAGACATGCACATAGAGAGAATACCACGTGAACAAGAAGTCAGAGACGGGTTGATGTGTCTATCAGCCAAGGAACTCCAAAGATTGTCAACAAAGCACTAGAAACCAGAAAAGATGCATGGAGCTGATTTTCCTTATAGCCCTCAGCTGCAGCTGATACTAGCACCTTCTATTTTCCTCCAGCTTTTAGTAGAAATAGAATACCCTGACCTGCAATGGCTGTCTTGTGACCCAGAGCACCAAGAGAGAACAAATGGCGAACATGCTCAGAATGGCAGAGAAAAAAGCACTGTAAGTGCTTGAGTCCTTGACGGCATGACTGACAGCCAAGCCAATGCCAGCAAATGCTAGTCTACAAAATTCTTATTATGTGAAGAAAATTAAGCTTTTTTGGTTTTCAGCCCATAAAGAGCACACCCAACTGCCAATATGCTATGAGAGTTTATTACACGGAGTATTTTATATGTCTAGCTTACCAACGGTGTCTGGGTGGGACCTTTTTCTCCTGGCATGAGGTAGTTACTCAATAGATAAATGTTAATGTTCTTTTTTTTATGTCATGTTCTTTATGAAGCTGTTAACAGCTGGCCAATATAGGTTTACGTACCCTGAGTAAACATGGATAATCTGGCAATGAAATATTTATTTATAATCTCACTTGTAGTAGACACTTAGTAATAGTTTCCAAATATTTCTAAGTTCCACCATTCAGGCACAATGATGGAATTGTACTTTTCTACCCTATTTTAAGTTAAGCATTGCTATAAGTCTTGCTTTAGGAAATATGAGTGGAAGTGATGTGTGTCACTTCCAGGTGAAAGCTTTAAGAATCAGTGTGGGATTCATGACAATTTCTTTTGCTCTGTTCTGGCAGTGCTCCAGATGGGGGCTGCCCAGGAGCCTGTGTTCAGAATAAAGATGATGTGGAACAGAGCTTTTGGCTGACCACTGATGGATATTTAATGTGAGTAAAAAGTTGACTTTGTTGTTTTAAGCCACTGGGATTTTTGCTACCCACAGAATAACCTAGCTGAGTAGTATATAAAACCATCTTATCTTCTGAAACAAGATTTCAGGTTGATTTGAACACGAAAACCTCCTATGGCCACCATTTTAGCTTCAGTGATCTGTGATTTAGGTCTTTTTCTATGTCTTTTAGTAACATTCATATAGTTTTGTAATACTATATGGCTCTCACCCAGAATGGTTATGAATAATTTTATGACTTTATTAACCCAGGTCCTGCCCTCGAGGCACTTACAAGATCTATAGTGTATTGAGTTTCTCTATAAATATTCAGCACATGCACAAACCACTGGCAAAATGTACAGCAACAATGGCATAAAAAGAAAAATTACCAAGCACATTTAGAAAGTGAAGACTTAAGGAAGGAGAAAAAGGGGGAAAACAATTTATTTTTCAACACTTTCAGCCTTCAATTCTGTAAAACCATTCCTTTTTATGTGTTACTGTAAGTGTTATTAATAGTCATATCTGGCTTCAGAACACTCGATGGCAGAATCACAAGGTCAACAAGGTTTGTGCTACTGCCTCAAGTCTTGGCAGTGGTAACGGCTTCTCCATTTCCATGGAACTGCTTTCTCATTTCCAATCCCCCTTTCTCCTGGTGTCTTCTGCTCTTTCTTTATGAAAATCTAACCTGGGACAAAGATATGTATGGCTTAAAAATGCATTATAATGACAGATAATTTGCATTTTGAGTCTTTCCTGCAACGATGATCTGATAGGTTCTGTACCCACTTTAATGATCTAAAATCAGATGATCTGGTGGAGATGAAACTTTGAGTGTGGTTGGGAAAACTTGCTTCTTACTTCTGAAATCATTCACTGGAGTTCCTTTATCCAACATGTAAGTAATTGCAATCTTCTCCCACACCATGCCAACCAATGGACACCACAGTAATAATAACTCCTAACAGTATTGTCGAGTGCTTGCCATGTGCCAGACTCTTCAGAGCACTTCCTGTGAATTAACGCATTCAATCCTACCAACTATCCTGTGAGACAAATCAGATTATTCCCTCCTTTTTAGAGGTCAGTTAAGTAAATGACTCAAAGACACGCAGTTATTATGAGGTAAATCTGGGTTTCACGTGTAGGCAATCTGGCTCCAGGGCCTACCCACTTAACTTCTACTTTATTTTTCTCTCCATTATTCTCAGTGTAGCTCACATGGAGATCTGGAAGTCTGGCAGTGTCCATGAGCTTAGGTTCATCTGAAACATGAAGGGGGAGAGGAAGGTGATCCTTAATGAGTTCTGTGTTTCCTTTCCTTTTCCTTGTCCTTCTGCTATAGACTAAATGTGCCCCCTCAAAATGTATATGTTGAAATCTAATCTCTAATGTGATGGTAATTGGAGGTGGGGCCTTTGGGAGGTGATTAGGTCATGGGGAGCCCTCATGAATGGAATTAGTGTCTTTATAAAAGAGGCCCCAGAGAACTCCCTCGCTCCTTCCATCATATGAGGACACAGCAAAAATATGGTTATCTATGAACAAGGAAGCAGGTCTTTACCAGACGCTGAAATCTGATGGTGACCTGATCTTGGACTTTCCAGCCTCCAGAGCTGTAAGAAATAAATTTTTGCTGTTATAAGACACTCATGGATGGTATTTTATTTTAGCAGCCTGAATAGACTAAGGCAACTTTCATAGACATAAACTTTTCAAGTTGGAATGTTTAGATTATGCTCTGCCATCACCTTAGGCCATTTTGGTGTTTTGTTTCATTTCCAGCACATTGTGCCCCTTTGGACTGGAGAATAAATTCAGTCCCCACCTTCACATTCACTGGTTTGTTCCCTCACTGAGCTTCAGTTACCTGCCACTCCTTCTTGGAAGCCAGTTTTCTTGTTTCCCCATCCTACCAATGATTATTCCGGAAATTGATCAGAATGATTCAAGAATGTGCCTTACATCTGAAATTGGGCTACTAATGTCAGAATTCTCTTTTTCCTGTTCAGAGCTATGCTCATAGAGTCCTCAAGATCCAGAATCTTGGTGTGAGTGGAGCAACCTCTTGAAGTTATTTTTGTCCAAGCATGAAGGTCATTAGATGGTGAGGGAAAGATTGCAGTCTTCTATTCCTCTTGCCTCCTCCAATGATGCTATGACAGGGTACAGCATACAGTAAGAAGTCAATAAATGCTATTGACTGCCTTCTTAGGTTCTTTAGATAATTTGTTGAGGATTTTGTTCCTCTTTAATTGTGGAACTCAAGTATATTTCAGAGAGAGTTGATTCTGCATTGGTCTGACTCACTTGCAATTTATTTTTTTAAAGAAATTATTTGCTGTCTAAAGGCCTTTTGAAAACAGAAGCAATTTCCTTTCGAACAATGAAATCACGTTTCACTGGCATAATTGGACTGGAACACAGACAGGCTTGAGTTTAGCTCTAAACTCAGAACCCATGAAGGTCGATTGGAAAAACGCTGTCGCCCACCCCAGTCTTAAGTGGCGCTTTTTTTCAAATTGTGTCACAAACATGCATACAAAACAAGGGCTAAGTGTTACGGATTATAACCTTAAACTCTCCAGCCATGTCAGTTAGGAGAGAAAAATAAAAGGAAACTTGCAATACTTCAATTGAACTTTCTTCCACAGCATGTCGGAGGGTGAGGAGAAATCAGTGAGGTTTAAGAAATAGCCTACAGTGTGACCAAAATCTTTTAAAAAATTACTTTACCATGCTTTGCTTTTATTTTAGGATACTATCAGTTTGGCTACAGCCTGAACAAACAAAATCTGTCTTTTTTAAGAAATGTCTATTCTAATAGGTACTAAATAAATCAACAACAATAAAAGATGTGTCCAGCTCATAGACCAATAATGCACAGCAATTATGTCAAACTGTTTCACCTCGACCCCGTTTCTTCAGCTACCCGCAGTTATCTATTTATAGCGCCATCCTTGCAACCCTCCTCCATCACCATTTACTACCTAGTTTTGGCCTCCTGAGCTCTGTGGAAATCATGTTCATCTTTTGACTCTGCCTACTTCTGGGTCTGAGTAACAACCACCTATATTCACACTTACCTGTCATTGGCTTGTCTATTACTACCCCCAAAAGGGTTTTCCTGTCACTCAGCAAGAGGAGATTTTGTCAGACCAATAGAGAAACAATCTACAAAATGGTAGAAAGAGATTAAATTGAAAGAGATAAAAAAGACCTCTCAAGGCAGTGGATTTTGCCACTAGCAGTAAATGACTGTAGGGTGAACGGGTATAAAGAGGATACTTAAAAAAAAAAAAAAAATCAAACATATTTTCAAAGATTGTTACCACTAGAAGGGCCGTAAATTCATCTGACTCAAATACCTCATTTTATAGGTATGGAAATTCATCCCAGAAAAGTCAAGAGAATTAGTCAAGTTTATATGGGGAACTAGTGACAGAACTGAGACTAGAATGAAAGTGTCCTGAATCCAAGCTTTTCTTCCTCTATTTCCTAGAGGTCTTTGCAGTGTTTTACAAACTGAAGGGATTCAGTTAATATTGAAGTGACTAAAGAAGGGGAGGGGGGATTGAGGGAGGAGACGAAGAAAGAAGATAACGTATTCTGCAGTCTTTCGACAAAGAAAAAAAGCTTTAGAAAATGCTATCTTTCTTGGTGTGACATAAAGTCAAGTACAGACAACAGTGACAAGAGAAACAAGTACCAAGGCTCAACCTGGCACATAAGGACTCAAAGGGAGTGCACCTGGCCCAGAAGCAAAAGTCCTGTCTTATAAGAGGCTGGGCAAGAGTATAGGCAGAAGAGACATACAGAGAAGGGAATTGCTACATGCCCCTCAGAGAGTGTCTAAACTGATCCCAATGCCAGTGTTCCGGGATTCTAAGCCACTGGCTCAGCCCCTCATCCTTCACTGCTTCCACTCCCTCTGCAATTTAAGATCCATAACCAACATACTTTCATCCAAGGCCCTCCTCCAGGGCTCTAACTCCCCACCCTCTCAGGCTGACGATTCAGTGCAAGTCGCACCTTTGCAGCTCACTGAAATTTTTGCCATTTTCAGAGCCTGACCTGCACATAATCACACCTTTGCTCCAGACACCTCCACATGGAACGCTCTTCTGTCACATTTCCAACTATTAAGATTCTGCCTAAAAGAACATCTCTTTTTTGAAGCTGCATCCACTGCCCAGTCATATCAAATTCTCCTCCATATAGGGCCTAGGACACTATGCCTTAGGTTACAGAATTATGGTATAGGATTTTTCACCTCATGCAAAAGAGACCTAAGGAGATCATTAGTAAAGCCACTTGGGGACATGTCTGTCTTTCCAGCTAGATTGTGAATTCCTCAAGGAAATGGATTGTGCCTTATTTATCTGAATCCTCAACACTAAGTGCTTTGCAACAAGTTTAAGCCTAAACAATGTTTATTTCCTTGAATGGCCTGACCTTACCTTACCTAACTTACATTCTGTAGTCTCTGAAACTGGTAGAAAAAGTCATTGTGTTAAATGAAATAAATGTCATTAAGGTGAAATAAGTTAACACATGGAAGAAATGTAATCTTGATGTTGTCTCCAAGTCAGTTATCTACATTGGAGAACCACTATTAAACAATTACTAGCAAACTAGATGAGAACCTCATGGAGGTTACTATCTGCCACCTTAGCATGGTCAAATACTCATATATTATAGATTTGGAGGCATATAATGATTTTTTTCAGGTTAAATAAAAGAAGAAGAAACTAAAACAGAGTGGAAGAGAAATAATCACGGTCGACAAATGATGTCTCCAAAGGAACATCAATATAATGTAATTAAAAGTCAAGAAGAAATCTTTTCATTCTGGATGTACTTAAATTGTTTATCTCTCTGCTGTTTGAAACATTTCGTCAAACTTGCTCAGCAGCTATTCCCTGTGGGCCTTTATAGGCATAAGATAAATGTGAGGTTTGAAAGTTCTACTCTTTTGAGTTATTTTGATGTATTTTATTTTGAGTTATTTTGTGTGTCTGTGTGTAAGCATGCATGCATGCACACAGATATGCACGTGCACGCACACACACACATGCACACACTCTGGAAGGAGTGCTGAATAATAAGTCAGAATGCCAACACTAACCTTGATCCTTGCTCTACATTTTAACCTGTGACATTGGAGGAGCACATTACCTTCATGGGTGGGGGTTCCTAATCTTTATAATTGGGATACTGATATGGGCAATATCTATATTCCTTTCTGGTTCCTAGACACTTGAATTCTATGTAAATGCACACCATTTAAATAATCACCTAACACTAGACATTTTAAAGCTTTTTTAAGAAAAATTATACTTAGTAATCTCGCTAGTAGGACTCTTAAGTTCCGTGGAGCACTCCCACGCATAAAACCTTAAAAGGGAGAATGTTTTAGCTGAATCAATGTTCTGATTTAATCTCATATCAAGTGTTGCTATACAATCTTATTTTGTCTTCTCTCAGTTTGGTTTCACACATGAAAAAAAAAAAAAAAAAGCCCTTGCAAAATGTGTGCAAATTGTTAAATGTCAGCTGAATGTCATTTTCCAAGTTTGGCACTCAAATAGGGCTCTCTGAAAATTGGTTGTCATCCGCTGGGAGTTAAAGAAAAGATCTTTGAAAAGGTCCTGAGAGGCTTCGTTTCCAGAGGTTTTTAAGGTCTCCCAGGAGCTGACTGCTTCTCCACACAAGCCATTTTTACCATGGTCTCCTGCAATGTCACAGTCCTTCCGTCTTCCGTGCCTTTGAGCATGTCATTTACCTGGTCGAAACTGCCCACCCCTTGGCCTCTGTCTATCCGAATGTGACTGTCCCTCACAGACAACATCAAGGTACTTCCCCTATGAAGCAGTCTCATCTCCTAGGCCATGTACAATCTTTCCATTCTCTGCAACCCAACTGCACTTGGACCTACACCAACTAGTCCGGATTTAGACCAGTGCTGGTTTGGACAGCATTTTCTCACACTGCTCTATACCCATCTCTCTTGTCTAGAAACTTGCTGTAAGCACTTCAAGGTAGAAAATTTTACCATACCACTCACATTGCTTAGCACAAATTTGATAACACAAGACGTGTTCCAACACACAACACTTGTTCTACATTCATCCTGTTGTTGTCAACAGCAGAGGAATTTGAATGTCCTGGTTGCCTTTAAAGATAGCTCATATGGCTGCCTCATCCCCCCAAAAAGGTAAGAAATTAAGACAAGGAACCAAAGTATTAAGAACAGTACTTCCTGCTTTGGTTATAAAAACATGTCAGACCTGAGCAACATTTGGGCCTGAATTACCTGGACCCTTGACTCCATTGCCTAATTAACCTTGCATCCTCTAAAAGCATTTGCCCACACCCTGGGCGGCTCTTCATAACCTAGATACAGCTACCACAGTTCACTGGGGAACTTAAATATCACAAATGTCGAAACTGAGTACCATTAGAGAGGGAGGTGTGAACTGGCCAGGGATAGACATTAGTAGCTGATGGAACTACACCCTCTCGAAATCCCAGGCATTTGTCTTACTGCCAAATTGACCTTCTCTTGAGAAATATGGTTATTTTTCTCTCATTGAGGTAGCATAATCGGTGTGTTGACTCTTGTTTTCCTTCCAGGTAAATGGGACAGAGACAGATGAAGAAAAATACGGAGGGAGATTTGATGAATCTATGCAGTGTTTTATTGCTGATGCAGACTGATTCCATAAATTTCTAGAAATGTAACACCGTAAGAGGAAAGAGAGTGGGGATCAGAATTGAGCGAGGGGTGAAGATAATGGAAGTTGATGTACCTTATCTGTAGTTGGGCAGAAACACTCACTTTGCAGATGGACCTCATCACATAGGAAAAATCAGATGACATTGAATAGAGCTTAATGTTTTCATTAAAGTGAGAAGAGACTTTTACTGGCCTAAGAAAAATGTCTTAACTAAAAAATAGATTTTTCAAAGACCACAGACAACAGCAAGGTAAAATGTATCTGATTTATGGCAGGTTTAAAAGGTCTTCTTCCCAGATGTGAGTCTAGAGCCACCACAGGTGCCACAATAGGATGATAAATGAAGAAATAACTCAACAGAAAAGCAACAAGGCAGTGGGCTCTGGGGTGACAATGGCCACGCCACTCAGCCTCAGAGGGGAATCCAAATGCTGAGGGTGAGCAACTATGTGACGGGGTGGAAGAGGCAGATAAAGAAAACAGGGCAACATTGGGAGTCAGAAAAGTGGAATTTTTGTCCCAGATTCGCCACTAATCATCTGTATCGCCTTCGGGAAATCATTCCACCTTTCTTTACCTCCACTTTTGCTTCTCTGAATGAGAATAACAATAGCCTGTTCCACCTACTCACTGCGATGTTATAAAAAATGAAACACAGTGTGATAATGGATGAACTAGTGCTTTGAAGAGCTCAAAGCACCACACAAATGCAAGGTATTAATTATGTTCTAAAGGTATCATTTCCGTGAGAGAGATAAAAAAGAAGGAAGATATTATTAAATTACATATTTGAAAAGATAAGAGGCATATTGGGAGGGCTGCTTTCAGGAGATATTATAAAAGCTGGCATTCTATCTTCTAGACGCCAGCCAATCCTCACACAGACACAGATCCGAGATGAGAGAGAAATAGCTGATGGTGTACAGGAGGTGAACCGTGTACCTAGGCAAATTGCAGAAATGTACCGACAAAATAAAATTGGCAACTTACATAATGAGCACCACAAATTAGCAAGCACACAAAAGACTTAACATTACAAAGAAGTAAGAGAAGATAGAGGTTCAGAGCAAATTCAAAGCTGCAAGATGAGCTTAAAAGGACAATTATTAACAAGCACTCCTTCCCGCCCAACAGGAACGACAGGTAATGAAGAGCCAGACCTTTGCTGAGATCTATCCTGCCAGTGGCATGAATAATACTTTCAGAAAAGAGCTAGCTGCAGGTCCAAGCAAAAAAATCATTCAATAAATACTTAATAAGTACCTAACGTTTATTCAGATTTGTGCATCAGGTGTTGGGGGGACAAGAGAAGAAAAAGCTAGGAATCTCTGCGCTTAGAGGCTAGCTAGCAAGCATGGATGAAAAGGCAGGAACAGTCCTTAAATGCTAATCTCTGACCATGACCACTGACCATGAATATTACAATTGGTTAGTTGGTTATTGTATTGATTACATACTGGTTAGTTGCTCATTATTTTATAATTGATATCATGGTACGTTAGAAAGATAATGAGAGAGTTTGTTCCAGGATATCTAAAAAAATTTCCAGTCCTAAGATTCTAAAATTCTAAGAGCATTTTCTCTGCTAAAAATAATATTCAGAGACTTTTCCCTCCCAAGTCCCAGCAGCAGAATAAAAAGTAACTTGAGAGAGGTGGAAGCTGTTTACTTTGTATTCAGGAATACTAGACCCAGCTAGGAGTGTTGCTTCATGCTGAAAAGAAAGCTAAAAAAAGTAGATGAATATCGATATACTAAAAACCAAGGTCCCTATTCAGCTTCCAGAACACTGGCAACCAGGTTTATATCCCCTCTAAGCCATCCCATTTACTCTCTCCAGAAGAAGAGGTTTGGAAGATGCTCTTTGGGGAAAATTCACAATTCAATAAGAAATATATTTGTCGATTCTGGCAATGGGGCTCTGGGCCCGCCCTGGACCTTACAATGGAATTCACCACTAGTAAGTCCCCTCTATACACAGAGTGTCAACAGCTCTAACATATGAGCAGATAGCCTGGGTCTCCAGGTGTCACAGGACAGCTTCCAATGGGAAAACTATAGACCAAAACAAACACCCAAACAGAAACAATAAAAAAAGAGGAGAAAGCAGAAATCTTGCCAGCAGAAGAAAACTTTAAAAAATCATTATAATTCACTTTCTCAGAGGTAAGTAAAATATTGTTTAACCACTTTTGAAGACAAACAATAATTATGAAAATCAGAGGCAAAGTAAGAATAATAAAATGAGCCCTGTGTACCTATGAGACAGCTTTAAAGATCAAGTTGTGGTCAATATTTTTACCTCTAAAATATCACTCAATCCCCATCCTAGATTACTTTGAAGAAAATCCTGGACTAATAACATATCATCTATGGGTATTTCAAGACATATCTCTAAAAGACAAGTACTCTTTTTAAAACTATAACTACAATAGCATTATCACATCAAAAATTAAATTATTTTTTTATATCATCATGATATGTACTTCTATCAGGGGGACATAGTGTCTGGTTGTCTACTTTTTTGTGACATTTTCAGCTTTGAAAATCACTGCCTAGAGCTAGGTAGATTATTTCATTAAAGGTTGCAAAATATCCTAATTCTATAATTTCTTCTTCATTTTATTAGCTGGAATATTTCTCTAAAGAGATACTTCCTATCATCAAATATTGATTTCTTTGAGATACATTTGTATAGGTAGGAAAGGCATGATAAGTGCTTAACTTTTACCTTTTTAAGCCAATTTTCACAATAGTAGGTTGATTCTCTAGAATTCTCCAAATATAATCAGAGATTTTTTTTCTTAAATATCATTATAAACACATACATTTACATATCATTGATCTGCTACAATCTATCACAATTACTATTCTTACTGATGCTCAAAACCTCTTCAAGTTGGCTCCTGAGGCCTTTTGACATGACCTAGGAGTCCTTGGCAGCGTCTCTGCTTTTTGATTTGACAAGATGTTCCAGGCTCATCTGTTTTTTTTAAAGATTTGCACCTGAGCTAACACACGTTGCCAATCTTATTTTTTTTTTCTTCTCCCCAAAGACCCCCAGCACATAGTTGTATATTCTAGCTGTGAGTGCCTCTGGCTGTGTTATGTGGGATACCACCTCAGCGTGGCCTTGATGAGCGGTGCCATGTCCGTGCCTGGGATCGGAATCTGTGAAACCCTGGGCCACCGAAGTGGAGTGTGTGAACTTAACCACTCAGACATGGGGCCAGTTCCCAGGCTCATCTTATACATTTCCAGCCTTAGACCTAGATTCTCTTAGTTCTTCAAAGAATTCTGCTTTTTTTCTAGTGGGAAACGACATTTTTTGAGATCACAATTCCTTTCCCTCATGTCAGTTCATTGTTGCTTTTCAAGAAAATTTAAAAATATATTTATCCAGAATGTTTGGTTGTTTGTAATGGAAGGGTTGGTCCAAATAGCCTGGCCTATTATTCACACAAACTCATCGCAAGACCTTTGTTAAATCCATACCTTGACATTTGCTTCCCCCAGTTATTTGTATGGCTCATTGCTCAGTTCTATCAAGGCTTTGCTTGAAATTCAGCCTCTCCACAAATAGCTCCCTGACTGCACAGAGTGCAAAGAAGTGAGTGAGTGTTAAATGAACCAATGAATAAATGGATAGTGTATATATAAAACACAAAGATGGGCTTAGTAAAAAGGAACATAGACAATGGTCAAAAAGAGACATTAAAAATTAAAAATATGATAAAAATGAAAAAAATTAGAATATCAATCCAGAAGCATAAATATCTTTTAAAAAAACCCTCAATTATAGTTTTCCAAAAACATTCCCAAAAATTTCCCAGAAATAAAAAGTACACGTTTCTAGAAAGCAATTAAAATAGCCCACTGAATGCCAATCATGACGGTTATAAAAGACCCACATCAAGGCATCCCATATCATGAAATTTCACAATACTGTGGACAAAGTGATGACCCTTAAAGTTTCTAACAAGAGGAACCCCACTCATTACATACAAAAGGTCAGGAGTCACAATGTTCTGTTCTGTTCCCAACGGTAACCTTCCGTTGCTAAATTCTGAAGGGAACGATCCTCAATCTAGAAGAAATTATTGACCAAATGTGAAAGGGAGAATAAGGAAATTTTCAAACATATGGATTCCCATGAAGGAAGATCCCAGGATGACAGCCTGCATGGAGAACTGTGACCCCAGATTCCTGGAAAATAGAAAGGGACAGAGGGAGGAAGGAGAAAAGAAAGGAGAGAAGAATGGAAAAAAGCCTATCTGATTTATTTGAATCAGCTGAAAGCATACTTAGAACTGTCGGATTATTTGAGGATGATTTATTGATTGATATATAAAGAAAACTAGCAAATGTAAAATATGTATAATTAAATCCAAAACAAAAATGAAAGTGTTGAAGACAAGAAACAAAACTAGTGTACCACATGGCTCAGCTATGAGTAAAGTTTGCTTTGTCATAATGAAGTCAATATTGCATAGATATCTCAAAATTATGACTTATCTATATTGGTAGAATATGGAAGGGTAATGGTCGAGGCTGATGTGTGTATGCAGAGGGTGGTAAATGCAACAGAGCTCAATTCATTTTCCAAAAAGGGAATCAGAAGATACTATATTTAGCTGGAAAATTTAGGAGTAACAGGACAAAAATGTTACCTCTAAACATAAAAATGTATACTACAAGATAGAACTGTAAGAGTTAAAATTGTATTGCCTTGAGGGAGGAGAAATTGGGAATGAGGAGATTGGTTTTTTACATTTAGTAAAACTATTTAACTTTTAAAACCAGGTAAATGTATATCTTTCGTAAAAATTATTTTGAAAATTATTTTTAAAAGAGTGAATAAGATGTCAAAAGAGAACATTCAGTAAATGGGTTAGTCTACTTAATGATAGTTTATAAGGTGAAAGCACGTCCTGCAGTCCAGGGCCACAGCAGCTTGAACAAAGTTGGATGTGTGCAACCAGAGGCAGTCACACTTGGGCTCTGATGTTGTAGGCAGTTTTGTTCCCCAAACATGAAAATTGAAAGTCCATGTTGGTTTGATTCTATGGAACTTTCTTGATCTTTCCAGACAATACTTTACTAGCCAGGACAAGTTCATCATAGGTTCAGATGCCCTCAGATAACTGCTGACACTTTCGAGGATCCCTTCCATACAGGATTGTGTTAAGCTGGAGAGAGAGTCAGTGCATCATGAACACTGTGTATGTTGATGCCAATTGAGAGCAGGCTAGTAGAGGAGGAGATAGGTAAGTGCCAGGCCTATAACCCTAAAGAACGCATGGATGCAAAGCACCTCATCTCATCCATTGTTCAAGCCCTTCCATTATATTCTCAAGTTTTTGTCTCAAATTTCTCTCAAACTCCATCCAGGTCCTAATTCTCTTATGGTTAGAAGAATGCCAATGCTATAAAATCTCTTTCCCTTTATCCTTTTTATACCGTTTATACATATTCAGGAAGCTTGTTACCTGAGAAGTGTTCCTCTAATTCTATATTTTAATGTATTCTACTTCTGCCTACAAAACACAATAAGAAAATTTTCTCTAAATATTCTTGGGCATACATAGAAAGTCTTAAAATGTACTTTTGCCATATGTATTATTTAATTCACACTTTTCCTCTGTCTTAGCCCATGAAAATACCCTGATAAGTACTGTTTCTCCATTTTGCAGTTTTCTTTATAATTTTTTGGTCTTCCTCTAAAATAAGACCCGTTTCTTCATTTACCTACTTTCTTACCACCTGCTCAGAACTGTCCTTCAAAATATCTATGAAAAATCTGGATAAAAGTTATTACTTGTGGGAAGCTTATCACTAATAAGGGCAGTACCATATATAAACTACATTCAGTGAGAATATTTCAGGAGGATGGTGGAGGGAGATGTTAAGAAGACTCTTCAACCCAACAAAGTCTGCACGTCCAACACATCTGAAATTCCTCAGGAAGATTATTATTCTTTGGAATTAGGGCAGAGTGCCTTCTAGAAACTGAAAATTTTCATGTCTCCTAAGGGGAAAATAAAGATCTGAGACTTTTTTCTAAAACAAATTTGATTGGTGGAAGGGAAATACATATAAAGATTCAAGGTGACTGGGGCAAAGAAAATATCATAGATGAGAATGGGGCTACAGGAGAAGTTTGAGGACCTGACTGTCATCTGCTTTACAGCCTGGACCTATGTCAGTCACAAGTAAAGGAATATGATTTCTGACAAGAGTAGGAGAGCATGAAGAAATCAAGTCACAGGGTTAGTGTATATACGGATTTATACAGACCAGCGTCCTGTGTTTAACTCTGTGGTCACTTCCTTGGGTCTGCTGCTATAAGGACATCTGTGCTGATGCCCCTCCTCTATTCTCCTTCGCACATGGCCAAACGCAGGCCCAGCAACACAGAAAGATAAAGAAATTAAATACATCTATGCACAATCCACATATGGTGAATTACTGGCAGGGCTCAATGGACCCTGTACAGAGCTGTTTACAATTGATCAGTGTTAACCTTACTATCAACTACCATTTTGTGAGCTACTACCATATGGTAGGCATAGTACATTCAATAAATTGTTTAAATTCAAACCTTTCCATGTCAGTTATTTCCATTATTTCATAGAAGAGGTGACTGAGGCTCAAGGTCACCCAGCTAGTAAATGGCACAGATAGGTTTCACAGCCAGTTCTGCTTAGCTCTAAAGCTCATAATATTTCCAGCGTGTTGAGCTGCTTCTCTGAAAGAAGCACAATTTTTTCCTCAGTAACAAAGTAGTAGAGAATATCATCTGTAAAAAGAAGCCCACCATCAGTGACCCTCAAATCACACCAAATGGCAATTGCATAAACCTCTTTATGTGAAAGACTTGCTCTGGTGAACAGGGTGCATACACATATGTACGGGTAGAAGCACGTAAATATTACAAATCCTTGAGTGTAGTATTACATACATAAAATTTTATAATCAATCTAATGCAAAATAATATTGGACTGTTTTGTAGATATTTAAACCCCAACCCAAAAATGTTCCCTGCTTTTCCTAACATTCTGTTGCTTCCACACTGTGTATGCCTTGGGCTACCTAGTTTGGTTATCTTACTATTTAAATACCTTAGCCTTTTAATCTGGTACAGGATTTAATCCCGAGAGCCTAGAGCTAAAACAGAGAGAAGATAATAAACAATGGTAACCAAAGGAAAAACAAAAATATACCAAAACTAGAACGCAGCAATACCTGCTGATGCGCTAGCACCATGAAATATTGGAAGCTTTACCCTCCTTTAAAGTATTAATCAGTAGGGAGATTCTTAGAGCTCAAAATCAACAGGATGAATTTTTCTCTTCATCTAAGATAAAGCACAGTCTCCCTTCTAACCCTCACTTTTTTCCTGTTGCTGACATTCTATAACGTAATGGACATTAATAAATAGCCCAAAGTGGTCAACTCAGAAATTTCCAGACAAATTTGGCAGAACTCGAAGTACTGGGCTTCAGATGGGCAAGAAGAATATTAGACCTTCTGGGGTGTTATCCACCCAGTCAGAACATTTTACCTTTCATCCGTCACTACTTATTTCCTCATTCCAAAATGGCCACCTGCCATGACAGCCTGCCACACGCGGCCCTGCAATCGTTTCCATACACATTGCAACTTTGGCACAGCGACTGCCATTCTTGTTTAAGGCAGTTACTGGTTTCACATTTATGATAATTTCTCAAATGTCTTGCTGAAATTCTATTTTTATGAGGGTATGTAAGAGACTCATAGCATCTTTGCTCTATTTGGTAAAAATTAAAAGCTTTGCAATTTCTTGGGCTCTTTCAAGAAGGAAGCTTAAGGCAAATCCATTCTTCATATCTCCTACAGGGATTGGCATCACTCTCGGCATTCTGATGTAGGCATTCCTGATGCCAAGGTTGGCATACTGAATCGTTATTTTCTGTAATCTATGGCACGAAAATATGCAAAATTCTGACAGTTGCATTTGGAATTAGGTCCTCATTTAACAGCCACTAAGGCACTCCTTCTCCTCAGCAAATCACTCAACTCCCACCCCCACTACCAGTCTCATATTCGAATACATGTTTGCTGACAACTCATCTTGTGCCAAGTGGGTCTAAATGCATGAAACTAGAGAAGGAAAGAGAGAGGAGAGGTCTAGGCTGGGTGAAATGAGAGTAATGGATGACCCCCTCTTACAGATGGGTTAACTGAGGCTAAGAGAAAGTAATTTATGTGGTGACCACAAAGCGCAAAGGTGTCATGTTTGATATCAGGACTCTCTGGTTTCAAAGACCATGTTATGTGCACTTCTTGGTGATACATAAGGAAAGAATATATACTTTGAGTAAATGTCACGTCATAGAATCTACATTTTTACACAATTACTTGGCATCCAATTGAAGGAATTTAAAAGACATCTCTCTATCCATTACCAAATTATGCTGAAAGAATGCAGCCACACGCACACACACTCACGATGCTGAGCACCTAGTTAGGGGCAGAGAGAGGCAGGATCACATAGCCACTTTGTTTAACCAATACAACAGAAACCAGCATTAAGAGAACATACTTGAGGGGAATATGGTCTCCCCTAAGCATCAATTTATGAAGATTTAGGACACACCCTCATACCACGAAAAATTGGCAGTCGGTCTTTTGCCAGAACATGGGAAGATTTTCTCTTAATACAGTGCTGTCCAATAAAAATATAACACACCCGGGGCCGGCCCGGTGGCGCAGCGGTTAAGTTCGCATGTTCCGCTTCTCGGCGGCCCGGGGTTCGCTGGTTCGGATCCCGGGTGCGGACATGGCACTGCTTGGCAGCCATGCTGTGGTAGGCGTCCCACGTATAAACTAGAGGAAGATGGGCACGGATGTTAGCTCAGAGCCAGCCTTCCTCAGCAAAAAGAGGAGGACTGGCAGTAGTTAGCTGAGGGCTAATCTTCCTCCAAAAAAAACACACACACACACACACACACACAAAAATATAACACAACCCACAAATGTGAGTCACAGTTGATTTTAAAACTTATAGTAATCACACTAAAAAAGTAAAAAGAAACAAAAAACCTAATTTTTAGAATACAGTTTTATTAACTTAATTGTCTTAGTTCAGGCCGTTATAATAAAATATCATAGACTGGGTGGCTTATAAACAACAGAAATTTATTTCTCACAGTTTTGGAGACTGAGAAATCCAAGATCAAGCTGATGGCAGATTTGGTGCCTGGTGAGGGTTCATTTCCTCCTTGATAGACAGCCGTCTTTTTGCTGTATCTTCACATGAAGGCATGAGGGAGCTCTCTGAGGCCTCTTTCATAAGGGCACTAATCTCATTCATGAGGGCTGTACTTTCATGATCTAATCACCTCCCAAAGGCCTCATCTCCAAATATCATCACATTAGGGGTTAGGTTTCAATATATGAACTTTGAGGGGACACAAGCCTTTGGTCTACAGTACTCAATATATCCAAAATATTATCATTTCAGCATATAATCTACATGGAAAAGTACTGAGATATTTTACACTTTTTGATAAATCCACTGTGTATTTTACACTTAAACCTCATCTCAATTCAGACTAGCCACAATTCAAGTTCTCAATAGCCACATGGAGCTAAAGGCTACGATACTGGATAGCATAGCTCTGTAGCATGCCCTACAAAAAAAAGCTAGAGTGGGTGGGCGTCAATACATCAGAATAATATTGGTCATCTAGGTTTATAAATAAAGGAGCCAGACTAACCAGAAAACTGGGGGTCGACGGGGATTGAAAAGGCTAGAGAATGGTTTCAAGGATAAGTATAGGCAGCCTCAACTGCATCCTAAGAGACAGAGCTAATCCACTTACGAGTAAAACACTGAGATGAATGGATGAGCTAAGGAAAGAAAAGAAGTCTTAAAAGCAAGGCTTCCTATAACATGTAGATTTTCACATACCTCAGAGCATGAGCCAGGCAGTGGGGAAGGTCAAAGAGTTTTGGATGACAATCTGACCTCCAGAGCCAAGGAGCAGGAGTATGCGCCTGAAGCCCAACTGTAGGTTCCAAGAGAGTTGGCCACTGCTCAAGTTGATAGAATGGGACCAATGGCTACAGCCATACTTTCTGTTGACAGATATTTTGATTGACAAATAGTTCTCCCATGGAGGGAAAAAAACTACACAGAATAATAGCAATAAGCGAAGAAAAATAAAAACAGCATTACAAATCAATGACAAAAAGATGGGTTATTTTATTTTATAACTGCCATTGAGAATGTGAATTAGAAAACTCTAGGTATATCAAAGTGTTAAATATTTCTCTTTATAAAACAACAGAGAACTAGAAAAAAATTCAGAGAATATCAATATTTTCCTAAGATGAGAAAGATTTTTCCAAGCATAAAGTTTATGAAAGAAAAGCCATTTGGGGGTGTGAGAAACAATCAGTGTGTTTGTATCAAAAATAGAACACTTCTGAAATTCAACAAACATCATAAGCCAAATTAAAAGCAATGATAAACAAGAAAATGTTTAATATAAATGTGTTTTTACAAATCAATAGCAAAAATAAAAAAATAATGAGTTAAAGACATGTACAGACATTTCAAAAAGGAAAACAATAGAAAAGCAGATGAAAGGCATGAACTGACAATATCCTGGCAGAATTCAAATAAACCAGAAAGTAAATTACAATAGTCAACCTTACCAGTAATAATAAAATGAAACTTAATTCAAAAGATACTATGCATGTCAAATCCATCTATAGGATTGTTTATCAAAGCGTTATCTATATCAGCAAAAGACAAAAAATGGGAGCATCCTATGTGCTAGTGAGAGGAAAAATGGTTAAATTAAACGAAAACACCTTCTGTTAGAATAATTTTTAATGACATGTTTTTTGAAAGGTAATAAAAAGGAAGAAAATTTAGTCTAAAAATATCTATTTGATGAAATTCTGAATAGAAAATGGAATACAAACGCATTTACACATATAAATTTATCTTTGTTAAAATATATGTTTATATTTCAATATCAAAATATATATTATATAGATTGAATTTTATTAAGAAAATATACATGCATACATGGTTCTATGTCTATAGATTAATTATAAATATGTATGTACACATACATAGAAACCTAGACACATTTACAGAAAAAAACCTTGAAATAAATACAATAAATTTAACATAGTTGTCTCTGGAAAATAGAGTTATAAATTATCTTATTTTTCTGTATTTCTTTTTGTGTTTTTCAAATGTTCTCACATAATCACATATTATTTTTATCATTAGGTTATAAAAAATCCTAAATATGAGGAGACAGTGTGTTTAATATGGGACAAAAGAGTGATGTGGTTACCAACAAACCTAATGGGATTTCTATTGCTGGAGCCAAAGTACAATATCAAAGCAAACAAGTAATTTCTGGTTCAAATGAAAAAAGTTACCACAGCACACAACCCAGGGACAGATTACAGAAAGAGTATCACTATAAGGACGTTGAGTAGGGAGAAACCAATATGAGCTGAAATTATTGGGGCATGGCTTATGCTGGAAGTAAAACATGTCCAAGTCCTTGAAGAACTTTTGAAAAACAGAGGAGAAGGTGGAGACCTGGGGTTGGAGAAGATCATTGGTAAAGACAGAACTGTAGAGCCGCCCCTGTGCAGAGAGCTTCTTTTATGCATGTGCAGGAAATTTCTCTTCTCTACAAGTTCTCTTCCTTCCAGAAAACAATCCAAGCCATCTGGTTTCCAGTCTGGATGTCTTTAGATCTAGGAAAGGTGATGAAGAGAAATCGTATCAGCCTCCTGGACTTGTAGTTTAGAGACACTGTAGCTGTCACTAAACAGATCCTCCTCTGGAATCAGAATTCCAGGGATTGAATAAGCAATGAGTTCAGTTTAGTTAATTTAACTCATTCTTTGCTTGTGTCTTGGCCAAAATCACAGGCTACTAATTTGGCCAAAGTCTTAGGTTAAATATTCCTTATAATTGAATTCCTGCTGGACAGAAGGCTGAGTTCAAATTATGTAATTAGCATGTAACTCTTGACTTCTGAGAATATGCCTTCTCAGTTTCGGAGAATATATCCTTAGTGAAACAGCCATGCCAGTTAACTGTATACAATTTGATTTTAATGGTCTCAATTTTTAATCTCTTATGGCATTTCTTAGTTTCCATCCCCTGTCTTTCACTTCTACCCTACCTTCTTGCTCAATCCATTCTTTATCTTGGAGATTGTCTTCTCTGCATCTAGCTCTTCTGCCTGCTTCAGGGAATTGCACCTACCTAGTATTTATTTCCTATGTGTGGCCCATAGTGCAACACAAGAGCCTCCAGCCTAGAGGAGAGTTTAAAAAATGATCCAGAAAACAATATTCTGCAAAGAAATACCTCTATGCACACATGCAGCACAGTTACCTTTAGTTTGGGGCACTGAGGACCCCCAAAATAGAATAACACTTTTCTGGAAGCAAATCCAGAGCCTAAATCATACCATTTGACCATTCCCGGACACCAGCACCATGTATGCTGTGTTGTTACAAAATCTTTTCACATGAAACAGTCCTCTTTCAATTAATGGCAAAGTGGATTTCAGAAGGAAAGCCCAACCAACAACAGGGACCTAGCCAGGGATCCCACCCCTTGTAACTTGTTGAATCCTCTCGTGAACTTGAATCCTCTTCCTGAAGGTGAAATCTGTCTTCAGAGGCCACTGAGCTTTTTAGTCCCTTGAAAGTTCTTACAGTGTCTATAAAAATTTCTGCTCTTAACCTTTCTTGTGTTATAAAAAGCACAGCCACGTTCCTCATAACTATTTGATGTCTTATATAAAACCCTTTATAAAATAAAATTTTTTAAAAATCTCCCCAGACAGCCTCAAAAGAAAAGTTGCCCGGCGTTGTCTTTAAATGGCATGCTTATTTAATACCGACATGAAGATAGAGTCAGTGCTCTGAATTCTGGACTGCCCATGCTGGCATTGAGGGGCACTGTTAAAACCTGCCAGTTGCTAAAATATCCCTTCTACTCCGTGGGGAGATAGTGTCAAGAGTAAAAGCCAGGAAGGGAAATTTTGGCTGGCCTCCAAAAACAGTTGTAGCAAAGAAGGTTCTCTCTCCGACAGCATTCTGACATGCTTTCTTCAGTTTTGCCATGAAGTTGAAATCCTTCCTCAGGAGAGAGGAGTGTATATATAAAGACAGCACGAGCGTGGTGGGCCCAGGAATTTCAAACATGGCCCAGTCTGACATGAAGGAAGGAAAGGGAGAGGGGGTGGGGAAGACACCGCTGAACTTCCAGCCAGAAAGGACTGTCAGAAGTAAGCCGTTTCAACAAGTTTATCCTTGAAATATTTCCACTGCCAAACTCTTCTGGGTGATTCTAATGTAATTTGGACTCAATCCTTGTATGATTTTATATAAGGCTTCTTGTTTGTTTGATTTCTGTTAGTTTGGATCCGTCATATAAATATAATGATGTATGTGATCTACATGATAAAAAGTTTGTATTTGTGGGGTAGTTAGAAGACAACAGTTTAGTATCCAAACAGCAGCTAAGGCGTGCAGTGAAAATTTTAAAAGTGTACCTGGAAAGAAGGAAGGATGATAGGGAAAATATGCAAAAAAATTCTTCCAATCTCAACTGGCAGGGACTTTGTCACAGAGAAGAGAGTGGCAGGCCTCTGCTATCACTCAGGCTGACCAAGTCTGAAATGGTGGTGGTGGAGGGGTGTGTCTGTATGCACACACCAACACGCATGAGCAAGGTAGAGCCAGGAGGGCCCTCAAGCAAAATAAAACTTCAAAAAAGATACATAGGTGTCTTTTTCCTACACTCGAAACCTGTCCCTCTACAGAGAAAAGAGTAAAACTTTGGCAATTGTCTAAATTAGTTCATCGATGAGTTTAACATTAATAACGGAGAACAAGTAGGTTAGACCTTGACCAATAGTGTGGGTTTAACAAAGCTATCCTTACTTCATGCTTTCATATGTTTTGAACAGTAAGAAAGAGCAGAGTTTCTAACTGTTAATAAGTAAGTAACAAAATAAACCAGGTGTGATTGTTTGCTAAGGAAGTTGAGAGGTAATTTCTAGATAAGCCCATAGAGCCATCAAAATCCATGACGGAAACACAAAGTAAAATTTTCTTCATTTGTCTATGCAGTGAATGCCTGGTTCTGCTCTTGGTTCTTTTACTAGCTAGTTGTTTATCTTCTTTACAACAAACAATTCTCCGAACATCAATTTTCTCACTTGTAAAATAGAGATAATCATAATACCTACTTCTCGGTATTATGTGATTTCAAAAGGTACAATGGATGTATCTTTTACAGACTATAAAACGTTGCACACATGTTGATCATCATGAATAGTAGTAATATCTCTGATTCATTTCTCTCACAAGATTGAAGAGAAAGGATATTTTATAGCTTCTTAGATTTTAATCAGTTTCTAATGCACTAATTTCATGGTCATAAAATATTAGAGCTGAAAGAGATCTTAGAAATCATCTCATTCAAACTTCCTCATTTTTCAGGCCCAGAGAGTTTGCAACGTGTTGAAAGTCAAACAGCAAACTTAAAAAGTTACAGACACATGTAGAATACAGACGTGTATTCCAGATGCGTACATCTACGATACAGGCTATTGTGAGCTTGCTAAATGTTTTCTTTGATAAGATCCTCTGACTTTTTGCAAAAGAGTAGGTTAACAAATCTGGCCTTAAAGAAAATTTCTGTAAAGTAAATTTTCTATTTACTCATTAGTTCTTATAATGCAATTTAGAAAAAAATGATCCCATGGAAACAGCAGCCGGAGACATCTTTTAAAGTTATAAATCCAATCATCTCATCTGCTTGCTTAAACCTTTTTATCAGCCCTCAGGCCCTTATTATAAAAACTTGCCATCGCTTGCAAGGTTTGCATGCTCTGATTCCTGCTGGCTTAGACAAACCTATCTCCAAGTTTATAACATCACTTCATCAATTATACTTTGGCTACACCTGCCTTGTTTCTTTTTTTCCAAATTCTGAGATTTACGTAAGGATTTTCCCTCAGGTAATTGCACGGCACATCTTTCGTCACTCATGTGTCAGCTCAAATGTCATCTTCTTGGAGAGACCTTCTGGATCTCTCTAGTCTCCTCTCTATCTTGCTATTTTGCTCCTGGTGCTCATTCCATCTGGAATGGTGTTACTCATGGATATTTTGAATATTTAGGGTCAGCCTCTGCCACTAGAACATAAGCTCCATTAGGGCAGCAATGATTTTCTTTCTTACCCACCACTGAATCCCCAGTATCTAGTTAGACTAGCTAGTTAGGACTAGCCCAACACATAGTAGTAGGCACTAAATTGTTTATGAACAAAACATAATTTTCTCATAAAAAAAAAAATGTGTGAGTGAACAAATGAATGGATGAATGAGTAGACCACTCACAACTTTTGATAAGAAAATGCTAAGATGGTGATCAGGATTGCTTTCATAACAGTTTGCAGTTCCGACCTGGTCGGAGCACCTCCTCGGCAACCAGAACGTTGTTGGAAGAATTATGTGAAGAAATAGTGGCGCTTGAAAGCAAGATGAAAGAACACTAAAGACATACTTTGCTAGTGTCAGAATTTCACATGAAGCCAGGCCTCAGCATCAGGTAGATTCATTAATTGCATGAATTAAGAAGTAAACATTTTAAGCACCTTCAATATTCAAGGCATACAGCATACAGGGAGTGAGAGGGAATAAGATACATAAGACGCAGTCTCTGACATAAAGTCCACGTAGGTTTGCTTTGGGATCTAAGGTATAAACACATAACAAATGAAATAACAGTGCCAAAGTTGAATAATTCAAAATTTGAATAGCAACTATTATGGACTGAATGTGTCCCCCCAAAGTTCATATGTGGAAATCTAATTCCCAAAGTGATGGCATTTGGAAGTGTTGCCTTTGCGAGGTGATTATGTCATGAGGGTGGAGCCCTCATGAATGCAATTAGCACCCTTATAGGAAGAGGCCAGAAAGCTAGCTAGCTGTCTTTCCACCTTGTGGATACAAGGAGAAGTCAGCAGTCTGCAACCCAGAAACGAGCCATCACCAGAACCTGACTATGCTAGCACCCTAATCTCAGACCTTGATTTCCCAGTGTGAGAAGTATATTTCTGTTGTTTTAAAGCCACTCAGGTAATAGTATTTTGTTATAGCAGCTAGAGCCAAGACAGCAATGAAGAAAGATAGGAATCATACAGAGAGTAGCTGATTCTGTGTCAGGTAAGTAGAACAGTTAAAAAAGTGCTGAATTCAAGAAAGAAGAGTGTTGGCAAACTGGTGTCCACTGGTAAGGCTAATGTGGAAGGAATTCTATTGAGTCATTTTACTGTACTCATCGTTTTAGGCAATGAGGGCTATTTGGATTTCCTGATGTTTATTTAATCCCAGATACGCAATGGTGGAAAATTTCATTCCCCTTACTCTACCGTGTTCAAATACATCTGTGATGATCCTAAATAACACAGGAAACCACGTGGGTACAGCGCATAGAGTTTGCCTATGAAAAATTGGCACACAGGTAACGTGTGCTTTTTATAGCCTTTATACTACATCTTGGGATTTCCTATCTCCAGGCTCATTTGCAAATGACAGCAATACAAAGAGTGTTCAGATCTGCTTAATAGTGGAGGACCTGTTATCTTAGCATCTCTACCCTAGATGGGATGGGTTGAACTGGAATCCTCTTCCAGCAGAGATGAAAACCTCAGGCCCCAGAGACACTGCACCAGCAATGTTCAAGCAGCCACTACTCTAAGGAAACAGCTAAATTCTGCTGGGTTGTGATGCTCCTGTTCACGCTCTTCCCTTTGCAATTCTGAGTCCTGCCTGCTAGACTCAGGAAAAGGGTGCATTCTTCTTTACCCCGGCTGCACTCTGTAAACTAGCACTGATCACAGTCCCTTGATGGTGTTTGCCAAATACTTAGGATGGTTGGATGAATGGATGGATACTTGGATGCATTTGCAACAGACAATGTAGCATCTAACAGATAATTTCTTTTGTCCTAAGCTATAAGCCTGTTCTCTGCAGAAAGTTGGGGAAAGGCAGTTGAAACATAGATACTGACATGACTGATACTTGGGTTCAAAGCCCAGCTCACTGCTCTAGCTTTGTAACTCTGAACAAGATCATTAAATCTGTGAACATCAGTCTCTCTGTCTTTAAAAAGTAGGATCATAAATTTACTTTCCACATTGGAAGACTAATGAATGGAATCATGTATATAACGTAATTAATTACTTGTCTTTTTCTGACTGTTTGATAAAATTTTTTCATACCATAGTCTGAAAACTAAATTTTCGTTTGTTGATTGTTTGGCTTTGATTTAATTTTCCCAGCCCTAAGATTGTATTAGAATGCCTGATGCTTTTATCTACACCTGACATTAGTTGTCTTGCTACTTTTTTTTTTTAACTCTGACCTGTGCTGGCGGCAGGAAGCCAGGCAAAATACTGTAGTAGTGGAACCATCTTACCCTACACCCTAATATATAAAACAACATACTGCTTCTTGGCATAATACGTCATGACTAAATTTGAAAATGAGATTTAATTTAAGTTTTTCATATTCTCTGCATTGTGACACTCATTTTATAAAAATATTCCCACTCATCACTGCTTATTGTTCTTTTGGATAGAACTGCAAAATTGTGAAGATGGTTAAGCTATTTATTTATTTTAAAGCTAAAGCTCTTTCATCTTTCATATCTATCTCCAATTCCCATCATGCTATGACTCAGGCTCTTCTCTCCTTATCATTTTCACACTGCACCCAGGCTTGGAGGCCATGGAGAACTCATCATTGCCTGGACAAGAGCATCCATATCTCGCAGGAGCAGAAATGGGATGTACAAGTTCATTATCGGGGAAGAAGAGGGGAATGAGCATAACATTCAGAAAAGCTGCTGTAGCAGCCCCCGTGCAAATCAGAGATTTGTGGAAATGACCACATTGCTACAGCCTGCCTTCTCTCCACAGTATGTTCTTCTCATTAATTCATTAATCTTTGTACCACCCCTGCAGCAGAGGTACTATTATTAGCTTGGGTTTGTAGATGGAGAAATAGAACTAAAGTACAGCGAAGCTCAGCATCTTGCCCAGGATCACAGTGCGAGATGTTGTTGGGAGCAGGATGTGAGCCCAGAAGTCTTGTCTCCCAAGTGTCTGCTGTAACAGAAACACTCCCCACCCCCATACTGTCCATTAGCATAATGGTTAAGGGAAGCTGTCATTTTATTTCTTGGAGTTGCATTCACCTAAGCTGCTGAACTCTCCTGAACACACATACAGTTGAGTTGTCCTAACATTTACACTGCCAAATGTCTGCATAATTCCTTTCTTTTCCTTTCCTAGCTGTCAGCAGCTGCCCTGCCTGACAGAATGCACCCACTTGGTCAGGAAAATATACTTTTGAAAAAAAAATACTGTTACACTTCAGCCCAGTGCTACAAAAGAAGCATGGTATTATCACCTAGTGAAACAATACATTTCTTTCTGAAAGGAAAGGTATATCCCATTATTTTTATGCACTGACCCTCTCTGTGCATCTCACCTCAAAGTACAAATGACATTTTGGTTTATCACCATGATGCTGCTGATGAAAATGACCCCTCAGTCGAGATGCTTGGCTGATTCAACTTGTAACTCCTGATTTGATTTCAGGAGCCATGTGAAGAAGTTGATTAGGGTGGAAACTAACATGGGCTGAGGGCCCCTCCATGTGCCAGGCACTGTGCAGCACTCATTGATTGTCAGAAAACTACAAGGTGGGTACTGGTGCTCTGGTTATATAGCTAAGAAAATATAAACTCAGAGAGGTTAACTTGACCCGAATTGTTCAGCTATCAACCAGAGGCAGGATTGGAACTCAGCTCTATCTGACTCGAAATCATGTTGAATCTATATATTAGAATAAGAATATATCCAAGGTATTGGCCCTTGATATATTTCAGTTGAACTCACTATGGAATCTATGCGCTTGAAAAAGAGGAGCCTTGCATTAAAAATCATTTGCTGAGCATGAACTCAGGGTTGTGCTGGGTTCTTGGGATTCCACCCATATGTACACAGTTGATTGTCAGGTCACAATGGGATAACTGCTGTCCTTGAGGTAGAAGCAAAATACTATATGAGTGAGGTATTCCAGGCTAGGCTGCAGAGCAAAAGAATCTGGAGGCTGGAGATGCCAGGAAGAGTTTAATGTTAGGGTCTATTACAGTGAATATATCCAAATAGACAAATATGTATAAATTAGTTACCATGTGCCAAGCAATATGATAGATCATCTCTCCATTTGTTGATGCTGAAACCAGGTTCAGAGGGCAGATGTGATTTGTTCAAGACATGAAGCCATCTAGTGACCAAGCTAAGGCTGAGTCAAACTTGTGCTGACTTCCCAGCATGCTCGTCACCATGTATCCTGGCTCTTTCTCCTACAATGCACTTAAACTTTCTGCACATCTGCCACACAGTAAGAAACTCTCTTCCTTTCTCTGCCTTTCTTCTTTGCTCCTCTGCTAAGCTCACTGTGAGAGGAAGGCTAATTAGTCTTTCCTGGGAAGTTGTTTTTAACTTTATATTTAGACTTTCATGGAAAAATTTACTAAATGTAGTCCTGAATGATAATTCCTTTTAAAATGTTTATTTAAAATCTACATTGAGCGGGGCTGGCCCGGTGGCCGAGTGGTTGAGTTCGTGCGCTCCGCTGCAGGCGGCCCAGTGTTTCGGCAGTTCGAATCCTGGGCACAGACATGGCACTGCTCATCAGGCCATGCTGAGGCGGCGTCCCGCATGCCACAGCTGGAAGGACCCACAACTGAGAATATACAACTATGTACTGGGGGGCTTTGGGGAGAAAAAGGAAAAAATAAAATCTTTAAAAAAAAAAAACTACATTGAGAAATAATTATCCACCTAGCTGTACCATTTAACACTTATATACAAAACAAACACCAGCGTAACCGCTATACTGGTTAAGAAATAAGTCTTTTCTAGCACCTCAAAAGCTCCCAGGTGACCCCTTCCTTTCCTCATAAAGGTAAACATTATTATGACATAAAGAATAACCTACTCCCCTTTTTTCTCAGAAACTGAACATTGAACAAAGGTGGTAAGACACTAAGAAATTTACAGAATACAATTCCATTCAAATAAGTTAAAATACAAAATTATATTGTTTAGAGAGATATATATATGTGGCAAAACTATAAAGAAAAACAAATAAATGAGTTATTTTTTAATACCATAAATCACAACGTCATCTTTCTGCTTAAAATCCTTCAGCAACTTCTTGTTGCATAGAAAATAAAACTCTTTTTGCTTACTCTAACCCACAAGTGCTGGATCCGGCGCTGCCCACTCCTCTGACTTGATCCCCTGGGCCTCTGCCTTCCACAAACACTGAATTCAGCCTGTTTCAAGATCGCAGCAGGCACACCCATGCCTTCAAGCCTTTTCTGGACCACTCTTTCCTAGGACTCTTGCTTTCCTGGCACCTTGTCACTCAGATCTCAGTTTAATGCCACTTCCTCAGAGAAATCCTCCCCTACCACCTCCAATCTAAATGAGATCAATTCACCTTTTTATGTTTCCATCATGGCATTTATCATTACTGACATTGTATTATTTAGTTACTTATTTGTTTGATTATGTCTGTCTGTCCCCACCAGACATAAATTCCATGAGGGAAAGGGCCACCTCTGTCATGTTTGATGCTGTCTCCTTAGCAACCAGAACAGTGACTGGCACATAGTAGATGCTGAATCAATAACGTTTGAGTGAATTGGTCAAAAAGCAAATGGTTCTCTGCTTAGATGAGGATCAAACACCAAGAATGCATAAATGTTTCATAGTAGAACTCTGAGCTAATGGCTGAAAGCTGGCCATTGGTAAGAACCAGACATATAAAGAGAAAGGGAAAAACCCAGTGGAAGAAATCTTGCTCCAGAGGCTGGGACATAGATTCTCATTTCAGGACTGAAGTTTACGTGTAGAAAGTGATGAATTTTACCTGATCCTTATGATTCCCACTCCACCCCACCTCTCCAATCATGTAAAGAAGCTTTTGATTAAACCATCCTCTGCCCATTCTAACCCTCCTCTCACACCAATAACGTGGAAAAGGGAGAGCTAAGGAGCACAAGAGAAATGTGAGAACTCAGCCAGGGCGGGCTGGGACTTTTGGAGACTCATCCCTCTCTCGGTCCAGTCCTAACTCACGCCACGGCAGTCATCCAGCCGTGTTATCAATGGACCACAGGTCCCATTCAGGGTCAGGTGACCTTGTGAAGCAGAAATAATATGTCACAAAGATACAGTGTAATAAAAGATGTGTGCGAGGCTTGGCTGCCAAGCCAGCTTTTCTAAATAACATTCTGATTGCATTCGATGCCTCAGCAACCCCACTATTCTTGCTGCCCAGGCGTTCTGCAGCCAATATATGCACTGGATGATGAAAAGCCCAGGGACCCACTGGGCAAAAGCCAAATCGCATATCGGCAGCATCGGCATAAGGGCATATAGAGCAATCCTGTTAAATATTTAGATGTGTAGGGCCCCAGAGCATGACACACACTCAGCTGGAAATGTACTTTTTTTAAACCAGGAAACTTGAGATTATAAACCAGTATAATATTGTGCCTTTTAAAGGAAAGTGAATCTGAGAAGGATTTGTTGCATATTGACCTACAGGATTTAAATCATCACCATCAAATCACATGCCTGCCAGGGACTGGGTTCATTGAATCACAGCATTAATCCCTTGCATTTACATTTTACTTTTTTTGTTTCAAATCGCTTTCACAAACATTATGATGTTTGATGCTCAAAACAAAAATCCATGGAGATAAGTTCATTAGCAAGTATTTTTTGAGCAGCTGCTGTGGACAGGACACCAAACTGTGCACAATGGGAGACACAGAGACTAGCCCTCAAATGGAGAAAGAGGGCATCTGTAGATATGGAGAAGTAGTTTCATCTCCTTGAGGGAAACTATAATGGAAGGAGCATCAGGGGACATCAAAGATGAAAAATAGAGTTTAAGAGCAAGAACAAGCATTTATCCTGTACCTGTTACCATCAAGAAACTGTCCTAGCTTCATAGCTTAGAACTAACCACCCCACAGTTGTTTACAGCACAAATGAGAAGACAGAAAATTTTAATAAAAGAATAATTATAAATACAATATTATATGTAAATGCCCACTGAGTGATCCAAAATACGAGGATGTAAGAGCTCGGAGGAAGGTAGACTGAATAAGGTTTATCGAAGAATTTGGATTTGGGCTAATATTTGAAAGAAAAGTGTTCTAAAGAAAGTGTAAGTAAGCCTGTCATGTGGGAATGTGTAAAAGAGCTTTCTCAGCTGAGGGCTTATTCTTCACATGGAGAATAATGTGAGTTTTCAAGGGTTGCGGAGCTAACCAGTTAGAACTCAGACGTATTACAACCTCCCCTACTGCAATGTGCTGCCTAAAAATAAGTGAAATGATCTGCTCACCCACTCGATAAACAGGAACCGAGTATTAGAGATGGAGTCTGAAGACTGACATGTGCAGATGAGGTAGTCCAATTGAGAAGGTAGAAAGTAAGAAACATCCAGGGCACACAGGTGAGGCGGCTCCTGGAGGGAGCATCTGAGTTGATTTACAGCATTAACAGGCGTTAGCAAGAGGAGACCTGGAATAAGGGCATTTCTGATGGAAAGAACGGAAGAAATGGAAGAAGAAAGGCTTGCATGTGGATAGCAGGCCACCTTCCTGCTGGTAGCAAGTGTTATCCAGTGCGTAGAACCAGCAGAGCCCTCATCTCTCTTTTCGTGAGTGAGGGCTTTGGTGGGTGGTAAGAAAAGAAGATGGTGACACACTCCCACCAAGAGTGAGCCCTCAGGAGTTCAGACGGAAGCCTCAGCACGAAGCAGGGGAAGTTCAAAGGCAGGTCTTCCCTCAGCACCAGGCACAGGGGTGAGCCCTGAGGACTGCGCTTTCTCTGCAGATGCTACTTCTCATATTCTACTCAAGGTCAAAGCAGAGGTTTAAAAATATCTGGCAACTGCCAATGAAGAAGTTGAACTTGATATTAAACCTAAATTGTGCATACACTTCTGCAGCTTTCTGTATTCTTCCTTCATCCTCTCTCCAATTTTCCCTGATGGCTCTTGAATATCTGAGGGTTTGATCAGAACGATTAAGAGTAAGTATATTAGGTTTCATTGAATCATTTTTGTTCAAAGTATGTGAAAGAGTTAATTACAATTATACCTCTTGAACTTCTCTTAATGAACTATCTGAACCAACACTTTGAAGAAAAGTGATGCTGTTTATAGCCATGGCTAACTATCAGGGACCATTGTTCCCTGGGACTTTCTTTGAGGAGAAATCCTCAGATAATCTCATCTCTTATTTCACTGAAAAGATATTCAGAATAAAAAAGAAGTGATCATGTAAATAAACATGGCACTTTTTTTCCCTCTGCTGTACTGTTAGAGAAACAGAGCTACCACATGGACACCAAGAACAAGGGAAAGATCAATTAAGGAAAGCCTGAGTCACCAATGCAGCTAAGTGTAACTAAAGACCTCCTGGGTTGAGAATTGGAAGGTGCAGACCTGGGCTGAGATCTGCCACTTCCCAGTCATGACTCTCCAGGATCGTAGCTCTGTGGTCTGTAAAATGTGGATAGTCGACTACCAGCTGCACACTGCAGGCCTCAGTCCATCTCATGGGCTCGTTGTGTGCTTGTGAGGATTCAGTGAGATCACCTGACACAATCCCTGACGTATTATAGAAAAGTACAAATGCTAATTTAATAAGTGAATGATGTCTAAAGAATCAGAGTAGGACTGCACAATGAGTGTGGCCATTTGAGTCAGAGAAACGGGGTCAGAAACTGGGTTGCCACTGGTGCTGTCTGCCTGCGGATAATCATGAGATTTCTCTGAATCTCATTAAATGAGAGCACCTGGGACAGGCCTAGCACAGGGAGAGGGGAGTGAAAAAAAATGTCTGTTTCCCTTCCTTTTGCTTCAAAACAACCTATCACCCCAGACCTTCTACTTTCTCTCTGATGTACGTTTACACTTACTGAAAATCTGCGCCCAAAGCTGTATAAGGATGACTATGCTGCCCACCCCACTCCAAAGGGGTCTTCAGTTGAAATGCCTCCAAGTTAGCAAACCACAGCTTCTGAAGCCTTAAGATTAGAGAGAGAACCAGGAGACACAACAAGCCACTACTAATGTTTGTGTTGGTGTGAGTTTGAGTGTGTGTATGTTTGAATGTGTTCAAGAATGTGAGTGTGTGATTTCCCTAGTAAGACCTGGATGAAAAAATAACTGGAAGAGATCAGATGGATATGGAACAGCATATACATATATGTATACACGCAATTAGAGAGTGTACTGAGGGGCCCCCAGGACCCGTTCAGGGCCGCTGTAGCTTGTCTGTCAGACCAACTCGTCCTCACTCGAGTGTTAACAGAGCCCTGCCCAGAGCCACACAGGATGCCAAGCGACTGAGAGATGGGACTATGTTAGTTAAGGACGAAGATACAACCTAGAATTTTGTGTCGTTTTTACCTGCATGGGAAAAAACTAATTCCAAATTTGCCATTGTAGGAAATAACATTCCTGTTTTCTCAGACTGGCTTTTATTTTTTCCTGTCTGAGGTTTTTCTGTAAATGGGTTATTCAGGCAAGTAAAAAGGCAGAAAAATAAACACTGCTACTGTTTTCAAATTCAACAACCTCCATGGCTGTTAGTAATCCTTGATCAGTCCTGCCACGCTTCAGTAACAGTATTCCTTACACTTCCTTCTTGCCAGTAATCTTGAATGTATGGGCTGCATTGCCTTATTGTTTTGTTTTTTTTTTATCAGAACCTTTAAAACTGCATTCATGAGAGTACCAATCTGCTTTATAAAATTGAGGTTTAGCTCTCCTGGCAACAACCACAGAAAGAAAAGAAATTCTAAAAAACAGTTGTGACTGTATTGTTAAAAATGTTGAATCCAGCTGAAGTCTTTTCTCCTGGCTTTCCCAAGTACTGGGACAGGGTATGGCTCTCGAGTCTGTCAACTGGAAAATTCTTCCTAAAGGGCAAAATGCAACATTATGGATCACAGTCAACCAAAGAGGGGAAAAAAGTAAAGTAGAAAATCGCCCTCCAAGCTGATAAAAACCCATCTGCCTCCCATGACAAGGCAGTGCCATTCTTCACAGCCTCCCATCCTGAAGACATTTAGAGGGTCATAATTTCCAGTTCCTTTTTCTTTTATTCTTCCTTCTTTTTCTTGGTGGGGGAAGGCAAGTCTGAAAGGAGCTGGTTGCTGAAGACTGAGAGAAGATGGCCTGAACTAATTCATCTTGTGACCTTTTAGTGCTTTCACAGTAAGGTGATTTAATAGCACTTAATCTGTCAAAAATCTGAAGCTTTGTAATAACTGTATATTAAGCCGGTTTTTATGGAGCATTAGCTAAAGTCCTTCCAGTTTACAAAGAAAGAGAGAAAGAAAGAAGAGAGAAAACATTTGCCATGTTTATCCTCATTAAACTTGCTGCTATTCCCCAGTGGGTTCCTGTGCTATGGAGTGACTGCCCACAGGGCACTTTTGTCCCTGCATTGTGTGATGTCATAAGAAGGGCCAGACCAAAACTGGCCTGACTGGAGCACTGCAGACTGGCTCATGTTGCTGACTCTGAAAATGGATTTGCTGTTGAGAGCCACTGGGGAGAGGCATGGGCAAACCCCACACAACTGGTCCCTATAATTGTTTTAAATCCAAAGTACTTTGTTGCAAAGTGAAAGAAATTATGATTGTATTGTCTTGATGTATTTTTTTTTCCAACACTAACAACCAATTCTCTGACACCAACTAATTGTCCAACAGTATAATTCAGTTCTGACACTGTTACCACACAAAAATGGGGTTCTCGTACCTGATGTGCATAAAAAGGTCAATTATTGTGGCAGCAGCTTTTGGGAAAAAATGTAGCTTTATTACCAGATCCATTTGCAAGGAGACAGGAGGCATCAGCTCTCAGGTCTGTCTCCCCAATCCAGGGCTTGAGGCAAAATTTATGAGATGAAGGGCAGGGAAGTATGAAGTGTGGAGATGGATGAGTGGAGGTAAGGAGAAGTGAGGTAACTGATGATCTGTGTAAGCATAGTCAAGCTTCATGGCTTTTCATAGGACGCATGTTCACAAAATGGTGGTGTTAGCACTATCTGAGGGTAGAGTTTTCAGCCCTTTGACATCAAAAGGGTCACTTATGGGGCATTTGTGCAGGCCCAGTTGATGGACTGGTGGTCTCAACCAGCATGAACTGGACAAGGAGCCGTTTCTCAGTTCCTGAGAAACCACTCTTAATTGTTCATCAGTGGGATCAGTTGAACTGATCCTAGAGGGCATGTGGTTACAACACGATCTACCTGGAATTAGCATCAGATCCCACAAGTTAAAGGGCTGTCTCACAAAACTGTCCCCAATTCAGATACCAGCGACAGTGGGGTCTCCAGGTGACCTACACTTTGGCCAGCTAACTACAAATTCAAGGATTCCTGTGACTTCTTCTTCAAATTTGATAATTTGTTGATGACACAAAATTCAGGAAAATCCTTTACTTAGGATTAACAAAGATACAACTCAGGAACAACCAAATGAAAGATCTGCATAGGGCAAAGGATGGGGATGAAGAACACATAGCTTCCATTCACTCTCCAGGGATGCCACCCTTCTAAGTATAGCGATGTATTTACCCCAGAAAATGTTCAAGTTTTATAACCCAATCTCCAGCTCTCCTCCCCTCCCTAGGGGTTAGGGGGCGGAGCTGAAATTTCCGGCCCTCTAATTATGTGCTTGGTCTTTCTGGTGACCAGCCCCCATCCTGAAGCTGTCTAGAGGCCCCAAACCTGAGTAACCATTAGCAGAAATTGAGGTGTGGTGAAAGGGCCTCGTTATGAATAACTAAAGAGACATTCCTATTATTCGGAAAAACCCAAGGGTTTTAGGAACTCTGTGCCGGGATCAGGAACAAAGACTAAATATATTCTTTATTATACCACACTTGGACACAGTCTGTCCAGTCTAGCAAGGCCAGATTAAGGCAAAGTTAGAAATTTTACCTCGAGTGGATCTAAAATTTCACTTCTTAAGACAGGGTACTTACATCCATCTAGTGATCTTGCTCATATAACTTTGATGCTTTTTTCCATGTCTGTTTAATACCCTCTCCTCATCAACCAGTCCCCAGGGTTCATTTGGAGCTCACCTCCTGTGTAAGCCTTCTTTTCCTGGCCTCCCAATCCTTGTCAACCTTATCTCCCTTCCCCTTCTCTGAGTTCCTGTGATACCTGGAATCTGTAACACAAGCTTGGTTAGTATTGGATTGGCTCCAGCTGGATCATAACTTCTGTATTGTTTAATGTCAAACAAGAAACAGATGGCACATTTAAGTCGGGATAAATTGAGGAAGATTTCATAGAAGAATGATTTTCAAAAATGGAGATAGGCTTTAGAGAAACCAATAGAATACCAGGGCTGACAATAGCCCTATTGCCATGCCTAAGCCTGAGGTGGTGGCGGAAAGAAGAGTTGCCAGAACTGGAAGGAACGAGTTATACAGAGAGGGCCTCCTTTAAAGGATTTGTGACTTCTGCTAGAGAAATGAAGTCAGATCAAGATGATACCACAAAGGGGGCTGGGTGAATAAATATCCCCCAAATCACCATCTTATCTCCTGCTAGAGTTCCCCAGTGGCTAAACCAAACCAGAAGCCATGGGCAAGTGAGCCCATTGATGAAATCCATAGAGGTCAGTCCCCGAGCAGAGAGAAGGTGGAGGGTAGATTGAGAAGTGCAATATAACAGAGAAGAGTTTAATAAATAATCATTGAGGTGTGGATCCTGAGGCCCATGGGTGTTCCCCAAGTCCAGATAGGCAAATCCTCCCATATCAAGACACTTAGGCTCTCTTCTATGGCCGCCATTCCCCAATGCCTCCTCTTTCTGCCTGGAATATTGCAAAGATGTTCACCAAATATTCTCCTTGAAATATTATTATTTCGATCTCTCTACTGACTGAAATTTAACAAAAAGAGCAAAGGAACTAAGAGACTACGGAGGATTCAAAGTGCCAAATGCAATGGGGGAGAATAGGACTCATCATGCCTTCTGTCTTCACACATTCTTTTCTCTTAGTTTCCATGAAGCTGCCTTCCTAGTTGTTCTCCTACTCACTGCAAGTTCTTGGGCTCTTTGTGTGTTCCATCTCCCACATGCATTCTCTTTGGGCTCTTTTCTCTTTATCTTTGCACTTTCTTCCTAAAAGATGGCTCAGGTCTCATTATTTTAAATATTGTCAATGTGCTTATGCCATGGAAGATTTTTAAATCTCAAATCAGACCTTTTCAGTAAATTCTGAGCACGTATATAAAGGTCCTTATCTAGCAGCTCTTATTGAATATCTCACATATATCTCAAAATGTATTTCTGAAAATGAACTCCTTCCTCTCTTCCTAAGCGGTTAAAGAATACCTCCAGCCACCGAGCTGTTCAAATCAGAAGCAGGGTGGTTCCTCCTCCCTCCTCTCTATCCCCCTCCTGTAAATCTCCACCAAATCCTGCACACTCTCCCTAGCTCTACAGTATGTATGGAATCTTCAGACTCTGCAACAGCCACTTTGGTTCAAACAACCAGTGTATCTTGCTAAACTACTAATTGGTCTCTCTGCTTCTTCTCTTTGTTGCCTCCAAATCACTTTCCACACTGCTAGCAGAATGACCATTTTAAGATGCTAATCCAATCTCTAATTCTTCTTAAATCTGTTCACTAACTCCCCATTGCATTTAGAATTAAATCCAACTTCCTTCCTGTGGTCTGTGAGACCCTACATGATCGCCCTGCTTCCCTCTCCAGACTAACCAACCGGATCTCCCACCCATCTCCTCTCTCACTCATTGACCTACCAAGTTCGTTCCTAAGAAGCTTCTTTATAGGTGCTCTCCGCTCTTGCTAGAAGGTTCTTCCTGAAGAACATGCATGCTGGCTATTTCACTTGGCTCAGGTTTCAATTCAAATGTTACTTCCTCAGAGAAACCTTCCCTGATTATCTCATGTAAACTAATTTCCGTCCTGATCACCCTCAAATCTCCTGCCAGGTTTAATTCCTTCAGAGACTTGTCATTATCTGAAATTATATTATTTATTGTCTATTTATAGTCTTCTCCAGCAGAATGAAAATTTCTAGAAATCGCTAATCCTTACTGCCTAAGAAAATGCTGGTACATAATAGTTGCTCAATAAATAATTTTTTTCTGAAATTAGTTGATGAATGAATAAATGAAGTCATGAATAAAAGACAATTCTCTCCTTCTTCACCTCTTGCTAATAACTCTTTAACTCAGTTAAACAAGCACCTATCTCATAACTTAATATATTAGTTGTTTATATGCAAGTGTTATTTTTCCCAAATACAATGAAAGATTCTGGAGGCTGGAGATACATTTCATATAACTTTTGATCTCTCACGGTTTCCAGTATATTATTGGCCACCTGGGAATTGCTGAGTAAATAATTGTTGAGAGAATAAATGGAAGAATCGAATGGGAGGAAATGAAGGAACAAAGTACCTTTCTTTTCATGTGATAACAAGCTCAGCATCCAACATAAAGAGCTCCAGCCAAGAGCTGCTTGAGTACATCCTCTCGCGGAAATAATCTTCTTCTCTATGTTTAATACTCTTCCCTGGTGTTCCTCATTTCTTGAAAGTTTTAGCCTTTGCACAAAATCCAAAGAAATAAAAAGACACAGCTTAAGCCCTCAGAGAAGCTTGGTTAAAGTGTGAGAAACAGAGGTAAGTGGTGGATGTGATTTAAGACAGGTACTTCAGACTCCATAAATTTTTTCAGTCAGCATTAGAGCTGCTTAATATTTTATATAACATTGCTTGCCTAGGTGTGACATCTAGAAAACCTCATAAATGTGAAAATTTTCTTTTCTGATTTATTTTTCTCCTGTCATCAGGGATGGTTTCTGTCCACTTCGCCTATATTCCCTTCCTTCTCTTTTTGCTCATTCATCACAATTATAAATATCTGCACTTTTCCTTGATTATAGTTAAATAGACTCTAAATCATTATCTTCATTTCTTTTTTTGAAATAGTATATGGAGATTACAACATAAGGAGAATTCCTTTATGTCAAATGAACATGGGAAGTCTGATGATTCCTTCCTTCATTCACTCATGTCTTCAGTATCTACTATACTAAGTGTGTTAGAATAGAAACAAAGATGTGTAAAAACAGGTCCATTAGTACTTCCCACCCATGACATAGATGGTAGAAGGACATTTCAAATAAGATTTTAACACAACAGCAAATTCCAATTTGCAAACATGAGGCCAGTTTTATTTTTCCATACTCAGCCCATATTCGACACCTTCTTTGTGTTCCATGTTGGCTCATTTCTGTATGTGTGGTGTGTATGTATGGGGGTGGGGATAGGTATGTATGATACAATCCTGTTTCCTAGTGGACATCAGGTTCCATCGACAGAAGGGATGAATTATTGCTTATTTTACACACTTCCTGTATGCATCACAAGTGCTTCCCAAGTTGGATACATAACAGGCACAAATAATTCGTAACGTTTCACGACATTTACATATTTTTCCAACTCAAGTCAATTTGGCTTCAAACTTGCATTTGTCAAACTTGACAAGATCCCTTAGAGCCATGTTCTATGCCTTAAGGTCCTGACAGGACCAGGAGGGTTACAAAGTCCAGGAAATGGGGGAAATACTTCTGGTCATCCACACAAGCCCTCTGTAGGTGCCAAAGGCTGGTGGCTCTGTTACCAGCTGTAACGATCAGTACTAGGCTGGCTGTAGGCACCCTTCTACTGTTCCCAAGGCTGCAGTACTTGCACCTAGCCTCCATGTTCATTCACTAGGCCTAAGCATCTCCCATCTGGAGTCTTGTTCAGTCCTGCAAGCATGCCACATACTTCTACCACTAGCAAAACCAACAAATCCCAGATTCCTTTCTCAATCTTAAGGAAGTCAGTCTCTACAGATAAGCATTCCTTCTGTATTTGAATATCTTCCCCACCCATCCTTACCTAAAATGGCCTGGACTGGTATTTTGCAACCCTTTCAGATTCAAGGCATCTATTTTATAAAAAATATTTGGTAATGAATGATTTATTATCTTAAAATAAAATTGATAGACTACCTATCCATGTGATTTCAAAAAAAAAGAAATAGAAAAAGAAAGAAATAGGTAATGCCCTATTTGTATTATAAAAGTGAAATAAGAAGAAAAATATGTTATGATAAAATAAGGTTTCAGTATGTCAATGCTTTAGGAAAAAGTCATGTGATTGTACCACCACAAAGAATCATTAAGTTTGTAGCAGCCATAAATGTGAACTGACACAGCTACATTGTATTAGCAAACAAATACCTCAAGTATGATTTTAATTCGTAATATGGTAATGGTAGCATTCTGAAGAAAACATTGAAATCCCCCCTCAATTTCTACAATATTTCCCTGTTTAATAAAGAATTTGGTCTCAGCCCAAAGAGAGGTATGGCTTTTGATTGGAGTGTTTTTCTTGTTCATGGTGGGCCCTTTGGACCATACCTTATAGTTTATGCTAATTAGATAACTCAGCATGGGAGAAGGCAATACCAGGAACACCAACCATGTGATCAGAGGATTGAGCCACATGATATCACCTAGACCTCTGGTTAAAGGAGCATGGCTGGAGATTGAATTTAGTGACACAGGTAATGATTCAATAAATAGTGCCTACATAATAAATCCCTGGTAAAATACTCTGGACACTGAAGCTCAAGTGAGCTTCCCAGATTGGCAACACTCTGTTCATATTGTCATACATTGATGCCAAGAGTGTAGTGCATCCCTGAGGATATGGAAGCTTTCATTCGGACCTCTCCCAGACTTCACCCTCTGCATCTCTTCCTTTGGCTGGCTCTTATTTGCATAGTTTTGCTATAATAAAACTGTAATCCTAGGTATACCACTTTACTGAGTTCTTTCCAGAGCCTCACATTAATCTACCCTTTTTCATACATAATTTTGGCACCCAACAAAAAATAACCATGTATAGAGAAGATAAGACATGACCACAAACAGAAAAAGATAGAAAATAGGAATAGACCTCTAGGGAACCAAGATAATAGAGACATCAAAAGGGACTTTAATTTATTTATGATTGCTATATACCAGGAATTAAAAGATAAATTTTATAATGTTGGAAAAGATCTAAAACTATGAAATAGAATTACATTGAAATGCTAAAAGTAAAAAGAAAAAATGCAAAGAACCAAAATCGATAATGAAAAGAATTGATGTAACAGAAGATTAGACTTGGCTGACTAGAGACTTAGAGAACTGAAAGATAGTCTAGAAAAAAATATCCTGACTACAGCAAAGGGAGATAAAAAGGTGGAAAATACAGAATAGAGCATTAGAGATATATGGGCTATAGCGATAGCTCTATATGCTTTCAATTGGAATCTCAGGAGAGAAAAGAGAGATAGAATGGGCAAGAAGCAATATTTGAAGAGACAATAACTGAGAATTTTCCAAAACTGAAGCTGAAAGACATCTGTCAAAGTTCAAGAATTATTAAAACCTCAAGAAGGATAACGACCTAAAAAACATCATAGTAGTCTGATAAAAACCAAAAAGAAAAGAGAAAAATCTTAAAAGCGTACACACAAAAAGGACCTATCACCTTTGAAGGAGCAACAGCTGACTTCTCAAAATGAAAAAAGAAAAAGCCATAAGAAAGACAATGAAGTGATATCTTCAAGGTAGTGAAAGAAAATAACTGACAATCCAGAATCCTATACCCAGTGAGGAAAAAGTAATGTTTCAAAAATAAAGGTCAAATAAATAAATTTCCAGAGAATCAATAACTGATAGAGTTTGTCACTGGCATACTCATCATAAATGAAATATTAAAAGCGGAGGGAAAATAATTTACCTTAGAAGAAATGGAGAACATCAGACAGGGTAAATATATGGGTAAGTCTATATACTATAAATACTATACTTTGGGATTAAATTAAATGACAATAATAGTAGAAAAATTGAGAAGAGTGTAATTTGAGTAAAGTATTCCAGGTCCTTGCATTGTCATGGGAATGAAAAAAATGCTAATTTATACTAGAATTTAATAAGGCAATACATAAATCTTATACATTTTTTAAAAAGGCAAAAAAAAAAGAAGTGAAAAAGAAATATAGGACATGCAAAAAAATAGGAAATGAAGAATAAGATGATAGACTTAAACCCTAACATATAGATAGGCAATTCCATTAAACATACACGATCTAACTATTTCTATTAAAAGGCAGTTTGTCAGATTAAAAGACAAGGTTTATTTCACCAGGAAAACACAACAATTCAAAATTCCTATGCACCTAAAATATTTAGGCTTTATAGTTAACAGTGAGGTGATTCCAGACTCTAGGCAGACATTTTGCTTTCTGTTTTGTTTTGTTTTCTTTTAACTGACAGAACATTTGAAAGTCACGTAGACACAGGACAATTCTTTTTTTATTTTGCAAGATTGTTCTGCCCATTTCCATATATTTAGCATTCCTAGACTTCCTCCAATAAATGTCAAAAACATACCATACTTCCCAAACACTCCCTAGGGAGCAGTACTATTCAGTCCTTAGCCTACATCACCAGAACAGAACTAGGAGTTGTTGCCCTGTAGTAAAAACAAATTGGGAATTGCCATCCTGGTAAAGGAGGCCCCAGAAATCAAGAACTCAAAGGCCTTCCTGCTCATCTTATGAAGTAAAAGGGGAAGATCACATTTTTGTTTTTTTTTTTCTTTTGTGGCCCAGGTTTGACCAATTAACCAATCTGGATATAGTAATCGGGTCAGAAAAGGACACCTGAACCAGCCAGGGCAACAAAACTCTACTCCAAGACTTCTGTCAGAAATTATTGGAAGGAGTGCTATCTCTCTATAGGAAATGCTCTGTGTAATTTCCCCGATATTTACATCCATATGATTTCAAAGAAAGGCTATGTCCTCAGCAGGTCATGAGTGGGATCTACCTTTTCATTTCTGTTACGTGGAGAAAGATCTTGAACCCAACATTTTGGGAATACAACAAAGTTTATGGTCTGGCAGCCTTTTGCAGCAGCACCGATGGCAATCAACTGCAATTTGGAGCTGTGGGGTGGCCAGATGGGCCGACCTTGGGCCATTCCAACACAGGCAAGGTTGGGCTGGGACTGCCTGCCCATCATCCTGGTTTTCTCTCCTCCTGCATGCTTGGAGTGCTGAGAGCTGCCTCACAGGTGGGGAACAATTGTATTACCATAAACCTCCAATTAGAGAGGTTCCCGGGCTGGCTGATCTGATCCCTTTACAAGAGTTGCTGATAGTGGCCAAGTTCTGCCCCAGATCTGCACATTCGCTCAATCAGAAGATAAAGGAAGTTACAGAAAGAGATTTGGAGAAGGAATTCTGTCCAATGAGTTTGGAACCTGGGGGTTGCACACAGACAGCTTCTGGTGCAGGAAGGATTAGAAATTAGTAAGAAGACTACTGTCCTGCCTAAGTCAATTGACTGAGAGGAGACTGATTCTCCCTTTTCTGAAATCGTGCTTTGGCTCTGGGATACTCTAAGTCATCCGAGATGGTTTTACTTCATATGTTCTTAGGAAAATACCAGGAGGATCGGTGAGAGGACAGCCTACCCACTAGATATCTAATCATAGGTCTATAATTATGCATCACTTTCATAGTAAGGTAAAAGCTAATACTGCTAGTGCAGTCTCCAGGAAAATAATTACAAGATAAGTATATGTTTAAAGTTAAACAAGTTTCCTCTTCTAGCTTCAAGATATTTGGTTCCACGTCTTGGAATCTAGTATAGCATAGGTACATAAGACTTCTAGTTTTTAAATAATAAACATCTATACACACCTACTCATACTTTCAATAAAGAAATCAGTGCAGCATATGAAAAGAGTATAAGACGGTGAGGGATGAACAATAATTCTTAACATATGTTACAGAAAAAAACAAATTATCTGAGTTTAGACCATGTAGTAGAAACTGGTCTACATAAGGGTTAACACCAGCATTTTCTTCATCTTATTACTTTAAGTCCAAACATTCGTGAATGCAATAGTTAATCTAAAATAGTCAAGAACTATGAAATCCCAGCCTTTATTAAATGTGCACATGGACGATATAAATCTTCCTTGAGCCCAGGGTCACTTTGATCCTTTTAGTGGCTCATAAAGCAGCGTGTATCCTTGTGCGGACAAAGGAGGCGGTGCCACGTCTGAGCGAGGAGCTGCAGAAGGGTCTTTGAAGGGAGGACGGGGACACAGTTGAGTCTTAGATTGTCTCAAATACTGAGACTAGATTTTTCTAAACTCAGTTTGGAAGAGAAAGACAATGAAAAGAGGGATTTTTATACATTGAACTCATCTTCTGATCCTTCTCTATTGTTATCCACAGGTTGTGGGCATAACATCTAATGTTCAGTGGTGTCCTGATGAAATCAAATTGGGTTAAATGAAGCTTAAGTGCCTGCCCCTGAAAGATCCTCAACCTAAGGTCAGAAACCTAATTATTGTCACCAGAAGGGACTGACTACGGGAAACACACGGCCCTAGACGATTTGGAAAGTGTTTTAGTAAAAAAGTGGATTTCTCATTCATCTGTAGGTAACTAATTGTTTGATACCCTTTTAGTCCCAAAACCTAAGGTAGCAGCATTTTCACCTTTTTAAAAATTTTATTTTAAAGGGATTTAACAGCACTTTTACTTTCAAGGATGGTTCAGAGGTGCACTGCCAGGTTTCTGAGGAGACTGCAACACGGGCCAGCAAGCGCAGGGCAAAACTGTTACACAGGCTCCGGGGTCACTCTCTCATTGCTTGTATGTAAATAGGAGGTAAACAAGCTATTTTGCCTCAGAGGGCCCGAAGGAGGAGCGATGAGATAGTGAATTTAGAATGCCTGTGGTGTTTTTTTTTAGAAAATACAGTTTATGAGGCCAGGGCATAAATATTATTATTGTTATTATTCTGATGCCTACTGAATAAGGCAGCATTGCCAATGGCATGTTCTCTCAGTAAGTCCCCTCTGGAGATTCCAACAAGGATCTGACAGGTGAAAGGCCACACTTTTCATTAGATAACCCCCAAGCAAGGTTTGGAAGCCTGGGTTTTTAATAAGAAGAGCCTTTTCCAGTCCAAGTTTTCAGTGTATTGATATAGTTACTCATATTGCAATTTCAGAATAAATGCTTCTGGCAGAGCTCTCGCCCGCAAAATTCCCTCTACTAATCTTTAAGAAGAATCGAGGTAAGTAGCATATCATCACAGAGGCAGGATTGCTTCCGTCAAGGCAGGGCAAGGTGTCAAAGACTTCTGGCAAGCACCCTACCAGGCCAGACTCAAAACTTGGTATGGTACTAACTTTTCCGAAACTGAAACAAAGTTATTTATTTTTGTTTTCATTCATTGATTTAACTGTAATTTTCTAAAGATAGTCATTTTAATATATTAAATTATCTCCACCACTGTCGTCACACATAAGGACTGACACAGAAGCGTGGAGAATGATGGTAAGGTTTTCAGCATAAGGTGAATACCGGGTATGGAAAAGTAACAAGGTGATAGTAACGATTTCATAAAATTGTTATCAGAAAATAACTAGAACGAGAGAGGTCTGTGTACCCACGTATTCCACTGTATATGTTTTAATTTTTTATTGTGAAATCAGCATACAAAGAAGTGCACAATATTTATCAGTGATCAATGGTTTATTATGAAACCAATGTATAATGACCACCTACGTCAAAAAACCCACTCTGACCCCTCCTAGTCACTGCGCCTCTGGAACTGCTACCCTGGTTTCAATGTAATCACATTTTTGTATTTATTTGTAGTTTTTTCCCTAGGCATTGGCTTTGAATACTAAAATTTGGTTCGAACTGTATTCTGAAATTCATGTAATTGGAATTATACTGTATATACTCCTTTCTGTCTGGCTTCTTTATTCATGCTTTCTAAGGGCTTTCATCAGGGACAGTCATGGAGCCCTGGAATGCCTACATGACTGGTCTTAGCTACTCAGGCTCCAGCCTCCGCAGAGGTCAAACTGGTACAGTATGGGTCAGAGTCCCAGGCACACCAAAACAGGTATTCACTGTAGATCACAGTGTTAGCATAAATGGTGTGGCCCAAAGCCTCATGTGTACAAGACACTCTTAGGTAGGAGCAGGTAAATGGAATTAGAAACCTAAAAATCTGTTTACTTTCTAAGAAGGTAGTAAATTGAAAAATGAAAGATTTGGATAATATGACTCCATACATCCCCTAAACATCACTGCAATGAAACAGACAGATGGCTTGACACTGTCTAAGGAGGTTGTTGCCATAAGGGATTCTGACTAGAGTGGAGTAGGACATGAAAAATGGAGAGAAGGGGAGAGAAAGGATACTAATAGGTGTCTTTTCATGTATTCCAGCCAAGTTGACCCTTCCAGACTATTTATATCTTGAGTTTGGATTTCTCTGGTTTCTGGAAAAAATATGAGGACAAACTCTATATGTATTCCTGCAGCGCCTAACTGTGGGAGCAGGGAAGGAAGGGGTTGGGGGGGCAAGAGATATATATGGCCACTGCCAAGTCAATGAGGGCACCCAGAGGTCATGCTGGGAGTCCGTGATAAAGGGTAAGAAGGATCTGACAAAGGATCCAACAGAATGTTCTGCCTCATGCCCCTAAATCATTGCTTCCTGCTGGAAGATGTAGAATGTCAGGATCGACATTATGAAGTAAATATTGTGCACAATGGGGAGGGAATTAGCTGTTCAATTGCCATTAATGCTAATGAGACTTTGGTGGTTAATTTCCCATGCCTTGTGCTGAATATTTGCCCCAATTAGTTATGTCAAGCTTGTGCCACACTCCTACCAAGTTTTCACTTTTAGGTTGGAGTGCAGAAGGGAGTGGGTAATTGTCCACATCATTTCCTTCAATTTCAGATGGTGAAGGCAAGGCTGAAGTCATCTGATCATATTGTTCGCTCCTTCAGATGAAAAGCCTCTGAGAAACTAGCACTTTGCCCAAAGTTTTGGAATGTACAACCCCTTGGAAATCATTGTTTTCATTAGTAAGCTACCTGCTGCGTCATTCTCTTATAGGAGACGGGTTTATTCTGGTTTATTTATTTCACTCCAAAGAATAATTTCATTTCTATTCTCATTAGACCTACAGTTTAGTTTAACATCCCTATTACTTCCATGATGATGCTCCAGATAATAGGAAATTAGAGGATATGTAGGAGTGAGTTTTAGGGGAGTACAATTGTACAGATCAGTCTATAATAAGCTTTTATTCTTGCGTACAAGATAGGCTTTCTCTTTTGTTCCAAAGAAAAGCATGTATATCTCATTTATGGAACCTCTCATCAGCCTTATCTTATATATTATATATATTTCTCTTATTTTCCCTACTAGATTGTAAGCTCCCCAAGGACAGGGACAGTGTTTTATGTATTTTTACTTCCTGTGCTAATATCTAGCAAAGCACTAGACATTCAGGTAATATTTACTAATGAATGGAAATATAACAAACATAACTGAAATGAGCATGGGGTAGCATCAAGTAGTTTAAAATATCAAATAGAAGTTCCCTTTAAATCAATTCTTAGGGTACATGTAGTCATACCATATGCATTTCCAGAACTTCAAAGAATTTGTTTTTAGTGTGTGAGAATTCTCTTGAGAATAATTCAAATAAAGAAATAACTAGGTTTGAAACAAAAACAGGAAGTAAAAAGGAGGGTAGGAAGAAAGGGCAGGTTTTTGCAGTAAGCTTGTGGGAAAGATATACATGAAAATAAGCAGAAATAAAATCCAGGCTGTAAGCTGGACTCAGTGGTTGCAGTGAGGTGAGGAGGGCCTAGGCATCTATAAAAGGGGCCATGATGTCACATGCTGTGGAACAGAGTGAGGACTCTGTAACCCTGGGTGTAGGGGAAAGGAGTTGATGAATATACACTCAAACAGCCTGCCTTGAGGCTTTTTATATTTCAGATTTTCTTGCTAATCCTCATAGCTCTTCTTGAGGAAAGAAGTGGGGCCTCGTAGGTGTGAGAACACAACTGCTGATCACGAATCAAGAAGGAATTTCTAAATTTGGATTGAGAAACATAATCTAGCAGAAAACTACAAACTGTTCCTCCTATGTGTATTCTCCATAACAAAACAAAACACAATTTAAGCATTTCATTGAAACCTGAAGAAAGTAAGCCCTGAAAGATATTAATGAGGAAGAGAAGATCAACAAAACTAATAGCATAATATCCGTCCTTATCAATGTAACCATGTAAAACGTCACTAATACAGTCTAGTCAATTGGTGTTTGACAAATATGGGTTGAATAAATGAGTATAGAGTCCCAAAGCATGCCACCCCAGATTCGTCTTGGAAGAGATTGTTTTCCACCCTTTATAAGTAAGCTTAGAAAAGTGGCCTCCCTCTGAAGCCATTTATGACCATCAAGAGAGAGGCATATCCATGTCCTAGCCATTGGATTTCTCTTTTCATGTTGTTCTCAATGAAATAATCTTGATTTACCTTTACCCTTACCTGCAGTAATTGCAACTAATTTATAGCGAATGCTTCCTATGTGCTAAGCAATACTCTAAGAATCTTATATGTATTAACTTGTTCAATCCTCCTGATAACCTTGTGATGTATTATTATTATTATCATCATTTTACAAATGCAGAAAATAAGGCACAGGGAGCCCTGGTAACATGCTCAAAGCCACTAGTCATTAAAAGAATAGGGATTTGAACCTAGAAAGCCTGACTCTCCAGCTCCCTTCCTCCCTTTCTTCCTTAAGAACTTTATTGAGATATAATTCACATACTGTGGTGAGATTAATTGTGTTCTCCCCTAAAATTCATATGTATAAGTTCTAGCTCCTTATACTGTACCGTGTGATCATATTTGATGACAGGGCATTTACAGAGGCTATTAAGTTAAAATGCAGTCATTAGAGTGGGCCCTAATCCTATATGACTGGTGTCTTCTTTATAAGAAGAGAAAATCTGGACACAGGCAGGTGCAGAGGGAAGACTATGTGAAGACATGTGGAGAAGATGGTCATCTACAAGCCAAGGAGAAAGGCCTAGAACAAATCCTACCCTTACGGCCCTTAGGAAGAACTCATCTTGCCAAAACCTTGATCTTGGACTTGCAGCCTCCAGAACTGTGAAAAAATAAATTTCTGTTATGTAAGCCACTCAGTCTGTGTTATTTTGTTACATCAGCTCCAGCAAACTAGTACATATATACACTTTACCTATTTAAAGTGTAAAAGTCAGTGGTTTTTCGTATATTCAGAGTTGTGCGACTATCATTACAATCAATTTAAAAATATTCCATCAGCCCTCAAATACTTCATACCCATTAGCTGTTGCTCGCCATCTACAGGCCCTAGCAGCCACCAATCTACTTTCTGCCTCTAAGGAGTTGCCTATTCTGGACATGTCATAAAAATAAAACCCTATAATATGCAGCCTTTTGTGTCTGGTTTCTTTCACTTAAAGCCCACTTTCTTAACTGCTAAGCAATATTGCCTTTCTCTCTTACTTCTTTATTCTTGCTTTAATCAATATAGGACTTAATAAATTTCTAACAATTACTGCTAATTCACATAAATATTCAATGGCACCCTGAAATAGTAAATCTTCAGACAAATCACCGAAATGTATAGCTACATGGAGGAGTGTGGTGAGCTCCAGTGAAGAAAATGTACCAAAAGCTGAAAATGTATTACATAAAAATTAATCTAGAAGATATGAAAAAATTTTTCTATGAACTACATGAATAATCTTGTCTGAATTTCTGAGGCCTTTAAATGCTTTTAAAGAATTTCCATGACCCCCTCCCTGTTGACTGCATATTCAATGATGTAGATGAAAAAAAAGACACACCTCAATCCAACATTTTAAAAATCATTTTCCAGGATCCTTCTGGGAAAGAGAGAGAAATGAAAGACCTACTCATTTACAGACCCTTGGACCCATCTTGGGTGACTCTGTCTCTGAAAAGCCTCCATCCTCTAAATTCTAGCACTTTAAAAATTAGCGAACCTTGTAGCTTAGAGGGGCAAAAGGTCAGGTGTCAGTTCTGTGGGTGTTTCTGGACTGAAAGTGAATGACAGAAGGAAAAGACGACCCTCCGATTCTTATTGTTGGTTTGCATCCCAGTGAATCAGCCTTGCACCAAGGAGCATGCTGGTGCGATTCTGCTCCCAAGAGGACTTCTAAGTCATTCACTGGATTAGCATGTCTCTGAGAATGGGGTGGACAGGAGTGTACTTTGGAGGGGCCCTGGGACCTGGGTTGAAAGAGTTTCTGGTATTTGGAATCCATCTGCGGACTGAAGTCTATTCTCCCCACAATGTCTTCTATTACTTTAGAAGGGGAAGTAGGAAGATATTGACACATGTAAAAGAGGCATGGAGGGGTAGGTGATTTAGAGAACTCAGCCATATTACTTTGATTCAAACTACCTTTTTAAAAAAATTCACAAATGCAAGTTAAAAAATAAAAGTGTACTGGGATCCCCAGCGTATACCTTCCTCTGTGCTAGGCGTTCACAAAAACTCTAAGAGAAGGCCTTTGTGCTCTGCAGATCATTATGTTCTTGAAGCTGTGGCTGCGCACAAATGAATCAGGGCACATGGCAGACAGCGCGGGAACCAGAAATACATTACATAGTGCAGATTGTACTGTTATAGGACTTCTTACTATTGCTTTTATTTATTATTGCCTTCTGTTCCCTTCTAAACACAAATTACAACATTCTCCTAGAAATTTGCCAGTTGCAAAATGATTTTCTTAGATTATTTAAGAAAACCTGTTTAGGGCCAACTTTCCATTTTGTTTGTGTTTGAATTTTAGGATCGCCTTATCTGAATATGAAACCTGCATCCAGACTCAAAAAATCCAGGTGAGCGATGTGGTTTGGTGTGACTAGGGGTGAGGCACATAGCCCAGAGTATTCTCATCTGATCTAGGTACACTGTCAAGTTGTGAAGATCAAATCCCACTAGCAAACGTGTGGGAGAGAAAATGAAACCTAGAACACAGGATGCAAAGTAAGGGACAGTCGTTGTGATCATCATACAGCCTCACACACTTCATGTCCCAGAGCTTACAGAGAGTGGATTTTAACATTCTTAGGTCATATAAAGAGTGGCAAAGCCACACTCTTTAGAAGTAGCATTATCTTTTCTAGGGCCTCCTTTCAGGAAGCAGCCAGATCTTTATTGAACACCTGTTGTATAACCCTGCCGCATGCCAGGCACCAGGCTAAAGACGAGTGGTCTAGAAAACATGGTCTCAGAACTTAAGGATTTGGCAGAAAACATCAACACATTCAATACAAATAGAAAGAACTATATTAAAATAGCAAGCCACAGAAGGAGGGAACCTGATGAGCTGGGCAAACTATCAGGAAACGCTGCAGGGAGGAAGCTGATAAAATTTGACCCTGACCTTTGAAATGGTCAAGAATCCTTTAATCTCAGACAACAGAAATCCAGCTGAACATAGAAATTTATTGGTTGACCACAACTCCAGGATAGTGCTGGTTTTAAGCATGTCTGGTTAACAGTATTAAAACAATGTCCTCATTTTTTATCACACTCACACACTCTCCCTCTCCACCACTGGCACAGCACTCGTTTTCTCAGAGTTTGTTTTCTCTCTCTGGCAGCTCTTTTCATATGGCAGAAAGAAGGCCACTCTCAGTTCTGAGCGCACACAGTCCTCCCTACCATATCCAACCCAGAGACAAAGACACCCTTCCACTTCAGTTGCACCTATCTAGTCTCTTGGAGGGATGCCTACTGGTTCTACCCGGCTGTGAGCTCAGGTGCTTGTGGACAAAGTACCATAGACAGAAGACTGGAGTATCACAATATAGCCAAATGCCCAACCCTGAGGCCAGGAGTGTGAGTGAGGCAATATGACAGACGGTCTCCTCATGACCCACGGAATCAAGGATTACCTAACAGAAAGAAGAGCATTGGGTAGTAACAAACAACATATATGCATGCAGCTGAAACAACAGAAAGTAATTTGAATAAGCAGAGAGAAGGAGTAGAAAGCTAGGAAGATATATAAATAATATATGAATGAAGTCATGCCATAGACTGAAGGTTTGTGTCCCCCAAAATTCATATGTTGAAACCTAATCATCAGTGTGATAATATTTAGATGTGGGACATTTGGGAGGTGATTAGGTCATGAGAGTAGGGAATTAGTGTCTTTATAAAGAGAACCCAGAGATCTCCTTTGCCCTTCAACCATGTGAGGACCAGCGAGAAGATGGCCATCTATGAGCCAGAACCAGATCCAAATGTCCTGGCACCTTGACCTTGGACTTCCCAGCCTCCAGAACTGTGAGAAATAAGTTTCTGTTGTCTATAAGCCACCTAGTCTATGGTATTTAGTCATAGCAGTCAAATAGACTAAGAAAGTTACATAGGGGGAGATGAGTACGGTATGTGTGTTTGGGGAGGGAAGGAGAATGTGGTATAGTGAGTGGAAAACAGATGCTTATAAAGGAAAGCCTGGGCATGAATATTGTAATCTTTCTTCTTCCTGCCACCTCTCCCACCTCCTCCCTTTACAAGATGAAGCGAGCAAACCTTGTAGAAGGCCTGATGAGCACAAAAGCTAACACAGTTGGTCTGACATAAGATGTGGTGCCCACCTTTGTGAAGTTCATAGCCTAATTGTAGAGACAAGACATATACACATAGAAAGCTGCCCAGTGACAGATGCTAATAAATTAACATCTAACCAAGTTCAGTACTCCAGAATGAATCTGCCTTTATAATGTGGCCTCTAGGGATGGGGTTGACGATTCAGTATGAAGAAACCAGGCCTGGTGAGCTTCCTGTAGGGGTCCTGCTGCACCAAGGTGGGCCTCAGATTGCAGCCTCGTCCTCACCCTGTGAAGGTCAGATTGTAGTTCAAAAAGAATGTCGGTGACATAAATTATGTAAAACAACCACTTCAGGGTGTTAAACTGAATTGAAGTCTGAATTTAACTGCCCAGCAAATCACTGAAAAGGGAGTATAGCAATATCTTTAATAGACGATATAAATACTTAGGGCATAAAGCTGCCTATTTTACTTATTTCCATTACAGCAATCCCCTCCCTCTCCCAGACCTGATTAGGGCAGATCAACAGGCTTTCAAGCTTCTGTTTCCTGGGCACATGCATTTTCCCAAATGCACCATCTTCTCCCATATGTACTACTCCAAACTTGTTTGTCTAGGTTCTATATGAAAAGCATACCTGAAAGGATGAGGAACAGCAGACAAGACTTGCTGTTTTATACAGGACACTTGGATTACTAATGTTCATAAATTCTTGTGTTGGCCACCATTTCAGGCTGATATAAAAATATGTCAAAATCTAGTTTGGTCCTAAGTCATCCTCTAAATTCCATCTCCCCACGGCCCAACCCAATTCCCATCTTTCCTTTTTTTTAGGAAGTTTAGCCCTGGTCTAACATCTGCTGACAATCTTCCCTTTTTTTGCTGAGGAAGACTGATCCTGAGCTAACATCCATGCCCATCATCCTCTACTTTATATGTGGGATGCCTGCCACAGCATGGATTGACAAGGGGTGGGTAGGTCTGCACCAATGATCCAAACTGGCGAACCCCAGGCCACCAAAGTGAACATGCAAACTTAGCCGCTGCACCACTGGGCCAGCCCCCAATTCCCAACATTTTTGATGACCCTGAGCCCGTGAATCTGTCTAATCTCCTATTCAGAACATAATGGGCTGCCCTATGTGGTAATTTTCCACATCTGCATCTTTTCTCCCAAAATCAAATGAATGAAGGATTCTCTGAATCTGAGACCACATTGTAACCTTATTCTCCACAGGATGTAGCAAAATGTCTTAGGAGGCAGCATGGGGGGACAAAAAGCAGGGTTTCAAAGTCATAGATATTCAGGCTTGAAACTAGCTCTGCTATTAATCTTTCTGAGCCCTAATTCTTTCTTCTGTAAAATAGGAATAATTCCACCCAACTCCTAAATGTGAGGATTAAAATGAAATAGTAAATGCTTGTTTCTTTCTTCCTCTCCATGTTTGGTTTCTTTTCTTTTTCTTTTTTTTTTTTTCTTTTCAAAGATTGGCACCTGGGCTAACAACTGTTGCCAATATTTTTTTTTTTTCTGCTTTATCTCCCCAAACTCCCCTGTACACAGTTGTATATCTTAGTTGCACGTCCTTCTAGTTGTGGGATGTGGGACACCGCTTCAACGTGGCCTGACGAGCAGTGTCATGTCCGAGCCCAGGATCCAAACCCTGGGCTGCCGCAGCCAGAGCGCACGAACTTAACTACTCAGCCACGGAGCCGGCCCCTGGTTTCTTTTCTTAATGCCCATTAATACGCCTTTGGGAGGCTTAACAAATATTGTTGACAGGTCCAGCTGCTCTTCTAAAAACAGGAGTCACATGCCACTTCCTTTCTGCCTCTCTAAAGTCCACCAACATTTAAAAGTTCAGCTCAAGCCCTAATTCTTTCATTCTCCAATCATTCTAGCTTTTGCTATTTTCTATTGTCTTCAAGAACACTTTGTACTCTATTTACTCCAATAGCTAACTATTTATCTTCCCAATTTTTCACATCCATTATTTTTCCTTCCTCATGAAGCTCCTTGATGGTAAGGGGTACACTTTTTCCCCTTTTTATGTACTTCCTTATAACTAGCAAAGTACTGGTCCTTTCATAGAAACAAAATAAATAAATGTTGATCAACATAGACAAAAGCAATACCACAATCCAAATGCATCAAGCATAAATCAGTAAATTATAACAGTGAAGACTACAAAAATTTGGTATAAGTCAAACACTCTTTTAAGATGCTTTGCACAGATTATCTTACTGAAACAAAAGCCTAAATGTGTAAAAACGAACCATAAAATACTCCTAGGAAGGAAGGAGAGCTAAATGGTTTGGATTTTCCAAGACAAAGGCTTTGTAGAGGAGATAAAACTTCTGAAGAACTTCAAATGGTTCTAGTTCCAAGGCTGCAATTAGAAACAGCTTGCAGAGTTTGGGATTATGTTATTTTCCTATACTACATGGTCTATCAATCAGCTGGAAATGTGTAAAATATGATTAATTCCTTAGGGGCCACTTCCCCAGCCTAATCATTGTGCTTCTTGGGTTTCTGTGATCCCTCCCATCTGTGACCATATAGATAAGCACTTCTGTGGATATTTCTACCTTCTGTGTGGTTTCCAGCATGTATGATTTTGTTTCTAACAAAATTTTAACTTCCTTTCAGAGAAAAGCTTTTCCATCTTCAAAAAAGCTAATACGGACCTGAGACTACACAGAGAGCGTGCAACACATTTTTCATTAGACTTACTAAATTTCATCCATTCCAGATATCACCATGAAATCCAACTACATCTCGAAAGCCCACAATTTTTCAGTAAGGAAACACGTGACAGAGTGCCAATAAAAACAGCAATTCCTTTTCTAAAGTTCTCAAGGAAGTGAGACTGTGTTGCACAGCAGAGCATGACAATTTGAAATCCAGAAATACAAAGCGAGGCAGCACACTGAGAAATGAGACTCGTCCCCCACACAGTGGCATCTGGTTACTAACAGAGGACTAATTCTTGTCCTTGGATGCCCGAGTACACCTTCTATTACACTAACTTAAATGAAAACCCCAAGGGGAGAACATGACCCTAAAGATTTATCTGATGATACGGCCACATTAGATCCCTTCAAATCTTTTAATTTGCAAAAAGTCCCAAAGTCGGTGAACCAAACAAATAGCAGCTCTCTCCCCATGCTGTGTAACTTGGGTGATATTTATGGACAGGAAGAAGTTCTGTGTTCAGCAATTTCCTAATCAACTAAGAACGAATAGAGAAAGCAAATCCATGAAATAGGAAAGGGCAAGACCACCGAGCTATGACTTAAAAGGCGGCTGAGAAATGTTAGAGCCATTACACTGCTGAGCCTCCTGCCCCAGTCAAAATGCATTCATCAGAGATTGCTATAGAAGCTGAAACTTGAGGAAATGGCCTGATGATGTGAAAGCCAGAGCCTTCCTCCAGTGGCCCTTAGAGAAGAGCCCTGCATATAGCCCCAAATATCAATGGCATGTCTCACTGGATTAATTTTTATTTAATGTGATATAATGCACCATTAGCTGTTTCTGGTAATAAATTCAAATTCAACAAATCATTTAAAAATACTTACGAGGTGCTTGTCAACACCTGAGAGAGAAGTTCTAAAACTGCCCAAATAGGAGGAGTTCTAGCCCCCATGCTCAAAACATAAAATGTTTCAGAAGCTGGCTTTTGTTTTGTTTTTGCATGGACTTGTAAATGATTAGCTCGTCACCTGGATGTTCATCCCCTCCCCACTTCTACCTTCAGTCGGTCTGCATCTCAAATGTCCCGGGCAGATGTACCATATACCTACCGTTATTGGTTTCCGATTGCACTTCTAAAACCCTATTTCAACCACGGAACCCTGTCAGGAAAATCTTCTGTAAAATATGACTTAACTGCCTCTATACTGAACCTCAAGTTGTTTCTTCTCATCCTTGATTCATGGGAAAAAGAATAACCTGTTTCCCTTTTATGACTTTTATATTTTCAGACGCAGAAGTAGAAAAGTACTTCGGAATCTAAGGAGTACAATTGCAGAATTTCTCGACACAGTGAGCACAAGAAGGTAAAAGAATGAGACAACATCAGAGCTCAAAGGACTGCTGAGAATGGCTCCCTCCCAGCTCAGCTTCCTCCTGTTTCCTGTGTGGTGACTGTGGCCCAGAGAATTTGGGTCGTCTGCACAGTACCTGGCCCCCTCTCTCTCGCAGCAGACTGGTTGTGGAAAATGGTTAACCCACAGACTCTATATCAGTTTCTTTTGCTCTATCTCCAATTCACACAGTTTGCAAAGAACCTGAAGCCAGTAGGTTAAGACAATCATGAGTTGTCTAGCATGGAAAGGCAAAAACAGTCGTGGAATGAAACAAAGCTATCAATGCTGCTCTGAACAGATATTTAACTTTCTTTGAGACTTCAAAGAAAAAAATGAATTAACTCATTTCAAATTTGTTTAGATTGGTTTGGAATCTTTTTCTTTATCTTACTGTCTCCTTGGCCCTTATATCTCAACTCTGGCACCACCCTCCTTAGATTTCTTTCCTTCTTCTTTCTTGACTTGACGTGCTTATGAATCAGTGTGTTAACTTGACAAGTTTCTGTGATTCCAAGTTCCCTAGATTCTCCATGGAGAGATACATCTTATTTCCTACTGACCTCAAATAATTAAAATAGGACTGGGACCATTACTCAAAACTTCCATGACCATAGCTTGCCCACTACTCTGTGTCTGTTTGTTTCTATAGGAAAGTGGGAGATGAGACAAGGGGGATCATAGTCAGGATGGCTTGGTGAAATGATCAGTCTGGTTTTCTGGAACGTCTAGACCAAGAAAGCATAAGGAAAGGAGAACAGCATTTCCAGCAGCCTTGGGTCTAAGCAGCTATGTGGTGAAGAGTATGGAAGGTCCTGAAGCAACTGATAGAGGTCAGCCAAGACAAATGTTTGGGTCTGGAAATATTTTTCAGACGAAATGGAGAACTAAACAATAGCAGCATATAAAGACATATCTCATGAATTTAAAAAAAAAAAAAAAAGATATTGCAAAGAAGCACAGGAAAAGATCCTGATTATAAAAACTAGATTTTTGTGGTGTTTTTTTAAGGAACTTGGTAAAGAGAGAAAAAGTCATTTATGGCCACAAACTGTGGTAAATAAAGGCCAGTAAATACTGGCGTATGTCTCCTCATATTCATCACAGAGTCCTTCCTACCACTCCAGATTCCCTCCTCCAGGTTGGCTCCAGAGTCTCCCATGACCTGGAACCATGATTGAAGAACTTTCAGCCACCAGGGTAAAGGATATCAATTTGCAACCCCTCTCATCTCTGACTTTTTGTGGCTGAAGTTTCTCATTAAGTAATGTCTGTCAAGGGAAGCTATGAGCAGAATAATGACAGGCATCTAAAAGAGCTCAGAGGAACCACAGAAGGATTTTCTAGAACAAAGCCTAAACTATAGGAGTGAAAGAAACATTGAGATCTTTTGCTCCAGTGGTCCCTGTTGTGCTACCTTAGAGCAGGTAAGGTGGTTGCCATGTTATAGATGAAGGTAGCTAAGGCCCAGAGTTGTTCCCAGGGTGAGGGGGATAGAGGACAGTTCAGCATCAGGGTGTCCCACTGCTCAGTGGGACCAGATCTTCCCATCACGCCACATGCATCCCTCTTAAGTGTGTGGCAAGAAGATCTCCCAACATTTACAGAAACTTTAAAATCAATTAGTGTGTTGGTTTCGGAGAAGATATTGTAACCTGTCCAGAGTAATAAAATCAACAGTGCGCAGCATTACCTCCCTCTAAGAAGAGCCTGAATAAATAAGACATTTATAAGAATGAGTGGAAAATCTGAAATGAGTATCCCAAGAACCATGAAAAAATAAGCTAAGAGAAATTGAATTTTCTTTTGAGTCTCTAAGAGAGAGGCGGCAGTTGAGGATTCTATACATAATTTATAAGGAAAATTATCCCGTTCACTCAGGTATACACCATATCAGCTTGTGGGAAAGATTAAGCAAGGTGTCTTTTTTTTTAATTGAAATCAAATGGAAGAAAATGAATTCCGAGTGAGGGAGAATGCAATGAGTCACATGGCCAAAGGCTTACTGGAATTTACATGAAACTTTGTTTTTTTTTAAACCAAGTAACTTTGACCCTATTTATTGATCAGTAATAAGAAAAAACCCCAAAACAAAGTCCAACTTAGTGCTAAAGCTTCCTGTTCTCATTTTCCCTTCACTTCAAGGAAAGCTGGGCCTTGGCTGAGATAGCACATACCTCACTGGATACCTGTGATTTAAATATCATTGGTTAAGCATTCTGAGCTGGTTGTCATTGTCTCCTAAAATGTTCCTGTAATCCATTCAGTCCTTGGAATTTTTTACCCAAGGAGAAGCTTTCAAAGTGAAAATACTCCCAGAAACACGAACCAATTCTTACTAGGGTATTGGTAACTCCCTCTAAACCTCAAATTAAAAGGACTCAGGGAGGCCGGGCAAGCAAAAAGAGAGAGACTTTGAAAAGAAGGGAATGAGTACAGTAACTGAAAGTTCGGAAGAGGGAAAAGCACAGTATTGTGACGCCACAATTTTGCTGGTAGGACCTCAGAATAGGCCAAGAGGATCTGTACCAGCAATCTCTACAGAAAACATAAGTGATTTACTCTGGCCCCTGTTTGTCTTGAGCCCCCCCCCCCCCCCCCCCCCCCCCGCCATTCCTCTTCTCCATCCCAGGAACATCATTCTGATCACCCCTTGGACCACTGTGAATTCTCTCAGCAGTTGTGGCACAGAGGCATTAACTTACATGCCGTTCTCACATCATATGTTCTCTTGCCATTGTTTTCTGGGTATTCATTATATTCTTGTCTTGGGCCCCAGTGTGACTGAAGAGTTAACACATCTCTCTCACTCTTTGGGAGCCCCACAGAATCTGCAACAAAGCTAATTCTGCCAGGGAGCCTCATTACTAATATGAAAACAAAAAAAAATTGAAATGATGCAGCTTACGGTTTGCAAAACCCATTTACTTATATAACTGCTTATTTATATAAACCAAAAAGGAAATTAAGCACGGGGGTTTTATTATTCCAGATTTGCAGAGGAGGAAATAACCCCTGAAATAGGCACTACTAACTAACTTTTGCTGAAAATTGCTCTATGTCAGGCACTCTTCTGAGCGCATTATACAGATTAGCTAATTTAATTATTTCAACAGCACTATGAGTTAGCTACTATTATATCCCCATTTTATGGATGAGAAAACTGCAGCTTTAAGTATTTGAGCTATTTTCTCAAGATCACACAGGCAGTAAGAGGCAGAAATTGTGACTTACATCTAGGTCTATTGAGTCAAAACTTAATTCTCTTAAATGCTGCTGCTCTGAACAAGAGTTAAAGTGTGGAAGCTTTTCCTTCAAGGTCATCCTTCCTAAGAGGCAGGGGATGGACTACTTCTGGATTTAACTCCTCATCAAAGGCACTTTCAACACTACCCTGATATTTATTGAAATGCAGGCAATTTGGTTAAGGAACAGAATGACAAGATACATTGATCCTGCACCTGAACTTTAACAAACACTGGTTCCTTACCTAGACGACTCTGCTTTGCAATGGAAATTTCCTATGGCTGTCTTAGATGATTTCAAGACATTCTATCTGCAAGAAATGAAATGGATTAAATGGTCCCCATTAAGCTTATGGTAATTTTAGCCTTTCCAGCTTCTAGCAATAGAATGTACAGTGTGAGCACAGGGTAAATTCCAATCTAAGTTTGCAATTTTGATCCTCCTATGTTATTAGCAGTGAGTCACTCTAACCAAGAGCTACAGAGAACACCTTCTTCTGGTAACTTCTTTCAACATGACATTCAAGGAATGAGACCTCCAACACACTCAGCTTTTAGATTTCTACTCCTAAGTCATCATGATTTTTTTTTTTTTTTTTTTTTTAGCTGTGGAAGATTTGTGTGGAGCTAACGTATGTTGTCAATGCTCTTCTATTTTGTATGTGAGCCACCAGAGCATGGCCTCTGATGAGTGTCGTAGGTCAGCGCCCAGGAACTGAACCTGGGCCACCAAAGTGGAATGTGCTGACCTTAACCACAAGGCCACCAGGGCTGGCCCCAAAGTCATCATGATTTTGACAAAGCAAAGACTTGTCAACAAAATTGAGAAATGTGATTATTTTTCTTCATAGAGTAGGCTTGCATTATTCAGCACTCTTATTTGGTTGAAGAAAATAAAGCCAAATTAGACTCAAATTTCTTATTTGAAAAGCCAACATATTTAACCAAGTTACCAGGTGAGGTGCTGGCCTCAGTCCTCATCCTACTTTAAAGTGGTCAAAGGAGAAGGTTTAGGTTCTAATCAGGAGCCTCCTCCAGTCGAGCAGCGTGACAATCCGATCAGTGCTCTGATTTGTACAGTGATGCTGATGCTGCCCTGCCATACACAGCAGACTTTCTCTGGACAGGTAAACCACAAACTGTCAAATGCTACTGCATAGATTCCCTATGAAGTGGCCTGAGATTGCTCCAAAATATGAAATTAATCTTCATAGCACCAAAGTGTAGGGAGGGGCCTGGAAATTGCTTACTTAACTTTATCAAATTATCTTCACTCCCTAATCTAAGCACTAAATTTGAAATGGTCAGTCTAGTGGTGGTGTGTAAGTTCACTTACAGAGTTGACTGTTTCTCCTTGAATGAAATAAAATGTTTGTCTGTATTTTTCCATCAATAACATTATTTAATAAAAATTCCAAGAAGCAGGGAGATGTCCTTACTGATGTAATGGCAGTGGCATTCCAGGGCCTAACAGTGTTTCTCAAAATATGACTCTAAATTCATTTACATAAGATTCCCTGGGGGAGAGGGGGCTGTTGCACAGAGAGAAAAGAGAGAGAATCTTTATTCAAATGCAAATTCCTGGGCTCTAACTCAGACCTACTGAGTTAAACTCTATGGGGACACCCTGATGTCAGTGTGGGGTCCGCGAACTGGCCACCCCAAGATATGTCTCTTTGGCATGATTATTATTTGAGGCTCGTTACTTTGCAGACAGGAAAGAAACTGAAAAGTAGAATTTACTTACCCTTTGTAAGAAACATTTACATTGTAAAGGAACTCTCTATCTGTAAAGATATCTCCCTCTCTACCAGGAAGAATGGGGTATGCCCTTATCTCTAGAAACTCTTAATCAATGGGGAAGGCAAGTACTTAAATCTGCATTTGTTTATTGTGCTTGTCTGGTAACCTCCTGTAACTGACTCCTCCCACCCCCAGCATCCTCTTTTGTCTTCAGTTGTATACGATATTTCAGCTGTGGTGGTTTCGGCCATTTTGGCGAGTTGCTCAGCTTGCCTGAGCCTCTCCCATCTATACATTGACAAATAGAAATGGCAAGCAATAGGATATATTGGAGTACATGAGGAAGCCATTTGATGTAAACCTAATTTGGCCCGACTTTGCTATTTTTTCCACACAGGCCTGACTGTGGCCATTGAGCACGCATTGTATGTCTGCTTTAAAACATTTACTATGGCAAGAACAAAGGCCCTTGAGATAAAGGTGCAACTTCCCTCCCCCTCCCAACGTTGGCATTTCCTTAAGGATTAAGCATCTTTCCTTAGGCTAGGAACTGATTGCTGCGCTCACCTGTGACCACCCAGCTTGAGACAATAGACTTGCCTCCTGCTACGCCCACTGAGTTAGCAGACCCACTACCTGCTGTGTCCATCAAGCGCTGTGCTGACAGGGCAATCTTGTGACTATTGTGGGAGGGACATTTCAATCATATGTGAAACACCCTGTTTGGGGGTATATAACCACTCTGCGCACCCCACTTCTTCGGTGCCCTTTCTTCCTTTAGGAAGAAAGGCCCCGGGCCATGGTCCTCAGTAAAGCTTTGTTTAATTTTCTCTTGCTATTCTGTCTCATGTGAATTTAATTCCTTCTCTGGCCAGACAAACTCAGAAAAGGTAGAGGAAATGTCTTCCTCCCCTGCATCAGCATGTATAACAGATTTCAAAGTCATGGTTTTGTACTAAAATTTGAGAATCACTGGCCAGGTTCTTGAGGCACCAGAACAGTTAGGTGCCTGTGGAGCATAGAGAGGCAAGGGATGGAGGAGGCTGCAGCAGCCACAGTGGAATGGCCTAAGGAAAGGCCTGCCAACAGAAATTCCTCAATTGTTTTGGCTTTCATTCAACAGAGCAGACCCATGAGTCTGGAGACAGAGCCCTGTGAAAGGTGAGATAGGAACAATAAGAGGCCAGTGAAGCCTGTGTCTTTGGGGACAGGGATTATGAAAATAAGGGAAGAGAAAGAGTCAGGGGGTAGACCCTGTGCTCAGCTCTCCCTTACTTAGAGTCCTCCCCAGGTAAAAAGTGAGCTGTGTGATTCCAGAATGATGCTGAGGTCAGTCAGCTTCTGCTCTGCCCCTCATTTGGGGCTCTTGAGGGAGATCCCCTACCAGGCTTCCAGTACAACCTACAGTGGCCATGACAGGATGTATTCAGTGACAACATGGTGTATGTCAAAGGGAGGCCTGTGGAATGATGCCCTGAGCTTCCTCTCTGCCTGTCTGTGGGGGACACAGAAGACACCTGAGCTGAAAGCAGTGGGCTTGCCCTAAGCCCACCCTGGTTTGAGGTATCCTCCCCTGCCCGGTAACTGAGGCCAAGAATGGATTAAATGAGATGATATATATGTAAAGTGTTTAATCAAGATGCTAATTTGAAAGATAGCTAATGGCACAAAGTATATGAAAGTGTTTTGAGAGTCTAGAACACCGAATAAATGAAATATATAGAATTAACAGGAGATTGTGGTTCCAAGAAAATTTAAAATTGCTGTTAAATTACTGGGTTTATGGTGCTTTATGAATTGAGCTCAAGGAAACCTAGCAGTGGCTCTGAACCCCCATTCCTATCACTTACTGGTCCATTGTAGGGAGCTGAGGCCCTATGAGACAGACCTCTATTCCTCCACCCCACCCCCACTTTACCAGAGTTGCCCTGATTCTGTTTCATACTTTAACTTTGTTTAATCAGAGAGTTTCTCAGCTGAGAGAGAATCTGAGAAATATTGCGCTTGAAGATAAAAATTGAAAGGTCACTAACACTGGTAACAATAGTAGTAATATTCTAAGAGAAAGTCTCCCAGGCCCAAATGGCCTTAAAACCCAAAACTATTGTCAACCTTACTCAGAATTTCACTCCTGTTTTGTTTGCTAATGAGTGGAATGGGAATCCCAAACCATGCTTAGAGTGAGTATAGTAGTTTATAATGCTGGCAGCCCTGATCTGCACCCCAGCTCCCCTAAAAAAGGATCCTGCATTGACTCCAAGGGTTTACAATAAAATCCACTGAATCTCTAGCTTCCCTAAGCACTGCCTTGTCACAAGCACAATAAATTGCCTCACAAAGAGCTAATACTTTGAATTACTGTCAGCACCAATTCTTATCTGCTAGAAAGTGATAAAACAATCAATAAGGAGTTTTTGTGCATTTGTTTCCAAGGAGATAACAATGTGCTCAGGGTTATTGGGAAGGCTTCCTGGTCTCCAGGGAAGAGCAAAGACTGCAGGACAAGAGCTTTGAGAACAACTATCAGCTGTGCTTGGTGACCTTAGGTAAATTCCTTAATTTTTATCCATAAGTTTCCCATCTGTAAAATGGGAGGGAAAACAGTTGACCCAATCCTCCAATAAAGGAATAGATCATGTAAAAAATAGTAGAATCACAGAAGATAGAGAGTCTCTAATCATTAGATACCATTTCTTTGTGATCTGAAATTAGCATGCACACCAGACTTCATGGCTCTGCACCACTTTGTGTTCTAGTTACCCACTTATCTGTCTCAACCCTATTAAAATAGGACTGTCTTGAGATTTGGGACAATGTCTTAATCCTCTTTGTCCCCATAGCAATAACACAGTATCTGGATATTCTAGAGACTCGTTTAATATTAATTATTTATTAAATAAATAGAAGGAAATGAGTGAATGAACAGATTAATAAATAAAGGTATTGAACCATTTAAACTCCAATCCCAAATTAAGAGTCTTTTGTAAAATATCCACAAGAAGTTTCTTAAGCCTCAAAGTGCATGCACCAAAGGAGATGACCAGGATGGCTGGGGGGATGTAAGAACAATGCCACAGGCATAACATTCCATTATCACAGAGCCACAACTGCACGCACTTATTGTTGATAGTCATGTCATTTTATCATTCTGAGTCTATAGTCAACCAAAATTCTCAAATATTTTCCTCATGCTATGGATTCAAATCAGTCTCACTCCAGGTACTTTTTGAGTGAAGAAACAGAAATGTCCATGAATCCCTAATAAATATTGGCATGCCAAATTGGGCCCATTATTTAATTTTATATTGATGTATAACACATACATAAAAGTGAAAAATCAAAAGTCTAGCTTGATGAATTTTCAAAAACAGAGCACTCATGTAACTTGCACCCAAATAAAAAAACAGAACATTATCAACATTCCCAGAAGCTCCCCTTCGTGCCTTCTTCCTGTCACCACCCATCAAGAGTGACCACTATTCTGAAGTCTAACACTGTACATTGGTTGAGTTACTTCTCAAGATTTGTGTACATGGGATAATTTTGAATGAACTCTGGTATCTTGTTTCTTTCCCTTAATATTTGTTCCTTCTCATCGCTTGTATAGTATTCCACTGTGTGAATACCCCACAAGGTAGATAGCCATGTTACTGTTGGTGCACATTTCGGTAGTTTCTCTTTGGGGCCGTTAGCAATAGTACTGCCATGAAGTCTTGTGCATGTCTTTGTGAACATATGTTTAGCTTTCTGCTATGATCAATAAAAGCTTTTTGAATCATGAATCTATTTCAGTCCTGTCAGCTCCATCTCTGAACATTTCTAAATGTGCCAGCCTCTGGCTTCTCTGCTCTCAACTTGGTCTAAGCCGCCTCATCTGTGATGCGGAATATTGCGAGACTCCTAACCAGTCTCTACTTTTATAATCCATGCTCTACACAGCAGAAATGGTTGTCTTTTTAAAAATGTGAATAAGATCATATCCTACCACTGCTTAAAACTCTCCAGTGGTTTCCCATTAAAATAAACACTCCAGACCATGTTCTACAAGGCTTTATCAGAACTGGCCTCTGCCTGCATCTCTGAATTGATTTTGAATCATTTTCTACCCCCTGCTCACTCTGCTTCAGCCATGCTGGCCTTCTTGCAGGCTTAAAATATGCTAAGCATGTTTTTTTCTTCCTGTAATGTACCTGCCCCAGAATCTTCACATAACAGTGTCCTTTTCTTCATTTAGCACTCACATCAATGTCATCTCAGAGAGACCTTTCCTGACCCCCTAATTTGAAATATCACCTCCTTCTAGATCATTTTCTACCTGGTTAAATGGAGCTCATTCCACTGCCTAATGTTTCTGTTACTTACTAACTTATTGTTTATAACAGTTTTATTGAGATATAATTTATAGACCATAAAATTCACCCTTTTAAAGCGCACAGTTCAGTGGTTTTTGGTATAGTCACAAACTTGTGCAAGCATCACCACTATCTAACATCAGAATATTGTCATCCCCCCAAAAGAAACTCTGTACTCAGCAATTATTTCCCATTCCTCCTTCCCACAGCTCCTGGCAACCACTAACCTACTTTCTACCCCTACGAATTTGACTACTCTTGAAATTTAATATAAATAGAATCATACCATATGTGCATTTGTATCTGATTTCTTTCGCTTAGTGTAATGTTTTCAAGGTTCATCACTTTGTAGTACATATCAGTATCTAATCCTTTTTCTTTGCCAAATAATATTCCATTGTGTGAATATAGCACATTTTGGTTATCCATTCATCAATGGATGGACAAGTGGGTTTTTTCTCTCCTCTGGAGGGGGCTATTCTACATCATGCTGTTATAAATATTTGTGTACACATTCTTACGTGGATGTATGTTTTCATTCTTCTCGAGTATAGACCTAGGAGTGAATGACTTTCCTCTAATATTAGAATGTTATCTCATCTCTGTGATAGCAGACACGACCAGCACCAGCACATAATAGGAACTCAACTCATTTGGGGGTTGAATTAATTAACCTAGGATCTCAAGGCAAGGTTAACCAGGACTGATTATCTTTTATAGTTTATCTTAGAAATCTGGAGTCACTGGGGTTTGACTGCCTAACAAAAATCACTGAGTGGAAAGCTGGTTTTCATATTAAACAGCACATATTGAAAATCATGTGCTGATAGGAACCTTTGAACTTAAATACACAATACAGTTTGGAGGAGGGAGCAGAGTCCTGGCCGGAATAAGCAGCCAAAAGAAGAAAATTCACCTATGGCCACTTCTACAAATGAATCAGTTTGTAGAGACCCCGGTGAAGTCTCTCTGAGGACCACGTGGAGAAATTACTCCAGGCCGAGCAAGCCTCATCCTTTAGCACATGTGGAAACAGTTGAGAAAATAAATGAAGCAAATGACTTTAAATATTTGGGGCCGCTGCTTACATCAAAACGAGAGTCAAATGTTTTTATCTTCAGAGCTGTGGGAATTTATCTCAAAATCCTCTTAGAAGCACATTTATCTCTCAGCAAGGTTGTTTAAGACCATCAAAGCACAGGAATTGCCCCAGTGGAGCCAGACCAATGGTCCATCCAGCCCCGGATCTCGCCTCTGAGAGTAGCCAGCGTGGAATGGTATGAAAAAAAGGCAAAAGTCCTTACTGAAATGCACCTAATTGTGCAATGTCAGGGCAGGGGGTTTGGAGCAATCTCTTCTGAGCCCAGCTGGTGACCAACTTGTGCCCTGAAGCAGGAGGCCTGACAGCCCTTGTAACTCTTAGCCTGGCAAGTGTAATTGCCGGCTCCATTTCGGAGCACGATTTCCTTCCCCGGTGTCTTTAGAAAAGAAGGTTGGATATTTACCACCCAACAAGTTTGCTGCTATCACATTATGGTGGGCCATTAGAGTTAATCCATTAGCAAAGGGGAAAAGATCTTCAGGGAACTGGGGAGTTTAAGTAGAAAATCTAGATAATTTGCTGCCATTTTCTCCAAAATATTTATTTTATTCTTAGGCTGACTTTTGTTTTTTTTAAGAGAAATAATCTTTGCATTCTGCCTTGCTTAGATGTGTTCCCTTTAACAAAACAGTATCCTTAGCTGTCTTTGTGCATCATAAACAAATTAGCAAGAAGCAGAAGTAAAGCATTTAAGATTTGAGCAGAGAATGGTACCTCTGTACCTTCCCAGCTGACACAGTGCCTATATTTCCAAGGTCTTGATTAAAAAATAAATAAATAAAAGCAAATTATTTATTCTTCACTAAAAATTGAGTGCTATGAGCCAAGCTAGACCCTGAGATACACTGGTGAACATGGCAGATTCTATACTTGTGGCCATAGAGTTTCTATTCCAGTGTGGTAACAGAAAAAAGTGTAAAGAGACAAATGAAAGAATACCTATTTACACACTGGGGTATAATTTACCTAATGGAAACAAGGAAGGTGTTGAATTAGAAAATTATTTGGCAGAGGCAGGGGTTTAACTTACTTCAGAGGTTTTAACAGAGACCAAAGATATGACAAAAAGAGCAAGGTGAGTTCCAGCAGAAAGAAGCATCTGCCAAGGCTCTGAGGCAGCAACATGGGTGGCATACTCCAGAACTAAGCAGTGACTCAACCTATAGGAGTGTAGTCTGTGAAGAGCCATGACATGAGATGAGCAAGACCTATCTTGCAGAGCCCTATATGTCATAGAAGACAATTAAAACTTTTTCTTCATGCAATAGAAATGTTTAACCTTTGGGACCAGTTAATGGTCACAGAACAAGTCTCCATGAAATAGATAGGTGTCTGTGGGACCAGTCGACCAAGTTGGGTGGAACCAGGCAACAAACCATGCATCTGATCCGTTGAGACTCTCCCAGTGTGGTTCAACTAGACAATGACCACAGGGATCAGATGAAAGTTGCTGGGTCCTCCCAGCTCCTCCATCTGGGATCCTGACCTGTGACATGGCTTGATTCATTTCCTTTCAGTTTGACCTGACCCCCAAACTTGACCAGCGTCTCTGTCAAATCTTGTGTTTCATTCTCTTGATCTGATGTTTGAGCAAGGGTATTTCTTCCCTGAATCTTACCCTCTGATTATCAGCCACTTAACTCAGGGCATATAATCCTGGTGGGTAAGTCCTCCTGACCCCTGAAATCTGGCCGTCTCTCTTGGGTAATCCATTACACCGCGCAGAACACATCATTTCAGGCTTTGGAATTGGCAGGGAAAACAAAGCATTACATCGAAATGGAGCACAGAGTGGAATGGAGAGAATGATAAAAGAAGAAGAAACTTGAGGAGCTGAGAGTTTGGCTAACACACAGCCAGGTAAAATCATAATAACAGTACTGACTGGGTACTTACTAAACGCCAGGCCCTGTGCCACACACTTAATGTGCATCCACTCATTTGATCCTCCCTGAAATGCTATGAGAAACTTTTCAATCCATGTTGTACAGAAGAGGGAACTGAAGCCCAGAGAGGGTATGTAACTTGTTCAAGGGAGGAAGATGTTGGAGCCATCTAACACTGGAGCCAGTGCTTTTCCTTCCAGCTGTTGGGGAAAGATGGGAAGTTGAGAGATCTTGGTTCCAACAGCTGTGCTGCTGCTGACTCCCATGTGATGGCAGTGTCGCCTACTCCACAGCTCTGTAAAAAGGACACCAAAAATTCCATGCATCTCCACTTCCCCATGTCCTAAAGGAATCTACTCACAGTACTTATTGAACACCTGTGAGAAACCACAGGCTGTTTCTACATGTTTGGAAGGAAAGACAAAAATCATGTACAAACATCCATCAAACAAGTATTTAATGAGGATGTGCATATCGCAGAACACTTTGTTGGGCACAGACAGAGAGGGAGAGAGACAGCTGCGATTTAGAAGACATTCCATGTGCCCCAGGTGACTTGCAAAGTAGTTGACATAACTAATGATATAAAGCAAGATGAGGGATACAAACCATATAAACTGTAGATCAAAGGAGACAAATTAATGCTACCTTGGAAAGGCAGTGGAACAGGGCTGGGCCTGGAAACAATGAACAAGTCTCAAACAGGTGGGGAAGAAAGTGACCATTCTAACTTCCTAGTGAGAAATTTAATATATATATGTATATATATATATATTTGCTAAGATTCAGATGACTGTTTTAGATAACTGAGACCCAGAAGAAATTCAAAGTACACACACATACACACATACAAGCAGCCAATGTTGTCCTGTTAGCCTTTTGAATATTGGGCTCTGTGCTATTGGATACAAATATATGTAATAGGGCTTAAGTGTTGGGGGTGGAAGCAGGAAGTGGAGAGAGGTAAAGCTGCTCTAGGAATTTCGTCTCGTATGTTATCGTTTTGGGAGAACTAAGGAGACCGCATCCTTTAGGTAGTTAATTTCTGCTTGTTAGGAGACCAAAACCCACAATGCCTCTCCCAAAGACAGTGGAAGCTATGGGGTGCACACTATGGAAGGTGTCGTTTACTTCATCAGAGGTGCAGCAAAATCACCTGAGGAGTTTTCTCAAGCTATAGCTTCTTGTGCTCTATCCCAGGACTGACAAGATAAGCCTGGGCATGTGACATATGTTTCTAGATGATTCCAATGTCTTCTGCTTTATGGAAGTACTGCTATGTGGGAACAACGGAAGATGTGCCATAGTAGCCTGAAAACCCACAAGACAATAACTCAGAACTTGCACTCACAGGGATGCCTATTAAAGGAGCAGTGGTTGAAAACAACTAACAATTAGGACCAGATTTCTAAAGTTTATAGAGGAAGAGAATGCCGGAGGCTCTAGAAAATCGTATTCTCACCATCTGTCTGTCCTTTAATGTACAACACAAAGATCACTTAATAGCGCACTCTAGGCATCTAAAATTCCACAATTCGTTGTGGGTTTTTCGTTTTCTGTTTTTAACAGAGAATCAATCCTGGGTCCAATCCTACAAAAGATGTTCTGGGAAGTTTAAGAGGGAAAGCATGTTTTTCTGCCTTAAAGAACTTATAAATGAGAAAGAAAATTTGAATATATAAAATATTTAAGTAACAGTGTAGATGGTGCAGTGACCAAAATGAATGGTTGTAAGTAAAATTTGCTTTAGATCGGAGGTCCCAAAATTGCAGCCCATAGATCTCACCTACAAGTATGTTTTGTTTGGCCTGCATCGTGTTAAAAAATAAATGAGCCACTATTTAAACATAGGAAGATTTCATATATAATCAAGATTTTTAACTTTTCTTGAAAACTTTGGAAGCTCTGGCCTCACACTGGGGTTCTCATCTTGTCTGATCAGGGTGGAGCTGACCGGTGGTGGCATCTCATTAGCCGAGTCTGCAGTAGCTTGTTGTCCATAGTCCCCGCTGCTTCCCCATGCTGCCTAATCCCACCTTCTTTACTCATTCCTGTTTCTTAGCTGGCCTCTGTAGGAATTTGCATCCCTGTGCTTGCGAAGAAAGAGAGGGCACTGTGTGTTAGAATGCTGAGTTCCTGGAGGAGGTGGTCTGGGACTGGGACGTGAAAGGCGCTAAGGCACGTGTATCAAGATTTTTGATCAATGCAAAGAAATAGACTTTAAAATCCCCATTCCCAAATAAGAAAATACATCCCTTCCACCTTTCCTTCTTTCCTCCTGATATCGTGGCAGCGGGATTCATTTATAGTCATTAAAGAATGCAACTATCTCTTTTCAGAGACTGTAACTTTCAAAAATTCCAGAAAAAAGTAGAAACGCTTGGGGAGATGTGCTCTGGGCTTTACCATCCTCTAAGCACTTGCATAACAGTGAGGGACACAGGCACTTTTAAAAGGAGATGGTATTCACTGATCCGGAGAGGAAGCAGTTGAGTAGGAAATGCTAATTCTGAGACCTGGTGCTCTGGAGAGATTGAAATTCACAGTGGGGAAAGAGGCCCGTGGGTGCAGGCTCCTCTGTCAAGCCCCTGGAAGGGAACTGGGGAACAGGAAGCTCTCACAGGTTTTGAACTCCAAGACATAAGCACTCTATTTGCTTTTGACAATGTGCAATCTAATTGTAATCTGATGACCTCAAAGGTGTCTCTTCGATGATTAAACTCAGGAATCAAGAACCATGTACCTACTTTTTCCTTTTCATTTCCAAACCATAAAACTTAATGAGGGAAATTCAAGGCCTTATGGAGGATTAGAGTCAAAAAAAAAAAAAAAACCTGGAAGAAAAAAAAAAGCCTTAAAAATAAAGAAGAAAAGCCCAGATGGTCTGATCTGGACTTTTTAAAGTTGGCTGCAGCCAGCGTTGCTGAGGCCCCAGCCATTATTTTTTAATCTCTCATTGACAAGGCGCAGCTTCCCTGCAGACTGGGATTTGGGACTTGTTATCTCCACTTTATTGGCCTCTTTGCCAAGAATAGCAGGGCCGATAAAACGCAGACTTCAGTCAGCAGGGAAAGAGGAATGGACACTGAGGCCCAGGGGACAGCAGAGAGCAGCCGCTCACACTCCCCATGGAGGCAGGAGAGGTTGCTTATTTAGCAGCTGTCTGTGAAAAATAATGAAAGGCAAGAAGAGGTGGTGAGATGGGGGAGAAGGAAGGGAAGAAAGAAAAAAGAGAGAAAAAGGGAAAGCCAGAGGGAGATGAAAGGGAAGGAATGAGGCAGGAAGGGAAGGGAGAAGAAGTAGAAGGCAGGAAGGAAGGGAGGAAGGAAGGAAGAAAGGGAGGGAGGGAGGAAAGAAGGAGAGAGAGGGAGGGAAGAGTAGTTTTACAAATGGGTCAAAATTCTATTTCAGTTTTTTTGAGCCTCCTTTCTTTAAAAGCAAAAGTATCAAGCAGCATCATAAGACAATTCTTTCTCACATTTCCCTGTGATGTTTATGGAGGAAATTAGAGGGACTTCCTGTCACCTTTAGAATAAAGTGCAAAATCTCTATGAGGTTTATGAAGTCTTGTGAATTTTATCCCTAGCCAATCTGTTTAGACTAGCATCAGACCTTTTTCACACACCGCCCCCATGTGCAACCCCAACTTTCTGAAATTCCTTTAGTTTTTCGTATGAAATCTGCCCATTCTCACCTTTCTGCTTTATTCAGAATGTTCCCTCTGTTCAGAACCCACTCCCCTCCCTCTCTGTTATGACTAAGTGACTAATTTGAATTTAGCCTCAAGGTGTGGGTAGCTTCTGAAGGAGTGAAGAAGGACGGTGGGGGCAGGATAATCAGACCCTCTTCTGAAAATGTTTACAGTTTCCATCTCTATCCTTGGATGTGAAGAATGTGATTTGGGAGGCAAAGAAATAAGGTAAAGGCCAGAAAGCGTTTGTGGGAGAAGGGCCTGGGCAGGATATTTCTGGAACAATCTGTGAAATCCCATTCTAACAAATGCGGGGCCAGAAGCAGAGAATATGAGACCATGCATGACCATAATTGTCTCTACTCCTACACACCCCCAACATTCCCCCACTGATCAGAGATGAACCTGTGTAATAACCACTTGTGTGATGGTGGAGGAAGATTGCCATAAAAAGTGACTTCTGGGCTTGGCCAGACTTTCTGCGAGACTATCCCTATTGCTCTGTGGACTGCGTATCAGGTGCCCTTTGCATTTTCCCAAGACAGTAAGTCTGGGATATTCTCCTGATCAGATGGCTCCTGTGAGTCATCCTTTGGAGACTGCACAGTGAGTTCTAAGTGGGCTTCTTGGAAGCTCTAAGAAATGTCCCCCAAACCCCCAAAGACCTGGCAGCATCTATAGGAGGCAGCAGTAAATGAGGGTCATGGGGCCTTAGGAAAAATGATTGACTATCCAACAACAAAATTCTCCACTGTAAGAATTATCCCCCTTGTCAATGAAACCTCAATGACTAAGATTCACACATTAGAAATTCATAATATTTGTGATATGGTCTAGGACTGACATTTATTTTTACACGAAAAAATTGCTGTTTTTAATAGAAATACCATATGACCCAGCTATCCCACTACTGGGTATTTAGCCAAAGAACTTGAAATCAACAATTCAGAGACTTACGCAACCCTATGTTCATTGCAACATTATTCACAATAGCCAAGATGTGGAAGCAACCCAAGTGCCCATCAACTGGTGATTGGATAAAGAAGATGTAGTATATATGTATACAATGGAATACTACTCAGCCATTAGAAAAGACAAAATTGTCCCGTTTGCAACAACATGGATGCACCCTGAGGGTATTATGTTAAGTGAAATAAGCCAGAGAGAGAAAGACAAACACTGTATGATTTCACTCATATATGGAAGATAACCAAACACATGGAAAAAGAGAACAGATTAGTGGTTACCACAGGGGAAGGGGGCTAGAGAGTAGGCATAAGGGCTAAAAGGGCACATATAGATGGTGACTGACAGATAATACTGTACAACTGAATTTTGTAATGTTATAAACTATTATGACCTCAATAAAAAAATTGCTGTTTTTAGTAATACTATTATCTTTTGCCCCAAAATAATCCAAAAGTGAGGGATGAGTAGATGTAAAGATGAAAACAATTGGCCACGTGTTGATAATTATTGAAGCTGAGTGATGGGTACGTGGAGTTTATTATCCTGTTCTCACTACTTTTGTCTATGTTTGAAATTTTCTGTAATAAAAAGACTAAAATATATATCATACTATATATGATGACATAATTGCATTTCTGTATTTAAAATAAATAAATCTTATTAAATGAGATCATTACACTGTATTGGAATTTTTTACAACTTTTTAAAATGTACTTATAGCTATCACAGCATTTAAACTTAAAAAAATAGAAGCCTAGTCATTTAGGTAGGTCCAGGTTATTGTTGCTGTCAATAGGTGAGTCAACTAAGATCATGGAAATCAGTAATGAAAAGCAAGGACCAGATGATGATCCTTGATGACAGAGGCCCTTGATGATGAAGATGATGATGAGATGATAACTAACATTTGCTGAGTATTTATTAGAAACCAAATACTATTCCAGACTTCTTATAGCTATCAATTCACTTTACACTGACAATAACCTTATGAAATAAATACAGAGGCTTAGAGATCTTTTGGGTATTAAGTGGCTGAGCCAGGATTCAAATTCAGACACAACCACGTGGTCAGTAGCCACTAAGCCATGCACACGGTGATAATCCTAACCAACATTGGTTGAGCACTTATGTACCATCAGTGGGCTAAATCATTATGTAGATTATTTCATAAAATGCACAAAGAACATGATGCGGTGGCTTTTATTGTTTTCCTCATTTTGCAGGTGAAAAGATTAAAGCTCAAAGACCTAAAAGAGTTTGCTAAAGTTGCTGGGCTAGAGAATGGCAGGACCAGCCCTCTTAGCCACTGTGCTAGGCAGTTTCTGGTATGCCCCTATGTAGAAAAGTCAACATGATTGTAGGGAGAACACTACCTCCAGTAAGAGGATAAGCTCTTGTTCAAGTATTTCAGGCTGTCCATGCACATTCCAAGTTGTTATAGAAAACGGAAGCCATACTGTTTAATCTCTTGGGTTGATAGGCTAATATCAAATAATGTTTATTCTTCTCATCCAGAAAGTTCTTCCTACCTGTTACAAAAATTCAAATTTGAATCGAAAACCAAATCCCAGAACAAGAAATTAAATCAGACATCTCATGGGGATCCACTGAAGCTGAATTTCACCAAGAGCTTGCGTTTTGAGTGTCAATTCAGCATACATATCAATTCTTTCAGTCCCTTAGCCCAATGGCGTCAAACATTTTTTGTTTGTTTTAGTGTGGCAATTTTTTGCTGATAGTCTTATATTGAATCCAAAAAGTAAAAATAGATAAAAGTGGTGTATTAGAGTGATTTGATTTTATAAATATAAATTTATAACATTTAGTTAGAAGTCAATTAATGAAAACAATGAAAAACTACTTCAATGCCACAAAAATATGAAATATGGTTATAGTCTTCTATCGGTCTCAGCCACACATAATTTTTTTCTGCATTTGATTCAAATGCATTGAATCAAAGAAACCTCATTTCAAATAGACAAAATAATAGGTTTTAATAATTTACCTTGTAACTCCAAGATATGATTTTTAATTAAAAAGAGATGATGGGAAGGGTTTATTCCAAGATCTACACAAAAATAAGTTAACCTGGCAGCTAAAATTAATAAAATGTACTAATTTATAAAATTTAATATATAGGGCATGAGTTTATGTTCGTTTTATGACAGGTCTTAAAAATAGTTAAGATAAACTTAATACATATTTTCAATAAAGCATTTAGAGATTTTCCTAAGAAGGTTATTTTGAAAATCACAGATGTAATTGAGTCCAGAGAATAGTTTCTGCCTCATTCATAGAGGGAATCTGGGAGAACAATAATAACAAAAAATGTTTACATGGTGCTTACTCCATGCCATGAACTCTTATAAGCTTTTCACATAAAATAATTCATTTTAAGTCCCAGAAACCTCCTAAGAAGTAAATAATATTATCCCCCTTTTACTGAAGCTTCTTCTTATATGGAGAGCAACTTGCTGCAACTCACACAACTTGTAAGTAGCAGGACAGGACTTGAAACTGGTAACCTGGCTCCGGAAGCCTTTATTCACTTGGGTCAAAATGCCCTTGAAGTTGAGGGGAGGGAGTAATCAAAAACATAATGCAGAGCAGCAGAGGTAAGCCAAAGACTTTCCAGTTTGGAACCAAGCATTTAACCCTCTCCACCTCAAGAGCTCTAGATAATCCCACCAAAATGTTGACCATGGTCTGCTCCAAGACTAAATTGCCAAAATAGCATCTTAATTAGGTTTTCCTCATTCCTTGTGACATCGAGTGGCTTTGTCCTGAATCTGATAAAAAGGATTCCAGTAGGATATGTATGAATCAGGGGCTTTACAAAAGTGCACATACCATTTTGCCTGCCTCTCTGATCCAAGAGGACTTTAGCAAACATCTTCCCACCCCTGCTTCCAAGGTACTTCCCACTACTTCTCTGCCTGACTAGACCAAACAGCACCTGAAAAGCATCACCCAATCTACCCTTTTTCCATCCAACTGTGTAGTCTTCAGAACCATCCTACTAAGACCACTACTATCGCCTCTAGAAACTAAGGAATGTACACCCTTATAATCTTCTAAGGAGAAGAACAACCATCCCCCATATACCTTATACCTCAGAGTCAGGAGGGGACAGGTGTGAGGAATTTCAACTCTGGGTAACGACTGATCCTCATTCTTATAATGGGCTAAAACATCCAGCTTCACAGCCCTTTTGTTCCATCTTTTTTGTCACTTACACTCTCCTGGTTGTTGCTGTTCCTCTCATGAACAACCTTAGAACCTGGACAATGGTCTTCCTCTCCATCACAATCCCTGACAGCATTCTCTAAGTGTAATATCCTCATGGAAGACTCATCCAACTCTGGGTCTCAGATCTCGGCCCCTCATCTACAGTGTTCTTTCCCTTTACTTCTCAATCACATATTCTCATGGTCCAGTCCTGGACTTTGTCATTAACAAAAACGGCAGCAACCTTCTAAATCACTAATTGGAACATCCCGGCTTTAATTTCTAACCTCCTGTCCAACTAGCTCCCTTGCCAAATTGTCCCTCAAAAATAATGAATCTATTTTAATCACTGTTTTATCTCTTGGCTTTCTATTCATCATCCCCTTCTGCCTCTCCTTTCCTCCTAAGCTTTCACAGAGTCCATGGTTCCTCATCATGCTTATCTCCTTGCAAATATCCTCAACTCTGTTATTTCTTTTTCCCTCTTTTACATTCTCCTGCCAACTCCAACCCTGGAAGGACCCGATGATCTTATTTACTTTCATGGATCACATAACTTGGAGGACAAGTCACTATGCATTCATGATAACCAACTTCAAACAGACTTCCAGCCTTCCCTGACACTCTCACTGCATTTCTCTACAACACTCACTCTTCCTTTCTCATCAAAGACTACTTTGCATTTCTCTTTTTTCACCTCTCCTCACCACTTTCAGCAGATAATCCTGTATTTTATTGAGCAAATCGGAAGCTATCAGCTTGGAGATTCCACATGTGCCCATGTCCAAATCCTTTAACCTACCTGTGTAAACATCTTTTTTCTCCATTCTTTCCTTCTGTCTCAAGTGATTAAGTATCTTTCATCTGTCAAGGGGCCTCTCCACATGTGCTCTGCATCACAAATCCTTCTACCTTCTCAAGGGCTTTACATTCTCAATGTCCCTTTTCTGTCCTACGTCATCAACCTCTTTCTTTTCACCAAATTGTTCACGTTAGCATATAAACATGATGCCTCTTACATCTTAAAATAAAATAAAATAGCTTCCCATGACCTTATAGTTTCCCACCAACAACAGTACAATTTTTTTGCTTCTTTCTCTGGTAACAGAATTGTCTGACACTCTGTCTCTACTCCCTCAGTTCCATTTCATTGAACAAGCCACTGCAGTCTAGCTTTCCTCCCATCAACCCGCTGAAACTCCTCCACATTCAGCAGCAATGAACCCAGTTCCTTGTTCCTGAGTTCTTTCCCCTCCTGACCTCCAGGACATCATATCCCTGTTGTTTTCCTCCTTCCTCTTTGGCTGTTCCTTCTCTGTCTTTTTCATAGTCTCAGCCTCCTCTCCCTGAGAGGTGAGAGTTGAAGTTCCTTTGGGATTTCACTCCCCTTCTCTTTTTTTCGAGATTATCTTCCTTTATTCCCATAGCTTTAATTGACATTTATACTTTCATACACCTCCAAATTTATATTCTCAGTATGGGCTTGTCTGAGTTCATTCTTATATATCCAGCTGCCTACTTGACATGTCCTAAATGGAATTCTTGATTTTATCTTAAAATCTGTTTTACCCTCAGGCTTCCAATCTCACTAAATGGCATCACCGTCCATACATTTTCTCAAGCCAGAAACATGAGAGGGTGACATTTCTCTTTTCTCTCCTCCCTCTGAATCTATATCTGATCTATCAGCAAATCCTATTCCTTCTACTATCAAAGTATGCCTCAAATACTTTGAGTTCTCCCCATTTCCATAACTAACGTCCTAATCCTAGATATTATCACTTCCTTCTCAGCTACTGCAAGAATTTCCTCATGGGTCTCCATAATCCCCTTCTTGTCCTCCAAATCCCCTTTTTCTCCACACAATAGCTAAAGTCAAAGTGACTTTTGAAACAAAAATATTAGCTGTATCATTCTTCAGCTCAAAAACTTTGAATAAGTTCCCATTGCACTTTGAATCAAAAGCAAATCCCCTACCATGGCCCATGCTGCCCCTCTTACTGCTCCAGCCCCATTTCATGCTTCTATCCAGTTTCTTAGAGTGCTTTGTCCATTGAGCCTTCCTTCCAGTTTCCCAATGTAGAAAACTCTTCCCCACATAAGCTTTCCACATTTGCCATTCCCTCAACTGGATGTTGCCTCTTTTCATCCATCAGGCCTTAACCACCACCTCCTTGGAGGTCCTCCCTCACTACCGTATAAAAAATAATATTAACATATTGTGTATGGTGCCACAGACACTCAGGTAAGTATATTAAATGGATTATTATTATTTTGTGTGTGTGTGAGGAAGATTGGCCCTGAGCTAGCATTTGCTGCCAATCTTCCTCTTATGTGCTTGAGGAAGATCATCACTGAGCTAGCATCTGTGCCGATCTTTCTCTGTTTTATGTGGGATGCCACCACAGCATGGCTTGACGAGTGGTACTAAGTCCATGCCCAGGACCGAATCTGCGAACTTCATGCCACCAAAGCAGAGCACGCAAACTTAACCACTATGCCACCAGACCAACTTCTTAAATGGATTATTTTAATTAATACTCTTAACAAATCTATAAATAATTCATTATATGAGGAAATTAAGGCACAGAGATGTGAAGTAACCTACTCAAGGACAATATAGCTTGTAAGCAGAGGCTCTAGAATTTAAAACTACACAGTCTAAACCTAGATCGAAACTCTTAAGCACTGTCATGTGTTAATCTGTGTCTCCTCTTCTTCCCTACACTTTATAATGTGTAATTAAATATTAATTAATTTGTTCACTTCATGTATTCATACAGCTAAAATTTATAAGGGCCTCCTGTGTGTCCAAGCCCATTCTAGGTAAAAAAGACAAGATCTTCTCCCTTATGGGGCTTGTGTCCAAGTGGGCATGACTGACAGGCACCAAGGAAACAAATCTGTGTGTTCCATGAGGCCAGGGACATGCCTTCAAATACATGTGACTGCTACAGACCTGGTACATGATAGGTGCTGAGTGATGTTTTTTTATGAAATGTGAGTTCTGAGGAAGTCCTTGTTTGGTTTAAGTAGCAGGAGTTGTGTATTGGTTGCTTGTGGCTGCAATAACAAAATACCATAAACTGGACTGCTAAAAACAACTCAGATTTGTTGTCACAATTCTAGAGGTCAAGTTCTGGATCTGAGTCAAGGTGTTGACAGGGCTGCACTTCCACTGGAGGCTCTAGTGGAGAATGCGTTCCTCGCCTCTTCCAGCCTTTGTCAGCTACTGACCTTCCTTGTCTTGTGGCCACACGTCTCTCTGCTCTTTCTTCACAACACCTTCTCTGTGTGTCTGTGTTATTTCCTTTTGCCTCACTCTCTAAAGACACTTGTGATGACTTTTAGGGCCCACCCGCATAATCCAAGTAATACTGTCATCTCAAGATCCTTTATTTCATTACGCCCTTGTCCATAAGCGATATTGTTCACAGGTGCTGAGGATTAGGATATGGACATATTTTTGGGTGAAGTCACTATTCAGCCCACTAGAAGGAGTAGGCCTGTCTGCCTCGTAAAGGACTGGCCCTTTGTGAGGCACTACATTCTTTTTCTTCAAATGTCCACATTGTTGGAAACAACTGCAGACCCTACCAAGACCCAAGCTTCATTTTCTGAAGCTACTAGAGAAGTGGCTTTCAAATTCCAGTGTATTTAAGTATCATGAAAGGAACTTATTTAAAATCTCTACTGGTCAACCTTGCACCCAAAGATTCTAACTCTGTGGTTACCGGTTTGGCATCAGATATCTGCATTATAACAAATACCCTGGTGATCCTAATATAAGTGATCAAAGACCACCCTTGGTGGACAGTGTCCAAGAGAAAAATCCAAGCCAGAATCAGACAGATTTCCAGACATCATGTCCAGTCTTTTACTCTAAAATCAATACAGCTTAAAGGTTCTAGCTTACTTTTCAGCAAGCAAAGACTTGGATACTGAGCAGAATCTGAAAGACTCCCATCTTTCAGGTACCCACAGCACTCTATTTCTTTGGGGACACACTGAAAGCTTGTTCAGTTTCCTCTAGAGAATAACCAATGAGAATTAATTCTTCTCAACATTCTATGAGGCCTCAAGACCTTTTAAATAAACACCCTCATATAAGACAGAGGTGCACAGCTTCCAAGGACTGTAATGATAAATTTTGTACTATTAGGTAAAGAAGCTGTTATCTGACTCATTCAGCCAAATATATTCTTTTATTTGCTTATGCAAGTGAACACGGCCTCGAATGTCTTTTCAAGTGCCTGACTGTCTTCAAGAAACTTACACTGGTCCACTTAAGCTATAGGAAACAATGTCCTATTATTTTTTCCTGAAAAAACCACTTCTTTTTTCCCTGAAAAATAAAATGGAGGTATGATCTTGTCTAAGGCAATGTATTCAACTAGCAGGTTTAAAATATATTGTGTGTCTACATTCAAAAAGCAAAGAAGGGCACTTGAAAAATTAAAAAGATATAAAATGAGGCAATCAGGTTTTAGGGGTTTTTTTAATAGTTGCACATAATTTAAGGACTAACTAGATTGGAGGAAAAATTCTTCAAGTTCGTTAAGTCTTTCCAAAGATGTCAGAATTTGATTCAACTGAAAGATTCTGTATTCTACATTTACAGCCTATTTTTCCAGATCCTCCAATGGTTCTGCTGCTCATTGGCCTCCAATTCAGGCAATCACAGCAAGTCGATAATGAAGCATGATAAATTGGAATAGCTACATATTTCAGTTGCTTCACAGAGCTCAGGTGAAGTTATTCCTGCAGAGTCCCAGACATGTTCCCATAAGCAGTACAGCAAATCAATGCATCACATCGGCTATTTTGGAAAAATACTGTAACCCAAATTCCTATATGGCTATTTGGATTTGCATCCAGCTTGATAAGCAGTTTACTAGATGGTGCTTGAAGAGATCTGATGGTAACCCTTCTCCTTCCCCTGGTGAAGGCACAGAATGGCTTTCTCCGTATCTCTCTCTTTCTCCCTCAAGAACAGTCCGCTTAGATCCAGCTGGGTGGCACAGCAGTTAAGATTAAGTTCACAAGTTCCTCTCCAGCAGCCTGAGGTTAACCAGTTTGCATCCCAAGTGCGACCTATGCACCACTTGGCAAGCCATGCTGTGTCGGGTGTCCCACACATAAAGTAGAGGAACATGGGCACGGATGTTAGCTCAGGGCCAGTCTTCCTCAGCAAAAAGAGGAGGATGAGTGGCAGATATTAGCGCAGGGCTAATCTTCCTCAAAAAAAAAAAAAAGCCTGCTTATACATGATGACATTCTGTAAATTATTTCTCTTTCAAAATCCTAAATTTTCATTTTGACTTGATTTTTCTGGATACAAATTCAGCCAGGGCACACTGAATTTACTTTGGCACCATGCCCTTCTAAGACTATATTCATTAATTTATTTAACAAATACTTATTGAATGTCTGGCGTCTGTCAGATTGCATCATATTTACTTTCAAATAAATTGAAAGCCAAAAAAATTGTTTTTTCTTGGCTGCTCATTTATATTTCTATCATGTGATGGAAAAGACGAATTTCAAACCTAGTGTTGACTATAAAACATATGAACTAAGTATACAATATCCTTCAAAAGACTACATCTTAGCATCTTCAGTTGAGTGCCGGCCTTGCCAATGGACATCAGAAAATGAAAGCGTATTTGTGTGGCCACTTGTGATTGGATTAACACTCTCACGTTTTGTTCTTCACCCAGTAACATCGGCTTAGCAAATGTTGCTCTACATTAGTCGCGCTGTTTCTGCAAGGCCACAGACGTTAGCTAAACATTTAAATTTCGGCAGAGAGGTATAGATGGTCGTTATTTCATGCTGTAGATAGTAGCTATCTTTGGTGGTTAACTGCAAATCGCTCGCTCTCTCTCTTCTCTCTCATACACCATTTGCTTATTATGTTCCCACAGATAACCAGAGGACGGATATTCGCCGTCAAGATAGCTCAGGCCTTCAGTAGCTCAGCAAGGCAGTTTGCGTGATGTCTGTGATTCCATTTGTCACAGGAGCCTTTATGAGGGAACAGAAGATATAACTTTGCCTCATTTTTCATTTCCTGTTATCTCTCAGATTTCGGTCTTCAGCTGCTCTGTTTTCCTGTACCTCAACTGGAGCCGACATTATCAGAGCGCCACCTGCTACCACCCTTGCAGCTGAGGCCCTGTCAGCAGTTCCAGGGGGAGAGAGTTTCCTTCCAGAGCAGCGGGAAACTCCCTCTGGGTCGGAGCAAACCAGGTCCACTGTTAGGGCTACATATGCAGTGCAAAATGAAGACATTCAATAATTAGCTAAATAATTCCAAAGGCAGAACATTCTTAGAACTGCAAAGCGCTTTTAATTTATGGAGAACTTTCCTACCTATATTTCATTGGATCTTCAAAGCAGCCTGTAAGACATCAGGGCTGGACAATTACGCCTGTTTGTACTCCTGTGGAGCTCATGCTTTCTGACCCCTAAGTTAGGAATGTCTAGGCTGTGGGGTACGACTCAAGGATAAGTAAGGGAGCCAGTGAGTCAATGGTGGAGTACTTGCGTCACACATGTGCAGGGAAAGGTGAATATTTGCTGTGAAGCAGGAAGGAAAGAACAATGAACAGCTATAGTTTAGCTATAATGTGACTCTCAGAATGGAGAAAGGAAAAGAACAGAAGGAGAAAGGCTTTGATCATGAGGGAAAAGGAGACAAAACATATCACTAGGGAGTCGTTTGGGCCGTGCGCTATGGGGAAGGAGAAGAAGTTGATGGCATTGGACTGGTCTTGCCTATTCTTTCCTGATGCCTTTTCTTAGCCTTTACTCCTCCAGTCTGGATCCTAACAAATTAGTCATAAGCTTATAGATGCCATTCTTCCTCTGTCTCCTCCTTTAGAACTTACCTCTCTCTCTCGATCATGGTTTCCTTAAAAACAGGTTCTCATTGCTACTCAAGGCCATAATAACACATCCATGTAACCACAGGATGGGAGGGAGTGGGGTAGGGCCTTGTATAATCTCAGTATAGACATTCTCTTCTCTTCATTCCCCCATCACTTTCCCTCCTGATAGACACAATCCTGCTCCAGTATCTAGTGATAATTCTAACCACGTTTGATTTTGTGCTATCAAGTCTTATGCCTCAGTCTGATCATTGGACCTCAGTCTTGATCACATGTCCAATCTTTTGAATCTCTTAGGACCACAGCCATCTGAACCTCCAGGCCAAGGGCTGGGGATCTGGTAACTGCCGAGAAAAGCTTTCCTGACATTGGCTGCCTGCCAATCAGCTTGTCCACCTAAATTTTACATGCCATCTGCTTGTCCTTCTTCAAAGCTGTGTTATTCCTGACTGTTGGGAGATCTTTTCATTTGTTTTAAATCTCTCCAAGGTGGATGTCATACTTGGATTATAACCTGTTGCCGTATTCCCTTGGTATCTAGCTTTCTCCCTGAACCTACAGTAGAATTTTTCACAATAGCACTTATTTAACCTAAATGAGACCTGGGGACGTTATTTCTGGCCCTACCTTCTTCTAGTCCTCCCAGTGTCCTGAGTATAGCCTACATGTGTTATACTCTCCAGACTTCCTTTTTATGCTCTAGACATTTCCCTTTTTCAAAATGCACAGTTCTGTTATCACACATGCTCTCATCCAGTTGTAAAGGGTAAAATTTATGACTAATTGGGCATGATGCACTACTGATACTAAAGATATTTGACAATTTGCCATGGAAAGGGCACTGAAAGGAATGATGTTTAAATGAAGCATTTTGCAAGGCAATGAGGGCTGTCGATTGATGATAAAGGAGGAATTATATGTATGGTGTTATAACCCTGGTGGGGCAAGAGGACAAGAGGCAGGAAGACTAAGCATGAGGGCTCCAACTGAGCCTTTCACAGGAGCGACTATACCCATTGGATGCTCTGCTCTGCAGTAGTCTTCACCTGACATCTTCCAGGAAACAGAAGAAAGTATTGGTTTCCAAAGTGTCCTATTTATTCCCTCTGACTGCTTGATTCCAAATCATTCTTGAGTATTTCCTGGAACTTTGGATAAGTTTAGAACTGAACTCAGGTGACTGGAGCAGTAGTTTCCTGAGTGTGAAATGCTATAGATAATTTTAGATGATGTACAAGTTTGGCAAATAAAATTGAATCACATAGTGAGAAAGTTATTCCCTTTTCAATTCTCTTCTCATCCTTCTGATGACACCGAGGATAAATTCCCAGTCTGAAATTGTACATCTTTAACACCTCTCTAACACTTGCTTTTCTCCTTTTTTAGCACAAAAAAAAAAAAAAAGAAATGCAGACTTGAAGCTCAGAGTCTTTGACAAGTAGTAGTATGTTGCCATAAATTAATAACATTGGTAGTTATATTGTATTTATTTTCATACTTATTGTGTCCTTTATGGAAAATAATACCAGTCACGTATTTGAGACAGTGAAGCCAAGTTTTCTTTTAAAAATAGGCTTCTAGGGACCGGCCAGGTGGTGCAGTGGTTAAGTGCACATCTTCCACTTCTGCGGCCCAGAGTTCGCCGGTTCGCATCCCGGATGCGGACATGGCACTGCTTGGCAAGCCATGCTGTGGTAGGCGTCCCACATATAAAGTAGATGAAGATGGGCACGGATGTTAGCTCAGGGCCAGTCTTCCTCAGCAAAAAGAGGAGGATGGGTAGTAGATGTTAGCTCAGGACTAATCTTCCTCAAAAATAAATAAATAAATAAATAAATAAATAAGCTTCTAATTTAAAAAGAATGGAGGTTTGAAGAAAAATTTCACTAGATGATAGTCAGGGGTATGTGGCAGCAGGCATGGTAAAAATATGCAAATGACTACCTGGCAGCAAGCACTGGCTTGGGTCATATTCCCAACATTTCCACTGTGCTGCAGAATTCCTCTCTCTCGCCTTTTTTTGCCTTTTTGCTCTCTTTTTTGTACAAAATAATATTTCAGTTAGAGTGCACCTTGATTGACTTGACAGGAAGTACACAAACCCCCAGCATCTGTGCATTTTATGGTAGTGTTACAAGTCTCACTAAAAGCTCAGATATACCCAAGGGAATGAGAAATTTAGAAAGAGGAGAGCCAGTAGCCCCCACCTTCAGCACAGGGGAAGGTAGAATGGGGTGGAGGAGGAAACATGTCAACACAGGGTGAGACCCCTTCCAGCCTCCCCCTCGCCCTTAATATCTCCCCCTGCACAGAGGACAGGGGGAGGGGAAGGAAGACCACAGCTCATGTGTTTGGGTAATTGCTTTCTCAACATGAAATGGTATCTTCTTCTTATTTCCCTTACTCTTTCCTAATAACACCAGCATATTGTATTCCTCACACTGAAGTCTGGGTGTATAAATCTTTGCAGGCAAAGTGAGGCCTTGTTGGGTTTGGCTGTTGTTTCTGAAAAGAGTATAAGGGGACATAAAATGTAAGTGAATCAAGCCCTCAGCTAGCATTTAATTGATAAGAACTAAAGCTAATATTAGATAACAAATAAATGGTCTGTTGCACAGGCATTTAATTAAACACCAAATTAATGCAGTAATGACCTACTGGAACTAACAGCCAGGAATGCTTTACTGCGCGCCAGCATCTGGACGCTTTCACCTTCCAATCCCCCTCCTCCTTCCCCCGCCTCCACGGACAGATACATTATAAAGAAACACATTCACTCATACCCTACATACTCATGTTGTCATGTCCCAACTCACCACGCATAATAATCTACTTTGCCCAAGGAAGCTTGACCATGTAACGAACTCTCTACCAGGTCCCCCTCATCACATGTCCCAAACGTCAGCATTTGGGACTCTTTGAAACCCTAGTCTTGTGCCCTTGGCTGATTACATGCTGCCTTGAAGATTAATTGCAGACAGTGTTTTAGATAATGGTCTCAGGGAACAGCATGCAAAATTGTGAAGGGGAGCGGAGGAATCGATATGTGTCTTTGTCTGGGCCTGTCCAGGAGCTTTCAGTCATACGATAAAACACATAATAGGTATAGAAGATTAACTCCACTCAGATTTACTCAACTTGTCCCTCTTGGCTTTCATACTATTCTTCTGGGCTGCACTCATACTGTCTTCATGCTCACTCACGTCCACAAGTTAGAGACAAGCACTGGGGGCATTTTTTGAAAGCCTTTTCCGCTCACAGAGCACACACATCCGTGTGAACACTGTCTTCTTCTCTTGGTCCATAAGACTTTGAAATCCCCTACTGGACACAGGGACACGGCCTTTTCAGCAGCACGCTCCAAGGTTTTCCGTTCTCCTAGGCACAAGCCCACTTCAGTGAGGAAGCAATCTACAGAAGCCAACAGCCTCATATCAACATATTGTTTCCATTCTGGGCCTAAAAACTTTATGTAGGTGACTTTACTGGAAGAGTTCTACAGAATTCCTGCGCTCAATATGATTTAATTTCTCCATCTCTGAGAGCTGAGAAAAAAAACTTTGAGCACCTGGAATGTGTATGTACTTACCAATGTGGGATCTCCACCTATATACAATCCTTGAGGTTCCTATACAGAAAAAGGTTTAATGAGGTTTCCTGTACAGAAAAAGGTTTAATGGATTAATTCGTTCCCCAGACCACCTCTGCCCACTTCTCAGACGTGATCATAAATCAAACTAATTTTGACAAGGTGAGTTAAAACTCATTGGCTCTAGCAAGAACAGTATCCAGTGAAAAATGTGTGTTTCTATCCTTATCTATCTATCATCTATCTATCATCACCTATGTATCAGGTTTTAGTGCCACAATTTTTTTCCCTGCAGGACTCACCTATCTGCTTTGCCATACTCCATTCCTTTTACATCACAATATCTCTCCCAATCCCACCCTCACCCAATTCCCACCTCCTTCTCCCCTTTGGGATCCTCATTACCTCATCCTTTCCCAGAACTCCCCATGTAGCTCCTCACACACACATTCTAGCCAGTTCCTGCCTCTTAGGGTTAAGAGTCTGAAAGTCATTAGTAACTTCAGTGAACTCTTGTAGGGTCAATTTCCTTTTGTGGGGAGACTGAGAGAAGTAAACCTCTAATGGTGGAGTTTCCCGGAAGTTCAAGGTGAATAGGGGTGATATCAGAGTCCCGGGATAGAGCCCTTCCAGCACCTTTTAACAACATCATATGTGTTGCTTTTTCCATGTAGGAGCAGCTTCAAAAGAATCATATCTTACAGCTTATGGTACTATTGGATCCAATGGCATATATGAAGTCTTCTAGGTGACTTAGACATAATAATAATAGTTAATTTGTATTGAGGACTTACCATGTGCTGGGTGCTGTTCTAACTTTTAGGGAAATACTTTTTAAAATATATATATATATGTAACATTTTTGTATAAAATATCTGAACATGTGCCCACAACCCTGTATTCTCATTAATGCATTAGCCCTAAATTTCATCTTTTTATTAAATGGTTGAGTAAAAGTACTTACTATAGGTCTTTTAATTTCCTAAATCATTCTTCATATCAGTTGTTGCATGCAGTATTCAACACCTTTGTAAGATAAATTGAGCAAGCGTTACTACCCCTTTTGAAATAAATGTCTGAAGCGAAGAGAAGTTTAAAAAAATCACACAGTAATTTAGGGCTGGAACTAGAGAAGAACCTGACCTCCAGAACAAGGTGTTTTTCATGTTATCACATTATCCCTTGCCTGAGAAGCTGCTGTGCACACTGCTGAAATAAATTGCCTGGGAGAAGGCAATCATGTAATAAATTTTAAAAATAAATAAAGAGATATTAAATTGTCTCCTCTAATTTTTGTTCTTCAGTCATATGTTTTATCCCAGGATAGCAAATTGTTTACAAGCAATTACAGTAATTAAGCATAAATACACCCCAGCGAGGCAAATATTATTATCCACTTTTTAACAGATGGGAAAGCAGAAGTGGAGAGAGCTGGAGTGACCTGCACAAGGCCAAAGAGGGTGTCTGCCACAGACCTAGGAAGGGCCTGGAACTTCAGGCACCCCAGATTTGTTCTCAAACTTCAGGATAATGCACACACTTTAAAGACAGTTTGACTTTTGAAAAACAGAAAGGACAAAGGTGGTTGGTGACAATACCAGGGAGAAAGATGCTAGAGGAAACAATGCCAAAAGGGAAATGGTTTGAGAGATACAAAGCAACACAGTCTGATACCTCACATGCATCTGAGACAAGGTCCAGGCTCATTCAGGGGCATCCTAGGTTTAGCAGCAAAGGTCATAACTGGAATATGAATGAGTCTTCTCTAAGAAATAAGATGGTCAATGTTTTTTCCAGTCCTGCATCTTCAGAATGAGCCTGAGTTCATGAAAAGATTACTGGAACTACAGAATAAGCTGGCATGCTCATGATGAAGATACAATTGCCCTTTCTGCAGGGCTTTGGAATTTGTAAGTCAAATGTACAGTTGCATTAATATTAGAAAAATTACATCCAGGGAAAAATGCTGAAAGACAAGAAGGCTAACTTCTCATGCTGCATCTTTCTGCCTATTATCACATTTGACAAACAGTTTGAATTCAAGCAGAAAGCATATGGCCAAATAGAGTAAGACAGAAATGGCATTAAGAGTTAACAGAAACGAATCTGAAATGAAAAGTCGACAGGCAAGGTTCATGTCACATTCCGAAAATCAAAAACAGCGAAGCCAAGACAAATAATTGTTTGATTTTTCTGTAGAAACATTTTGTAGATTTTTTATCCTGTTTGTCATCACTTATCAATGTAAGATGGATGCAGTATACAATAAAACAGAGGAGATTTGAAAGCCTCCCTCAGATAGCTTTACGAAGTTGTATGTGTAGAACAGAAAAGTATCCAGACACCCATTCCTACAGAGAAGTAAATAGTTATTTATGGCACTCGTCATTTCTATAAAAATTTTTATAACCACGCACACCAACCATAGGAGAGGGAGAGAGAGAGAAGGAGAGACAGAAAGAGAGAGTGCACAGAACTTCATTGTCAAAGGAACTGGGCTGTACCCACTTTGGGAGGCAACTGAGAGCGGGATGTGTATATGAATCATCTACAATTTTCTCAGAAGAATCAAGGAGATATTAAGAAGAGTATGTTCCCTCCTGGATGATTCTTTATGTAAGTGTGTTTGGAGCAACATTGGAACAAGTGTGGACTGTCACTACCTGTAATGAGGTAACTTGAGTTGGTTCCAACAGATTCTGAAAATTTATTGAGGAAGAAAAACTCAAATGTTAGCTGAAAAACGCAGTTCTAAGTCTTTGGTATGGTGACACTCAGAACACTCAAAAATTATGTTATTGTTTCAGTAATGTAGGCAACAATCTTTCCTCTTTGACACCCACCATTCCTTAGATGTTTCTACCTGCTACCAGAAAATCAGTTGTTTGAGGAATAAAACAGAGAATAGCAAGACAAATAAGACAGTGAAGTCATGTAGCCTATCACTAATTAAAAAAACATTCCCACTCAACAATAAATCTTTAGACGTTAAACAGAGATAATCTCAAAGACCAAAATGTGAGTAAATAGGACAACATAGGATGATTAGAATAATAGAAGTTGACTGTCAGTTCTTTTATTTCTATTATTTTGTTGACTTGTAGTTATGGCTTCTTAAATTCAGCAGTGTGAATTCCAGTAAAACAAAGCCACCAGTCTAAATGAAGGAGTGAGTGAATGAATAAATGAATGAATCGCAAGATTTATCTTCCCTCTATTTACACCAGCGAGGCAATTTAGGAAATTTGATGTTTGAAACCTGAAGTTTCCTGATCACTGCCTTAAATAGTTCACCCATCCCCCTCACATGTAACATCTTGTAGTGTTAAGGCTGAGACATCATGCAATATTGTACAGTATCAGGCAAGCAGACTATGATGACAAAATTGCCCCTTAAGCTATCATCACTCAGGGATCTGGGTTTACGCCAGCTTTGATTTCCACCTTGTATCCTACTCACCAAATCACGTCCAGATAAGAGGGTTCATCTGTCATTAAAACACTGGACACTGGTCTGGATAGCATGGTTTCTCTCTCCTTTGAACACAAGCGGTTGATGAGTAATGGCGTTGCTGCCTTCCAATTCACTGGAGAAGAACAGTCCCCTCTGGAAGCAATTACCAATCCTAGTGGTCAGTAGGTAAGCTATAGCTCTTGTTCCCAGGCCTATATTTCAACAATATGACCAAACATCTCTACTCTGTAAAGCTGGTCATCTACTGTATGCCTAAACAAGAATGGTCTGATAAAGAGAGTATCTAATGACCTCCCCAGTTGACGACTCTCCAAATTTTCAATAGGACATTTGAGCAAAATCACATCTCTACTCTGCAGATTTCCCAAGCCCAGATTCGAGGTCATGGGTCAGTGAATCAGGTTTACTGGGTCTCAAATCTCTTTTGTACTTTCCTGTTTTGCCAAACACTTTATAATCATTAGGATCACATAGCAACACCATATATTTTCTGGACAACCAACAAAAAAAAACACCTGTAGCAGGTTGCTACAATTGTTTCTCCCAGTCTACCACTTTTTTTATACAGAGGATAAAGGTGACTTAAGACAGGTGCCAACAGCTAGATAATTATGAGGCTTTAATTGATTTATTTCCAAGCCAGCTGCCACATCTGCCTTTGTTGCTCTATATCTTAAGTTTCCTTCACATCCCTCCTGCCCTAAAGAGTGATGATAGAGATTTAAGGAAATCAGAATTAACTTTTAATTAGAAAAGCAGTGGGGATTTATCCAACTGTCTATCTATGTATCTATCTATTTGCTAATGGATATTTAAAAAGAAGGGAGAGATTTTTTCTTTTTGCTTTTTTCTTGGTCTTATAACCCATCATCTCTCCATCATTAAAACATGAGACTCAAATGCACTTGGGATACTAGTTTCTTTTATGGTTTTAGCAGTTCTCCCATCTAGACAGATCTATTCCTTTTCTCTCACCTGTGATGGAGAAAACATCAAAATGATCTTCAGTAATTAGTCAACCTATTTGTTGATTTGAAAATATATCACCTTTTTTCATATAGTAATATTTCTCCCCAGGACATATAGCACTAGTTACAAGACCTAATACTAGGTGGAGGGACTTTGTACCTAAGTGGATTCATGTCTAACGGTGTCACGGCTGTACACCTCAATTGAGAAAACGAGCCAAAAATCTCCATTGCAGAAAGTAGCAGTCTTAATAAAAGATGAATCTGAAGCTGACCCCCTCCACTGCAGGCTACCATGGATTTTCTGCTTAGTGGGACATCCAGGCCTCCTGCCTTCCTCTGTAGTCTCAAAGCCCAAGGTTCCCTGATACTGCCTTTGTGTGTCAGTGACACCAAACTCCACATAATGCATTGCTCCTCCAACACCCCTAAATACCCTACAGTACCTTCCACACCTGCCATGCTACCTCTCCCATCTCTACCATATTGAACTCTCCTTCCAATCTGGAAGCCTCTGAGTTTGTTCCAAATAGGAAATGATAGTGCACAGTATGTTGTATTTACTGATTTATGGTTCCTTACTAAACAAAACTGAAACATAATGCCGTGAGGTTTTCACTAAGAAATACTGAAAGCTCGTATTTTGTATAAGGTTGAAGTTTTTATACCATATGGATCTCTAATTCAAGAGGAAAACCCTTAGTAAAAGGTTTCCTGAATGTAAAACTCAAAATAAATGTTCTCAGATCACAGCTCTTAGAAACAGTTCTCTGAAAGTCCAAAAATAAATATGCTCAGATGAAAGATCATTGAACAATTATTTCTTCTGTCTAATCAATGTCCTTCAGTAAGCAAATCACAAACCCAGACGAAAAGACATGGCGTGTGACCTCAAAAATCTTACAGTTAAACTGAGATGAAACCTCCATTAATTATAATATTATAAAATGGCATACGTGAAGTGTCAAAGGGGTGATGTATAAACAATGAAGGGAGCTGGAAGAAGCAGAGGAAATTGGACACTACAGAATGGAAGAATGACACAGTCACACATTCAGAAGCATTCCCTGGTAGGCTTTTTGAGGGAAGATGTGGCTGGAGGAGATAAGTTTAGGATTTCATTCAATAGAATTAAACAGAGGGCTTATGTTGGAAAATGGTGATGGTAGGTTTGCAAAGCAGAAACATAATTGCTCCCATTTGTTTCAGGCAATGACTCCTCACATTTTCACATAAATAAGGCATTGCCTTCAAGATGATTTGTCATCCCGCTTTTGTCCAGCTTTGACCTGAAAGTTCACTTTCCCACCTGTATGTGATTGTTTAGGCAAATACCGACTGCATGTTCATTAGCTAATGACTCCGCAGCATCTGAGCATCCATAAGGGTTAAGTTCATTATGACTCAGCAGCGTGAAGGGCTTACCTGTCACAGCATAACAACTCAGGATGCAGGAAGTGCCAACGACCTCGGACTTTTGCATTTGTTCTTCTCTGCTATAGGTTAATTTACTTTGCCATCACTTCCCCAAATTAATACACCTTCAAAGTGTAGACTGCAATCAATTACTTATTTCAATTCCACTTCTATCCTCGTGGGCCATCACATTTCATTTTTCAGGTTTCCAAACTTTCAGTATAAGATAAAACAAACATACATCAGAAACACAACCACTCAGCTGTGCCTACATGGAGGAAAAAGAAAGTCAGGTGGTGAATTTTTGTCTGCTGGTTATGAAAACTTAGCTTAGAATCAAGAGCCCTCTATGATCTAAATATAAGCTAAATCTAAGTAAATAAAATATGCTTTTGTTTTTCTGCAAATATTAATGTTTAACAATCTTTACTCACACTAAAAATATAGACTGAATACAGAGCCAGTAAAAGTCAGTATCTATGGAATGTTGTTCACGATCTGAATTATGTCTTAAACTAGTAACTTTACGTTCCATGATCAGAGAAAGAATAGGAAATTAATATCCGTAAGATCATATACTATTACTTAGTACCTAAAATGTTTAAGTTAGATAGAAATGGTCTCAGTTGTCAATGTTACTTTTGTTTTGCTCTGACATCCTTTGAAAATACTATATTGTATTTCAAGAAATTGCATTTAAAACTATCTTCTTAAAGTTTATAACAGTTGGGTGCAGGCCTGTGCTCTTAGAATATCCTTTCCGTTACCACATTTTCCATTTTCCAGGGCTACTTCACATCTCTGCTCCTTAAGATTCCTTTTCAGTACACACTAGAAAGACGTTCTTGAACTTGTCCACAGCCATTTCTAATTTGTCTGATCTTCATCAGTCAGTTTAAAGGAGCATAAAATGTCATCTGCCTCATCCGTCACTGTGTGTGTTAATGTATTTATCTGATTCACTTCCCCTGACTCGTCTAAGCTTGATGCAGTGCTGAATCTTTCCCATCTCCTAATTTATTTCAGTCACTCCTCGGGTGTACTGGAGCTGAATTTCTCAGGTAGACTCGTCTCAAAAGATGCCTTGCTCTGGCAATTCTATAAGCAATTATCATCCTAATAGCCTGCAACAACTGCTTTGTATATTCACTCTTGGTCTCGTGCCAGAGGTCCATTTCCCCTTAAGCTCCTGACTTAGTACTTTCAGGAGGCTTCTCAATGAAGAAATGGTTGTTTGACTCCTTTGGGATGCCTGGAGATGGTTAATGATGCTGTGTCAGCATGCAGAGCTGTATGGACACCAATAGTGACATTTGACGGTAATATAGCCACAATTGCTACTATTGAAAAATTTAGCTCACCCTCGTATTGCAGCTGACATGGTGGAATGGAGAAGTCAGACCTACTCTGTTCTCAGCGCCTCCAGTGCAGCGTCAGGAGACCTTTCTTTGTCACCACCACCACAACCATGATCATCATGATTGCTTCAGAATCTAACATTTACTATATGCTTATTATACTTAGAGTTGTATGTTAGGTTTTATGCATATTAGGAGGTAGAGTGATGTAATAAGATAAATAACATAGAGAGCAGATGCTATTTCTCAAGTGAATAATTTAGATAGTAAGTGCCCCAGGATTCCAAAGCAGGAATGAGACAGTCAGAAGAGATACCAAGATACAGGGCAGTTGGTGGAACATTAGCTAGACCTTAAAGGAGAGGCATGGGCACATGTATAGGAGGCTTAGAGCATGACCTGAGCAATGATGTGGCAGTCATTCTGCACTGGGAATAATCTATAGGCCAAACAGCTGATGTGAAGGGTTCATAGAGGTGAACATTGAAAATTAACACTGGATAAGTGAAAATTCAGGTCATGGAAGGTTTTGAACTGGGGAGTATGAACTTTGATTTTAGGCTAGAAGAAAATAAGAAACATAAACACTCAAAACAGGCCCCTCATCTTAAGACTAATATGTCCTTGGAATGAAAGACTTCCTAGCATGCCACATTCACTCTTTGATTTATTCATTCACCGAAAGGTTCTTGAATGATTACTGTGTGCCAGGAACTTTTCTAGGTGTCAGGCACATAGCAGGAAACAGAACAGAAAAGGTGTCTCTCATTACATAGTGTACTAGTCTGCTAGAGCTGCCATACAAAATACTGTAGACTGAGTAGCTTAAACAACACACATCTAGGTTTTCACAGTTCTAGAGGCTAGAAGTCTAAGATCAAGGTCCTAGTAGGGCTAGTTTCCTCGGAGGCCTCTGTCTCTGTCTTGTCTTTCACTTTGTCTTGCTGGCTGCTCATCTGTTGCACACACACCCCTGGTGTCTCTTCCTCCTCTTGTAAGGACTCAGTCATATTGGACTAGGGCCCCATCTTAACGGCCTCATTTTAACTTAATCATCTCTTTAAAGACCCTATGTTCAAATACGTTTACAGTCTGAGGTACTGGGGAGTGGGATCTCAACATCTGAATTTGGCGGGGACACAATTCAGCCCATAATATGGAGCTAACATTCTAGTGGTAGAGATAGCCTCATGCCCTCATAAAAATGACCTCCCTGGGGGACTCCTTCAGGGTCACTCCATTATACCCAACATGCCTGAAACCAGGACCACACACAGCCCATGCTCAGGCTGAATTCCCTGTTACCTACATGCTAGAATCCTTCTCCCTTTTTCCCGGCGCCGTCCAAGCAAAGTGAGCACTCATCTCCTCCACAATGTGCCTGTTATGTTGTATATCGTCCTCACGGGTTCTCTTGCTATCCACCATAACCTGATTTCTCTTGAGAATGATGGGGACAAAGGACTAACATAGTGAGATTTGGCCTTGGATCAATATACTCAAGGGATGGCCCTGATTACAAGGCTCAAATAAGAACATGATAAGAGACAAAAATGTTTTGAAAATAAATATACTATGCATAACCTGAATTTCCTAGTCTCAGCAGTCTGTGGGTAAAATGAGGTCACATTAATATTAATAATAAAACTTTTCTGATCTACAGCCACACCTGAAGAGCTGCCAATTCTCATTCTTTATTCACCTCACCCACACCCCAAGGTCTGTCACTTATTTCTGGGAGGCCCTAGAGTGAGTCTCAGCTTGTGAGTCTCTCTCAGGTCCTTGAAGGAGTCCATTGACCAGGACATTTGGGGCAGCACCTCTCTACCACCACATCTCATGATGTTTTCTGACAGACCACTGCCTCCCTGCCACGGTGCCTCACCACTTCCCAGTTCCCACCAAACGTGTCCACGTTGTTGCTTGAAAACTTGGAAAGAATGTTCCTCTCTCTAACTCAGCTTGCTCTTCCTCACCTAGGAACACAGTCATCACAGCTAGTGTCCCAAATCTCATGCATCTTATGCTAAAATGTCCCCTGGAAATGAAGAGGAGGGTGCTTCTCACTCCAGTCTCTTCCTCCATCCCCAATACAAGCCCTCAAGCATGCGAATTCAAGAAAACAGATGACTCCAGTAAGGAGTGGGAGTAGAGGATCAGGTATAACCTGCCCTCACACATCCAAACTTCACTTTAGCCCGCCAGATCTTAACCACACGGCTGTAAACAGGAAAATAAGTTCCACCATTTGTGAAGATGTGACAACAATTTTCATATTATGTATTCTATTATTTAAACATTGGTTATTTAATTTTTATCAAATATTTTCTGCTAGGGTAATAAAACTATTTATTCTAAATATTTTTCTATAGACAACTCAAGCTTAACCCATCTCAATCATCAAATATTTTTTGAGCACCGACTATATACAAATATTTTGCTAGAAGAACTTGTTGGTCATGTGCTGCAGGTAAGAAAATCCTTCTTCTTTTTAAAATAAGTATTAATTTTTCCTCTTTTTCCTAAGGATTTAGTGGGAACTGATTCTGCATATTTTCCTATACACAAGGAATAACTGTCTTCTTTTTCCTCGACGTTGTTAGAATCAAAGATAAATGAGGTACATAAACCCTATGTGAGAATTCAACAAGTCACATGTCTTGATGACAAGGTGAAGCCACAAACATCCAGCCTGTATCACCTACACCCTGAATCTCTACAGGCCATTACCCAGGTGGGCCAGTTAAATTTATAAACCAAGAAACTAACTTCTTGCTTTTCTCTCTTGTCTGAAAATATTTGAGATAAAGCCACTACTCAGTCCACTCAAACAGGGAGTCTAGTAAAAACAAATTATCAAAGCAGTAAGTATCAGGTAGATAGTTGACTGAACATTCTCTCTTCTATTATTTGCTGTGTATGGCACAGGCAAAATTTGATTTTCCAAAATTTTCTTTACTCATGGAATAGTAAGCTGATTTCTATAAAAAATTACATTTGAAGAAAATTTCAAGATATAATTTTTATCTCCAAAAATAAACTCCTCCAAAAATGCCAACACTGGTCCAGAATGAAGTGCAGACAGGGAACACTGCTAGTCTTCCACTTATAACAGAGAATCCAGTTTCTTCTCTAGGGTTCTGCTGGACAAACTACTGCCAGTTCTTTAATAATCCTGTATAGTAATTATTATCTGAAATCAATGGAAAAATCAATGTGTGGTAACTTCTGCAGAGACTATTGATAATAAAGATAAAAATTTACTTTTGTACAACTTTCAAATTTACACTGTGTCTACATTCCCTATCTCATTTGTGTCTTCCACAATCCTTAATGGTATATGTAAGTGTTATTATATCTATCTGAGAGTTGTGGGGCAAGACCTAGAGAGCTTAATTGCCTTACCTAGAGTTATTAGATTGACAGGAATTACAAGCCAGGTTTCCTGACTCCTGTTGTTTTCTTTCTATATTGTCATCACTGTCTTATTACTAAAGCCATAATTGTAAACCTCGCCTCATCCTTAGTTTTTCCATCTTTTCCCGTTTTTAGAATTTTAGAGCCATGCAGACATGAACAGTTATCATTGAATTATTTGTAATATTTTTTTATGTCAGCAGCCACCCTTAAAAGATAGTCTTCTTAATTCTATGCAATAAACTACAATAAACTGTTCCCCCTTATTTCCCTCCCCAAAATATCCTTAAATATCATCTATTGAAGCACTCTTTCTAGACTTCGACTAAATTTCCCTTAAAAATGAAAGTATATCTACCGATCACAAACTGCTATAAAACCGGTCAAATATATAACCCCTTTGTTTTCAAGTAATGGATAAAAGAAAAAGCAGATGGTGATCCGTAAGATAAAGAGAGCCTGGATGAGTCCCACATTCACTAGGATTCTCTTACTGCAAGTACTTTTGCTTCTGCAGTGTAGAGAGGACGAGCCAAAACAGAGCAGCCATCTTGCTAAGCTGAGACAGATACAAAGTTCAGGGCTCCTAAAGCATCTGAGATTTACTGGATTCAGTACTAGAGATGACACAGCTGAGAAGACAGGAAGGCCCAAAATTCTGTATGGAAGTTCTCCATAGGTCCTCGGCTGAGACAGGCCTTGTGCACACAAGGCAAGACTATGAGGACTACCTCAAAGCAGAGATTGCCTGGTATGGGACTGAGAACTAAATGGAAATATCACACATCACACATTGCAGAGAGGTGCTGGAACAGTCTAGCCAATAGTTAAGAGACCTAACTAAGTTCCTTAGGTGTTCAGTGAGTACCCTAGAAAGACCATGTTTTAGGAATAAGAGACAGGATCTAAGGTAAGGGCAGCATCATAGAAATGAGGACAAAACCAAAAAGACCAGTCTTAACAAAAAGTAAAATCAAACCTGATAGAATAAAAAGTATCCACTAGCAACTTAATTGCCCACCTGAAAAAAAGCCAACACTCTTCAGTGGAACAACATAATCCAGATTCCCAACAACTTATCATTCCTTATATTTAGCATAAAATTGAAACGTTACAGGACGTGCAAAGAAGCAGAAGAATAAAACCTATAATCAAGAAAAAAGTTTGTAGAAACCAATCACAATCACAAACATGTTCAAGGAATTAAAAGAGAAGATGGTCATCTTGAGTGAATAGATGGGGAATGGAAAATTTAAAAAATAGTGATTCTGGAAATGATAAATACAAATTGTGAAACGATAACATCACTGAATGGGCTTAACAATATATTGGAGACTACAGAAGAAAAATTTAGAAAACTTGAAGATATAACAATAGGAATTATCAAACAAACATCAGAGACAGAAATATTTTTAAATAAATGAAAAATTATCAGCAATCTGTGAATTAGCATCAAGACATCTAACTTACATGTAACTGAAGTCACTGAAAAAAAGAGAAACAGAAAATGGATCAGAAAAATTCTTGAAGAAATAATGACACAATTGGTGAAAAATATCAATTTACTGATCTAAGAATCTATGTGAATCCCAGGTAAGATAAATATAAAAAGAGCCACACCTAGGCACATCAGAGTCAAACTGCCAGAAACAAAGTAATCATAAAAGCAGCCAATGAAAAAAGACATATTACATACACACAAAATGAGGGCTAACTTATTATCAGAAACAATGAAACCCAGATGACAATGAAATGACATCTTTAAAGTGCTTTAAAAACAAACAAAAAACAAAAGTCAATCTAGAATTGTATATCTGTTGAAAATATCTTTTAAAAATAAGGATGAAATGAAGGCATCTTCAGATATATTAAAAAAGCTGAAAGAATTTGATGTCAGCACACTGCACGAGAAGAAATGCTGAAAGAGTTATTCGTCCTGAAGGCAAAAGACATCAGAGGGAAACACAGATTTATAGAAAGTCAGTGGAAATGGCAAACATGGGTAAATATAAAACCTTATCATTTTTTCTTTCCTCAATTTGTTTAAGAGAGAACTGACTGGTTATGGTAAAAGTAGTAGAGTTTTATTGTGAGATTTAAAATGTATGTAGATGTAAAATATTTGATAATAATAGTACAGGGCATGGAGTGGGGAAAGAGAAGAAATGAAATAATATTGTCGTAATGTCCCTACATTTTACTTGAAGTGGTACAATGTTAAGTCTAAGTAGACTGTGACAAGTTAAGGAAACATACTGTAATGCCCATCAACCATTTCAAAAACACACAAAGAAGTATAGCTACAAAGCTAATGGATAAATTAAAGAGATATTAAAACTATATTCTACTGACTTGAAGGCAGGAAAGAAAGAACCTAGGAACAACAATAGATTGGACAAGTAAAAAGCAGTCAAATCATAGCAACAATTACATGAAGTTTAGTGGATTAGACCCTCATATATATGTTTAACTAATTTTTGACAAAGTCTTAAAGGCAATTCAGTGGAATCTTCTCAACAAATGGTATTGAAACAATTAGATATCCATGTGCAAAAATAAAAGAATCTTGCATCATGTACAAAAATTAACTGAAAATGAATCATGGTTTTAATGAACTTTGGACCTAAATGCAAAGTATAAAACTATAAAATGTCTATAAGAAAGCATAAGAGAAAATCCTTGTGACCTTGGTTTAAACAAAGATTTCTTTGCCTACAATACCAAATACACTATTTCTAAAAGAAAAGAAATGGATTAATTTGACTTTATCAAATTCAAAACTTCTCCTCTTTGAAAGACATTATTAAGAAACTGAAAAGACAAGCCACAACCTGGGAGAGAGTTACTGCAAATCACACATCTGATAAAGCATTTCAATCCAGACTAAAGAACTCTCAAAATTCAATAATAAGAAATACAACAACCCGATGAAAAGGAGGGGCAACTGATTTCAACAAATACTTCACCCAAGATATCTTGATGGCAAAAAGTTACCTGAAAGGATGTTCATCATTAGTCATTACGGAAACGCAAATTCAAACCACAAAGAGATATCACTACGTCTCTATTAGAATGTCTATAATTAGAAATGTTTCACAGAACGAGTGTTGGTGAGAATGTGGAGAAACTGTAAAATACTTCTGATGAGAATTTAAAATGATATAATCACTCTGGAAAGAGTTTGGCAATTTCATAAAAATTGAAACGTACATCTGCTACATAGTCCAACCATTCCAATCCTAGGTATTTACCACAGGAAAAAACAAGCACCCATGTCCATAGAAAGACTTGCACACAAATGTCCATAATAGTTTAGGTGTAATAATCAAAAACTGAAAATGACTCAAACGTCAATAAAGAGGGGAATGGAGAAACAAACTGTGACTTATCCATATCATGGAACACCACTAAGCAATAAAAAGGAGTGAACTGCTGAGACACACAGCAACATGAATGAATCTCCAAATAGGCGGAGTGAAAGAAGATAGACAGAAAAAAAAAAGAGTATGTATTGTATGATCCCATTTATACAAATTTCTAGAAAATGCAAGCTAAGGTATAGTTGCAGAAAGCAGATCAGAACTTGCCCAGTAATGGGGATGGTACAGGAAAGGGTGGGGGGGGAAGATTGCCAAGGGGCACAAGAAAACTTTTGGGAGTGATGGATACTTTCCTAATCTTGATTTTGATAATGTGTTAGGGATGTATACATATGTCAAAATGTATCAAATTGTACACTTTAAATATGTGCATAAGGTATTTATTTTATGTTAATTATACCTCAATGAAAATGCTTTTTTTAAAAAAGAATACTCATAGTAACACTGCTTGGAAAAGTAAAAGCAACAGAAATGCCCATCTACAGTAAAATAGATAATTTTTATTAAATTGATTATCACACAGTAATGAAAATGAAAAGAAGCCTACAGCTATATGAGAAAACACGTATGAAACTTGAGAATATATATATGAGTAAAAGCAGTAAATCATAGAAGGGTAAACAATAATGTTATTATGGTTTTAACAATAAAAGATATAGAGCCAGCCTGGTGGCTCTGGTTACATTCCTGTGCCCACCTTCGGTGGCCTGGGGTTCACTGGTTCAGATCGTAGGTGTGGACCTGTACATTGCTTGTCAAGCCATGCTGTGGTAGGTGTCCCACATGTAAAATACAGGGAGATGAGCATGGATTTTAGCTCAGGGCCAATCTTCCTTAGCAAAAAGAGGAGGATTGGTGGCAGATGTTGGCTCAGGGCTAATCTTCCTCAAAAATAAATAAATAAATATAAAATATATAGAAAATTAAACAACATATTATTTAAGAATATCTACAATTGTGAAACAATAAAGAGAAATACAAGGGAAAAATAAGCACCAATTCAGATTAGTGGTCTTCTGGGCAGGTGGAACAGGAATGGAACAAAGGAAGGGCACACTAGATGATTCAAATTATTGCAATCTTTTAATTGTTAAACAGGGTGGTGGCCAACCTGTGTGTTTCTTGTATTGTTATCTTTGTACGATAGACACGTTTTGCAAGTATCCCTTTTTTATTTACTTTATATTTAATAAAATACCTTAGCAAGTCTTAGAACTTAAAACACTCAATTTAAAAGGTCAGACTGGATGAACAAAGAATGACCATGCACATACTGTCTAGGAAATGTGCAATTATAATAAAAAAGAGAAGAGAGGTTGAAAGAACAAGGATGAGAAAAGATAAACCATGAAAACAATAAGCCTACGAAAGGCAGGTGTGATTATAGTAATATCAGTCCAATTGGACTTCACCACAGGAATATCATTAGCAATAAAGGGGAACATTTCATAATGATCAAAGGGTCAATTCAACAAAGTAGTGGAGACAGAGCGAAACAACTGTCTACAGAAGCCTGGGCAAACTGATTGAATGAGAGTCCACAGCGTCCTTCTTTGGTCTCTCCAGAAAGCAGAGTTGTGACCTGGAAGGACCCTGGCTCTGTCAACTTCACCGGCCCGCCATTCCAGTTCTGAACTGCCTTCCTCCATATTTCTTTTACTTCAGATTCCTAAACTTCTATCCTATCCTAAAGAGAGAGAGGGTGGAAAAAAACCAAACCACCAACAACAGCAATAACAGTGAAAAAGGAATGAAAGAATGTGGGAGTATTTATAAAGTAATCAATATTACAAATATTAGCATTTAATTATTCATTATAATACCTGAACATTTGCTCAAATTCTAAAGATAAGCTGTTTAGCCCTTGAGCTTTCTATTTCTGCCTCTATTTGCAACTCGCTCCTTTGCTTGGGTATTTTTTCTCTCTTTGATTTTATGTTTGCGCTTAAATCAGGAATACAAATATTGAACTTAAAAATAAATTGATACATAGTTGAACCCATGTGTGATCAGAAAAATTGAAATCATTTTTCTTTTCAGACAAAAGTATTAAAATGAATTGCTATCCTGGCTAAGTGGAGACATTACAGTGACATGAGTAATATTCCAAGTTGCTGCAAAAAGCTGCAGTATTTGCTGATTACTCTATGGCAACTGTGTCAGAAACAGGGCTTAGGGACAGATTTCATCTTCTAAAATTATTTCCATCGAGAAGGTGAAGCTGGCACTTTGATGATTTTTGGAGAATAAACAAAACAAAATAACCCAGGCAACTGACATAGGCTGGGGACCAGAACAAACTACCAACTTCACTGGCCTCTGTCCATCTAGCCTTCTCTCTTAATTTACCTGTTGATTTATACCATGGACGATTTAGCCTCTTCTTTTCCTCAGCTCACACTTCAGATTTTCAGAGTTGGATTATTTTTCCTCATTCCTACTCTCTGGAGAATGAGGCATGGATCGAAAAACATGGGGTTCAGTCAAAGAGGGGTATCTTTATCTGAATAAATCTCTTGTCCTCCAGCTATTATAGCCATGACAAGCTGAATGGCAACAGGCCCCTGAGAGGTTGGTTAGAAGTGAAGATGCTAGCAAAACACTAACATAATTTCTCATATGAAAATATAGTTATGCTGGCGGTGTGTAGCCATTGCTCAAATATATTCTCTAAACTGAGGTGTGTATGTGTGTGTGTATTTGTGTGATTTGCATAAACTATACACAAAAACCCATCACATCATTTAGTGTTAGCATACACATGTGCTAACATGTGGAGAGGGAGTTTAGCAATACAAACATTTTCACCATTCATCATTTCTACAAATACTTATTCCTTAAATATTTATTGAGCACCTACAATGTACCAGGCCATGAATTAGATGCTGTGGGAGTTGTAAAGAAGAATTAGTCATAGACTCTCCCCTAAGCAGCTTGTAATCCAGGGGCACAGGTAAACCAAGGACTCAAAAACCTTACTTCCAAGTAGAAAGTGATATATACCACAAGAAGGCAAATAAACAATTCCAAGGGAGTTTGGAAAGGGGGAGACTAACTCTGAGAGCATCAATTATAGAGGAGAGACATCAAGGAATGCTTTATGGAGAAAGTATTTTTTGAAATGGGCCCGACGGTCTGGTCAGATTTCAAGAGGGACAGCTGGTGGAGACAACATTTTCATTAAAGCAAACTGCAGGGGCCAGCCGATGGCACAGCAGTTAAGTTCGCACGTTCTGCTTCGGCATCCTGGGGCTCGCCAGTTCAGAACCCGGGTGCGGACACGGCACTGCTTGGCACGCCATGCTGTGGCAGGCGTCCCACATATGAAGTAGAGGAAGATGGGCACGGATGTTAACTCACAGTCAGCCTACCTCAGCAATAAGAGGAGGATTGGCAGCAGATGTTAGCTCAGGGCTAATCTTCCTCAAAAAATAAATAAATAAAGCAAACTGCAAGTACAGAGCTGTAGAAAAAAGAGAGTGAGGGGCATTATGAAGCATGTGGCTTTGTCTAGTTTGAGTAGAGCATAAGTTTATAACAGAGTCCTGAGAGATGAGGCATGGGCCACAGGGGTTTAGAATAAATGTAATAGTCAATGGGGAGCTAGTGAGAGAATTAGAGTATGGACAGGACATGCACTGAGATGTGAGCTTCTCTTCCAGTTTATTTCCATACCCCTCAATACCCAGGAGAGATCCATGCACTTAGTGGATGCCCAATAAAAAATAATGTTTGTAGCTTACATTTATTCAGCACTTATTATGTGTCTGACCCTGTCCTAAACATTTTACACATAGGAGCTCATTTAATCCTATCGCAACCTGATGAGATTTCTGACATAATTAACTCTGTTCTATAGATGAAGTGACTGAGATGTAGCATTGAAGTTAAAAACTTAACCAAAGTCACACAGTTTTTGATAACAGAACAAGGACATGGGGCCAAATTCTTAACTAGTTTTCTCTATTGCTTCTCAACAAATGAATATCTATTAAAAAATAAATGAAGTCCTTCATACCCAGAAGAACAAAACATTGAACTCTTTTGTCTCATGATTAGATGACAGATTAAATTAGACACAACCCACTGGACTAAGTCACAGCCTTAGTTGTTAGATTATCAATGACAGAAAACAGGAACCGTTGGTTCGGGTCAGATTCCTGCTATCATCAGGAGGATGTGGTGTGTTGTTGTTTTGTCATTGAGTCCTACAAGATGTGCAAAAATAGCTCCCAGGTGCTACTGCCAGGCAACCGCCATCAAGAGCTGACCATCCATTATGATGTGGCTGTGGTGTGTGGCATCCCATGTTAGGCACTCTGCAGCTATAAGAAAGAAATGAAAGAGTCTGGAAACGGCCTGTGTGGAAAGGAAGGTAGAACAGAACCCTTGGGGGTCGTGGGCTGTTTGAAATCGCCTCCTCTTCTGCATGCAGAACCAGAATGTTTCCTCACACTGGGGTAATAAAATTATTCTGCAGTTGGATGAGGGGTGGAGAAACAGGGAAGAGGGGACTGTAGAGTGAATTGAGGCTGGTCTACACAAGACAGGGAAAGGAAAACAATCATCGGCTCTCCTAACTGTAAAGACATCTTAATTGGAACACGCAAGTTCCAAACATCATCTTTGTCTCTGAGGTTCCTTTTTGCTCTTTCCAAGTAATAGAAATGCCTTAAATCGTTCCAGGAAGACATGGCCGTAGGGTTTCTGAAAAGGGGCATCAATCCAGCCATGCCTGGAAGTACTTATGGAGTGCTTATTATGAACCATTCAGGTCCAATGTCCTGGGAATTAGAAGACCCTGAGACAGTAGGGTAAAGGGAAGAGAGCATGAACTTTGACACCAAATCAAATCCCCCTCCAGCTATTAGAGGTTGAGAGGTCATGTTCAAGGCATTCCAATGCTCTAATCCCATTTCTTCATCTCTAATGTAAAGACAATAGCATCTATATGATAGAGTGATGGTGGATTTCAAATGAGGCGATGTAGATGAAAAAGTTTGTAAATATTAAAATACTCAATGAATCCATGTGTGTGCGAGAGTATGTGCAGGCACATTTCTAAGCAGTGGTCAAAATGTATTTCAAGTTAAGCTATTGCTGAAAATTTGTTTCTCTCACATATTCTCAGACCATAGAGCCAAATTATAAGGACTCAGTATAATTTCAGACACACCCATCTGTAGGTGTGTATCTGTACACATTCATCTGTAGCAGCTGTCACAGCTTCATCAGTGAGATGAATAATCCTTTGTCAATGTTTAGCAGAGTCAAAAGAATAAATGCGCCAACCTTTCCCCTACTCTTACCTCTTGCTTCTGGTTGCACGAGAGAAGGACCAGACATTTTAGGAAAGCATTAACATAAACTTTCGGAATTCATTTATATGAGATTACATGATATGGTGTCAAAGTGATGCCACAAGTCTAGGTACACATTCTTTCCATAAATCTTTGTGTATTAGTTTCCTGTTGCTTTTGTAACAAAGTACCACAAATGTAGTAGCTTAAACATTGCAGATTTATTATTTTATAGTTCTGAAGGTCAGAAGTCTCACTGGGCTAAAATCAAAACGTAGCCAGAGCCTCCAGGCTCTAGGGGAGAATCCAATTCTTGCCTTTTCCATCTTCTAAAGGCTGCCCACATTCTTTGGCTAGTAGTTTTTGTAGCTTTTCAAAGACAGCAATTACATGAATCCAACCTCTGCTTCTGTCATCAAGTCTTCGTCTCTCACTCTCCCGCTCCCCTCTTTCTTTTATAAGAATCCATGTGATGGCTGGCCCAGTGGCGTAGTGGTTAAATTCTTGTGCTCCGCTTCGGCAGCCCAGGGTTTGTGGGTTGAGCTCCCAGGCACAGACCTACATACTGCTCATCAAGCCATGCTGTGGCAGCATCCCACATACAAAATAGAGGAAGATTGGCACAAATGTTAGCTCAGGGACAATCTTCCTCAAGCAAAAACAGGAAGATTGGCAACAGATGTTAGCTTGGGGCCAGTATTCCTCACCAAAAAAGAATCTATGTGACTACAGTTTGTCCACCAGATAACCCAGGATAATCTCCTCATCTCAAGATTCTTAACTTAATCACACCTACAAAGTACAAAATCCATTTTGTAATATAACATAATGTAATATATCCACACATCCAGGGATTAACTAATTTTCTCCATTGCCTCTTAACAAATAAATGTTTATTAAAGAAATAGATATATGGACTTCTTTGACGACCACGTTTTTTCCCACCACACAGTTGTGTTTTGTTTTGTTTCCTGTTTTTGTCTCGTCCCAGCCCACCGTTGTCTTTGGCCTTCACTTTTTGTTTTGTTTTCTATTTTGTTTCCCACCTCCCACCCTAGCCCAGCATTGTCACTGGACCTCAGAGGTATCATACTGTTCTTTGAAATAACTCTCACCTTGGGGCTAAGTCCCACATCTAGTGAGGGAAATGCGCTGCGGATGTCGAAGGCAGACTTTGACAGCATTGGTCCAGGCGGACACTTTTGCAGAGCTTCTTCCTCCTTTAGACCCCAGCTGGGCAGCTCTTCACACTGGCTTCCTAAAAGCAACCCAAATTTAAGTAAATACATTTTAAATTATTCAGTTTGAGAGTGTAACCTCCCCAAAGACAGAGATAACAGTGATCTTCTGTCCTTCCAGAATTTCAGCCTTGTGTTCAACATTTGGATTTAGTGCATATGGGTTGCTTAATAAACCGGAGTACTCATGTTTCTGTCACACCTATTTCTATGACCATAGCCAAAGAAAAATGGTGCTGAAGAAAGGATCTTTATTATCTTTTATTTTACTCTCTAAAATGTAATTCAGAGCATGGGAAGAAATGTCCGCATAGAGCCAAATTTCACGTTCATTAATGTAATTGCACATTAGTGCTATAGCCACCTCCTCTCACTCCACAGCAAAAATGACCCTCTTCCTGTATTACCATCAATAACAGCACAGTGATGGCTTGGCTGGGACTGACCAGACTGTAACCGAGCTCTTGGTCCCTTGGGCAACAGGGTGATTTTTATTTACAGTGACAAGATGATCTTTACACTTGTTTCTCTTTGGACTGTACACACACAGCTCTATCCATAAGCCAAAATACAGCCAGGCCGGCTCCTTCCGCTCTGCACTTTACTTAGCTGACTAGGTGTCAGCATTAATTTCTTGACTGTGGGGAAATTTCATCTCTCTTGCCCTAGAGATGTTTTCTTGACCTCTCCAGTCCTGTGATTGGGAGCGGTTTGGTCTTTTCTCATAAGCTCCAAACATTTTCTTTCTTTTCCGTTGCAATTATTATCTCCTGTGACATTTACAAGGACCCGTTCTGCTGTAGCTAGAGCTATAAACATGCAAGGAGCCTCAGTGACCCAGAATTCTTTTCTGCTTGAACATGCCAGTTAATAACTGGCTTCGGCATGAACTTGTGATTTGAACCCTCTGAATAAGTGTCCAGCTTCAAAAGCAGCCTACCAACGGTGCCTTTCTCGGTCTCTTCAAGAAGATGTTGGAAAAAATTATGGTTAAGCAGGAGTATGTAAACACAACATTTAATTGTTCAACTCTACAAAAACCGTCATATATATTTTTTTTAATTGTAGGTGAATGAGGTTCACACAACATCTAGAAAAGCGTTTGTGCTGGGGTCGTTTGTGAGACTCAAGACAATGTTGACAATAGCACTGGGCTAGATGTGAGCTGAACTCAGACCACTGATGAGTCGTGCCATTTTCGACAAGTCATTCACTTCCTTAGAACTCTATTTTCCTAATTGGCAAAAGAAAGCTATTAGCCTAGTTCATCCCAAAGGTCTCTTTTAGTTCTAATATTCTGGAAATACATAAATAACCAATCAGTACCTTTCAATCTTTATTAATATTTTCTGTGGGACTGTTGCTTGCAGGTTAGAGTTGAAGAATTAAAAAAGAGACTACCCCTTCTGTGTTTAGTACTGCTGACCTCAATGCTCACATATTTTCACTACCTAACTATAGGCAAGAAAAAGCTGGAACCAGCAGGTGTTTGCCCTTATCCATGGAGAGATTCATTGAGAGGCCTGGAGGTTTTGAAGGGGAGTGACGGGAGCATGCAGTTGGACTCCATTTACTAAGGTGCATTCTCCAAGGTGCAATGACTGGTTAATCATTAGACAATTTTAATATTCTAAACATATTTTGATTTAAAAGTTTATCTTTAGAGAGTGAAACTTTGCTTTCAATAAAGACAATCACTATTTATCAAAGACAATATGGCTATCCATTTTCAAAAAGTCCACTGAACTTTCCTGTGATTGTTTTTTCTCTCCTAGATTCTCTTGAACTTAGAACTTTGCTCTCGTCTTCTGCAGAGAGTCTGTATTCAAAGAGAGTTTGGTGCATTCCTTGGCCTCAACTTCTGCATATGAATACTTGTTATGTTGCCCATTCCTCAGGTAATACACGTCCTGTCCATTATATAAGGCTGATGAGTTCCTGGCCTGTGTCCACTCTGACTCAAGGCCTCCGAGAACTCTATGCTCTCATTACAGCAGGAAGATATGCACTATGCAATTTAACATCTGAGTTTTTTAAATTTCACATTTTTTTAATGTGTCCTTTCAATTAGGTAATGAGGCCATTGAGAACAGACCACATGCTCCATCTACTTTGGAAATAGTAAACCTAACCCTAACCCTAACCCTAAATGAATATTTAATGGATCCTACAAGACTTCTGTCATATGAGAGGGATAATCACAGATAAATAGTGGTCTATATTGCTCTCAAAGTAGAGTCCCTGAACCGGAAGCATCAGCACTATCTTGGACCATGTTAAAAATGCAAATTCTCAGGCCCCATCCCAGACTTAGGGATTCAGAGATTCCAGGGGTGTGACCCAGGTAAGTGGGGTTCAAGGATCTTCCCAGGAGATTCTGATGCATGCTAATATTTGAGCATCACAGTCGCTGACCAATTCCTGAATCCTTGAAGACATAGGTAGTCTCTCACCACTAATCCAAACATGGTAAAACCTTGTTATCTATATTATAGTGGAAATATGCAATGAATTAAGTTGCAGTTTTTTCATTCATTAATTTGTTGTGGTGGTTTATTCATGAGGATAAAATGTTTGCCACCGAGGCCCTCACCTGCCAGTACAGTGTACATGGCAGGCATCAGTAAATGTTTTCCAAGGAAAATGTTCATTGATTTTTATAAATGAAGAGCCTCATTAATACCATTATCTTACACTAAGTTAATTTTTAGTCACTTCTGTTATATGTGGTTAAAACATCAGGATCTGAGGCTATCCTGTGGGTCACTGAGTAGACACCAGGACTGGTTTGACTGATTTAGCTGGAGGGGAAGATGTTTCCTCGTCTCTTTCTAGTCCTGGGGTTTCCTCCAAACTGGGCATTCTAGAGAGAAGATATTATGTGTGCTCACCTCTGAGAAATCCCTGTATATGATCAAAATCCTAGTAAGAGAATATCGGATTCTCTAGTTCCTTCCCAATGAAGGACTGCATGTGAACTTTATTGATTTATTTTATTTATTTATTTTTGCTTTTATTGTTTTAAAGTACAGATGATCTGGTTTCTGCCAGTGAATCTTTGCATAAGTATTATTTTGGTCAGTGGCTCTGAATAATGAAGACAGTACAGTTACAAAGAGGCCTTGAAAAGATGTGAGTTTGTGTTATTGTGTGTGTTTGTGCATGGACGAAAGTTATTACAGGAGAGAGTGAAGAGAAAGATTTATTCTTTTAAAAATACATCGCCAAGATTCCTGAGAGTTAATTACTTCTTTGGAGAAATTAGCCCTGATCTGTCACCGGCTTACTGACAGGCAGTGATTTCCTCCGGTAAACACCTGGAAGCAATTGCCTTCAGCTGCCTACCTGTGATTCAGGTATATATAGGAGCATGCACACCATAGGAGTGGGAGTTTTTACTTAAAGTTATACAAATGTATGCACAGGGTGAGGTACAGAATGCTCAAGAGATTTGAGAGGTTCCTAAGAAAAATCAATTCAGTAAGTCAATACAAATTGTTTAAGTGCCTCTTCTCTACTCATCCCATGTTACTTAGACAATAGACACTTTCTTTCCTGCTGCTTTGCAAGCATGACATCTAAACTGGGAGTTCAGACACATGAGGGGAAGGAAAGAAGGAAGGAAGGAAGGAGGGAGGCAGGGAGGAAGAGAAGGGAAGAAAAGGAAATTAAAGGTAGTACTTGATTGTATGGGAAGGATTATATACAACACAGGAATTCAGAGAGAGAAGAGTTTGCATAAGGTGAATAAACAGGTAGAGATTCCTGAGGAAGAAAGATTGGAGTAGGCAGGCTCTAAAGGAAAGATAGAGTGCAAAGCAAAGAAAGAGTTGCCTACCCAACGGTGACTCCTCTAAGAATTCATTCTCTTTATGAGTAGGCCAGAAAATGAGGAGAACAGATGCAGATCTCTTTTATTTAAAGCATCCTGACTATTTAGCTCCTGTCAGTGAACAGATAAATTATATCGCCACTTATCCCCAATCTCACAGTGGCTCTCAATATTGCAGAAAGGACATTTTTACTGAAGGCAAATTAATCCATTCCCTTTTAAAAAATAATGGATTTCTATTGATATATTTAAAGCGTCTGTCAATCCCTGTGCAAACTGCCAAATCATGTGTTAAATTTAAAAATAGAGCCGAACACTTAAAACTCATCAGACTGTAATAATTGAGCTTAGACTTGAAGAAAGAAATATGAATGAATGCAAGGCACAGGAACTAAGTTAACTAGATCTCTCCAATTTTGTGGAATCTACACAGATTCCAGACATTTAAGGGAATGGAAACCATTCATCACTTTCCACTGGGGATGCCATGACTGACATACCATACAGTCAATAAGAACATCATATTTCCTTGATAACTCTAAAATATAAATTGCAATAAGAAGTAAAATGACTTTCTTTCTCTTCCATACTAGTAGGGAAATGTAACAATCTATATCAAAGTAGATGTTTCAATGTTTCCAAAATCCTTTAGAATATAATTTAGCAAATTAGACCTCTGGACCATCCACTGTAGAATGTTAACTTGAACCCCACAAGTTGGTCAATATGATATTTTTTTCCTCTATCCCAATTTGTTGTGAAGTCACTCCCTCTTTATTACCTGGTAAATAAGATGGCAAACAAAAGTTAGTAATTTAACTTAGATGCTTGGTTCTTCAACAAACAATAACCCATTTTACTTTATGACTAGTTACTAGTATCTCAGGGCATTATTTATCTAACAAATCAACTAACACGGTTATTGGATGCCTGCTTTTGTGCAAATCAGGAGATTATTAAACACAGTCTCTATCTTCATGGGATTTAAAATCTAATGTTGGAAAGAAGGCAAATACCCATGAGACATTAAAAATCAAAACAAAATTCAGTAATAATTTGTGAGTACTAAGTTAACATACATCACAGATTAAAAAGTTAAGTGACAATAAAAGAGGGTTTTATTTCTTAAAAAAAAGCATCTTGTGTAGGCTTTGAACACAGTAGGCATTCATTGAACATGTGTTGAATGATAAACAATCCAACAAAGATAATAGTGCAGAGGATGTCAATTTTCCAGGTAAGCTAAAATGATCAAGGGAGGCCTCATTTAGGAGAAGCGACTTAGGCTTAAGAATAGTTTTTTAAAGGATTGAATTTAGAAAGACAAAAGGAGTCAGAATAGACATCACAGATGAAAGAGGATAAGCAAAATCTTCGACCTGCCCTGTCTGGTACCCCAGCCTTTATTCACATGTGAATAATTCACTCTCCACATTACAAGTGTTCAATAGCCACCTGTGGAGAGTGGCGGCCATAGTGAACTGAACAGATGTAGAACACAGCCATCAGCAGAGAAGTTTCCATTGAACAGCACTGGTTTAGACTCTTGAAAATACGATGAGTGTGAGTATGTGTGTTTGTGTGTGTGCGCGCGCATGTGTGCTGAGAGGGTGGAAAGTTTGGCCAGTTGGCTCTCTGTGAATCTTTTTCCTCATCTATAAAATGAAGGTCACAATATGAACTATGTTTCTCCCAGCTCTAAAATTGTCTGTCTGTGTCTATGTAGTAAAGTCAGTAGAGCAGCTGGTTTGTATAAAGGAGAATAGAAGATAAATTCTAGAAAGGAAAATGGAAAGAGATAATAGAGGAGACTTAAGAGGGCTTTCCCCCATCCTGCGGGCAATAGTGAGCCATTGACAGCCTTTGAAGAGAAAATTGATCTGGTCAATGTTGCTGTCATTTGCACTTTGAAATTTCCCTTTCATTTATGTAACACTTTTTTTCCCATTTCTCAGCTATCATTGGGAAATCACATCTCCTTCCTTTGAACAATCATATGCTCCTAATTTCCAGATGTGTCAATTGGGTCTTCTGGGAAGCAGATCCTTAGATGGAGTTAGGAGTGCAAATGATTTATTGGGGAACTGACTCCTGTGAAAGATGAAAGAGTGAGGGGAGGACATAGATTTAGGCAGGGGAAGCCTTAGACTCTGTGCTGATCTGACACCTATGGAGGAAAAGAGTAGAGGAAGCAGGATTGGACAGGGAGAGCCTCAGATCATGATATAGATCTGATAAATTTTCAGCTAACATGATGGGAACCTAGTAACAACAATGGCCCACTAGAGGAGTCCTTCACTGGGCAGAAATAGCTGGTCCCAGGACCCCTGCTGAACTCAAACCTTGGCTGCGTACTACCTATGAAGAGTGTGGCTCAGTTCAAAAGCTGAGGCAGGTCCTGATGGTGCTGAGTCATGTCCGATAACTACACCCCTTGCACCTAAATGAGAAATTCTATCTTAAAGTGAGATCTGAGCAACACACCTCCATGACTAACGCACCAGCTTACAACTCCAACACTCCCACCACCATTCTCCATTTTGCAACCTCCCATTTGGTTTTGTTTTTGGCTCATCCTCCCTCCAGAACAGCATGGGACAGGGCAAGTGAGATTGAAAATAAACCTGTTATTAATAAAAGGACGGGACATCAAAGAAGGAAAGGATCTCATGGAGAGTTCCCTTGCCTATGGTCCATAAGCCATTCTTGTTGAATTGCAGTAAGTCAAAATACTGTATCTGGAGCCTTTGCTCCACTGTTGGCAAGTCCTGAGCTGGATTGTTATAAGGAGCAAAAAGAACAGTAGAAGGGGAAAAGCCTTTCAATGTAGTTACATAAAGGCATAAGTTCCCCCCCATGCACATCTATGTTAAAGAACTCGTCTATGTCCAGGAATAACCAGAGCTGCCAAATATCCACCCCATGTGGGCTGCTTCTTAGATAATTGCAAATATCTCTGTCAATTGTAAAGGAAAGAAAAATGTCACAAATTCACATTCCTAACATTAAGCAAAGATTTGAACTTCGGCAATTTAATACCATGCTGACTGTGGGCATTTTAGTCATTGCCCCAAAGGGAATTTATTCCTTTCCCTTTGAAAAGAGAGCTGCACTAAATAACATGAAATTTCACCAAATGTCAAATTTTTTCCCATATGGATGAAGCCATTAGTTCTACATGGGCTTATATACAGAGTTGGTTACATAAGTAGAACACAAATTTAAACCTGAGACTGGGTATGGGACAGATTCTGTCGTTACTCAGTGCTCAAGCCAGTGGTGGACAAACTCTAATCCCCAAATCAATAGCATCAGCATCATCTGAAACTTGTTAACAAATTCACATACCCCACATCAAATATACTGAATCAAAAACTCTGCAGACAAGGTCAGCAATCTGTGGTTTAACAAACCTTCCAGGTAATTCTGAAGCTCAAGATTGAGAACCAATGGTCCAGTTCAGGAAGACGATTAGAGAAACAAAGCTAGAATGGAGTCATATGCCATAAAAATAGAGTTAGGTTGAATGAATTGAAGTCGTGATCACAAAGAAAAGGGTTTTTGTTAAGTGAAGGAGTTAGCAACGAAGAGACCAAGAGACAAATCAAAGTGCACAATCTATAAAGAGCAGGGGCTCTGATCAATGATGAAATCTAACCATGGTCTCAACAATGTGTACCTGTGTGAAGTAGAGATGTGATTAGAGTTACCATTGTACTGTATAAAACTTTTCTACATATTTGATAGCATACCATTTACAGTGTTCTGTACTTCGCTTTTTTCACTAAATTTTTATGTTGGATGTTTTTCTTATAATTTTATATAGAACCACATCATTCTTTAATTAGTTGCATAATATTCCATTGCATGGATTTTTTTCTAAAAAAAATATTGTATATAATCAGTTGCAATGGTTGCCTTGAGAGAACTTCATGATTTTGGTAGGAAGGAGAAAGAGAGATTTTCTTTATACTGTATATTCTTTCATACTTTTTGAATTTTGTACCGTGTGCATGTTAACCTATATTAATAGCTTCATGGAATTACATTTCTGATGCACCATCATTTGTATAACCATATATGGGGGCATTTGAGTTTTAATCTTTTGCTATTAGAACAAGGTTTCAAAAAATATCCTTGCACATATATCATTAGCACATGTGCTAGTTTATCTGTAGAATTAATACCTAGAAATTCTGTCCCAGCTTAAATGAAATATAATTTTGTTATTGAATAATATTCCCAAAATGTCTTCTATAAAGACCCTAATTCCAGCTATAATGGAATGAGAGTACTTTTTCCTCACAATAATTAATATACTGTTATCTATTTTGAAAATTTTTTCATCTATTAGATGGAAAATAGTAAACATTATAGCTTTATTTTATACTTCCTTTATTTAAGTGAAGTTGAGCATATTTGTTAAAAAGCAACTTCTTTTTTTATGAACTTTATATTAGTCTCTTTTCCCAGGTTTTCTATTGGATTATTTTTTCTTATTGATCTGTAGAAACTCTTTATATATTAAATGATATACATTTTCATCTATCAGATAAATTGAATTTCCTAGTTAGATTATCTTTTGCCTTATGAAAATTTTATGTTTTTATGTAGAATTCCATTTCGTTATATTACATTGACTACACAAATGTTTTTGTGGTAAAACTTTCAAGGGCAAGTCATATACTCATTATCTTGATTATGGTGACTGTTTTATGTCTGTATACATATGTCACACTTATCAAGTTCTACTCTTTCGGTATGTACAATTTATTGTATGTCAATTACACTCTATAAAATTGTTTGCTATCATACACTTTTTCTTTCTCTATATATTCTAACTTGATGTTATATATATATACATAAACAAATATATGAAAATTGTTAATTCTTGTATATTATTTTCATATTCAGCCACCTTAATAAGTTCGCATACCTTTTCTTTTTTTATTTGGTGAGGAAGATTGGCCCTGAGCTAACACCCATTGCCAATCCTCCTCTTCTCACTTGAGAAATATTGTCACTGAACTAATATCTGTGCCAGTCTTCCTCTATTTTGTACGTGGGATACCACCACAGCATGGCTTGGTGAACTGTGTACAGGTCTGCGCCTGGGATTCTAAGCCATGAACCCTAGGCCACCAAAGCAGAGCATGCCAAACTTAACCCCTATGCCATCGCCACTGGGATGGCCCCTTGTATCTTTTATAACAGATTTTCAGTTGATTCTCTTTAGTTTTCGAGGTAAGACTTGGCTTTCCTCAATTTTATCCTTCACTTCTATTCATCTCTCTTATCTTTTCATCCTCCAGCTTCCATAATGCTCCAATATTCAACCCTAAGTATTGGGCTTAGAAACATTCAGAAGATGGTTGCCCTTTCAGGCACAGAGTGGGCTAGGCTCTCTAGATGTGGCTGAGTGGCAGCTAACTGAGGGAAGGCCTACATTGATTATAACCTCATATGAGTGGGAGAATGTCCCTGGTCTTTGTCAGACTCAGAACAAAGATCGCCAAAGTAAAAGTGCCAAGAAGAGATCAAAAAATACTATGAAAGATGGAGTGTTAGAATGTCATTAAAGATGGACTGGAAGAATCCGAAATTTCAAGCTCAACTGAGTCAGACAGGTAATATTAAACACATGAAGAGGGTCGCGGAGAATTGGAAAGGGCATGCCCAGCCCAAAAGCATTCCAATCCATAGTTTTAAAGCAGCCACCTGGTGAAAAGAAAACACTTCTAATGGCTCACAGCTAAGGTCAGAATTGGAAATACATGGGCAATGAATCAGGTCAGAATCTTTCACTATTTATTCATTCAATCTTAAAGACATTTATTAAGGAAGAAGTGTACCAAGTACTGGGGATATAACATTAAATAAGGCCCACCCTCTAATTACAAATAGTTTATAACCTACTTGGAGGACAAAACATCTGTCTGAGAAAGTAAAATGAGACTCCTAGAGGAGATGCCAATTGATAAAGTTTATGTAACAAGGGTTTGGCCAAAATAAAGCTTATAATAAAGGAGCAGGTATGAGACCCACTTCACACACAGTAGGCTGTGATGACATTGTCTCATTCCTGATGGGTGTCCCTATCCTGCTTGTTTCGCTACAGCAGTGTGCTCAGCAATGGGCATTTTGGTCCGCTAAATGACTAGGCTCGATAGAAAGTGTAACAAGGAATACCAAACTTTGTCATTTTTACAGTTTCACTCATAGCCATCCCTGTGTCCCCTTAGAAATGTGAATATCAAGAATATGAATTTTTTTTTTTCCTTTGACACCCTCCAGAATCCAAGCATAACAACGATTTGTTGACGCATTGGGTATTTATATTTCTGAATAGGACGCAGAATCAACATTCAGTATGATTTGAGGGCAGTAGGAGTAAACTGGGTCTGGCTTTTTCTTATTCTTTCCATTTCTCTCTGTTTTGGGTCCTCCATGCATGAGAAATGCTTCCGGAACTATCCCATTGACAGCAGGGACACAGAAGTGCATCTGTACCCTGAGGTTGGAGAGTGAGATGTCACTGGCTTTCTATTCAATATCTGGGGTTGTGAGAAGGGGCGAACTTGCCTAGTGTCATTGGAGTAACTCAATACACACATAAAAACAAGTGGTCTCCTCAGTACCCTTAGAAAGAATTGAGAAAATATAACCCTCGTTCCCCTCTTCTGTCTCATGTCCTCATGGATTTAGAGCAAACTTTTTACTCTTGCCCACCACTCTGGTAAAGTCTTGGCAACTCTTCTGCCCTCTGCCAACTCTTCACTTTGATTTGAGGCCAGGGAGCAGACATTATAAGGACGGGTGAAAACAGAGCATGGCGTATTAGCATTTCTAGTCTACCACATCGGGAATCTTGGCATTTTCAATATATATTTAAAATAACGGAGCGAGACAAGCTGCTGCCTTCCCTCAAAATTGCCAACGTATGCTCCAAGATCTCCTGCATTTTGCATTGTGTCAGTCGGTGTCAGAGGTTTCAGGAAAGGTAATATAGAAGATGAATGAAAGTCTATCATTGCAGTGCCAAGATGAAAAAGTGACAGCTCATAATGAAAAGAAAAATAGTTTCCATTTTGGGCCTCTGTAAGTAAGAAAGTGACAGAGTCTTGGGAACTGTGAGCCTGAAAAATGGTCCCTTTGACAGACATGCCTGTAAGTGAGAGGGCCCCGGATATAATGCCACCTATAATAGGGGGAATAATGATTATTTTAGGCATTGCATGATTTTGAATAAATCCTTGACTACTCCTCAGAAAATGGGGTTGAAAGGAATCTAGGAAGAGTGGTGGGCTAATTTAAGGAATAAATGACCACTTTTTTTTTGCGTTTTAAACCTAAGTTGGTTAAATTTATTTCTGTCAGAAATGACCAAAAGTCAATAGTATTCCTAAAAACTTTTTTGTCTCAGCAGTGATAAGAAAAGACGTCATTCTAGAATCTTCTGTCAGATTTTGTTTCTTTATGGGCAAATCTTTTGGAATTAAGTCCTATATTGGCTATAATAATTCAGTGTTTGCAAACTAGTTGAAATCTAAATTAAAGTTGAGACAACAGTGTAAGATACTGATTTTTTTTTCAAGTTCAATATCATATTTCAAGATGCTTGGGGTTATCTGAGAAACTATTTTCATTTTACTTTAATAGCTGACATGACTCGGATGCAGTCTGAGCTGTTAGCTCATTTTCAGTGTTTAGAAATTCTTACCCTGTGTAATTTCATTACCACCTTCACACCAACACAACCAGAAATACACTACCAACTCATCTAACAATCTCTAGGTCAGTGGTCTGTTTGCTCTACTGAGAACACACGCTAGTGTATTGATTTTCTTAAACCAGGTTACACAAAATCTATCTAGGAATTGGCGCTCCGAGAGTTTCCACTCTCTTGGTTTCAACCATAAGCTAAAAGAAATAAATGATCACTAAGAGGAGTGACTGCTGCCCATTGAGAGATGAATTGTGAAGGCTGAGGGAGAATACAAAATTATTTATCACAAAGTCTTAGAACTGGAAGGGACATAAGGTCTGGGCTCTGCTCAGCACTCCTGATGGCAGAGAGCTGGCTGCTCCTCACATGCCAATTCCATTTCAGAGCAGATCTAATTATCGAATGAGCTTCCTGATTCTAAATCAATATCAATCTCCCTCCAGCAGGCATTCTTTGGTCCTGTCTGGCCTCTGGAAATGCAGGGAAAGGAACTATCCTTTCAAATGATAGGACTACAACCTATTTGTAACTAGCTACCTTGTCTCCATTGGACAACCCTCCTCCCAATCTTTTCCCCAAAGGGAAGTTTAATTATAAAGAACACCAAGAGGAGCCGTGAAGGAGAAAGGACTCCGAAGAATCCGCAACTCATCACCTTCCTCGATGTTCTCCCAGTGTGCTACTCTCTCCAGTACTTATCTTCCTGTACAGTGACCATGTGCTGATCCACATGTGGGCTCTGCTCACTGAAGAGTGGAACACATGGGCTTTGGGAGGACTTGCTGTTGTATCTGGCTTAGCCTCTTAGAGTTTTTGTGATCATAGACCAATCAATTTACTTTCTGATCTTCATCTGTAGAACTGGGGATAATTCCTATTTTGCCCAATGAGTTAACATGTAAAAAGCTTCTGGAAAATAGTAAGTACCAAATAAATAATAGTCCCCATTTCCCTAAGACTTAGGGTTGAATTTTAGTTACCTTGTCTCTTGGATACATATCACATAACAGGTACTCTGAAAATATTTGGGGAGATAAGAAGGGAGGAAGAGGCTGGGAAAGGGGCATTTCAATTCATTTTACACTGAAGATTGGAGAGACAGGAAAAAATCGGACTGCATAAGCTGTATTCTTTGCTTTCTTTTATTTCATTTTTAAACACACTATGTCCCTAAGTTACAGCGGTGTTGGGTGCTGGAACATAGCGCCTGGGGCAATCACCGCCATCCTCCTTTCCAGAGAATATTCCTGAGCAAAAACCAAAATAGGAAAGATAATGAATAACACTGGAGAAAGTACGTTTTGATAGAACCAGTCTCAGAAAAATAAAGACTAAAATTCTGAGTGAGTACAAAGAAGCAGGTCCTGATGCCGAGACTTATTAGTCAGGGACAATCTGTCCAACTAAGTGCAGGCAGCTTCTGCTCTCAAAATAAAATACCAGAACGGACAAAAGGCAAGGGAAGAAACTGTATTGTGCTGGGAACAATGCAACTCTGAAAAGATAGGGAAGAGATGCCCCGATAGATCTTCCATCTCTCATGCTCGTTCAGCAAGGACAAACAGTACAAACAGAACCAGCATTTTCTTGGGATGCTGAGAATAAGAACAATTTCCTGGATGGAGATTACTTCTAATCAAATGGGGTGCTGTATGCACCCCTGAGTTCATCAATGTGCAAAGGCACTGGATCAGGACTTTGAGACAGAAGAGAGGACAAAAATATTTATCTAATGATTCATTTTGGCCTCATTCTCTCCTGTCTGCTTTCTGTTTGCTGATTCCCAGCCCAATAGGCTTAGTCCTTACACTCTCCATCACACACTCTGCTTCCATTGTTTAGAAAAGAGACTCACCTCACTGCCATAACCAACACACACAGAGACCCACTCACACTCATGTGCATGTACTCACACGTGCACAAACTCCTTTCCATTCATCAAAATTCAAATCGCCTGCAAGGTGTGACTCTGGCTTAAGCATCTTACCCTCTGTATAAAGCTCTCAGACTCAATGAATTCACAGAGCACAGATCGCCTGTCCCAATGAGCTTGACAATTACTAGATAAGGTGCTTCCTTTCAAGCACCAACTTAAGGAAGTGACAGATTGGTGAGACAAGGCTTTTTAAACAGCACACACATACACACACACACATACACATATACACGCTCTCTCACAGACACGATGAGGTTTTTTCCAATGAATGGTACAGAATAAAAACACCATAAAAAAAAGATTCCTGTTGAGGAAGAGATGATGTTAGCTGGGGAGGGGGATGAGACTTCAACTGAACCTTAAAGCAAGGGGCTGACTTAGATAAGCAAGGAGGAAAGGGAAGCAATTTCCTAAGTTTTTTCTAGAACATTCTGCCCACGGACAGGGGAATTTCTTCCTGTTGATTCAATCAAGATAGACCTCATATTTAGCAGCCTTTCAGTGTAATGAATCATACTTGGTGAAGGCTTTCAAGATTCCTATGGAATATCTAAAGCTACACTCATGGATATCTGTAGTTCCAGCCTCAAGCAAATATATGGATTTGAGTTTGTCTTGAATTTTATCCCTGACATCATGGCTTAAATGGTAAAATGGAAAAACATAAACTTGGCCCATGAACATCCAGATCACTAAGATTTGGCAAGGGTGCCGGTTATTAATTTATTGCTTCTTAACTTCAAATGTATCTTTTTTGGGTCCTGCTTTGTGATTCAAACTGGGACTCTGCAAACAGCATTTGCTTCTTTGTACGCTGGACTGTGGGCACTGGATCTCAGCCTCAAGGGCCCTCCTCTCATTCTCCCAGTTTCTTCTTGTTCACTTTCTTTCAACCTTAGGGGTATATTATTACCTCTGTTACCCCCTAGAGTTCTCCTTTATCTCTTTTGGTAGTTAACTACCTTTTACCTAGTTATCAATTATTCCTATTAAATTTACCGTTTAACAATCTGCATTATGTATTTGAAAGTTGCTAAGAGAGTAGATCTTAAAAGTTCTCAGCACAAGGAAAAAAATGTAACTATGTGAGGTGATGGATTTGAACTAAACTTGTGTAATGATTTCACAGTATATACATATATCAAATCATTATATGATACACCTTAAATTTACACAATGTTATATGTCAATTAAATCTCAATAAAACTGGAAAAAATTACTCTGTTCAAAATAATTGATATGGTTTCTGTCTCCTGACTCGACCCTGACTAATAAGCGGGACTTATTTTCCCTTAGAGGAGAGCACATTTCCTTTACTTTGTGAGCAAGAGGGAGACACAGAGGTAGAGACAGAGATAAAGATGGAGATGGAGATGGAGAGGAAGATGAAGATGGATACAGACAGAGACAGAGACACCTTTACTCATTCGTCTAGTCCTCTAACCCCCTTGGGCATTTCATCCACGGCTATTGCAGGTGTTGTGTTAATGATTCTTGCTGTGCTATTGCTTCACCTGTTTGCTCTCAGATCCATTCCCTGCCCTTCCCTTTCTCTGCTTTTTGTCACAGGGATTGATCACATTTTTTGCCAACCAATTTCTGGCTAAGTTCAGCCAGTGATGGGAAATTAGAGAGGAGGAAAATAAGAGAAGTCTGGGCATCCTTCCTCACTCCCCGTATCAAGCATCTTGAGTAATGCTGTCTGTCCTCCTTAGTTGTAGCTCTCAAAAGTAGTTTCACTACCTTCCTGGCAGTCCTGGCCCTTGGGCTCTAACACCACCATTTCCTTTGGTCTTTCCAGTCCTGGAGTGGTAGTGTCTTCCCACAGTTGCTAATATCTGGCTTTGAAGCTTTTTCAATACCTTTTAAATTAGTTGCCCAAAATAAATTCCTATGATTGAACAACCTGATAAAGGCTCTGTTTTTCTAATTAGGCTTGGATATACTTGTGGAGGTACCTCTCACATAATCTTCATCAATTTATATATCTGAAGGTTCTCTAATACTGTCAAATATATTCTATTTTTTATTTAATTTTCATAGACAATATCATGGCTGCTTCAGAAAGAATGTCACTTAATTCCTCACTGAGCACACATATCTGTGGTTTCTTTTCTTCTTCGTCCTCATTATTTTTTAGCAAGGGTCATGAAAATGAGTAAATAATAAAGCCAATCAGGGTTTCTTCTCGCAATTCCACATCACCACAGAGCACCTCCATGTGCTCAAAGAAAGGAATAATAAAGAACAGTCTCCTTTAAAGCCACCTTTTCCCTAAAATGTCTAGTAATTGAAACAAAGCAAAGAAAATTGTTTCTTCCTCTTTGATTTATAAATCACTGGTCTAAATCCCCACCTGAGATGGAAATAAGCAAGAGGAAAATAAAGAGGAGCTGCAAAGGGAGGACAGGAAGAGGAAGAGGACAATAACAGCAACTTGAATTAATGAGCATTCTTATTATATGTTTTCCTTTAATTCTCACAACAGTCCATGAATTGGATATAATTCTTATCCTCACTTTACAGATAACTGAAGCTTAGAGACATTAGATAACTTGCCCAAAGTCATCCCACTGGACCAGCATGTTAGACTGGGGTTTAAACACAGGTCTGCCCAAACTTAAGGCTCAATTGATATGCTTTGATAGGGGATGAGGGAGAGAGCAAGGCCTGGGGTTTGAACTAGAACACCATAATGAAGACCTCAGTGGCCTTCATTATGGGCCATCATGAAAGCCAGAGAATGCAAAGATGAAATTTGGAGGGAATAGTCCTAAAGGAGAGTGGGAGAGGTTGGGAGCTAACCCTGCTACTTCTGATCTTTGTCTGGTGGCAGGTGGTAGGGAGTTAAGCGGCACACTAGCAGCAATTTCACAGTACATATTCTGGAGGGGAGAAGTGGCCACATATGAGAAATGAGCTTGAACTCCACAATGGCATCCACGAGGCCAAAGTGTCTTTTTAGCATACGCCATTCCCCTAATAGGCAGGTAATTGCTTTGGTACCCAGGTGGAGAGGAGCCTTCCAGTTTAGGGTACCTTATTAAGATGTTGACAGACCCTGGAGAGTTCAGAGAGGAGCGGGGAGAGGATTACAGGGGCTGGAGGGGTTGATTTATGAGGAAAGATGGAAAGACTGGTGCTGTTACTGCTTGGATAAATGATAGCTAAGGGAGGCATAATGATATCTATAAATATTTGTAGGGCGGAAGCAGTGAGAAGAGAAGGGATTCATGTGCTGCTGATGGAATACAATACCCTCCATATCCCTTTGCTGAACTGCCAGGAAAAACTTTCTGACAGCAGTGTCATCAGAACCGCAGAAAAATCAGCCACGCGGGAAGGGGTGAAAGTGACAGCCCAGGATCACTTAAGACCAAGCTCCAGGAAAATCAAAAAGTGAGTTGAAGGGCATCCTCTGTCTCAACTCAGGAATGGAGTGGACATGCCGTCATAGAAACTGGAGAAACTCTGAGGTCCAGGGCTCATCCTGAGCTGAGAGACAGAAGAATATGTCAGTGGAATTGCCATGGCTGAAGGGTCATGATTAGACAGAGGGGAAAGGTGAGGAATTTGACTGGACAGACATGATTTATTAAAGGATATGGCCCTAGCCAAGTATCCACTGTGACTCAGTTTCCTTACTATAAAAATGGAGGAAAAGATAATAACTATCTCATGAAGACCTGAGGTCACCTGGGCAAGCTCTTGGCACAAAGAAGATGCTTAGTGACTGAGCCACATCCCCAGGACAGAGCTTTGCATGTGATGGGTAAACAAGAAATATTTCTTAAACAGTTGGTAGACAGATGTTCCCACATCACCTGCTACACTCAAGTGAATTAGCACAGCCAATTCTGTTGCTATGTGGATTAGGAGGGAGCAAAGACTGACCTTGACTTCTCAGCGAGTGTGCCCTGAGAGTCCCACCCTGGCTGAGGATGTTCCACTGTGGTTCAGGCTTCTCAGAATGCAAACAGAAGCCGAACCACTTTCCCTGGAGAACGTAAACCCACACTAAATTCTCAGAGCAGGTTGATCGGATTGTGTACCTTAGACCTTGAGCGGGGTCAGTCTGGTGTGCAGACCCACACAACTCACACTGGACACTGTGTGTGGATGGTCAGCCTGACCCTGCTGCGGAGCCCAGACCCTGCCCACCGCACTGCCACTTGTGGCAGCTGCAGTTAGTATGGACGATTGGTTAGGAGAGATAAAAACAGATTTCCCAAACCAACTGTATTCAATGCAACATATTTTTCATATGTTTAATGGAACAGAAATTTTTATTTTAACCGACATTTATGGGCATTACTAGTGTTCTGCAGAGGGAACAGAAACCTGGTGGGAAGAGATAGCAGGTATAGGAATCATATTATTTTTATCATAAGATTACGCACTCTGTGTTTTCCTCCCCCAAGGCTCCTTTCTCCTCCTCCCAGCCTAGAAAAACAAGAGATTATAGATGGATGTTCCTGCCGTACAAAGCCCCAGCTCGGTTAACCCTTCCTCCGCTGCAATCCGGGCACCAGAGATCCCATTATTTAATGCTAATGTATTGTTTTTCCACTGCCTGGCTCTGGGAGATCCAGATTCTTGGCGCCACAGACTCAAGCATCAGCCAAAGCAATAAAGAGGAGACAATTCTTCATTATCATCCCTGGAAGCTACTCAGTGACAATGAGGGAACTGTGGTTTGGGTTTGTTTGTGTTTCTGAATATATATTCAGAAAGCATGTCCTGAAGTTGTGGTCTTAGTGATAATCAGCTGTATCTATTTAAACCAACCTCCTCCCTCCTTTGCTTTAAAAAACTGGAACTTCCACAAGGTCAAGAGAGAGGACCTGAGAAGGAAGGTCAAGTATGTTCTTCCGTTTAGTTCCCTCTTCCACTTTAATTTCCACCACATCCCTGACAACCTTTTATCCCTTGTCTCCTCTTTCCCACCATCTCTGTCTCAACTGTCATTTTTCTTCAAATATAGAGAAAACCTTGGCTATGACTGAGGGTTCTAATCCTTGCCGTGAACTTCCCAAGCTGTGTAAATGTGCCTAAGTCAACCGAGGCTGCAGTTTCATCTCCTGTGGAAGTGGCCCTGAGAACTTTACAGCATCCCTATGGAAGATGAAAATAAAATTCCATATGCTTCCTATGTGCCCTCTGCCCCCATAGTTTTAGAAGCAAGTAGGGCACTGAGCAGGAACCTTTATTTCATGACTTTATCTCTGATAAAACAGTGCAAAGTAACGTCCAAGATTCTGGTGGTGGAATCATCTCTGTAAATTGCACAATCCAGTATGGAGCTCAAAGTTCAGTTTCTAAACAGTGTTTATTATTTGCACAGCTTCATTTTCTGACCTTCTATGCAGCTGGCCAAACACACTTAGCTGACCATTCTCCTGGCCATTGTGGATAAACGAATACTGTGAATCAAAGGAAATATGGACCAGTACGAGGAAAGTCAAGGGCAATCTCATGAAAGCAGTCTCATGTTTGTAGTAAAATCCAGATAAACCTTCCCTGTGGAAAGGTGGACAAAGAAGCTTGTAGGATTAGGTTGGCACAGAAGATGAAGTCCAGTGTATATTCCACCCTCCCATCTCCACTCCCCATCATAGTCTGCTCTTTGTATGTGAGTTTCAATAAGGATTTAGAGTCATGAAATATACTCCCTGGCTCAGAAAATTTCAGTAAAGCAGCCTCAGTCCTTTTCTGTCTGGCTCTGATGCTGAAAATCGTACCTCTTGGAAATTACGAACATATCACAGATGCTGAGCAGGTGATCTTTAAAAAATGGGGTTCCATCTGAATAATCTGTCAGGCTACAGACGACGAAAAGCTATTTCTGATTGCAGTCGGAATGAGTGATTACTTTGATAACAAATTAAAACAAGCTTGGAAATTGGAAATTACCAGAATTAAGCTATCTCCAATGAATGACTGAGCTCCCCCCTTCAGTACATTTTCTTCTGTATTAGCCATAAACATGAGCTCTTCATTAATAGAAATTGGTTCATTGCTACTGGCCACAAGGGGAATCTATTGGATGTGTGGCACTAACTTTCAACCTGATCAAGAAGACAACTTGTTCTTAATTTGAGTGCTTTCTTGGGAACTTAAAAATTCTTTATGTCCCTTTTGGCTTCTTGCATATGAAGCCAATTGTAATGTTCAGCTTTTAAATGTTTGAATATTTTCTCTGTATGGGATGTTTATGGCACCAAATAATTTCTAGATGATTACTGTTTTTAATAACTATCTAATTACTATATTAATCAGAAATATCCTTTTGGCTTATAGAAGGTGCCCAGGGACAGAGGTAAAAAACAAAGATATTCCTTTGGCAAACCACTTGCACAAAACTTCTGAGTTTCCTATTCAGAAGAGAAGAAGTGTTGCTAAATGGAAGGCCCCATCATTAGTGAAGAGAAAAATTCAGCCTCCCGGCTAAATGATTGTTTAAAGCATTCAAAGTGAAATGGGTCTGTTGTGACCTCCCTAATTCCTGTATATCCTAAACACATACATAGTTGAATCACTCTTTCATACTTTATACGGTGGGAAACATTGTCATTTGGTGACAATTGTATTCAAACATTTTCTGTTATTGCTCTGCTTCTCAATCCCTGATCTATAAGCGATGACCTTATACAACAATGAACCAGTGAGGCTAATTTTCCAAAGAGGCTGTGATTTTTCTTTGTGTTTGTCCTATCCTTACCAAGTTTCCATTTCCTCAGGTGACCCTTGTCATCTATTTAGCAAGCAAGTTTTGTCAAACTCACAATGGCCGTATTCCCTGCTGCCTCTCCCACCCTTATCTCCCTGTGGTGGTTTTGTGAATAGGTAAGATATGGAAATGATAGTGATATCTGTCCTTGCTCTCTGTCACTCATTCCTATGGCAAGAATGTGTGTGTGTGTGTGTGTGTGTGTATTTGTGTGTCTAAAGAAATAATGAAAAATAGCCAGTGAGAATTTTCCAAAATGTTGAGTGTTTCATTAGTGGAATTGCACCAATATTTTTCGCGTTTGATGAGATGGTAATTTCCCTGCTTCTCTTTCATACTGAGCTTGATGGACAGGCCCTTCTTTAATGTACAAATAATCTTTATGACCCTTGTAAGCAGTTCTGATGATACTCAGCTGAGTAATGTACCAGAACTGAAATTTCCATCTACTTGATATTTTGCACAGGGGTTTTGATGAAGTCATTGTCACCTGCTATTAACTTAATATCAAGTCTTAATAGGGTCCCTTTCTCACCATCTCCACGCTGTTGGGGTCCAAATTAATTGCTAAGTAAAAATTCTACCACATAAAACCCCACTTCCCAGGAAGGGAAAAAGTTTTTAACCTCATTTGAGAGCTCAGAGATCAGTCTGTGGAAGAAGATTTGCCTTCAAGACACATCCAAGAAGTCTCTGCATCAATGAGGAAACCAGAGGTCCCTGCAAAGTGGGGTTCACATCCTCATGCTCAAGCCTTGTATCTTCTTTCTCAGCATCCTCATATTTGTTCTCAAAAATCTCCAAAATAAACTAAAATGGATCAAAGACCTGAAGCTGAGACCTGAAACCATAAGGTTTCTAGAAGAAAATGTAGGCAGTACACTCTTTGACATCAGTATTAAAAGGGTATTTTCAGACACCATGTCTTCTCAGACAAGGGAAACAATATAAAGAATAAACAAATGGGACTTCATCAGACTAAAGAGCTTCTTCAAGGCAAGGGAAACAGGATTGAAACAAAAAAACAACCCACTAACTGGGAAAAAATATTTGCAAGTAATACATCCGACAAGGGCTTAATATCCATAATGTATAAAGAACTCACACAACTCAACAACAAAAAATTACACAACCCGATCAAAAAATGGGCAGGAGATATGAACAGACATTTCTCCAAAGAAGATATACGGGTGGCCAGTAGGCACACGAAAAGATGTTCATCATCGCTGATCATCAGGGAAATGCAAATCAAAACTACACTAAGATATCACCTTACACCCATTAGAATGACAAAAATAACTAAAACAAATAGTAACAAATGTTGGAGAGGTTGTGGAGAAAAAGGAACCCTCATACACTGCTGGTGGGAATGCGAACTGGTGCAGCCACTATGGAAAACAGCATGGAGATTCCTCAAAAAATTAAAAATAGAACTACCATATGATCCAGCTATTCCACTACTGGGTATCTATCCAGAGAGCTTGAAGTCAGCAATTCCAAAAGTCCTATGCACCCCAATGTTTATTGCAGCATTATTTACAATAGCTAAAACATGGAAGCAATCTAAGTGCCCATCAACAGATGATTGGATAAAGAAGATGTGGTATATATACACAATGGAATACTACTCAGCCATAAAAAAGAACAAAATTGTCCCATTTGCAACAACATGGATGGACCTTGAGGAAATTATGTTAAGTGAAATAAGCCAGATAGAGAAGGATAATCTCTGTATGACTCCACTCATATGAGGAATTTAAACCTGCAGACAAAGAGAACAGATTAGTGGCTACCAGAGGAAAGAGGAGGTGGAGGGTGGGCACAAAGGGTGAAGGGTTGTGCCTACAACATGACTGACAGACAATAACATACAACTGAAATTTCACAAGATTGTAACCTATCATTAACTCAAGAAAAAATTTTTTTAAAAAATCACTGGACTCTTCACTTAGTGCTCTATGACACTGGGGTATGGGTGGGGATAAAAAAATGCTCCCAAAAATAACCTGTTCATTAAGTATCAAATGTATCAAAAAGTCTCAAATGGGATGTAGGATGAGATAAGCTAAATCTCTTCCAATCCTGATATTCTGTAAAAAATTGTGAATTAACAAAAATGTAAGAATTTTAAAAATCCACTCAATACTCTTTGGGCATTACCTAAAATTCCACCATCAGAGATAAATTTGTTATTAAATAATAATATCCCTAATAGGTCAGGGGAAGGGAGGAAGAGTATGAGAGGATAAAAAGAGTTTAATGTCTATTAGGTATATCTAACTTCATGTGAATTTGCTTAGACTATAAGTGGTAGAGAAGACAGGATGTTTAGGGTGTTCAAGAAAGCATAAGCGAGTGGGATACCCTATAATAGTTGAGAAGATGGTGGAGGGTCTTTCCAAAAGTCTGGTGAAACATTGAAGATAACTTTGCCTAAGTTGTAATTCTTTTTTTTGATTATTTTATTTTTTTGAGATGTAATTGATATATAAATTTAAGGTGTACCATATGTTGATTTATATACATTTATATATTGCAATATGCTTATCACCATAGCTTTAGCTAACACTGTATCACATCACATAATTATTTCTTTTTTATGGTGAGAACACTTAGGGTCTAGTCTGCTAGCAACTTTTAAGTAAATAATATAAGACTGTTGACTATAATGACTATGCTGCACATTAGATCTCCAGAACTTATTCATCTTCTAATTGCAAGTTTGCACCCTTTGACCAACATCTCCCTAGTTCCCAATTCTTCATTGCAGATCTCTAAGGACAAGAGAAGAAAACAGGGATTGGAAGTACTATTAGGATCTACAAACTGAAAAATTTTGTAAAGAGAGATAAAAATTAAAAGTTCAGAGATACTCAAAAACCTATTAACATGTAGAACCCTAAACTTTCATTGCTTATCAGATGCTAACGACACAAACCAATTTCTCATTTCACCCACTCTCTGAAAACTACTTTTTTGAAACTTCTCTTAGATCCCATTGGATCCCTTTTGCTATTTCTAACTTCCATTGTCTTGGTTCTAAATACCTACACCTGCAGGTCTTCTTTAGCTGGATTTCTACCTTTGGCTCCTAGAGCTGATCTGCCAACTCAGGCAAAGCACAAGAAGTGCCTAGAAGTTTGTGTTCCCAAGCCGTTAGTCAACAATTGACTACAATAATGAGCTTCTGGAGTATGGAAGCCTCTATCCCTCGCCTCGGATGGGATGAATCCTGAGGCATGACTTAACACTCCAGAAAGTTCCTGTATCAGGCTGAGGTTACCTTCCACAGGTCTCTACCAGAAATGTCAGTCTCACTTGATTTCTTTCCTTTTCCTGAATTGCTTCCCTACTTCCTTGCCAGATTCTTCTTAACAAATTACTTGCACATAATTCACCATTTTAGGGCCTTCTTCTGGGGAACTCAACTAAGATACACTGTTGCTGGGTATATCTCCCTGAAGATCTGGATGAAAACTCTCATTTATTGTGGCCAAAGCCAAAGCACCATCATGCCCCACCTATCACTTCCTCCCACCATTTCTGTTAGGAATGCAGCATTCTCACAGTTACCCAGGCACAAAGCTTTAGTGTCATTTTCAGTTATTTATTTTTTTAACTAACATTTGCAGTACATTTTATAGTTCACAAAACATTTTCATGTATTTAATATCATTTTTCTATCAAAATAAACTTTAGAAATCTACAGGCCAGATATGATCATCTCAGTCTTAGAGTAAGGTAACAGAGGATAAAGGAAATTAAACAGTTAGTAAATTGAGTAATTGGAGCCAAGACCTGTGTCTTTGACTTTGACTACTTTTCTACAAAGCCAGATGTTCTTCCTTCAGGATATCTCTCAGTTGCCTCCCTTTTTTTCTGTTTCTTCCACACAACCTTGGTTTAGACCCTTGATATCCTTTCTCAGGTATAGCAATTGTCTCCTAAATTATTACTCTGACTCTATTTCTCCTTGCTTCATGCCTGCATGCCCCTGCCAGATTAAGATCCTACATCATGTCTTATTCTCGCTTCCCTGTGATCTGGATCCTACAGACATTTCTGGTTTTAACTCTTACACTTCCCCTCTATCTAATGCTGGGGTTTATTTGTTACTGAATTGCAGCATAGCCATACTTAGCAGTACAGAAATGGGTACCTTGGAGTGGGGTGCCACTGTAATGAAGATACTTGCCAATAACATAACAAGCCAGCAAGAAGAGGCAACAAATCTGATGTAAGAAGTTGGAAAGATGGTTATGTACGTTATGCAATAGAAAAATTCTTAGAAAGATTTTCTAAGAATTTTCTTAGAAAAATTCTTGTTGCCTGCTATATAACTTGAGAGGCAGATAAGATGTCTAGTTAGCTTATTGCTCGAGAGGAAGAGGTTGAAAAACTTAAAGTTAGCATTGGAAAGGTGATTAGGTTTTAATCAACGGAAGTCCGCAGAAGTAATGAAGCCACCTCTAAGTCTGCACCTGAAATCCAGCCTATGCAATCCTCCAACTCTCTTTCCCTCCACAGAGACCTGGGAAGCCTTGTGTAGCGATGTCAGAATCTCATTATGGAAGGATCCTAGACCCCAACAAGCGTCAGAGGACAGTCTCCAAGAAAAACTGCCAGGATCTGTGTTGGACTCTGAAATGAAAGGGAAATAACTTGTTACTGTGTTAAACCCTGAGACACTGGAGTTTGTTTTGATACCAAAGCATGCCCTAGGGCACCCTGTGTGAGAGCCCACAATGCCTACATCTTCCATTCCAATAACCAGCAGAATGTTATGCATACAGCTAAATGTTCAGTGCTTATTAAATTAAATAGAAACAAAAACTCATCATGAACTGATTTTAATGAATAAAAAGTATACCACCATTCATGGATGCTAGTGCACAATAACTACATAAATAATCTAAGAAATAAGCATTAAGGAAGAAAATGGTGATTATGTTTAATATCTCAAAATAATTATTCTTAACAGCTATGAGTCGAATTATTCAATTATAACAAAGTGAATACAAAACAATAATTAGTTGAGACATTTTCAGAAAATACTCATCACAGTCCCCCCAGATTGCTTTTATTCACGTAAATCATTAAGTAAATGGATGAAATATATAAGCTACACTGTTTATAACAAATTTATTGTTTTCTTAGTTAATGTAATAAAAATATCCTAGTGGTTATTTATTCCCTTAAGGGGGTAGAAAATATTAGTAAATAATTTTAGCAAACAGCTCAGAGCCAGGGAAGTCAGGCTTGCTGGGGTTTGTAACACCCACAGCACTCAAGACTGTGTTGGTAAAATTGCTTCTTCAATGACTCTGGTTTGCAGTGTCGGATTCCAGTGGCCTCATCCTACTGCATCAGTCAAGGTGAGTTCCCTAAACATGACAAAACTTGACACAGTGACATGTTACAAGCCAGCAGACACCACAGTTCACAAACTATTAAAGTCACTTTCAGAGACACAGCCTTTCCCAATTTACTGGCCACCACAGCTGACAGTCTGTCTCCGCAGAATCTATCAGCCTCCTTCTCCAAGTCCCACTGCTGAGAATTCAAGGATCAGTTGCAGTAAACCCAACCTAACTCATTCCAGGTCACTATCATTTAACCTCCTTCCACTTAAACCCTCACAGTGCCCTCTGCTCCTTCTACCCATATCCTGATGTCTGGTTCATTAACACCAGTGTAATGAGATCATGGCTTTTTTTCAGTAGGGTCCTTCCAGCTTCTCTTCAAGCTTTTTCCCACACTAGATTCCACCCTCACCCTGCTTCCAACTATCCCACCCCTCCAACAATGTGCCTTGGCTCTGATCATCGCTGCAGCTCCCTCTGCCATGAGCTGTCTAGTACCAGCTGGTGCTCTAGAACACTGGCTCTGCCTCTGTTCTGACCTCCATTTCATCCCCTAGCAATATGAGTCTTCACAGGCACACACCTGCTCCTCATACTTGCTTCTTTTTGATGTAGTTAAAGCAAATCCTTAAAATGTGGGCCAGTGAAACTAGTCAAGAGCGTGACTCCTGGGCTGTCCTTCTCAGTGCCCCAAAGCAGGGTCACTGTAGCATAAGGGTCTCTGCCGCTTTCCTAAGACACCCCTCTATGCTCAAATGCAGGAAACCACAGCTTCAAAGTCTTTCCTATGTTTTCCCCACTTGGTCCCCAACCCCAACCCCTGTCCCATAAAAGATTTGGTGAATCTTATGCAAACGGCATGAGACAAGTGACAAGTACAGAAACTATCCCAAAGATTGACTATCGGTGATATTAACATACACGTGGATTGTCACAGCAGAGTGCAAAGAGTGATGTTAATGCCAATTGCAATGTGAAGCATTATTTATTTTAAGGACTAGAGGGGATAAAGCGGTGACATTTTTCCAGAATTTCTTAAAAAATATCTCTATACACAGTAGGACATCTTGAATCTGGGCAATTAGCCTAGAGAATTAGCCTCAATAGGCATAACATATTTCTAAAGCCCCAAGATGGTTTCACATTTGTTTAATTGTGCTTCCCATCTTTAAAAAGTTTCTAAGCATATAGCTCCTCTTTTTTACATTTATAAATCATATCTATGTATTATTGTATGAATACATTATGAACATTATAAAACATCTACAACAGGTGGAAATTTTAAAAGATTAGATGAGAAAGAAAGAAGGAAAAGAGTAAATAAGTTCTCATATTTTCCCCACTTCCTCTAGACTGTCTTATGTACTCTCTGAGAAACAGAAATCCCACTTTGGTGATGACCATTCTAACAAAAATATAGTAAGCTGTACACGTGACATTAAAAGAGTGACTAATATGGAGCTGGCCCCATGGTATAGTGGTCATGCTAAGCATGCTCTGCCTTGGCAGCCCAGGTTCACAGGTTCGGATCCTGTGCACGGACCTACACCACTCATCAGCTATGCTATGGTGGCATGCCACATACAAAATAGAGGAAGATTGCCACTGATGTTAGCTCAGGGATAATCTTCCTCAAGCAAAATAAGAGGAAGATTGGCAATGGATGTTAGCTCAGAGTGAATCTTCCTCATCAAACAAAAAAGAGAGAGAGAGTCAGTAATGTGACCAGCATCATCCAGAAAGGAATAGACAAAGGTGTACATGACTTTAAAATCCTATTTCTAAATTCCTGCTCTTTGGCTCAGAGTAATAGTTTTCTCTGCAGCTGGAACATGCATTATTTGTCTCCCTTTTATTGGTGTGAGTCAGAATGTAATTGTTATGGATGCCTTGTGTAGATCTCTTAGCATCTCACCATAAAGAATCCTATGGGATATTCAACATTTCCCAGTTGTCTTTGTCCCCTGGTTCTTTTGCCCAAGTTTTTCCAATTTAGATTGTTTCCTTGAGGAATCATGCCTCCCATTCTTTGCAAGACTTCTTTCTTGTGGATCCATCTACCAGATCCTTCTATGGAACAATATGGAGGTGCTGCTGGGGAAAGAAGGTCCAGATGCCTTGGCATTTTTGTTTCCATATAATAGACACCCACTGAAACCAGCTAAAGGGCATCGTGAGCTGTCCTTGACTCTCCAGAGCACAAATAGCATTTATCTCTGGGCAGCGGGCAGCGCCAACGCGGGTTTTTGTCAACCTGTCAATTTTTTTTTTCTTAAACAGAAAGCAGAGTTCAGTAAATAAAGATAAATGATTGTGCTCCTTCTCTGCAGACCCTGGAGCTAAACTGAACAGGCCTCTTATGGTTTGGCCCTGCTTCATTGACTGTTCAGACAGCCCAGTAATACGACAGATGTACCCAGCCGTTCCCTCTTCCCCGCTGTCCATTAGATTATGTTCATTTTGTCTGAGATGCCATTAGAAGTCTCAAGGTCAAAGAAGTCACAGGGAAGAAAAGAGAATGACTAATTTTTTCCTACAGCCCTTCATTGCCCAAAGAGCCTCCAGACAGGTGGGCTCCCGCTTTGTGAGGGGTACAAAGAGGGGGGCTTCATGCAATTTACTTGAAATAAAATGCAGGTGTGCAATTAACCCAGACACACTTCTGGCAACCAGCACAGCCCGGCACTGGAAGTTTTATTTGAATCAGGGGAAAATGTTATTTGGGATATTTTCCTAAATGACAAATGAATGGTTTGTCTGCAACAATATGTCGAGGAAGAGTTTGGCGAGGAGGGGGCTTACATTTCTTTCTTTTCCTTTTTTTAAGAAAAAAAGATAATAGCATTTTGATCCAGTGATTCCCTTGAGATTTCTTGAGGATATCATGCAAATAGGGAATTTGTCCCTGCTTAGCATCTGTGATTATGCACGTAATGGTCCTTGAATTTATATAGTGCGTTACTCCTGAGCTCAAAGCACTTAACGCATATGGCCACATCATTAACACTTAAAATCATAGAATGTGAAAACTGGAAGAGACGATGAGGATCACCTGCTTCAACTCCTCCATAGACAGAAAAACACTCAGCGATGTTACATGGGGTCCTTTACTTGCTTAATGCATGTGAGGCCGATTATCTCTCTAAATGATGAAGTGGGCTACATTTTCTTCATCTCTAAAAGCCCCCACAGCATCTAGCATAAGCCTGGGCACAAGAGAAACAGAGGCGAGCCCTACTATTGGCTGGTAGGTAGAATTATAGAGTCAAAGAGTTGGAAAATCAAAGACCACGTAATCTCTCCAGAAATCCAAGAGTTCTGCCCCAATGTCCAGAAAGGGAGTGCACAAAGGGGAAGTTCTGTAGGAAAGCTCCAGCTTCCATCACCATTTAACCAGATCGACTCTCATTTAATTTTTAAATATTTTGTAAGATTATATGACATGAGATTATAGTTTGAAGAAAAGTTCTCTCCACTGCTTAAAAAAAAAAAAAAAAAACTTAGAGAAATCTTCATATAGCCTCCAGAGAGATTATCATCTAATTGTCCCTTAAGCAAGTACTGGAAAAAACAACAGAATTTAACTCCTTTTCTGTTAACATCTTGTTGAGTTGGGGCTGTGCAAAGCAAGGTATGACCAAAACTACAGAGTGATCATATGTGTGCTTCTGTTGCTTTTGCTCCTATCCAGTTGCATCCAACAAGCATTTATGGAGAATCTTGTTGTGGTTATCATTGCGCTAGAATGAAGGCTGTGTGGAGTACCAGAAAATAAACTCTAAATGAGCTTTGAATGTATTTGAGCAGAGGAAATTCGTAGCATGCATAAATAGCTACACATTTGAGAATATAAGTGCCAATGTGCATAGTTCAAGACATAACAAACAAAAGATAAATTAGGAGAAAAGAGGGAATTTGAATTGAATTTTGTTGTACTTGGAAGAGATAGATACCATTTCTTTATTACACAGGTAAGCAGAGGCCCAGGGAAATAATGTGATATGCTCAAGATGGTCTAACTCAGAAGAAACACAACTTATACTGCTCCACACATCTCCCCACCTCCAGTTTAGTGTTCTTTTGTACATTATGCTGTCTTCTTTAGACAATGAAGAACTAGACTCTGAGAAGAACACAGGGTTTAAACTTGTAAAGGAGACAGGAGAGCTCCTTCAGTGCAGGAGGAAGAATCAAGATGTAGGGTTCAGTGGGCCATGGCCAACTTGGCTGGTAAAGGAAGTCAGACGACCGTAAAAAACAACTCCATTCAGCAAACAGTCATCGGGTAAGATCCTTGTGTAAGGCACTGTGCAGGATGCTGTGGGGGCAGCAAAAAAAAAAAAAAAAATGGCAATGCAGTTTCTGTCCTCAAGGAACCCTCTAGAGTAGGGGAATGAGAAATACTCACAGACCTCTACAATTGAAAGTAACATGCATGCCATGATGGAGGGGCAGTAACAGTGCTTGGCAGACTGAGAATATCTACATACTAATGACTATCAAATCTCATCCAGATTTAGCCACTGTGTTCCAGACTCATACATCCAGCTGCCTGTTAGCATCTCCACCTGGATGTCTTATGCTCTCAATTTCAAAAGTCCAAAACTGAATTCATTGATGCCCCCTCTTCCTACACCTTCCATCGTGGTCCTCCTCCTGAGTTCCTCATCTCAGCAACACATCTCAGTTGCTCATCTTAGAAAGGAGAAGCATCACACCCCACATCACCTATGCAGTTACTCAAGCCAGAAACTTGGGAGTCATCCTGACTCTTCCCTCTGCTTCACTCCTTGCATTTAGCCAACTCCTGGTGGTTTAGTTTCTTAAATAGTTCTAAAGCTTTGTTTATTTTTCTCAAGACCCACTGCCAATGTCTTAGCCCAAGGTGACATTATCTCCTGGACTGTTACACAAGTGTCCTAGCTGGTCTTCCTGCTTCCTGGCTTCTCCTCTCCAATCTAAGATATACGTTAGAACTTGAATGATCATTCTTTAACTCATGTCTAATTGTATCTTTCCTTTTACCACGGCTCTTAGGATTAAGTAGAAAACTGCGTCACATGTACAAAGTTTTTCCCCATTTTCCCCTACTCACCTCCCCAAAATCATTTCTCACCAATTTTATCCCCCCTTGCACTCTCCCATGTTAATGTTCCCTTAATTTGGGGTTCTGTTGGATTCTTGATATTCCCATATTTTATTCCCATTGCCCGTAACATTTCCATATTTGACTCCCTAGTGTACACTTCCCACACACAGGCAATACAGACACAGACACAGTTCACAAAGCTAGCTCCAATTCATCTTCAGATTTCAGCTTAAATTGCACTTTCAGCCAGAGTTTGCCTAACCCTAGACTAAGTACAGACTTTGTTTCCTAATCACCTTAGTTGCTCTGTCATAATACGTACCACACTTTCTAGTAATTTTTTTAAATGTCTGTCTTCCTCATCAAACTGGAGGATCTGACTTGTCCCCTGCTTTATCCCTGATGCTTAGAACAATACATGCTCATAGTGCTTAATAAACATTGAATGAATGAATGATTACTTGGTGATATCCACAGCATTTAATCTCAGGTAATCGTCTCCAAAGGTTTAAAGGAGGACACTCTTTAAGTGAAAATTAGGTGTGCTGGAAGCAACTTAAAAGGTTCTTATCCCAGCGGGCTGGTGCTGTGCCTGGATCAGACCACAGCTGAGATCGTCATTTTACCGAGCATTAAATTCATTCACAAATGTTAATGGGTCTGAAAAAAAATAATTACAATGGTAACAAATTAGGGGTCTGTTACACTAACTAACTTTTCTCTATTAACACAGAATTTACTTTGAAGAGCAGAAAGAGCCAAGAGAGCAGATTTCATAATTGCAGAACTTTATTTTCACTTTGCTCTAACTTTCCCAGTGAAACAGAACATAAAGAAAGCCTTTTGCAAATGGATAATTACACACCAGATCTCAGGATTATGAGATGCCGTGTAACCTTTTCTCCTCCTTCTCTAATGTGACTGAACACCATCATAGAGCTATTCTTGCCCTTATGGGAAAAAAAGCACTTTATCTTCATATCTAATAGCATGATTTCATGTTTATTAACATAGACCCATAAAATTTATAATTTTTCAGCACCTGAAGGGACCATACGGATCAGCTAACCCAAACTTCTATTTTTAAAAGCTGAAACTAAGGGGCTGGCCCCGTGGCCAAGTGGTTAAGTTCACGCGCTCCGCAGCAGGCGGCCCAGTGTTTCGTTCGTTCGAATCCTGGGCGCAGACATGGCACTGCTCATCAAACCATGCTGAGGCAGCGTCCTGCATGCCACAACTAGAGGGACCCACAACAAAGAATGTACAACTATGTACTGGGGGGCTTTGGGGAGAAAAAGGAAAAAAATAAAATCTTTAAAAAAAAGGCTGAAACTAAGGTCAAGAAAAGTTGAATGACTCCTTCTAATACGAAAATTCTGGAATAAGAGAAACCTACATCAAATGAACAGTAATGGCTGCCTTTCGGAGAAGCAGAGTGGAGGGTCATCTGTACTTATGGAAAGAGAAGATGCAGTAGAAACAAGAGTTAAATCAAAGGCAAATCAAAATTTGATTCACAGTTCTGCTTATTGGTTCACACGATTTAAGACAAACCACTTATTTAACATTTACCCTGCCCAGCACACACAGAAAGGTAAGATACTATAAGGTTAGGAACATAGACTATGGAATCACATAGACTTACCTTCAAACCAAAATGAATCCCAACCCCACCACTACAGCAGTTCTCTTGATGGATGTCCCAGTTGCTCATCACACAAAGTTTCATCTATATATCATGTTTGGCTAACTTTGGCAATTCTCTCCATTATCATTATTGAAGTGTCCAGAGTTAATCATGCACGTGGGCAAACTCCTGGAGAGCTCTGTGATGATGATCTTTCAGAAGGGTTCTCCCCCTCACATCTAAGTGTTCGGAAAATTTTGAGTAATTCCAAATCTTTAGATTTAAAACCCTGTTACCCAGGACTTCAATTTGTATCTGGGTGATGCTTATATGGAAGGCTTATTTGGGTAAACTTGCAGTTCAATTGGTTGTTTGGAGTAACACAGACCAAACAACAGGTTGACTGAATCTTAGTTTTTCAACTTGTTGTATTTGACCTTGTCCATTTCAAAAGCTGTCCACAGGCAAGTAAATTAGTTCACGTGTCTTACTAAACACAAAAATCCAATGCCTTGCAAAGAATCAAGACATCAGAAGATGCATCAGTAGAATTCAAGGAGTGAAAGATTCATATGATCTCTTCTTCATTTATCTGTTTAAGAAAGTCACATTTATATCTTTACAAATAGGATTTCAACTTTGGAAATCTTTGATAAACCCACTGAAACAACTCTTGTAAAAGTCAACAACAACGTTTATGTTGCTAAATTCAATGATCAAATTTTAAAGTTTCATCTAGCCCCTCCTAGTAGCAACGTTTGATACAACTAATTACTCCTTCCTTGAAATCGTTCCCTTTTTTGGCCTTTGGGTTACTGTATCTTATTTCATCTAGCATACTGATTGTTCTTTCTCAAATTCCTTTTCTACTTTCTCCTCATTTTAGCAAACTCTGGACATTGTCCTGTTACAGGGCTTACACTTTAGATATCTTCTTTATATACACGCATACCCTGAGTCATTGCATCCAAGGTTGTGGCTTTAAATATTATCTAAATGCCATTGGCTCTCATCTCAGACCTCTCCACTAGACTCTAAAATCTTATAACCAACTACCTTCTCAACATCTCCAATTGGACGTCTGACAGGCCTTAGACTTTAACCCGTATAAAGTAATAGTCTTCATTTGACTCCAAACCTGCTTCTCCTGCTGCCTTCTCCATCTCTGTAAATGACAGTTCTATTTTTCCATGTGTTCAGGTCTAAAAGCTTGATTTCTCTACTTAACTCATAACTTGCCTCCAATCCCAGAGCAAATCCCATTGGCTCCACTTTCAAAATTGAAAGAGAGTTAACCATTTTTCTAACTTTAATACAAACTACCATCATTCCTCAGCAAGAACATTGCAATAGCTTTTTAATTGGTCTCCTTACTTTTACCGACAGAAACTCAAATAATTACGTAAAAACTGAAGTCTGATCACAGCTCTTCTCTACCCAAATTTGTCTACTTCCCATTTCACCAAAGTAGAAGGCAAGTCTTCCCATGGGCTACTGAGTCCTATGTATTTGAGCTCCCACTATCTCACTGGACACATCTGCTGAACTCTTCCTGCTCTTCATTGTTCTCTAGCCATACAGGTTTTCCTCCTATTTTTCAAATGTTCTAAGTCACTCTGTCTCAAAACCTTCTCCTTTGCTATTTTCCTGGCTAAGAAAACTCTTCTCTTTGATATATAAATGGTTTACCCCCTCTTTCCTTAATTTCTTCACTTATCTCCAAAAAACATTGTCTCCCCACTCTTCCTATGCTCATTTTTCTCCATTGCACTTGTCATCAACTGATTTACTCACTTATTATCTGTCTTTCCCCATAAGCTCCACCAGAAGGTAAGTTCTATATAAGCAGACATTTTATTTTGTTCATTACTAATCCTCAATACCTAAAATAGTGCCTAGCACATACTAGGTGTGTAATGAAAATTGTCACGTTTGAATGAGTGAATAAATGAATGGTAATTGTATTAATAAATGTTAATTTGAACCTAAAAATATCATGATTTCTTTATAGCAAATACTGCAAAGACTCACAGCAATTTGGGCTCAAATTATTAGTCAAGATACTTGTGGTATAATTTGAGGACTATTGGGAAAATTCTCTAGCCCAAGAACCCTTAAATTGAATAGTATTGGGGCTTAAATTTCATCTCCAAATGTTAAAAGCTCAGGGAAAATCTATCTCCTTCATGAAACAATGGAAGCAAAGGCTGACATGTTGTCTTGCATCCCATTTTGACCATAGTCAGAAAAAAAAATTCCTCTAGTTATGGTCACAAAATAAAGGGAATCTTCAACGTTTTTCATAGACATGACATTTTAACCAAAAAGAAAAGGTCCTTGCCTTTCCTACACTGATGTATAAAGACAAGTCATGATCTTGGTGCATATGATAATCACCTGAGGCAATAGCCGATTCTTCACCATCATTCCAAGGTAAATATGGTGATTTCAGTTAATTTTGCATGTCGTTTTTATCTTTTAAATACTTGTGTTTTTTTGACTTAGTGAACCAGTTCTTAAGTCTGACTCTTTTTGCAAGTAAATATTTCCTTTTCTTTCCTCCTAGGCATCCTACAACCAAGCAGAGGTGATGGATGGAATCACCATAAATTTCTCCTCTGAACCCCTCAGCATTCTGGTCAGTACTAAACAATAGTAGTACTAATACGAATACCTACTGATATACTCTCTCATAGTATTTACTGTAATGTCATGACTTTCCATCAGAGTGATTACCATATTACTCTCCACACACTAGCTACACAATACATATTTGTTAATTTACATGTACTATGGTATTCTTTTAAAAGACCTGGATTTGGAAGTTAAAGGAACTCTGTTCATATTCAGGGTGTGCTGCTTATTAACTGGAAAATCTTAGTCAGGCAGCTTAATATCTCTACATTGAGAATTTCTCATTATCACTGAGATAATGATGTCTGTCTCCATTCACAGGGCTGCAGTGAGGAATAAAAGAGGTCATTCATGTGAAGCTCACAGCATTGTGCACCTTGTACCTTGTAGATATCTGTGCTATTGGTTGAATTTGAATCTGACTTAATCTTCCCTAAGACTGTAGCCTATAGAGCCCGAGTTCTCAACCCTGGCCATGTGCTAGAATCTCTGAATAGATTTTATAAAGCACTGATCCTCTGGCCACACTCCACATTAATTAGATTCTCAGAAAAAAAAAATCTAGTCATAGGTAATTTTTCAAAGCTGTCCAGGTGATTCTAATATACAACGAAGGGTGAAAATCACACTGCTGAAATCGGTCTGCCTAAATTCAGATCCAAGCTCCACAACTCACTTGCTATGTGACTTTGGTCAAATAAATTCTTCCCTCTAGGCTTTAGTCTCCCAATCTGTACAATGGGGTTAATAATAGTACCTTTTTCACAGGGTTGTTATGAGGATTCAAAGAGATAATCCATGCAAAGTGCTTAAAACACCATCTACTACATACTTAAAGCTCAATAAATGAGATCTAATATTATTAATAAAATTCACCTCTATTTCATTTCTCTCAAGGACAGAGATTGTGCCTTGTGTTCATTACAGAAATGAGATCATGTAACTAATGCATGCTCCATTCATGATTATAGAGAAGTTATGGTCTTCTTTTGTCTACTCAGTATTGCGTAATCCTACAGAATAGAATCTCAGTGTAAACCACTATCCACTCATAGCTCAGAGAAGATCAACTGGGAACCACTTGTGGTAAGACATTCACCTGGGAAATAAATGAGAACAGGAATATCACATAGGGAAATGAGATCACACAACCTCACGATGTTGCCCTTTGCTGGGCTTAGTGGGAAGCAAACGGGAAGGGAAGGGAAGGATGTGTTTTAACATATTTAAATTATGGAAAAGAGCAATCTGGAGAAATCCTAGTCTTCATCACAGGGCAATATCGACAACAGGGTGGGGAATACCTGGAAACTTACCTATACTTCTTTGACATAAAGATTGAGCATTCTATTACATAAGTAGAACATTAACAAGATGATATTAAAAACCCACTGGTGACCTATGTTTCAATCTTTAGAGCAAAACTTATCAAGAAGGACACACTTTATTATGGCTAAATGACGCTTTCTTCATTATATTGACACTTTACAAATTCAGAAAGAAACACTAACCTCACACCATTTGTTTTCCTCAGACAGTTCCAAGAAGAAAAATACCAAATAATTATATTCTTGTTACTCCCCAGAATTTTCATTTGATATTCAATATGAAGACTAATTTGAGAAGTGGAAAATAATTTCTCTTCACCTATCTGATACAGTTTACTTTTATTATCCAAGCTCTTTACTGAAAATTCAATAGAATGCTTATAGCCTACCATTTAATCTATGAACTTTGCATTCTGTTAATTCCCACACTAACTACATAATACAGGGAGAGAGTTTTTCAAAAATTGAGTTTGTAGTAACAGTAACTAAGTTGACATACGGTGAATTGTTCTATTTTCTGTCATTTTTTATTGAAAAAACATGATGCTTACTACATTATAGTAATGATGATGATTATTTCCAACATATTTAATAAAGTGCTTTAGATTTGACTATTTCTATTAAATTAACCAGATGGTGGTAGCACTTAATTTCACCCAAAAATGTACATTAATTATTAACAATAAATGTAGGGCAAAACAACAGACTTCAGTAATATAACTGCACATCTGCAAAGGAGATTGTTGGTGATTTGAAAATGCTAATTCTGTGATTAATCTTCCATTTGGCTACTGAGCAGCAGAAGTCGTGCAAACAACAAAGCTAAGATGAATGATGGAGCACACCGACTTCAGAGCGGATTCTGATCTCAGACAGCAGGAAATTTTGGTAGGCAGTAAGAACTTCTCACCAAAAGTATGTACTTTTATCACAGGACCATTTGGAGGAAGGTGTGTTCTGTTGTCTCTATTTGAGGCAACTGTCCCTGAGACAACATAGGAAATCTTTTCTTCCTTCTTTCCAAAGACTTGAAATCCACCATCCTGTAATCTCTCCCTTCACAGAATTACTATTTTCACATAGCCCGATATCTCCTTTCCATGATGCAAGGAAGATTATCCTCTACGGTTACAAAACCCTGGTGCCTCCACATCTGGAATACAGCATGTAGTTCTGGGCACTTCACCTCAACGGAGATAGAACATCAATGGAAAAGTTCCAAATAATCAAGTGGACTGATTAAGGACCTTATGTGGGAGGACAGACTGGGAGAAAAGGACCCTTCCATCTGCAAACACAGATTGAAGGGAAATACAATCAGTCTTTAATACTACAAACAATGAATAGATCAACTCCATATCAGATGAACTGAACACATCTCAGATGTCAAACACACAGATAATCAAGAACAGTTCATATTGTTACCCTTTTGAAATAGACATATTTTATAGCTTAAAAAAGTAGATTGAGGGCTGGCCCCATGGCCTAGTGGTTAAGTTTGGCCTGCTCCACTTCGGTGGCCTGTGTTTAGTTCCCAGGCATGGACCTATACTATTCATTGGTGGCCATGCTGTGGCAATGACCCACATGCAAAGTAGAGGAAGAATGGCATAGATGTCAGTTCAGGGAAAATCTTTCTCAAGCAAAAAGAGAAATATTGGCAACAGATATTAGTTCAGGGTGAATCTTCCTCAGGAAAAGAAAAAAAAAGTAGATTGGAGGCAATTTTTTTTTAGAGGCCCTCTTTGTTTTATTTTTTTTATTTTTTAATATTGGCACCTAAGCTAACAACTGTTGCCAATCTTTTTTTTTTTTCCTGCTTTTTTTCCCAAAATCCCTCCTGTACATAGTTTTATATTTTAGTTTTGGGTCCTTCTTGTTGTGGCATGTGGAACACCGCCTCAGTGTGGCCTCACGAGTGGTGCCATGTCTGCGCCCAGGATCTGAACTGGCAAAACCCCAGAAAGCCGAAGCAGAGCACTTGAACTTAACCACTCAGACACGGGCCCGGCCCCTGGAGGCAAATTTTAAAAGTACCCTTTCTAGAACTTCCTGCTCTTTGCAACCCAAGAAAGAATAGAAAGTGAAAGTATAACTTTAGAAAGTTTCCACCTTAATTCTCAGAAAATACGTCCCTAGTGAGTTATAAGCTGTTTTAGGAAAATAATTAGCCAAAGATAATTAATAGCTTATTTTTATAAGGCAATGTGTGAACATCTTAGACTCTAACAGTCAGTCAGAAGGGATATTTAACAAAGTCCCTGAATTTTCTACTCAGGAAAAATCTTAATAATAATCACAAACAACAAAATTGACGAAACTTTAGGTAGATTGACTAATTTGAAAAAAGAAGATTAAAAATTGCTAAAATTAGGAATAAAAGAGAAGACATTACTATCAGCCTATATAAAGGATTATATCACTATAAAAAAGACAATGAGAACATATGATGTGCAATTTATAACAAAAAATTTGCTAACCTAGATAAAATGGACAATTTCTCAGAAAGAAACAAACTATTAAAACTGACTTAAGAAGAAGTAGAAAATCTGAATAGACCTGTAACAAGCACAGAGATTGAATCCGTAGTCAAAAAAATTCCCACAAAGAAAAGACCTTGACCAGATAGTTTCACTAGTGAATTCTACCAAACATTTAAAGAATTAACAGCAATCCTCACAACCTCTTGCAAAAACAGAAGAGGAAAAACTTTCCAACTCATTCTATGAGGCCAGTATTACCCTGATACCTAAACCAAAGACATCACAAGAAAAGAAAACTACAACCCAATATCCATTATAAATATAGATGCAAAAATCCTCAACAAAATACTGACAAACCAAATCCAGCAACACGTAAAAAGGTTTATACACCATGACCAAATGGGATTTATGCCAAGAATGTAAGCTGTGAAAATCAATGTAATACTGCCATACTAATACATATTAACAGAATAAAGGACAAAAACCACATGATAATCTCAATCAGTGCAGAAAAAGCATTTGATAAAATCCAGCACCCTTTTCTCATAAAAGCACTCAACAAAACAAGAATAGAATGTAACTTCCTCAACTTCATAAAGAGTGTCTTTAAAAAACTCACAATCAGCATCATACTCAATTATGAAACATTGACAGCTTATCCCTTTAGGTCAGCAACAAGAAAAAGATGTCTGCTTTCACCACTCTATTCAATTGTAATGGAGCTGCTAGCCAGAGAAATTAGACAATAAAAAGAAATAAAAGGCATCCAGATTGGAAAAAAGAAGTAAAACTAAATCCATTTGTGGATTACATAATCTTGTATGCAAAATTGTCAGGAATACACAAAAAAACTACTAGATTAATAAAGAAATTCAAAAGGTTAAAAGATACAAGATCAATATACAAAAATGCATTGTGCATTATAATACGTTAGCAAAGAAAAATCCAAAAGGAAAATTAAGAAAACACTTCCATTTACAATAGCATCAAAAAGAATAAAATATTTAGTAATGAAAGTAACAAAAGAAGTGCAAGACTTGCACACTGAAAACTATAAAACATTGATGAGATAAATTAAAGAAGTCCAAATAAATGGAAAGATATCCTGTGTTCATGGATTGAAAGACTTAATATTGTTAAGATGACAATACTCCCCAAATTGATGTACAGATTCAATGTAATCCCCATCGAAATTCCAACTAACGTCTTTGAAGAAATTAACAAGCTGACCCTAAAATTCATGTGGAAATTCATGGACCCAGAATAGCCCAAACAATTTTGATAAAGAAGAGCAAAGTGGAAAGACTCGTAATTCGATATTTCAAAACTCATACTACAAAGTTAAGATAATTAAAACAGGCTTCTACTGGCATACCAGTAGACACATAGATCAATGGAAAAGAAGTGACAGTCCAGAAATAAACTCTTACATTTGTGGTCAATGATTTTCAACTAGGGTGCCAGAACAATTCAATGGGGCAAGAACAGTGTTTTCAACAACAGTAAATTGAACTTGGACTCCTCACCTCACATCATACACAAAATTAACTCAAAATGGATCATAAACCCAAATGTAAAAGCTAAGACTACAAGACCCCTAGAAGAAAACATAAGAGTAAATCTTTGTGACCTTGGATTAGGCAATGGTTTCTTAGATGTGACATCAAAAGCATAGGCAACAAAACAAAATACAGATAAAGTGGACTTCATCAAAATGAAAAATTTTTGTACTTCCAGGGACACCATCAGGAAAGTGAAAAGACAACCCAAAGAATCAGAGAAAATATTTTCTAAACATATATCTGATGATGATCTAATATCCAGAATATATAAAGAACATTTAAAACTCTTAAAACAATAAAGAGACAGACAAATAACCCAATTAAAACTTTGGCAGCACATTTGAAAAGACATTTTTCCAAAGAAAATATACAAACGGCAAATAAGCACATTAAAAGATGCTGAACACCAAACACCACTAGGCATTAGGGGAATGCAAACCAAAAGCACAATAAAATATTTCTTCAATAGGATGGCTGTAAACCAAAAGATGTACAATAACTAACATTAGTGAGGATGTGGAGAAGTTGGAATACTCATTCGTTGCTGGAGGAAATGTAAAATGGTAAAGCCACTTTGGGAAATAGTTTGTCAGTTACTCAAAAAGGTAAACGGAGTTAGATACTCCAAGGTATATACCCAAGAGAACTGAAACATACATTCACACAAAACACACAAATGTTCATAGAAGCGTTATTCATAATAGCCAAAAAGTGGAAACAACCCAAGTGTCTATCAGTTGATGAATGGATAAACAAAATGTGGTATAAGCCATATAAGAGAATAATACATGGCAGTAAAAATGCATTAAGCACTGATACATGCTACAGTATAGATGAACCTTGAAAGCATTATGCTAAGTTTTTTTTAAGTCAGCGCAAAAGGAACACGTAATGTGCAATTCCATTTATATGAGAGGCTCAGAAGAGGCAAATTCACAGAGACAGAAAGTAGATTAGTGGTCACCAGGTGCTGTGGGGAGGGCATGATGGGAATGACTGCTAATGAATACAGAGTTTCTTATAAAGGTGCTGAAAATCTTCTGTAATTACATAGTGTTTTGCACAACCTATAAATATATTAAAACTACTGAATTGTACACTTTAAATGCATGAATTTTAAGGTATATAAATTATATCTCAATAAAAAATAATCACATATTACTTATGCTTGTTTCTAAGTTTACTATTTCATGGGTACAACCAGAAGTGGAGCTCCTTTCAGACCATTTATCACTACCTTCCCCTTTTTAGGCAACTGGGAAAAAAGAGGATTATCCAAAGTAAAACTCTCTGAAATGGCTTGTCTCTTAAGGTATCTGCCACAACTGTTATAACCAAGAATAGTGATAATGATATAATGATAACACCTAATCGCAACTGTTCTTTTAACATTAGGGACCCGGAATAATAAAATCCCTCTAATAGTGATTGCGAAATAGTCAATAAGAAGAAAATTATGACATGGTTCGAGACATGAAGACTTTAGAATATCCTATGTTTATATTCTCTTCCCTTCTTATAACTTTTAAATATTCTAAGGGAGATATTTTTGCTGTTCTGTGCTGTCATAGTATGGCTTATCAAGTCCATTTGCTAACATACTAAAATTAAGTTGCATGATCAGCCCAGTGTCGCAGCAGTTAAGTTCATGCACTCTACTTCAGCGGCTCAGGGTTCGCCTGTTTGGATCCCTGGTACAGACCTACACAATGCTTATCAAGCAGTGCTGTGTCAGGCGTCCCATATGTACAGTAGAGGAAGATGGGAACAGATGTTAGCTCAGGGCCAATCTTCCTCAGAAAAAAAGAGGAGGTTTGGTGGTGGATGTTAGGTTAGGGTTAACACCCTCCCCCCAAAAAATGAAGTTGCTCCTATGGCTTGCTTTTCAGGTCTGTCTTAGGGGACATTAGCTTGTCCAAAGCACCATGTGCCTTAACAAAGGTTAATTTAAACAACAAAAAATGTTTCTCTAGTCAAGATAATCGTGAATTGTCTCTATTGCTAGTCTGTTATAGTTAAACATAGAGGGTTGTCTTAACCTCCAGGAAATCCCCATGGTGTGTTACAATCCACACATTTTGAGGACAAGAAACACTAGGAACCATGCAGGCAAAGGAGTAGGACAGAGACATGGGGAACTTTAATGGAGATTCTGGTCTCTCTGAGAAAAGTCAAAAGTCCAATGGGCTGTGTTCTAAGGGGAAAGTAAATTATGGACTGGGTTTGGTCAGGAATCCTTCTATTTGGCCATCTCTCCATGAATCCATCCATCCATCTCTTTGTTCAGTATCCCACTATGTTGTAGGCACTAAAGTAGGAATTGAGCATTCAATAGCTAAAGAGGCCAGATTTGAGGGGAGAAAAAAGTAGACATTATAGCAGGAATCCAGGTAATTTTGAAGCTAGGCAGATACGGTCCCAAATAATAAATTCATTGCTGCAAAACCTTGTCAATAACAGAGTATCAAAAGATACCAAGCCTTGTGCTTTCTCCTTTTTGTACATTAACGCATTTCACTCTCACAGAATGTGAGATGGGCATTATATTTTACAAATAAAAAATATGATGATCAAGGAAATTAAGTAACTTGTCCAATGTGATTCAACTTGAAAGAGACAGAAAGTGGATTCTGACTCCAAAGCCCATGATCTTTCTGTTATACCACACTAGGCACAAGATTCCCCTCTACAGCAGGTCAGGCAACCCTAACCAAGCTGGAGCTCAAGACAGAGTTACAGTTCCAGAAAGGAAAAGGATTGCTATGTTACAAAGACGAGGTCATCATCTGATAGATTACCTGGCATATCAGTACACTGGAAATCAAGTGCCACCAACTGATCAGCTAAAGTCACTGATGCTGGAATCTGCTGGTCCAGACCATCTCAAGAATTTTGTAGAGGTGATCTCAATGGGGGAAGGACATCATTAATTCCAGCTGAAAGGGATTGACACGGTGGCCTATTAGAAACAAGGCCTGAGATGCAATTCATTCTAGGTACTCAAAGCAATGCTCAAATCCTTACATTCTCACCGAAAGTTTAGATTTTCTTCTCTGAAATGTCTTCTAGTGTTAAAAGAGACATTTATCTTTCTTCCTCCAATATAGAAACAACGCTTCTTTGAGCTACAGCCAAGGAGTAAACACCAACTTTAACTTATTTGCTGTTGCAATGAACATTATCCTGATTTGATAACTCTTAATGAAGACAGCAGACATCAGTGATACAGACAAACCACTGGGTTGAAAACAGAAATATCAACATAGGCACAATCTCCTAATTTTCTCATCTTTGGTGTAGATTAGTTGGCTAATGGACTTGAGCCAGGATATCTACACAGACAAAACAAAGTGGATAATTGAGCAATTATCTGATGAATTTAAACACTAAAGAAAGTGACTTTGGATAATTAAGATTTTGTTCTAAACTGATGGAGCATCTTTCTTTAGGGAAAATTCATGGAGACAGGAGCAGAAATAGGTGTGTGTATTTGCCTTTTCCCATTGCGTTTTAGAGCAGCCTAAAGAGACTTAGCAGGGTTGAAAGAGGGACCCAAAGTCTAAGCTGCTTTCTACAAGCTACATGATTAAAAATGCCTCTCTGCTGCCATCATTGAGAGCCGGGATACAAATAGAAATAAAACAGACGGAATCTGAGCTTCAGCCCTTTTCTGGAAACTGAATGCTTATGATTTGAGAGAGAACCAGTCTCCCTCTCTCGGTGCAATCTGGGTTCCAAACCTTGTAGTTGCAATGATGTAATGTATCGAGATAGTGCCAGGATCCACCACATCAGCACCCTTGGTTTGAGGAAGCACCAGCCACTCACATGGCATGATGGATATGGGAGGTGAGGGTGTTGGGATCTAAGCCTTGCCATAGGACACTGGCCCATAACTGGTTCCCATGGAGCTATAAAGGCAGCCAACTGTTTTGCAAGTGATCAGACTTGAACAGGTTAGCCCTTCTCTATCAGCATTATTATCCATGTTTGATGGATGAGAAAACTGAGGCATGGAGAGATTGAGTAGCTAGCTCAAAGACATACGTCAAAGAACTTGTAGAACCAGGGCCAAATCCCACGTCTGTTTGACTCCAAAATTGTTGTATTCTGATGACCTCACATATTCCTAAAAAACCTATTCCCACAAAAGTGAAAATGAAATATAGCATTACATAATTTATTACCTCTCTTGGGGATGTTTTCACTGCTATATTAGATAAGGCAGTTAGCTTATTATATTATGATAGACATTCCCTAATCACATCATAGAATATCCAGGTATGACTGGCTTATTGGACCAGAATGATCCAGCCTGCCAAACAATGTAGCAGAAACTGTTCCCCAGTACTCAAAATGGAAACTAAGAATTAAAACCAGACACAAAGAGTATAGAATGTTACATTGGTGTAGAAGACAGAAAATTATCTGAATTATTCAAGTAAACACAATCATATGCACACACTAATTCAAATATTCCAACCAGGTCAAAATATAAATTTTAACTCTGCTTTCGTGGATAAAAACAGATTGAACACCGGAAGTTCTATATGACCAAACCTTATAACCTTAATGGGAAAAATTAAACTTCCCATTGACCACGCAATTTACAGCCATGTTCAACTCTCTTGGACATTATCCGTATCAACACAGCCAAGATTGTTCAAAGTTTGCATACTTCTCCAAAAACAATAATCAAAACGTAAACAAAAAAGACATGCGCAGATGCTGTATTTCCGCAGATATTTAATGCAGACTTTTTACATCTTCAGTAACTAGTTAGCAAGAAACCATACAGCAAAAGTTGGAGAAGGGAGTGGTTAGGGATGAACATCAATTCTCAGAAAGAAGCATACTAGCTTCTAGAACCACCTAGGGAGTAAAAGCAGCTCAGAATGGTACATCTATATGTCTAGTACCAAGTATAACAAATATCCAAGTGGAAAATGTTTTGTCCTAAACTGAGAAGTTAAGAGTATTGAGTGATTATATTCACTCAGATCTTTTCATGTGAAGGGCAAATGTTATAGAACTTTTATGTTAGGATCTGTTTTCCAAGGATAACTCAGAAGTTCTCTCTTTTGGAAAATTATGGCCAATGAATTTTAAAAAATTAAAACATCCTGACTTGAAAAGCAAAGCATGAAATGAATGACACATAAATTTCAAGAATGAGAGGGAATTATATGTCATATGTAATAACCAGTGGCAATACCAGGACACTAGACTGGGCAAGAATTACTATGAAAAATTGCCTGGTTTAAATAGCAATTAAGGATTTAATGGGGGAAAGTAATCAGGAATATGGGTGATCTAGCCAGTAAAAGAGCATTAAGTGGGTAATACAGTACTCAAAATATGCCCTGTGAATATTCATGAGTTGATCTTATTGTGACTTATCTACATGGTGACATTTTTCAGTAGGAAAACATTTGACTAAAAGAAAATAGCTCCTGAGCTTCTGAACATTTATAAAATTCATACTGTAAGGGAAGCAAAATTAAGCGCTATAAGTAAATGATGGACAGTTGGATAAACTCTTGGTGAATAGAGACTATGCAATTTAAGATGGCGATTTACCACTTCTGGAGAATCCGTGTGGTTTGACATATTCATCCCAATAAATAGAAAACACATGAAAAGTGATTGGTTTAAAAAGATAGAAATATCTTCCTGGCCTAACTCTCAAACATTTTTGCCTATGCTTCTTCACTTAAAATAATTGCTTTCATCAAAAATAGAAAAAGACTATAAAGAAGCTTCAGATAAGAAAAAGTGTTCATGTCCAAGTTAAGGAAAGTCTGCTCTTTTGCTCTTGTGATGCTATCTGGAGGGAAACAAACAAATAACCATAACAGAAACAGAAGCCGCAACAAAAGTCCACTCGAGGAATAAAGTATCAGCTGAGGAAAACGACATAATTTCAGAGCACCCAGTGGCTATGGAAACCAGAAGAACTAAAATACATGTGTGCAGGTGAAATGTTGGCTGCACTTAACTCGTGCAAAAGAACCTGCTGAGAAAATGCGTCAAGTTTGACCTGAATTAGCCAGACAGGCTGTCTAAAGCTGTGTCTGCATATCAGCAAATTGTGTGAGAACATTAAATAAATATATAAGTAGTTTGTTGTCATAGAACTTCCTTGAGAACATACTGTCAACACCACTTTCTTTTTACATCTCAGCCCCAAAACATGACAATCAGTCAGACTGAGAGGTTTTTCCAGAAACGTTCGTTTTTCTTTAGAAAGTAGCTGCCCATGTTTCTGGATCTGCAGGAGGTGGACCATGGATTCTTGATGTGCAGAGCTTAGCGGCGTCCACAAGCCCGCCATCTTCTTCTGAAGCTTCACCTTGCAGAGATGCTAATGAGGACTTCCAGCCAACTTTCCTTTCTCCTCTTGGCATCACAATCATGCATACATTCAGCATTCAAGATTTAAACAAAGGAACACTCCTCCAGCAACTTAATAGAAAGAAAAATCTTGATCATAGCCAAACAAACTGTCCCCTTCAGCCTCCAAAATAAGGCCAACTTTTCTCCATTCATATTAATTGAATTTGGGATTCACTCTAAGTTTTGTGCAGTACCATGAGGAAAAAAATGTACATTCCCACCCTGCCCCCTTGACCTTTTATACAGAAATTTGAGATTTGCAGATCTCTAAACTTAACTTGAAGATGAATTTCACTTAAAGGTATTGAAACTTAAGAAGAACTCCAAACATTCTTCATTTCCATCAAAAGTAAAATTCTTGGTCGGTTTGCTTCCTGGGGAAAAAAAAGTACATGATCACTAGGGAGATGGATACTTATAATTAATACACCCTGTGAATGTCAGCTTCAGCATAACTTTTCCCTCCACACTTGTCATGGTGTCGCATTCATCCTTGAGGGATCCATCAATTCACACACAAGCATCAAGAGGCCAGAAGGAAAGTTTGTCTTCATTTCTACCTTCTTTCCAAGGTTAACTACCTTCAGATCACATTCAGACTAAAATAAGAAACTCAGGTTTTTTGCTGAGGGTTTTAATTCTTAAATGTAAAAAGAAAAGAAAGAAAAATTAAGCCTAAAATGAGTGTGACGCTTATTCATGAAGGTCAAAGCAATTCTCAAGCTATCGCAGTGTTGGTGACCTTGAGCTATATCAGTTTACTGACCTTGATCTATAAAGGATCTGAGAAATGTACACCAAAGATACTGAATTCTTGCAAATATAATCATACATCTATACATTTCCACTAGCAAAAAAATCTGTATATAGAGTTATAAAATGGTAAATACATTGATTACAACAAAGCAAGGACAATGGCCCATGTCACTATGCTGAAGACCTCAGCCTAAAGGATGAAGATCTATCCTGCTGGTCAGAAAGTGTGAAAGTAAAATACGAGCAGAGCAAAAGTTGACCATTTTTTTGCTATTTGCTACCTTTGTATTGTTGTCCCCAAGCATTATACCAGTGCTTTCCTTAGTCTTGATTTGTATATAGCATTAAAAATCCTTGGTACTACATTTTAAAATATCATTTCTGTGAACTTCAGTTTAGCTTGGGACTTAGCTTTCTCGAAATCCTTTTTTTATAATTTCATGATTCTCTTTTGTATTTGCTCTTAGTCACACATTTCTTCTTTCTTATGTTCTTTTAATCTTTGATTTCATCTGATTTTAAAGCCAGCGAAGTCAAATTTTCTCTAAATGACTCTTCATGCTCTGAATGCATAATTTGAACTTTATTTTTCAGACTCTCTCATTCCTTCTTTAGCCACATGACTGCCTCAATACTAATTGAATGGTGTTTGTTTAATTCATAGTTTGAAGAGACTCTTCTAGTTTCTTCTCTCCTTTATGTTTTTTATGTCCCTTTCTCTGACTCTTCTTCCTCCTGCTCTTGGTACCCTACCACCAGCAAAAGCAACTACAGCTCTTCCTCCTGGATCTATCCTTGTCCTTCAGTCTCTTCCTTGGCAATATTATCCAATGCAATCTGACTAGATGCCCCACCAGCAACTCAAAATCCATATGTCCAAAACCTAGTTATTCAACCCTCCCCCCCATACCCCCCAAAACTAGTTCCTTTCTACAAGGTCACATTTCTCTTGTAACAAGCACAAACACTTCTACAAAGTCAGGTTACAAATAGTTAAAACCAAAAGCTTAGGGGTATTTAGAGTCCAAAAAGTGGATTGTCCCAACTTCCACTCCCAATCAGAGTGTACCAAGGCCTCTCGCTGACATTATTGCTCTTATTTCTTTTGGTCATACCAGGAATCTAAAACTGGGTCTCCTCAGGCAAGCTTGCTATGGACCCAGTCAGTGACAGAGGAAAATCTGGCATTGTGGATTCTCTAAGGGAGAAATACTCCATCCTCAGTGTCCTTCCGTCACTCTTTGACACTCCAGAGATTTAGATCCATTATCAGTCATGGGTGAGGAATGTAGGTATATGTGGTTTACAATGTCCTCCAGGTGATTCTGGTACAACTTTATCTTCTCCTTTCCCAGCCCCATTGGGCACCTCTAGGTTAGTATTGTCTTGTCTTACTCTTTATTATGAATTCCAGGATGCTATGATCACTTTGTCCCAAGGTTGTCACATTCTTTAAAATAAAAAATAGTCTGGAATGTTAATTTACTTCAACATCGAATAAAAATTAAATGGACAGTAGCTTATGCTAAGTATGTAGTTTTTAACTTTTAGAAAAATTAGTTCTTCCGTATATATATGACTATCCAATCCCTAATATAGACATTCTGTGATATGTATTTAAAAGTCATTGTCTACTTCTTCCCTTTGCATGAGTTCTGCAGCATACGCCTGCTGCATCATTGATTCTGGGTCGAATTCCTCTCATCTGAGCTTAAACGCTTCCCACCATATCTGCCACCCCTTTTCATTGTTTTTTTCACAGTTACAGACATTTTTTGAACTTTTTCTCTTCTTTTACCTATTAAACTATTGTAAGAACAAATTATGTCCTTCCATTCATAAATCTTACCCTGCTGAGTCTCAACAGAGACTTTGGCAATTATATTTTGTGCATGTGTGTTTAAATATCATTATCTTTGTTCTCTTCCACTCAAAGTAATTTCTTTACTTTGAATTCCCTACATTGTCTCAGATTTATCTTATCTCTGGTTTCCTTTGTCAGTTACATTTTAAAATTCAGATTCATGATGTTTCCATTGTCTCTACTGTACCGGAATGCAGAAAGGTAGTCTTCAGGTCCTTTTAATGTTTCCTCTAGCAGAGGGCACAATTTCACTTACCGCAGATGAAACTAGTACCAAACTGGGGGTAAAATAGACGTCAAGTACATCATTATACATTCCTACAACAGTTTTTGTCATTCCCAATATTTACTGAAGAGTCATATGAACTTTATAGCCTCATTAGCATCCTTGCAAGCACTACCTATAAATTTCCATGGAAATTCTCTTATTTCTGGAGTTTAGGAATGTAGATCCTGGAGAATAAAAGGAAAGAAGCATTCAATAAATGCAATTTCTGGTTCCCTCTCCTCTGTTTAGTCTGAGATAACTTAGTTTACTGGGCACCCAGGGCAGAGTGTTTAGTCAAAGTATTTACTCAAGTTGTCAGAGGCAAGAGACTAAGGAAGAGATTAAATTTATTGCAGAAAGACATGTTTTTACATAATCTAACTAGAAATTCCTTGAAAGCAGACACATGCTGGTAAAAACAACCACCACGACAAAAAAAAATCCTTGAACAGAAAATGCTGTTCTTCTCCTCTTGCTGCTGCAGTTTCTCAAAGTGAATAGACTCCAGAGCAGATGCGCAGCCAGGCATCTGTGATACGTTATCCGGAGCAAGTTAAAAGTCTGGAAGCCAAAATTCACATCTTCAAAGGTATGAAGGAATAACCAGGCCTTGTGGTTGAAGTAAACGCCTATCTTGAATCCAAGAAATCAAGAAAGCAAGATACTGGCACCAATCATCACAAGGAAGGGTGAGTTTAATCCTAAGGCAAGGATGATTTGCCCCTTGGCATCTGGCAATTGTCATCTATGCTCTCTGTCTACTTGCAGATGACTTAGGACCTGAAAAAAACATACACCTAACTGGGGACCAGAACAGTGTTGTCCAGGCACATTCTGATTAAGCTAAGGTGAGGACAGGAGCTTTGTATCCTCAGGAATTTTGTATGCAACTACTCCTGTCTTCAAGGGGATAATGGTCACTAGTTGATAAAATATAATAGCACACATGTAAAACACAATTGCTACTGAAGTATTGGCTTTGAGAAAGTTCAGAAAAGAAAGTGATAAAGATGGTTTAACATAAATGCTACAAATATAATGACAATATTTACTGGTATAATATTATTATTATTTACTGAGCACTTCCTACGTGCCAGACCTTATTCTAAGTTCCTTATATCATTTAATCCTCACATTATGCCTGTGAGGCAGATACTAGCATTACTTTTACTTTCAGATCAGTAAAGCAGGTTAGAAGAGGTTACATAAAGTTGGGCAGATGGTAAAGTTTGGCACAAAGACCGTAACCCAGAACAGTCAGCCTCTCAACGGAAACCCTCCTGGAGATCCTCAGTATAGGATCCTGAGAGAAGAAAGACTGGGAAGGCAAAGGGAAAAATAATAAGCTATGGAAAACAGTGCAAGATGAGCTGGATGGGCTTGGAGCATCTCTACTTGGAAAAGGAGACATGGATTGAATAGGTGGGGTGGGGTTGGATTCTAAAACGAGGGCTTCAGGGTAGTCCGGTAAATGCAGAACTTTGTGGATTTCTGGTTTCCTGAAGACTCAGTCTAAGGAATTGATAGAATCCTGTTCTTCCCAAATCCAGCAGATATTCATTATCAGACAAACATTAATTTAATTCTGATCTTCATACATGAGGAATGAGACCTTTGACAGTCACTTAACTGTTCCAAGCTTCAGTACTCACTCCACCAAATGGGGATAATAATAGCATGGATGTCATAGGGCTCTTGTGATGATTAAATGAGATAATTCCCACAACACATTCAGCCCTATGTTTGACATATAGTGATTATTCAATAAATGCTAGTTCTTATCATAACTGCTGTGTGCAAGGTACTGTTCTAAGAATCAAAAGAACCATTAAGTATGGTGTCACCCCTTAAATTGCTTAAGTTCAGAAGAGGAATGTAGATATAGTTGCTGCTCTGAAAACAAAATGACACAGGAGAGTTGGCCCACCTTTTCCAGGAAGGCTTCCTTCCAGTAGTTGCAATGGGGTAAGGATTACTCCCATGTTTGGCTCATCGTAGCATTCAGTCTGTACCAAATACGTTGATATGTTGTATCTGCAGAACAATAGGTATTCAGTAAGGACTGGATCTGTGTCCCCTCTTTGTGTGAGTAGCTGTGGAATGTGGAAAACAGAGTTTGAAAAAAGACCAGGTAGCTGAGTGGTGTGTATGCCAAGCTGGCAATGTGCTCCTGGGACTAGTACACAAGGAAGAAAGAACAGGGTTAAACTAACTTATTGGGTCAATTAAATTAGGGTGTCCTGAGTGTCTATAGTCCTTCCCCGAATTGATAAATTTAAAAAGTTGGCTTGGGATGACTCCTATATTTCCACATAGCTCTCCTTCTATGTAGTGGACTCATCATTAGGTTTTGCTAGGCACTCAGTACCCTCACAGTCCTTCTTATAGAGAATAGTTCTCTGTTTAATCAGATTTGTCTTCCTCAGAGCGTTACTTGCTCAAAATCACGTTTTGCTTTCTTCCCAATTTTCTTTTCCCTGTCCCACATCATTAACTGCATTCCTTAGTATAGCTGGTCTCTGCTTATGTCAAGAAGGAAGCAACGTAATTAACTAAATTTATCTAAGGGATGAATGACAGATATCTTCTTGGTCGTACCTGCATTGTACACACTTTGAAAAGATATTTTAAAATATGTATGTTGAAGAAATGACAAGTGCTGCAGAGGATGTGGAGAAAAGGGAACACCTGTACACTGCTGGTGGGAATGTAAATTGGTGCAGCCACTATGGAAAATAGTATGGAGATTTCTCAAAAAATTAAGAATAGAACTGCCATATGATCCAGCTACTCCACTTCTCGATATTTGTTCGAAGAACATGAAAATACTAATTTGAAAAGATATATACACCTCTCTGTTCATTATAGCATTTTCACATGAGCCAAGACTTGTAAATGACCTAAGTGTCCAACAACAGATGAGTGGATGAAGAAGATGTGGTATATATACACAGTGGAATGCTACTCAGCTTTAAGAAAGATAAAATCCTGCCATTTGCAACAACATGAATGGACCTTGAGAGTATTCTCCTAAGAAAAATAAGCTAGATGGAGAAAGAAAAATACCATATTATTTCATCCATATGCGGAAGATTTAAAAATAACAACAGCAACAAACAAACAGATACATAGACACAGAGAACAAATTGGTGGTTACCAGAGGGGAAGGGAGTTGGGGGTAGGGCGTAAGAGGTAAACGGTCACGTGTGTATGGTGATGGATGGAAAGTAGACTTTGGGTGGTGAACAGGATGTAGTCTATACAGAAGTCAAAATATAATGATGTACACGTGAAATTTATATATTGTTATAAACCAAAGTTACCTCTCTCTCTCTCTCTCCCTGTATCTATATGTATATATGTTGATTGAAAGAGTACGTATAGAATCCCAATTAAGCTCTACTCAGCAGAAATCAAGCTATTTTATATATTGAAAGGAAAAGGAGATTTTAGGCAATACAGGAGAGATGTTGCTGGGGTTTTCTGGCAACGTGGACAAGTATCCCTTCTTGTGGCATGTTTGACCCAGAATTTCCTTGTTATATTTGAAAAGACCCTCTTGTAGAATACTGTTAATATGACAAATGTGTTTAGAACTAGAAGGAATTCTAATTTGAGAATATTTGCCAGTGGTGTCGAACTATGCCTTCTGGGGAAGATGGTGACGATTCCAGGAAATTTTCAGCCACAGAGTGGCACAAGGACCAATGACGTTCAAATTGGTTTGACATAAAGATAACCAGGTGGACAGAAACATTCTGACTTTTCATCTCAGCTAGGGACTTACAGGCCCCCTGATGAAAAGGACTCAAGCCACAGCACTGAGGACCACTTGATAAAGATGTTTTCCCAGTATGTGGCAGCAGTTAAAAAGCAAATAGGCTTCCGGGATATAACAAAAAGGGTTGGAAGATACAGTGGCACAATGAACAATGAAGGCTTTTTTCTTCAGAGAGACTGGACGCCTGCCATCTTACCACCTGAAAGCTATGAGGCAGCTTGAAAGAATCCTGAGCAATGCGTCCGAAACAGCTTGAAGTGAGGATGATCTACTCTGGATGTCTGGGAAGGAGAATTACTGGCAGTCAGATGGAAGGATTCACAATTATGAAAGGCATGGCGACAGCTGATCAGATTCTCCTTTCTACTAGGCTTCATGCTTCAAAACAACCAGAACCTCATTTTATTAAAATGCTCATCGCTGTCAGTTAAGGAGATGGGAGTCTGCTTGACAGCATTGCCTAAAAGGCATTGTTAGGGATGCTGGCGGAGCTCTCAGGCCACCTGACCTAGACAGGGCTCTTGCTTATGCATCCTCATAGCAGAGCCCTTGAAGCTAAAATACATTGTGAAGACAAGTCAGGCTGATTTCTAGATTAAATTCCCCTGTCCACTGCTGTGTGCTTCACCGAATGTGGTAAGCTGAGCGTGAACTTCAGCAAAGGACTGTTGAGCAAATAAAGGCAGATAAAGAATGTTGAAAGGACTAAAACAAAATTATAAATTGCAAACTGTCAGACCATCCATAGCCTCAGCCAGGTCCAAATGGCTTCATTTTCCTTTTCTAGCATGGCCAGTCTGCTTGAGTCTCTCCCACTGGTATTTTTGGGATACAGTCCAGGCCATTATGAACAGATCCAACAATGTGCAGTGATCTTGAAGCTTGCAGAAAAGTTTGGGACTCCTTAAATTACACCTCATTTATCTTTACCAAGGGATTGTGTATTTCTGTCAAAAGTATCCTTGGTTCCCTGGTGAGCTAACTTGCGGTAATTCTTCCATTTGAGAAAGATTTAGAGGTACAGTTTGTAATAAATGCTCACGATTCAGTATTTCCTTTTAGCTGAATCTTTGATCTCCTTCCATTTCGATGACTGGAACCTCTTTTCTTCTATAATATATGACTATTCACTTTTGGTGTCTTTTCAGCTAGATATGGGATAATGCTCCTTTGTCAACTTTAACCTTCATTCAAACAAACATGGAAGGCAGTTTCCATACTCAATCAAGGCGTTTGTTAAATGTTTATTTGCCTGGAGTACAGCTGGTTCAACCTCCTGTGGTCCTTCATGCGATGTTTTTCCTTCTCTGATTGGCACTCAACGAAAGCAATACTTTAGAGAAACTGCTGGAGTTTTCAAGAAATCAAATGCCAGAGTATGTGGTGCTGTGGCAAGAGCCTGAGTCCAAAGTCAGAGAAGCTGAGTGGACACCCAGTTCCACTCTTGGTAACTCTGCAATTTTTAGAGAGTTCATCTGGCTCAGCCTTCGTTCCCTCATCTGTGAAAAGAGGACAGTGTCTGGCCCCAGTGATGGTTTCATAACTACCTGATATGATACACAAGAGGGCTATTTCATGCAATGCCCTGAATTGAGTAACTGATCTTTTTCTGCTTCTCTTCCTTTGCTTTAGTCCTTACCTACCTTCTCTCTTCTCTCCTTCTCCACCTTCTTCCCTCCCTTCCTTCCTCCCTCCCTTCCTTCCTTTCTTTTTCTGTATCCCACTCTGTCTGCCACTATTTTCCAGCTACCCCCTCCACTCTTGGCGGGAAGGTTTACTGACAGACCCTACACCTGCAGCACTCACTCCTATAGACCTTTTCTTAGGCGGCCCCTTGTTCATGTGTGCAATCTCCTCTCCATTCTCAAACATGATTCAAATACTGCTCTTCTTTTAAGATTCTGCTCCAGTCTCACCTTCACTGTGGACCCTTGAATGATGATTCTACCCAGTACTCAGCTTTTTTCCTCTCAATTCTCACTAACTTAGTGTGTGTCCCTCTAACAGTTAGTCACTCTTCTCCAAGTATTTTATTTGTTTGGGTTTTGTCTATATAGTTAGACTCTCAGCTCAAACTTGTACATATTTTGCATTCCCTAAAATACCTATCATATCTGTAGGTATTAAAATATGTTAAAGGATGGATGACTAAATATCAGTCCAATTCACCATTTTGGTCTTAACTATTTATTTCAATAGATCCCCTTATATCTCCAGGTGAGGAAATTCTTCCATTCCCCTACAAAGGCCTCACTTCATGGGCCTATTATATCATTGCTCTAGTTCATAATTACATATTTAGCAAAACGTATTTTGTAAAAGAATAATTTAAGTGAAAAAGAAACCTTCTGAATAACATTTTGACGATTATCTGTGGTTTTAATGTTAGGGTAGAATAATATCCAGTAATGTTAGGGTAGAAAACATTTACCAGTTTTGGTAAATGTTTAACAACCATGTTTCTGTAGAAAAAGGAAAATACTCTGACTTGTCATGTTTGTCAGTTTCCATGGTGGAAACAGTCCCATCATGGCCAATTTCAAGCTTCCAGAGTAATGTCACAGAGTGCAAAATTGGGAAGAGATGTGCACAGTCAGCCTTCTGAGTCAGTACATGCCAGCTCCAGCTCACCATCAAATATCCCACTATCTTTTTAAGATGCGTGATTTTCTCCGTTTTAGAATATCTTAAAATCTTGTCTCTCCAGACAACCTGAAAATAGATTCATTCCATAAACATCATTCCCATTGACAAAGAAACCAAGAGCTGTCTAGGGACAGATTTGAACTTTCCACATTAGGAAATTTTTCTTGGAATTCCTTCCTAGACTGCTCTAAGAGAGACTGATGTGTTCATCCTTCAACATATAAGAACAGAAATCACCTCTCTTCATCTCCAGAATTGGAGCTCATCTCTACAATGCTAACATTGCTCTATTCAGTCTCTAATATGTGATGCTATTTTTACTAGCATATGTTAAAGGAGTGGAATACGCTAAGTGTCTCTTTCATGTTGAACAAGCTTTTGGCATACTGCATTAGCTTGGTATACTTACACACAAGCAAACTGAGTTTGTCATTCCAGGCATTGGTCTTAATTATTTAAAATTTCTCTTGTCCTAAATATACCTCCAGTAAACAACATTCTGGTAAATGTTTTCTCCAGGTTGTGGATTCTAGTATTTCCCACCATGGCTGATTTCAAACTTCCATCATGATGTCAAACAGCTAACAAATTTCTGAAAATGTATTAGTCAGCTCTAGTGAGCTTAGACTCTAAGACATAAACAAGCTAGCTTCAACAAATCAGTGCCTCAAGTGTACATATGGTGGCACCTTATAGTACTGATGCAAAATGGATGAAGCATCTCTTCATTTCTTATATTTTATTCAAGGCCATACTTCTAACGATTATCCAGTTTAGAAAGGGCACTTGGCTTATGTTCAAGGGACCAAAATTCTAGTTTGAATCTTCCATAATTAGCTATAGCATTTTATGTCCATCCTTTAACCTTCTTTGGTCACAGCTTCTCCATCTGAGGAAAAAGGACTACAGCATATTTGAGGTGCTTTCCAAGCTCCAGCATTCATCTTTCCAGTAGTCTCAGTATAGAGAAATAGGTTTTGCAATAATAGGCAAGTACTTGCCCTTGGCATCCGTGTCAAGTATTGCATTTATAACATCTTCAAAGGCTATTTGAAATTCACCAAAAGGTTCAATTGAAGCATAAATTGTCAATATGTATTGGTTTATCAGTCCCTTCTGCAGAAAACACATCTAGCTGGATTCCACTCTCTTTCTGCTTACTTCTAAAGCTATCTCTGTGATCATTTCTCCATCAGAACTGTTGTTTTGTTTCTCCCCCCTTGTTTTGTTGTTGCTGTTTTCTTTCTCTCCCTTCGACACGCAGTGATAAAACAAGACCTGGGAAATGGGTTTGATCAACTGGAGAAATTCATGCTATCTGCCACCCATCCCATCAAATGAATCACATGAGTCTCAAAACATTTGAATCATTGTCTCCGTCCTAAGATTATAATTCTTATACTTCTGGATCTCCTTTGTTAGGCCATTCTATTATTTAATATAATTTATACTAACAATTTTGCACAATGAAAGACTGAAATACTGGCTGTCTGTAGCAAATACAGAAAGATAATATACTTGTTTTCAGCAGAGTTAACATTACTTTCTATGACCTCTTTACTTGCAACATAGCAAACAGCAATTCTAAACTAGTGCGAATCAAGAATTCAGCTCAGGCATTTAACCTCATACTGTTCACATGTCAAATGTGAGCACGAGCAGCAGGAAACTGGCCTGCTCTTTCTAATTACAATTATGATAAGAGTTTAGCACAAGTCTACTTAAAATCATAAAACCTTTTGGTACAAGATTGGTGTTTTATCTCATTGTATATTCATATGATTAGGTTTATTTGACTGCTCAAAGGAAAAAAAGTGCCTCTCATTGTCCAACATATTCTTATTTAGGATGCTATGAGGAGTAACCCACGTGTAATCACACATTGTCTAGTTTTCATGCAAATAGCACAAGCATGAAAAACAGGATGATGGGAAAGGCTTTTCCCCTCCTTCTTAAAACTAATCTCTCCCTTCCAGGGAGACCACAAATCTTGGGTTCAAATAAAAGTCCTTTAATTGGGTGGAATTTCTATGCAAAAACTAATGCTATTTGGACCAGCAGGCAAGTGCAATTCTCTGTCTCGCCAGGGAACCACATTTTCCCAACCAAGCTGGGTCCCTCTTTCCCAGCACTGGAAAGGCGAAAAGTGTTCCAATTAGTGAGGTTGATTTTTCTCCTATCACTCTTTTCTCATGTGTCAGTGTGAGGTAAGTGAGGGTAGACATGGGAAATCACTTTAAGTCATTGATGGAAAAATCAACTGATTGATTGATATTGGGCTGAAGCAATCTTCCTGTTCATCCATTGGTTTGCCACTCATCCGGAAGCCAGGAGCACTGAAAGTAAGCCAAGCCTGTCAGATGTGCCACTGAGAACACTGTTCTTTGTGGAATATTTTTGGATGCCAGATGCCAATCACTCATGGGACTTTGCCGCTCAATAAGAATTTCAGATGTGGACTTTAATTATAGTCTAGCAGAAAAAGGATGGAGGGAGCAGAAGCAGTTTTATTTTTAGCAAACCCAGCTCTTAGGCACCACAAACCCTGTGAATCTATTTTAGGGGCTTGTCATTGTTGTTTGGTGGTTTTCATCATTGTTGCTAAAAAGTATCAAGTTGACAGCTTTGGGGAGTGGAATGTGCTCACTCCAGGGAAATGGAGATACAGAACGGCCATATTTGGGAGAAGCTAGGCCCTGATGCCCTAGTACTGACCTTGCTGAACCACCTCTAAAAGATATATAAAAATTCAGATTTTAAGAATAATCAGTTTCCTTTAATGTCTGCCTCAAAACAATTTAGGGAGAGAGACAAAGCTAGTCAAGGAGGCTATAACTGAGTGAGAGAACTAAGTAGAAATTAAAGGACAGAGGAGTTCTAATTGTATTAACACCTTGGTCTCTGTGTGGACTCTTTCAAGGACCAGCAATTTCTGGTGAAACTAGTCATTAGTGGCTGAGGCAGTCAGTAAGGTATTGACAATTATTGAGCACAAGCTTCATCCTAGATAAGAAGAAAGAGCATAATTTCTCTTTTCTCAAGACTTGCATATGTGTGATTTGAGAACAACTTGTCAACAGGTGGAAATGCATTACGTGCATACCTGTGTTACACATAGGAATGTTAACTGGGTTCAGAGAAATTTAACAGTGATATTTAGGAAGTTGGCTTAAAAAATATGGCCAAAGTATATCCCACACCGACCCTGCACACACACACCCTAGCTAGGAGTTGAACAAAAGTTTTCTTTTCAGACCATGAGGCAGCCATGAGAAGGTAAAGACTTGTGAACTGGCAACCTACTGGCGAGAGGCCCTCTCCTCCCATCACCATTTCCTGAGCTCTGTTGCTTCCATTGTTAAGCTTAATGTTAAAGGACAATGAGCCAAAGACTTCCTACTTGGAGGCTGCTGTTTTATTATATATTTATTTATTACATTTAATGTGCTGTCTTTACATAGTCCCTCATCTTAAAAACCATGGTCATCACAGGCCATGAATATTTATTAAACAAATAATGCTTGAATGATACTGCTTTGGAATTAAGGAAAATGATATTCTGAATAGATGGAGAGTCCTTGAGGGCTTGCAATCAAATGAGAGGAGTCAACTAATTCAGTGTAAGCTTCAAAACAGATCTAAGAACTCACACAACTTACCCCTTCTTACCATTTATTTTAACGCAAAAATTATACATTGAACACTTAGTATATTTGATCTCTGTGCTAGGTGATTCTGAGGATATAAAATAGACACAAGATGTAGGACTGGCCATCTATCTACTATAGCATACAAGATAACAATATACTGCAGGTGCAATGTAATTGATTACCTATATAATCAACTGCTAAAATGAAGGATTCAAGTAATATGAATTACGTGAGATCAGCTCAGAGACAGACCAATATGGGCTGAGGTATTTAGCGAAGATTTCAAAAACTTCATGGAGATAAGCAGCTATCTAGTTAATAGCATAGTAATAGATAAATTGGAAAACTTATCCTGAGTAATGGACTTTTTTGGCCTGAATTATCCGCTTTATGATTCTGGTTTGATTTGATCAGAAAAAAGAGATATTTGTCAATAGATTTTGGGTAGTCACAAAAACCACTGTTAATTATATGGGTTTAAGTTTAAAGATATTTCCTCATCTTATAATGGTAATGAGCTAAGAAGGCCTCTTACTGTATGCTTTTTTGGTGCAACCAAAGTAATAAAGGCAGTTCCCTTTTGTGAATAGACCACTGTAATCTGAGGTGCCATAATGTAGAGTCCAAGTTCCAGTGGCTTGCTTTCCAGTCATGCCTCAGAGAGTTTCTGTTCTTATACTATGTCCATATGAAGTGGGCAAAACCAGCACCATCTGTTCAAAGCAGCTCGAGATGGCTCACAGCAGCGAGTCCTAATGACCTGTCTTGATCAATCCATCACAAGTATTCACTGAGTTTTTGAGATGTTCAAGACAATCTTCATGAGTCATGTGGAATACAAAGAAGACCCCTGCCCTCCCAGGGCTTACTATAGAGTAGGAAACCAAGATATTCACAAACGAAGATAATCAATTATAAACAATGTAGTAAATAATAGAAGTCAAATGAATAGTACCAGATATGATAAAGTAAAGAAAGGGGACCAAACTGAGAGAAATATCTCTCCTTTCCCCAGTCCTTTAAAATTACCAGAACGTCTCCGCCCCTTCCCCACATAGCAGTCAAGCAAAGGCAAGCTATAGACAGAAATCCACGTACTGGTCATCGCCCAAGCCTGCTCTCAGACTTGCTTGCTTCCTTAACCCTATACTCTGGGTATCAATTTCTGTCCCTTCAGTTTGGTAACTTGTTCAAACTCTCCTCTCTGGTTTAGTGAAATTGGTTCCTTCTTCACTTCCCACTCTGCACCCTCCACTGAGTTCCACATCCCTCATAGCTTCAGATAAGAGACTATCCTTTCCTAGCCTAACAGAATCTAAAAGGCAGATCAGCCCCTGGCCAGTCCTGCCAAACAAAAGCAGTGTCAGAGTAAAAAGAAAAGCACAATTAATAACATGCATAATGTGTGAAGGCACAGGAAGACCAAAGTAAAATCAGTGTCAAGCAGTCAAAAGTTCAGAGTTAGAGATGGAGGAGTTGATGTTCCTCCAACTTCCTCATTTCCCAAAACAGCCAGTAAGAAGAAGCTTTAAGTCGTTGTCCTGAAATCATTTTTTAAGCCACTTAATGTTGATCAATGAGAATTTGTTGGGTTAGTGCTTAGAACTTGGTCACGTGATCACCCAACTATGCTTCATTTTGTTCTATGGCCTGATTAGCCCATGCCTGAGTTAATGGACAATGTGTTGACAGCCATCAGCCCATTGCATTCTCTGTCTTTATGGTTTGGGCTCAGAAGATTTATCAATTCCCATTAAAGACAAAAAGAAGTGAGTCCTGGAGTGTAGATAGAGTTCTTAGGCATTGCAGATACTCTTGTCTTCTCAACTACCATGTAGCTTCTAATGAAAAGGACCATACCTTTGGATATAAGTCTTGAGAAGAGAGGAAAAGGGAAACAAGAATATTTGCTCTCATACCTTCACAGTTACCTTCCTTCTATGGCCAAATTCTTTTATCCCTAACCCTCAGAGACTTTGGAAGATTACTATGAGAATTCAAGAGAAAGGAGCAGGAAGACAAGGTAGGAAAGGTCAGTGGGTTGTTTGAACTTGCTTTCAGGAGAGCAGCATCGACACTTCCCCTGACTCTCTGCATAATAGAAAGTGTGTCAGCTCAGTTATGGATGATGACTAAAGGACTTGCTCTATGACTCTTTTATGACCACTCAGAATGTAACTCAGGTGCTCAAAGACCAAGGAGACAGATGCTGTAAGCAATTCTAATGTGTCTGGGGACAGCCGTGGTGGCCAAGCTGTCAGCAAGGTTGATATGCTGACACAGTGCCTTAGAATAATACCAACAGCCCCTGTCTCCTAAAAACAAAGCCTCTAAAACAATTACTGGATTATTATGCTATAACATATAGATTCTTAAGGAAAAATCAAATATGTGAACAATTATCACTTCACATCATTATTATTTCAATGGTTCCCAAGGTGTCCTTTATCCATGAAAAAAAGCATGAATTCTAGAGCCAGAGAACCTGAATTTGAATCTGTATGTGACATTTGGAAAGAACTTAATCTCTCTGTAGTTTGATTTCCTCATCTGTAAAATGGGATAATAATAATAATATCTATTTCACAAGATTGTTGTAAGGCTTAAATGAGATGATATAGGTAACACAGTCAAAGTAGGGCCTGGAACATGGTACTTGCTGTCAAAAGTTAGTATGAGTGTTATTACAACGCGCCGAGTGGTGATAGATAAACCCTCATGAAATACTCTGCTCATAAAGGTTAAACAACCCTTCCATTGTCTTCTAAAAAATTCCCAGCTCCTTAGATGAAAACACCATTCTGGTCAACAAACCTTTAATGAAAGTCTCTTTTATTCAAGTAATAGGGGTTCAAAGAATTGAGCACAAATGGTTCTGAACTGCTAAAGCCAAGGAAGTTTCTAATAGAGTTTCACAGGACACAGGATGCTGTCCTCACTTAAAATCTGTTATCAGCTCAAATGGCAATCTGTGAGTTACTCTTTTTACAAAAGCCAAACATAAACATCTTCCCCTTCATTTACACACATGGACAGAGTAGATGGGCATCTGCCTAGAGAATCCAAGGTGCTCAGAACAGAGGGCTCGACAGTGAACCACAGAACCTCCCAAACAAAAAGAGACACATTCTAATGTCAAGCATTTGTTGAGCATGTCCGAAGGAGCCGAACTCCCTTAAGCCTTGCTTTGCCTGAAGGCAACTTTGAACATTTTTTCATATGCTGCAATGGATATTGCCTGCCTATGGGACAAGGGCCCCAATATAAGGAAGTTACACCAGTAAAAATTATCATGGGACAAGGACACTGAAAAAGATTAGCAGAATTTGAATATTGAAGAATTCAAACTGGATCTCAACAGAAAAAATTATCCTAATTGTAATAGGCTAAAGTGTCTCATGAACTCCTTCCTGGAGAACTAAGTGGAAATTACTATCAGACCATGTTATAGTCCATGTATCATGATATTCTCTCTGCTTAACTGAAATAAACAGTACATTAAGAAAGCTCACATACCATGATATATGTTCTGTTAGTCTCTTACATGTGTTCTTGGGAAATCCCAAGTTAAAGAACCCTCCACTGGATGTTAAAGGAGCTATCTGAAACAGTAGGATCCTTCATCATGACAGCAGCCAAGATATTGGTGTCCAAAGTGGATAAAACTGGATAAGGAACACCTATTTCAAAAGGTTCCCTTAACAATCTGGGAGCTCTAACAATGGACTTTCACTTACGCCTCTATTTCCCCACTGCAGTATTATCTGCCATTATTCCCTTCTACCTTCTGCATCACTTCTGCAAAAGTCAGCTGGATTCTCCCCCTGTGTGGCATGGGTCACAGTTTCTCAGGTCTAGAATATCATCTCATAGTCTTCCTCACTTATTAAAATTGTCACTCTCCATTAAGACTCAATTACCACCTTTGCCTAGCATTATCCCTGATCATCCCACCCTTAAGGGGCACTCCCTCCCCTGTTTCACAACCGTGAGCCAGTTAGGAGGACTTGCCCTGTTGGTTTATCTTCCCCCTTACCCACTGAACCTTACATACGATATTTGTTGGATGAATTTTATCACTTATAAATGTTTCTCATTTTCTTAGCCCATTTCTGCTGCCTCTAAATATATATATAGAAGACTGATTATATTCTAGCTCAGATGAATAAGCTAAAAGATAGAGAAAACGGAAAAGGGATCAGAACCATTGTGGCCCATAAAGCAGTTCTCACCCATGAGCAGGGCCTTGGCTTTGACTTCATGAACTATACCAGCAAGCTCTGTTTTTTCTTTTTCCTCATTTTTCTTTAAATGATGTTATTTTTAATTAGGTAAAAGAGTTACAAAGCTAACATGTCACGAATGGGACAAAAAGAAGGAATCCTTCGCTTTAGGACTAAAATTTTGTTTCATTTCTACTTTGATGTCTATACTTAGGTTGTCTTTTCTGACCTTGGTGGGCAGATTCTACCGCTGTGCAGTCAAGGTTACGAGACAGAAGGGCCTGGCCTTCTCCAAGCAGCATTTGCTCACCCCACAGAACTTATCTGGTGGTTCCAAGGAACAAATGGCTTTTGCTGGGCTCTTCAATAATATGATTTGCATGCTTGAAATGAGATCGCCAAAGTAATTGTAGAATATTGCTTGCCATTACCGTCATTAAAAACAGGCAGATGTAGGAGCACTCCCAGGGAAAATCTTCCTGCTGGGTTTTCATGGAGATAAGTGCACAAAATCCACTTTTGAAAAGATGTTGAATGGAATGAATTTGCCATTCACTGGCTGTCTGATGATGATTTGCTTGTTAATTGGAAGTTTAGGCTTTAGCGAAGCCTTAACAAATTTGATTGCTAAATTCAGGAGGTTTACTCCCTCCTTACAAGCCATATTCAGAGGCATAAATCCTACTTTTTGCATGTGTGTCTATGTGCTCATTTAGAATCTCTGTGAAAGGAAACCAATCCCTAACCCTCCTGGCAGTGGCACTTTCTGGAGTGACTTTACAAACAAACAAGGACAATACATTTTGTCCCTTTGTAAGCGGCTCTAGGGCCTAAATATTTGAGAGGTGGAAAGGGCATGGAGCCATGAGATAAGCTGAGATAAAGGGGAGTAATGTTATCAGGTTATCTCAGTGCATATGTCTGTTGATCATCCCACACTATGTGGCTAATAACTTGGAGGCTGGACTCCACTTATGGGCATCATTTCATTTCCGTTCCAATCAGCTCCACTGCTGCTAATAAACTCAAGGAAAACTTAAAAAAAAAAAAAAAGAGAGAGAGAGAGAGAGAATGAGAGCATTTGTTTGGAAATCCTGCTGTTTTTCTTCTCTGTTCAGACACAGGCTGAGTGTCCTCTGATCTACACAATGTCAACTAGCTGGCAAGGTTAGCAGCCCCCTGAGAAGGGTCTGCTTTATTTTTAATGACCACAGTTGCACATCTACAAAATGACTTTGTTCATCCCTGTCATTACCTATCCAGATTAGTTTCCTCTAAGTGACAATAAGTGTATTGCCAGCCAAGGAGAATGACAACTGCCATGTCAAGCTACACGAACAGTTATGTAAACAATCTAGACAAGAGCTTCTATGAGGTGTCATATAGCATTTCCCAGACCTAACAGTTCAAGGAAAGAGTGGCCAGATAGCCTTTTCTTCTCGATCATTCCTAGGGATTTAATAGTGTGCATGTACATCATTGAATAAACCCTGGGCTGAACAATATTTATACGGCAAATGATATTGGCATGTAATTATATATAACATAAATATGCAATGGGATCAGTTCCAAGCTGAGGCCTACAAATAATAGCTGTTTTAAATATTTAGTAAATTAGAAACTTGCCCATGATGCTTGCTCTTCTGAGTCTCTCTGTCATTGCAAACACATCCAGACACTCCTAAACTACGACAGCCAGGAGCAGGTAAACTGGCCCACCGAGGAGGTTAAAACCCCAGCCTCACACCCTTCTGCAGTTTATGAGACAGAGATCATTGCAGTTGCATTCATGTATTCAAAAGTATTTGTTAGGTTTTGTCTATGTGCCAAGGACTATGTAGATGTTGGGGATACAATGGTGAGGAGGGTCGCCACTTTCAAGGAACACATAGCCCAGGAGGGATGAAATGCAACTGCATAGCTGTAGCAGGAAAGCTTATCAAGAATTAATTATAATGGGGGAGCATCTAACCCAATCTGAGAGGTGGGCGAGCTTTCCTGGAGAAAGTCTCCATTAACCGGACACCTAAAGAATGACTAGGAATGACCTGTGAGGAGAGGAGGGACAAACCAGTTTTGGACAAGACAAACATCATTTACACAGGCTCAGATGCAAACAAGTATGTAACAAATTCAAAGGCTGGATGATGTTTAGGAGAGCTGGAAGGAAGCTTGAGCACGGGGAAATGGTGGTGCTGATGAGGAGAGCTGAAACTGGGCTTGGCCGGGAGACAGGCAGGTTCGTGAAGGGTTTTGCATCACTGGCTCTTGGCACATAATTATGTGCAGAACAAATGCATGCAGGGATGAATGAAACATCAGGGACATAGATGAAATCCTGGCAATACTGAGGACCTAGAAGAAATATTTACTTTGCTCAGAGTTTAGAGGAATAACCAGATCCCCTACACGCCACTCCCATAATTCTACAAGGGGATCAAAAAAAAAACCGTGAGGCAAAACATATATTTACGCTGAAGCTTTGCTGACACCACAGAGACACCACTTTAGTGGAAAGACACCCAAAAGCTTTTGCCTCTGACTTGCCCTTAGCACATGCCAGAGCTCAGCTCCTCTCTGTGAGGACAGCCTACTTTCTCACGATGGTCCAACCACATCATTTCTGTTTACTAGGTGGGAAGAGAAATATACTACATACACTGCTCCTAATTGTATGTAGGAATTAAGTGGGTTTTTTTTTAAAGTAATTTTAAAAGGAAAGACCATTCTCCCAGGAGAATTGAGGGAGGAAAAAAAAAGCACAAGGGTGGACAAAGACAAGATAAAAAAAGGGAAAGATTTATTCCTTTCTTCAAGCTACCCCTCTTTATACCTTTAACTGACCCTTTTCACACCAGCTTTCTGAATAATGCTAGCCCTAAAACAATGAATTTAATCACCTCTGAACTTCAGCCACACCCCAGAGGCACAGAAATGCATCCTGTAACAGATACACGTGGCTGCTTACCTGATATGAAACAACAGATCACTGATGGGGTTTGATATGAAAATAACGAGAAGGAGACCCTTGGCTAGCAAAGCAGTGATTCCAGGGGAGCAGAGTTCAGGGGAGAACCAGGTCTCAAGCCACTTGAAAGCAAAGCAGGCCTCTGTCCCTCACAGTCATTGAATTTCACTCATGAGATATTTAACTTATTTTGAATTTCAAATTGTAGGAAAGAAACACATGAGATTTTTGTGTTTATCAAAGAAAGGCATAGTCTTACAAAGACTGAGAAGCCACACACAAACCCTCTGACAGAGCCTGGTATCTCTCTGGGTTTCTTGCTATACAAGATTTTTAAATAGACATCAATGGCTCCCCATACAACACACACACACACAGACACATGCACACACACACTTAAACGTTGCACAAAAATGCCATTTATTTAGGTAGCGCTTGCCCCATATAATTCTAGGACAAATTAGGCCATGCTCCTTGAATTCTCTATTGGGTAACTGCTCTCCTATAGGCTATGAACTTCAGATGAAATAGACTGTTTACTCACCAGTGTTGAGGGGAATTCAACAGGGCAGGCAGAGCTAGGAAAGAGTTACAAAGTTTTATCCAAGGTCAGCTTTGCCTGTTAGTAGTAGGGCTGGAAACAAAAGCCAGGACTCCCCCTTCTTTTTACTGTCCTGTGCCCATTGGACCAAACTGCTCTCAATCAATAGGCAGCCAGTTATGACGGATTCACATTCTACCCTGTGTCAATAAAAACAAAAATCAAGTTTTAATCAAAACACATAACCAAGATCTACATTTCTCTTGGCGGCAATAAATCTTCCCCAAAGGAAGCGGGCTAAAATTCTTTACATTTAAAAAATGAGCTCCGCTGGGACTCCAAATTCCAGTTCGATTTTTGAGCCGAGGCATTTTTTTTCTTTATCATGCACTTGGTGCTATAGTGTGATAAGGGCCCCATGCAGACCATAAAACTAATTTATCATTTGTAAGGTGTACAAAGAAAATGGTAGCTGCCTACTTGTCTGCTTGACATATGAGGTCATTTTTGCCGCTAGCTTTCTAATACTGAGCAATTTTATCAGCTATTTATATACATTAATTGTGGGTACCCATATGCTCAACGTTGTATTTAATAATGCATTGCATTGAGTATGCATTCCTTAAGTTTTAGCGTGCAGCAAGCATCTTGCATTTAACTATTTGGTTTGCCTATTAAAGCCCATTATTCAGCTATGCCATGTTACCTTCTCTCTCAACTGAATTTATGTTTCTTTGAATTTGGCTCACCCTGCTGAAACCCACTGAACTGGACAAGGCCACCTCACCTGTCCCAAGGGCTCCAAGGAAAAACAAGCAGAGGAAGTGCCATGGTCCACTTAATAATACTCAAGCAAAAGGATTATTGGATGAATCCCTTTCCGCAAAGAACAGCAGCATATTCACGCTTCGCAGTGTAAATATAAATACAGTTCTCGGGCAGCAGAGACACGGGATGCTAGATAAAGTGTGAAAAATACCACGGCAAACGGCTATGCCAGAGTGATTTTTTAACTGGCAGAGGGAATCAGTTCAAACATTCAAAGCCATCCCAACACCCTACTCTCCCAGCCCTCCTCAGTTTCGTCCCCCAGAAAAGAAAACAATGCCAGGTGAGCTAGATCCTCGACGGACTGATTGCTTCAGCCTCCTCTCCATGTCAGAACGCACTTCCTGATAAGGAGAAAAGAAGCCAGACCATCACCCACGCTAGGAGATTTCGCCCCAGAAGCTCACATGTCACACGCGTTAACGCTTGCATCATAAAATTAACTGCTGTAGGACAAGAACTTAAATGGCCCTGATCAAAGGCAAACAATTTCTATGGGTATAATAATCTATAAAGTATTATCCCTTGAATGCCTTGGCTCAGAATAAATTTTCAGAGGAGCTTTTTTTACCCAGCAGAACAAAGGAAAGGTATAGTTTTGATCCCAGAAAGAAAAAAAATATCAAGGAAGCCAGGCCCAAATAAAACTCAGCAGATGGGGACCAGTATAGGCAAAATCAACCTAATGGCCCAGGTGGTGAGGGAGGCAGGTGACCAAAGAGAAAAGAAGGTGCTGAGCTGGTAGCCTGGGCAGGAGGACAGTCATGTTCCTTTTCTTGCCTGAGTCTGTGATCTATGAAGTTTGGGTGACATAATCTTGTGTTTAAATGTGTTCAGAAGTTCTGCTACAACTGGACAAGTTGAAAACACACGGAAAATTAATGATAATGTGGCTCCTCCCAAATCCTTCACTCCAGTTCAAGGTATTTGCCCCGATTATTGGCCTGATGCAGCTGCTGCCTATATAAACGGAAGAATCCATATATAAATGATGAAATTCCCTTGGTTTTTCTGTAGAACTCTGCATCTATAGCTTTAATGCAGGGTAAGTGAGATATAAAGAGCAGGCTGTGATGAATACTCCCATGTATCATTCCAGCTATCGAGCAAGGCTATCTGAGTTTGCTCAGCCTTACCAGACATTCTAATGTTAAATCTTTTTATTTCGCTTGATATTAGTTAAAGCCCATTTGACTAGGCCCTGTGACATTGGTCAAAGGGGCCTGGGCCAAAAGACAACCTGTGTCATTGCACTTGACCCTTTCAATGTCCCCTCATCCCGTCTCTGAGTTCTTGTACCACACAGCCCTCTACATTAAGTCTTTCCTTCTCTTCAAGAAAATAGCTTAGGACCATTAGTCCCTGGTCTGCCCAGTCATTTATCCCTCCACCCCAAGAAGCACTTGCTCTCTCTCCTTGTAAAATTTCCCCGAAAATCCAGATACACATGGATTTGTACTAAGAACACAGATGAGGTCCCCCTATGTAAATATTGTCTAGTATTGACATTACCATGTACTGTTGGGAAATCATCTCTTCAATCAATCTGAAATGGCTTCAGGCTAAGAAAGACTGAGTAACTTGCCCACACACTCATGTGTGGTTTGGGACTTCTAGCCTAGCTGTCTATTCAGTACGTTAAACCCATTGCCAAATTTATCACAAGCAAAAAAACTTTGAGATCATACGAGTTTAATTAATACATTTAAAATTAATGCTAAGTTGAGCCAGCCCTGATGGCCTAGTGGTTAAAGTTCAGCTTGGTCGGCTTCAGCGACCCAGATTAGGCTCCCAAGCACAGAACCACACCACTCATCTGTCAGTAGCGATGCTGTGGCAGCAGCTCACAAAGAAGAACTAGAAGGATACACAACTAGTATATAAACTATGTACTGGGGCACTGAGGAGGAAAAAAAGAAAAGAGAGAGAGGGGAAATTCCACAATCTTTGGTCAAGATACATATCAAGCAGGTAAATACTCCAGAAAGAAAATTCCTCAATAACTTCAGGAGCTCTGTCTGGTGACTCAAACAAAAATAAGTAAAATTAAAAATAAAGAAATATTTCCTTAGACTTAATCTGAACTCTCTTTTGCCCTAATTTATGCCTCTTAAGCACTGATATTTTTGTCTGCTTTCACAATTTTACACTTCTTCTGTTTTCATACATTTTTAAACTCTGAGATGCCAAATTTGGTAATTAGGAGGTCAGGAGAATGCATCAGATCACTCAGAATCAATTACTAAGTAGAAGAGAAAGGATTCCAGGTCTTTGGTCAAGGGAGTCCAAGAAGGAGCAGCTGAAGATATAGAAAGAAATCAGAGGGCGTGGTTTCCAAGGAGCCAAAAGAAAAGTACCCTAAGACTGGAGAAGAGGTTCATGGTCTCAAAGACTGCTGATAATGCAGGCAAGGTAGATGTTCCCTAAGTTTGGAAACGGAAAGATCTTTGACGAGCTTGACAAGATTAGCTGCAGTGAGCAGCAGGGGTGAGAGCCAGGTGACAAAGGGTTAAGAAGGGATAAATGGGGACTTAGATATAGTGAGTGAGGAGAAAAACTCTTTCAAGATGTTGGTTGTAGTGAACAAAAGAGAAATTGGAAACTGGAAGAAAGTTTTTTAAAAGATGAGGGAGAATATGGGAGGGATCTCAAGAAACCCTGAAGAGCCAAAATAATCTTGAAAAAGAACAAAGTTGAAGGTCTCTTACTTCCTGATTTCAAAACTCACTACATATCTATAGCAATCAAAACAGTGTAGTACTGCCATAAAGACAGACACATAGAACAGTGGAACAGAATAGAGAACCCAGAAATAAAGTCGTGCATATATGGTCATACAATTTTCGATGAGGTTGCCAAGAACATTCAAAGGGATAGGACAATCTTTTCAATAATTAGTGCCAGGAAAACTGGGTATCCATATGCAAAACAATGAAATTGAACCAATACCTTATACTATATACAAAAATTAGCTCAAATTAGATCAAAATACAAAAGTAAGAGATAAAACTGTAAAATTCTTAGAAGAAAGCAGAAAAGTCTTCATGATATTGGATTTGGCAATGATTTCTTAGAATAGATGAATTGGCCATCATCGAAATTTAAAACTTTATGTATCAAAAAACACTATCAACAGAGTGAAAAGGCAATGCACAGTATGGGAGAAAATATTTGCAAATCAAATATCTGATAAGAGATTAATATCCAGAATATATAAAGAACTCCTACAACTCAAGAACAAAAACAAATACAAATTGAAAATGGGCAAAGTGGGGCTGGGCCGGTGGTGCAGCAGTTAAGTTCACACATTCCACTTGTCGGCAGCACATGGTTTGCCGGTTTGGATCCCGGGTGAGGACAAGGCACCGCTTGGCAAAAGCCATGCTGTGGTAGGCGTCCTATATATATAAAGTAGAGGAAGATGGGCATGAATGTTAGCTCAGGGCCAGTCTTCCTCAGCAAAAAGAGGAGGATTGGCAGCAGTTAGCTCAGGGCTAATCTTCCTCAAAAAAATAAATAAATAAATAAAAATGGGCAAAGGATTTGAGTAGATATTTTTCCAAAGATATACAAATGGCCAATAAACACACAAAAAGTTGTTCAGCATCATGAATCATGAGAGAAATGCAAATCAAAAATCACAATGAGATACCATTTCACACCCATTAAGATGTCTATTATTAAAAAACAAAAACAAAAACAGAAACTAACATGTGTAGGTGAGGATGCGGAGAAATTGAAACCCTTGTGCACTGCTGGCAGGAGGTAAACTATGCAGCCTCTGTGCAAAACAGTATAGCAGCTCCTCGAAAAATTAAGTATAGAATTGCCATATGATCTAGCAATTCCACTCCCAAAAGAACGGAAAGCACATACTCAAAGAGACATTTGTACATCTAAGTTCACTGCAGTGTTATTCACAATAGCCAAAGGTGGAAAACAATCAAGTGTCCATCAACAGACTGATGGATAAACAAAATGTGGTGTATCCATATTACGGAATGTTATTCAGTCTTAAAAAGGAAGAAAATATGACACATGCTTTACGTGGATGAACCTGAGTACATTACGGTAGGTGAAATTAAGCCAAACAGAAAAGAACAAAAATTGTATGATTCCACTTGTATGAGGTCCCTAGAGTAGTCAAATTCACAGAGACAGAAAGTAGAATGGTGATTGCCAGGCGCTGGAGGGAGAAGGAAATGGGGAGTCAGTGCCTAAGGAAGGAAATGAGGAGTTAGTGTCTAATGAATACAGAGGTTCACTGTGGAAAGATGAAAAATTTCTGGAGATGGATGGTGGCAAAGGTTATACAAGAATGTAAATTAACTTAATACCACAGGACCGTACATTTATAAATGGTTAAAATGGTAAATACTGTGTTATGTTTATTTTACCACAACAAAAAAAAAATAAGAGAGATTATCTAGGAAGGACACTCACAGACCCTCGCTATGATTCAATTCTTGTGGCTCAGTAGGAGCTATGAGGATAAAACCAATAATCATTCACCATGTGACTATTTCATCACTTTCTTGTGACAAGAAGATACTGTAAATCCCATTTTCCCGATAAAAATACTAAATCACAGAGAGGCTAAGTAATGTGTCCAAGATTTTCTGAAGTTTGCAATTCTTGTGCGAGTATCCTTCTCAGGAAACCTATAGAACCATTCCCGAGGATGCTTTGCACACGCTCTGGTTCACTCGTGTGACTTACTTGAAACATTCCTCAATAGCCTGGTCCCTTCCCTACTTCAACTTCCCATTCCTTCCTCCCTTCCCTACTTTCAACCGAGCAGATCCACTCAGATGAGTAATCCCTTATCTAATTGTTTTGCCTTTGCCCCATCTCTCTCTTTAGACTTAATTCAAGAACTGCACCTTCAGGACATTTTATATGATTAGAGCATCTTACTGGCTAAGGAGAACTGTTGCTCAATGAATGTTTATGATTCGGTTGACTCTGATCCATGATGCCCTTAGCCGATGTGCTCCTGGAAAGGATGGAGAAATAGATGCGCACTTACCTCAGAAATACCACCCCATTCTCCAGCTTGTTGTCATTACAATCCATCCAGTGCCATGCAGAGCCATAGTGGAGGCTGAGGGAAAAGGAAAAGTCAGTAATACTGATCCTGGCTTATTTGAAAATTTTGATATTTTTTTATCGTGAATTTTTACATTGATTTTGATTTTTATAATGTTGCATTAAAATATTATCTATCTTGATTACTAAGTTTTTTCAGTGCTTCCTTATATGTGTCTGAGGCAAATACCCCTCACTTGCTTCACCGTAGTCCTGACCTCAAATCTAACCCTCTTCATGACCAAAAGAAAAGGAAAAGAAAGAAGGAAGGAAAACCAGAAAACAGCCTTCCCTGAATCAGCTACTAAAGCGAAGCAGTGAAGTCAGGTGCCAGTCAAGTGTTTTGGGGATAGAAGACGTGAGAAGGGTCAGCTATAACCCTAAGTAAGAAAGATCCCAGCGTAAACGTCTTTCATGTACCTTTTTGACAAGATCGTTTCAACCTAAAATCAAAAAGCTTATATTTAAACACCATAAATTGCATATCTATGAAAAATGAAGTCCCTACAGGCTAACTTTCTGCATTTTTGTTCTCTTTAAAGAAGGTATTAGAGCAATTTGGACTGTCGTCTTAAAAGATTTTTATTGTTTTGTGATAGGTAGCAGGAAGCTGTCAACTGAATATGTAGCCAACAGGTCAGAAAGAAAGCGATGCGGCTTGACGGCTAAGTGCTTCAGTTCTGTCTTCAACTGACCGGAGGCCCGTGTGTGTGTGTGTGTGTGTGTGTGTGTGTGTGTGTGTGTGTGTATGTGTTTTGCATTTCTCACCCCAGGCCTTGTTTATCAGCTCACAGCCAAGCAACCTGAAATAGCTTTGTTTTCTAAGCACTACAGAGCTTTTCTCTTTGACTAGGAAATCTGTCAGGAGACCTGGCAGAACATTCTGCCACTCGAGGACAATGGGGTTGAGCAAGTCTGTTTTCCCCTTTCCAGGGAATGCCTTTGGAATCAGCTTGAGAAGGCTCTGGTCAGATCTCAATGTGCAGGATTGTTGAGAGAAGAAAAACTGTCTCTTCATTCCTCAGGCAAGGCAAATGCCATCACATTGCAGGCTCAGTGGGAGAGTGGAGATAATGAGATATATTGAAACAGCGGACATTGTCAGAAAGATAGAAATTGGGAAAAGGGCTGAGGTGGTGAGTGATTATTTCTCAAAGGAGCAATGGAACACAAAATGGGTCTCAGTTTGGGTTAAGCAAGGGAGATGAGAAAAGGCAGTGTGTTATGAATTATTTACCACTGGCTATAGTTTAGCTTTGATCTTAGTCTTAATTGTGCGTTGTCTTGGCGTGTATGAACTGAAATAAAAAAGAGTTGCCAACTCTTCCAACTGTGTATTCCCATGGACACACACATACCTTGATGTTTCTTAAAGGTTACACCTAGGCCAAATTTAGATTCACTTATGAAGTGTATAATTCAACAGGTATTGAAAATGTGATCTTCCAATAAATATCTTCCTCATGTGGGCTAAAGTGTCTAAAATTCTATCACTAGAGATGCATTAATTTGATTTAATCATCGTCTTCTCACTTGGTCTTTTTATTTAGAAATAAAAAGCGCTCAAAGTTAGAGGCAGCATTTGTTAGGTGTACACTGAAGTGTCTCCAAAAGGCTAATATATTAAGTCTTTAATATTTAAGATGACCATACATCCTCATTTGCCCAAGAAAGTCTTGGGTTATGCCTATTGTCCTGAAATAATTACTAGCAACCCCTTTCATCTTAAAAGTCCTATTAAATAATAAATTATACACTCACCCTGTAAATACCACACTTTCAATCAGTGTATTAGTTTGCTATCCTCAGTAACAGAAGAAACTCTAGAGAAACAAGATGAGAATGGTCTTTGGTTACATCGACATGCTGGTAAGAGAGAGGTAATGAGCAGTGAAGAAAAATGTCACAAATTTCAGAATTTTGCTTCAGCCCTGGTCTGATCTGGAACACTTATTCTATCCATACCTGTTTTCCAGTCCTTCCCTCATCACATGTGGAATATAATGCAGGACCTCTCATACTTGGTTATAATTACTCTATCAATTAAAATCAACCCCAAAAAGCATACCACAGCTAAATAACACACGTGTGCAGGAGACTGTGCATATCATCTGTGAAGCAGAAACCCCTGGAGAGTACAAAAGGCCAAAATGGCCACCACTGCCGCTAGCAGAAGAATTAGAGAGGAAAACGGGGAAACCTGAATAAGTCACAAATTCAGTAATACTCCCACAAGAAATGGAAAGTTGCTGTTGGCATCAGCATTAATTGAGCCGGTCTCAGAGCAAACTTGACTTCCTCCAGACACTTCCCCTGCCCTTTAGACTAGGTCAGATTCCTCTGCAATTCTCTGTACCACTCCAGATTTACTTCTCATAACCATTGCTATACTTTTGTGTTGTTACTTTTAAATTATCTATCCTTCAACTAGAATATAAAACATACGACCATAAAAATAGTTAAAATGTATTATATCAGGCAGTGGTCAAATTACTTTGTATCAATTCATTGAATCCTCAAGGTCTCCCCATCAATGAGATTCCCCTTACTTCTGATTAAAAACTGAAGAAACCTGAGGCTCAAGTAGATTTCTCCAGGTCATACATATTCTGAGAGGTAGAACGAGCATAGTATTCCAGTTCAGATTGTTTTAAGACAAAATGCTATGTTTTCCGCCCTGGATAGCAGAAACCAGGCTGTCCTACTCCTTACTGCTGTTCCCTCGAGCTGAGCACAATGCCTCCGCCATAGTTAAGGCTTAAAAATATTCATAAAATATATGATTAAATAAGTACCTTTTACATGCTGGACACTATGGAAGGTACTATTTCAAAAGAGCTGAATAAGTCACAGCTCTTGCCTTTGAGGAACTCACACTCCATCAAGTCTCAATAAAACAGGCAAAGCTACATGAATAAGATGAAGATATGAGGTGGCGCAGCGGTTAAGGGCGCACATCCCGCTTTGGTGGCCTGGGGTTCGCCGGTTCAGATCCCGGGCGCAGACATGGCACCGCTTGTCAAGCCATGCTGTGGTGGGCATCCCACATATAAACTAGAGGAAGATGGGCACGGATGATAGCTCAGGGCCAGTCTTCCTCAGCAAAAAGAGGAGGATTGGCAGCAGATGTTAGCTCAGGGCTAATCTTCCTCAAATAAAAAGATCTAAGGTGGATGCTTTAAACCTTTACCTTGCTCCACATGTTTTCAATTCAACAGCCTTGTTGTTAACTTTAAATATGTTATTATGATTGAGCTTAGATTTAATGTAATGTTTTGCAAAAGTGTCATGTTAGAAGGAAATATGAGAGAATCATAAGTGTGCCAGACTCAAAAGTCAGCTACTATCTTATTGATGTCGCAACACAAATGCTGAAGACAATTTAATTGTTATGCTGTTGTTCATTCCTCTTGAAGGTGCAGCATTTGTTCTTCAGTAGCAGGTCATGAACAGGGAGAGTTGTGGACAAGAATGGCCAGGGGCAGCTCTCGGGAGAAAGCGAAACAAGGCCAGAGAGCTGGGAATGAATGATATACTATGACATGATGTGCCGGGATGCTTTTACATTTTATGCTGTGATTTTAAAACATATGGTATGTTTTCAGGGTTTTTTTTTAGTTTTAAGTTGTAATGAACAACTAGAACATTTCAAAAATGGAAGAAACCACATACAAGGACGCAATAAACTTCCGTTTGGAGAACTTTGAGGAGAAAGGCTGACTAAAGTCCACAGTAAAGAATGGTGGGAGAGATAATGAAAGGGTTGAACAATAATACTGGGGTTCAATGAATTAGAAATGAGAAGGCTCCATTGGAATTTGTCTGTGAGAAAGCGTTTAATATTACAGTAAATGGTTATTCTCTCATCATTAATGTAGGAACTTTTCCAGTCATATACATGCCTAGAATTATGTACTATGTCTTAAATCCTCTCCTGCCTGCCAATACTCTAAGATGAATTCTCAACATTTAAAGAGACCTTTCAGTTCCCCCAATCTCCAGCTACATGTCAACTCCATCTCTACCACACTGACACCATGATGACTGACGTTGGTTTTGATTTGACATTTCAACCGTTGAAATACACAGGCACACTCACTCACACTCGCACACACAGAGCCTTCAACTTGAGATTTGATTGGCATCAGTCATTTCATAACCTGTCTCTTGGGGATCAGACCAATGGACCTTTTTAAAGCTTGCCTTATTGAACTGACCCTTCTGATCTAGACGCATGATTCATACTGGCTAATCTTCTTGGGAGCCTTCCTTACTCTTAACAAGCCTGTCATTTCTTCCTTCTCTGAAATATTTTTCTCTAGGTACAAGATGATTTAAAATGTTATTTTTTATGTCTCTTCTTGACTTTTGTGAGAAAAAAAATCATATAAATGCATGAAAGAAGTAGCTATTCAACCTGATTAGTGAATTCGCCCAAAGGAATACAGACATCACCATGGTTGTAGATTACATTTTAAAGGTACATAAGGCTTTAATTTAACTCAACAAATATAACATCAGAAAACCTTAGATTTGGGAAGTTTTTAGAGTTTAGTACAGCCTTCCACCCAGTTAAGGAATCTCTATGTCATCTCTCTCAGATAATAAGCTTCTCTTTGAACATTTTTTGTTAGTAAAAGTTATTTTGAAAGCCAATTCATTTGGGGTATCTCTACCTCATGAAAGTTCTTCCTTACTTAGTATTGAAAGAAACCTTCTTTAACTCATCCTCCTAAGTGCTAGTTTTGTCATCTGGAGCCACATAAAGTAAGTGCCATCTCTCTTCCACAAGATAGCTCAGGGCCGGACTAAGCTGGGTGTCTACTATTTCAAAGATTTATATCTTTCTCATACTTGATCTGAGGACAATCTCTCCCATAGCCGTTCTTTACCACCTCTCACATTCTCCACAGGCACACAAATATGCACATGGTAAGAGGTTCTGTGATCATGCTTGTAGGTTCTCTTAGAATATGGTTCATCTCTTGCTATCTTCTTCTCTAATCTCCCTTTCACCACAATGTCATCTTCTTTTTCCAGTTTGAAAACCATTCTTCTAAGTGGAGGCAAAACATTCCATGAACAGAAAAGAGAATTGTCATTTACTGAGAGCCTGATATGTGTCACGCACTGTACTAAATGCGAGGATAGGAAAGACACAAACATGGGAGAGATACAATACCCTCAAGAAATTTACAATCTATTGAGGGGAAAGGGACAAAGTTAATATATGGATAAACACAGTGCGAAATGATATGATATGTGCTGTTCTTTTGAATGACTCCAGCAATTTGTAATCATATGGGAGAACTATATGATTTCTGTTCAGTGGAGGAGAGTGAAGAGGAGGGAGATAGCCTCTTCCTTGTGAAGGCAAAAAGTAGCATATAGAAAGCCACAACATGAGGAAATGTTAATCACATTTATTTAGTAGCTCTGCCATACATACGTCTTTGATGTAGTAGTGACCTCATCCTCTACAGCTCCAAACCTCTACCCCTCCAAGGATATAATTTACTATAAAACTGTCATGGTATATATCCTGCACACGATACTCCAACTCCAAAATCCATCAATGGATCCTCATTACCTAGGGGGTAAAATATAATATAAACTTCCAAACTATCTTTATCCTTACTCGATATTATTTCTCTACTTATGTCCTTCACTCCAGTGCATTCAGGTTACAATATTGGAGAGTTCCAATTTTGTTTTTTATCCTTTTAATCCTGGGGTGCTAAAATTTCCAAATGACTGCCTTGCCTACCACACGCCCTTCTAAGGGAGTTGCCATACCCTCAGAGCCTGGAAAGAACAGCTCATGACTCTGGCCCTAGGGGTGAATATCCACCCCACTCTGGGCAACAAGACTACGTCTTGTCATAATTTAGACAAGAGTCGATTGGAAGACAGCTGTTAAATTGGGAGATTGTGCTGTCAGGGCTAGACTAGCCAGTAAGGCAAATTGGAGGCAAGTGCAGAGAAAAAGTTAAGGGGAGCAGGCAGGCCCTGAGTTAGAGGTATACGCTTGCTGAGGGAAGGAACAGAGTGGCTCAAGCATGCAAGAGGCACAGAAGCCAGAGGCCCTGTGTATTCATGATCGGTTGAGGGAGGAGCCTCTGTTCGTGCCTTGCCCATTCCAGTCCTTTCATGTGTCTGAGCAGGACTTAGTTTCACGAACCTTCCTAGAGGTGCTAGTGCTTGTTTTTGTTTTGCCCTTTCAATGAACTCCTTTCCTATTTGAGCCAGGTTTACTGGGCTTCTGTTCCTTCCAACGAAGTAATCCTTGGCTAATCATACCTATAGGCTCTATTCCCGTTTCCCTTAGAGTCCAGCTTGTTCTTGACCACTCCATACCAGTAGGTCCCAAAACTTTGTGCAGGAAAGAGCTGTATGAGTATGATTAAACAAATGATGATATGTTGGTTTCTAAATTTTTATTCAGGGCTTAAAGTTAAATGAATAATGAAAGAGAGTTGCATGTTATTTCCTTTGCATAATAAGGAAATGGAAGTGTTTAAGACTAGAGCTTGATGAAAAGAGGAAAAAACAAAATGGAGGAATTTGTGTAATTTATCCCTGAAAAAAATAAAAACTCAAGATATTGTTTTGACATGGGGTAGCATAAAGTCAAATGAATCCCCAAGCTACAAAAACAAGTCTTAGAATGCACTACATCTGCGTGAAGAAATAACTAATCCCAGTGGACAATGAAAGAGTCCTAGACCAATTGATTCTCTTCTCCTGTTGCTTGTGCTCTTCTCTTACTGCAAACTTCCCATTAGGTTGCCAAGTGGAGAGTGTTCACAAACCAGAAGAGAGGACACAAGTGGAACAAGTAAGGGAAAAATATAAGCTTATTAAAGTCCTCTGATTAGTTTTTCCATACGTTTGTCTTTCCAACCAAAAATCCATATACACACACACACTCATCCAGGAGAAAATATATCGCAATAAAAAGTAGACAGCAGTAAGAGTTAGAGTCCAGGATTGTAGTCTCATTCTCCATCTGTTAGGAAAATTGAGAAACCACCTACATGGCCTCTACTCACAGATTGAAATGAGAACCAAATGTGAATGTGAGAGAATTTTGCAAAATTAAAAAAGGCTCTATGAATGTAACATAGTGTTAAATGTTGGTTACATATTTTCCCTTTTTTGAAAACCTGGAAGGAATAGGGAATAAAATAATATGCTTCTCTTATTCTCTCCCTCCCCCGCTTCCTTTAAAAGTTTAAAAAGTAGTAATTAAAACTTCAGACGAATCCAAAGTTTGCTCATCCGTAATATCTTCATTGTTTCCTGGCTCTTTGAATGTCAATGAGTATATACTTCAAAATTACTCCTGTCAATTATGAAGGTCCTTATCTTTGCATTGATTTTTACATGCACAGATCAATAGCAGGATATGGTCCAATAATTAATATTGGGAAACTGAATTACTTTTTTTCCCAGGCACCTAGCTTAAGCCACAGATAAATTTCTCTTCTACTAACATTGTGTTTTTATATTTATCCCATTTTGTTTGTTTCTAAGACAAATTCTGCCATATAACAACACTAATTATTTTTAACTCATCAAATGGAATTTGATACCTACTGCATTTTTTAAACAAGGTTGATACCTGAGTAGTCATACACAAAATAGTCTATGCAAAAATATTCTAAATGTAGATTAAATTCTTTAGTCCATACTTTTGCCATATACTCTTCCCCATGTATTCTTTAACACAGATGCGATTTCACTCCAAATCTTTTGCTCAATGAAGACTGCTGACTGTGTGCCCAACATGACGTAAGGCACTGGGGAAACAAAAATGAAAGAGATGTTGTCCCTTTAATACCTTCACAATCCATAGAGTGGAAAGAAACAGGCATCACAAATGCATTGTGATCTGTACAGCAATAGATGCAAGCACAGCACTCAGTAGTTAGAGGTGCTCTTTCAGTAAGTGAGGCAGCTGGCTCGTACTGCCTTGAGAGAGTTGACTGTAGACTTCTCTTCCCAACTGCATTCAGTGACTTCACGTTGGATATCAAAATCGCCTATGGTAGGAATATTTACACCATGGGAATAGGCAAATACACAAATCAGAACTCCACTCTCCGCCTACCCACAGCCCATGTGCTAAACATTTACTCACACCACTGTATTTAACCCTTCTTGGGAGAGCATGGAATGGTGGGAGCTGAATCAGGAAAGCTGACTGAAAAACCCCTTCTTATCTTGTGCACTATGATGCAATTGGAAAAATGTTTTTATAAAGTGTATTTGTGTTTATGCATAGTTATTTAATAATTCTGGGACAAAGGTTAATTGTATGGAAGAAGGGAACTGTGTTAACTTTAATTCTTTACACAGTTGATCGAACTGGCCAAGAAACAGTGTGAACCGGCCACTTAAATGAACAAATAAATACAATAAGGACATACCGATCAGGTCATTTTTATCATTGAGTTAGTTTCTACTACAGCATTTACAAAAGATGAGAATAATATCTCCTAGCCCTTTTGAGGTTTTATGCTACCATGGAAGTTTGAAATCTGTAGGGAATAGTCATAAAATAAACCTTAGTGGTGTTACTCTGCCTTCAAACAGGTATGGTCAGGTAATTAAATAACTAACTGATTGTTCAAATTCAGATGGAGTCCCCATTAGGATAGAAAATCAAATATAAGTCAATAGATGATAAACATCTGAGTTTACCGTTGGTCAAAAGTCACAAGAGTTTCATGTGCATCCCAATAGTGAACCAGAATGAAAAGATTTACGGTGGTGACCTGGTTCTCTTTCCTCAGGTAGCTTCAGCCTGCAGTCTTGTCTGTGCCATCAAGTTTTATTTATTGTTTTATTATTACAGAATATAGGGTCAGTAGAGAAAATCTCAAAAAGATAGGTCAAAAGAAGTAGATAAAATAGAAGTATAAGCCTGCCATTCACAAATAATCCCTATTAAGATTATAATGTAGTTCCACTCACGTATATATACACACACACACATAGATACATATATATATGTATATATATCTATGCCTGTACATTTATATTTTATAGATTGAGATAGAGTAGAGTAAGATTTGAAACTGCTTTTGTATATTGTAAGTATACTTCTGTGTTATTTCATAACATTAAGCAATTTAAATGCCAACAATGTATTTCTTTCTATAGATTTATTATCTAGTTAAACAATCATTCATATTGAAAATGTAAGTTGTTTCTAATTTTTTCCTATAAATAATATAGTGATGACCATCCATGAAGTTAATCCTCACGTATGCATCTATAATTAATTCCTTAGAATAAACTCTTTAAAATGGTAGTTTGAGATCAAAAGGTAAAAAAGTTCTGAGTATTGATAAATATTGCCAAATTGTTCCTTCACAGAAGTTTTACCAATGTTCACCTTTAGGACAATGCATGAAGGTACCATTTCCCTATATCCTCACCAAAATCACAACTTATTTTTATTTTATGTCTTTGTGATTATTGAAAAATCCTACCTTTCTTCCATTTAAGTTAAAGTTTTTATAAGTTTATAAATTCATAAGTTTATCAGTTGCTTGAAATTCTTTGTCAATTTCCCATTCACATCCTTTGCCCAATTCTTTTGGAGAAGATAGAACCTTTTCATATAGTAAGTGTAAGAATTCTTTCGTCTATATGTTATAAATATTTCCTGTGTGACATGCTAATAAATATTAGAATAACATTGTTTCAATGTTTCTTTCTTTACTACATTTACCTGTTATAAAATAAATCTATTTTTTTCTTTATCACCTACAGAATGAAATCACTTCCTCAACTTACAAATGTTATTAACCATAATGATAATAGTAATGATTATTATCATAACTTATATTTGTACAACACATAGAGTATATAGTACATTTATAAAATGCCCTTATGAAGGACAAGCATAAAACACTTAGCAATGTTGTACTGTGTAAACTGCTATATATTAAAGGAGTTATCACAAACCAAATTTCATTATACTTAAGAAAATATGAAAATTATCTCTTAATGTCATGTTACAGATTAAGAAACTGAGACACAGGAAAGCTACATGACTTAATGAAATCCACAGAAAGTGATGAAAAATAATGTCTTCTGACTCTAATCAATTATCATTTTCTATCATTTTACTCTACCACAGATAGTTCACCAAATGGACCCCATCTATATTTCTAGTATTATTTCTAATTTCTTCCAATAAATAAGACGGCTCTCCTATCAGTATGCCCCACACTCAAAACCCATTTTCATTTCCAGCAACCTGAGCTTGCTTGGATGGTGGCCAACCTTCCAGCCATGCCCATTCACTACCTCTCCACACATGCATATACCATCCATTTTTTAAAACCATTTCAAGTTCAACTACTTTCATAAAATTTTCCCTTATTTCTTAGATCCAACGTGACCTAAGGCTTCTTTTCATTTCTATTTCACATACAGTTAATAATAACAATAAAAAATAATAATAGCTAATATGCATTCACTATTTTCAAGTGAGGAACTTGAAGCACAGTCCCAATCATATAGTTTTTTAGGCTCTGTATGTTCATTGGTGTAAATCTTGTCTCCCCCATTAGCTTGTAGAAATGTATCAACTCATTTATATTTCTCTCATCCACAAGCACAGTGTTATATATGCCCCATACACCTTATAAATGCTCGTTGAGCAAACGTTGTCTACATTCAATGTTACCAGCTTGTTCATTTAGCAGCTCTTTTACCTGCATATATAACATGAATCAGTTAATGATTGTAATGTGCCTGGGGTGATAAACAGTAGTTAAAAATCCTTTACTTTGTTAACTACTGTTGTCTTATTAGAAAAGATTAGACTTAACTATGTTTAAAATTGGGAGAATTTAGTTATATGACTAGCATAAATTTTGTCCGCCCTTGCCCTGCTTGAACTAGTGTATGAAAATTGATCACTATAAGCAATTGTCTGCTCGTATTTGTTTTTGTGACTCACGAGCAAGATATTTCCCTGAGCTGATGATAACACATCATAACTGCTCCAGATATGCTGTTCAAAGGAAGTTATATCAGTTTAAGTTTCCACAGAGGATACACTAATCTTATAAATAAATTATACATGGGTACAGGAAATTGCATTACAGCAAATTGGACAAATTGAGTTTAAGAGAAGAAAACATAATTGTGTAATTTTAAGAAGGAATAAATATTGACCAAAATGCACATTTTTACAAGTAATGTTATCTCTGATCAGCAACAAACATGTTTCTTGATCAATATTTGTAGTTTGATTCATTTCCTGCCATATAGAACTTGATGGGCTCGTCAATATATACAAAGTTTTAAAAAAAGAGAGGGAAGGTTGTTTTTAAAATAAGATTTTCTAAAAGTTGCTTTTTTCCTTTCTTTCATAAGTTTCCTGAATGGCTGCAGGAACAGTAGTGCAGTGGAAGATGGGATTTGCTGAAAGGGAAGAATTTTCTTGAGACATGATGAAGAACAAAAAAAGCTTCTGAGATTTTGAGTCTTGATGAAGGATATCTTGGACAAAGAGAATAACATGGGAATAAAACTGAAAAGTACATAATCTCATTATAAAAGGTGATGAATCTGGTAAATTACTGATCCAGAGGGTATAAAGAAAGAAGTATACTGAGAAGTGACACTGAAGGAGAGATCATGTTTTTGAGAGACTTGAATGCAATACTCTGGTGATAATACTTATTTTTATGAAATGGAAAGCCAAAAAAAAAAAGTGAGCAGAGGATCATCAACGTCACAACAGCCCATGAGGTATACAGATTTGTTTTGTCACAAATGTGAAAAGTGCAGTATTGACAGACAGTAGCCCAAAGAACAGCAAAAGAATGAAAATTACATAGAAGCCTCTAGGCATCAGGCCCAGTACCTTTCCAAAGCACAGTGATTCTCAGTGATCTTTCCAGAATCCAGAATTTCAGTGTTGAGGATGAACTCGATGACAAACGCAAATCTAATTAAGAAGCAATGACGTTCAGAAGTTGTCTTCAAGCATTGAACTAGGCATCCACTGAGGTCCTATCATCTCCATCTAGGAGCCAAGACCTCAGATTACAGTTGCTTTGATAGTAGAGATTCCTTGATCAATATAGTCCCTCTTCAAGAATGGGGCTCCAGAACATAATTGGGATTCAAGGGAGAGGCTGACCACTATTGCCATCAACAAGCATGTGGTGACCTCAGGATCCCACAAGCCCAGACTTTTCTGCTCAGAACAAGGGGCAAGAGAGGAGACTCACTTAGAAGTCAGACTGTTAAAAATAGAATTGATTTTTGTAGGGATACAAAAGTCAACATCAGTAGAGACTATACAAAGAAGAAAATACAATTATATAGGAACATTTTTTAAAAATAGTCCCAACACATCAAACTCAAGTGAGGTGATCTTCAAGCATAGGTTGCAAACCCCAGAGGCAGAGATGGTTCAGTAAGTGAGCAGTGGGTTGAAGACAGACAAAGCCCTGAGAGAGAATTCTACAATATCTGCCTGCATCCCACTGAGTATGAACCCAAACCTAACAGGAGCAGTTGAACAACTGCTTGCTAGACAGGACACTATTTTCTGCGATAATGTGCCCCTCATGATAATATTATTGAAAATATTAGAAATGTAGGTGACCTGTAGGACATCCCTGAAAGACAGATGTGAGAGGAAAGAATGAGAGGAAAGGGAAGAACTGTAAGGCATTTCAGTAGAAGGAGCACCTTCTTTACTCGGGACCTCTTTGCCCATAAATATTTTCAGAACAAATTTTCTTTCTGTTTAGAACAATTGGTTTTTCAGATCATAAAAGTAATCACACTCATCATAAAAAGTTTTTAAGACACAAAAAAGTATGGAGAAAATGGCCTAGGATTTCAACACCTAGAAATAATCATGGTAAATATGTTGAGATATTTCCTTCCATTGTTTTCATGATACAAATACCTACAATTTCTAGCAGATTTGAAAACATGGCTGTTGTGTGTTCATTTTTGTTCACTTAAAAATATAAGGAGTATTTTCCTACATCATTAAGTAACCTTCAAAATGTGAAAATAAAAATATGGCTACATCTAGGTTTATCAATTGTAACAAATGTACCACTTTGGTGGGAGATATTGATAATGGAGGAGGCTACGCATGTCTGGGGTCAGACGGTATATGAGAAACCTCTGTACTTTTCCCTCAATTTTGCTGTGAACCTAAAACTTCTCTAAAAAATTTTTAATTTTAAAAGTTAACAAAAAAAGAAAGGAAGAAACTTGCCCTATCAAATATCAAGACATGATCTCTATAGTAATTAAAACACTGCAGTAGTAGTGTATCAATAAATATATAGAATAGTTGAAAAGAATAGACCTACGCCTATTTGGAAATGATTTATAACACAGTGGGCATTACAAATCAATGGGAAATGATAAATTATTTAATACGTTATTCTAGGATAATTGGTTATCCAAGTGAAATCAAATCCCTACCTTATGCCACACACAAAAATGAATTCCAGAAGTGTTAAAAATTTCTATATGAGTGGCAAAACTACGCATCTCAGAAGATGCTTTAGGAAAATATCTGTACTAATTCTAGGTAGGGAAGGACTTCTTAAGACGCCAAAAGCAAAGTCATAAGAAAAGGGTTATAAACTGACTATATTAAAATTAAGCATGTGTTTTCATGAAAAGACAATAAAGAATGTGTATATACATATATATTTCCAGATATATATAAAATATATGCAGATGGATATAAACTTATGCAGATATATACACATATATATATGCATTTACAGATTTTTAAATAACTACATAAATGATTGAGCCCATTTTAGCACACCATAGCTGCTCTACCTTGAATGTTTTTTCCACCTTAAGTGAGTCTGATAAATCCCTTTATTACCTCTAGTATGCAGCCCATGAAGTATATAGATTTGTTTTGCCACAAATGTGAAAAATGCAGTATTGACAGACAATAGGACAAAGAATGGCAAAAGAAAGACACTTGCCTGACAGCCACTCTCCACCTCACTTGGCCAAACAGAGGCAATCATCCATCCTTTGTGCCACATCTGTATCTTGCACATTCCTCAATTAGAGCACTCCCTTCATGAGTCAGGCACTGTGCAAAAAGCTTTCTTAAGATCTGCTGTCTCATTTCTTCCTCATCACAATATTAGTGTTCTGATGCATTAGTCTCTCAATTTTATACATGAAGACAATGAAAACCAGTATGTTCAACCCTACAAAGTCTCATGCATCCAAGAGGCAGAGCCATAATCCAAACTTCAGTCTGCCTGTTGTTAAGGTTCTATAATTCAGAGCCGCTGTGAAATAATGTACGTATTAAACTGTGTTGCTTATTGTCAAAATTTTTGTTTCAAAAAAGGCTATCTGGTTACCTATTACTGCACAACAAATTACCCCAAAATTTAACGGCTTAAAAAAAACCATTTTATTATGCCTTATGACATTGTGGGTCAGGAATTCAGGGAGTAGTCAGCTGGATTATTCTCCTATTCCATGTTGTGTTGACAGAACTCACTTGGTAGCATTCAGCAGAGTACTCAGCCAAGACGGCTTCACTAAAATGTCTGGTGCCTTAGTAGAGATGGCTGGTAGGCTAGGCTTAGCTAGAACTGTTGGCCAGAGTGTCTCCATGTGCCTTTGTAGCTTGGCAGTTTTCAGAGTGATCAGACATCTTACAGGGAGACTCAGGACTCCCAAAGACAGTGTTCCGAGAGACAGAAACTAGAAGCTGCCAGTTTATTAAGTCTTTCACCCAGAAACTGGCAGACCATCACTTCTACCCTATTCTGTTGGTCAAGAGTCCCAGATTCAAGGGGAGAGAACACAGATCATGCTTCTCATTAAGAGCCGTGTAAAGAATAGGCAGCCACCTTTAATCCGTTACATCATAGAAAATGTTGACATGAGATTTGAAGAAAATATCAACCTAAAACCAACAAGGAACTAACATGTTTAGAATGGTACTATCCTTGACAACTTTCTATGATAATGCAAATATTCACGGCATGGTCCAATATGGTAGAAACATGTGGCTATTGAGCATTTGACATGTGGCTAGTATGACCAAGGCATTGAATTTTAACTTTATTTAATTTTTAGTTAATTTAAATTTGAATAGCCATAAGTGGCTACTTGCTACTGTATTGGACAGCCCACCTCTATAATATAAAAGATATTCCTTCAAATCAACAAGAAAAGGACTGGAAACCAAAATAAAAATGGCCAAAGGATATGAATAGATAACTCACAGAAGTGGAAACTCAATTGACTCTCAAGTGTGTGGAAGGTTATTCAAGCTCAATAGTAATCAGAGAAATGGAAACTAAAATGATGATATACTATACACCTATCTGAATAACAAAAATTAACACTAGGTAACAAAAATAACAAAAATAACACTAGAAAATGCCAAGTGTTTCTGGGAATATAGAGAAAGATTACCCTCTTCTACTGTTAGTGGGAAGAAAGACTAGAATAGCTATTTCTAAGAGCAATCTGGCAATATTTGGTCCAATTAAGTAATCATATACTCTATGATTCAGCATAATCTCTATGGCATGTACAAGGATAGGATTGTAGCAGGGAGGTGGAGACAAGATAGGTGCCCATACCTAGCAGAAGGGAAAAGTAAAATGTGGTCAATGAATATTGTGGAATATTACACAGTCATTAGAAGGAACAACTACAACAAAAGTACATATAGCAAAATGCATGGATCTTAAAAACACAACACTGAATTTAAAATTAAGAAACATTATCAGGGGTTGGCCCCGTGGCCAAGTGGTTAAGTTCACGAGCTCCGCTGCAGGCGGCCCAGTGTTTCGTTGGTTCGAATCCTGGGCGCAGACATGGCACTGCTTGTCAAGCCACACTGAGGCGATGTCACACATGCCACAACTAGAGGGACCCACAACGAAGAATATACAACTATGTAGTGGGGGGCTTTGAGGTGAAAAAGGAAAAATAAAATCTTTAAAAAAAAAAAAGAAAGAAACACTATCAGTCCCATGGCACAACGTTTTTGAAAAATAAAATTGCATATGCATATAAAGTAACAATATGTATTTCTACAAAGACACAAAGTTCAAGGATACTTAAACATGTCGTTGGTTGACAAACCCAGGAGCTTCCTTGATAAAATCTGAAACTGGCCCTGAGACACAGAGGGCAAAGAGAGACCGAAGAAAGAAGCAGGACGCACCAGATTGCTAGGCGGCAGGTTTAATAAACAAGGGAACTTACATACAAGGCTTGTCTTGGGTGGCCACAAAATGAGTAGATCTCTTCACCTGCCCGCCAGAATCTTAAAAGTTTATATATAGACCTTATCTGGGTTCAGTCACATATGCTATCCAGAGGGTCTCAACAACACATTGATCTCTCAAGGCTGCCTCCTTGAAAATTGCTCCTACTGTGGGAAAGGTGCGCAGAGTACACATGCCAAGGACAGGGTATGGGGTGAGGGGCCTCTGATTGCCCAGGTTCAGCTCCAGGTTCAGCCAATAGTCATGTCCTCTTGAAGACCTCCTCCAACACCTTTGTATGGTTGCCTAGGGAAGGGAGTGTAGAGAGAGAGGAAAAGAAGAAGCAAGAAAGGAGGAAAGGAAGGGAGGAAGGGAGAGAGAGAGGGAGGAAGGGAGGAAGAAAACGAATAACTAATTTTTAGCAATAGTTAACAATAAACTAAGGACTAGGATATTGCAGTCCTAAGGATTTTTCTTCAAATTTACCTCTGTATCACAATACTTACATAAGATCTTGTACATAGTCAGTGCTTAATAAATGTCTTCTGGTGGATTAATTAATGAGTTAATTAATTAATACTGTTAGGAAGTCCAGATGTAAGAGATTATAAGAAATTAGATTAAAACTATTGGTAAAAGAGGGTTTGTGAAAACAACTACTATTACTTTGTACTATGCTCTTTGCCAATACTACCCCCATGCCCAGGAGTTTCCAGCAGCTCTCTAACTCTGTTCCACTAATTGAGGCAGAGCTGGAGGAAGTGGATGGTTCAAGTGGATCTCAGAGCCTGGAGAGGCATATGCTTGAAAGATGGGAAAGTTCTGAGGTAATAGATCAAATGCACTAAACTTATATTGCATAGTGGCAATATGAACTCAAGACCTCTGTGGCAGGCTGAATAATGGTCCTAAAAGATATCAGGCCCTAATCCCTGGAACCTAATAAATGTTACATGGCCAAGTCTTCAAAGATGTGAGTAAATTTAAGATCTTTAGATAGGGAGATTATCCTGGCTTAGCCAGGTGGGACCTAAATGCAATCACATGTATCCTTATAAGAAGAAGGTAGAGAAAAATTTGACACACACTCAGAGAAGAAGGTGATGTGAAGACTGAGCAAAAAGAGATTTGAAGATAGTGACCATAAACCAAGGAATGCCAGAAGCCATTAGAAGCTGGAAGGAACGAGGAATAGATTCTCCGGAGGGAGCATGGCCCAACCAACACTTTGACTTTGGTCCAGTAAGACTGATTTTGGACTTCTGGCTTCCAGAATTGTGAGAAAATAAATTTCTGTTGTTTTAAGAAACCAATTTTGTGATAAGATGTGACAATCGCCACAGGAAACTAATAACTAACTGATCAGCAAAGGGGAAATGAAAGAGATTAATGAATTTGCTAAAGTCCAAATACATCTATCTCAGACTGGTCTAAGTCTTAATTTATTAGGCAGGGTGGCATTCTCCAGAGAGTAGGAGCGGGGAAGAAATATCACCCAGTGATCAGCTTAGAAATTTGAGATATCCAGTGGTTTGGAATTCAGAACATTCTTAGATATTTGCACTCTTTTCACTCTGCACCAAAAGAGATGGAGTCCCCTCTGCCACTTTTACAGGATCCTCCTTACTCAGTTCTTAATTCTAGTCTAAAATATGACTCTTTATTCCAGGCCTGTAGCACAAGAATTACATCCATCTTTTACTGACTCAGTAGGCCCTGCACACAATCTCCCTCTAACCCTCCTAGACATCCAAAGGTAAGACATTAAATACAAAATAATTATACTATATCACATACAGTTACAATTAGCAAACTCTGCTTTTCTCTCTAGTCTATGGTTCTCAACCTTGGCTCATCAGAATCACCTGGGCTGTTCTAAAGTTTACTGATGTATGTGTTCCATCCTCTGCGATTCTAAGGTAATTGATCTGGGGTGGAGTCTGGGCATAGGGAGTTTTAAACACTCTGTAGTGATTTTTGTTTGCAGCCAAGGTTGAGGACTGCTAGTCTACCCTTTCTTTTCTTTCTGATCTGCTCTAGGGAAAAGAAGGGATATGATCGCAGTTCAATACACCTAAAAGTGGAAACAAATCACCATATTTCTTTTTCCGGAAATATCAGTGATTTAAATCTTTTATTTGTGAGGGGAACATCATCAAATCTTATCAAAGGATACGCAACCATTGAGTAGATGCAGGAAGATGGAGCCATCCTAGTGCCTCCCGGTCATGCCATAACTGGGAATAAGCCCGGCTTCAGAAGCAGTTGCCTTTGCCTGCAACACACGTCAATAATAATGCTGAAAGGCCAAAGCTCCACTCTTTGATCCAGCTGAGAAAACTTACTCAACAGAAAACCACCTCTGTTTTTCTCCCAAGCTAACCCCAGGCATAGCACCACAGCCTGAAATTTCCACAGGGAAACAGCTTGCTGCTCGGTTTGCAGCACCAATGACTTCAGCACATTTATAAGGGTTGTGGAGCTTAACATCTACATTTTTCCTCCTATTTCCTAATTTCCTGCTTCTCCACACTATTTATGTTCACCTGTTACCCAATTAGCACCCCAGTAAGCTGAGCTCCTGTCGATGTTTTACCCTAGCAATTAACCCTCTCCAACACCCCCCTCTGCAAAGAGCTCCTGATTAAAATAAACTGCTCAATTATTCACCTAACAACAGGAAGCATGCCACAGTAGACCATGAGGAGAACAATTTATTTTTTCTTAGATCTCTGAATGTGTCCAGAATTGGCTGAGAAGAAAGATTTTCCTGAAATAATCTAGAGGATTTGGTAGAGGTTTATGGTAAGGGCACAAATTTATAAAATGTCAGCACCTATCTAGTAGTTTTGAGATGGTCAGCATCTCTAGTTCGAAGAAAATGCTAAGATGAAGAAGGAAATTCAGTGGCTTTCTTTTTTTTATTCTATAAACTGCTGACATGAATTTCTCATTAATGACCACAGTGACGTACAGGAAAGATGTAAAGAGAAAAAGAAGGAAAGTAATGAGAGGAAAATAAAAAAGGAGGAACAATATTAAATTTAACTATTGAGTTACTCAATATCTTTAAGGGTTGGCATGTTCTGTTTAAGCAGTATTTCTTTACAACTGAAAGTATTGTGCAGAGCTTTCCTATTGTTAAAATATATAACATAATATATTTAACAAAGAAACTCCAATTAAACATACCTTTTTCTGAAGATTTTTGAAGGAATTTCAAAATTTTGAGTGCCTAAGACAATTACCATAAACAACAATTTTGAAAGGTAATAAAGGGGGGATAATGTCAAGTTGATAATATATATATATTTCTGTGATTCACTTTGGTAAAATTTAAAATTGGTGATGGGTCAGAGATGTGATGACAACACAGTTTTCCAGAAGGGTACACACTGTTGTGTAAATATCAAAGCTAGTCAAAACCATATTTGTACATGTTGTATAGAATTGCAGATAATTGCCTACATATTCTATATGTAGATTTTAACAGGGAAAAATCACTTTTTAATCTAGACTGTAATTTATTGATCCCTTTTTGTTCTATTTTGCCTTAGCTACACATTATTTATAAGGCAATTATCCTACAATCATAAAAGAAGACGACACACACAACCACAGAAGCCTGTGTGTGTAACCGGACAGAGAACAATTAAGAAGATGATCTTAATTTTATCTGGAAAGAAAATATATTAAAAGTTACAATCTTGGGTACATTATTGCCTGCTAGGCAACTGAGGCAGAAGGTGCTTCCAAGAGCTTCACTCGGAAAATGCTGTCAAATGGTCTTCTGCTTGAACGGGTTTCCTGAAATCTTTTCACTGCAGAGAACTACAAAAGCCAGGCATTTTAGGCTGCTGGAGTCTGTTTTCTCTGCCGTGGATAGAGTCTCCCTTTTCCAGAAGACTTCATTAACTGAAATTCTAATCCTACCTAAACTTGAATGAGGAAAAAAAAAATGAAAGACCCTCCCGCATGCTGAATGTGTAAACCCTGGAAAACTCTGCAGACAAAAAGTAGCCAGCTCCTGGCTATGACTTTCCTGCTCAGAACGAAAACAGCTTGCAGGCTGCAGTGTCCAGGAGCAGAGAAGAGCATAGTCACCACTCTCTATGAAATTTTAACAATTCATTAACGGGCAAAGACTGCATGAAGGGATGCAGGATCAGAAGCAGCCCAGCAGCATCCAATTCTGAGAGAATGAAAGATGGAGAAAGGGGAGATGTGAAAATTCAGACTGAGGTAAAAAGAGAAAAGAAAGAAGAGTGAGATTGATAGAAATAGGAACAAAGAGAGGAGAGACAGGAAGGTAAAAATGTAGGAGAGATTAGAGGACGAGGGAGAGGAAAGGGGAGAAAGGATTTGAATAAAATTCAAATCTCTAATCTGGTTTTACTTTTAATCTTTTTTCCAGGGGGAGGGTTTGAATGTAAGATACTGATTGCTCTGCATTTTTTTTCTGAGCCCTAACTGACCAAACCATGTGTTAAAAACAGTTTCCCTCCTGGAAGGGATTATGCCCTTTGACTTTCAAAGACATCTCTCCCCTTCCTAACATCAATAAGGCGAGATGGTGGTGTGTGCGCTGGTGTGGAGCGCAGCGGGGCGTCTGCAGAGCGAGGAAATTTCACAGAAGTCCCCAGGCTGGCGCAGGGGACGCATTGTTTCTTAAACGCCCTTATCTCGGACAGTGTAGGCATATTTGTTTGTAAATATACATGTTATGTATGTGCCCATGTAAATAAATAAGTTTAAATATAATTTCCCAATGAACAACATGAGAAAAATTGTCGATTTTTGAGTGTGTCAAATAATGACTGCAAACAAAGTGTTTTGCAGCCACCGGCCACCCAGCCCATCCCTGAGGCCACCCTGCCATCTAGTGGGACGCTGCTGAACTCCTCTTGCAGCCACCGTCGGCCTCATTTACCTTCACAGCTGGAGACGGGGAAGTGTATTCTCCTAAATGTGTTAACGTAGCAGTGCTATACACTAGAAACAAATTAATATATAATTCTTCTGTGTCTTAAGGTCATTACTGTCGAGGCATAAATTAATAGAGCTATTCCAGTTAATTCATTTTGGCATTTGCTTCTGCATGTCTGAGCGCATATGTGAAAATAGGCCTGCCCTCAGTGCCGTGGGAGGAGAAGGAAGGAGGCCTGAAAGTAGCTGAGCCAGATGAGCAGACTCTGACCCAAAAACCAGGCAAGAGGATGCCTTTCACATGAAGCAGCTTGACCTTTCTCGCTTCCCTGAGCCCAGTCCAACAAAATTCTCACAACAGTCAAGCTGAAATAGAGGGGATGTGGATGCACTTTTCAGGGCAGGTAGGGTACCTGGGGGGCACCATCATCAGAAGGCAGTGTCATAAACACACCTGGTTCAACTTTCTTTGAGGCAGAGTATCCTGTTAGAGACAAACAAGGGCTCCTCTTCCTGAGCAAGAAGTGGCACATCCATGTCCAGTCTGACCAGGCAGGCTATTGGAAGGATGGTCACTGGCCCTTCCCCCAAAGGTGGCTACATCTTTATTCCACTCCCCATATAGGTGAGTTTCCAGATCATGTACAGAGGTCTACAGCAGGGCACTTCTATTGTTAAAAAACAAAAACAAAAACAAAAAAAAAACACAGCAATAGAAAGAGAAGACCAAGCAGGTAGGGGTGGGAGGATAAAATTTTCCCCCATCTGATTTCAATTCTTTTCAGAGTACCTGGGAAGAACAGGCACTTGAAGAGTGGGCTACACCAACTTCTTTTTTGGTCTCTTCAGAGATTCTGATGAGATTTTGGAGCTCTACCCTTTTCTTGAGTAAATTCCCATAACAGCCAGTGTTAGATGTAGGTTAAAATATCAGATCATCCCAAATTTTAATTTTCATTGGGGATTATTATCATTCATACAAATTCTGGAATCTAAAACAAAAATACCTAAAAACGCCTTCATGTTTCTGTTCCTGGCAAAATAAACAGCATTCTCTTGAAGTGCATGTGTGTTCTGTGAGGGCTTCCAGAGGCGGGGGTCTTTGCATGTCCCTCCTGAGCAGAACTGGTGAATAATTGCCCTGGAGAAGCAGATCTGGGGTCAGAACCATATCTTCTTCCATCCACCTCTGCAAAGAGAATTAACCAAAGCAATGTACTATACTATTGACAATGCAAATGCTGTAAGATAAAATACTCCAATGGAACTGCAGTGCCTCATAATTTAGTTACAAAGAGAAGATTTACTCACATGAAACAAAAATAGGCAATGCAAAACATATTAAATCAAAATTTCTGAGCCTTCGCTATGCCTCTGAATCACCTGCAGGACTTTATCCAAATGCAGAGGGTCAGGCCACTCAAAATCACAATCTTAGATTGCAGTCTCTTTGTTTTTGCAAAGTTCCATAGCTAATTCTGCTGCAGAGCTAAGTTGAAAGCCAGTGATTCAATATTTGAAAAAAAAAAGAAAGAAAGAAATCTTTGCATGGGTGATTCTGTTGAGCAACCAGAAATAAGAAGAAGCATATGAAATGCAATTCCAGATGGTACAGCATGGACTTTAGCCACTGTGGGTGCTTGAGAGGTGAAATCAATGAGAGTATAGACCCAGAAAGCATCCTGGAGAGGGCAGACCTTCAAGAGTGGGTGGAAGACAAACAAAGCAAGAACAAAGGAGAGGGTATTCCAGGTGAGGACATTGGTGCTCCTGCAGGAAAACAGCCAGCCAGTTTTAGGGATCACAGAGAGCTGCCTGGTGAAACAGAATGAGAGGATTTGAAAGCACATGTCCAGCCCACTTCTGGGGCTGAAAATGGCCAGAGTAAAAAGAAGAAAGTACTGAGCAGTCCAAAATATGGTCGACGCCCGATCTCGACAGTCCATACACTTCACTTTGTCCAGACTGCCCCACTTCTGGGCATTTTGAATCCCTTAGAAGTAGATGGCTTTTCCCACTGCACTGCTACCCGGGAGCTAAAGATTTCCAATTCGGGGTGAGATAATTCATTCAGCTGCGTTAAACAGACAATTAATTTATCCTCTTGGCTGCCCACTACCTATCCTTAATGTACTTAAAAAAAAGAAATAATGCTTACCTAGCTTTAACTTGTACAATGTCTGGAAGCAAAAAGGAAGGCAAAAGATGAGACTAAAATCACTGCACTGAGAATCAGCCTGATCATCCTTGGGTCTTCATGTCAAATAGAACTTCACAATATGGTTACAGAGACATCAGAGCAGATGAGTAAGAAGGAGCTTCATGTGAGGGACTGGAGTATTATTACTTCATTTCATCTTTATATATCACAATCATAAAATGTGCTAAAATTCAGCAAGATGACCAGTACATAGACTTCTGACCAATGCCAGGCTCTCAAAGACCTGAGGTAATCAAAGATATCCCATAAATGTGTCCGAGATGACAACACTAGGCTCTGCTTTGTGGAAATCTAGTTTGTCCAAGTAGGTTTGCAAAAAGAGTCAACATCTTAATTGAAAGAACACAGTGATCTACTTGACTAGGGTGTTAGAATGTTCCAGAAGAAATATTACCTGCCCAGGTTGGTATAATACTTTGTTATATGAGAACATGGGTTAGAAATTGATGGTCTCACAAGATTCCTGCCAGCTCTTAGATACATAATTCCGAAGCATTTAATTTTATTTTACTCAAAGAAACCTTTAGTGGACAACTATGGTTCGTATGGTTAAACTCCTCAAAAGCCTATTCAAAACCTTTCACCATCTAGCCCCAACCTGGTCAGACAAACTTTTCTCACACTGTCCTCCCATATAAATTTTGTTCTAATCATGTTGATCTGCCTAATGCCCCTGAATATGCATCATGCACACCTACCTCCTCACCTTGAGCTGCCTTCTTCCCTACTTGTCATCCACTACAGACTTCTGTCCATCAATCAAAATCTCCTCCAAAGTCCACGTTTGTCTCTTCCTCTCCCAAGGAGTCTTTCTTGAAAGTCTCGATGTGAAATACCTTCTTCTGAGTATTGATCGTGTTTGATAGTTCCACCACCAAACCCCCTGTTACATTACATGGTTAATTACCTATTTACATCGATAGGCTTTTTCTCCCTTTCTAATGCCAATTCCCTAAGATCAAGACTTATGTTTTAAATATTTTGTCCTCTTTGCAGCAGCTGGTACTGCCCGCCCTTGACTTTATGCACAGTGAGGTCCAGAATCAGTCATTTGTTCACCACTGTATTCGTAGAATTTAGCATAGAGCCTGGGGAGCTACACAAAGGAGGGTGACAATTTTCCTTTTGGGTTTCTCAAATACAAAAAACAACTGCTCCTGTCTACCCCTAGAAGTACAGACCACACTATACAAATGCCAGAAGAATGGAAGTGTCCACAGGCTATTTGCAGTATGTGAAAAAGAAAACCTCATTCATCCTTTAAAGAGAAAAAGCCAAACATTATATGCTCTCTTAAAGTGAATTTGTATTTGGTTAATAATCTCCAATGAAATATAGAGGTGAAAATTGAAAATGATAATAGAAACATAAAACAAAAAATAGTTCAAGTTATGGAATTCATTCAATAATTTTTTTGATCTTTGAGTGATTTTTTTAAAAAAAAAGAAACAGTTCATGCTCATTAAAAATTATTCCATCAAGAAATATTTGTTTATGGGACCTGCCCTACACTGAAGGCTACTAAGAAAGTCCTTATTCTGTGTAGGGAACACTGAGAACAGCCTCAGGAGGAAAAAAATGGAGAACAAGATTAAAAAAAGTTGAAGGCGTATTATGAAATTGGACTCAACCATGGCCCAGTCACCACTCATAATGAATTTCTACATATTTCTTATAAAGTATATCAGTATGAATTTAGTTGCATCATTGGCAACTATGTAAATGGGAAATTTTATGTAACCCATGATAAAAACAAAGCCGTGGCATAATAGTGTGCTTTTTATTGAATCCATCTAGATCTCTTTCATTCTTAGAAACGAATTTCACAAAGAAGGTATACATATGATCAGCAGGTCTATAAACCAAGACCTTGGTTATGAAGGGCAGCAATGCGTTACAGGTGCAAAGGATGCTAAAATCTGAAATTTAGAGGTTCCCGTTACATTTTGGATCTCCAAAACAAAAAAAGAACACCTGCCTCTTACCCCCTCTTCCCTTCTCCCACTCTCTCCCAGCCTCTGCACATGGATAAAGAATTTGTAATGTTGCCAACCTTGCCATTTAATGATCTGGATGCATCTACGTAATGGCCTCCCGATACTGGCCATTATGGATGAGATTCACGTTATTTATAAATTAGCTCTCTTGTTCCTGCATATTCCTGAGTTTATCATCATTAAAGAGGAGAAATGTTTCTCAACAAAAGACCCAGGCACTATGGTGATAGACACAACAGTAATACTTAGATACACAGATAGGCATGTTCCATTTTGGTCTTTTGTATCCATCTTCACTTGCCCCAGATATGCCATTTTCTGATTCTCAGGGTGAAGAATGTTTTGAAATACATTTGCGTATTCATGGATTGTTGGCCATATTCACATTTTTATATTCAGCTAATATTTAAATGTATTTAGGAAATAGGCCTCAATTTAGATTTGCAATGTGGTATGAAATATCATAAAGGGAAATCACTTTCGGGCTGTTAGATCTGGTGCAGCTGGGGAGATAGAGAGGTTCAAAACATCTGTCAGCCCACAACATTTTCACAAACCCTTTTCTCACTCAACAATACTG